>NW_026521740.1:2535000-3802500 GCF_021234435.1 Artibeus jamaicensis | reverse complement strand
TTTTCTTAGCGTGAGCCACTTCCTTGTGGGTGGCGGGAAGAGAGCTTCGGTGGACAATTCGCGCCAAGACAAATGCAGGGTGGCGTGGCCCCGCTGGTCCCCTGCTGGCCGCAGCCACCAAGTACACCGCGCTCGCCGGCCCTGCCGTGGCCTCCCCGCCGTTCCCACGACCCAGCCGTGCAGGGCTGCTCGTGTTCTCTGAACTGTTGTTCGGTGCGCGCCTTCCTTACTGTGCATAGGAGTTTCAGTTTGCTCTGGCGACTCCTTCTGCGGGATTTCCACTCCATTTCCCACCACCAGAGCCAATCTACCAAGGGATTCTGTGTTCCGGAGCAGCAGGGAGCCTAGAGGCTGAGCCAGGATCTGGCAGCCGCGCCCTTGCCCGCACGGGGCACACTCTGTCTTTGACCGAGAGCTTGTATCATCCTGGACACTGCACACATTCACCTCACTCTGCTGGGGCCTCACCAATGGCTCCTCGCCCACTGGGTCACACTGTAAGGAAGCCTTCGGCCTGCCACCTCCTAGAAGTCCAGTGATCCCTACGAATTTTGCCACGACCTGTGGAGGCGGTCACTTTGCCGCATAACATTTTGAGGCATCAGTGGCTTGTATCTGTGTCTTATCCTCAACAGTAATCTCTCCGACTGAGTGTCCGCTGCCCTGGCACTGCAGAGCACACAGAGAAAGTAGAGCAGTTCCTCTGTCCTCGCCACGCCCTGGTGAGAGCAAAAGAGGAACTTGGGCACTGCTGGGATCTAGAAGCATCCAAGGGGTGACAACACAGGATCCCATTCACCACTAAGTATCTTATTGCACTACATTGTCACAGGCCTCAGATTTCATAGAGTTTGGCTTTCAAGGTACTTATAATGGTAATAAATAAGAATATATGTTGAGTACTCACAATGTAACAATCATTGCTCTAAGCTCTTTACATATATTATCTAATTTAATGTTCTTATTAACAACCCTGTGAAGTCTGAGTTCATGTCTCCATTTTGAAGTTTAGGCAACAGAGGCCCAGTTACAAGCTCACTCAAGAACCAGAAGCAGCCTCCTAGACGTCTGCTCCCCCACCGGGGAGCGTTACCACCAATCCACCTGTTGAATTCTCCACGATCCTCTGGAACATGGCAGTACAATATTTGAATAATATTCTTATTTAATCTCCAACAAGCCCCTGGCATATGACAGTTCTGAACAACACAACCACTTCATACGGCACCTCTTCACAGTGACTCTGCAGAAGCCTCAGGATTGTATTAAGCTTCTCTGGCTGCTGTTAAGAATGGGCCTGTAGTACAAGTTAAGTCTAATCAGAGTTAGAGGTGATTCCAAACCAGGGGAGAAGAGACGATGTCAATCCGCTGTGTAGCAGATTGCATTTTCCCAAAGAGGAGACCATAACGGTAACTCTCATGCCTACTGCTCTTCTCCCACTGTGACTCTGACACCTCTACCATCAATAGATGCGGGGTCGGGGTGTGGGTCTGTGTTCCCCCTCACTGATACCATAGGATTGTCTCTGTGACAAAATAATGCTATGTGACTTTCAAGTCTAGGTCATGAAAGGTGCTATACTTTGCCTTGTTTTCCTGAGGTGCTTGATCTGGGAACCCAGCCACCATACTGTGAGGAAGCCCAAGTAGCTATATGTACTTGTTCAAGCTGACAGCTCCGGCCAACAGCCAGTACTAACTGCTACAGGTACAAAAGAATGAGCCTTCAACTGATTCTGGTCCTTAGACATCCAGGGACACCTCCAGCCAATAAGTCTTTCCAGCTAAGTACCCAGATATCATGGAATAGGAACAGGCTGTCCCTACTGTATATTTTTCTAATTCCTAACTCACGGAATCTATAGGCAGGATAAAATGTTATTGTTTTGTACTGCTAAGGTTTGTTGTTGTTGTTTTTAATGAATCGGTAAATGAAATTTCTGAGACTGATAAACTAGAATACTATAATGGAACCCTAGGAGTACTACACAGAGGCTGCCTACCTGAGAATAAAGCCAACACGGGGAAAGTGGAGTCCTGTGGTAAAGAGCCCAAGATCGGGTTCCACCAGTGACTAGAGTATTTTCCTCCATTTTTCCTGGATTCTGAATTAAGCTACTATTTTCCAAATTCACATCTTACATGGGACTGTCTAACTGAAAAGATACAAGGTCTAGATCCTAGTTGCAAGGGAGGCTAAGAGGCAAGCCTCAAAATGGAGGAAATTTGCACAACATAGGAATCAAAAGATGCTGGCAACTGCAAGACATGACAAATATCCATTCCAGTGTTGGAACAAAATGTGAAAAGCACTGCACAATGACATTTGTTATAACTGACAATATTAGAGAGAAAATGACAATATTAAGACAGATTTTGTAACACTGAAATAGCTTCATGTTCAGGAATTGCATTTTACATACTTCTTACAGGAAATGTGTCACTTTATCCTTCACTCTATAGGTGTTTATTTAAGCCATGATATTCTTTATGCATTCTGTACTGGTTTAAAAAACATACCCATAAATGCTTTGATACTCCTCCCTTTAAAAGATGGAGCTTAATTCCCTTCCCCTTCCATGTGGGCCAGACCTAGTGACTCATTTCTAATGAATAATATAAAACAGAAGAGATGGTATACAACCTTGGAGTCTGGGTCAACAAAGGCACTGCTGCTATCATCTGGGCTGCTCTCTCTCCTGGATCATGCCCCCTGGAGGCAACCAGCTGTCATGTCATGAGCAGCTATTTGACAAGCCTGTGTGGTGAAGAACAGCTGGCAAAGAACTGCAGTCCCACATGAGTGAGCTTGGGAACAGATCCTCCAGCCCAGTCAAGCTTGTATACAAGTGAAGCTTTGGCCAACACCTTGAACAACTGGATTGCAGCCTCACAAGAGACCCTGAACCAGATCAACCACCACACCCTGATTTCCTGACCTAGGAAACTATGTGAGATAGTAAATATTTATTGTTTTTAAGATGCTGAGTTTTGAGTTACTTTTATGCAGCTGTAGATAAGTAATATACACACTGGCCAAAGTTAGTTTCCCTAGCTTTGATGATATATTCACAGGCATATATTTTGTTTACACACATATGTATTAAAAGAATAATCTTGCTGGACCCTTTGTGAACTTGCCGTCTTCCATTTGCCTTCAAACTCCTGAATGGATTGCCCATAGTTTCCCAATCCACCCACTTTCCGTTTATCCCAGAACCTCTGACATGGGGCTTCCACACTTACTCTTTCTCTCTTTTATCTTTTCATAATAAAAAATGTCTTTACTAAAACAGATTTAAGTTTAAAACTTGTATAAAATTCAAACAATATAGAGAGGAGTAAAGTAGAATAAGAAACCCTGCAAATATAGACCCCTTGTCCCTTGGAGATGCTAAGCCATTTTCTGTCTCTCCTGCCTTTTCCATGCTGTTTTTCTCTGCCTAACTCTCCGCCAAAGCACAGCATAAATCCTACTTTCCCACCACACATATAATTGTAAAGTAAAATGAGTAAATATAAGTTACACCTACCTGCAGATACAAATATGAGTCTACAAACTCAGGGAGTTCCACATAAGACTTTAGAAGTGTCCTCATCACTGTGTATGTTCTCATTTATTATAACAAAAGTTAAGGTATAAAATATTATTTTTTATATTATTTAAAATATTCTTGGCGACAGAATTTTATGTTGAAATACTTATACGATTTAATTTTTGTGTGAAATGTCATTAACTGTAGAACACATATGTCCTCTATAGTAAGCAGAAAACAAATTAATCTTTTTGTTCTTAATCAAGGGTTGCCATTACGATGGCACCAATCTTTCTGAACTATAGATACAACAAGGGGCAGCAGGACATCAAAATGTAAAGGTACAGGCATGTTTCCTTTTCTTATGCTTCGTCCACTGCACTACATGGAGTGTTGTCTTTTGTTGTTGTTGTTTGGTTTTTGTCTTTTTTTGCAAATTGAGGACAAGACTCTCCACCAGCAAAAAGATTAGGATTGACTTTAGTGCAATGACCTAGAACAAAAACCACACATTCTCACTCTCTCAAAGGTATGCCTGTATTGTTTACATTGTAGAGTCAATAGACCTCGTTCAAATTCTAATTTTTTTCTAGCTATGTAGGCAATGTGCTCCTCAAGTCTGAGTTCTCTCATCCCTAAAGTGGCAATAATAATCCCTACTTCAGAGAAACGGGAGGAGTAGATAAGGTATGTAAAATACCTAGCAGGGCGCCTGGCTCAGGTAAGTTGTGGTGGTAGTCAGTATTTGCTCCTTTTCCATCAGCCACTCCTAATTTGATTTCAGAAAAAGTAGCTTCCTCTCCTTTACCCAGAGGATTAATCATTATTGATCTAAACCAATAATTTTCGTGTTATCTATCTTGCAGCCATTCAAGGCTGGGCAGGTTCACCCTGGATTCAGGCAGATGGAAGACAATCCTAGACAATCCATGGAGCCGTGGGGATGTATGACATGCCTTTATTCCAGGGTGGAGTGACCCACATACTCTGCAAGCTGCATGTCACGCTGTGGGAAGCCCCGACTCCCTTACATACTAAATGCACACAAAGCCGGCAAGGTGCCAATACTGACCTTCAGTTATATAACAGAGCTTCATTCTACACATGCAGACCCCTACTCAAGGCCACATGAACACTGCCAAGCCACAGTCGCTGGGACATCCTGGGTGAGGGAGCCTGGCTCACTCCATTTTCTCTATATCATCTATCGTGCCAGTGATTGGTTTAAGGTGGAGAGAAGGAGACTAGTGGGTGGGGTGTCACCCAATTCGGGCCAATGAAAGATAAGGGAAGGTTGGCAGAGGGTTCTGGGAATGATTTTCTTTCTGAATTAAAAAAACAGGGCCTCAAGAGCTTGTGCTATTCCTCCCCTCTTTCTTCTTGTGTTCAATGAGATGGTGTGAAACATAATTGTCAGAGCACTTAGCCATCCTGTGACCACGAGGGAACAAGCCTGTGGATAAGGAGCTCATCCCCAAAGATGTCAAACAGTAAACTAGAAGGAGACTCTGCCTTCAGTCACCTCCCTGAAGACCTTAGTGAGCCTCAGCTGACCAGAAGCCACCCACCTCTAATGTGCTTGTTTTATGAGATAATTAACGTCCCTTTAGATATACGCCAGTGATCTAAAAACATCAGGATCACCTGGGGACTTGCTGGAAAGGCAAATCCTTGAGCCCAACTCCAGCTTCTTGAACCCTCCTCACCTGAGCTGATGATTCCGAGGTGTGCTCAAGTATGAGAGTCCCTGTCATCACGGCAGGCTTTGTGCACGCCTTATCGAGTGCTCACTCAGGGGACGCAGACAGGGCTCCAGGGTGTTCCCTAGAGGCTGCTTCTTCAGTGAGTCCCCATGATTGGCTTGATTTCTTGTTTGCTTCTTTGTCCTGAGTAGGCCTATCTTCCATGGGTGCACGCTGTCTTCCTGTTATAAATAGACACATAAACTATTGTGTGAAACCCTGAAGCTGCCTTTTCCTAAGGTGTGTCTTGTTCTTCACAGAATCTTCACTTTCACTTTACCAGAAATCTCTCACCTCCAAGCATGGTTCTAACACCCTTTTGTTTCAACATCGGCCAAAAGCTTCAACTTCCGGGTTCCTTTTAAACCCATTCTTATCTCAGTAATACTATGAAGAAATATGGCCAGTTCATAGTTTTTCACAATTTTATCACTAGGCACCATCAACACTAGAGGATACTTTCTCATCCCAAGGTGAGAATGGGAAGCCATCGGGTTTTGTGTGGATGGGTGTGTGTGTGTGTGTGTGTGTATATTTTCACACTGAGAGTTCCTAACACTCTCCAGACACTTCTAGACACCTGACCATGCTATTCCAGATTACAAAGAACAGAGCTGACGGCTGAGGTCGATCAAGCCTGACTTTCTGCTGAAATTTGTGGTGAGGCTCTTCCAGATAACACTGGGTCACGGGCACCATAAAGACATGCAAGGTTGCCGGGAACATGGGTCAAGGAGGAGCCTTGGCTGGGGTGGGGCGGGGGAGGGGACGAGGTGTGCACGCCTGTGCCTGTTCTTTCCCAGCAATGCAGAACTCTGCAGAACTCAGCTGCAGAGAAGAATATTTTATCTTTACCTATTTATCTTTAGAGGGGAAGGGAAGGAGATAGGGAGAGAAATATCAATGTATTTTTGCTTCTCATGCGTCCCCTGCTGGGAACTGGCCTGCAACCCAGGCATGTGCCCTGACTGGGAATTGAACAGCAATCCTTTGGTCTGCAGGCCCGCGCTCAATCCACTGAGCTACACCAGCCAGGGCCGCCAAGAGCTCTTAGACTGTTTGCAGCAGGGCTCTCTACTCCTCCTCGAGTTTGCCCTCATCTTTTGCTTTCGAACATTATTAAAGACATTTTTGGTTTTATGAAGCAGCATTTCAGTATCGCTTTACATGTATTATCTCATTTAATTCATTTAATTTCATTTTTCCCATTTCTCTTTTGGTGTTCTACCTCTGTGGGCAGTAAAGGGGCTGCATGCTGAACCCGACAGAGTTGGGGAGGCTTGCATGGTGGCCTTCCAAACTCAGAGACCTCAGCAACCACTCAGAATGGTCTGCAGTTAAACCTCTCCAACTAAAAGCTGCTCATGGCTGATACTCGTGGCAGGTCGTGAAGTCCTAGGCCGGCATCTTCCCCAACAAAGATCAATCTTCACCTTAACTGAGACTGTCTATTGTCTTTTTGCATCGACAATAACATACTTTTGGAATGTCAGAGTAATTTCCTTCTTCCTGGACCCCCCACTGCACAGGGCAGAGACCAAAAAACCCCTCACTGCTATTGTTATCGTGCTAAGTATTAACTGTTAACTATCCTATACCCACAGGTGTATGTGTCTATTCATTTTAGTTTTTATTCAGTCCCAGAGATTTCCCTGCTTTGCTTTCTTCTGCCTCCCTAACCTATGATCAAAGAAATTTCACGTAACCTCCTTGTATCTCCCACTTTGAGTCTGATGTATAATGTAAGTGGTAAAACTGCCACTTTCCAGAGCATTTTCTCAATCCGATGAGATTTTTGCTTCCCAGCAATTGTGGTGAGTTTGGCTCAAATAAACTCATAAAAATGTTTATAGGTATGACAACTCTTATGTTGACAACTGACTTTGTCTTTATTTGTATTTTTTTTAAAAATAGTATTACTCATATCTTATTGAAGTTGTATTTATTCTTAGTTTAACTTAGAATTTTTCTTAATCTATGTTCATGATTTTATTTTCACATATTGTAGCTTTTTATTTTTATTTTATAATTAAATATAACTATTTTATCTTCTAATAGTTCACTTTTCATTACATTTCTATTTTTACCCTTTTTTATTTCAACATTTTAGTTTTCCTTAATGTCCTCTCTTCCTGGTGTTCTTTTACTTAAATTTTTTTCTTAGACATATTTATCTAACTTTGGGATTTTGCTGAGTAAGGAATACGGCCTCAGGAAGTGGCAATAAAGAAAGAAAGGCCACATCCTCTGTCCCCACGGCCTTCACACCAAGGAGGAAGAGGGACAATCTGACAGGAGGTGGAGCTGCCCTGCAGCCACGCAGGATGGGGCCTCAGGCTCCGCTTGCTCGGTATGAAAGGGGCAGGTGAGCTTAGAAAATGTCAGACAAAGGTGCTTAGATATGTAGCATACATGGCAGGTGACCATATATATAATTTACCATCCGGAGCCAGACACTTGTCAGAGGAGGGGCTTGTTGTGCTGTGGCAACAAGCTTGCAAGGATCCGGTCCCAGGCAATTTACATATGTCAAAGAAATGAATACTCCAGTTCGGACTACAATGAATGAATATCAGTTTTGCATGTAATAGACATTGTTTGAATGAACAACCATATTGTAAATTATATAAACTTAAATGGAAATCGAAAGACAATTCCTGAAGTATGAAACACTTCCTTGTTGAATGAATTAGGAAAATTCAGACAGGAAAGAGTAGGTGCTTCACAGCTCAAGGATCTGGTGTGCGTTCTGGATGACGTTAACCACACATTAGCTCACAAATATTCATCTGTTTCTTTAAGTATTAGCAGCAATCCTTTCATTTCATCTGGGGGTGGACAGAAAGTGTAGGGTGGAATGAAGCTCATTCTGATGTTTCGCCTCCAGATCTGGCAGCATACGGATGCCATTAACCAAAGGAGGTCCACGGGGAGAAGGACAGGCTCTGCGTTTGAGGAACCTGTGGGACGTTCTCAAAGACAGGTCAAGTAGGCAGAATATAAAAGTGTGGAGCTCAGGTGCCAGATCCGAGCTAAAGACATAAATGATAGAGTGAATGACTCGGGCGAATTTCACAGGTGTCACACAAACCCTGCAGGCCAGAACCCCGGGCAGACGGGCCGCCCCAGCACAATGCCTGTGTGACCTGTTGTCATCCCGTGGTGTGCTTGGGCAGGACCTGGCACCCACTACTCAAAAACAAGGGTTTTCAAAGGTGAGAATAAGAGCCGTCCTGCAAGCAGAAAGAAAAGAGTCTAGCTTGGGTGCCAGCCACTTGGGGAGGCTGTCCAGTCACACCCCTGGCACCGGAGTAGTTGGGTAAGGTTTAGGCTGTGTCTTTGCTTCTTGTCAGGCAAACTAAAGAGGGCTGCTGGGATCACCACCGGTCAGTCCGCTCTCCAGCAGGGTTTGGAAGCAAAGCCATGGGTTGGGTGAGATGAGATCACCTACAAAGAATGTACAGAAAAGGAAGTGTCAAGGGCAGAACCCTTGGCCATTCCACATGTCAGTGTGTGGGCTAATTTACGTGACCCAATAACCTGAAAAAATGTGTGAGGTAATTTGTGTCTTTACGCCACCAAGAACTGGAAAGCAGTAATTTTTCTGCTTTTCCTCCCCCCTTTTCTTACTGTATTTTGCTGTGTATAATATGTACTTTTTACCCAAATTTTTTAGGAAAAAATAGGATGCACATTTATATATGGGTATAATAATAGGTATAATAATCCCACATATAGAATGTGCACAAAGTATGGGTGCACATTGTATGTGGCAAAATACGGTTAGTTGTCTTAGCCACACCTGGCGTTTTCTTTGGAGCTGTGTATGCAGGGGCCACTATGGAGAAAGCAAATACTGTCAACCGGGCCCACACTAGGTGTGTGGTTTTCGGCAAATCACAGCCTTTCTTCTGTCAAATAAGTCAGAGGAGTTGGTGATATAACTTATGAATGTTTCCTTTCATTTTGTTTTATTTTGTTGTTCCAATATATTTCAAGGAGGCAGTTTAGTTGTCCAGTTGCAAGACGGTGTGCCAATAATTCCAGGAGTTTTCATTTGTGGTGTAAGCTGTAGTATGTACTATTTTTAAGACACTGAAAAAATTTCAAATTATATATATAATATATATTATATATATATCCTCTAAATAGAAAAGCAGACCAAGCAAAGAAACAATAGACCAAGTGAAATTAACAATATGCTCTCCATTTTATTTATTATTTTTAAATAATGCAAAAGTAGGGTGAAGAGAGGATTAGAAATTGTATTTTATCAAATTTTAAGAACAGGCAGATTTTTGTCATTTTTAACAGGAAAATAAAAGGAAAATTACTATGCAGGTGAATTTAAAGGTTTTGAGTTATCAGAAATCTATACCGGCCTTTCAGTGTTAGAAGAACGGCCCAAGATCTCCGTCCTACTCACCACTTTAAGCCCAAACAAAATTATGTCATAGAATACCGTACTACACAACTTTACCAAATTATATCCAGAGGGCACACACAGAGGGGGGAAGAATAGGAAACCTGCCAACTTCATCTACTTTTTGTGTTTTCAGCTTCTGCTTTCTAATTTTTGGTCCACTTCAGTCGAGTTTCCTAATCTTATTCTGCTCTTCTGGGTGTCCAAGTTTATCTATTTTCTGACCTGTCTTGTATCCTTTCTTTCTTTTAATTTTTATTAAACTTTCTGGGGTGTCATTGGTTAATAGGATCATGCAGGTTTTGACCATACATTTCTATGATACATGATCTGTGTATTGCATTGGGTACCCACCACCCAGTCAAATTATCTTCCGTCGCCATATATTTGGTCCTCTTTATCCTTTACCATTCCCCACCTGCTTCCCTCTGGTAACCACTCTACTGTTGTCTGTGTCTGTGAGTTCCAGTTTTATATCCCACATGTGAGTGAAATCGTGTGGTTCTTAGTTTTTTCTGACTGGCTGACTTTGCTCAGAATGGTATCCCCAAGATCCATCCATGTTGTTGCAAATGGCAGTGTTTCGTCTTCTCTTATGGCTGAAAAATATTTCACTGTTATATGTACCACATCTTTAACCAATCATCTATCAAAAGACACATTGGTTGTCTCCATGACTTGGCCACCATGAAGAATGCTGCAATGAACACAGGGGTGCATATATCTCTGCAAATAAATGTTTTCGAGTTTTTTGGGTAGATACCCAGAAAAGGGATTGCTGGGTCATATGGTAACTCCATTCTTAATTTTTGACATCACTCCAAGGACATGGTCTTTCTTTTTATTTTCAATCTCCAGGTCATTCACACCACTGGATTGTCCCTTTCAAAAATAGCAATTTTAAGGCTCTTGTCTCATATCAGGAAGGAAAGGATTTCTCTTCACATTTTCACGCCCCCTAGTGTGTTCTCCAGTCCGTTTTCAATGCAGCACTGAAACTCTTACTGGGAAGAAATGCAACTTTTGCTGTTAAAGCTGCGTCTTCCTTTAGGAAATGAGGACTTGGTGCAAAGTTACTTCCCATATTGACAGTGGTCTATGCAGAGTGCTGAACCCAACAAGCCACCCTGCAGATGAGTTGCAGCATTGAAAGAATAGGCACCTTCGTTCATTTCCCAGTTTTACTTTCTCTTGGGTTGGGTAAGTGCATGTTTTAACATCTTGCCACTTAGTAACAGTTCTTGTTTGACGGGTTTCTTCCATGAACCAGATTACTAAACAAAGATGAAGATTATGAAGAGAACCCGTATTACCTCCACCATGCCCTTTTAAGGGAGCATTAGACCAGGGTAAACCACAGGGCAGGGCAACAGAATAAACTAATGAAACATTCCTGGCTGCAAGAGAAATTCCTGTCTTCCTCACACTGAGGCTAAGTAATTTCACTTTATCTAAGAGTAACATTCCTCGTATATCCTCTCTACTCCCTGCAGATTCTTGTCTTGATTTTTGCCCACATCCTGTTTTTAAAGAGTCGGAGCACCAGCTCAGCTGCTGGCAGCTGGGAGACACCTGGGGCCAAGCAACAGTAGACCCACCAAGTCAGCTTCAGCCGCTTTGCAGCTGAGCTCACAGCTCAGTGGAAGGGCAGTTTCAGGTCCTCCAACCTCTCCTTGGTTTTCCACTCCTGCAGGAGGAGGAATGGTCTTGCAGTTACTTCTCTGCACAATACACAGACAACAGAGCATTTTTGTATTGAATCAGCATTGCAAACCCTAATGAGTCTTTCTGTGTGTGTGTGTGGCCAGGGAAGGCATGCCCCTAAAGACTTAGGAGAATGGACAGGGGCACTTCAGGGCTTCCTTATATGTAGAGTCCTGGGTGACTGAGAACAGTTTAGGACTGAGGTGCACAGCCACCACCCTGAAACACGGTCTTGTATGACAGGAGCAGGGAGCTAAGTACTTCACACAAATGACTCTAATAGATGTCCTTTTAAGATAGGCAGATGATATGTGGATAGATAGATAGATAGGTAGACAGACAGAGAGATATAGAGATATAGATATCTGAAACCAAAGCCAATACATTCTGTCCAAAAAAAAATTTTTAATGATTTTTGCTTTACATAACTAGAAGAATAAAAAGAAAAAAATCCCTTCCAGATGAACTTAGTTTGCAACTTTATTTGCATCCCACCTGAGCCCGTATCTTTAATAAGACACGATGAAGCCCTGGCTGGTGTGGCTCAGTTGGTTGGGTGTTATCCTGCAGATGGAAAGCTTGTGGATTTGATCCCTGGTCAAGGTACACACAAGAATCAACAAATGAATGCATAAATAAGTGGAACAAAGATCAATGTTTCCCTTTTCCCCTTCCTCTCTCTCTCTCTAAAATCAATCAATAAATTTTTTTTGAAATCAAAAAGCAGCATGGAAAGAAACAAATGCCCTTCAGGGTAGGATTGGTTAAAAACATGTGGTACATATATACTGTGGAATACTACACGGCCATAAAATGATAAAAAACTGCCATTTGTGACAACCTGGATGAATCTTGAGAATATCATGCTAGGCAACATAAGTCAGACAGAAAAAGTTAAGAATCATATGATTTCACTTATATGTGGGGTATAAAACTGAAATCAGTAATGAGCAAACAAGATACACAAAACCCCATAGACTCAGACAACAGTATGCTGGTTACCAGAAGCAAGAGGGGTGGGGGATAGCAAAGGTAAAGGGGGTCAATATTCAGTGAAAGAAGATTTAACTTTGGGGTGGTGAGCACACAACGCAATATAAAGATCGTGCATCATAGAACTATACAATTGGAACCTATATAAATTTGTTAACCGATATCGCCCCCAATAAATTTAATTTTAAAACACGAATCAAAAAGCAGCACAGCAGAGGAAGCTGAGGTTGCTAAGTGAGCAGAGGGACGATGCCGGCCAGGGGAGAGGGCAGCTCCGCTGCGCCAGCACCACTGAGGACAGAGGGGTGGGTGCTGCTCTCGGAAATCCATCCATTTCCACTGAGGTCACGCCTCCCGAAGCTCTCCCAGCCAGTGACACCAGTGATGAGAGGCAGGGACACTCGGGCAGGCCTGTCCCGGGGAGACACCAGAGCCTCTGAAGGCTGACTTGCCACATGGACTTCCTGACGGCTTTGCAACCCCCTTTTGGATTTCGAAGCAGTTTGGAATCCTTCTTGCTCCTCACTGACCTTCCCAGACGCAACTGCTCTCAGCCTAAGCTGTCTCCCTCCTGCTTCCCATCATAAGCACGCACCCCAATAAAATCTTTGCACTGTTTAACCTGTTCCTGGAGTTGGCTTCTCAGAGGACCCAGCCAAGCACAGGAGAGGAGTTTTGAGAAGTGGTCCAGGTAGAGAAATAGCCTGCAGGAGTGGCCAGAACTGAACAAGAATTGAGTAGGCAGGAAAGAGCGGGGCTGGGGGGAACGAGGCTGAAGAAGGGGGTGGGGCCCAGATCCCGCGGGGCCTTAGACAGAATCGCTCAGGAGTTGGGATTTTATCCCAGCAGCAAAGTGCAGCCTTCGAAGGGTATTTAGCAGATTAATGGCCTGAGTGGATAAATGGGTAAACAAAGTGTAGTGTGTACCTAAAGTACAGAATAGCATTCAGCCTTTAAAAAAGGAGATGCTGTCACATGCTTTAGCTTGGATGAACCTTGATGACATTATGCTGAGTAAAATGAGCCAGTCATAAAAAGACAAACAATACATAGGCGTGGACAAAAGCAGGTTTACAGTTATAATACAAATAAGTAGTAGGATCATTAATACATAATAATCGAGGATAAACTCTATTTCCTGTACTCACAACTGTAAACCCATTGTCCCACCCTGTACGATTCTACTTATATGAGGCAGGTGGAGCAGTCAGACCCAGGCACGGAAGGTGTAATGGTGGCGCCAGGGGCTGCGGGCAGGGAGGGCTGGGCAGAGCTTCAGCTCGCACAGCGAGAAGAGTTCTGGGGGTCGGCCACACAACAGCGTGAATGTACTTAACCCAGTTCACCTATTGCTTTAAAATGCCTAACATGGTAACTTTATGTTATGTACACTTTTCCACAATTTAAAATAAACGAATCATAATGACAAAACAAAAATAAAGAAAAAGGACTATGACTGTAGTGTGGAGATTGGATTCGAGGGGTCAGACGAGAGGCCAGAGATGGGTCGGAAGACACTGAACTCACGGAGGCAAGAGAGGAGGACTGTGTGAGCTGGGAGGCGGCAGTGGCGGGAGAGAAGGGCACGTATTCGTTGGGAGAGGGAGTGGGAGAGAGACTGCGGGAGGCTGCAGCCAGCGGCCTCCCTGCCTCGGGCAGTGGGGAAGAGAGCGCTTGATGATGCCATCTGCAAGACGGGTAAACAGGAGTTGTAAGTGGGTGAAGGTGCTGGGTTCCATAGCATTAAAATTGCTGGTGGGCCCTGGCTGGTGCGGTCAGTGGGTTGAGTGCCAGCCTGCAAACCAGAAGGCCTCTGGTTCAATTCCCATCCAGGGCAGATGCCTGGGTTGCAGGCCAGATACCCACCCAGGAGGGGATACATAAGAGACAACCACACACTGATGTTTCTCTCCCTGTCTTTCTCCCTCCCTTCCCCCTCTCCTTCTCCTTCCCTTCTCGTCTCTGAAAGTAAGTAAATAAAATCTTTAAAAAATAGTGCCGGCAGATGTTTGACAGACAGTGGGAGGTATAGACCCAACTCACTGCTGAGAAGAGGGGCTGGAGATTACAGATCAGGAGACTGGCAGCATTCAGAATGGTGGGTTTGAAACTCTGGGGGTGAGAGATCTAGCTTCGGGAAGAGAAAAGGCCATGAATGCAAACTGAGCTATGACGGCTGGGAAGAAGGAGAGAAACCTGCAAAAAAGACTGGGGAGGAGGAAACGAAGGTAAGGGGAAAGTGTGGGGTCAGAGGCCGAGGGAGGACCAGGTTTCATTAATGTTACAGAGATTAGTCAAAGCAAATACGTGTCCTCTCTTTTTTATGCAATTTATGCTTCTAGATTGGTGTTGATGTGAACGTTTCTGGAGAGAAATCTTAGTAATATGAGAGTAAGAAATAGACACACGGAAGTACATAACTATTGTCAAATATTAGAGGACTGAATTCTTAGTTTCCACCTCTCAGGAAAAATGAGCTGGTACAATTATTTCACAGGATGGTCATGAAAAAAAATGAGATCAAAACACTCTGTAAACTGGCAAGTGTCAGACCAGTGGGTGTTAAGTTGGTTGAATGACACGTCTGTCTGTTGTGCAATGGGACAGCTATTGAGCAGAGTGTCGTCAGACCCAGATTGTGCCCCAAGGGCACATAAGTTGAAGGTTAGGGCTACAGACAGCTGGGAAATTGTGCAGAGCAACAACAGTCAGGATGTAGGGTTAGAGCAAGCAGCCGACCAGAAAGCAGACAGACAGGAACACGCAGCTACTGAAATGTACACACACAAAGCAAACAACACAAAGAAACCGAGGGAGTCGGGGATGAGTGTAGGTCAGATGCAAGGTCTCATCCATGTCCAAGTAAACTCAGAAAACAGAGGCACTGCTCAGCCTTAGCCAGTGAGCTTTGGTATATGTGGATACCTACTCATGCCTTCTGTCCCTACCTTGTTCCATAAAAGATTAATGGTGGCTTAGAACAAAGCTTCAAGTATGGGTAACCTAGGATCTGCAAGAGGTTCAGGCAAAAGGGGCACATCTGATTAAAAAAATTAGATAAAAGGGGCACGTCAGTGGAGACCACACTGATAAAAAATATGTAAAGATCCTGGCATAGAAACCCTAAAACACATGCATTACATGCATGTTCCTATTTCCCAGCTTCAAGTGTTTTCTGTTTGAGATTGCTAGACTGGGCACAGGCAAATAGCTGGGCCTGTGTGCAAGCAGAAATAAGGATATGTGTGTGCATCTATGTATACAGACACACATATATTTTGTATGCTCTGTGATTTTTACCCACTATGAAATATTATGGGATGCTGGGATACAAAGGAAGAAATATGCCTGAAGAGTTGGCTGTAGAACCACGAAAATGTAGACATGCCCAGGTTCCATCTGGCACAGATAATACCACTTCTTTTTATTACAAAATCTTTTTTTATAAAAGTATAAGCATATAATTCTCTAACATAACAATGATAATTGTTATAATTCACATTCATAACAATGAATGTGATATTCTCTAATATCACATTCACACCATATGACATTTTAGGTGAAATGTTCAAATTAACAATATAAATTTGCCCTGGCTTTTGTAGCTCAGTGGATTGAGCACAGGCCTGCGAACCAAAAGGTCACCAGTTCGATTCCCAGTCAGGGCACATCCCTGGGCTGTAGGCTTGGTCCCCAGTATGGGGCACATGAGAAGCAACCACACATTCGTATTTCTCTCCCTCTTTCTCTCCCTCCCTGCCCCTCTAAAAATAAATAAAGATCTTTTAAAAAACTAGAAATTATTACAACCATATTATTACCCTACCAACCACACTCAAGCAGGCCTTACTTCCCAGACCCCGTGCACTAGGAAACACGGAAGAGGTCTGACGAGCTAAGGATGCTTGCAATTAAAATGGAGTATAAAGAATACTTTGAAAAGAAACACCAAGAGTTGAAAAATGATAGTGATAGGACTGTCTATTGCTCCTGATTTGTCAGGATATCACTGGTTTTAAAGCATCCTATGAAGTTTTACCCTGATCATCAGTTCAGGAAGCCTTCCTTATTGCCAGTAAATATATAATCTTTACAACAAAAGCTTCCAGTGTATCACCTTGCCTCCTCTTTATAACACATGTTGCTAATGAAGATGCTCACTAGTTATGTGTTGGTAAAGTTACATTCCAGAGCCTATTCATTTTCCATTTCCAATGGCCCCATTTTATTAATTGCCATGATTTTCAATTTTGCTATTGAAAACAAGTCAACTGTTACTCCGATTCCTACTGGATGTTTGAAACTATCATCTTGATTACACTGAGTGAACAGCATGCTGCAGAGAGAGATAGTAGGCATATTACAAAGATAGGGGTAGCAATTATGTCTGATGGTAGAAAATAGAATGGTAGGATTTATACATAAAATCTAAGACTTCAGTTATCATATTTATTATTTTTAAGCTATACACAACCTTCAGTAGTTCCTCTGAAGGTAGGAACTTTATATTTTAGAGCCTAAAAAATATTTGCCTATGACATTTAACTATAAAGCATTAGGACTGGATTTTTAAAATTAATTTATTCATTCATTCACTCATTTATTAATTTATTTATGTGTATACATGTACACATATTTAGTAGCCAATAGATGTCAACTTTAAAGAAATTGCAGCTAGTTTTACAAAAAATATTAAAGTGATAAAATCATATCAAAATTTATTAGTAGAAAAATAGCATTGTGATGCTTTGGAAACTAAGAAACTAAGATGTGGCTACAACACTGTTGAAGTTATTGAAATAACTAAGAGTAACTAGTCTGCTTACTTTTACATGTTGAGAAAGTCAATATAAAGAATATAAATGCATAATATATTAATATAATGTGTAACCTGTAAGTATGCATTTTATAGTATACATAATTACATTATTATATAATATAAATAATGAACTTTCTTGTTTATTTTTTATTTTCTAGGGCACTATTTATTTATTTATTTTTCCTCTTTTTTTTTTTTTAAATTGTTGTTCAAGTACAATTGTCTCCCTTTTCCCCCATGACTCTCCCACCCCAGCCACCCCACCTCCCATTCTTAATCCCACCCTCTTTGGCTTTGTCCATGTGTCTTTTATACGTGTTCCTTGATGACCCTTCTCCCTTTTCCCCCCGTTATCCCCTCCCCTCTGGTTACTATCAGTTTGTTCTTTATTTCAACACACTGGGATGGTTTTTAAATAAAGCATTGATATAAGAACACTATCTTCTTCCCAAGTCATTATCTTGAAAGAACATAAACTTCCTCTCATGATGTCACAGTTCAAACATTTTTAAATTATTGATCAGCTTTTAAAAAACTGGAATTCGGATTATGCTGGACACCGATGCCTCCCAGGTGATCACCTTTCCTATTTCTGATGTTTCTGGAGTTGCCATCACTTACGCCCCATGGTTGTGGTGTAAGGTGAGGCATTTGGCTGGCTGGAAGTAGTCACCACCTATGTTCAAATAGCTTTGAAAGATTCCCACAATCAGCCCCCAAAGGCTGTACTGTTCTTTGTGGTGGGTTCTTTCATTTCATACAGGAAATGACGTTACAGTATGAATTTTGCAGATTTATTAAGAAGTCTTCTTTTTACCCAAAGTCCCTCTTCAGAATTTGTCAAAGTCAGAGCACCACAGGAATGGGTAAACCGATAAATACTACAGCGTCTCTTGGTGGCGCTGGAGCACTCTTTCCTATGGAAAAGAACAGCATTTTAACCACTGCTCAGAGTGGCAGTCAGAGCCAAGGATGGCTCTGTGGGTGGGTTGAGGGGGGACAAGACAGGATATGGGAAAAGCCAGCTGATCCCTTCCCTTCGGCCTATTGTGTCCTGGCCTCCACAGCTGAACTCCTTCTGGGGCTTTGTGATCTGCAGTTCGGGAAGAATCAGGGGGAAGCGCTTGCCAAATTGAGCACAACAGCTGCTTCCTGTTTAACTTTTTTGAATGGAACATTTCATTTCTTTTTCAGAACATGCTGGGATATAAGAAGGAATAGAAATACCACCGTGAAAAAATAGTTTTTTCATTACAGAAAAAAAAGCCTTCATATTCAAAGATGGTTTTGGTTTCTTTATTCCATGTTATGAAAGACTGTTAAGAAAAGAATATGTATTTTCCCTCAGAAGTTAAAAACTATTCATTTACTTGAGTCGATAGCAGCTCTCTCAGTCTATGAGAAAGTTATTTAATGACAACAATGAGCAGAGCACTCAGCGTATGTCAGGCACTTCTTGCTTTTACACATTTAGTCTTTTAGTTCTTAAAGCTTGATGAGGTAGGTCCAATTGTGTCCATTTTACAGATGAGGAAACTGAGGCCCAGATAGGTTAAGGAGCATGCCGTGTCATAACAGGTAGCATGAGGCAGAGACAGGATTTAAACTAAGAAAGTGGAGTCCTCAATCTGTGCCCCTAACCATTCTGTCACACCCAGATGTTTACAAACAAGCAGAAAGAAAAATTATTGCCTTTTCCTAGGCAAGAGTTCACTAATCTCTTAGTAAAGTGCAATTTTCACTTAATTCTTCAATATGAGATATAGGGCATTCAAAAATACACAGATCCTGCAAACTCATTTACTTTCCTGAATGGTTCCAAGCAAAGAAAATGCTTTATGGGTTTAAATGAGTCAAATGCATGAATTATTCTCTCTTGCCAATACTACCTGGTGGCCTGTATTTACAGTGTCTCTTTATGAAGACTTTTTCTTTTAGGGAAAGGGAATTAGGTCAAGTTAGGTCAAAGGTGAAACAACGCTGGAGTTAGCTGAGAAAGAAATCAGGAGAAAGCTGAGAAGAGCCCAGTGGGACTTGGTTTCCACAATTCTCATATTTAACCATGAAATTAAAATCAGATGCAGGGCTGGATTTTCATGGTCATGAGCAGCTTAGACAGTGAGTGGCAGAGTTTGCACACTTTTCTGTCTATTCCTTTCTAAGTTTCATTGTCTGAAGGATCTGAGAATTCTGACTGCTGAATAAATTCTCTCATTTTTATTAAGTAATGAGTAGAAAGAGTTCAGAGCTGACTTGGGAGAAAGACAGGAAACATGGTAAACGTGAGTAAGGGCACTCCAAAGTTTGCAAATGAAACCAAATCTCTAAAACACGATGATTTTGCTAAACTACTGTAGGTAACTCTGGAGAGAAAAAAGATACCTCCACGTGAACTCTTTTTTGTTTGTTTCTTCTCTATTCAGAGTTCCATCCAGATGTTTCAGTTTTAAGCAACTAGAAGAATTTTTAACACAATGGTTGAAAAAGTAAACTAAGATACACACATAAAAGGGATATTTATAATGTAATGTTTATTAAACTAACTTAAAAAGAATTATTTTAATTTAAATCATGAAAGGTATGGCCCACAGTAAAACAAACGTAATATTTCCAAGAATGTCTTTTATTATCTCTAGTTCTATCTGCATTATCAGCTGTTGACATCTGTCTTTATCACCATAACCGACCAGAGTTGTTCAAAATAACGTTTTGGCCCAACTGGACCAGATATACAGATGAGAGTGAGATCAACTCAAAACAAGAAAACCCACACTGACAACCAGTAAAAGTGTTGTTTTTTTTTTAATATTTACAGTCTATATGTACAAAAGTAGAGGGAAAAGCAGTTAGTCACTATGTACGTGTGTTAGTGAATATTAGTACTCCACATTTACATGTATATGTGCATTTGTAATAATCACATAAAAATATAAATTTTAAATTATTTTTATTTATGAAAAAATACAAAATGTGACTGATACACTCACCAATTTGAGTGCTTGTTCAAAACCCAGTGCTTAAAAATATTTTGGGAAAAAAATCCCAAACTATATTCTGACAGAAGATAATAAAAGTGAAAAGATAAGAAAATAGTGAGTGTTAAATGTGATTTTAATAAGTATGGATGTGAGCCCTGGCTGGTGTGGCTCGGTGGCCTGAGTGCTGGTCCTCGGAGGAGTGTGGTGGTGAGCAGAAAGAAGCTGTACTTGTAAGCAGGAATCATTGAGCATTAACCCGACAAAGCATCTGAAATGAAAGACGTGAAACTGAACAGAACCAAGGTACTGTCCGGACAGAGTAAATGAAATTTGTTTTGATGAGTTCATACTGTTAGCCAATGAGGAATTGACATCCTCCTAGAAGACGTGTCTGGGACAACGACCCTACAATATGCTACAACGTCAGTTCTTTATTTGGCTTCCGTTAAAAGGGCAAGGGTGCAATTTGCCATACAATGACCTTACACAACTTCCGTGGATATCTCTGTACTTACTGAAGAAACATCGGACGGCATCAACCGTAGTCCCAAGCACGGGCTCGGTTGGAATTTTTAGGCCTGGAGTTCCTTCTTTCTCTAAAGACTGAGGTCCCACAGGGGCTGAGACAACTCATCCCCATGAAGGGAGCCCCCAAATCCTTCCCATTACGCTTCCCAGACCATTCCCTTTAGCATAGAGTGTGATGTCCCAGGCCAGCCCGCTAGTTGAGGCAGGGGCAGCAGAAGCAGCAGATGGTCCGGCAGGGGTTCTTCTTCTTGTACTGCACAGCCTTGCGCACCTGCGCCTTGGCCTGGCCGGTGTAGTCGAGGGTCTTGGCCACGTTCAGCTCGATAACGTTGAGGGTGTCGGCCTGCTCCTCCACCAGCAAGGCCATCTGCAGGAAGAGCTCGTGCACGTCACGGATGCGGCCCTCGAGCTTCAGCAGCTCGCGGTGGCGGCTCTCAATCTCGTTGAGGGCGGCCCGCGCGCCCTTCACATCAGCTAGCAGGTTCTCGGAGAACACGTCCCACTTGCCCTGCTCGAACATGTCCTCGATCTGGTCTCCCGAGACGTCCTTGCCCATGATCTCCAGCTGGCGCTGGATGCGGATCTTGCAGTTGTCGCGCTGCTTCATCTCGGCCTGGTTGTACTCGTACATGGCCCGCTGGAAGGTGCGGGTGAGCGCGCTGTACTGCGCGCGGGAGATGCGCGCCACCGCGGAGTTGGGTCCGTGCAGCGCCTCGGCCTCCTCGCTCAGCGCCTTCATGGCGCGCAGCTTGCGGTGGATGTTTTCGCCACGGGACTTGATGTCCTTGGCAATGGAGTTGGTGTCCCGCTTGATGCTGCTGAGACGCCGCATGGACGTGAGGAAGCGGGCGTTTTGCTTTCCCAGCCTCTTCACGTCTGCCATGAGCTGCTGGTTTTCAGTCTGAAGATCCTGGATGTCTCGGTACAAGGACTCCAGGATGTGGTCCGTCTCGAACACGACATCCTCGTGGGGCGAGTCCAAGTCGTCACCTCCGTCTGCGAACTGCTGGTCATACTGCCTGGTTAACTCCAGAAGTTCTGACAACCGGTCCTTCATTTTGCCTGCGAGTAGACATACCCAGGAGGTCACATTTCTCTAGTGACAGTCAGAAATTCACACTGAGGGAAGCGAAGCGAAAATAAAGGGACACTCCGCTCAGCAACCCCCCATTCTTTAAGCTCGGGTGTAATACAGGCACTGAACGGAGCTAAATGTTCTATGACATTTTGCTTACAAGCAAAGGACAAATGTGACTTTAAAGTCATGAGCACAGTTGCGTTTTATGGCCTGTAGGGTCCCTGCAGTTCAGTGTTACAATATTCAGTCAGCAATTGGAAAATTTGGATTGCACTGGGAACCATTCTGTTTCTTGCTTTTGAGTTCTCCAATAATCACTAATCAAAACAGACAGAAAAAGGAAAAGTAGGAAGAAAATACTTGCAAAGGTCATTATTTTTAAATAAAGAAAGTCCATTTGCAAGGCTTTGGGGTCAAGTCTGAATGTCTGTTCTGTGTCCATTTCAGCCCTGGTGAGCATCTCAGTCCTGCACATCATAACAGTTCTTCAAATAGCACCATATAAAGCACGGTTTAAATTTTTTTTCCTTTTAAAAATGTTATTGCCCTGGCTGGTGTGGTTCAGTGGTTTGAGTGACAGCCTGCGAACCAAAGGGTCACCAGTTCAATTCCCAGTCAGGGCACATGCCTGGGTTGCAGGCCAGGTCCCCAGTAAGGGGCATGTGAGAGGCAACCCCCAAATAATGTTTCTCTCTCTCCCTTCCCTTCTCTCTAAAAGTAAATAAATAAAATCTTTTAAAAAAAATGTTGTAACCTGGCCAGGTGGCCCAGTTGGTTGGAGCACTGTCCCAAACACCAAAAAGTTGCAAGTTCAGTCCCTGATCGAGGTATATCCAGGAGGCAACCAATGGATGTTTTTCTCCCTCTCTCTCCTTCTCTCTCTCTCTCTCCAAGTATCAATAAACCTATCCACGGGTGAGGATTAAAAAAAGTTATAAAACTAAAACACGGTTGAAGTAAAACAAAGAAATATACAAAGACAAAAATCTAATAAGGAAGTACGAAACTTGGAAGTTGAAATTTCCTTGTTTCTCTGCCCAATATACTTCAGTCTGAGCACTTGTTCAATACTCAGTACTCACAAATGTTTGAGGGGGGGAATCAAGATATATTCTAATGGAAGGTAATAAAAGTAAAGGATATAAGGAAATAGTTAAGCTTAATGTGATTTTAATAAGTAGAAGAGGTGAGCAGAAATAAGGAACACATTTAGGAAAGAATCACATAGCACAAGCCAGATGAAGGATCAGTAATGAAAGACAAAAGATGTAGTTTTCCCCAAGGTCTTTAAAGGTAAGCATCATTAACAAAACTGCTTTAAAAAACACTTACTTGGAAAATTTCAATCATACACGAGCTTAGTGGCAATACTAAAACACACTCCCATTCATCCATCACACAGCAGCAATATTTGCCTACTTTTAATGGCGTTTTTGAAACAAGTTGGCAGCTCAAGGAGCACTTCCATGTTTTTATAAGAGTGGTGGCGATCATTTTCCTGCTTAGTGAGGCAAAATAATGTTCTCTAAGAACATTCTTATTTTTTCCATAAGAGAAGCTAATATGTATCAGGTGTTTACATAGTGCCAGCAACCAATTCTAGGTGCTTTTCAAGTGATATCCTCTTTAATCTTCACGCAGACTGCATGAAGTAGGCTTTGTCATTACCAGAGTTGGCAAGCTGAGCATGGGGAGATTAAAGAACTTACCCAAGGCCACCAGTAAGTGATCATTTAGGCTCCAGAGAAACCCACTTAACCACCATACTCAATTATCTTCAGCAAACGTACAACAGTGAGTCACGAAAGACTATTCTATTAAACAAGGGAACGTCAGATCTGGAGCCTCTTGGGAGGGGCCCCAGTACAGGCTCAGGCTGGTGCCCCTTGTGCTGGGCTTGGGCCTGCCTGGCAGGAGCTATGAAGCGAGCAGAGGCCAGCTGCTGCATGTACCAGGCTTGTGGCCACTTGGGAAAGGCCGTAATTTAAGCTGAAACTGGCCTTCACATATGCTGGGTAGCCTGGGAGCTCCTACCAAGCAGCTCCAATGTGAGTCAAGGCTGGCTGCCACTTGTGCTGGCTCAAGAGTGCTTGGGAAAGACTGTGCTGTGGGCCAAGGCTGGCCTCCACCCATTTGGAGGGTCAGGAGCATGCTTGGGATTAATTCCAGCCAGGGCAGGCAGGGCAGGCAGGGGAGGATCTCTGAGGAATGTTGTGACAGGGTGAACAGTGTTAGCCAGGCTAACAGAGAGGTGCAGATTTGGTGCCTGCTTGCACTGGACAAGCCAGGTGGAAGGAGAGCACAATGGGACGATGGCGTCTGCCAACAGTTCCATCCCCAGAGAGAGTTGCCACCGATCCCTCCCTTCTGGCCTTCACCTGGAAGTTGGTCAGTTAAATTCCTCTCTGTATGACCCAGGTGCTTCTCCAGCTGCTGCCTCTGCCCTGGAGCATGGAGTGAGATCGTGGGTGAGTCCTCTAAGAATAGCATCCTGGTCTTCCTTCCACAGCCCTTCATTTCTCTCGGATATAATCCTCACTGGCTTTCAAAGCCAGGTGTTATGGGGACTCTTCCTCTGGGCACAGGTACCCTGGCTGGGGAGCCTCATGTGGCGCCCACATGCATTAGAACCAGCTCACTATCTTATATGACCTGGGGAAATGACATTACTTAGTTACTACGGAGTTGAGCTGTATCCAACTGTTTTAGTATCCAATGTATTCTACTATGCAAGATTTAGATGGGAGAGAAAATGGAAGAATTTTGATGAACAAGGCAAGCACAGATGATATATGCCTTCCCTGCATTTTGGCCAAGACTTAGTAGGCACTACAATGGAAGGAAATGGGCGGTTAAGGGACTGTGCCACACACCAGAACATTAGCGATCTGCTTGTTGACCTCCCACCAGTCCTGGACAGTTCCCATGCTCTGTGCTGTTCTCTTTAGACCATGCATCATCTCATTCATAGTATGAAGAGCAAAGCAGACTTCAGTCATACAGAAAATGGCTTTGGATGATGTTCAGAGATGGTCATTCTTTTTCAAGACCTAACAACCATAAAGTCACTGGTCCTAAATTACATGAAGGCCTAGGCTCATACCATAATCTGGTGAGGAGAGAGAAAGGAACAGTGTATGGGATGAAAGATTCTCCACGGAGGTGTAGACAAGAAGGTGGCTTTCATGTTGCCTTCCTTCCCACCTTTCCTGGCGCAGCCCAGCTCCAGACATGTTGGTCCCACTGACCTAGAAAATCTCCTGGTCGCCAAAGAGCAAGCATTAGAAAAACTACAACATGAAGTCAACCAAAAAGGCTGCTATTTGTAAGAATGTCTCCCAAGAGTTGCAGGTATATTCCTTCCTGTAGTTATATCAAAATATAAGTAGGCAGAGAAAGAGCATCGAGCTAGACTGCACATGTAGTTGCTTGATTCTGAATTGTGAGGTACTAAAAAGAGAACTATGGTAGATTAGAAACAATAATCAAACAATTATATTGGCCTTTTTGTCTGTGATAAAGATTAATAAACTTCCATACATAATGCTTATTATGGCAGCTTTTTAGTCTCAAACATCACGTGGTTCCAGACAACTTACAATAGTCCCCAGGTTGGGGCCGACTTGAACAAACAACTGATAGGGAAAGATTCACAAAGAGAGGGAAAGAAAGGTTCAGAGAACAAGTTTGTACCTACTTGAGAAGAAGTAGTAGCATTAGCAAAACTACACTTTTTCTAATGGGGGTGATTACTGTGTAAGTAATTCGTACCCCGGGTGCTACAAGGAACAACCATGAAAGTCACGGCACAGTTCCCTACATGCTTCTAAGGGAACCAGGTGTAAACACATCACATAGTCATGATCTGTGATCATAAAATAGAGGCTTTGTGCTGACTTACCCTAGGGAGAACAAGAAAATAAATGTTAATTCATAGTTATGAGCTGAATTGTACCCTGCCCTAGATTGAAGTCCTACATTGAAGTCATACATTGAAGTCCTATCCTAACCCCAGTAACTCAGAACATAATTGTATTTGGAAATAATGTCTTTGAAGAGATAATTAAGTTAAAAGAAGGTCTTTATATAATCCATACATTATTATACATTAAACAATACATGCATTAAGCAAATGTGTCCTACTATCAGGAAACAAAACCTCTCCCTTGATTCACAGCGATGTGTTAAAGTATCTCTACAAGTCATGAGAAGCCTCGGACATGGGAAACACAATGCAGAGTGAGGCAATGTGCAAATCATGGGAGGTTAACCATGAAGATGAACTTGTAGAGGACGGGAGGGGAGCAAATCCAAAAGCACGGAAAGGCCTTCTTTTTGTAGTTGTGACAAAGAAATGCATTAGAGACTATTATTCTGTGATGTGAATTCAGAAAGTTGAAGACTTTTGTTTCATTTAAGAACTAATGTACACATTTAGAAACATTCACACACACACCGTTCATCTACTAATGAAACTAAAAAGATCTTGCCCCAAAATCTATACTCCCAAAGAGAACTTTCGAGCAATGCTACTTCAACAGTGAAGTTACCATGCTCTGATTTTCAGATTTTATCATCCACCTCTCCTATGTCCTGATTTTATACTGATTTTTTACGGTCTTGTTAAAAGAAAATTACAAGTCAGAACGTCTTCATGCCTAGGTTCACTGCGGGTCCACATGACGCCTTCACCAACCTTCATGTAAGGGGCACAGGACATCTTTGGGAAAGCTAGAAGAGTGCCCCTTTTCCGGGGGGATGCACCCCAGCACCGGGGCACAGAGCCTGGTGAACTGGGCAGAGAGGGCCCTCCGTGCCCTCTCATCCATGTGGCCAGCACCCTTTTCAGTCCCATGTGGTCACCCTGAGTCCACTTTTCTCTACCACCTCACCCAGTCCCTCCAGCCCAACAACCATCACTACAAAGATCGGGTAGGAGCCAGGAAATCCCAGAGGTCCTGTGCTCTCACCACCTTGAGGCTTATAATTTCAACAGATGAAATTTAGGGGGCACAAATAGACCACAGCATTCCCCAATTGAGATTTTATATATGGAATAATTATTAGCAACTAGTAACCTAGACGATGAACACATGGAAATCTTTTCAGCATTTAGGATCATTAACTTCTTTCCCGCAATAATTTCTTCATGTCAGAATTTCCTCAAACACAGTGATGTTTCAGGTTTTAGAGCATTCGAATAGGTGGTAACTCATCTGAAAGTCCACAGAGCTACTAAGGCTCAAAGATAATTCTCTTCTAACAAAGATTCACTGTGGTTATGACGGACCCAAGGCTGAAATAACCAAGCAGTGATACTTAAAGATAGAAGTTTTACAGTCAGGAGGATAGAAGTGATAAGAGAGAGGATGCTGGCAGGTGAGCTTGCTAAGGGAGTAGGGTGCTCCAGGGTCAGGGGTCCGATCACCTAAAGGAGCCTGTCCACTCTTGTCTGCATTAGCATTTACCAACGAAAACTGCTGTTGCTCTATCTCACACTGGATCTGGCTTTGACCTTAGAATGTGAAGCAAGCTTTTGGCTGGAAAATAGAGAAGAAATGTATGTAAAAGGAGGAAATAATGAATTAATTTTGAGTTCAACTTGAAAATGTGTATGTCTTGGTCAAACTCTATATTTCATAACTATTCCATGGAGAACTTTTTAAAAAGAGAAATCAATAGAGTTCCCAGAATCATTAGTGACTTTTTTTTTCCAATTCATAATATCAGCTAAGGACAATCCCACAGAATTTTTACGTTCTTTATTCTGCTCCTCTCTCTCTCGGACAAAGTCCTTTGAGTCACTGATTCTTTGGCTGGCTATTCCTCATCAATTCTCCAAGGAAATAAATTATTTTTATTTTTGGCTCCAGAAAAATCTCTTATCCAACATCATCAAGGCATGAGATGTTTCCATGTAAGGGACTTTCACCTACCTGAAGTTCCTCCCTTCAAAGGTGAAAGGTGTTCACTCATTTGTTATTAAAAATCTTCTTCTAAAATGCAGTAATATATCTCATTGCTTCCTTAAAGAGAGGTCATTGGGCCCGATTTATTGCTGACTCAGATTATCATTATTAACATCTTTGAATTGCATGGTGATGCACTTTCATTTGTTTTAAAATATTTCTTTCTTTGGCATTAAAATGTCAAACCCAACCTCAGTTATCTCCATACACTGATACTGGCCTTCCTTTCATTGCTCTTACAGGCTGTAACAGATGAAGAAATGAGATACAAACCAAGCATTTAATAACAGGGTGCTCTATGGGGGTCAGCAACCTTTCAGAATCAAGCCTGCTGATTAAGCAGGAAAGGAAAACGTGATGTCAGTGACAAAAGGAGTGACCAGTAGTTCACTCTTTGTACCAAACATCTGATACACAATCCATCCACAATGTTCACAACAACTTTGTGAGGAGGATAACACAGTTTTCAATCGACCGATGAGTGGATCCCAGAAAAGTTCAGTTCCTCATCCAGTTCAGCCCGTTAGTAAGAGAGCAGGCTGGGACTTCAGCTCACATCTGCCCAGATCCTATGATAACGTTCTGTCTACTAAGATCCTGCGCTGGCGCTGTGGGAAGATCTGGAGGTGAGTGGGGTTAGTGCTGATGAGAAGAAACATTTTTTCCCGCTCAGATTTCCTTCCCTGTAGGTGGCTCTCTCCACCCACTCCTGCCGAGCGGCATGGATTCCTTGTCCGACTGGTGAACCTGGGAGGGGGGTTTGTCCTTGGTAGTCCAGCTGCTTCTTCCCTCTTCTCGGAAGTGGGCTTATTACAGAGAACACGTGCTCTCCTCTGCTCCTTTGTCATTCATTTCCACTGACAGCCGTAACATCGTAATATGTGTACAGCATGTGTTCACTGCACATATGTGTTCATTCATGAACCTGGCATGTGTTGAAACCTCATTAAATGATTGCTGTTAACTTTACTATTTTAGTACCAGATAGTATCTGAAGCATAAAAGCATCAGATTGTTAGATTATTTCCCTGATGTGATGATCATCAACTCAGATCCAACTTTATTTTTGATTTTTTAAAATTTATTTTAGAGAGAGGGGAAGAGAGGAGGAGAAATATCAATGTGAGAAAGAAACAGTAATCAGCTGCCTCTTGTATGTGCCCTGACTGGGGACCAAACCAGAAACCCCGTCATATGCCCTGAGTGAGAACTGAACCCTCAACTTTTTTGTCTACCAGACGATGCCCAATCATCTGAGCCACACCAGCCAGGGCCACGTCCAGCTTTCTTGATCTGACTTCCTAAGTGACCCATTCTCTTCCCCCAAACACTCTTTTACATCTTTCTAGAAGGTTGAAAAAAATTTACCACGCATTCTTTACGGCTCCTCCAAATAAAGAGGTATGTAGACTTTCTCAAAACCTCGAATTTGAGTGTGCCACAAGACTGGGACTTGCTTTGCCAAATGGTAATAAGTGTGATGAGACAAGAGGTTTGAACAGCACTTGTACACAAGGGCTTGCTACTGGGACTCTGGACACAGCCACACAAGGAAGCCTGGGCTTCCCTGCAGGACAATGAGACCCTGAGCCGACCCATCAGCTGACTGCAGGCACCTGAATCGGCCCAGGAGACAGTGACAGAGCACTGACTGCTCGGCCAATCCACAGCTGAGAAACCCTAAACTGTTGCTGCTTAAGCCACTAAGATTCCTAGCAGTTTTGTAGACTGTAAAAACCAGCTGATACAGTAATTGGTACCCAGAAGTCGTACACTGCCATAACAAAAACCTATAACATGCAACATTGACTTTGGGATCAGACAGCAGGTGGAAAGCAGGGAACTATTAGCAAAAACTGGGAAAATGGTGCGCCAACAGTTCGTGGAGACTGCAAAAGTGATGAGAAAATTGTACAGCAGTCAAGAGAAAAGCAAACGCTATTATGCAGTAGCAAAATAATTGGCAAAATTGCTACCCGTGTCAGCATGATATTAAAAATGTACACAATGAATTTTGGAACTAGCTGCAAAGATCTCAAAACAGAATATTAAAAGTGTTGGTGGTGTGCTTCTAGCTGCATAGAAGTTTCTGCAAGAGAGGTGAGCTAAAAATAAATTATCTAGTCAATAAGCACTGTTTGGAGAAAATAGAGAAGAACCAGACCTCACGGCACTGGAAAATAAAATCTTTTACCTCTCTAGCCTCTTCGGCTGGAAGAAAAGATTCTACAGTAAGAAATGGCCTCAGAGTAAAAACCTCTGTCTTGTGGACCATCTCGGCTAGACACGGGGGCTCGGGGACCCCTACAGGTGTTCCCTCACAGGGGCCTGCCGCTCAGCCCAAAGAACAGAGTGTAGATGTAGGTGTTAGAGTTAGAGATCCCATGAATTCTTAGGAAATCTACCAAGTTTTAAAAGAGTTTTACTGACAAGCACAAAAGCTTGACCTAAAAGAGACAGAGACCATTCAAAAGAAAAGAGGCTTCAGCGTATCTGACTTTCTATGAGCAGGAATGAGGCCAAGGAAGCTTATTCAGAAGCAACAATAAGGCATTTCTTGTGAGAAAGGAAGAATGCTTTAGAGGGTGGAGCCAAAGGCAGTGGAGAACTTTAAACCAGTGGGCCACTCCCGCAAAGAACAATTGGGTCCTAATCAGGGAACAGCCTCTGGCCCAGGAGTGGAGGGGCCTGGCCACAGGGACCTGGGTGGAACTGCTGCAGACACGACTGTTACTTGCAACCTGTTTGTGTGCCTCTGTTTTTATTTTTATTTTTGAAATTTATTTTTTTAAATATATTTTATTGATTATGCCATTACAATTGTTCTATTTCTCCCCTTCATTTCCCTCCACCCTGAATACCCTCCCCCACCATTCCTCCCTTTAGTTTATGACCCTGTGTCTCAAGTTCTTTAGATTCTGTATTTCCCCTACTATTCTTACCCTCCTCCCTATCTATTTTCTACCTACTGTCTATGCTACTTATTTTCTCCCCTTCTCCTCCCCTTTTCCCCCCTTCTCCTCCTCCCACTGCCCTGTTGCTAACCCTCCATATGATCTTCATTTCTATGGTTCGCTCCTGATCTAGCTGTCCTCTTAGTCTGCTTTTGTTTTAGGTGTGGTTGTTAATAACTGTGAGTTTTTAAAGGTTTACATATTTGGGTTATCCTTTCCCTATTTCACCATTTATGTTGGGCATGTATGAGGAGATAACTTACTTCTAGTCCATTGTCTCAAGATCAAGAAATTCTACATTTGAAGAGTTTTATCTAAGGTGTCCCATCTGTATCCAGAACTGATGTAAATTGTGGCTAAGACTGTGGACTCAGAGGCTGATGCCACAGTGGGATGAGACTTCTGGGAACCCCAGGGTGAGAGCGAGCACATTTTTCTTATAGGAGAAATGTGAATACATTTTACCAGAGGCAGACAGTGCTTCATTACCAAAAAATGACCACAAAATCTTAGCAGCACCTTTGATCAAGAAGTTGTGTCAATTTCTCTACCCTTTGAATCTGGGCTTGGCCACGAGTCTTGCTTGGACCAAGAGGGCAGTAGCAAATGCGATGGGAGCAGAGACTTGAACCGCACTCACACAACTGTGCTTGCCCCGCCTTACCAGCAGGAACACAGAAAATGCCACGTAAGGAAGCCTGAGCTACCCTCCTGCAGGATGAGGGTCACAAGGAAAGAGGCCAGCACCCAGGTGACCCACAATTGTAGCCGTATGATGGTGCCCAGGTGAGCTGAGAGACAAAACCACCCAGGACTTACTTGGGGCCACCTACTGTTAGAGAAGCTTTATATGAATTATCTCATTTAATCCTCACAAGCATGAGAAGTGACAATATGATTTGCAAGTGTGCTTTGTTATACAGACAAAGCTGACTCCAACAGCCCTTTCAGCCTTCTGTATTCCCCTCACTGTGTTCTTCTTCAATGAGGACCTGGGAGAATGGCATGGATTATGGATAAATCATAATTTTGGAAAGCAAATGTTTGTGCATTTTACTTTCATTTTAAAATGGAAGTTCGTTGCTATGATTTTAAAACACAAACATAAGCAACACATCCCAAATAATTGTCCTGGGGATATATGTCACCCTCTTGATGACCCTGGCCTAATGACGTACCTTGATTTTAATGCACTTTATGTTTACAATACTCTATTCATGTTGCATGCAAATATTACAGTAAAGCACACACCTCAAAGGACCATGTGCTTCTTAACACGTCTGAGGGCAGCCTTCCTTTCCTTTGAGGATTGTGGTCATAACCATGGTGAGAATTGGAAAAAGACAATGCTAAAAAAAGATTATCTCACACACAAGCAGGCCCTGTAGAAGGGCTCAGCAGACACTGTTTGATAAGGCGGTGCGCTAGCTGGCAGCTTTGACCCTGACTCGGTTTCAGTCTGGTAAGAGGTTCTGCAAACTTGAAGAGCCGGTTTTGAAATGGAGATGAGGAGTTCTAAGTGTATCTTCCCTCTGCCATTCAGATCTCCACAATGAAGAACCCTGGGCAGGCAAAATGCAACTTCCAAACACAACTCCCCTGCCACGTGCCAAGTGTTCTTTTGCCTTCCCAGACGGGGCCACGGCAGTTTCTTGCTGTTCATCCCAGAATAAAAAGTCTTGGGATGTGAACTAAGTTGTAAGAACACCACAGCTGATAATGCCCTATTCATCTTTCAGAAGGTAAAAAGCAATCAGGATACTTCTTTTTGGAGTTGTAGAACCTGCTTAGAATTCCACATCTACTTAGGGAATTGTAAGAGCCTATGGCCAAGTGTTGAGCCTGGGGAGATATTCAAATCCCAACTCTGACGCCACTGACCCCAGCCTGGGCTACCTCGCTGGTTTCAGGGTTCCCAGCAACAAGAGGTCAGTGCCGAATGGATGAGTACTTTTCAAACCCCTCCTTGTCACCTTTTTTTTATAGTCACCTTCTTTATACCTTATCTTCCCTGACAGGGTATAACCTGTATACCTTATAAGGGTTATAAGGTATAACCATCCTAACCTGATGCTTAGGATGGTGGGAGACTTACAGGAGATAATCCAGGTAAAGCTCTGAGAACAGTGTCTGGCAGAGTAAACACTCCGTATATGCTACCGATTATTGTCTATTCTGGGATTTTAATGGATTCAAAACACTAATTAGGGTCAGTAACTATTGTATAAATGTGCATTTGCTAACATACTACTAACAGGTTATTACCCACCTCATCTACAATCACAAGTGAACACCAACACCTGTTCATTACTACATTATTTGGGGTTTTAAACTACTTCTGTTGCAAACCTCTTTTTCTGAGTATAAAAGTAACCTGCGATCTCTGTGGGAAGAGAAGGAAGAAGGAGAAGAAATCAAATGATACAGAACTGTTCTACGTGGAAAGTACCAATTTCTCATCATCTAACACTGCTATATATATTAACTGTATAAATGAACCAATGACCAAGTCTATTATCTATTCTTCCAGACTCTCTTCCACCCTAAAGTTTGAATGAGTAAGAAACAGCATCCAGAAGAAGTGATCCTGGTCATGTGAAATGGAGAACCATTCCCTGGTGCACCACAGTTCTCTGGAGTCTCACTGTTTAGGGGCCCCTCCCAGGGATGCAGGACCATAGGACAGGTCCCACTGTGCTTCCCCACCAACCCCATCTTCGTGCAGGCAAATCACGGAAAAAGGAACACCAATGGCAACCAGGAATGGGGAAGGGATTTTAAACTGGAAGAGAACCTTCACATTTTACTTTTACCTTTACCATTCTCAAGGTGGTTTCCCCAATTCCACACAGCCCAGAGACTGTGAAAGAGTCTGGCAGTTTGTAAGCCAGCCCAAAGGACAGCCATCTTCAAGGTTTCGTGTTTATAATAAAGTCAGTGCCTAGGTTTTGTGTTGGGAGCAGATCGACCATTTTACTTCAAGAACTGCCCATCAAACATCTCCCTCATTGGTGCCTCACAAAGGTGAGCCCCATTCCCCACCCCAACCCATTCATTAGGTTTTGCTGTTAGTGGTAGTGTGGTTTGTTTTGTTTTCTAGTCAGATACAGGAAAATGTAGGGAAGAAGTCTTGCTGCTCAGTTAACTGACATGATTCCTAAAAGCAAATGTGGGGTCAGAGATCATGCTCTGACTTCTGCAGATCATATGATCTAAAATAATCTTCAAAACCAGATCAGTTTTCTAGTACCAGTTTCTGTATTATTCCTATAACTCAAGGGGCAGAATCTTAATGCACTATATACACTTGGAATATCAGGCTAGTATAGTTGTTTGGTGCCTTACATTTACTGTATGAAAGAGGGCCAAGGAAACAAATGCACTTATAATGAAAATTTTTATGCTGAAGTGAATGTCTCATAGAAATAGTCCAAGATGGGGGTGCAAAAACATGCTAAATTCACCTTTCCCGTGCTCACACCAAATCTAAACTGCATATGAATCGATTTCATCTGAAAAGGACCCGAGCGCTATCTGAAGAGCTCGCCACAATAATCAATATGTGTAGATGAGGCAGAGATGTGGTCCCGCCCAAACCCCTACCCCTGCACCCGATGTGACGACCCCCAGTCAGGAGGAACACAGAGCATCTCCCTGAGCAGCAAGGGTGACGAGCCCCATATCTGGCACTCCAACCTTTGGGACCTGCAGCAAAGAGGTGGGCCCTCAAAACACCTGGCTTTGAACACCAATGGGGCTTACAGCCAGGAGACCCAAAAGGTGGGGTGGCACGGGTGGGGGCTGGAATGGAAAATCCCCTCTTAAAGGACTGGTGCACGGATTCACTCACCCAGGGACCCAGCAGTCTAAAAAGCACCTAGATCTAGACCTGTGTGAGGGAAATTCATTAGTTAATCTTTTTGAGGTTTGTACACTTTATTTGACAACTTCAGGCTGTGGAATATTTATAACTTAAATCCCTTGTATCAACTATATGCATGGTCTCCCAAAGGAAACAAGAAGTAAATGTTTTTCGGAGGCTTCTGGATAAAATCCTCAGTTACTGTCTCTAGTTTACGTTAGGATTGTATCTAAAGAGATCATCAGCAAGAGACTCTTCTTTTGCACATCAATTTTGCACCTCCATTTCCTGCCTTAACCACTCTTCTAACTGTATTCTTTCGAGTACGATGAGCTATTAGATCTGACTCTCTAACGATCTGTGGAAGTTTTCTGTACCCAGGAAATGCAACCTTTCTAAATTTCTTGAAATTCTTTAGTTGATCATGATCATCTTTCACACTGGGTGCAATTTGGGAGGCAGAGTCACTAACCAGCAGGTTCAGTCAGTGACACCTCCCTCGGAGGCGGCTCACCGTCACCCCAACGCCTGTCCTTGTTAGGTGGTTTTTTCAGTTGACCACACTAATTCTGTCCTGACCTCACATGTCTTCCTGATTTCATTTTCTTGAAATACTTTGTTACTTTCTGGTATCATTTCATCATTAACAGGGCCATTTGTTTTTATATCCAATCTGGGAGCTTTTCTGATTTTGACATCTTCCTCTTGTTTTCGAACTCTCTAACTCTAGTTTTGTGATCTTGAATAACTCTTCCAATACCTCATTTCCTTTGGTAAAATCATCAATTGTCCTCTTTTCTGGTCTTAGTTTTTCTGTAGAAAGAGATTTATTGGCAGAATTTTTCACAGTGGATTTTGAATCTGTATCTGTAAGTAAGTTATCTTTCCCCACCAGCTCATTCTGAGATAGATGTTGCTCCTTATTTTTCCATATTGAGGGTATAGCAGGTTGCATTTGTTTCTAGAAGGAAACAAAACATTTCCGTTCTTACTAATTTATATGAAAAAATTTCTTGACTTTCTTCATCCCCTTCCCCTTCCTTGGTGTATGGCTGGAAGGAGGTTCGGGTGGAGTTGGTCTGCAGCTGCTGGGAATCCCGATCTCTTTTCAATTTACACCTGGGAGCTTCACCGACCGGTGAAAGCTGATAGTTTGGGATTTTCCATCCTCACCAGAGTACTTGATACAACAGTATTGTTACCCAAGCTTATTTGGGGGTTCCTTTACAGTGGATGTTTCTTGTGAAGGCATCCTGAATTTTTGTTCCATTCGGAGGGTTTTTATTTCCTTTGGCCTTTCCCTCAAATCCATACTCTACTGGGCTGGCATATAGGAAAGCCTCGATAAATATTCGTTGAATAACTATGTTTACCAGAATGATTTTTTTTCAACCATTGTTGGTGAGGCCAGGTCTTTTGAACACAGAGTTGAAAAAGATGGTCCTGGCCCTGGAGGTGCTCACAGGCTGGCAGAGAGAATAATGACAATAAGTGCAACAATAGAGAGAGAGATGGAAGTGCTTTCTCAGTTGAGTGGAGGGTGGTGAACTCAATCTGGGTGAGGGAGGAAAGGCTTTTTAGAGAATATACTGTGTGAACTTATTCTAACTAGTTTAACAGGAGGTAGATGAGCAAGGAGAAGAGGAAGGAAACAAGGCAAAGATGACCTGCGCAAAGGCACGAAACACTGAAAGTATAATAGGAACCACAGCAATCTGATGTTGCAGGAGTGAATAAAACATATCAAGATGTCCCAGAAGTTTATCAGATTATTCTTTAGGTGACTAGTATTTCCTGCAATGACCTGACACAAAATCGGCAAGTTAAAGAGTGCTTTCCTTTTGAAAAAAAATTATTCTCCCCCAAAATGTACTGATTCCTATAATTCACTGATTCCTCATCCATCTAATTCCCCTCATCTACAACTATTCAAGGAATTTGGCAACTCTCACCCAGGTATCTAACTTATTAAAGGGCCCAGCCAGAGCTATCACCCCCTTTCTCCAGCAATCTTGGTCAGAAGCCACTCAAGGCATTCAGGCCACATGAGAGAGAGGCTATGAAAGATAAGGGAAGAATGCCACTGTATCAAGCCTGCTGGGATTAAAGCTGAGGTATTCCTCAACTCTCCCACAGTTCCCATGGCCGCTTGCTAATTTGAAAATACCAGCAGGCTTAGTCACCACCAAGGGCACAACGGCTTAGGGGAATGGATCTTGGACTCTGTCATGTGTCAAAATCATCTAGGGAAAATTTGTTAAAATGCCACTTCATGGCCTCTACTCCTAAGGATTCTATTCCAGTAGATCCTGAATATGGGCCTGGACTTCCCTTTCTGTTTTGCTGTTGTTGTTTGGGGAGGGAGGTGTTTTTAAATACCCCAGGTAATTCTGTTGCTTATAATCTATAGGCTTTAGTGAGATTCAATGGACTGATTTGGAGCCTTTCAAAGGCTTAAAAAGAAGAGAGAGGAGGAAGGAAAGAATACAGGAAAAAATGTAGCCTAATATCTCAAAAATGTTTACCATTTACAATGTTAAAGCCTAGAATTATAGTGAAGACCAGGATGCACTACACTTCAGTTAAATGGACAGCTGAGGGGTTTTGTTAGTCTCTTCTATTATGTACCACTTCTCCACTTGTCCTGGTCGACCCTTTCCTTTCTCTTCTTCCCTGTTCCTGATATTCCTAGGATTAAGATTACTGTCTTCTTGCTGTCTGGTCAGCTATTCTAAATCCTTAAGGACCTTAAACAAAATGCCAGCTTTCTGGTTCCATTCAGCAGAGTGATGGTCTGGGTCAGAAAGACACAAACAAGCCTATGCAGAGGAGAATGCCGTCTTCCACACAAATGTTCTGGATGATGTGGATCTCAGAGCCCCTTCAGGACCAAGACCCGTGTTCCCGCAGTTGCCAGAAATATTATCTGCCAAGGGCTCAAAGCTCCAGGAACTGCCCTTGACTGAAGAAAGCTGTTAGCCCAAGATTATGCCTTCAGCCTGGGTGCAGCCACATTCTAGCTGATGTGGTACAATTCTAGCTGAGGGGTACAATGACCCCTTGTTTAGAGGCAGCAGAATGATTCTGAAAGGCCATCCCAGCTCCAAAGTTCTCTTCCGTTGGAGCCACTGTTGTGCATGTACTATAGTTCAATTCCCCCTCCTGTGTAAACCTGCTAACCTCTCTCCATGCCAATGTTGTTCCCAGAGGACCTACCAATAAACTGCAGAGTCTATTTCCAGGGAATGGCATTGACCCGAGGTACCAAACTTGCCTCCTTCAGTCAACTACTGACTGCACAGTGTAGTGGGCCTACACCTTACTTCTTAGGTAACGTTAGGTGGTCACTCAATCTCTCCAAGTATCTTCCTCCTTATCTATAGAACTTGAATGCAGACAACAACAACAATACTTATTATTTTAATTTAAAAGGGTTTTATGAGACTTACCAGAGAAAATATGATGAGATTCCAAAGGGGGCAGCCTTCCAATCCTATCCCAATAAATCTTACCACTAACTTAAAAAAAAAACCAACATAACAACCCAAAAATCTATGGGCCACAGCAAAAGCAGTTTTAGGAAGGAAATTCTTCTTAGGATAGGCCATTATGAGCCTAACTCAAGAAACAAGAAAAATCTCAGTCTAACCTTACACCTAAAGGAACTACCAAAAGAACAAACAAAGCCTAAAGTGAGTAGGAGAAAGGAAATAATAAAGACCAAATCAGAAATAAATAAAACAGTTTTATAAAAAGTACAAAAGATCAATGAAGCAAAGAGCTGGTTCTTTGAAAAGATAAACCAGATTAATAAAACTTTAACTAGATTCATAATGAAAAAAAGTGAGAGGACCAAAATAAAAGAAGAAAAGCAACAACTGACACCACAGAAATAAAAGGATTATAAGAAAACATTAGGAACAACTATATGACAACAAATTGGACAATCTGAAAGAAATGGATGAATCCTAGAAACATACAATCACAAAAACTGAATCAAGAAGAAACAAAAATTCTGAACAGATTGATTATACTTAATAAAATTGAAGCAGTGATCAAAACTCCCAACAAACAAACATGTTAGACTGGAAGCCTCACAGATGAATTTTACCAAACATTAGAAGAAAAACTAACACCTAAATTTCTCAAACTATTCCAAAAGATTCAAGAGGAGAGAGGACTCCCAAGTTCATTTCACAAAGCCAGTATTGTCCCAATTTCAAAACCAGATAAAGACACTACAAAGAAAAAACTAGAGGAAAATATCCCTGATAAACATAGATGCAAAAATCCTCAACAAAATATTAGCAAACTGAATTCAGCAATACATTAAACAGACTATATACACCATGATCAAGTGGGATTTATTCCTGGGATGCAAGGTTGGTACAGTATCTGCAAATCAATTAACATAATACAACACATAAACAAAATAAAGGATTAAAATCATATAATCATATCAATAGATAAGAAAAAGCATTTGACAAAACCCAAAACCCATCTATCATAAAACCTCTCAGCAAAGTGGGAATAGAGGAAACATGTTTCAACATAATAAAGGCCATATATGACAAATCCACTGCTAACATCACACTCCATGGTGAAAAACTAAAAGCATTTCCCTTAAAATTAGGAATAAGACAGAGATACCCACTTTCACCACTCTTATTCAAAATAGTACAGGAAGTCCTAGCCACAGCAATCACACAAGAATAAATAAAAGCTGACCAAATTAGACAAGAAGTAAAAAACACCATTCTTTGCAGACAACATACTATATATACAGAACCTGAAAGAGTCCAGCAAAAAAGCTATCAAAATTGATAAATTCAGTGAAGAATCAGAATACAAAATAAATACGCAGAAATTGATTGCATTTTTATACACTAAAGGTAAACTATTAGAAAGGGAAATTAAGAAAACAGTTTCATTTACGATTGCATTAAAAAATACTTAGGTGCTTTGGGATGGTGAACACACAATACCAACATACAGATGATATATATAGAATAGTAACACTGGATTCTATATAATTTTATTAACCAATATCACCCCAATAGAGTCAATTTAAAAACACCTAGGAATAAATTTAACCAAAGAGGTAAAAGACTTATACTCAGAAAATTATAAGACACTGGAGAAAAAATTGGAGAAGATACAAATAAATGGAAACATAACTCATGATTATGGATAAGAAGAATTAGCACTGTTAAAATGTCCATACTATCCAGAGCAATGCACTTCCTACCAAAATCAAAATACCAATGGTGTGTTTATAGAACTAGAATAATTAAAAATTTTATACAGAATCAATAAAAGACCCCAAATAACCACAGCAATCTTGAGAAAGAAGAACAAAGTTGGAGGAATGACACTATCTAATATCAAATTACACTACAAGGCCATAGTAATCAAACAGCCTGATATCAGCATAAAAACAGACACATAGAGAATGGAACAGAATAGACAGCCCAGAAATAAACCTATGCTTGTATAGTCAAATAATATTTGACAAAGGAGGCAAGAACATACAATGGGGTAAAAAAACAGTCTATTTAATAAATGGTGTTGGGGAAGCCTGTAAAGACACATGCAAATAAAGAAACTAGGCCACCTCTTATACCATAATATAAGAATAAACTCTAGGACCTCCAGTCAAGATGGCGGCATAGATAAACATGGCTTGCCTCCTTGCACAACCACATCAAAATTACAACTCAAATATAGAACAACCATCACTCAGAACCATCATAGATTAAGCTGAATGTAAGTCTCACAACTACGGAATTAAAGAAATCATATCCATCCAGACTGGCAGGAGGGGCAGAGACATAGAATGGGCTGGTCCCACAGCCACTTGTGCTGAATAAAAATCCGGGAGGATATCTTGGGAGTGAGGATTCCCAGCCCCACACCAGGTCCCCCAGCCCAGGATGCCAATGCCAGAAAGATATGTCACCATAAATTCTGGCTGTAAAAAACCAGCAGGGATTGAGTTGGTGGAGGAAACTTCTAAGGTCCCAAGCAGTTCCTCTTAAAGAACCTACACACAGACTTACTCAGACTCACTCCCTTTGAGCTCTAGCACCAGTGTATCAGCTTGAAAGGCACCAGTGGTATACAGAGAGAAACCGAAGTGTCTGGCATCAAGGTGATATCTGGGGACAGCTTTCTCCCAGACAGAAAGGTGGGCAGAAGCCATTGCCCCTTTTCTAAACCCTCTCCCCACAGAGCCACAGAGCTGGCAGGCTGGTGCCATATTTGAGACTCTGTCAACCTGGCTAACACTGTTTGCCATGCCTGGAGATCCCCAGAGGCTGTCTCACCCAACTTACAGGCCCAAACAAGCTGCTTTTCTATTTGGATGGCAGGTCTTAGCTCATGCTTCACAACTTCCTAAATTCTCTCAAACATGCAACAGCCAACCAAAGTGAGCCCCCAGCCACCCATACCTCTTGTAAGTGGCCCTAGGCCCAGCACTAGCAGCAGCCAGCCTAGATGCACAGCTTGGCTTTGCCTGGAAATCTCCAAGTCCAACACAAGTCACAGCCCTCCTAGATTACATTGTAGCTCAGGCAGGGTGGTCCTGGGCAAAACACAGGTAGGGGATAGCCTTGGCCTGCACCACCCAGGTAAACCCCAGGGCATGCAGACCCAGTGAGCAGCTACCGACTATGTCAAAGCACCACCACCCTGCCCTCACAGAGCTGATACTTCACTGAGGGCAGAGGTAGGTGGTCAGTGTTCACAGTCATTCTTGCAGCTGACAGGCCTGAATAAATCCCTCCCATTGAAGCTGCCAACAGCAATAAGGCTCACCTATAAGAGGGTGTACTTAGCCCACACAAAGGGCAAACCTCAAGTTTCCAAGCTTGGGTGAAACGGGAGGCTGTGCCACTGGACCCTATAGGACACCTACTACATTAGGCCACACTACCAAGACATGGAATCAGAGCAGCTCTACCTAATACTTAGAAACAAATGCAGGGAGGCTGCCAAAATGAGGAGAAAAGGAAACATAGCCCAAATGAAAGAAAAAATCAAAACTCCAGAAAAAGAACCAAACAACATAGAGGTAACTAATCTATCAGATGCAGAATTTAAAACACTGGTTATAAGGATGCTCAAGGAATTTAACGAGGCCCTCGACAGCATAAAATGAATCCAATACAAAATGAAGGATACACTAATTGAAATAAGGAACAATTTACAAGGAAACAACAGTAGAGTGAATGAAGTCGAGAATCAAATCAATGAATTGGGACACAAGGAAGAAAAAAACAACCAATCATAAAAACAAAAAGGCAAAAATAATTTTTAAAAAGTGAGGATAGTGTAAGCAGCCTCTAGGACAACTTTAAATGTTCCAACATTCACATCATGGGGGTGCCAGAAAGAGAAGAGAAGAGAAAGAAGTTGGAACTCTATTTTAAAAAATAATGAAAAGGGACTTCCGGCCAAGATGGAGGTTTAGGTGGAAACATTGTGCCTCCTCGAACAACCAAGTTTAAAAACAATAAAGTTTTAGTAACAAAAATGCAACCAAAACACAGAAAAATTGAACTATATGGAAGTCCGACAACAACGAACCGTTCAGCCAGACCAGTAAGAGGCATAGCAGGGTTGGGCGGGAAAGATCTGTGGGATCGACCCAGGCACAGGCAGCAGTTGGCAGATCCCAGGTGTGGGTTAGCAACCGGGGAACCCAGTGAGGGCACAAGGTGGCAGGCTGACCGCGGTCACACATTTGCACACAGATAAACCAGTGAAGGAGCGAGCAGTGAGACAGACTGCTCAGGACCCAGCAGCTTGCGGGAAGCAGCAGAGGGTACCGCTATTGCCCCTCTCTGACCCAGCCCCCACATACAGCATCACAACCCAGCGACTGAGTTACCCCACCCTGGTGAACACCTAGGGCTCTGCCCCTCATACATAACAGATGCGAACAGATCAAAACATTATGGCTCAAGAAGAACAGCTCAAAGCCCCAGAGCCAATAACTCTAAGCAACAAAGAAATAGCCAACCTATCATATGCACAGTTCAAAACACTGGTGATTAGGATGCTCACAGAACTGGTTGATTTTAGCCACAAATTAGAGGAACATATGAAAGCTAAACTAATTGAAATGAAGGGAAAGGCACAGGAAAGCAATAGTGATGGAAAGGAAACTGGGACTCAAATCAATGGAGTGGATCAGAAGGAAGAAAAAAATGACCAAACAGAAAAGGATGAAGAAACAAGAATTCAAAAAAAATGAGGAGAGGCTTAGGAACCTTCAGGACATCTTTAAACGTTCCAACATCTGAATTATAGGGGTACCAGAAGGGGAAGAGGTAAAGGGGCTTACCTAAGAAGAAGAAGATTAAAAAGATGAACAGTGAAAGGAAAGAAGATAAAAAAAGATGAACAGTGAAAGGACAGTAAACTCACAGTTATTAACAACCACACCTAAAACAAAAGCAAACTAAGAGGAAAGCTAGATCAGGAGCAGAACCATAGAAGTGAAGATAACATGGAGGGTTAGCAACAGGGGACTGGGAGGAGGAGAAGGGGGAGAAGGTATAGAGAGTAAGTAGCATAGACAGTAGGTAGAAAATAGATAGGGGGGAGGGCAAGAATAGTATAGGAAATATAGAATCTAAAGAATTTGAGACACGTGGACATAAACTAAAGGGGGGGGGGAATGGTAAGGGAAGGGGTGTGCAGGGTGGAAGGGAATGAAGGGGGAAATGGGACAACTGTAATGGCATATTCAATAAAATTTATTTTTTAAAAATAATGAAAGAAAACTTCTTTAATTTGGTGAAGAAACTAGACATACAAGTCCAGGAAGTATAGGGAGTTCCAAGAAGATGGATATAAAGAAGCCCACTCTAACAAACATCATAATTAAAATGTCAAAGGGTAAAGATAGAGAATCTTGAAAGCAGCAACAGAAAAGCAGTTAAGTTACCTACAGGGGAATTCCCATAAGACTGTCAGTTGATTTTTCAAAAAAAAACTTTGCAGGCTAGAAGGGACTGGTAAGAAATATTCAAAGTCATGAAAATCAGTGACCTACAGCAAAGATTGCTCTACCCAGCAAAGATATCATTTAGAATTGAAGGGCAGATAAAGAGCTTCCCAGAGAAATAAACAAACAAAAAACTTAAAGAAGTTTATTATCACCAAACCATTATTATATAAAATATAGTATATTCCATTTCAAATGTATTATATGGAAGAGACTTATTTAAGAAAAGATGAAGGTCAAAACTATGAATTATAAAATGGCAATAAATACATATCTATCATCAACTGAATCTAAAAAACAAACTAAGCAAACTAGAAGAACACAGACAGAATCATGGATACAGAGATCATTTTGATTATTGCTAGATGGGAGGGGGATGAGAAGGAACAGGAAGATAGGTGACTAGATTAAGAAGTATGAATAAGAAGTTACAGAATACCCACTGGGATGTAAAGTACAGTATAGAAAATGGAGTAGCTGAAGAACCTGTACAGATGACCTATGGACATGAACAATGGTGAGGGGATGGCCTGAGGGGGTGTGGGGTGGTGGGTGAAGGGGAGCAAAGGAGGGAAAACTGGAATAACTGTAATAGCATACTCAATGAAATATAATTAAAAAATAAACTGAAAATGGAATAAAGACTTAAATGTAAGATTCAAAACCATAGAACTCTTAGAAGAAAACATAGGCAGTCAAATCTTGAACATTTCTCTTAGTAATATTTTTTTCTGATATATCTCCTCAGGCAAGGGAAACAAAAGAAAAAATAAGCAAATGGGACTACATCAGGCTAAAAAGCTTTTTCACAGCAAAGGAAACCATCAACAAAATGAAAAGACACCCCACTGACACCCCACCCCAAAGACAAATGTGGGAAGAACACATTTGTCAATGATATGCCTGATAAGGGGTTAATATCCAAAATTTATGAAGAATTCATGCAACTCATCGCCAAAACCAAACAAACCAACAATCCAATTTAAAAAATGGGCAGAAGACCTGAATAGATATTTCTCCAAAAAGTATATGAAAAAGATGCTCAACATCACTAATCATTAGAAAAATGCAAATTAAAACCACAATGAGATATTACCTCACACCTGACAGAATGGCTATCATCAATAAATCAACAAATAACTGTTGGCAATAATGTGAAGAAAAGGGAACACTTTGTACTATTGGTAGAAATGTAGATAGGTGCAGCCACTGTGGAAAATAGTAGGGAAGATCCTCAAAAAGTTAAAATGGAACTTCTTATGACTCAGTGATTCCACTTCTGCATATATATCTGAAAACAAAAACCAAAACAATAATTTGAAAGAATTATTGCATATGAAAGAATATATGCACCATATGTTCATTGCAGCATTATTCCCAATAGCCAAACTATAGAAGCAACCAAGTGGCCATCAATAGGTGAGTGGGTAATAAAGCTGTGGAACATACATAGAGTGGAATATTACTTGGTCACGAAAAAGAACAAAATCTTACCATTTGTGAAAGCATGGATAGACCAGGAGATATTATGCTAAGTGAAAGAAGTCAATCAGAGGAACACAAACACCATATGATTTCATTTATATTTGGAATCTAAAGATCAATATAAACAAACAAACAAAACAGAAGCAGACTCAGAGAACAGACTGATAATTCCTAGAGGAGAGGAGGCACAGGGGGCTGAGTGAAAAAGGTAAAGGGACTGAGAAGTACAAATTAGTAGTTACAAAAGTCATGGGATGAGAAGTACAGCAGAGAATGTAGTCAATGATATTGTAATACATTCATATGGCACCAGGTGGGTGCTGGAAATATCAGGTCCTGGAACATTCTGTAAAGTAAATGATTTTCTAACCATGATGCTACATACCTGAAACTAATACAAAATAATAGTGAATATAAACTGTATTGAAAAATACAGTTTGAATTGAATACTGTATTGAATATAATAGAATATAAACTGTATTGAAAAATAAAAAAAATATATGTAAGAGTTCCTTGTAAAGAGTTGTATCATGTTATCAGCTAACCTCACTATGTGTTTGTTTCCCACGCAGTAATCAGGGAAGAGGGGAGGAGGAAGTGGGACATCTACAGCTATTATACAATTTGGCTTACAGATCATGTTCTAACATGTCTCAAGTCAACAGATTTGGGTCACTCATGAAGATACCTACGCACATATTAGAAAATTAGAAATAAAACCAGGAACTGAGGTATGCATTGCTACATTCCTGAAACTGAAACAGACCAATACTTGTTCACTGTTTCCATCTGAAGACAGCAGCAGAACAATTTCCACTACTCTAGAGTCAGAATTCACATTATTACCCAATAAGTTATTCAATGAGTAATGGAATGGCATTTTGAACAAACAAGTAAAAACAGTTGGGTACATAAAATGAAGACTGCTTTTCTAGGCAATTGAATATTTTCTGGATTACTCTGATACTGTATCCACTGAAAAGAAAAATGTAATAGCACACAAATGAATTCAAAAACATCTGATTAGATCAAGAAGGATAGTTGAAAATGACCAACTCTAAAACTCTGTTTCACATTAAAATTACCAAGTTGTTAAGCCTCTCCAAGAACTTGAATGAAATACGGAAATAAGGCCTGATACTCATAAGCCCAGAAGGAGTGACCAACAAATGCCTTACTCTAACAGATGGTTTCTTTATCAGGAAAAGTCACAAATTGTTTAAAACTGGGAGGACCTTCGAGATCTACAAGACTCCCAACTTTGCTCTCTGCCCTCAGGGAAAACACAGTCCAATGGAAGAGGCAAGACAAATCCACACGAAATATTAACTGCAACCTTTCCCTTTCTTGTTACCTGAACAATGAATGAATTACAGGCAGAAATATAGGAATTCGGACCAACAGATCAACATGTAGGCTGCACCACCCCAGAAGGCTATCGGTCTCAGGTATCGGGAAACTACTAATACATATCTTGATTTCCTAATAAATCTGAAGAAATGCTGAGTGAAACATTTTCTCCACGTGTGGAGAAAACATGTAAGAACTTCAAACTTACAGTGAGGTTGCTGATTTGGTTTAGGTACATTAACTCAGTGCTCATAATCCTTAAGTGGCCCTATGTAGAGGCCTCTGGGAAAAAGAGAACTGGACCCTGATTGCTGAACAAAAATCAGAGTTAAGATAGGTTGAATCGTGAAACAATGAGAACGGTGAAGAGTTGGGGCCGGTGTAGAGGGGGAAAGGTGGGTGGGGTTCTTAGTCAAAAATACCTTTATCAGGACCAGAGGAGTCTTCCTGCATGCTGCAAACAGAAAGCAGGGCCTGAGCCCAGGGACTTGAGCCATTTTGCCCAACCAAAATAAAAAAGACAGGGGACATAGCAGGCCAGCCTCACTTAATAAGATTCTGAGAGTTAAAGGCAGGGGTGGGCAGGTAAGCACCTGCTTCAGGGTAGAATCAGAAGGGAATAGTCCTCAGAAGGCAGATCACAAACCGGAGTGTAAGGGAGTTCTTATGGACCTGCCTGCATTTGTTAGCGAGTCTTCCACCATTGGACCATGCTCTGGAGGTGAATACCCCCAGGCCAGCCTTTCTGCTTCCCCTAGGGAGGGACATTACAGGTCTTAGCAACAAAACTTCGCATCTGTCTAAGAAACATACCTTCAGCGTTTGGCAAGCGAGGTCACCAAGGCAGTTCTAAGGACACAAGAGTTGAAGCTCTGGGAGCCTTCAGTCACTGTGTATCTCCGTTACAATGCTTACAATTCCCAATTATTCTAGGCTCGGTCTAGATCAACCAGGTATATTTCGGGGTGTAGGTTTGGGCAGGGTTGCCCTGCAGCACAACCCATCCATGGCAAGGAGGGAGGGAGGCGCATCTAACCGTGTATTGGGCTTTTCCTGGATGAAGGCAAACTGTTGGGATCATCGCAATGACTCAAATTCAAGTTTACTACAGTGCCCAAGTTCATTCATTCATTCACCGATTCATGGAGTCAGCATGTCACAGAAGAATGGTTCAGAATGCAAGTTCTGGAGCCAAATGCTCAGGATAGATTTCTGACTTTATTTATTACTAACATTGTACTTTCTTCATCTGTCAAAAGCAGTCAGTTATAATACCTACTTCACAAGGTTGCAGTGAGTAGTGAAAGACCAAATTCACATAAAGAACCTAGAATAGTGCCTGGCACTGATAAGCACTCACTAAATTTTAGCTGTTATTACTCATTCATTCAGAAGGTTATAATGAATGCTGATAATGTGTCAAATACTATATGAGGTCTTCATTATCTTTCTGTTCATTTTCCTATTCTTTAACTTAAGCCCCTATCTCAGTCATCAGCCAGGAATGTGGGAGTCATCTTCAACTCCTCCCTCTCTGTCCCTCACCACCGCCACCCACTTCTAAAAGGGCCAGGTTTCACCTATTAAACATCTGCCAGCTCCTTCCCTCTTTTCTGCTCCTCACTCTCACTGCCTGACTCAGACCTTCATTTCTCTTCTCAGACATTATTACAGAAATCTCCTCTGTCTCCCTTCGGCGAGTGCCATTCTCAAACAATGTATTCTCCATCTTAATTCTAAATTGTCTTTTGAAAACACATATGTGACAATAATATTCACTAGCTTAAAGCACTTTATAAGATAAGCTCCCAGCTCCTACTGGGCACACAAGCTTTTGTGATGTGGCCCAGCCTCTCTCTCCAGCCCTTTCCCCCGCCTTCACCCTGAGCCCACATCAGACAGGCTGGAGTTCCCTGACCATAGGACGCTGATCCTGCTGCTGAGTCACCACCGGTCCTCCCCTCTTCCTGACAGCACCCCTTCCTCTTACATTAAGGTTCGTTTTTTAATCAATAAATACTTCCTAACACTTAAAGGAGTAAAGTCTGTGCTAAGTTCACAGAGTGTGATGATGATCACACTCAATCCTTTCTTTCACACGGAAAGAGTGTCTTTGAGTCTCTTAAGGGAGAAATGAACTATGAAAATTCAGGTAAAACTGTCTAAAATTTAGCACTGTTACCCTTACTGGTTGGCTACTTTACAGAATTAGAGAAACTGAATATATCTTGTCATCAAGTCCAAAAGTACTTCAACTGGTTTCAATTCCAACAGTAAGCTATGACACAGTGGATTTACTCATTTTGACTCATACAGTTACGATGTGTTGGAAAAGATTGATGTGAACTATAAAAACAATGATCAGAAAGTTACTTCGATACAGTGTTATAAAGTTATAAGCCATTAATTTGTCACTATTTTGTAGAAAGTGAGTAACCAAGAGTTTCTGTGATTGTCTAGGGGTAATAACAGGCTAGGTTTATCTTACATGGTTAGGAAATAATGCAAAATATAGTTAACTCAAACAGCTTTAAACATCATGCTTTTCTAAATAATAGATTTTACATCATTTATTGAAGAAAGGCTTATCAATAAGCACAACAGACTGCTTACAAAGACAAGTAGATGATTCAACTCAAAGCCTTCTTTACTTTCCCAGTGGTGACCCGGTTCATTCAAAGTCCCAGACTTGCACAACCATCAGTCACATGAGAACAGAAGCCCTGCTCTGGGCGTTCATTTGTCATAGCGCTCACCTCCTTCTGGTGGACTTCCCAGTGGATTTCTGACCTTCCACACTGGCCTTCAGGGCCCTTGTGGGCAGGGTCCTGTCTCATTCATGACTGAGCAGAGCTCCAGGAAGAGCCTGGCAGAGGCGGGGCTGCCTGGACTCACTCAGCCCCAGTAGAGACGCTGTTCCCTTCTCTCCTGTCTCTGGGATAACACACGGTCCTTCCTAAGAGCTGCTACCCTGCTGCAATAAGTCCTATCAGTTTAAACACTTTAATTTCTCAGTTCCAACTGGTATGCACCTTCTTCAAAAACTTTTGTGTGGTTTTAGCACTAATTTACTAATGACGAATGACCCAAAATATTTTGATTCATAGAGTGGTGAACAATCACTATGTAAAATGACGTCTCTACCATACCATGCCAGTGAAAGTAATAACAAATCAGTGACTGAATTATGAGATTAATTTTCTCTTGGGCCTCTGTGGCAAAGCATGTGATTTAAATGGTTATCTAACATCAGCCTAGTGACCCTAGCTGGTATGTTGTACCAACCGGCAGGCGTTTTAGGAAACTGAAAACTTGAACTGTTATTTCCTATACCACCGCCGGTGGAGCAGTGCACCCATTTCACAGCTAAGTCTTATTTTAAATACGGCGAGAGCAAACCTCACTTCTCAAAAGCTCATTAACAAAGTCTTGCAGTTAAAAGAGCAGCCTGTGACTCATTTTTGGATACCCGTGTGGAAATAACAACTCCTCCCTTTGCTGAGAAACGGCTTAAACAAGTGCATGGGAACCACAGGAAGTAATACTGATCTCGCCGGTGTCAGTGGACTTACAATTCCGTCTCAGACAGTGGGGATCACAAAGATGCTGCCACCACTTCTTGTTTTCAGGCCTCTGAAAAAAAGTCTCATGTGGGCTTATAAGGAGCTGCTTCCAGGCTGTGTCAATTGCTCCACATTTCTTGGCTCCTTGCTCATACTGTGAAGTCAAGAAGTCACCATTCTGGTGGTATTGTTGAGAAAGTGACCTAATAGGAAGTGAAGAAGTGATCCAACCTTACTAAAGCCCCCCACTAAGTACAAAAACGAAAAACAAAACTCCAGAGTAGACTTAAAGTAGAACTAGTCTTAAGCGAATACTCAAGGGAAGCGTATGCACAGGTATCTGAAATAATTTCTAGAAGACCTAAACGCGCAGTCCCTCGCCCAATGGGAGAAATAAGCCCTCTCTGCTCTGTTTGAGAAACCCAAGGTTCCCAGAGGTGAAGAGTCGGTGTGAGCCCCGGGTCACACCCGAAATCCCCCCTAGGACACCCCTCGAGGGCCCAAGCCAGCCAGTCCCCAATCCCCGGGGGAGCCCCATCCCGCAGCTCTCTGCGCACAGGTTGGAGGGGCGCGTCCTTGCTCCAGGAGAAGTTAAGGAAAGAAAAAGAGAAAAACGAACCAGGAACCCGCAGGAGCGGGCGAACCCAGACGCCCTGTCCTGCGAGGGCGCTCGTCCCTCGCCCCTCGCCGGGCGCTGTCAGAGTCCGGAAACCTGTGGTGCGTCCCCGCACGCTTCTGGCTGCTCCTCCCGCGCCACCGGACCTCCACACCGCCGCCGTCGCAGCATCTGGGCGCTGCCGCAGCGCTCACAGCTGGGGACCAGGCCCCGCCCCCGGAGGACTGCACTGGGTCCCTGCGCCTGTCCCCGCCCCGTGTGAGTAGGTGCGCTCCAGACCCTGGGGAGCAGCCTCCTCCCCTCCCCTGCCCGCGCCTTCCCTCCAGATGCTGTGCCGCCCCCCCCCCCCAGGGGTAGACAGGACTTTCCCGGGGAATCCCCGCGCCGCTGGTGACGTTGGCCCGTCGGTGGATTTCCCGGCGCGGACACTTGCTGCTGGGTCGCAGCGTGGGTGTGACCGCTGGAGGCTGCGGCCGCCCTGCACCTGCCGCGACTTCTGAGCTGGCCGGAAGCCTGCGCGTCACAGCTCGGAGGCTGGACGGCGATCTTGGTCTTCCCAGAAGCCGCCCGAACACATCCCTCCGAGCGGGCCTGCCACCCGGCGGGTTCATTCATTCATTTGCTACCCATTGAGCGTCCAATCCGCCACTGAGGCTACAACTGTCTCAAAAAATACCGCAAGACTCAGCCCTCAAGGACCAGGCATTCCAATGGGGAAGGGTGAACAGATAAGTGTATATGACTTGAGGTATTCTATGTGGAAAGCACCTTGAAAAATAAGGTTGAAGAGTTCTAAGTGCTCAAAGAAGAAACGAGCCCACACTGATGCAAGGAAATGCAGGAGCTCCCAATGGCCACAGGCTGGGACAGTCTGAGCTACAAAAGGAAGTAGTAATGGATTACAACACAAAGTAAACAAAGACATCCAAGAATCCACAATGATATAAATAAATGGTTGAAAAAATAAATAAATGGTGGAGAAGGGATAAATCACCCGTGCAGAAGAATTCCTATATGATTTGCTCACAATGACTTTTTCCCCAAAAGCATGGAATGGAGAAAAGGAAGTAACTCTACGCTGGAGAGACCCGAAAACCACTACCTCAAGCCAGGCGATCAAGGTCAACATTAACAGTCATGTTTATATTAATCACTGTACTTTTGATATGACGAGATGAAAATGTCACTTTTTCCTCTGTGGTCTTCCTCCCCAAAACCCACAACCCTGGCCTTACCATAAGAGAAACATCAGACAAATTCCAATGATGGGGCATTCTACAAAACACCAACAATTCCTCAGAGCTGTCAACATCATCCAAAACAAGGCAAATCTGAAAAATTGCCACAGCCTAGAGGAGCCTAAGGAAACACAACTACATGTAATGTGGTTTCCTAGGGAGGGGACAGAGGACATTAGATAAAAACTAAGGAAAACTAGATAAAGAGTGGACTTCTGTTAATATTAAAGTGTCAAGATTGGGTCCTTAGTAGTGACGATGTACCACACTAATATGAGATTGTAATGATGGGGGAACTGGGAACGAGGTTCATGCAAGCAGGGCCATCCAACCTTTTGGCAGCTCTGGGCCACATTGGAAGAAGAGCTTTCGTGGGCCATGCATTAAATACACTGCAACACGGAATCACTAAAAAATGTCACAATGTTTTAAGTAAATTTATGATTTTGTGCTGGGCCACCTTCACAGCCATCCTGGACAACATGAAGACTGTGGGTCTCATGTTGGGCACCTGAGCTTCTCAATTTGTATGTAAATCTAAAATTATTCCCCCAAAATGTAAGTTTATTTAAAAATAAAGCCAAATAGAAAAAATGAGGGGTTAGAATATATACCAAGTCTCCCAAGATAACAAAGCAGTCAGGGGAGGAAACAACGATATTTAGGTTAAGACCATTTTAAGCTGAGGGATCTGTAAAGGTAAAGGCCTCGTGGCAGGTGTAAATCTTGGGGTAATATCAGTGTGTGTGGAACAGGATGAGAAGGGACGGAATGACAGGGGGTGAGGTGAGGAGTAGGGAATGAAACATGTAGGGCCTTGGTGGTCATAATGGTTTTTAAATCTTACTTTGCTTGCGAAGGGAAGCTACTAAAGAATTTTTAGCAGAGGAGACCTATGATGTGCTTTTTCCCCCTACTGTTGTGTTAAGTATAGATTAGGGGACAAAGATGTGAGCAAGCCAATTGGTTAGGAGGCTGTGATGGTTAATTGTATGAGTCAACTTGACTGGGCTACAGGACTCCCAGATTGTTAAACATGATTCTGGGTGTGTCTGTGAAGGTGTTCCTGGATGAGAACACTTTTGAATTGGTAGACTGAGTAAATCAGATTGTCCTTCCCAATGTGGGAGGGACTCACTATCTATTGAAAGCCTAAATAGAATAAAGAGCAAGATAAGGGAGAATCTCTTCTCTCTTGGCTTGACTGTCTTTAACCTGGGACATCAGTTTTCTCCTGCCTTCGACTGGCCTTCAAACCAGAACTTATACCATTTGCTCTCATGTTTCTTGGGCCTTCAAACTCAGACTGGGATTAGATCACCAACTTTTCTGGGGCTAAAGTTTGCAACTGCAGATCATGGGACTTCTCGGCCTCCACAGTTGAGCCAGTTCCTTATTCATGCTTTCTCTCTCTCTCTCTTTTCAGTTTCTCCCTCCCTCCCTCCCTCCCTCCCTCCCTCCCTCCCTCCCTCCCTCCCTCCCTCCCTCCCTCCACAGGTGGCTAAGACTGGCATAGAAGAAATGGAGGGAACCTGGCCTCTAGGTGCAGAGGTTCTTAAACTGATGAAAGAACAGAAAATAATCTTGAGGGAAAAAGTGAGTCACTGGTCACCACTAGGCTCCTACTCATGATCCCTTTACTATCCTCAAGTCCAGATCCAAGTCACAGGCTACTCGAGAACCACCTCTGAGTGTGGGAGGCTTCCAAAGTAAGCCAATCTAAACACTGGTGTTCTTCCTCTAGCATTTCATTTTCATTCTGATTTGTGGGAAAATTCAATAAATCCATTAACCCATGAAAAACTATAAGTAAGCTTAGAAAAAATTACTTAAAAAACAATGCAACAGATAATTCATAGAAAAGCAAATTTCTTGTTGTTCTGGAAGCTTATTTTTCTGTGCCTGATACACAAGGAGGGTAGAAATCGAGTGGTTGGAAGTTGTACAATTTTGATTTGATTAAATGCTTCCCCTGCCTGTAATTCCTTAAAGGATACTGTCATATTCTTATATTAACCCAAATTGCAATTAAGTGAAAACTTTCTTCTTATATATTGGCATACTTGTAAGAGCCCTGAAGTTTATTTAGCATGCACTGCCTATTGTATGCTTACAAATAGAATGAAAAAGATGATGGGCTTTAAAAATCTGGTTTAGAGGCAGAACTGATCCACTTAGTAGCTCTTAAGGGAAACCAATCTTTCTGCAACTGCTATTATGCATGACAAGTTGCAAAAGTATTTTAAGATGAGACTGTTACTCAATACTCATTGCTGGTAAAAACCCCTTTTGCACCATGGCCCTCTCCTGCGGAACTGATAAAAGTGAAAGAAAAGTAGAAGCAGAACATAACAAATAAGCCATGCCTTTTACAGATAATAGTTTAGTCATAAGCCTTTAAATATTGGTTTTGAATTTGAATAATTCACTGAGTTCTCAACAAGTGTAATTTTCACAAATAGGCTGAACAATTTTAATCTCCATTTTGTTCATTGACATGAATTTGTGCTGTTTAGAAAGTACATATTTCTACATCAGAAAGCCTTACTTTGGGGCTGAGATGTGGCATTCTTCTCTTTTTCCTCATCTTCCTCCATCTCATCCCCTTGCTGCAGCTCCTTATCTTTGTCCGTCTTCTGTTTCCTTTAACACACCCTTCGAATGGACTGACTCCTTCCTTCAGTACGGTTTACAACTTCTCTCGGTTCATGGACCACAGCCAGCATCCCTTCATGACCCTTAAGAAAATGTAAAAGTATATCAGAACCACAAAAACCAAACATCTTTCAAAATATGTTTCAAAGATAAACTTACTAAAAATAATAATGAAAACATTGAAATCTGAACAGTGAACTCACAAATTCAGTGGGCAAAATCTTTCCTTAAGAATACCTACCTGCCTTTGGAGTGATGATCTTGGGGAGACCTTGAAGAAGCTGGCAGGTGTGCCTCAGTCCACAGCTTCTTACCTTGCTGTTTACTCCGGGGATGAGGAGGAATCTTTGGTAGAAGCTGACCTGGCCTTGCACAACCAGCTCTGGGTGTTGAAAGCAAGCTGCTCCAGCTGATTTCTCTCAGCCCTATTTTCTGCAGGTTGGTGATGAGCAAAGGTACTTTATGAAACAGGAACTTTTGCCACAACTCTATATCCCTAGCCTCCTTAAGACACATTTACAAAACAAATGCCCCCATGCAAATCAGAGCTGATTACTGGCAAACGTAAGTGGGGGACGTAACCTACCTATTCAAACCCATGTCTCTCATGGTCCTGGTATGTCATCTCGCCAAGTTCAGTAATGAGTAGACCCTTCTTCAAGGAGAAGAAATGTATGGCACCCAGTGCTGACAAATTATTTCACTCTAATGTTATCCAAATAGTAATTATATAAATAGAGTGTTACTTCCATAAATATGGCATAAATTCCTATAGCTACAAAATATAAAATCCAAACCAATCTACATATTAACAGTACAAAGTTAATATTAAAATAAACATGGATTTAATGTTTTGTTGAAGTGAAATCAAAAATGTTTGTTCTAAAACTAGAAAAATGCATTGGGGTATTTTGTACTTCACTTGTTATCTGTAAGATTCTATTTTTAAGGCAATAGGCACTCATTTGAATGATCCTCATTATCATTGCTATGACTTTTTCCTTCAAAATTCTGTGCATCTTGAATCATTAATTCATAAATGTTTGTTTTATTAAGGTGCAATTGGTAAATAAAATAATAAGATATTTAAAGTGTTCAAAGTGTGCAAGTGATATATGTATACATTGTAAAAAGAATCATCAAAAAGGCGATGTCTCCACTTTTGTCCTATGTTAAGATTTCTTTAGCTATTTGGGGTCTTTTGTGATTCCATGCAAATTTTAGAATTATTTGTTCTAGTTCTGTGAAAAATGCCATGAGAATTTTGACAGAGATTGCACTGAATCTCAGATTGCTTGGGTAATATGGACATTTGTAACTGGGCCCAGGTTCAGCTGCCTGTTACAATGAAAAACCAAACTTGTAACACAGGTGTTGGTGAGAAGGAAAGTGATTTTTACTTGAATGCCAACATCATGAGAGGATGGGCAGACTCCTGTCCTCAAAAACCCATCTTAACATCTCTGGTCAAGCCAGCAATTCTTCTATGGAGTTGGTGGGAATTCAGAAGGGAGAAAATTCCTAGGGGGAAAGAGGACATGCTGTTTCTCTTGGGAGTAAGGGGAAGGGGGACTGAAAGGGGAGTTACACAACTTCTGCCCAAACTCACTCCCTTCATGTGTTTTTATTTCTCTATTTGCATCAGCATTTCATAAACTCACCTGTGGTGTTGGCTGGTACCAGTGTACCTCACAAGTGCAGTGACAACTGAAGTACAGGATTGATTAAATACTTCGATTTGTCACAAAATACATAACTTTGATTACTAGCTGGGAGATACTAAATTATGGTTAGAACTTAACATCTTAGTGCAGGCAGAGGTTTTTACAAAGAGGAAGGAGATGGAAAGCAGAACAAAGAGATGAAGAGAGGGGTTACGGGCATGCAGGCAGCCAGTGTCTTTGCTGGTGCTGATAGGGATCTTGACGGTCAGTGTCCTTGAGTCAGGACTTGGAAGTTAGACTCTTTCCTAGGTTTACACAGATACTAAACCTGTTGATTCTATTAAAGTATGCTTAGAAAAGAAACTTTTAATGTGTAAACTCGAGCTTTGAGAGAAAAACCAGGTTAGAGTAATGAGATATAAGAAGTATAGTATAGTCATCCTCCATTACAATTTTAACAATATTAATTCTCCCAATTCATGAACATAGATATATTTCTGATCATTTGTATCTTCAATTTCTTTCATCCATGTCTTATAGTTTCCAATGTACAAATCCTTCTCCTCCTTGGTTAAATTTATTCTTAGGTATATTATTCATTTTGGTGAAATTGTAAGTCTCTTTTGATATTGCATTATTAGTGTATAGGTGCACAACTGATTTTCATATATTAATTGTGTACCCTGCAACTATACTGAATTTGTTCATTAATTCTAACAGTTTTTTGGTGGAGTCCTTAGGACTTTCTATCTATACTATCATGTCATCTGCAAATAGTGACGGTTTTACTTGCTCCTTTTCAATTTGGATGTCTTTTATTTATTTGACTTGCCTAGTTGCTCTGGCTTGGATCTCCATCACTATGTTGAATAAAAGTGATGATAATGAGCATCCTTGTCTGATCTCAGAGGAAAACTTTTAAGCTTTTCACCACTGAGTATGATGTTATCTGTGGGTTTGTCTTACATGGTCTTTATTATATTGAGGTACATTCCTTCTCTATGCAATTTGTTGAGTTTTATTATGAATCGATGTTGAATTTTGTCAAATGCGTTTCCTGCATAATTAAGATGACCACATGAATTTCATCTTTCATTTTGTTAATGTGGTGTGTCCCATTGATTGATTTGTATGTGTTGAAATGTCCTTGCATCCCTGGTATAGATTCCACTTAATCATGGTGGAATATATTGTTGAATTTTTATTTATTTTTGAATTTGTTTTGCTAACTTTTTTTGGTAATTTTTATTTATGTTCTTCAAGATACTGGCCTGTCAGGTTTTTTTCTTGTAGTATGTTTGTCTGGTTTTCATATCAGGATAATGCTGGCTTCATAAAATGAATTTAGAAGTGTTCACTCTTTCATTTTTTGAAAGAGCTTGAAGAAGATATTAATTCTTTTCAAAATGTTTTTTAGAATTCACACATAAAGCCATCTGGTCCTGGACTCTGGTTCGTTAGGAGTTTTTCTTTACTGACTCAACATTTTTAGTAGTAATTAGTGTGTTCAGATTTTCTAATTCTTTATTATTCAGTCTGGTAGGTTATATGTTTATAGGGATATATCTCTTTTTTGTTTATGTAATTTTTGGCATATAATTGTCCATAGTCTCTTATAATCCTTTGTATTTATACAGTATCAGTTGTAATATTTCCTCCTTTTCTATTTCATTTATCTGTGTCCTCTCTTTTTTGTTATTGTTGTTTAATCTAGTAAAGTTTGTCGGTTAGTTACAAACTTTTCAAACAAACCGCTCTTCGTCTCATTGATCTTTTCTATTGTATTTTAGTGTCTATTTCATTTATTTCAGCTCTGATCTTTGTTATTTCCTTTTCTCTACAAACTTTGTCTTCCTTCTTCTAGTTATTTGAGACATAAAACTAGGTTATTTATTTAGCTTTTTAAAAAAAGATTTTATGTATTCATTTTTAGAGAGAAGGGAAGGCAATTAATTGGTTGCCTCTCATACACCCCCAACTGGGGACCTGGCCCACAACCCAGACATGTGCCCTCACAGAGAATCAAATTGCTACAGAACAGACCCAGGGCGGGTGGTGAATGATATACCATTACCAAATGACCCCCCCTTGTTCTCCAGGGGTCTCCCCCCCATACTAGGTTTGCCTTGCCTGCCACTAGGGAAAGACGTCTCTCAATGCCAGAGATTGGTGAAAAGGAAAGGGAGTATTTATCTGAAGAGTTATACAAATTTAATAGTAATAACTTAATGTCTTCATTGAGATCCCAAAGTCTTTTAGAATACTCAAAAATGCACAGTCCTTCCTTCCCTCTCTGCCCAGTACCCGGTACCATATCTCAAAAAAAAAAAAAAATAGAAGCCCATGGCTCTTCTCTGCCCAAGCTGCATGGTCCCAAAAAGACGCTGCATGGATGCCAAGCCTGGCTTTAAATCCCAGAGCCAATCTTCCTCTGCCACACCATTTCCAACTCCTCCCACAATTGGCCACAGCTGCCAGCATCCACATATTTTTCTAGCTTTACTGGGCTGCCATAGTAAGTCTGGGCAGGTGTGGTCCTGTGGTGTGGAGCCAATCATCTCCAAGCTCTCACACAGGCTCTGTAACCAGGGGGAGTTGCCTCCCAGTTGCATCATGGGTTGAAGTTATTCTCATCCCCCTAGCTCAAAGCATAGCCACAGCTGTTTAACATATCTATGAAACCAGTTAAAGGTTATAGATGTGTTAAATGACCATTCTAGAGGTTATCTGCAAAACTGTTGCTATTCAAAACTCTCAATGGCCCTACTCCATGTGTCCCATCCCCCAGCTCAGACTTGTGGGGGTAAGGACAGCCTATATATATTTTTCCTAATATTTCCTGAACATCCTGAGTCCTAGACCCCATTAAAACTCCTTATTTGGGCCCCTGCTTGGCTGTACCCTGGTACTGAACCAGTGACCTTTTGGTTCACAGGCCAGCACTCAGTCCACTGAGCTACAACAACCAGGGCTGGCCTTCTTCTTTTTTCTTAATGTAGATGTTTATCACTATGAACTTTCCTCTTGAACTGTTTTTGCTGCATCTCATACATTTTGATATGTTGTGTTTTCATTTTTATTTGTTTTAAGACTTTTTTAGTTCTCTTTATTTTTAACCCAATAGTAGCTCAGTAGTATTGTTTGATTTGCACATATTTGTGATTTTTTTCAGTTTTTTCTTTGAATTAATTTCTAGCTTCATACCATCATAATTAGAGAAGGCACAGTATGATTTCAGTCTTCTTAAATTTATTAAGATTTCTTTTGTGGCATAGTATATGATTCATCCTGGAGAATGTCTCATGTATACTTGAGAAGAATGTGTATCCTTCTGTTGCTGGATGAAAAGTTTGATAAATGTTTGTTAAATTCCCCTGATCTAATGGGCAGCCTATACACAGATGCTCTGCCCCAGCAGGAATGCCCCTCACCGCATGCAGAGGCGTTGCCTGTGGCCGTAGAGGCCCTGCTTCTACCACTCAGGCCACCTTTGACACTGCCTGAGAGACCTTGAAGGGTGTCAAGGACTCAAGAGGCAACCACACATTGATGTTTCTCTCCCTCCCTTCCCCTCTCTGTAAAAATCAATCTTTAAAAAAAAAAAAAAGAAATACCTATATGTGAGAGAAACATCAAGCAGTTGCCTCTCGCACACCCCCAACTGGGAACCTGGCCTGCATCCCAGGCATGTGTCCTGTCCATAAATCGAACCAGTGACCTTTTGCTTTGCAGGATGACAGCCAACCCAGTCAGGGTATTGGTCTATACTTTTAATCGGTCAATAATTTTAAAACTCTCCCTAAAATAAAATGCCAAAATATAAGTTTAATTTGATGAAATTGTGTTTATTGAATATTTATGATCATATTCAGTGCTAATGAGTTGAAATGTTGTGATATATTTTGCAAACATGAATGTAGTGGTAACTATGGAGGCACAAATGGAAAACATATATGAGGTGAGCATTGCCTGCCCCAGATTACTGCTTGGAGGGAGGGCCTTTCCAGCACGTGGCACAGAGGAGAGACTGGGCAGATTCCTTGAGTTGAGGACATGAAGCTACAGGCCAGGGAGAGCGAGGTGACTAAAATTTGTGGTACTGGGGAGTACTGGAGAGAGAGGGATGAATAGAGAGATATCCCAGGAGATCAGTATAGGGTCCCCTCCAGTATTTACTAGAGAGTTTATCAGTATGTGTGCATGAGAAAACTAGTTGGGGCTGTGGGAAAAACCACTTAAAATGAACGGAAGTAACAGTTCCTCACAGAGGACCATAAATTGTGCTTATTCCCACTAACCAGGCTGGAAAACTTCATCATTCAGAGAGTAATGCGGTCAGAAGAATTTTGTCTTGGTAAGATAAAAGTTGTTTCCAAGTAATACAGCAGAACAAAGTTCGAGAATGTTTAAATCAAAATTATCCAGCACCCAGCAAGGTATAATACATAATCTGTGACATCCATTAAAAAATTACCAGGCATGTTAAAGAGCAGGAAAATTCAATTTATAATGTGGAGAAAAATCAACCAATCAGAATGCATAAAAAAATATTAGGACTAGTAGGCAAAAATATCAAAAGAGTTATAACTATATTATATATGTTCAAGAAGTTGAGACAAAAATATTTAAAAGATCCAAACTTCTGTAGCTAAAAGATACAATGTCTGAGGTTAAAAGTAAATAAACCAGTGGAGTTAATGGCAAATTGCACATTGCAGAAGGAAAGATTAGTGAGGTTAAAGACAGAACAGTAAAATACCCAGAATAAAGCACAGAAAGAAATTTTCAAAATTAATTACAAGTACATCGATGATCTTTGATGAAAGTTCAAATGCCTATGTTTTCTGTTGTTTAGTGTATCAAACCCATAGATCCAAGAAGCTGAAGGAACCCAATCATGAGACACAGGAAGTACACCAAGCCGCAGCATAAGCGATTACTCAACACCACTGATAAAGAGAACATCTTAAAAGAAGCCAGAGGGGAAAAGATACATTATGTATACAAGAAAAATGATTTTGAAAAGATAGGGATGGCAGCAAACCTCACATCAGAAATAATGCACCAGAGAAACAGTGGAGGACTGAAAGAAAAAAACATTAAAGGAAAAACCCTGTCAGCTATCAATTGTACTTTCTCAGACATACAGAAACTGAAAGAATTCATTACCTACAAACCCAAACTATCAGATATGTAAAAGGAAGTCCTCAGGAAAAAGGGAAATGACACGAGAAAGAAATATGGAAGTCCATACAAAAAAATTTAGAATGGAAATGGTAGCTACATGAATATATACAAGACTTTTTAATTAAATGTCTTTAAATGATAATTATCTGTTTAAACCAAAATAATAACAATGTAGTATGGGGTTTATAAAATATGTTAGTGTAAATCCTATGACAATAGTAGCACAATGTCTGGGAAGGCAGAAATGGAAGTACATCATTAGAAGTTTCTTATACTACAGATGAAGTGATACAATAACCCTTGAACATGAACTGTGGTAAGTTAATGAGGTATACTATAAACATAAAAGCAAATAAATTGACACAGCAAAGATTTATAACTAACGTGCCAGCAAAGGAGAAAACAAATGAATTAAAATACTCAATCCATTCAAAAGAAAGCAAAAAAAAGAAAATGAAGAGCAGATGAAATAAATAGCAAGATGTTAGATTTCTACCCAACACATGATAGTCATATTAAATGTAGGTGGCCTAATCACCCCCAAGGAAAAATCAGAAATGGGATGATTGAACAAAAAAACAAAGCACAGCTAAATGCTGCCTAAAAAAAAATCACTTGTTAAATAAAAGACACAAATACCTAAAAACAAAAAGATGGAAGGATACAGCACGCTAACACAAATCAAAAGAAAACAGGACTCGCTCTGTTCATGTCAAATACATTTCAGAGCAGAAATACTAGTAGGAATAAAGTCATTTTATAATGATAAATAGATTAGGCAGGGAGAGAAAACATTCCTGTGTTTTCGCACCTAATATATTTACATTAGGTTCCACTCTCTGTGTTGTACAGTCTCCAGTATTTTGATAAATGTCTCCATATGCATTCACTAATACAATGTACTGAGTAAGTTTCTCTGCTTTACAAAATTCATGTGCTCACCTATTTATTCCACTTTCTCCCCTAGAGCACTGGCAATCCCTGATCTTTTTATTGTCTCTATGTTGGGAACCTTGCCCCAGGTCTCAAGCACCTGGCCTTTAGCTAAAAACATTGCGTTGATTACCGGAACCTGTAATCAACAAGGACTTTCAAAACAACCTCCAGCTAGCGTCCCTGTGCATGCGCTCCACAAGCCAATCGGCTACAGCCACATGAGGCATACAAGCGCTCCCCAAGCCAATCAGCTACAGGCACATGAGGTGTCCACGAGTACAAGTTACACCCAAGTAATCAATAAGCAGACCCTCTTTTGTCTCAAGCTAGCCAATAGCAAGCAACCTAATCTCCTTCCTCTCCCTCCTCCCCTATATATATACCCAGTTCGGAAAAATAAAGTTTGCAGCTTGATCAGAATCTTTTGTCTTGCTGCCATACTTCGCTCCTCTTGTCCCCCCAACCCATTTGTTCCAGGAAGGTGGTCGAGCTCCAGTTGACTGCTCTGCGGGCCAGAGCATCTCTATACTTTTGCTTTTTCCAAAATGTCATACAGTTAGAATTTTATACTATGTAGACTTTTCAGATTGGCTTCTCTCACTTAGCAGTGTGCATTTAATGGTCCTTCATATCTTTTTATGGCTTGATAGTTCATCAGTTTGTTACTGTATAATATTCCACCATATGAATAGTCAGTTTGTTTATTCACCTGTTGAACGGCATGATTACCATAGCATGTGATAAGAGTATGTCTAGGTTTGTAAGAAAATGCCACATGGTTTTCCAAAGCGGCTTTACTGATTTGTACTCCCACCAGCAATGAGTGGAGCATCTTCATTCCACCTCTTCACCAGCATTTGGTGGCGTTAGTGTTTCAGATTTTAGCCATTCTAATGGGTGGGTAGTGGTATCTCGTTATTTTAATTACTGTTTAGTTTTAATAGATAATTTTGACATATTGTTTAAGATTTTGAGGTTTTTTACATTTACATCAATTTACATCTTGAAAATAAATTTAAAGTAAAATTTGAATATCATTACTATTCATTTTAAAGTCATTTAGATAATTACTTTCCAAAGAACAAAATTATATGAAATTTTATAACAATATGATACTTAGCTGAAATGGTGGCAAGTAAGATAAAGTATATGGAATAAGTATGCCATAATATATGAATTATATTTTCTTATTTGAGTACTGATGATTCATCAATACTCAAAGCATGCTCAATAAAGTTAAGTTTAGTCATTTTTGATACTTGGCCAACTTTTAGTCACATATTTTTCAGTTTTGTTATTGTTAGGGTTTGTTTGCTGAGATAGAATGAAGGACATATTTTATTTAACAGTTTAACTTCGTTTATAACTTTAAAATATTTAGCTATATGGAGGGTGACCTCTATTTGTACCCTTTCCTTGAAGCAGTCCTGTGTGATGGGGGAGGAGGAGAGCCGTGCCGCAGTTTTTGGGAATCACTGAGAGCTGTGGGTAACCTCAACGAAAAGTGCACACACACGAGTACAGAAAAACCTTGTATGCATTTCAGGGATTCTCGGACTCACAGGCTCCCTGAAACTCGTCCGGGGACTCCAGGCCAGCAGCCCCTGCTCTAAATTTCCTACATTACCGCCATTCCAGTTTCCCTAAAGCGCAGTCCTGCGGCTTTGTCATCCTCTCGGCCTGTTCCAGAGGCTTCCAGCAGACATTCCCTCCTTCCGCCGGCCATTTAGAACAGTCCGCAAACGGGCCTCATCTTACCTGAGCAGACGTCTCTCCCTGCATTCCCTTCCTCGAGCCCACGACTAAGCCACTGCCAGCTTGTGAAACTTGCTGTTCTCTGAATGCATCTCTACTTCCGACTCTAGTTCCATAGTCCTTCCACCTGAAAGTTCCTTTCCTTTATCTCTGCTCACTGAAATTCTACCATTAGTCAAGGCTCCTCAATATAACCCTTTTTTCCTGCCCCACCTACTCTAAAAGAATCACTTCTTTTTCTGACCTCTCAAAACTGTCTGTATATTCATTCTTTTATTCACCCTCCCTTCATCTCTTCTATCGATCATTCAGTTCTATCAATCAATCAAATACTTGCTCAGTGTTTATAGTACTGGGCACTCTATTGGTACCTGGCTCCAGCTCTGGAAGAAGGCAACAGGTGAACAGGAGTATCTCTGAGTAGCCGAAGACCCTGGCCAAAGAGCAGTGAGATGCGCAAGTTAAGACTCAGACCTCTGGGCTCAGAGACTGGCTTTGCCAGTGCTGCCTGGGGACTGGGCCAGTCACTTCCCCTTCTTTTGCCTGCTTCATTATCTGTATGTCATTGTCATCTGCACCTACCTCATAGGGTCCATATGAGGACTCAGCGAGTTTATTATATAAATATCTGAGGAGTGTTGCTTGGCAGGTAGTCAGAACTCAATAAATACCATTATGATTAGCACTGGGAATGGAGGGAAAGTGAGAGTAGACTTCCTTGAAAGTACGTGTTTGAGAAAAAACGTCTGCTCTACCCTGCATTCTCCAAAGCTGCTTGAAGATGAAATACACAAGCAGACTTTCGGCAAGGTCCCTCTTTCGAGCTCATTCAGGAGCTGGTTATGCATGTTTCAGGTGCTTTTGGTGAGTGCTGTCCCTGTAACCAATTTACTGTCTCTCAGCTTAAAGAGTGGCTTTTAAAGGTCACTACTTCCATTTGCATTTTTTAATCACAGTGGAGTTGATAAGTTTGCAAAGATGTTTTCAAAATAAAAAAGGCTCATCTGTAAGGCTAAGTGAATGCTCCACAGCCCTCTAGCAAGGCAGGGGGCATTCTGAGGCATGAAGACAGAAGACTGGATTTCAGGACAACGGGTCACAGAAAGTATAGGTTATAGAGTCACCAAGCAGGTAAATGTTTTTTAACATTACAAAGTATTTTATTAAAGTTGAGAGTGTTTGGAAGTAGATTATCTGCTTTTAATTTGTAGATTGTACCTGTTCTAGCTGGAGAGAGTGGGCAAGCTATTTGAAATTCCTCATTTCACCCTCTGCAATAAAGGGCCACAGTTTTATTCTCTGTGTTATGGGATAACACCTCTATTCAGAATTAAATAAGACATTGTACATGAAAGTGCTTGAAAATAGAAGAAAAGAAGGAGGGAGGAAGGGTAACCCCCCAAATACAGTCCAAAGAAAAAGTGATAGATTTATGCTTGACTTTTAAAAAAAATTAATTATTGTTCAAGTACAGTTTTCTGTTTTTTACTCTCACCCCAGACCACCCCCCCAGTGCTCCCCACCTCCCTCCCATTTCCACCCCCCCCCTAGTTTTTGTCCATGTGTCCTCCATACTCGTTCCTGTGAATCCCTCCCCTTTTCCCCTGAAATTCCCTCCTCTCTCCCCTCTGGTCACTGTCAGCCTGTTATCTATTTCAGAGTCTTTGGTTATATTTTGCTTGCTTGTTTGTTTTGTTGTTTAGGTTCCTGTTAAAGGTGAGATCATATGGTATTTGTCTTTCACTGCGTGGCTTATTTCACTCATCATAATGCTTTCCAGTTCCATCCATGCTGTTGCAAAGGGTAGGAGCTCCTTCTTTCTTTCTGCTGCATAAAATTCCATTGTATATATGTACCATAATTTTTTGATCCATTCATTTACTGACGGGCGCCTAGGTTGCTTCCAGCTCTTGGATATTATAAATTGTGCTGCTATGAACATTGGGGTGAATAGGTTCTTTTGGATTGGTGTTTTAGGGTTCTTAGGATATAATCCCAGCAGTGGAATTGCTGGATCAAAAGGCAGGTCCATTTTTAGTTTTTTAAGAAAATTCCGTACTGTTTTCCACAGTGGTTGTACCAGTCTGCAATCCCACCAACAATGGATTAGGGTCCCCTCTTCTCCACAACCTCTCCAACATTTGTTGTTTGTTGCTTTGTTTATGATGGCCATTCTGAATGGTGTAAAGTGGTATCTCATTGTGGTTTTAATTTGCATCTCTCTGATATCTAGTGATATTGAGCATCTTTTCATGTGTCCCTGGATCTTCTGTATGTCCTCCTTGGAGAAATGTCTGTTCAAGTCCTTTGCCCACTTGTTAATTGGGTTGCTTGTCTTCTTAGAGTTGTGTAAGTTCTTTGTATATTTGGGAGATTAAACCATTGTCTGAGGTATCATTGGCAAATATGTTTTCCCATACAGTTGGATCTCTTCTTATTTTAATACTGTTTTCTTTAGCCGTGCAAAAGCTTTTAATTTTGATGAGATCCCATTTGTTTATTCTTTCCTTTATATCCTTTGCTCTGGAGGACATATCAGTAAAAAAGTTGCTGCGTGAAATATCTGAGATTTTTTTTTTTTGCCAATGTTCTCCTCTAGGACTTTAATGGTGCCACAGCTTATATTTAAGCCTTTTATCCACCTCAAATTTATTTTGGTGTATGGTGTAAGTCGGTGCTCAAGTTTCATTTTTTTGCACGTAGCTGTCCAGTTCTCCCAACACCATTTATTGAAGAGGCTATCTTTACTCCATTTTCTGTTACTGCCCCCTTTGTCAAATATTAATTGGCCATAGAGATTTGGGTTTATTTCTGAGCTCTCTGTTCTGTTCCATTGGTCAATGCTTGACCTTTTAAACTTACACTTAAGGTAAGACTGTACCTGAGAAGTATTGTATTTTACCATGTATAATGTGCAGCCACATTTTTGGCCTATGCTTCCAGGAAAAGAACTTTTAATTTTTTATTTTTAAAAATTTTATTTATTTTTGGAGAGACAGGAAAGGAAGGAGAAAGGGAAAGAAACAAATGCGTGGCTGTCTCTCTCGTGCGCCCTCTACTGGGGACCTGGCCCACAACCCAGGCATGTGCCCTGACTGGGAGTCCGACCAGCAACCCTTTAGTTTTCAGGCCAGCACTCGATCCACTGAGCCACACCAGCCAGGGCCATTTTAATATTTTAATTCAATTTCTAATTTATTTATATTTGGAAATGAAATCAGTTATATTCTAGGAGATTATTTTGCATACAAATTTCATTATTGCTTTCTAGAGTTACACTTATAACACAAGCATAAGTAAAAGAATTAAAAACATTTATATAGATATGGAATTAGTACTACCCATGTATAATATGCATCCTTATTTTCCTCAAAAATTTGGGCAAAAATTGCACATTATATTCAGCAAAATATGGGTATTTTGTTATGGCATTGACTTTATGACTTTAAATCCACCAGCTTTAAAAAATAGTTTATTTATTTTTAAACAGAGGGGAAAGGTGGGAGAAAGAGAGGGAGGGAAATATCAGAGTGTGGTTGCCTCTCACCCACACCTACTAGGGACCTGGCCCACAACCCAGGCATGTGGCCTGACTGGGAATCCAACCAGCAACCCTTTGGTTCACAGGCCGGCACTGAATCCACTGAGTCACACCAGCCAGAAGTAAATCCACCAGCTTTTTTAACTAAGTGCATTGTGTGTTTTGACTTTGCCGAGCTACTTGCTTTCTTGACTGACATATTAACTCAGTCTACACTTTCACCCTTGGAAAAGTCAGGTTGCATTTCAGTGCCTGACCATGAGTCACTGTGGCTCAGAACCTTCAAAAACATTATGAGTATCAGAGTGAAAATGTGGCAGATTTCCATAAATCACCTTTATGAGAATTGAGTCACCTTTGCATGAAAGTAACTTGTAGGGCAGTGTTCCATTAGAGGAAAAATGAAAATTGATGGCGTTTGTCAAGACAGTGATATGTTTCAACACGTGTGGAAAAGAGCAAGTTTCACAAAAATGTGAACCGAAACCCAGATTATTTACGGTCACAACTATTTCAGGCTCTTTGGTAAAGTGCCAGGAAGTATAGCTGAGTGAGATACCGTTAGGCATTCATCGTGCACCCTCCCAGATCCATCCTCAGCCATACCCTCTGCCGCTCTGAGCCCCAGGAGGCTTTGGCAGGATGGGACTGGGCCAAGGTGTTTCTTCCCGAGTCCTTGCAGGTAACACGGAGCTCCTGGCAGTAGACGCTCCCTCGCCAGTGCAGCTCCCTCGGGGGTGGGAAGGAAAAGCTTCCTTCCGCTCCTTGTCCTGGATGCCTGTTTTCCTCTTGGTTCTCTTCACCCTGCCCTCGCCATGGCATTTTAATAGATCCTCATCAAAATCCCAGCCAGAAGGGACTCATTTTCCACCGGGACCCACTCGGATGTGTTCTCCCTCCATTAAGCAAAGTTTATGAAACTCTTCTGGGGTGCAGACCCCACAGTAAATTAGATCTCAACCTACCAATGACACATGCTGCTTTTGCCAGATGATTTTCAGATATCTTTATCACCATGTCCACTTTATTAAAATTTTGCCAAAATAACTGTCACGTGTGGTGGCCAGGCTCAGTTCTCTTTCCCAGAACTCCTTTAATTAATTAGGGAGGTTGCACAGGAGATAGTCTTGTGTGAGGTTTGGAGAAAACTTTTGTAGCCCACGCACGCTGTTGGTGTCCTGTGGGATGACCTCGCTGGTGTGAGGCAGGGCCAATCCTCCGACTGCTCCGCCTGGCCCAGGATCTCCTGAGGCAGGAGCCTTGGCTCCTGAGCTAATAGCTCTTGAGCCATTAGCTCCTTCAGGCGAGGCCTCAGATTCTGCAGGACACTCATCCCTTCAAGATCTGAGGCAGTGGGAATGGACGGGGGTCTCAGCCTGTTTTTGTAAGCTCAGCTTGCCCTTGCTCTCCCTCTACCTCTCCTGCCTGCCGGCCTTCTGACTTCAAGCTCCAGCATCGGCCTGGCAGTTTCCTGAACCGGCAACCCAGCCGTGTAAGCGCACCCGCGTAGGTAGGTTCATGACAATTAAAACATCAACCATCCCTTTTGTAACTTCCCTTTCAGTGCTCTAAAGTCATGTTGAGTATACTTTTTTCTTAACACCTTTTCAGATTTTTCTCTATATCATTACTTTTCAATAGATTGATTATGATGTGCCTTCTTATCTATTTTTTTATTTCTGTATTCTGTGGAACAAGTCTGGGCAAGAAGTTCTTAGACATGACACCAAAATCATGACTCATATAAAGAAGAAATAAATAAATGACCAAAATTAAAAATACTTTTCTTTGCGAAGAGAATGCAGCATTTGCAAGCCATGTGTCTGACAAAGGCCTTATATCTCAAATATGAAAAGAACTCTCAAAGCTCAATTGTAAACGATCCAGTTATAAAACAAGAAAAAGGCATAAACAAATATTTTACCAAAAAGGAGAATTAGGATTTAATATGTGAATTTGGGGGGCAGGGCAAACCTTCAGCCTATAGCACCACATCCTAACCGTAGACGGGGGAAAAACCTCTTTTTTCAGTATCATTCACAGAAGTTGCACATGGGGTTCCCACTTACATCTGTTGGCCAGTCCTTAAATACATGGCCCCATCTAGCTGTGAGAAAGGTGAGGATTAGGTGCGGACCCTTATCATATGAATGAAAGCACTTTTAGCAGATTTCACAGGTTAATCAACAAGTCTTTGTTATGCCATATTTTCCTCCAGGGCACGCTCTAGCCAGACAAGGAGCTGCACCCCTCCCCATCAGATATTCAGGCTTAAGAGGATTAGAGCCAGGAAGTACTTCTCCTAGAGTACATGGGGACTCGGGCTTTGACAAAGGTAGGGGAGTGAGAGTCCATTGCTCTCTGTTGCAGCCCCCTGAGTCCTTCCATGAAGGCCTCCCAGGTGATCTAGTCTGGCTTAGGTTGCCCCCCGCTGTGAGGGGTCTTACCTGTCTTTGATTTCTGACCAAGCTCTGGGGGCAGGGAGAGGAATTGAGGCAGCATTTGCTACCAGAGACAGGCTTCGTCTCCTGTGGCTGGCATTCCGAAGGTCGTCTCTCGCCCTTAGCCGCAAGGGGTAGAGATACAATTCCCAAAACTAGGCAGAGTGGTCTACTACATACATTATAATAAATTGTAAATTGTCTTGTTTGTGACTATGATTACATTGTGAATTCTACAGTATTCACTACATTATTCATCTTGATAGACCTGGTAGCCCCTAGTCTCTGAATTTGAACCAACAACTGTGTAAGAAATATTTAAAAATGGAATTGGTATGGAAGCATTGAAATTATCATAGGAAAGAGAAAAACCTTAAGTCAGCTCTGTTTGGATAAGGCATTCATTTAAAGTGGATTAAATGCTTTATCAACAATCTAGCATTATTTGTTACTTAATACTCTCTCAGTCTACACGTACTCATTTGGAATTGTTGTTGAGTGTGTTGTATTAATAGCCAAAGCTTAATATGGATTTGCATCAGGAAGAACAACTTGCAAGAGCTAGTTTAAGCTCCAACAAGGAAGTGACAGTTTTAAATTTTTTAGCAAAAGCATTATAACTTATCTTTGTCAAACACTTGCTAGGTCACTTCATGTGTCACTTGTGTTACTTTCTTTTTTAACTCTCAGGCCTCAGAAATAACAAGAGAGGCCCTGGTGGGGCTGCTCAGTTGGTTGGAGTGTGGTCCCAGGTTGCAGGCTTGAGCTCCAGTCAGGGCACAGACTAGAAGCTACCAATGAATGAATAAATAAGCAGAACAGCAAATTGATGTTTCTCTCTCCCTTCCTCTTTCTCTTTAAAAAATTGAAAAAAAGAAATAATAAAAGAAAATTTTAGTTCACTTGCTGCTAATTTTCTTGTGACTAAAGGTAGAAATAAAATAGTTTTAGATTGAATTATATGTTAAAATATGACAAGACCTATTTCATACTAATTTTTTGTGGCTGTTGGCCAATTTCATTAGCTCTTTATTAGGGTCAGACAGGAGCAATATGATTATAGCATTCGAAAGAAACAATAAATTCTCAATTAAGATTAATAAATTGTTTAAAATCAACCCCACATGGGACTTAAAAGGATACCTCTTCCTATAAAATAGGCTTTCAGATGAACCTGTTTGTAATTTTTTTGTCCCTCTGTCTATTCCTCTTCTGTGCCCTCTCTGACCTCTTTTTGTGTCCATAGTTCTTGTTTCTGATCTGATTAAAACTATGTCATGCACTTTGTATTAACCCTGGTTGTATGGGAAGAATTAGGACACCAATCAGGGCTCAGGATCACACACCACTCCAGCTGAAAGAAGGCTTAGGGAAGTACATGGGTGGATCAAAAATACACTATTAGGCTAATATTTTTAGTTCTAACTCTGTATCCAATACTGGGTCATTTCTTAATCCAAGGAACATCAGATCACTTTCCAGGGCAGGGAAAAACAAAAGAAAAGACAAATTATTCGGGCAGTGACTCATGGAATCATTCAGGCACACTTTGTACTCCAGAGCTCCCACAGAATCAGGCTGAAGTGAATCCCCAGCTGAGACCATGACCTTGCTTAGTCCTTTCCCCTCCCCTACCATCTCTCCTCACTCCCCTTCTTCTGAGAGCACTAAATCATTTGCACAAGAGTCCTGGTCTCAAGCTCTGCTAGTAGGAATCTCAACCTAAGACAATTGGTACTTGAATTAATCCTAAGAAAATTCCAGAATGAGGTTCTGGAGTTGATTCACTTGCTGGTTAGAGAGCCACAAGAACCCCGTCAGTAGTTGTAGCTGGAGTAATGGTGTTACAGAACTGACGGGGGGGGGGGTGCAAAGCACTATAATATTACCAAATGGACCCGTTCTTGTGTTCTGGAGGTCCCCCCCTCTGTATTAGGTTCATTTTGCCTGCTGCCAGGGAAAGACGTCTCTCAATGCCAGAGATTGGTGAAAAGGAAAGGGAGTATTTATTTAGAGTTATATAACTTTAACAGTAATAACTTAATGTCTTCAGTGAGATCCCAAAGTCTTTTAGAATACTCACAAATGCACAGTCCTTCCTTCCCTCTCTGCCCAGTGCCTGGTACCGTATCTCAGAAAAAGAAATAGAAGTCCATGGCTCTTCTCTGCCCAAGCTGCGTGGTCCCAAAAAGACGCTGCATGGATGCCAAGCCTGGCTTTAAATCCCAGAGCCAATCTTCCTCTGCCACACCATTTCCAACTCCTCCCACAATTGGCCACAGCTGCCAGCACCCCCATATTTTTCTAGCCTTACTGGGCTGCCATAGTAAGTCTGGGCAGGTGTGGTCCTGTGGTGTGGAGCCAATCATCTCCAAGCTCTCACACAGGCTCTGTAACCAAGGGGAGTTGCCTCCCAGTTGTATCATGGGTTGAAGTCATTCTCGTCCCTCTAGCTCAAAGCATAGCCACAGCTGTTTAACATATCTATGAAACCAGTTAAAGGTTATAGATGTGTTAAATGACCATTCTAGAGGTTATCTGCAAAACTGTTGCTATTCAAAACAAATCTCAATGGCCCTGCTCCATGTGTCCCATCCCCCAGTTCAGCCTTGTGGGGGTGAGGACATCATTATATATATTTATATATTAAATATAAATAATATTAATATATAATATTTATATATATTAAAGATATATAATATTTCCTGGACATCAAGTTCTGGACCCCATTACAAATCTCTATTTGGGCCCCACCTTGGCTGCACACTGTTACAATGGTAACTCCTGGCACACTATAGAGATGAAATCGCTAAGACCTTTCATCTGTGGTGGGTTTGATGGCCAATAAAAACAAAGAGACGCAATAGCAGGACAGAGATGCAGTAGCCAGTGCATTGCCTCTGTCCTTGGAGAATCCTGGAGGAAACCAGGATTCCGGTAACTGTAACTGTGAACTCTGGAAGTGGGAGCCTGTTGCCAGGTGCCACTGATACACTGAAGAGAGAAGATAACAGGGTCTAATATATTAATCAGCAATTTAGAACAAAGTGGGAGGGTCAGAGAACCTCCTTGGCAGCATTAAAAAAGATCTTCATCTCCTGTAGCCAGAAGGAGATAGAGCGTAGCCTTTAACTGTCAGAGGGGCAAAAGTTCAGAGAAGGCTGAATTCACGGCCTGGTCAAGTCTCCTGTCCCAGACTCAGGGTACTCATCAGAAAGAAATAGGACCCTGAGGCTCCAAATGGAGATTTCTGGGGGGCCACTTTAGTGCCTTGAGCCTCAAACTCTCCTGAACTCTCTGGATCTACTGAAGTGGGCAACAGTTCTTGGCTGGAAGATAGAGGTCATGTCCTGAAGATTTTGCAAATGCCCCAGGTGAGACAGGTGCAGTACAAGACAAAGCCTGCACTCCCTGAGCATCTGCACGCATCTGCCCTCCTGTTCGCCACACCGGTAACTAGGGCCAGATGTCAGCATGACAGCACCGCAGCCTGCCAGGGGAGAGGACGGCTTACACACCGAAGTGACTGCAGAATCTTACTAACGTGCACTGCCAGGAGCCAGAGGAAGAGGCTTTGAATTGAATCAGGAGGTGCTGAATCAAGGTGGGAGCAGAACATAAAGCTCATTAAGGGAAAATTTGTCGACATGGAGGCACTGTCCTATGACACAGGATTCAACACCCTCACGTCGACTGTGCTAATACATAACAGCAGTATCTTTGGAAGATTTGAAAAGCAGTGGTCCATATGAAATCGGGTAGAGATGCCAGAGTTGTCAGACTGTGGAGGAAGGGATGGAGAAGCCAACAGAAGTGGGTATGCTGATGAGGGTCTACTGTATAAGACTGGAAATCTTTTCAGCCAACTATGATCACTGAAGAGCATAGAGGACTCTATGCATCAAGAAATAAGAAAATTACCGGTGGGGGTGCAGAGGGCACCAGCGTCACTGAGAAGCTCAGCAGTGGCTCTCCCCCATAGGCCAGTGTTGATGATAAGAGATGCTGTTACAGAACAAGGACTCCCAATAACCGCGGAGATGAGAGGGTCCCAGCATTTATGAAGCCATGTGATAGCACCTTACCACCCAAATCCACATGGGTATCATTTCAATAACGGGCATCGAGTTTGCCTTCTGAAAGTGTTCTCAGGCGATGCTGACACTGTTGATCCAGGAACCCTGCTTCGGGAACCACTTCTCTGAAGGACGTGCCCGGGGTGGAGCCACTGGGACACAGGGCATGGCAACCTCCAAATTAGACAGTCCCAAGTGTCCTCCAAAGTGGCTGTACAATTGATAGCACATGTCCACCAAATGGTAGAACTTCTCACTGATATGTAGTATCATAAAGCTTGTAAAATGCTGATATGGGAGCATAGAGTGACAACTCATTATTTTAATTAACATTTTTCTGTTTATTAATTATGTTGAGAACATTTTCAGTGTTTACCAGCAATCCAGATTTCCTCTACTGGGAAATGCATAATCAAATCATTTATCTATTTTTCTATTGGTTTTTCTCCCTTTTTTTCTTATCAAATTTAAACAGTTTTTATATATTTGGAAACAAGTTTGCTGGGGTTACAGTTTCATTACATAGGCTGCAAATATCTTCTCCTAGCCTATGGCTTGTATTTTAATTCTTTTAATAGTATTTTTTTGATGAACAGGAGTGTTTAATGTAATTAATGTTGTAACCTTTACTTTTTCAGCACATGATTGCTAAGTTTGATTCAGATGTTTTACCCAACTCTGCCTTGTAAAAATTTTTTTTAAGTCCTATAAAAATTACATTGTGATGTGAATACAGGTTTGTTATCTTGGTTTTGATACAACTGTAGAAAAAACTTGGCACCAAATGTACTTTTCAAACATGTAAGGCTTAGGAAAAACACAAAGACCACTAGTTTCTCAATGCAACTTAGAGGCTGAGACAAGGATGCTAAGAGTGTTTGCATTTTTCAAATACAGGCCATCCCAAATGTTGTATAGCACATTTTCCAAGTGGATGTCCACCCCCACAGGTGCAGAAACTCCAGCTGCTCCTCCCAGGGTCCGGCCTGACTGTGAACCAAGCCTATGGCCTCAGGGACAGGAAGGAAAAAAGAGGGGAGATAATAAGGCAGGAAGTTCTCTCACTGTTGCTCAGGGGCTCTCGCTATAGTCCATGCTTTCCCCATTGCATAAGGCCTCTGATCTCATCTCTGGTTTCCCCCCTCTGCTCCCTGGAAAATAGAACTAGAGGGCTTGCTGTTCATTGGGCTGACGGAGGGCATGGGAGAGGGTGGTAGACCACAGGGCCTGCACTGCAATGTCAGGGTTCCTCTTGGCAATCCAGTTTGGAATCCACAAATCATTTCCTTACGTATTCAGGGAAAAAAAAACATAGTTACAAATGACAGTTGATTTCTACCATTAGACCATTTCATTGTGAGTTAAACAAGTTAGCATGTTTAGGCTTGCAAAGCTAACCACAATTTGTGACATTTTTAATGGGGGAAAAACGCTCTGAATTCCGAACAATTTTCTTATAAGGACTTTTGAACTGCAAACGATTTAAAGGATGTAGACAAGAAGTACTTGACGGAGTTACATGGAATGAGCATTTCAAGTGAGCAGGGCAATGAAAAGGGGGAAAACTGTGTCAGGTCCCCGAGTGCTGGGGTAAGGTAGGTGGGGTAGGTAACATGGGCAGGTAGTACCTGTGGGCTCTTCAGCAGCTAGGCCGATGGGCCAGTGTCTGAAAGCAACTGTTTCTTTTCTAACTTTTCATGATGAAGAAGCTATTTCTGGCACCTGGCATAGTGTCGGTAGGACTCAAGGCAACACCACAGCACCCAACCCCTCTCCTCTGTTAACAGCCGGTTCAACATGAGTGAAGTGCGGGAACCGAGGCTGCTGAGCTTTGCAGACTGGGAGAAACACTTGCCTGTCAGGGTAAAGCAACATGGCTCTTGCCAGCCCATGGTCTCTGGTGGCGTATATCATGAAATTGGCCAGTTGAGACTTCACTGCCAAGCTACTTGATTTTCTGGCCTAAGGTCTCCCAGTTTCTCCTGCTAATGGTTTGTGAGTGCAGTTCAGAGGTTCTGTGAAGCTCTATGAAGAGGCCTGAGCAAACTTTTCTTTCCATCTCTCGTGTGCCTAAGTGATTGACTTTTTCTGAAAAGATGTAAGAAACAAACCAGAACCCATAGTCATTTAGATGAAACTGTCATTTTAAAATAGTAAGATGTTGTTAAAGAATTTAAACCACAGTCCCACGGTTCTGGGGCATGTCTTCTTCCCACTGTTAATAGGAATAGAGTAAGTCATGTGGAGCATTTACAAAACCCCATCACCACCTGGATAGATCTGGATAAATTTTAAAGTCTTGCAGAAGTCAGTGGACTGATAGAAAGGAAGAACTGTAACCTGTGAAGGGAATTGTCCACATCATTGGTGAAGAGCAAAGGCTGATGGGGGCGGGGGGAGGAATAGTTCGCTCCTATAAAGAGAGCAAAATTCATGAATGGCAATTGGCATTATGGTCCGAAGTGGGTGGGTATCCAGAGACTTCCTGTACTCCACCTCCCATCGCATTGTTTCGTTTCTCAGTGGCTTTAAACTCTGCTACTATTTTAGTCATTTCTAGATACCCAATTAGCAAAAGGTCACTGATGCAGCAAGGACATGGAAGATGCCACTTCAAGCCCAACCATGGTCACTCCCTTGAGGTCCTCTGGGCAGCCCAGCCTCTGCACAGCCAGCTTCAGGGGTGCAACAACCTCTCTCCTCACCCTGTAGCCTGGGACGGAAAGAAACTGCAGTATTTAACACCCTATCTCTAGAGTTTCTTGTCTGGACCAGAGAAGCAGTAGCCTTTCTGAGCATAAGCAGACATGGGGGTTTTGTCCCTGTAGCTTGAGGCTGTAGCTGGAGAGCTCCAAGCTGCTGTCTTGGGAGTAGGCCCTGCTTCTGGGCCTAGGCTGCTTTCCTCCACCCAACTCAGTTCAGGTCCAAGTTTGGGTCTTCTCCTTCATGACCTTATGTTTGCTTGGGTGTCCCAAGGATGAAGTGGCAGTGACTAGGGACCCAAAATCATTGCTGATCTTCCCACCAGGTGGGTGCGGATGCCACCGATGGATTAGAGATACCACTTCCTTGCCCTCTGGAGAGGTGGTCCTTTTAGGTATGTTTAAGCTACTTCAGTGGGTGCAAAAATGGCCAATGCCATCCTATTGGGCCTAATTGAAGGAACAGCTTCTTCTGGACCTAAAATGACGCTGGACCTGGCCGCCACCCTCTCCAGCCCTTGAAGTGTTGCCTGCTGCTGGGAGCCATCCTCAGCCTCCTAAGCTTTACTGTCTGGTTAGTGCATTTTATATCTCCATTCCCACCTCCCTGCAGGATTCCTTTGCCACTTATCAAGTATCTGTCTGTGGGCCATTTTATTTTCTTGTTGCCGGAATATAGAAATACCATTCCTCTTTCTTGAGATTGATTTTGTATCCAGCAAGCTCCATTAAGTATTTGAAACTGCATAAATGGCTTTAATATGTTCAATTCTAAGCATTTCAAATGCCTGACCAGCCAAGCATATGTCAATGGCTTTTGTAAATCTAATGCTAACTTATAAATCTGGTAAGTTCATTTCTTTTAAATGTTAGAATACCACTCGCACACTTGCTCACATTCTACTTTTAATTTGAAATTATAAGTCAGTTACACATTTTAAATAAATAGAATCACAACATTAATCTGGTAGTTTAAAAATGAGTCTTTTAAGTATTGCAAACACTTTAACATATGTAAATAAATTATTCCTAAACCTCAAATAAAAGTATTAATACTAACGGTATGATTTAATTTACCATCTTCATATTTAATTTAAAATCTTCCTCTGATTGGGAAGTCACTCACCCTTTAAATAAAGCGGCCTTAGCATCGAAGGTGATCAGAGTTTCCATTTCAGGAGAACTGAGGTTACCGCCTAAAATAAGTTATTCTTACAAATATGTATAGTTTGTGAGTTTAAGATTACTTACCAGTAAGAAATTTGAGACTGGAAGGGGATCTGGGGGAAGTTTAAGAACAGGGTAACTTTTCCTGAAGGATAGGCAGACACCTGAGCCCTTCTAAAAATTATTTCTAAGCGTGTCCTCCAAGCCCAAGCTCTTCAGATGGAATTTCTCAGCCTGCCTCTCTGAGCCCACAAGGTTAACACCAGCAAGTAGCCATCCCATGGGCACACAGCAGGCCCAGGGGTGTGCAATCAACTGCAAGGTCAGCCTTTGGGAGGACAGACCCAAGGATGCAGCCTGCACCGGCCCTGGAAGTGGGCTTGGAGCCGATTGTACTTGGAATTTGTGTTGCAAGCTTAGTCTGCCTGTGTGTGAGCCAGGGGTTGGAGGAGCAGTGGGGGCATGGATGCACATGTCCCCTCGACCCATGGACTTTCCAGCTCATAGGAATGCACAGATGGTAGGGGCCTAGCTGGACACTCCCAAGGAAGGGGGCCCAGGACAAGGCTCACTCTCGTCTTGGTCTAGGGGCAGAACTGCACTAAAACTAGGACAAAAAATGCTTTCTGACCTCTTTAACTAAAGCTAGTAAGCTGAATATAAAGGTTATTCTAGAAAATTAAGGGACACAAAAGTAGAGACGAAAGGGTATGCCAACGGCATTTTGTTATTTTGAGGCCCCCCCCAGATGAGATTTTAACTGGAAATATTTCACAGTTCTACGGAGCATCTCAGTTCCTCAAACAACTAAAGCAGTTAATTTACTGAAACTTATTATTAGGCAGTCCTTGGGAGCCATCACGCTAGAATTTCTCCATAAGAGAGACTTAGAGGCAGGCGATCTCAATGGAAGCGGGGAGACTTGAAACTGCATTTGCTCAGTGGTTTACGTAAGCTGAAGAACACGCAAAAAGAACAGGTGGGAAACGGCACCACTGGGTCTTTGCCACAGCTATGGGTCCCGACTGTTCCACCCCTAAATCCCTCTTTGGCCTGGAGCTATCTTAAACAAATGAACAGCATTAAAAATATTAGGTTTGCTTCCGTTCCATTTTCTTCTGAGGCCACTGCACACAGCATATCAACACAGATCCTTTGGGGACCTTTAAGTTAGGAAATATTCATAGGTGACATATGAAGGAGATGTAATAGAAGTGAATAGCATTTCAAAAACATACAGAATTTGAAACATGGCTCTGTTCTGTGGAAGTGAGTGCAACTTGTGAAAAGCGGACAAAACTATGCTTTTGTGAAAATCATCATCACCTCTCTCCTATACACACACTGTTCTAAAAAGGTAAAGACAAAACAACTCCCCTGTGTTGATTAAAAGCCAAGAGGCATTAAATATTCCCTAGGAACTAGACAAACCTGGCACTTGAAATTACAAATTCAAATCAAAGGAGACCTGTTAAGTCTGATCCTTTGCTGCAGGTTCACCTGTGACTTTTACTCTAGGCAGACAATGATAAGTCACATGGTTAATTGGATACCTGAAATTTTGCATAGAAGACCATTCCCATCCATTTCACTTCTTGTTTGTAAACTTCATGCTCTAGTTTGTGATTGCTGATGTGATCCACGTGTCTTAGGCTTAGTGTAAAAGATGGTGGTGACTTTGAAATGGCTAGTTCTAAACTAACTACTGGGGGTGGGGCTTTAAGATTTTGGGTATCTCCCTGCCTAATCCAGTGTGAGAACAGTATCCTAATTCAACAAGTATTTATGGAGTGCTAATGATGGGTAAATTAGTATGCTAATATAATGAACAAAACGTAAGATATTTCAAAGGAACTTAAATTACATTCAAATGAGATATGCCATCTGTATCCAGATTACACCACAATTTAGGTAATTATTCTTTTATTTTTGGCATGAAAGTTTTTCCCAATCATTTGCTATCATTCAAGATGCTCTCCTGAATGTGCATATATTCATTTATTCAATAAATATTTAGTACCTACGATATGGCAATCATTAATCTTAGAGCTACATGATTTCATATCACGGTAATAATAGAACCTGTATATAATATTTCAAAGTTTTTTTTTGGATTTTCTCCTTTGAGAGATCTTTGTTCCAAAAGTTGCACCAGCTTATGATTTGATGTTATCCTTAAAGAACAGAGAGAGACCAGCCTATCTAATCTCAAATGAGGAGTTCTAGAATGCTCGCCCTTTGTAGATCACATCTGCCTCAGGGGAGATTATGAAAGGTCCATAATCCTTTGTCCTTTTGAAGTATAGGCCAAAGTAGAAGCAAAACTCTCCAGCAATGGAGAGTTCTAGATCTTCTCAGATACATGAGACCCGTGATAGATGGAAAAAGAAAAGCTAAGCTGAAGATATTTTTAACCATAGAAGAAGAAGACATATCTAGCAAACTTCTATTTATAAATTTGATAAATTTAATGTTACCTAAAATCCACATTACTGCTTAATTCAACTAAATATAAAACCCCAAACTATAAACTTTGTAATGTAAGAGAAAGATTTCTTGCGTTTCTCCTAAATTGTCAACGTGTTCATTGCTTTAAAATTACAGCAAACCGAACATTTTTCTTCAGCATTTCCATTATGAGGTTCCCTTCCTGCTTACCGTTAATAAGAAACTCAAGATGTCTAGTTATAAAATATTCTCCACCACTCGTTTATTTATCCTTGTTAAATGTTGTTTTGGCGACCTCTAGTGTGAAACGTGGCATCAGTACCTCCGCTGTAGAAAATCCTTTTAATATTTTAAAGCTTGCTTACAGACAAAAGGTAAAATAATATTTTACCAAAGGAAAAGTAATGTTAGTTCATTTCAATTTGAAGTTCACATTTTATGCAGTAATAATAAAATGTAAACATAATTTCTGGACACATAGACATTTGACAATCAATAGGGGAGTGGTTATATTGAGAGTATACTGCACCCCTGCAATGGAATATTACACATCTGTAAAAGAAGATGAAAAATGAGGGAGCGCTTGTATTCATATGGGTTAATGTCCATTATATGTCCAAGAAAACAACACAAAGCAAAGTAAAGAACTATGCTAAGCATTTTGCTACCATCTGAATTTCGGAAGGGCTAAAGTATCATATACTTTTGTATTTGCTCATTCATCCATTAAAAATCTCTGGAAGGATATATGAGAGACACGTAACAAGAGGCATGGGAAATGGGAAGAGATTGGAAACTGCATTCCTTTGCACACTTTTATGCTTTGAATGATGTCTTGACTATTCAAAATATTAAGTGACTTTTTAAAAAAGTTAAAGCCATCAGCACAAAAACAAGATGAAAAAAAAAATCTGGCCTTTCATTTCCAGACTTAAAAAAATAGACTGGAAAATATATCATTTCCTATCTAAAGCATATTTTTCATTATAAATCCTTAATTCTATGTCTTTTTTCCATGGAATCTTTTCTTGCAGATTTACTCAAATGCCCAATTGTCAGGCAGCATTTGGTGGTTACGCAGAAGGAAGCTAACAGGATTAACTTGAGGGTATGTCTTGGAGCATGAGACACACGCAGCTGTCCTGGCATGTCTTGACGGCAGGTCCGCTGGGTCCAGACCAAGTTTCCTTATTGGCGATAAGTGTACAGGAACTGTGATTGTCCTTACTAGTTCGTAGTTTAAAATGCACAAGGAATACCTTTCAAGTATACAGGGTGGGGCAAAAGTAGGTTTACGATTGTTCGTATGGAAAATAATACAAGAATTAATAAATAATAATATAGGAATAAATTCTATTTTGCATACTCACAACTGTAAACCTACTTTTGCCCCACCCTGTACAACTAAATACCCAGGAATAAATCTGGCAGGAAATGTGAAAGACCTATATGAAAATTATACAAGCTTTATTTAAAGTCAAAAAAGTAGACATAAATAAATGGAAATACACACTATGTACATAGGTGAGAAAACTCAATGTGGTTAACATGACCATTCTCCCCAAATACGTCTTTAAATTCAATGTAATTACAAGTAAAATTGTAGCGGGGCGTGTGTGCGTGCACCTCCGAGGATCATCTGGGGGATGCAGAAGGTACTAGTCAGAGACTGATTTAGGTTTAAAAAATTAATGTTCAATTTTTTTTAAGTTATACATTTTTTAAAAACTGCTTTTCTCCCTAAGCTTTTAAAATCAGCTAAAAATCCTAAACTATACATCTAGCAAATTTTGACAATCAGTTTTAAGGAGCTTTTGGATAAAATTAGGTCCACTCCAAATTTTAACTCTTAAACATTATCACACTTATTAATGTCATATATTCCATTTTCCTTGCAAATATTGCAATCGTCTGTTTTACAAAATCTGTTCACCAACCTAAATTATTTTCACAAAGCTAATCAATTACATTTAAAATTTATGAAAAGAAACAAGTTCTCTCATATACTCCATGGCAAAATTGTGTCACCTCAAAATTCCTATGTTGACATCCTGACCCCCAGGATCCCAGAATGTGACATGTGGGCCTAGAACCTATACAGAGGTAACTAAGGCAAAATGAGGTCATGCAGGTGAACCCTAACCAAATATGACTGGTGTCTTTGTAGGAAGAGATTAGGACACAGACACACACATAGGGGAAACTGTGTGACAACGAGAGAGAATGGCCATCGGCAAGACAAGGAGAGAGAGCTCGAAATGAAATTGACCCCACCATCACCTTGACTTTGTACTTTTAACCTCCAGAACTGTGAGGAAATAAAGTTCTATTGTTTAAGCCAACAGTCTGGTAGTTTGCTTTGGGAGCCCCAGCAAACTAGTCTACCTTGGTTCTTAATTCATACATGTAAATATATTTTCCATCTATCTCTACAGGCCTTTGAATTTGAAAGAACTCTCACATATCCTTAGATTCATTCTTCATGATATAGAAATATTAATTTTCATGGCTTTGTTTAACTGGTCAATCACAATTTCCACAAAGATTTTACTGACAATTCTAAATTCGTGGAGAACAAAGGTTCAAAAATGTTAAATCGTCTATAAAACAAGAACTTGTATAGGCTTTTACTATGTCAGATATCAAGATGTATTAATTCCTGTGTTACTACTGTGAGCATAGACTACAGAATGCTCAGAAACAGATCTATCCACACACAGCAGCTGCACTAGAGAGGAGAACAGAAAGGATGTACTGTTTAATGAATGACTGGTTATCCCTGGGAACTGGTTAACCACATAGGAAAGCATTAAAATTTTTGATCCCTAAAGCAGCAACTTTCAACCTTTGATATCTCATGGCACACAAAAACTAATTACCAAAATTCTAAGGCACACCAAAAAGTACATTTTTTGCTGATCTGACAAAAATAGATATAATTTTGATTCAATCACACCGGATGGTTATTGTTGTGTTGGCTATTGTCATTTTTTTATCTGACAGTCTAAAGGAAAAGAGGTCAGTGCCCCTGACTAAATGGTCAGGTACCACATGTTTGAAAAAATTTTGTGACATAACAGTAGAAAGTCACTGCTCTAATGCAAAACAAAACAAAAACTTCCAGTGGATTGAAGCAATAAATATAAAAAACCTAATTCTAAAACTTTAGAAGACAATGAAAAAACTGTTACTGCCCAAGGGTAGAAAAGTTTTGCTTGATTTCATTTTTTAAACTAAATGCAAAAAGCATGAAATATGAAGGAAGGCTGATACTTTTGACTACTTCAAAGTTAACTTTTGTACAACAAATGATTCCATAAAGAAAGGGTAAAGCTGAGTTGCAGGCCAGAAAAAGATTTTCATATAGGTCATTTCAAAAAGAGCCTGTGGAACCAAAACCAGGAGCTCTTAATGCTGTGACCCAAGACTGAAGTTCTCCATAGGATGTAATAGACACTTGATAGTGCTGTGTTTCCTAAGGAGATGTAAGATTTTAAAATAATAATAATAATAAATAAATACACCAAAGATTTCCATTGCATTATAACCGACAAGACTAGTATCCTGAATTTATAAATATCTTCTAAAAAATAGTAAAAAAAAAAAAGCCCCACCAAATTCCCAATAAGAAAATGGGCAAGATAAAATATGCAATTGACGGAGGAAAAATATAATAGGCCAGTAAACACATTAAAAAAGATACTCGGTCTCTCTAGTTAAGCAGAGATATACAAATTAAAGGCACAGTGGAATTCCATTCCACCCATCAGATTTGAAAATTTTTTAAATGTCTGAGGACACCAAGTTTTAGGAGGGGTATGCAACAAAATGAATTCTCATTTTGCTGGTGGGAGAGCCAATTGGTATAAGTAATCTAGAGAGCAATTTGGAAATACCCAGCAAAGCTTGAAGACATTTCTTTATCTCAACTGTATTCCTGTATATATTTTTCAAGAAATTTCTTCACATGTATAAGAATATATGTACAAGGATATTTCTTGCAGCATTGTTTCTTGCATTAAAAACATGAAATTAAATGTCCATTATTGAGAAAATGGACATGTGATGGTATGTTAATTCAGTAGCATACTACACAATGATAAAAATGAGTAAAACTACATCTATATCGTCATGGATACAATGTGGGAGAGCAATGATCATAACAATACATACAGGGTATCTTTTATATAAAGTTTTAAAATGTGTATAACACTAACACTATTGCTTATGGATGTACAAACTATCAGCAACCAATATTCAAGATAGTACCCTGAAGTGAATAGCTAAGGGAGGGGAACACAGAGAACTTCAAGTTTATTTCTGCAGTTTTATTTCTTAAAAAAAATAAATAACAGATTTGGAAACAAAAATGGCAAGATGGCAAGGTTTGCAATATCTGGATGGTGAATTCAAAGGTATGCCTTATAATAGTCTCTAACATTTTAGGAGTGAAACGTTTGTTAGAACAAGATTTAATCCGAAGAATAAAACGTTTTTTCATATTTGGTACATTTAATCTCATAAAGAATATTTTTGTTTTTATAAATAAAAACTGTTTATATGAAAGGTGTGCAACATAATGAAATGACTGCTCCAGTCCAGGTAATCAACATACCCTCGTGCGGTGAGAGCACCCGAAATCTATGCTTAGAAAATTTCCCGTATTCAATACAGTATTAACTATAACCTGCAACTTCGCATCAGAATAAAACTACTTTAAAGTTATTTTTTTCCATTAAAGAGTTCTTTTTATTGTTGTTTTTCCATTTATTAAATCTTTTTTTGAAAATACAATCTGCCAGGCTATGAGGATATCACGAAAGAAGCATACGATAAAACATAACAAAAAAGTAAACTTTCTCAACTAGTTTGTATTCTCATGAGGAAGTTGTTAAACCAAAAAAAGGGGGGCGTAGAAAACGGTAATAACCAGGAGATGAGATGACAGACAAGTTGCAAAGCGGAAGGAGAATTTACATCTGCCTGGAGTAGCCAAAGCCGATTTCAAGGAGATGCTTTTGAGCTGACTCAACGGGAAAAGGGTCTGCCAAGGGTTCAAAGGCGTTCCAAGCAGAGGGAACAGCTTGTACAGACAACTGGGGAGGCGAGCCGCACGAACGTTGAGGAGTATAGGCTGGGGCGGGTGGGGTGGGGTGACGGCTGGAGGGAAGATATCACTATTACACGCTCAAGAGTAAGGAGGGGCTTGAAGTGGGGGTCGGAACGTGCTGGAACTGGTACTAAGCTTCGGTCAAAGGGCAGGAAGCAGCGGCCCTGCAAACTTTGACTTAACTTTCACTACACACGACCAGTAAGGACCAGAACTCGTATCTCCTGACTTAGGGCGATGAACCCTCTAGTTGTGAAGGGGCTACCGGGGAGCAACATTTGCCCCGAAATAAAAATTGTACCCAGTTCATCTCCCAAGCTGCCTTTTGCTCTGAGTTTCCCTTATCCTGTCAGCTCCAAACCGCCTACGGACGCTATCGGCCTCCAGAAATCCCCTCCATTTAGGCAGGCCGCTTAAGGCCTCTTAAAAAGCAGCGAGGTATACCAGAGGCCTGCTTCGGGGGACTTCGGACACCACAAGTCCCAGCATGCAACGCTCCCGGTTAGAGAGGGGACCACTAACTGGACCGACGTGCAACGTCTCTCCGCCAGGGGGCGGAGCTCTTGGTAAGGGAGGCCGACGCGGACTAATGGCGTCACCTAAGCAACTCCAATTACTTGCTAGAACCCACTTCCGCTTCCGTCTCTAGTCCTAGAACTACAGGACACGCAGCTTTCGCCGTGGTGACGCCGTTTGCCGGCGACTGCACCGGTGTGGAGCTTTCGGTAGCGGTTCCTCTCCCGCGTGAAATATTAGAGGAGCTCCTCGTCCGAGGCCTGTGACCTGAGAACGACTAGGAAAGCGGCGAGATGACGGACCGCTACACCATCCACAGCCAGCTGGAGCACCTGCAGTCCAAATACATCGGCACCGGCCACGCCGACACCACCAAGTGGGAATGGCTGGTGAACCAGCACCGCGACTCCTACTGCTCCTACATGGGCCATTTCGACCTTCTCAACTACTTCGCCATTGCGGAGAATGAGAGCAAAGCTCGAGTCCGCTTCAACTTGATGGAGAAGATGCTGCAGCCTTGCGGACCGCCAGCCGACAAGCCGGAGGAGAACTGAGATCCCGGCTTGTCTGCGCTGAGCGGGAGAGCGCCAATCCCTTCTGTGATTCTACCGTCTGCCATCATTCCCGCCTGTCCCTGCCTCAAGTGGACTGATTCTCCATGGTTTCTTCTCGTGCTCTTCCTGACCAGAAGAAGGTGCTTACTTATCCCGGGCGTTTCACCTGACCCGCCTTCATGTGGACCCTTCGGAACACAGCGTTGGGGAGACAGGACGCCAGAGAACTGTGACCCTGGACTCTTTAAAGCCAGCGAGCGTTAGGGGTGACTGCACTGGAGTGAGATGCAAAGTGGAGGCTCGTTTTTGGCTGCTTGTCGTTGTTGATTTTTTTCCATAAAGTTCAGAAACTTTTCAGTCTTTGTGTGGGCTAGTTGTGTTCAGGTGGAGGGGTCCAGGGAGGGTTCTGGGGACTGCTCTTTTGTGGGAGTCTGAGCAGGAAATCCGGGTGGGGGGCGTGGCCAGACACTTAAGGCCACCCTGCACAACTTATAAAAATTCTCCCACCCTGACTTCTCCCAAGAGTCATTTTCAGGTCCATAATGCCTTCAGTATTGAGGTTTGAGATAATTGTATCTCACCTTCTTTTTCTCCCATTAAAAAAAAAAATCTTTTTAATCATTGCCCTCCTCTCTCTCAAAAATCGAATCCTCTTGGGATCCACTTGGGGTGTCATGAGAGATGACAAGCTATCAAAAGAGTTTTTTTTATTAACTCAACATTCACCAAATATTTATTGAATTCTACTGTGGTAGGCTTTTTTTTTCCCACATTTTGGGGGGTCTTGTAGTGGGGAAGCCACATAAACTACCAGGGGCATCCAATCTTTTGGCATCTTTGAGCCACACTGGAGGAAGAAGAGTTGTCTTGGGCCATACATTAAATATACTGACAAAAACTGATGAGCAAAAAAAAGTTTTAAGTAAATTTACGATTCTGTGTTGGGCTGCATTCATAAGCCATCCTGGGCCACATGTGGCCTGTGGGACAGGTTGTCAGGTTGGACACCTATGCTAGGCATAGCGAATGTTAGGTGTGTAGAGGGTGGGAGTAGGTAGGATTGCAATTTTCAACAGGATGCTCATGTTTGATTATTGAGATAGTGATATTTGAGCAACGACTTTAAGGCAGTGAGGGGAATAGCCCCAGAAAACTGAGGAAATTGCTTCCAGACAAAGGGAACTGCCAGTGCAATGGTCCTAATGCTGGAATTGGGTCTGGTTTGCTGAAGAACCAGCAGGGGTGAGCACAGCTGGAGGTAGTAAGGTAGGGAAAGAATGGAGGGACAAGTAATAGGGAACAGATAAGAGTCTATTAGGCTAACTCTGGCTTTTTCCCTGAAGGAGACTGGGAGCCACTGGAAAATTATTAAGTGATGATATCTGCCATGTTTCAGATCAGTGGTTCTCATTTAGGCCTTGGGATTCCATTATATTCTTACAAATTCCTGAAGACACCACAGAGCCTTTGTTTATGAGGTTTATAGCTGTTGATATCACCAAATTAGAAGTTAAAACAAAATTTTAAAATAGCAATATACTTAACAGTAATAAAGCCATTACATGCTAGCAAAACAGTTTTTACTTAAAGTAACTTCTTGCTTTTTTTAAAAAGACAATTTTGTAGATGTTTTCAATGTCTAGCTTATTAGAAGACAGATTCTCCTGTCTGCTTCTTCATTCACTCTATTGGGATATGAAGTTCTTTTATCTTTTAAAAGATTTTATTTATTCATTTTTAGAAGGGAAGAAAAGGAGAAAGAGGTAGAGAAATACCAATGCATGATTTTGCCTCTCATGCACCCCATACTGGGGACTTGGCCTGCATCCCAGGTATGTGCCCTGACTGGGAATCAAACTGGTGACCCTTCGGTTTGTAGCCCAAGCTCAATCCACGTAGCTATGCCAGTCAGGGCTGGGATATGAAAAAATCTACTCCACATGAATATGTAGTAGGGGAGAAATATTTAATAACCTTTTCAAGTAATTGTAGATATTCTTTGATACTCTACCAAAACCCAACAAGTAGTAATTTTCTAAAAGTTTGTTACAACATGGAATTTGATCACTCAACTAAAATTGAATAGACAACTTTCATTGTCTATTGCTTTAAAATTTATTACCTGTTTTAAACTTTGAATATTTTACACATACATGATTTGCAACATCATGCATCAGTCATTTGGAAATGGCTCTAGTGAGTTATACAAGCTTCTCAAATGTTGACGTATGTCATTATACATATCAAGTCACATTTATTAATGACATCACTGATATCATCAAGAAAGTCTAATATTGGGTTGGCCAAAAAGTTCATTTGGTTTTCCCATAAGATGGCTGTAGTAGTGCTTAATTGTCTTTAACCTCATTCGAAACAATTTTGTTAGATTGTACTGTGACAGCTGTCATATCAGCGCGCATTAAAAAAACAAAATTGGTGAATTTTTATGTAGCCATTTTGATGTTAAAAATATGAGAAAATAAGCAATATTTTGGGCATATTATGCTTTATTATTTCAAAAAAGGTAAAAAATGCAACTGAAAGATACAAAAAAAAGATGCAGTGTGTGGAGAAGGTGCTGTGCCTGATGGAACGTGACAAAAGTGGTTTGCGAAGTTTCATGCTGGAGATTCCTCACTGGAGATGCTCCACAGTCAGGTAGGCCAGTTGAAGTTGACAGACATCAGATTGTCAACAGTCAGTGTTCTGCCACGCAGAAGATAGCCGACATACTCAAAATATCCAGATCATTAAAGTTATTGGTGAAAATGAAAACTGTGTCTTTTATTTTACGAGAAAAACTGTACAGACTTTTTGGCTAACCCAATCATATTGGGAAGCTGAAAAACTCATAGGGTAAGTTTTTCAGTTTTAGTTTTTGCTTAATAGCCTAAATTTGATCACTGGTAGCAAATACTATCTGTTGTTTTCCTTGAAGCAACAGGCCCACTTTGTTTTCAAGACAATGTCTGCTAAATTCCCAATTCTGAAAAATTGCAGTTGGTCATTCTTAAAAGTAAAAATATATATTCCTTGAGAGAAAAATAACCATTTAAGTTTTGCAACTCAAATAGTGGTCTCGTTTGAGAAAACCATAGTACTTTGGTGGCGGCAGAAACACTTTATGCATACTACCGATTTTGTCCTGCAAAAAACTTTAAAAGATGTGTTCTCCAGATAGGATTACATAAAATCAATACTGTTACTGCTTCATCAAGAACATTTTTAAGTGAAATAGTTGATATGTTGGCTTCTTGGTTTTATGAGGAAGTTAACGGCAGAGGAGAGTACAATGACTACCAGTAGTTTGCAGCCACTGCCTTGATTCCTGCTGGTAGTTCCACTCACGGATGCTTTTCTGCTGTCTGTGCAAGTGTTAATGCAGTGGAAATGGCAAATCTCTGAATTATGAAAACTGTTGGCTTCATGAATTTTCTGAAATTTCTTCCCTACCATTTTTACTCGGGAGGGAAAAAAGGCTAGAGTGGTAGTAAGTGAAACTACAGGGGTAAGCACAGGTAGGTTTACATTGTGACATGATGATGTTCTTAACATTCTTCTGAGTTAATAAAGCTGTTGTGATAAATAATCATAGCCTGCTAGTCTTTTTCCATACGAACAACTATAAACCTAATTTGCCCAACCCGTGTGGTTATTCACACTTGTGTATCTGGCAGACGTTTTCTCCAAAAAAAAGGAAGGAAATGGGACATCACTTCAAGAAAAACAGCTGAACCGTTTCAAAGGATCCCTCTGCTATGCTAAGGATAGACTGAGAGGTAATGTCAAAGAGAATAGAGTGTCATTGTCAGGGATGAAATAAAATTATTAATACTAATGCTCCTCCCCCACCACCACCTTACCTTGAAGAGTAGGAGAGAGCCAGTCGGTAAAACCCCATCCTGATAAAGGTTTACAACGTGGCATGACAGCGGGCCCTGCCCTGACCTGGAGGTGGTAGCAGGAGAGCAGGAGAGATGACCACCTTCACTGGAGACAGGACTGAACTGGATATAGGGTATGAGTTAGTTTACATAAAGAATCAAAAGAGTAACATGGACGGTAAGCATGGAAAGAATTGAAAAGGAAGTTAGTCATTTAGAAAATGCTTCATGAACTGGCTAGGATTTACATTGTTAGGTTTCCCAAAGGCAGGGATTTGGGTCTGTTCCATAACCTATTGTACTTCAAGTATCTAGACTGGTGCCTGGCACATCACAAGTGTTTAGTAATTGTGGAGTGTTGAGTATGGAAAGATATCATAATATCCTGTAGTATACTGGACTGATGCTAATTCATGTTCTTAGTCTTCAACTTCACCAAAATAGACAATAGCAGGGAAAAGATATATTTCAAACCATGCTTCCTAAATGGTAATACTAGCTAACACGGATAGCTTTTATGGTGTACTAAGTGTTTCATGTGATGTTTGGGAGGTATTGTCTTTGTTTTACCAGCGATAAAGGTTCAGAAAAGTAATTTGGTCACAATTACTATGTGACTAAGCCAGGATTTCAACCAGGTCCTTCTTTATTCCAAAGTACAAAGTCTTAAATATACCATTCCCCAAACAGGTCTGGTATCTAAAAACCATAGTAGAGTAATTTTAAATCAGTTATTGTCTCAGATAATAAAACTGAAATATTAAAAATGCAGTAAATCCCACTGAAGGACTGTCAGAGCAACATAAAAAGTTCTTATATTAAGTAAAAATGTTAACTTGGAATATTTTCAATAAACATAATTTTAATGGGGAGAGTAATAATTTGTGAGGGAAAAATCCATTCAAGGATCTGAAAATAAAGTGTGGTCCAAATAAATTGAACGGAGCCTGTTATTATTTTTTGTTCTGGTGTAAAGTTATATTTGTATCAAACACAGGAGGGCAGCAGATGGTGAGCTGATAGAAATTACTTTGGGGAAGAGCTTGAAGCCTGTCGGGTCCTGCTTTACTTGGGGGAAAGTCAACTCTGTGTTTACTTGCAGCGATGTCGTGAACAGAAAGCCACTCTGTGAACTATAAAGTCCTGAACATGAGATAAGATGTACACCCTGCCCTAAAAGGCTGCTGGTTCAGAAAACAGAAAACAGCACATAAATGCCTCTGATCTGTAGCAGGGAGTGAGTGGTAAGTGCCGAAGAAAAAAAGGCAGTGAGCTTCACGAAGAGATTACTGCAAACTGCCGGTGAGGGTGTGGATGAGGATGTTGTTGAGAAAGAGTCTTTTGAGCAGGACCAGGAGTGATAAGTAGGATTTACGTATGTTCAGATGATAAGGGCAAGGAATTATGGGCCTTTGAGGATATTACCAGCCGCCCTAGCAAAGGCAGAAGAGCTCAAACCACTCATTGCTATTTAAAACTTTTCCGGCACTTTCAATTTAACTCGTTGTTTATATCATCCTCCACTCTTTCCCTCCTGCTTTCTTCAAAAAGCTGAAAAAGCAAGTTAAGCTCTAATTCCTGAGATGGTTACCTCAATCTTCATAAATCTGGGAAAGTTATTATCTCATTCTACCACTAAGCAAACAGACATAGGAAAAATTAAGGGTTTTTTTTGTTTGTTTTAAATATCACTCAGCTAGCAAGCATTCACATGGGACTCAAGTCTGATTCCAGCATCTAGGATTTTCATAGGGTAGGCCAGGGTTTCCAAACCTGTTTCACAGAATTCCCATCCATGGAAAATTCTAGATGGGTATTCATTGGGGGTGGGGAGGTCTGTTGGGGATAAGGGTAAGGGAAGATCTTGATTTTAAAAGGTTCAGAAATGCCCCACATCTTAGAAATTCATGCTTCAGATTAGTTTTTTAAAGTTCAGCAGTAAGAAGTTTTGCTTAACTCATTTCCTAAACCTATTTGATCTTGGAGTTCCTTTTCTCAAGAAATACTCACCAAGATAATTTTTGAGAAAAATTTTTGGGGGGGGGGGGCAGTGGGTGCTGCTTTTGGCAATGAATGAAATTTGAATAGAGAAATGATATATTCAGCCCTGGGCTTGAGGAAAATGAATTTGACGGCAGTGTGTAGGTGGAACCATAACCACAGATAATTTTCCTCTCCTCCTTAGGTTGTAATGCTCTCAGCTGAAAGTGAATACCTTTGTGAGCAGAGAATTCTTTGTTCACAGCTCTGATTCTTTTCAATTCTCCAAGACTAGCAACTTAAAAGATCTTAGAAAGAAAAGAGACAGTCATAGTACGCAGATTAGTTATGAAGTTATCTGAGGTTCGTTCTCCAGAGGAAAAGCATGGTGAAAAATGTTCCTGAGGGGTTTGGACATTGTTGTTCACTAATTGTATTAGTGTCTGGACTGATGATCAGTAGTGACCGATCTGGCAGCTAACAGTTGGCCTACTTCAGAGAGGTGACAATTTGTTCTTAATGTAACTGGCTTCTTACCTTGTGTCCCAAAGTCTTCCCAGGCGCCCCGTGTCCTTCATTTTTCTTACCTGCAATACACATGTCACACATACCTGTCCACTCAGTCAGAAGCAATGCAAACCGGGAAAGGGTTAGTGGTGCTGGTAGGAACTCAAAAATGGAAGACTCAGTTTCATCTCTCACGTGATTATAAAAGAGTCAGCACTTCCTCAAAATCCTCGCATCTCCACATCTCTCACTTCCTGTCCACTGTTCTCATTTGTTAATCTTGCCCCCCAGCTTTCCCTCTTCCCACTGTATTTAGCAGCTTTAAACAATCCCATCCTTTCCATGGCTGGTGTGGCTCGCTTGGTTGGAGCATCATCTGGTAAACCAGCGTCGTGGGTTCAATTCCTAGTCAGGGCACTTCCCCAGGTTGTGGGTCCCTGGTCAGGGTGCATGCAGAAAGCACCCAATCAGTGTGTTTCTTTCACTCATTGTTTCACACATTAAGTTTCTCTCCTTTTCTTTTTCCCTCCCTTCCCCTCTCTCTAAAAACAAATGAATAAAATGCTTTAAAAAATTATATCCTTTGTACCTCCATGTTTCCTCACAGTGCAATGGCCCTCAAATCAGAAATCTCTCACATCACTAAAAATGGGGTGAAATGAGGTAATTTGGGGGGTTGTGGTACATAGCCTGAAAGAGTGGGAGTTCACCTCCTCAGCCTTTCTCCTCTGTTCAAGGTCTCAGCTAGCAGACTAGTTTCTAGTTCTGGTTCAGCTCTGTTAGAATTCTGCCCTTTACAATAAGGGCATCACAGTCCCACTTTCATCAATTTTGCTCTGAGGATCAAATATATGTACTTTTTAGGGGGAAAAGCCAAATTAAAAAATAAGAAAGGTACAAAGAATAATATAACATGGGGGTATTCTACTTCAGATGAATAACTTTATATTTTGTCAAATTTGCTGCCCCTTTCCTATTTTTAAAATAATTTTCCAAATAAGAAATATCTTTAAAAAATTATAGAACTAGAAGAAAAATTTTAAATTAATTTAAAAGAAAGCAAAATGTATATTTCCTATAAAATTTAGGGCTTGAACATCTCTTACTAGTTGTGTCTTTGTGGTAGGGTAACTCAAACTTCAGATGATAAAGTGTTACTAAGCAAGGACAATGGTTTGAGCTGGTGTTGTCCATCCTGTAGCTTAGTATTCAATACACCATAGATCAGGGGTGTCAAACTCATTCACTGGGGGGCCACATCGGCCTCGCGGTTGCCTTCAAAGGGCTGAATGTAATTTTAGGACTGTGTAAATGTAACTGCTTCTTAACAGTTAAGCGAGAGCTCAGCACTGCCGCTGGGTAGAAACAAGGTGGAGGGCTGGATAAAACAAGGTGGAGGGCTGGATAAAACAAGGTGGAGGGCTGGATTCAGCTCGTGGGCCTTGTGTTTGCCACCTGTGCTATAGATGGTTTAAAAATATTTGTTGTCCAACAAACTTGTTATCAGATCAGGTAAAGCACTGAAGAAATATATAAATGATTTAAAAAAATAAGATCACAATTTATACAGAAAATATACATAACAATGGAGCTCCAGATTCCATCATAGTGGACACTCAATAACTGTGTTTGTTGAATGATGTACAGGCGAATGAATGGACGCATGAGCAAACAAATACACGAGAAGCAATGGGGACTGGGTAAAGTTGAGATGGGCATAGAAAAAACAAGCAGATTGACTATGGATCTTTCCACCCTTAGGTTCAAAATAGAACTCTGATGTTTTATGATGGGTAAAAACCTCACTGAAGTGACTTTAATCCTATCAAGTGTGATATGCATGGTAGATTTTTTAACCTCAAAGAAATGCACACTTGTTCCTATCCCTTGTCATTGTAAGAAGCAATCTGAAAAATATCAAATACCTAAATAACTTGAAAAGTTCCCCCAAAATGTAAGTTTCAAGCTAGGTAAATCTCAGAACATACTTTTGATTGAATAAGCAATTTCATAACATTCATTTTTATAGGGTCACACGGGAGTGCTCAGTTTCTTGAGGAAGGATATTTTGCTAAAAGCAAGATTATCTCTCATAAGAAGAAGACAATAATTATTGACATAGAAAGTAAAAGCCAACATAAATACATCTCAACAGGGGTCTAATTTGGGGGTGGTGAATGTGATGTGGTAACACAGGATAAAACGTGCATCTTATTTTCCATTAATTTGAACAGTCCTGTACTTAATGGATTCTGCATTGGGAAAAGTCAATATGTTTACAAATGCGTGGTTGTAAGCTGATTTGGTATTCCATTTTTTCTCTATTTCTTCAGTATTCTCTCTGGATTTTATTCTGTCTCCCTTACTATTTATCTCCTTTTGATTCTTTCTATTCTGTGATAAGAAGCTTAATAGACAATTAGTGTAGTGAAGCCCATACAAGTTTAGGGGCCTATGACAACTTTAGAATTCATGTATTAAGAGGTGTAGTGTTAATTACATTTCACATAATCTGAAGATTGTGTCAGAGATACACAATTTTAAGGCAGTAATCCAGAGTTTCACAGCACACATTTATTTCTACATAATGTTGTTAATGGAATTAAATGCTAAATAATATTTATATATTTTTATGGGTGGGTACAGTACAAGGAAGTTATAGGGATTATTCATTTGTATTAAGAACACTTGAATATATTAAGTGTACTGATTATATCTGAGCTGGTTACTCATGCTTCTGTGTCAAATATCTGAAAAAAACCTTAAGGGTGATTTACTTACTTGACAAAAGTCTCTTTTAAGTGAGACCATAGTTGTGAGCTTAATCACTACTGAGGCCACCCAGGCCAGGACTCTTAAAAATGTTTCTGGTCAGAAGACAGGTGTCTGGATGCTGTTACCTGAGAGCCATCTAAAGGACACATCTTTCCATTAGCATCACATGCGATATGAAAGGGCGGTATTGTACCCTACAGTCACTCCTGACAGTCAAAGTTTCAGGGTAGGGCAGTTTCGGGGTGTTGTTTCAGTATTTCTGAAAGGATTGTTTTAATTTTTGGAATACATTCACTTCTAGATAGATAAAAATAAAAATAGATGCACAATTGCCCCTTGAACAATATGGGAGTTAGGGGCACTGAACCCCATACAGTGGCAAATCCGAGCACAACTTTTGACTCCCCCAAAACTTAACTACTGATAGCCTATGTGGACCAGAAGCCTTACTGAAAACATAGTCAATTAACACATATTTTATATGTTATAGGAATATTGTATGCTTTATTCTTAACAGTAAATTAAGCTAGTAAAAAGAATATGTTATTAAGAAGAGAACCAGAGAAAATACACTTACAGTGTTTATTGAAAACAAATCCATGTAAAAGGGAACCCACTCGGTTCAAACCTGCACTGCTTGAGGGTCAACTGTAGATTCGGAAATAGGGATAGATATAGGTATTACCGTACAGGAAGTCTCCTTGACATTAAAAGCCTGTAAAATTATCTCAGACTTGTTCTTTGACCTAATAGACTTGACCCGGGTCTTCATGGAATTTACATTTAGAGCTATTCAGCTTACCCCTACTCTGTAAATGAGGAGTTTGCCCTACATCTGAGTACTCTTAAAGATATTTAATTAAGGCCCCTTCCCATTCTAAGGTATTATTTCCGATGTATATAAAAGCCTACTTTTGCCTCAGACACAGGAATAGGTAAAAACCGGCCCCCACTCTGTGCGCTGCTCATTAGGAGTTTCACATAATAATGTAATGCACGTATGGGTTTCTACTTAACCCGTGCCTCCACTTAGCCTTTGACTTTCAAAATTCTGATCAGCATTAATAATAACTAGCTCATTTTTCCCCAAGTATGCACAGGATAATACTGTGTTTTACAAGCCTTCAGTGGTATAATTTCTTCTGACCAGGTCCAAATTGCTGACACCAAATCTTTTGGTGTCAGACTATTTGTGAAAATGCTAAAATGCAATTTTATATGCCCGGCACATTAATAATCAACACCAGCAGGCTTATCTCTGCCATGTTAAGCATTGAAGTGAATATGGTATCTACTTGTCCCCCGAGGGCAATACCCCGAATGGCACAGTTTTCTTTGTTCTACAGCCTCATCTGCTGAATGTTTTCTGTTTCAGATGTCCACCCACAAACCTTGAACATCAGTAGTGCACAGCAAAGAAACCTTAAAAGGATTTAATTCAAACTGCCTTCTCATTTCCATGTGGGTATCTTTAGTGAGAGATACTGAAGGGTATCTTTAGCCCTGCTGTTTGAGGAGTTAATGCTGAATTTATGCTCTAAATTGGTGTTACGGTTTAGTTTTTCATAAGGAGAGATTATGATTTTCAAAAGGATAGAGTTTACCATAAATACGTGGTTAATAAATGTCTAAACTGTATCTGTTATACAGTGTATTAATAGCAACTCCTCCTGACACAGCCATGTACATGAAGTCTGCATTCGTCCTGCTCAGGGGACAAAGTGTCCCAGGAGAAATGCCACACTGACTTGGGCGAGGCAGGGGGAGAATTTTCCCTTCCTACTTGAGAGAAGTTCAAAGGGAGAGAACATCTTACTTATTTTTTTTCTTTAACACAGCACTGGTACATGTAGGCATGCCATAAATATTTGTTGCATGTGTTTCTACGCCCAGGGCGGGGTGTCTTCCCTACCCTAAGTCTGGATTATTTCAACTAGAAGAAAACAGGGGTGGAGATAGTGACATCCACAGTGTCTGGTTCGTGTCACTGACCAGCCCAAGTCCTTCTGTCCTGATGCTTCATGATGCAGGGCTCAAATATGTGACCACAACTTTGTTTTTCTCTCTCTTGATTTTTTTATACCTAAATCCTCAGTGTTGCCTCCATTTGCTGAAGGTTACCAAGCATTCTAGGGGCTATATGCTTTCAGGTTCAAGTTCCAGACTTTCCCTGAATCCAACATTTGGGTCAGGGGTAATAACAAACTGACTAACTTGGCTTTAGGCATGTGTTCCACCCCTGGATTCCAAGTGGAGTCCATGCCTGCAGGGGTACCTCACCCCACAGTAGGGAAGGGGCTGGACCCACTGGGAGAAGTAGGAGATAGTTATAGGAAGATTGAATGGGCAAGAAATGACAAGAAATAACAAATGTTGGCCATGGATGTGAAGAAAAGGGAACCCTTGTGCAGTGTTGGTGGGAATATAAATTGGTGCAGCCACTGTGAAAACATTATGGAGTTTCCTCCAAAAATTAAGAATAAATTGTTAGTGTGTAAGCCACCCAATTTGTGGTACTATTATAGCAGCCTTAGGAACTGATACAAATAGTTTCAACAGCAGTTTTTAGACTGTGCAGCAGAGTGTCAGATACATAAATGGGATTTTGCAATAAAACAAAACAAAGCCCAACCAAACCAATCACAACTGCGATACGTCTTTGGATTCCAGAAAGGCATGTGTGACAAGCAACTTTTCTCGTAAATCTGTTCCCTCAGAACTGATCTTCAACATGCAAAGCCCACTCCCCTGAGTGTTCTAGGAGGGCATGGTGGGTCTAGGAACTGTGGCCTCACACAGACGTCTGCTGTCCTCCAAAGGCACATACGGCCACTTCTGTCTTGATCTGCTGCAATCTCTGTTAACTAACTTTGACTACTTCGGCTGGAAGAGACAAGAAGGTGTCATAGGTAGGGAAATAGGCATGAGCAGAGTAGGAACAGCAGGCCAGGTGCAGGGGTCACCAGGGTGCCCAGCAACTGGCAGAACTACAGGCCCCTGCGCAACCACTTCCTTAAGCATGAACCTCTGGAGATGATATCTAGGCCTCAGCTGTGTTTCAACTCCAGGCCCGGAAAATCTGCAAAACCAGGTGAAGCAATGCCATGGCTGACCTCAGGACCAGCTGCCAACCAGTCAGTGGAGACCATGACCCTGAGGAGATACACCAGGAAGAGCTGATGAGTATTCTATGGAGATCCTCCCCTGAGACCTCGGATAAAAGCCCTTGGGATGAAGGACCCAGCGAGTGCCTCTACGCACCCTCTCCTTTCCCCAGAGATATTTCCCTCTCTCTCTCCCTCCCTCCCCTCACACACATACCCAGCATGTATTACTTTCCTTCCTAAGCTCCAAAAGCCCATCTTTTGCTGTAATTTCTTTTCTGAGCCCATTTCTTCTACTTCTATGATTTTCTAAATAAACTTTCTCTTGGGTCTTGGCTCTGAATTCTTCTCTTAGCCAGAACTCAAGAACCGTGGTTGCTGAACCGAGCTTAACACCCGGTGCCATTTTTCCATCTCTGACGAAGGGAAATTGCTAGAGTCTTAAATCTCTCAGTGGCTGGGGCTTTCCACTGCTCTTCAACAGTATTCTCAGATCCATCCCACACTGCTTTACTGGGCTGGGGACTCCCCGAAGCCCCTCTGAAACTGGAGAAGTCCCCAGGAGCCACGAGGGAAGTGGGCACCGGCCTGTAGAGACTGAGAACCAATGAGTGACTTCCGCCTCCCTCCCAGATTAGGCCACGTTCATACAGGCTTCGCACAGCAGTGGAGGACAAGAGTATAAGGCCTCCAAGGATCAGGGGGTTAAGCTGCCTAGATTTAAATCTCGTCTGTCACTTATTGGCTGTAAGAAAAACCTTGGAAAAGTGACCTCATTGGTTTCTTCTGCCTCTGATTCCTCATTCATTGAACAGGAATAATTTTAGAAGCTATTTATAAGGTTGCTGCAAAGTTTAAATGATTTATTACACAGAGAGTGCCAATTAAAAGCATGTTGTAGGTACCCAATAAATGTAAGTAATGATAATTGTGCCATATCCTTAAATGTAAGTAATTATAGTTGTGTCATATCCTTTATGCAATTTCCATAATATTGAAAATTATCAAATCTAGAGACTTGATATATATTTGACAAAATATATATCACTTGTTGTTTCTTTTCATATTCCACATGAGTGAGATCATACAGTATTTTTCTCTCTCCATCTGATTATTTTCACTTAGCATAATATCTCCAAGGTCCATCCATGCAGTTGAAAATGGCAAGATTTTATGGCTAAGTCTACTGTAATATATCACCACATGTGGTATATTGTAATGTACCACATCTTCTTCATCCATCTATTCATTCATTGATGGACAGGATTGGTAGGAAGGAAACATTAAAGCAGCAGTTTGAATTACTAACGGGTGAAACCACCTTGGCTGGGTAGACTAAGGTATTCCCCCAGGCTTTAATACATTTGAATGGTCAGCCAGTGGAGCCTGTTGCCCCATATGTCAGACTGGGACCCCTGCTGAGACATTGAACACTAACTATGAACCCTGGGAAAGAAGTTATTCAGTAGACTTTGCAATGGAATGTCCCACTAGACTGGGTCAGTTACTCTGTGTCCCTGGGTGAGAGAGAACTACTCAATCTTCAGTTGGATCCCATTGTCCTGCTACAAGCCAGACCTACTGAAATGAACTATGCCTGGAATGAAACAGGCACTACTGAAGGGGGCGGGAGGGGAAGGTGGAGTCCTGGTCGGGCATATCACATCCCCAGGCCATCTCCTCATTCCCGACAGTGCTGCCTCCCCCCGCAAACACGTGTGTTATGTACAACCAGGTCAGGTTTCTAAGGCTGCCAGTCTCCCTTTCCTCAAGGCGAAGGCCAAGTGGGCGCAGTGTTTTGTTGCTAGTACAATCATTTGCCATTATCTTTGTCCCCTCCATTGGCCAGGAGAACATTACAGCACAGAGAGAAGCCCTTACTTCATTCACTCAATAAGCCTTAGATGGTGGCCAGCAAAGCCTGTCCTTATTGAACATTGAAATGTCTCTAAAGAGAAAAGCTGTCTCAAAATAGGATGACCTTGGACATTATTACTGCCTTGCAAGGAGGTACCTGTGCCGTTATCTAAATAGACTGTTGTGTGTTTGTGCCCAGTGGGTCTGCTAATGTGTCATTTTCTAAGTCACATGAGGGTGCAAGTGAGCGCTCCAAGTGATCTCACCCCCTGCTGAGGGGACTTAATAAATCAGTGGTTCTGATCACGGGGCTCTTGGTGGAAAAATTGTTTTGCGAATCATTATCTTACTCTGTTTTTTCTTGCATGTACTGATATATCATTGTAGTGTCTGCCTCCAATGCAGCCAAGTAGCTGTCAAACGAGATGCTTCCATGCTAGTGAAACCCCTTGCTGATCACTCAGGGAACAGCGGGGAGAAGGGAGCATGTAAGATTGTAAGAGCCGGTCACACGGGGTGGAGTGTTAGAGGTCACTTACACAGGATTGCTGGTTGACTCAAGCTGGGTCCAGACAATAAGAAGCTCCTCGCTCCTCCCCATTCTTGGAATGTATACCCTGCGCACCGATCCCATAGTGGAAGCCATTTTTAAGGGCATAGCCTTGAGAGAGTAAGGTATTTTAGAGATCATCTGGACTGTGTGCATCATTGAACCCAGTGAAGGACTCTATGTAAACTTTCGAGATTCTGATAGGCTGGTGTGTAGATCTATTTACCTTCTGGTCACCCAAGACAAGCCTCACAGGTAAGTTCCCTTGCTTATTTAAGCTGCCACCTACCAGTCTGAGTGGTCTGCCTCTTTCCTTGGTCTCTCTTTGTCCTCTGTCTGTAGGGGTCAGTTTATGTACCACAGTAGCAGAGGTCAGCAGAATCTCTTTAAATCACTCTTGGGTTAAGCAGACAAAAATAGTAAGGGGGTTTGTCCTGACTGGTGTGGCTCAGTTGGTTGAGCATCGTTCTGCAAAATGAAAGGCTGGTCCCCCCAGTCAGGGCATGTGCCTGGGCTACCTGCCTGGTTGGGGTGCATACGAGAGGCAACCAGTCAATGTCTCTCACACTGATGTTTCTCTCCCTCTCTTTCTCCCTCCCTCCCCCTCGTTCTAAAAATAATAAATAAAATTTAAAAAATAGTAAAGAGGTTTGAAAAACAGCATCGACAAACTTGATCTATCAGATACACATAAAATAAAATAAAGCAAACTCATTCTCCAATCCCAGATTGAGAGAACAGCTCATTTCAGTTACATATCTAGGTAATACAACCCTTAAAACTAAATTTCACTGGCGTATCCAGCAGTCCATCATTTGCGAATATGCTGTCTTGGTGGTGAACAGTCTGCACGGTCGTACAATGAACATCGATACCCACCTACCCCACTTACCTTCCATACACCAAATTCCATTCTGCATCATCATCTGCCAAGAGATAACATCAGCAGCTGAGTGCTGGGTGGTGCTATCAGCTGCTTACCCAGAGGTCTGCACTGTGAGTTGGGCCAGGGGTTTGTGGCCCCAGTGCGTACCACCCCATGCTGAATAATGGTGTTCTGACCAAATGACTCCCCCAAACCTTATAGTGGTACCTGGACCTCGAATTTCCTGGGGGTTCATGACCCATCCCTCTCACAGATGTTCCAGCAAAACTACAGAGCATGATAACACCCCATCATCAGTGTCAGGAGAATGGACACAGATCCTGGGCCACCGCCCTGGGACACACTGTGGCACTGTGCGGGGAGCCTTCGGGGGGCACTGAAAAGGTCCACTGTTCTCCCTCCCACAGGAAGGCAAGTTGATCTTAGGTATCAGAGACCTGTACTTGTTGGTCTTTTCCATGAACCACATTGATGATGAAGCGCTTTTGCAGGCACACTTTTGCAAAGGCATCAGAGTAAAACAATAACTGTAAATGACAAGAGACTTGAAAATGACCATAGTTAGAGATCTGATGGGAGTTCATCATCATAAAATTGACAAACGAATTTAGTGGCATACATTTCAAAGTTATGACTTACATCATTGTACCAGAACATACCAGATTTTTAAGAATTTCATAAATATACTCTGAAAAATTAGCATCACTCCTTACTTGACAATGTTTCCCATATAATTTAACATATCAAATAAGCCTAATTAAACTAGTTTAATATCTCTCCTTCATAAGAAGAGAGAACACATCTTTTAAGATGTTTCAGATACCCCTGGAAAATCCCAGTTAGTCCAAAGTCAAGAAGAATATTCAGAATTCGATTTTTTGGTAAGTTTGTCTAAAATATCCAGATTTAAAATGTTCAATTGCGTAAGAACGTAAGTTATTGTAAAAACAACACTTATCTATTCAAACAAAGTGACAGTTACAGACTTCAAAGGCGAATGTCGAGAGTTGCATAGTTGCAGCTGACACTCAGCTCTTTTCCTAGAGAAGACTTAGCTTTCTGAAATCATCAAAGACCTGATAAAGACGACATGAAGCACAGGAAACTGGTTCGATAAACCAGAGAATCCTTGTTTTCTAGGCAGATTACTTAAAAGATAAAGCAAAGCTTTTCACAATCCCATCAAGGACAAATAGTTCAAGAAAACTTTTCCCATGTGGCAGATGAAAGAAAATGAAGTTTCAGTTTCACATAAGTGCATTAGTCACATTAAAGCGTGTTTTTCTTTAAGCCAGTTAAACAGATAGAGCTCTTGGACAAATTAATTTTGGCAAAATGCTCCAGAAGTAGAAAAATATCGCATACCCATCCCATGTGTCCATAGACACACCGACAGACCCGTTGCTTTCATTCCCAAACTTTAGCCACGAGTCACGTACAACAAAATAAAATTCATCAGTTGAGAAAACAGTTGAGTCCAAATGTGTCACTGGCGGACAGAACACATTGAGATTATCCACTCTCACAGAGAAAGCTTTTTACAAATTTTTGTGGAGAAAGCTTAGATTTGTATTTGCCCTCCACCAGAAATCTCACTGATGCTGTTGACTAGATTTGGGGTAAGGGAGCCTCTATTTCATTCTGTATTTTAAAAAGTGCCCCCACACTTCATTTTTCAGTCTCAGGCAATTGTGGGCAGTGTTTACATTTCAAAGACATGATGAGATTTACAATGTCAAAGAACAGAAAAGAATGCAAGTTTTTCTCCTAGGATTTTGGTGGTATATTTCTCTATTATCAGAAATCTCGGGTGATTACTATTTAAATTTTTTTTGTGTATTAGGGGTTAGAGGACATGAGACACTCTGTTCGTTTCAATGTCTGTGACCACAACACCCTCCCCTCCACTCTTCTCAATTACCCAGAATTTTACCTCTTTGTGTCTGAGTCAGGCTTTGTCAAAGGACTGGATTCTTAATCTGTGGCAGCTTGAGCCCCCCTACTTCTGCAAAAAGGCATGCTGAAGTATCCAACTTATTATTCTGCTCTTCTCCCTTGGCTACCTGAAGCTAACAGAGTAGTGGACAACTGGATGTCCATCTCTAACTGCAGCTCTTCTTCCAACATCCTAACTCAGGCTTCAGACCCTGGTTGGGCATCAGTGGCCAGCTGAACTGCCCACAGCAGACCAGCCCACCGGAGCAGGCATTTCTTTCTCTTCTTTGCCACAGTGCATTATGTGTGGTTTCTCAAACAAATTCATTAAAGCAGTTAGCTTTTGCAGAGCACCCCTGCACCCACGTGTCAGTCCACAACATCGGACATATGAGCCGCTTCCCACATAGAGTGGATGGTCAACTCAGGGTTTCCCCTGTGGGGCTGCATCTTTCCCAAGGCCCATTCTCCAGTGTTCTGGCTGGCTCCCTAACTGTTCGCTCACAACCTCAGGAGCTGGTCTGTGTGATCCAAAACTGCCCCCCATACTCACAGGGAGAAACTGAAGAAGGAGCAGACCGCTCTAGATTGGTAGGTGGTAGCTTTAAGAAATGAGAGTCTTGTTTTGGGCACCTGCCCACTAGAATCTTTAAGGTTTATACAGAGTCCTTCACTGGGTTCAATCGTGGACTCAGTGCAGATGGCCTCCACAACCCCTTGCTCTCTCAAGGCAGTGTTCTTGGAAACAGCTTCCACTGTGGGCACAGCGGTCAGAGCACATATTCTAAGGACGGGGGAGGCTGGGGAGCCTGGGACTGCCCGAGACCAGCTCATGAATCAACCGCCAGTCACATCCTCTCGTTGACCTCCTCCAATAAGCAGTGGATTTTTCAACTTTTCCTTAAATTTCTATATTTTTTTGCAATTTATATTTTGATACAATGTTAAGGGTTCTTTGATCATTTTGGTGCAATAAAACAGTTATGATACGTCAAGGTATATTGTAGTATGACCCTCCCTCTTGAAGTTGGTAAGTAGAGACAAGTATCCTTTGTGATCTTTCTTTCATTTTCAATAATTTACTTATTTTTTTATCTCGTTAGAGAATTATGCAATAAACAAGTGATTTGTTATCAATCTGTTGAAAATACAAGAAGAATAATTGACAAATTACAATATTTCTATTGTCAGGCATCAAAGCTAACCTTGTGTACAATGGGAAAAAATGTAAAACGGAACTTATTATTTTGTCTCAACATGCTTAATTTTATTTATTCATGAGCTAGTGTATATATTATGATAAAAATGCTAGGTCAAAGATACTAAATATTTACTGAATTCAATTAAATGAGCAAAGTCAATTCTGTATTTGTGTATAAGACACGATTCTGATTGCCAACCTATTGGCAATTAGAATAGGTTGGCAATTCTGCCAACCTATTCATGCACTTAACAGATATTTTTATTTGCTTGTTTTCACCTCTTGACATCCTTCACCCATTTTCTTAATTTGCTTTAAACTTTAGGCTTAAGAGCCTCACATTCCCTGCAGGTCATTTAATGAAGCACCCGGAGTTCCTTTTTCCTGTTCCTTCTTACTGCCCAGCCTGCAATACTACCTAGACCGTATGGCCTAGCAGGGCTCCGCGGCACGGGCGCTGGAGTCGGCTGGCCTGGGTGAACATTACAATGGCAGCCACCATTCCCTTATGAGAGCCACCATTTCATTCCCAACTTGGAATATCTGAAAAATCGCCTATTCTTTGAAAAATGCCTGTATGCTCCCGCCACTTCCTTTACTGAATTTGTTTTTGAAAGCCGTTGAAATTTCACGTCCGCCTGAATGCTCTGCCTGAGGCAGAGGGAGTAAATTTGCCTTCTTTATCTAAACACGCGTCCCTCCCACCCTCCACCCCATCCAGAGCCACAGGGAGGGGGTGCACAGTGCTTAGATGCAGGTTTATTTTCTGCCTTAACAAAGTATTGCTGTTTCCACACAAACCCCATAAGTATAAAGCTATGGCTTAAATTAACGCTTTAGTGAGAGGATTTAACGTACTTTAAATTTCTTTTCTATATATATAAAATGTTTCCTTTCTGAGACACAGGCAAGGGAAAGGATGTTCCTTCTCATTCTCCCTTCCTCTCCCTATCTCGCCTATGGTCCTTTGATTATTCTCTGTTCTTTCCTTCCTCCTTTTGCTCCCTTTCAACATTAAATTTACACATGTTATTGGCTGATAGTGACCCAAGAGTGGATACAGTGAGAAAAAATAAAGGGGGAAAAACCCTCTTTGCTATATTGTCATTTTACAAGAATCACATCTATTGAAAGTTTGTGACTTAAAGGGCACCACCAGGTAACATTTAACTAATTTTTTTATGAACTAATTCATTCATTCAACAAATACACCAGTGTGTGCTTGGCGATAGATATGCTAGGCACTCATCCTTCCATACTCTAGAAAACTAAGCTGTGGGCCTAAGCTTTTTTATGTTTAATAAATTTATGTTTATAATTTATGTTTAATTTTTGAAATTAATTAAACATGAAATAATTTATGTTTAATTCTCCAGCTACAGAAAATAACTACTAGAATTTGGTATCTTCTTTGCCCCCACTTTGCGAAACATGAATGACTTCATGTATTTTTGCTAGTTTCTTCTCTTCTCCCCAAGGTGTAGAAAAGAGTGCTAAAGTTTAGGATCCAAGCAAAACCGAGTTGAAATCCCGGCCACCTGTGTGAATTTAGATACCTTAACATACTTTTGAGGGTGGGCCTGGCGCCTGGCAAGGCTGAGAAGGGGAAGATAGAATTGGAAGATCATGTCATGCTGTGGAGCAGAAGGATTTATCTCAGGGACTTTGGGATTCTGGCTGCATTGTAGGTGTAAATATGCATAGCTAAGAATCTAAGAAAGAATTGTGAGAGAAGGAATTAAAAATAAGACTTTTCAATGCAAATACCGACCTTGATCCTGTAACAAAACAAACCAAGGGCTACTGCCCCAACTGAGCAGAGTGTTGAGGTTGGAAACCCAAGTACAGCTCACTGAAGTCAGTGTGAACCAAGCGGAGATCCACTATGTAAAACACTGTAGGTACCATGAGAAGGTTTCAATCAAGGAAATAAAGTACATGTAAGTTATAAAAAAAAGAAAAGAAAGCTTGTATATTATACATACACTTTTTGAGCCTTCATCGATTAACTACAGCAGAGACGTGGCGATTCAATGAGGAAAGTGTGTAGAGTAACTTACACAGGGAGCGTTCCCTTCATTATGTTTGTCTTCGGCTATCAGCCCTTTAGGGACAAATTATAAACCCATTAATCTAAATTGCAGGGCTATTAATAATCTATAGAAAAAGTAAACACATGGGGCTGGCAGTGCAAGCAAAAGTGTAACCCTGACACTTGGAAAGGAAGGCCATTCATTGATTTTGCAACCTGGTGATTCACATGCAGCCCGTGTGGTTTCCAGGGCCGTCCACTTGCTGTTGTGCTGAGCTGGGGAAATTCTGCAGTGAAAATTCAGAAATACAGGTATTTCTGATGCACTTTGATCTCTCAGGGGGGATTTTTTCCTTTTCTTGCTTAAACAACCAATCATAGTAATATATTTACATAATAATATTTGTGAGACAGAGTTGTGGAAAAACCGGACACTTGCAATGTGGCAGAATCAGGTTGTCTGTGACCGTGAGCGAGTGGCGTGACTTGTCCGTGCCTCCAGCTGGTTTTTGAGCCGTAAAATGGGCATAAGTTTTGTGCATGAGTTAAGTTCAACATGTATTTAAAACACATGGCACATAATTGACAATCAGTGTTATTTTCCCCCCACCCCGTGTCCACCTGACCTGTTACAAGGACATCACCCCCATGGGGCACACCTGCTGAGTTTGCCAGGCCCCATTCTAGGCGGTTCACAAAGTTCACCTCTTATTCGCGCTCAGCCTTGTGTGGAAGAGTTTACAGAGGCGCTGGACGCATAAACCTAAAGTTTCAGCCTCACGCCTCTTCACTTGTGCAAGTCCCTTCCAAAGCCTTGAATCTAATTTTGTATTTTCGTTTTTAGAGGCCCTCCTCACTCCCCGTCTGCAGTTTCAGGCCCCACAAAATCTGGACGTGCCCTGGATGCTTTCTATTCTTTCCCTCACTTTGCAGAGATGAGTAAAATGAGTAGCCTACGATTACACTCTAGTTGGTGGAGGGAGATTTTAACCGTAGTCTGACTGACCATCCCGAACCCTTAGCTACTACAAGTGATGACAGCGGTGTCCTCCGGAGACCGAGTCGCCAACCCCGGGTGTAAAGTCAGAGCAGGGGTCTCTTGGAGCAGCCACTGCGGGCAGGCTGGGGTCGCGGGGGCCCACCGAGGTTGCCAGCCCCTTCCTCCCCTTCCCCTTCTCCTCTTCCGTGCTGCCCGCTCGGATGCCTCCCAGAGTGGCCCGCTTTCCCCAGGTGCCTGCCAGCGCCCGGCCGTGGGGCCGGGCTCGAGAAATTTCCACGGAGGAGAAGGTGAGGCGCGTGGCTGGACGCAGCTGCCTCTGGGGCCGGAGCGCGCGGGGCCGGACGGTCATCGCGTGGCAAGGGCCCGGGGCAGGGCCACCTTGGGGCTGAACACCCACCACCTGAGGCCACCGCACGTGCTACACGCGCGCCCCGGGAGGCCAGCTTCGCGCAGCTCCCCGCGCGCTTCCCGTTTCTCCGCGGCTCCTCGCTCCTCGCTCCTGAGCGGAGCCGGGCAGAGCGGGCGACGGCGACCAGTGGATGGAGGGGCTGTCACCTCCCGCCAGCCCCACGGTCCCAGGCCAGGGGCCTGTCTTGCCTGATCCAGGTTCTGTGTGCACTGAGTATGGGCAGCGGAAGGCGCAGGGATGTCTGCGTCTACAGCAAAGTAATTTCGGAACCACCCCAAACGTGAGAATCTCAAGTTCAGGCGCAGCCCGTCCCCTGAGACTGAGTTGATGGGAAGAAAATGACTGAGTGTCATCAGGGGAAGTCCCCGCAGACTAAAGGGAGAACAGGGACCGGGCCTGCGGCTCCCCCAGGACCTTAGGGGACGCATAGGGAAGAATTCTGGGGGCAGGGTGCCCTGGTTGGGTGGCGCGCGGACGCGTTGCCTGCAGCTGCTGCCGCGATAGCTCTCGCAGGTGCGCGGCTGTGTGTGTTGGTATCGGCGACAGCGAAGCTGCTTCAACGCGTGTTGGGAGGGGAGGTGCTTCACGGAGTGTGAACAAGCTCACTGGCCACTGAATGAAAACAGAAATAACTCCAACGTGTTCAGGGAATACGTACGACATTACAAGATTTATGTGGTCTAGTAGTTCTGCTGCCTAAGCTGAGGCGCCTCCCGGAATCACCAGGAGAGTTTTTCAAAGTCCACCTGCTGGACCCACCCCAAAGGTCCTGAATCAGAAGTGGTGGGCTGAAGCCCTGGCCTGTGCATTTTTGTAAAAGCTTCCTTTGGGGATTTTGCTGGGGGCTCCTGGTTGAGAATCGGGAGGCAGAAGAACTGGGTTCTACTCAGTGTGACCGATACACAAATGTTAAGCACAGTTTCCTCACCTGTATGTACACTTGTCCTACGACCTCGTTGTAAGGATCGGATAGTATAGGATGTGTGGAAATGTATCGAAAAGGCAGAGATCGGTTAGGTGGCAACGAAAGGACAGACTGCTTTGGATCTGCGAGGGATGTTTGGATTAGGTGAGAGGGGAGTGGAAAAGGAACCTTGCCAGGGAAAAGGAAAGGAGGGTTGGATTTCACGCGATCATTTCTATACCAGCCTTGTAGTAAGTTGTAACTAAGAAAATCACTATCGCCTGGATCAAGTAGATTAAACTGGATGAAAAGGAAGCCAGCTGCAGTCCTCCTTGTGTGTAGATGGTTTGAAACACGCGCCATGTACATTTCCTCTTCTCAAATACCAAAGGCTTTAGATTATTTTTATTTAGGCAAAGCAAGAGCCAGCCATCGCCAGCGTGTCCTGTATTGTGGTAACCTCCATTTGAAGGCTAAATGTGAATTTCTGTCCCATTATTCAACAGATCTTCCTTGAGATCTTGATGAACTAGGCATCCTTGAAATACGAAGGTGAATAAAATGCTGGGTTTTCCCTGGCCGTCTCTGTCTAGTGGAGGGGGACTGCCGTGAAAACAGGCTGCAATATGACCCAGTTAAGATGGGAATAAGGGTGTAGAATGAGTGAGGCCCAGAGGATGAGCAGCTCTGGCAGCCTCAGGGGAAGGGCGTCAGTGAACGTGAGGTGTGAGGCGGGAGCTGGGTAAACAGCACCCTTCAATAAAATGCTTTGGAAATGTACAATTCTATGCAAAGTCAAATCTATGTTCCCATTTTTAAATCTGATAAAGTTCTGGTATAATCCTATGCTGACAATCTAAAGTAGAAATGACTTTTGGTTTCATGATGACTCTAAAAAGTTTACTAGGCTTTCTGTCATCTTTGTAATACATCTAAAGTTAATTCAAGAAAGGGGTTAGCAAGAAAAAAACAAAAGAAAAAATTTACATGTCCTGCAGTCTTACCAAATATTTAATTCCACTTAAAATATGCTATTCAAGTAGATAAAGTCTCTTAATGACATGCACTTTTAAAAGTGCTGCTATTTTTGGTGGCTCTCATCATGTTTCTTATGAACACTTAACATAATTTAATAGAGGAGAGGGGCACAAAAGGAGAACTGTAAGAAGAATAAAGAGGGAGTGACCAGAAGAGGGGGAAGGGCAGGAGGAAGGAGTCTGGGAGCGGTGACGGAAGGGGTAGGCGCAAGCGCTATTTGATGCTAACTTGAAAATAAAAGGCTTTTCAATGTGAGAGGCAACAAGCGTGTATGGAGATTAATAAGAACAGTTATTTGGGAGTCATTAATTCAGGCAGAAGCCTAGTTCCAAATTAGAGACAAAGGCAATGAGTATGAGGAAGGGAAGGGCAACAATGAAGTCACTAGAAGGAAGGCATTTTTAATGGTACAAATAACATAATATAGCATAATATTCATTCTAAATATTAAAAAAATTTTTTCAGACCAGTTGTCTTCAGTTCAATAGTCAAAATAACTGCTTTCTTGTTATCTTTGCAAACAGTTCTTCAGGAAGCAAGGTTATTTAGGCCCCATCCAAAGGTCATTTTGCACTTTCTTAACATTCCGAAGTTTGAGACATAAGACACTCAAGACAGTTCTGGCTTCTCCGGTTCCACTTTAAAGTGATTCCATTTCCATTATTGCTTAGTCTGGGAAGGGAGAGGGCAAAAGAAATCAGTGGGTCCAACGTGGCTGTCAGCTCCCTCAGGGATCTGTTGTCTTTCACACATGTTGATTAAGCTGGAACATAGACTCTTACTTTTCTAAGTTATTTCAGACGTAATTAGAGGGAGGCGGTATAATGTGGTAGTTACAGTATGGGCTCAGGAGCCCTGAATTGGAGTAAGTTCTAGCTGGTGACTCTGGGCAAGGGTCTTAATGAGCTATGTCTGCTCCTTTGTGAAATGAGGCTAGTAGCCCCAGAAGGCCCGGGAGAATGACAGCCATGAGGCTCAGGAGGCAGCTGGTGATGGTAAACCCTCAGCCAGGCATGGCCTCTGCTGCTGTTCTTTCTGGACCTGACTGCATCCTGGTGGAAGCACTGGTAAGCTGTCAGATGACACTGCCCTCCAGGCACTGGGAGAGGCTGAGTGAGGAGCTGTGACTTTTGCAGTGTGGTCCCGTGCATTGCTCCTGCTCCACGCACACACTTGCTATTCTGTTATGGTTGAGGTGGACTCTCTCTGGAGTTTTAAGGGGCAAGACTATAATCATGGGAGTCTATGACAACTGTTCCACTCACAGTATTGGAACTGTGTAGACAGGGACCCATTCACATGGCACGTTGGTATAGGGCCCAACAGTTAGTGTTGAAACAAACAGGTTTTTATTTACAATATTCCAACCTTGGGAGGCTAGAAGCACTTCAGCTCAGAGCCCTGTTCTCCCACGAGACCCAGCACTTCTCTTGCTCCCCAGAAGGCTAGAAGCCAAAAGCCCCCAAAGTTCCCCATGTCCTATCTGTGCCTTAGCCAGATGTTCAGTCTTGCAGCAGCCCTCTCCTCCAGTATCTGGGGTATGTTGTCATCAGCCTTCATGTAACAGTCCAGGAAAACGTGTGCCATGTTATACTAGATCATGCTAAAATCCAGGAAAGGCAAAAGTCCCGAGTCTGGGTAGAGTCCGGGTCCGCACAGCAGCAGATCAGCGTCATGCCAGGCAGGGATCTTAATGGCTTGGCATCAGCTAGAGCAGGCACGATCCAGGTGGCAGTGTGTCTCCTTCCTCACTACACCAGGCCGCGACTACAGACAAGACAAACTTGACTACAGACAAGACAAGTTTGTCTTGTCTGTAGTCAAGACAAACTACATAGCTGCTTGCTTGCTCCTCACGGCTGCTATGTCTTTGCTCTCCTTCCTCGTGGCTCCCCACCTCCTACACCCTTTCCAAACCAAATGGCAGCTCAGCTCATGGCTGCGGTCCTTAGTTTTAAATGCCCTGGGGCTTCCTACGTGACCTACTATGCGGCTTCTCCCACAAGGAGTTACATTTGCCACTTTCCCCATCTTATTCTACCTTCTCTAGGCTGCCATCCTTGACTCAGTGACGCAGGGGGAACTACCTCCCTGCCCCTGGAACAGGTGCTGTAAAAACCCCAGCTGTGTCAAGGGTCACCATACGACGTTCTGCAAGTCACTTACACACCTAGTGCCCCCTTTGCCCGGGGCAGTAGCACAGCTTCCCTTCAGGGAAGACACAGCCATCACCTCCTCATTGTTATGAAAAGTACCCCAGGCCTTATCATCAGCTCCACCCCTTCCTCCAACCATTAGCTTCGGGGGGAACATGCTCTGTACTCTATTTCAGCATCACCTCGAGATTCTCTTGCTTCTCGTTGTTGATTTCTATGAAAATTACAGTTATATTTCAGAGGCTTATGGTGAGATCCAATTCCTGCTGGGGGTGGGGCATGGTGGGGAGACAGTGGGAGAGCTATAAGGAAGTCACATATGGAGGACCTTTAAAGGTGGAACCCCTTCTCTCCAACTAACAGCAAGGTGTTGTAATATTATCAGAAAGATAATCATCTTTATTGCTCAGCAACTTAACTGCTTTTATATGCGGCTGATGGTTCTGGTGCAGAATTAGTGTTTTCTAGCCTGTCTCCTTTCATACATGTGTGGTGCCTGGAGAGGTGGGAGGGGATCATGGCTTCAGAGAGAGCTCGTGGATGTGGGTCAGATTTTAATTAGGATGTTAATTGGAAATTTGCAAAAGTCTGACCAAGAATCTCTTCATTGTAAAACCAGGACACACTAAACTATAAAGGAAGACTATTTTTTAGAGTAGCTCCCAACGTGGGTTTGTTTTTTCTTATGGGGGATCATCTTTAGGCCGCATAGGTCCCCTTTCTACTTTCACATGCAGATGACCCCGGTTTCATATCTTTTAGTTCAGCATTTTTAACCTTCACAATCCAGCAATCAAAAAATGTATGTGCTCAGAATAGTATTGGGTGCTATAGGCGATACTGCAAGGTAGAAAGTCAATAGTTAGCCTAGGGACAGTGGGTTGAAGTACTAGGTGGGCGTGGTACCATACATTCTCCTGAATGGAAGAAATCAGAAGGCTCTCAAATGGTTTGAGCAGACTTCCAGAAGGAGGGAAGACACGCCCTTGCTGGGGTAAGAATGGCCTTTCAACCCCTGTTCACATGGGGATGCAGGAACTCTGGATGGCCCTAGAAATAGAGGTGAAAGAGGAAAGGTGAAAACCACTGGGGCCTGGAGGCTGATCCCCAGGAATGGCCCCAGGTGTCTCGGGGTAAAGCAGGTTCACTGCTGGGCAAAGCCTCCAGGACGATGCCTCAGCCTCAGTCACGTTCCCTGAAATTCATTCTCCGGGTACAACTCACTCTCAGGATGCAGTGAGTGGCTACAGCAGGCAGTAACTATTTGTTGAATACTTTTGCTAAATACAGAGTGGGACAAAAGTAGTTTTACAGTTGTTTGCATGGAAAATATTCAATAATTAATAAATGACACTAGAATAAACTCAGTGTTTCTCATACTCACAACTGTAAACCTACTTTCTTTTTCAAGTTTCAAGAGAAAGTTTATTTAGAAATTTACAGAGGTAGTAGAACAGCCCTTGCAGCTTAGGAGAGAGAAAAGAGAGGTAATGACTTGGGGGAGGAAGGAAAGGCACTGGCAAGCCCCCCCCCCGGGGGGAGAGCACGTCTGTATACCTACTTTTGCTCCACCCTTATATCACAAAGTATCTGGGAAAGTTAGAGTTACAGTTGGGATTAAGGGTGTGAATAGCACTTGTCAAAATGTTGTGGGAAAAACTCCCAGAAACTTGGTTCTTCTCACCAATGCAGTAAAGAATTACAGATCAGTGAGTTGATCAGTGTGCCAGCAGGGATTATTGGTGACCAATTCTTCTGGAAGAGAATGGGCCTAGCTGTGTGTGGGGAGGGGTGGCGGTGGGGGAAGGGGGTACTGAAAGGCATAGGGTCAGGGTAAAGCAGGACGGGGGCAGCGTTGGTAAGGGAGGCCAGCATGCTTGGCCAGAGACCAGGTGGCCTGGCAGGGTGCCCGGACAGCCAAGAGCGCCAACCCCTGCCCCCCGCCCAGTCCTTTGTCCTGAAGACTTATAAAGTTGGCAGAATGAAAGGTGAAGGGGAAGAAGTTACATGCTGGTTGTCAGGTAAAGGTGGTGCTAGCTTTCCAGAACAGGGGTGTGAATACCCAAAGGTATTAGTGGGCTTCTTCCATCAGGCACTGTGAGCCCACTTCAGCCCTTCTGGCCTTGGGATAGAAGCACAGTTTCAAAGGCTTTCTTTTCCAGATAGTAGAAAAGATACACAGAATTTCGAGGACTGCTGAGTCAATGGGTGGGATATGTATCCTTCCTCTTCTCTGCCTTTATTTCCCCTCTGGCTGCTCATTTTACAAGACAGCTGGGTTGGTGGGTGAGACGTGTCTCCTTCCTCCTCCCTGCCTTGGTTTGCTATCTATCCTACCTAACAAAAACATAATGATTTTTTTCTATTGTTAGGAAAGGGGGTTAGAGATCAAGAAGACACCAGGTTTCCAGGGAAGGGAACCAAAGCCAGTGTCTGGCAATGACTTTGACTGGGCCTCTCGTTAGGCGGACACACAGCTCCTTGAGTCCTACCCAGGTGTTGGTTGAGTCTTAGAAAGGCCTGTCGGTCTGAGTCACACTAAGTCAACTCAGCAGACTCCATCTAATGCATCCTGTTTTCAGTTTATTAATTTACATCTGGAAGACAAAAGGGCCTAGCAGGCCCGTTCACTTCAGACAGCAGGTTTAGGCACTTTCATCATGGTAGGGGAACTAGTTAAAGTCTGGAAGGCTACTTGATGAGAAAACAGAGCAAAAACGCTGACTGATTGTCAGTGAGAGCCCCGTGAAGCCTGGCAGGCCTGTGATACGCCCTTCGCCTGTCAAAGAACAGACACACTGGCTGGAAGACAGGCCAGGCTCTCCCTTGCACAGCAGTAGAGAAGCATTAACTGATAAACTGCTTCTCTTTATGTTTCCCTTTCCCAAATCTCCACTAGCCTTTGACTGTTTTCCAAACACATGTCAGATGTTCATGAGTCCAATTTTTTTTTACTTTTTAAAAAGATTTTATTTATTTATTTTTAGAGAGGGCAAGGGAGAGAAACCTCAATGTGTAGTTGCCTCTCACACACCTCCTACTGGGGACCTGGCCTGCAACCCAGGCATGTGCCCTAGACTGGGAGTCAAACCTGAGACCCTTTGGTCTCAGGTCAGCGCTCAATCCACTGAGCCACACCAGCCAGGGATTCTGATGTATTCAGTTAGAATAATCTCTCCCAAATCAGAGGCCATTTCTGTTCGCAGAAATTCTAAGTACTCAATTTACTTTTGAGTACTAGTTTGGCAACAATGCAGATTTTAGCTTCATTGTAGGGGCGTGAATTTGGAGTCACTGTTTTTTTCTGTTGTTGTTTTTTGCTTTTCTTTGGTAAATCCTCTCCCAGGGACATTTCTTCATTGCTTTTAGAGAGAGGGGGAAAGACAGAGAAAAACATCAATGTGAGAGAGAAACATCAGTTGATCGCCTCTCATACATGCCCTGACAGGGGATCAAATCTCATCCTAGGTATGTGCCTGAACTAGAATCAAATCCACAATCTTTTAGTCTCCAGGAGGACACTCCAACCAGCTGAGCCACACCAACCAGGGCTACTTGGAATCACTCTTACTAGAGATTAATCAAGTATTGGTTTGGCCTAAACTTGGATTGTCATCTGGCTAGAGATACAACTATAATAACAATAATAATAGGTTCCTTTGAGCATTCAGTTGTATGAGTCCATGAACCTGAAGACTTTGAGCTGAAGGAAGGGAAAAGAAGGATCTAGAAATAACATAAATGGAGGGGGATGACAAGGGAGATCATTTGCCCCCCACCCACTCTTCCTAACACCCCTCCCCCCACTGCCAACACACAACAGCCCTTACCCTGGGGGCCTAGTTACCTAGACTGGGTTTTGGAGGAGAGATGCTAAAAGCATGAGCTGATGAAGCTAATTTTTGCAGAAATTTTGTTGGAGGATCAAAGGGAATATAGTGTCTGTTACCAGCTTGAAGGTTCAACCTGAGGGTACGGTGGGAGGTGGCCCCGGGGCAGGGAAGGGCACAGCTCTCTGGAGCCCAGTGAACAGTGTGTCTGATGAAACTGGGGCTGGGGACACAGGTAGGGTGTGTCTGTGAGCAGGAGAAAAATTATTTTTAATATATACATGTATCCCATACAGAAACTGTTGACGTAAGAAATGTTCAAACTTGTAGAGAATTTTTATAAGAATTTGTTTGAGCCAAACTGATGACGTATCCGGGGAATAAGACACTCTGGCACTCCAGAGAATTAGAGTTTTGCAATTTCTTTTATGCACTTGGAATTGAGGGGATTTAAGGAAGATTACTTGAAGATGAGAGGAAGCAAGGCAGAGATTCGATTACAGGATAGTTAACGAGATTAGGTGCTCTCTTGAGGGTGGTTATGGCTTATTTCAAAGTGTTTCAACCTAGATACACAGAAATAATGGATAAAGCATACTTCAGGCAAAGATTAACCTTTTACTGGAGAAGTTATAGGCGCTGGGTGTGACTACCCACCATGACCTGCCCTGTTAGGCATTTATGATCATATCACCCTGTGAAGTTACTTTTCACAGAACCCTCTTGTTTTTGGTCCACAATATTTATAAATTGTTATTGTTTGAGAAAAATAAGAGTGTGAAGTTTTTTGCAAGCAAGAGATAACTAGAACACTACACATCATTTCCAACTGGCAATGTGTAAAATGTCATTTACCCTGTCTTTATATAGTTGTCGATATTATTTAATAAAGATGAATGAACAAAATCCATCACCTGCTGAGAGTTCAGACTGGTGCAGTGGAGTTCCAAGGTTCCTCAGCAGTGCCCAAAGCTGGGTGTGTGTCGGGAGATGGGATGAGGGAAAAGTAAAATGAATGTAGTTTTCTTACCATGCTGGTGTTTCAATTCATCTATTATACTTTCATCTGTTTTATATTTGGGCTTCTGATATAATATTGTCTTGAAAAAGAGTGTACCTAGTTTCGGAAGTAAGAGCACTACTGTTACACAAGCTTTCAAAGGCAAAGTTTTAGCCCCAAATATAGAGCTGCCACGTATTTATTTGGAACATGAACCTATCTCTGTGAATATAGTACTCAAATCAAGACATTGCCTACCTAATCCTTTCTGGGGATCAAATTCTGTGTCCCAGGCCCGGCTACCATGAATAATGGAAATGTACCTTTGGTTTTCCTCAACGCACCTGTGCTTGTGATTTATCTCTCTGACAACCGTGGCTCCCAACCTGGACAAGAACATGTTCAAATTTCACTCTTTTGAGCCTCAGGATTTTGCTAAAGATGAATATGAAGAGCAGGGTTCTGGGAAGAGAACAGATGGGCCAGCAGGAGGGTCACCCAGGGAAGAGACTGTGTAGAATCTAGCCTGGAGCAGGGAGAAAATCAATTGCAGGCGCCAGGGTACCTGGGGTCCTGGGATAGAGGCATCCAGGGTGCTGAGAAGGGCGAGTCAGGGACAAAGGCAGTTGTTTTGAAACCATATAAAACCCCATCTGTGTAACACAATTCCTGGTGTTAAAGAATGCCGAGGCAGTGTGGTTTTGTACGGCAAGCACAGTGAGAGACAGTGGGTTGTGGCTGCGCCGCTGCCTCTGTGCTTGGGTCTGTGACCTTTGATCTGCTTCCTCATCTGTAAAATGAAAGCCTTGTTATACAAAGTGTTCTGCAAGCTTCCTTCTAGGCTAAACAACCTATTTCAGGTCGGGTGTGTTTTCATGCATATCTATGGACATGAATATCTATGGTTGTACCTCTCAGAGCTCATTTCTCAAATTTCTCATATGATAAGAAATTAGACATTTCTTTTTCAATATATGTAGTACCACCATATGTTCAGGATTAGTTGGAGCAGAAAGGATTATTTCTTGGGCTTCAACAACATCTGGGGTGAATCTTTCACGATAACAACTCATGATTAAAAAATGCTGGGATCATGAGTGTTCCCTTGTTTTTATTTTGACACTAAGCTGTGTTAGATGAAAAATAAAATGGTATTAAATTTTGCATTACCATCCATCTGTTATGTGAGTACTGTATTGCATTTACAAATTTAACATTTGCCAGAAATATTTGGGTAAAGAATGTAGTTCACACATAAACATACATACTCATATTTCTTTTTTATTGTGTAAATATAAAGAAAATTTGGAAGGACATTTGCCTAACTTAATAATGACTACTTCAGAAGAGCTGGTAAACTTCCAACTTTCACATTGTTACAGTGAACATGTGTTAATTTTCAGAATTTCAGGTGTGTGATTTGTTACAGATTGACCCTTCGCTATTATAAAGTATCTTAGTTTGCTAGGTTTGTAGACCCAGTCAACATTGGACTGACCAGGCAGAGAAATGAGTGCGTCTTACTTGATGGGTTTTGGAGTCGAAGATGTACTTTTTGGTGTGTTCTTGGACTGGACTCTGGTGATAGTTAATGTAAACAAAGACTTTCCTCCAACCATGTAAGAGGCTTAAGCCCAGAGATGAAAAACCAGTTTCATCGTATTTGACTGTGGCTTCCTAAAGGGACGTGTGCGAGGGATCCCAAGGTCCCATCTGTGTTCACTGGGCAAGAATACCGAGATCAGTAGCTTGCCTGACAGAACTGGCTGAAAAGGATGAGGAAAATGGCTGATCATTTGCCTTGTAATATTTGCCATCCTTGAAGTCTAGAATTTTCAATGATAAGTTTCTTTTTCTTTTTGTCCAAATCTCTTAAGGACCATACCCTTTACTATACTTAAGCAGATAATATTTTGCATAGTTAGTGGACAGTTTTATGATAAATCAGGTTAAGATTTTAAGGGCTGGAATTTTATATTCCTCATAGAAGCCAGCATGATACAATACCTGAAATAACTGCTCTGGAATTAATGACAAACAAAAGGAATGACTAATTAATTTACAGGGTCCAGCATGAATAACGCCCCTTTTTATTACAAAACCTTTTATGACAAAATAATAAACATGTGATTCTGTAACATAGCAATATCACACTCAAGTACTCAAATTAAAATTATAAATTATTGTACCCATATTATTCCCCTACCAACCACACTCAGGCAGGCCTTACTTCTGCCGGACCCTGTATTTTGACAATGTGAACTGATAAGTAACAAGGATAAACTGCTATGATAGAGCATCATCTAAAATAAATTCATCCTTATTGATCAAAACAGCTGCCAGCATTGGTATTAAGCTGAACAATTAAAGTATTATGACCTGTAATTTCTTTCTGTGATCCTCTTTAATCATCAGTTTATGATACCAAGAAAGAGTAAAATGGCTGACATGCATGAGGGAGTAGGTTAGATTTCACATTTGTGGTTTAAAAGGGCAGTATTGTGTCGACCCTGGACGTGGAGAGAAGGGTACCCATACTCTATTTTCAGTAGGACTAGCTGTTAGAAAGGAAGAATAGAGAGAGTTCTCCCCTCCCTTTTTTTTTTTTTTCTTGAAAAACAAGAGGGAGAAAGAAGCACTTAACCCCAGGGTAATATGAAGCTGCCAGAATATTGGGTGTTCAATTAAACAGACTGAATTTTAAAACAAAGTCATGCATTTGGGTGACATCCTGCTTGCAGCCATATGGACAAGATGTTTATTCATTCATCCACCCCCAGTACTGTTCCAGACTTGGGCAACAGACAGAGGACAGGAGACAGAGGCCTTGCCCCATGTTACTCTTTACAGACGAGAAAATTAAATCTCTACAAAGTATCTTGACCAACATGGTAGAATTGGGACTTGATTCTAAATTCAGAATTCTACCCTCTATACCACATAGTTTTGGAAGACTCTGGCTGCATGTCAGGAGGCTGGCTCTGCCTGCCTTTTCTAACTCTTCCCTTGTGTAGAAGAGTCCATCCTGTGTGGTCTTAGGGTAAATCACATTAAATTTCTGAAAAGCAATCTAGGATCAGGTGATTAAAAATAATATGTGAGTAAAGCAGTATTGTTCCAAACTCTTGAGTTTTAATTTGGTAGAATGAAACCAGCATTTAAAAAAAGGATAAAAAAGATATGTTAGCGTGCACCCCAATTAGTAAAGTAAATATTATGTACAACTTTTATTCCATGAATATATCTTTGTATTAGGTTACAACATGAATATTTCCCTTACTGTTGGTTGTGGTCAAAAACTTTTGAAACATATTGGTTTAAAGAGCATCAGGAAGTTATGGTTCGTGACAAAAAATAGGGGTAGAAAATTATCTTTAGCCGTCATTGGAGTGTGTGTGTTGTTTACCTAAAGCAGTCATAGCCATAAAGTAGAATGTGTGTGATGAAAGTTCTACCAGCTGTTTTCTGAATCTGTGTCTGAACAGATTGTTTTTCTCATTAAACACACTGGATGCAGTGACTGGTTTCTCTGTGTCCTATACTTTTGCTTGTTGTGGTTTCCTGTATTGCGTGCTTTCATTACTTTTTAAAATATATTTATTTTGTAATTTAATTTCATGGTATATAGAGAAATTCGGGGAAATAAAGTACTTAGATGAGGCAATATCCTATACATTATTTGATTATGATAAAGTCTATAGCTGATTAGACTTTAATATAAGTTGTTAAATATTGTATGCTAACTTATTTTAAAGTGATTGAATATATTAGTTTTTCTGTATTTCTAAATGTTGGGGGATTTTGCCTGAATATATGATTTGTAATAAAAGAATAACAGATAGTTTTCTAAACTGTGGTTTTTCACAGACTATAAGAAAAACATCATTAATTTGGAATTTGTGATAATTTGGACAAATTGGAATAATACTTTAGAAAGATGAGAGCTTGCTGTTAAAAATAAACTGCAAATAGATTTTAGGAGTTTTAAATCTGTGTAAAATACATTTTTAGAAGCACATAAAAATCTACTTTGTATGTTGTAATTTATTTCAGAAATATATGTAGGATCTCAATTATTGAGATGGCCAAAATGAAGATGTATTTAAATATTTTATGTTTATTCTTTGCAAGGCAAGAACTTACTCCATAGAACAAGTTTATAATGTAATTATGAAGACAGAAATGTAGAAGAAAGGCTAGTCTTGAAAGAATGTAGAGATATTTTTCTTTATAAAATAGACAGAGGATAGAACATACAAAAGATAAAATTTCCTGGAGAAAGGCTGTGCACAGAAAAGCCGAGTGAGCTCTGGTTGCTAGTATCAAAGACCTTACAATGCAATTGTGTTACCAGCATGTTAAATTTACTTGAGTTCAAACTGTCAAGGTCAAGAGAAAGAAGACAAAACTGATTATCAGTTCCAGAGGCACCTAGCATTTATGTAGTTGGGTGCATGTCCTGAAAGAATATGTCATGGAGAATGTGAATCTCTTCTTCCTCCAGTTGGTCTCAAGTCCACTCAGCTCCTACCAGGTCCATAAATACTTTTAGATTAACCCAGCCCGCACCCCACGTACTATCAGCAAACAACCTGACTTCCTACCTCATTCAAAAACAAGATGATGGCTGCAAAGTTTGAGTTGCTTCCTTCCCATTCACCCTTCCCCACCCCTGCCTGCTAGCTTCCTCTTCTCCAGCCCCAGAGGCATGTCTCTCGGACCTGTCTTCTCTCCTTGAGGACTTGTCTCCTTCAGTTACATTCTCCCTGTCATAATCGGAGGCTGACGGCACAGAGGATAAAAATCCTGACTATGCAGCAGAGCCTGTCAGGTTGGAATATGTTTTCCTACTTTCCAAATGTATAACCATGAGCATGTTGTTTAACCTCTTCGTGCGTCAGTTTTTCCATTTGAAAAAAAAATGGGACTAGTTCATAGAGTTTAACTTAGAGCGTTCTGTGCCTGCCATAGTTAAGGTGAATGAAGGGCCTGGGACAGTATCTGGCACAAGACCTCCATGAATGCTAGTTTCTACTGTTACTACTACCACTATTAACCCACATTCTCTAAATCTCTGTTGTTTTTCACGCCTTAGCCCATGACTCTGCTGAACTGTTCCCTGTTCTGGAAAAGCATAAAGCCAGACCTTCTTTTGACCTTGACTCCCTTCTAACTGCTATATTCTCTCCTCATCCCATCTGAAATTATTTAAGGTTGTCTTCATCTCCCATTAGCTTTTATTTTCTTTTTAGAAAAATTTTAATGAGATATTGAGTAGATACAAAAATGATGAAATATTTTCTATTTTGAATAATCTGAAAACATGTGTATGTATTACAATACTTACTATTAACTTTAGAGTTCACTGCGAGTCCCTCCCTAAATCCTTCCCTCCTCATTTTCCTTCCAGTGTTACCACTGTGCAAATTTCTATACTTATTATTCCCTCATTTTTTCATACTTACCTAATATTTGTAAATGTTTAATTTTGCATATTGTTTATCTTTGTAAGTACAATTATGTGATATAAATTATCTGGAGGCTTGCTTTTTTTTAAAAGATTTTTATTTATTTATTTTTAGAGGGGAAGGGAAGGAGAGAGAGAGAGAAACATCAATGTACGGTTGCCTTTCATGTGTCTACTGCTGGGAACTGGCCTGCAGGGAACCGGCCTGCAACCCAGGTATGTGCCCTGACTGGGAATCGAACCACGGTTGTCTGGTTCGCAGGCCCGCGCTCAATCCACTGAGCTACACGAGCCAGGGCTTTGGAGGCTTGCTTTTTATCTTAACTGTAATTTCATTCATTTTTATTGGCATAAAGAATGTCATTATATGCCACAATTTATTCATTTTTCTGTTGATGAACATTTGTTTTTTTAAAGATTTTTTTCCTTATTTTTAGAGAGTGGAGAATGGAGGGAGAAAGAGAGGGAGAGAAACATCCATGCACGAGGGGACCTGGGGACCTGGCCTGCAAGGTTGCAGGCATGTGCACTAACTGGGAATAAAATCAGCAACCTTTTGGTTTGCAGACAAATGCTCAATCCACTGAGCCACACCGGCTAGGGCTGATGAACATTTGGATATTTTGCTTTTATAAACAGTTTTGCTATGAACATTCTTATACATGTATCCTGGCATACATATACTCAAGTTTTTCTAGGATACATACCAAGGAATGGAATTTCAGAGACATTTAATATACCTCTTTGTACTCACTGAATATTAAACTTTGGTGGTCAAAGAGGGTATGCTATTTATTTCTCCCATCAGAAGTGTAAATGCTCTTGTCGGACTTTTCAGTTTTGGACTGTGAAATGGTATCTGACATTTGAAAAATCGTGTTATCTGATCACTGATAAAGTCAACCCTCTTTTCATTTGTTTCTTGATCGTATTTTGGTTTCTGCTCCATCAAAATGCCTCTTTATATGTTCTGCTCACTTTTCTTTCAAGTTTTCTATTTCTCTCTCTTATTTATTTATAGCAGGTCTTTATAATTATGGCATCATCAGCTTATCTCCAAATTTGTGGCTTATCTTTTTATTCTCTTTATGTCCTCTCTCCCTCCCAAGCTGCTTTTGAAATATTTTTTGTTACTGGTTTCCAGCAATGTGATTATGATGTGACTGGCTATGGTTTTCTCCTCTTAAAAAAAATGTACTGAGATATAATTCATATACCATATGACATACTCACTTAAAGTCCATAGTTCTACAGTGTTTATATTTATAGTGTTGTGTATGTATCACCATAGTCAACTCTAGAATATTCTAAGTACATAAAAAAGAAACCTCATTTCCCTTAGTCATTGCCCTGAGGATTTCCATCTCCGCAGCCCAAGGCAACCACTGCTCTCTCCATTTGCCAGTCGTGGACATCTCAGAGAGTCAGAATTATACGGTGCATGGTCCTTTGTGACTGATTCCTTTTCTCTCATAGAATAATGTTTTCTAAGATCATGCATATTGCAGGGTCTATCAGCACTTCATTTCTTTTTGCTGCCCAGTAATATTTCTTTGTAACTGTACCATATTTTACTTATTCATTTATTGAAAAGACTGTTGATTTCCCCATTGCACTGTCTTGTCATTCATCAAAAAATCAACTGGCCGTAGATGTATGGATTTATTTTTTGGACTTTCAGTTCTATTCCATCGATCTAGATCTAGCCTTATGCAAGTACCACATAGTCTTGATTACTGTAACTTTATAGTAAGTTTTGACATTGAAAAGGCTGAGCCCTCCAAATTTGATCTTGTTTTTCAGGATTGTTTTAGTTATCCGGGTTCTCTTGAATTTCCATATGAATTTTAGGAGCAACTTCTCAATTTCTGCAAAGAGGTTAGCTGGGATTTTGATACAAACTCTGTTTCACTTATAGATGAAGTTCAGGGCATGGCTTTCTTAATTTCCAATAACATGTTTCTCATTTCCTTGATTCCTCACTGGTAGCACCTTTAATGTCCATATTTCTAAAAACCCATTCAAGGAAATCTAGGCTCTTTCTGTCATATTCCCCAAAACTCTTCCAGATTGCACACACTGCCCAATTCCAAGGCTGCTCCATATTTGTAGGTATTTGTTATAACAGCAGACCACTTCCAAGTACCAAAGGCTATATTAGTTTTCTATTGCCACCATAGAAAGTTAACACAAACTTACTGGCTTAAAACACTTACCCTATTTCATCACAGTTCTGAAGGACCCAAGCCTGAGCCCCAACCCTTCAATAACTCTTTAGCGTTATCTCTCACCCTTCTTTGTGTATTCTAGGCTCTTGTGATAAACTGCTAATAGGTCCCTGTAGATATCACACTATTTACGTATCTTGGCACTTCTTGTGGTCTCCCCTTTATCTAGTGTTTTAGTCAGTTTGGTCTCTTGTAACAGAATACCATGGCCTGGGTGGCTTCAACAAACCATTATTTCTCATAGGTCTCGAAGCCCAAGATCAGGATGCCGTCATGGTTGGGGTTTTGAGGAGAACCCTCTTACTGGCTATGTCCTCATGTAGCCTTTCCTTAGTACTTGCATCGAGAGAGCAAGAGCACTCTAGTCACATTTTTCTCCTTATAATTTTCTGCTAATTCCAACGACAGGTGTCTACCCTCCCAACAACATCTAAACTAATGATTTCCCAAAGTTCTCCCCCTCCAAATACCATTGCATTTGGAAGTTAGACCTCAACCTATGAATTTTGGGAAGACCTAAATATTCAGTGCATAGCGTTCCACCCATGCCTCCCCTAAATTCATGTCTTTCTCCCATGGTAAGTACATACATTCCATCCCAACAGCTCTGAAAGTCTTAACTCATTCCAGCATCAAATTTAAAGTCCAAAGTCTTATCTAAATGTCATCTAAATTAGCTATGGGTGAGACTTGAAGTACAATTCATCCTGAGGCAAAATTCCTCTCCAGCTGCGGACCTGTGAAACCAGACAAGTCATGTACTTTCAGCCTACAACGGTGAGCCAGACATGAGAAAAACATCCCCGTTCCAAAAGTGAGAAATCAGAAAAGTGGAAGGGATGGTGGGTCTCAATCTAGTCCATAACCTAACAAGGCAAACTCCCTCAGACTTTAAGGTTCAAGAATAATCCTCTTTGGCTAAATGTTCTACTTTAGGCATGGCATATCCACTGCTCTGGGTGGCCCCCCCCACCCAGTTCTACTGGGCAGTAGTCCCACTCTTTGAAACCATGCTTGGGGGAGATTTGCCCCCACCCCATGGACCCAAGCACTCTGGGTGGGATCCCTGATCATCTCTGAATCTATGAATCTTCAGTGTCATTACTCGTTTGTCTTGAAGACTAACTCATGTTCACAACTGAGTAACTCCATGGTCTGGTGCTGTAGGACCCGAGGAGTCCGGCAAGCTTCATTCCCTTTGTCCCATCTCTGCTCCCTTTAGTTTGGACCAGCAGTGTTCCTGCTGGGGTGACTGATTCCGTCCATGATTCATACCACACCGATCTCCTTATCCAATCTCTGGTCAGCCCTGCTCTTGGTGTTCTCTTCTGAATGTACTTTCTCATTTTTTACAGTATGGACAACCTGAGTATTTTCTAAATCTTTAGGTTCTGGTTCCTTCTTCGATTCATTTCTCTCTTGCATTTTACTATAAGCCATTGTGGGGGAACAAGCAGATCCTTCAAAACTTTGCTTAGAAATCTCTTCAGGTAAAAATTGAACTTTATTGCTTGATAGTTCCCCCTTCCACAGAACACTAGGACACAAACACTGTTGATCCAAGTTCTTTGCTACTTTATAACAAGCCTAGCCTTTCTCCATGGTCCAATAGCATGCTCCTCATCTTCCTCTTAGACTGCTTCAGGATGGCCTTTCCCATGTTTCTACCAACATTCTGTACATGATTACTTATGCATCCTCTAAGAAGCTGGACAAAGGCTGCTGTACAGTTCTCTCTGCTTTTTGAGCTTTTACCAGAATCTCCTTTAAAAGTGTCTTCCCAGTAATATCAGCTCTCCTAGCAAGCCCCTCTAAAGGCTTCCAGCCTCTGCCCATTACCCAGTTCCAAAGCCCCTTCCATATTGTTTGGCTATTTGTTCCATATTTTTTAGGTATTTGTTACAGTAGAACCCCACTTCTCAATATCAATTTCTGCCTAGTCATTCAGGGCTTCTCTAAAAGAACACAGTAAACTGGGGGGCTCAAACAACCAATCATTCCTCATGGTTCTGGGCACTGGAAGTCCATGACGGGGTGCCAGCATGGTCGGGTGTGCGGTGAGGGCCCTCTTCCTCACACTGCCTTTCCCGGGTGTGCACCTGCAGAGAGACAGCGAGCTCCGGAGCTCTGGTTTCCTCATCCCCTTGTAAGCGCCCCTCATGGGGCCTCTCCTCTCAGGAACTCACCTACACCTCATTTCCCCCCAAAGACCCCCTCTTCAAATACCATCCTGTTGGAGATCGGGGCTCCATGTGTGAATACTGGGGGCACACAAACGGTGCAGAGTACCTGGCATGCTCACCCCATGCTAGGGATTATTCATTGGCTAATGACTTTATCTAATAAGTTTATCATGGAACAATTTCTTCTAAAAAATTGACCTCCGCTGCTGAGTTGAGCAAAGTGGCCTGACTTTGTGTGTCCATAACAGCATGTGGTCTTTCGCCTTCACTTACCCTGTTGTACCAGAACGACCTAACACACCAGTCATCCTGAATGGACCGTGTCTCTGTCCTCCATGCTCCCAGGGCCTAATTGTTTGCCTGGTACACGGTAATAACCAAAGAATGCTTGGAAATGAAGTAGACTGAGGAAATTATGGCTATAACTGACCACACAAGAGGTTAAAACTCCCATCAAGGAGCTAAGAATCGAAAAACAGATAAAAAACTGTTTTTAGCTAAGTTACAGAGAGAAGGTTGACACACAGTATAAGGTTGACACACAGTATATTAGGGAAAACATGGTCCTCAATAAATCAAGGGGGAAGGTCATGACTAGGTATATCACAGATGACTAAATATAAAGAGCTTTCAAAATGTGAAAAGTGTTCAAACTGATTAGAAATCAAGCTATGCTAATCAAAATGACGCTGTTTTTCCAGTCACTTTACCGAATGTAAAGATCTGGTGTTGGTTGCAACGCCTGTGGGAGACACACATATTGCCACCAGAAACAGGATTTGGAAAACCTTCAGGGAAGGCGGTTCCACAGTCGAGTCTCGCGGCGTTCAGACTCTGACTGGATAATCCTCCTTCCAGGTAGAAGTAGGTATCTTTTAGATTCCTATCCTAGAGGAAAAATTTAAATTTTACTTTTCTAGTAGAAATACATTTGCATGTTTTTTAATTCAAAAGGCACTAAAGGGTATATAGTGAGTGCTCATAAAAACAAACCAACAAAAATGCTTGTGTACCGTTTCAGATGAGCATTATTCATCTAAATGTGTGTGTGTGTGTGTGTGTGTGTGTGTGTGTGTGTGTTCTCTTCTCCACACTCCAGTTTTAAACAACTGGTAACATGCTATCTAAACCGGTCTATACTTTGCTTTTTTATTTACTAATACATTGGAGATTGTTACATAAAAAGTTTCCTCTTTTTATCAGTTACATGTCAGTACATGAAGAGCTTTCTCTCTTTGTTTAACCAGCTGCATCCTATTCCATCATATGAACAAATGAAATAATTATATCTTTTATTGGGCTTTTGCTATTGTAAATGATGCTTTATTGCCTAACCTAACAATAGAGCGTGACAGTTTATCTACAGGATACATTCTTAAAAGTGGAATTGTGCTTTAAAAGGTACACACATTTACACTGTTAATAAATATTGCCCAAATATAGGGCTGAATTAATTAATTTATACTCCCGTCACCGATACATGAGGGATCAGAGGGCCTCCAAACCCCTGAGCACAGTATGTGTTAGAATCTTGCAGTCTTTGCCAATCTGGTAAGTGAAAAATCTTAGCATAGTTTTACTTTGCATTTCTCTTATGATGAGGAACATCTTTTAATAGATTTAAGAGCTCTCTATAGTATTCTGAATGAACTGTGTCTCTATATGTCTTTTGCTCATTTTTCTATTGAGTTGTTGGTCCTTTCTTTTCTGATCTATAGAAGCTCTCCCCATATTAAGGAAACTAGGCCTTTATCACGAGTCACTGTTTGTGTCTCTGTCCCACCTTGTTGTCTTGGAACTGTGCTTATGGTGTGTTTTGTCATGCAGAAAATCTGATTTTGTTATATGGTTGAATTAATAAGTTTCTTTTCTTTCATGGTGTTTAGAGTTTGTGTCAAACTTAGAAAGGTTTTCCTTACCCCAGGAAGTAATTTTAAATATTTGGAAGCTTTATATGTAAAGATGTTTCCTGCATTCTTTGTAAATTTAAAAAAATCGTAATAATTTAGAAATTCAGTAATTGTTGAATGGTTGGGCTGTAACAACATCCTGTATTACTATTCAACCTGTGTAAATATGTACATGAAGTTCCTCATATGTTGACAAATGAATGTCCTGGGAAGATGTTTGTGTTTAGGCTGATACCAGAATCAAGACCATATTTATTTCAGATCATCTCAATAATATAAAAAATGGGGGGGGGGGGAAGCAAAACATATTAACAATTGTAATTAGAGAGTAAGATGATGATTTTATTTTATTTTTGGATGATTTTAAATTTCCTTCAATTCTTTGTAAACTTCTAAAAATGAACAGGTCTTTCTATAATGAGGAAAAAATGACAATGTGGATGGCCCTGTAGTTCCGCTTGCATCACAGCCTACGTGCTTTGTAGGGCACACTTGCTTTGAGTACTTGACATTCTCTACACCCTCAGCAACCCAGAAGTTCGGCAAAGAAAACAGATGGTTGTTTGTCTAGAATAGAGCTAGTTGGTCCAGAGTCTCTTCTTTTTTTCTCTTCTATTGTCAGATATCAGGACCTCAGGGAATGTTGTCTTTTAAGTATTCACTTTAGAAAAGGTGCAGATCAAGTAACAATGGCACCCTAAGATGAGCATGTAATTATGAATTTCTGTTTTGCACTTTGAAATTCTTCCTGCTAAAGTCATCTGGCTTTCTTTTAAAATTCTTCCTCCTCCCCCACACCCTTGCTTTTTTGCTCTCTATATCCTTATAACACATAGTATAGACTTCTTTTTTTTTCTCATTGGCTCTGTTGAGTTATAATTTCCAAACAATAAAATGCAAACAATCTCAATGTGCAGCTTGATTTTGACAAATGTGTCAACTCTTACAGCCGCCACCATGATTAAGATAGAACGTTGCATTAGGAGAGGACAGAGACCTAAGTTTTTAAAAGTAAATTTAAAAGATATGATGTCTTTTATACTAACATATTCTGGAACAGTTACAAGAGTAACAGTTAATTTTAGATAGAGGATTCAAAAGAGGTAAAGATTTTGAAAAGTTAATGGTTTATACAGTAACTGTATATAGTTCAATAATTAACTTCACAATGAAACTCTGCTTTGGTTATAGCATAAAACTGAAATAAGTAAACATGATAAAGAATGACATGAACCACTAGTTGAGTTCTTTCGGGTGCTAAGACTTTAAAGGAACAGTCCTGTGCATTTTGGGAGTTTTGATTCTTTACTTTTCCTTGTCCTCTTTTTTTTTGCCTTTAAAATGCTGTGAGGCATTTGTTTATTCTCATTATCAAAATGAATGATATGAGGCCATTGGGGATCACCAGCAAAATCCTTTCTTTAGGATCTTATTATGTGAGTCTACACATATCAGCGATGCTGGAGACATTGAGATAATTAGAATGGATATATAACAGCAAGTTCAGCAAACATGTTTCAGATTTCCCCAACATCTAACCTCATTTCAAAAGAGGAACACTTACAGAAGCTTTCATCTGCGGGAGCAAGAGGTTATGCTTGTGTAAATCCAACCATTGCACAATCTCAATATGAATGTGAGATTTTCCTAGATTCTTTTCAGAATTTGCAATTCATGCTGGAACTTGGGGACGGGGGGGGGGGGGGGGGGGGGGGCAGTGGGGAGTGGGGATCAGTGTCGCCGTTTTGACTGCTTTCCTTTTGTTCCCTCCCATCTGAGTGGTCTGTGTGCCCTCCTGTCTGTCTCACCCATTAACTGCTTCTCCCCTGTCCCTATTCTTGTGTCTTATTTTCTCTTCCTCCTTGGCCTCTCTTCTGGAACATGTGGAAGAGGCAAGAAGGAGGCTCTCGCTCACAGTTTCACTTTTTCTCCTGAATCCTTCGATTTCACTTCTTAAAAACCTTTGCGCTTCACACTGTTTTATTCATATACTTAATCTGAATTTGGGGAGCCTAGGTGAATTGGTCCCATCGGGAACTCTTAAATTGAAAAGTTACTTCTTCAATCTCTAGACAGAAAATGATCCATGTGCTTGCCTGTAGTTACAATGGTGAGCAGGGCATCCAAAGGCTAAAATGCTAACTGATCTTAAGCCTCGCTATGTGCTTGTGGAAATGATGTAGACATTAGAAATGTATGTATATTCTAACTCAAAATAACAGCCAAATGAGCCAATCTGAGGCTTGGGTATAGTTGAATTATTGGAAAACCAGGGGTTTTTGTATTTCTATAAAAATATACCATCAGTTATTTTTTAGTCCTTTTGCAGAGAAAATTTGCACAGCAATTGAGTGTTAGGTCTCTAGATTTCATAGCCTGGGTGACCACCTTAGCTAGTTAGCTGCCTGAAGTTCCATTTGGAGGTATAGTAGTGAATCTGTCTGCAAGGGCCCTAACAAAATACCACAGACCGGGTAGCTTGTACAACAGAAATTTATTTTCTCACAGTCTGGAGGCTACAAGTCCAAGAGCAAGGTGCTGTCAGGGTTGTTGTCTAGTCAGACCTCTCTCGTTTGCCTGTGAATGGCTGCCTTCTCATTGCACCCTTCCTTGGCCTTTTCTCTGTGGGTGTGGAAAGACTCCGAAAGCTCCAGTCTCTTCCTCTTTCTATAAGGACAACAGTTCTATCAGATTAAAAACCTAGCTTGGTGACCTCATTGAATCATGGTTACTTTCTGAAGAGCCCTATTTGCAAATACAGTCACTTTTGGGGTTAAGACTTCAATAGATACACTTGGAGGGAGGCAAATTTTAGTCAAGAGCAAGGAGAATGAAGATTTAGTCAATAATTGTAAATATGCTTAGGACTGTACTTTCCTTTTGTATGAATCACAGAAAAAGTAGTTTCATTATGCTGCAGTTAAAAAAATCTTTTCTGCAAGATTTACTTGTCTCTTTTCTTCTACAAAAGCTCCGCAAGGCCAGGAACATAACTTAGCGGAGTGGATGGAGTACTTTGACCTACATTACAAAATTGATTTTATGTCATAATCCAAGAGGAGCACACACATACTCAAAATGATTTCCCAAAGCAAAACTTTAGTACATAAATTGCATTTAGATGTTTTTTATCTTTTCCTATCATTAGGGAAAAATGACATGTTATTATAAATGCATGCTTTATTCAGGTTTTATTCCTTTCCCCCTAATGTCCTGTGTCTGTTCTAGGCCCCCATCCAGGACAGCAGATCGTATTTAGTCTTCATGTCTGTCTTTATAGGACCCTCTTGGGAGTGACAGTTTGTCACAGCATCCTTTTTTGGATCATCTTGACAGTTTTCAAAAATATAGGTTAGGTAGTTTGGGGAGAGTCCTTCAGCTGGGTTTTCTCTAATGTATTTCTCATGGTTAAGTAAAATTTTGGGGAAGAAGACCATAGAGGTCAAGGAAAAGCATGCATGCCATGACTATGGCTTATCACTGTTAATGTTTACCTTGATCACCTGTCTGAGGTCATGCTCCTCAGGTGTCTGCTGCAGTGGTACCCTTTCATGCCTTGTCATAGTGTACACTTTGGAAGAAAGTCTCCGTCTTCCTAGGGGATGGGGAGTCAGTTTTGGCTGATGTTGAATACACCTACACAATTTAACATTCTTCTGCACAGGACCTATCTCTTATTTATTTATTTATGTACTTATTTATTTATTTAATCATGTACCTTAGTCCATACTGATATAAATACTGATATTTATTTTCTACCTTGGCTTGGTCATTGGGAACTCTTTCAGGTTAGCTCCTGTGTTGCTTTGGCATGTGCCATTATTGTTTCATTTCTGCGCACTCCCTTCCTTTCTGGCATTATAGATGCTCTAGGTTCGTCCCGTGAATTCTCCACCCCAGCCCTAGGATGAGCAACTTCTCCAAGGAGGCTGGAACTTGGAATTTCTCCAAGTTCCTTTTCTGGGAGACAAAGAGTATTAGAAACACAGAGTGTTGGGCACGCTTGAGGCTAGGGGGTATCCTTGCATCTGGGTCTGCCTGCCACGCAGAGCCAGGAGTCTGAACCTGTGCATCGCATAATCTGTAACTATTTCTATATTCACCTGTGTTGTTCTTTAGCTAAACGTGAGTTCATAACCATGTCTTCGACTCTAACCCAGGAATACACGGCTTATTTTAGTCTTTCCTCCTTTCTTACCAGTAACTTCTGTCTCCAAAACTCTGAGTAACCTGGCTACCCCCATTTCTTTTACTGTTTTCATTTCCAGTATACATGTGCAATGGTTTCTGAACTACTCCCTTGTACCCCCATGGGAATCAACTTTATCAACTGGAGTGCAGTGCTTACATACAGTTGCTTTTTTCTTTAGTCATTTTCCAAGTTACTTAGGCTGACACCTTTTTTCTCCCCCTCCCTTCATGGAGGTATACCAGACAGACATCAGTAGTAGTTAGATTCTTTTGTCATAGTCTGCACTACATGACTTCCTGGTTGATTTTTTTTTTAAGTTTGCATGCATTAAGATTTACTTTTTATGCTGTATAATTCTGTGGGTTTTGTCAAATGCATAATATCATGTATTCATTACATTTCTATACAGAATAGCTTCACTGTTCTGAAAAAAAAAAAAAAAAAAAGAATCTCCTATGTTTCATCTAATCAGTGTTCTTCTCTCCCCAAACCAGTGAGTTTAATCTGCTTTTTTCTCTCTACAGTGGTCACTTTTCCAAAGTACTATCTGAATGGAATCATAGAGTTTATAATCTTTTGAAACTCTTAATATGCATTTAAGATTATCCCATGTTGTTGTATGAATTAGTTATCCATGTTGAATGTATTCCATAGTATGGATGTATCTGAGTTTGTTCATCTGTCAATCTATTGAAGGCTACCTTGGTTGCTTCCAGTCCTTGGTGATGAGGAATATGACAGTCATAAATATTTATGTGCAGGTTTCTGTGTAGATAGAAGTTTTCCAGGCAGTTGGGTAGATACCAAAGAGGCCAATGGCTGGATGGTATTGTGTCTGTGTTTAACTTTGTAATAAACTGCTGAACTCTCTTTTACAGTGGCTGTTGCATTTTGCCTTCCCATCAGCAATGATGGATTGTTTTCTGCATCCTGGCCAGAATTCGGTACTGTCAGAATTTTGGATTTTTGCCATTCTAATACATTTATGGTGGTTTTGTGTTGGCTTAGTTTGCATTTCCCTGATGGCATATAATATTGAGCATCTTCACACATGCTTTGTGCCATCTGTATATATCTCCTTTGATGAGTGGTCTGCTTGGATCTTTTCCCCATTTTTAAAACTGGGTTCTTTGTATTTTTTTGAGTTTGTTTTGTTTTAAGTACTCTTTGTCCATCTGAATACAAGTGCCTTATCAGATACGTGATTTGCAAATATTTTCTCCCAGTCTGTGGCTTGTTGTGGACATGTAGGTTTTAAAATTTCTTTGGGTGATTCTAAACCTCTGGTTCAAAGTCCCAGATCTGACTGAGATAGGAGAGCTGGATCACGTCTCCCTTCTCCTCTCCCTTTCCATTTCTTACTCGTCAGCCTCTCTGGCCCTTGATGGCCTCATCTGTAAAGTGAGGAATATTAAGTTACCTTCCAGGGAGCAGATATCTTTCAATTTTCAGTTCTATGATTCCATGAGCATCTGACCTTTTGAAACCCTCCTGGAATGCTACCAATATACAGTTAGATCCCCTTACCTTCCTAATTGCTTTCACAAAGGAACAGAACTACATAATCCAGACATTGAGAGTCCTAATTTCTTTGTGGAATTTTATTACTCCCACTGCCTAAAAGCTCAACTGTTATGATGGCGTGCCAGGGTGAAATAAATCTGTCAGTAACTTTAAAATGACAATAGGAGAAAAACCGACTAGATCATGTCTCAGAGGGACTGCTCACAGAAGTGACCTCCATGTTTACCCTGTATTACAAACTTTGTACCTTTGTAGGCAGGTGAGAAAACAATTTAGCCATTCAGAATTTCTCTATATCCTTCCTCTATGCAGTTCCTACATCCTTAAAAAGCTGGCCACATTTTCTATAAAATTTGTTGTTTTTTCCTCTGTAAAAATGTCCCTGGAATGAAGGGCAGAACAGGAAAGCAACTACATGACATTAGAAAGATTCACAAAGAGTTAGGATATAGTACTTTGAAGACTATCTACAGACAGAATAGTTTTAGAGAAGATATCACTAAACCTTAAAACAGCAACACAAAAAGAATGGCAACAATTGCTAAAGTTTTCTAGTGAAATAGAACTTGTGGAAGCTCTTACCTGATCCTGTGGTGTTATCAAATGAGTGCAGAACATGAAGTCCTTCTCAACTTCAGTGTTAGTATAAGCCATTGCGGACTCACTCACACCTCGCAGTCATAATATCCCATTACCCCATTGACTTTCTTTTTCTGTCCTCTGCCATTATGCTCACGTGGTCTTAATGATTTTGTGGGAGTTACATAGCACAGACTCTGGAATCAAAAAGAGAGAGTTTTACACTCTATTACTTACTAACAGAGATTTTTGAAAAGTTTCTTACCTCCCCAAACTTTGTTTCTTCATGTACTGTGTAGATAATAATCATAGTACCTACTTGGATTGCTGTGTCAAAGAAATTAATAAAACCAAGAATGCTTAGTGCAGTGCCTCACCTGTATTTGTTGCTGCTACTACTGCTACAGGTTTAGATGTTTTGAATGAGAAGACCAGAGGGTCAAGGACATTTCAGGAGCCTGTCAGAGAGAATGTGATTAAAAACTCTCTGGCAAAACAGTCTTGGTAGATACTCTCACCCCATCCAGGAGACTCATCAAAAATGGTCAGAGTAGTAAGAGAAAAGCCCAAAGACAAAGGTACCATTGACACTAAGGGCAGAGTCCTCAGCAGGAGAGTGAGGATTAGCACAAGATGCTGCAGAGAGATCTGAGATAACCAACTATCCATTAGCTTTCAATTACAGAAGGGCATCAGGAGAGCAATAAGGGAGACAGTGGAGACCTGCCATCCGGTGCCCCAGGCTGAGGTGTGAATGATGCTGAAGAAGTAAAGAGCCCAAGTGGATGTTACTCTCAAGAGCTTAGAGGGGAAGCAGAATTACAAACTGTAGCTAAAGTAGATCTCAGGCTTGGGTTTTCAGTTTGTTTTAAGTTGGGAGAAACTGTAGTAATGTTTGTTTATAGAGGGGAAAAAGTCAGTGGAGAATTCAGGTGGGTAGTTTGAGGCAATGCAGGGGTGTTGAGTGATGGATCATGTTTTTTCAAAGAGTTGGAAGGGAATGAGAATTCACAGAGCACCTGGAGGAATTAGCTTTTGGATAAAACCGTCAGGATGGGTAATAAAGACAAGGTCATAGGTGGGGGAAAGAGAGAAAGCTGAGAATTTGTTGTTGATAATCTCAAGCTTTCCAGGAAGTACGAAGGTGGTGAAGGGTTTGAGATATTCTGAGGAGAGGAATGAAGGTTTAGAAAAGCTACCCAGCAAATGGAATGTGAGCTGACTAGGCAGTAACAGAGACGGTTTGGTCTTCACACATGTTTTCATTTGATGGTTTTTGGTATTTTTAATATTTTATTTATTTATCTTTTATCTTTAGAGAGGAAGGGAAGGAGAGAAGGAGAGAAATATCAATGTGTGGTTGCCTCTCATGAGTCCCCTGCTGGGAACTGGCCTGCAACCTAGGCATGTGCCCTGACTGGGAATTGAACCGCGATCCTGTGGTTCACAGGCCCGTGCTCAATCCACTGAGCTACACCAGCCAGGTCTGATGGTTTTAACGGCCTGAATATGGGAGCAGCACAATCAGGTAGTTGAATCTGACTTGGAGTTTATTTTGTAATTTTTTGGTGGTTTTAAGGCTTTTCAAATTAAAAACTTGAAAGAATAAATTCTCCTATACCCTTTGTGCAGACGTACTGTTAACATTTTGCCACATTTGCTTTATCACTTTCATATATATAACATTTATTTATGTTATTGAACCATTTGAGAGTTAATTTAGGCTTTGACTGTTTATTCCTATGTACTCCAGCATTTATCTTCAATAAACTTAACATCAACACAGTACTGTTACTGAATGTGTAGTTTGCATTCAGGTTTCTTCAATTGTCTCAATATCTTTTAGTTATAACTAAAAAAAAATCCACCAATTTTAGAAGCAAACATTGCATTCAATGTAGTGTTTTTAATCTTACTGAATCTGGAAGTTTTTCAACCTTGTCTTTAGTAACACTAATGTTTTTGAAGCATACAGTCTAGTAATTGTTTTGAATGTTCATTAATTTTGGTTTATCTAGTTGTTCCCTCATTGGGTTCTGTATTTTTAGCAGAAATACTTCACAAGTAATGTTATGTCCCTATCAATGAATTATGTCAAGAGACACATGTCAGTTTGTCCCATTATTGGTGGTATTAACTTTGATCTGTTGGATGGGGTGTTATCTATTAGTTTCTTCAATGTAAAGTAACTGTTTTCACTTTGTTAATTAATAAGTGATTTGTGAGAAGACAGATGCTTGGGAACAATGTAGATTATGTAAATACCTTATTCTTTCATTTCCACCCAGTGGTTTTTGCATCCATTGATCATTCCTGCATGTGTCAATTATTATGAAGGCTACAAAATGCATCTTTTCTAAATTATTCCTTCTTTGCTTATTATTGGCTGAGCGGGAGCTTTGGGGTTTGGTTCAATGAAAAGACAGGGTGTGAAGATGAAGACAGTGTTGGGATAATGAGCTATGCCATGTAGACTGGCTAGGAAATATTCCGAAACCAGAGGAAACCAGGAGTATCCCTGCAGAGTAAATATGCTGAGAGAAAGACACTGAGAAACTTGAATGGGCAAGAAGTTATGTTCCAAGGTGGGGATTTTGGAATTTAAGATTTCTAGGATGGAGCTGTTCCAAGCTGTTGAAGTCTTGGGGTTGCCATGGATTCAGAGGATTGTTTGAGTGAAGAGAAGATTTTCCAATTAAGAGGAAGTGAAAGTATTCTAAGACTAAGGTACTGAATACATCACCCACATAGAACTGGCCCAGGATGATGGGACAACAAGAAAGGACATTTGACTAGTCAAGTACCAAAGCCCTCTGTTGTTGTCCAGGATCCCTAGTGAGCCCATGGATGACAGTGACAGGCTTTGGGAAGAAAGTGGAGGAGTCAGATACCATGGGCTCAGAAGGAAATGTTTTAATGGATCAAGTGAACAAAATAAGTGAAGGAGCAAGGACTTAGAAGTGGGGATGGTGTTAAGAATAATGCCATCTTTCTACTGTCTCCCAGTGTCGAGTAGGCACATGCAATTGCACCTCCTCCAACCAAGAGGCCCTCAGAAGTTGGGTATGTTTGAGGCGAGCCAGGAGAGAGAAGCATGTCCGTGCTTCTTGGAGAGGATCAGAGGGCACAGGGAAAAGGCAGTAGGACAGGCAGCCATGGAAACAGAGAGGAAAGGGAGCGGGGGAAGCTCAGGGTCATCCTGGGATCAAGGTACCCTCAAGGATAATTGAGAATTGGACAGCAAAGGATGAAAAGAAACTAGAGATGGGGAGGTTTGAGATGATGTCAGGATTGTGCTTGGACCTCTCAGGCATGGGTCAGCCGTTCTCTGTAAAGAATGAGCTGGTAAGTATTTTCAGCTCTGTGGCCACACAGACTCCTGTCACTGTAGTGCGAAAGCAGCCATGGATGTTATGTAAGGGAGAGAGAGGCTGTCTTCCACTACAAATTTATTTGTGGCCACTGACATTTAATTTTATATAATTTTCACATGTCACCAAATATTCTTATTTTAATTCACCCTCCGTCAACCATCTGAAGAATGGAAAACTCATTCTTAGCCCACAGGATGTACAAAAAGATGTTAGGCTAGGTTTGGCCCATAGGGCAGAGTTTGCTAACCCCTGCTCTAGGGTAAAGGAGTGGGAGTTTATGTGTTAAAGCAGAGGAGGCTTAAGGGTCACTGGGGGCATTCTGGGAGGTGAAGTAGAATGTATCTTCTGATAATCACTTGTAACTGCTGGCAAAGCCTTGGACTAAGAGTGCAGGGTAACTACCAACTCCAAAAGGACAGGAAAAATTGAAGATGAACAATGAAGATTATGATGAAGCAGACATGCAATTACTGGCAAGTTCATTGTTAATTAACCCTTAAAAATGTTTTTTAAAATGTTAATAAACATATATGATAGACTGACAACCAAATAATACATATGGTACCTCAATTCAGGGTTGTTGTTTTTATATTAAATATATTGGGGTAACTTTGGTTAATAACATTGTGTAAGTCTCAGGTGTATAGTTTTATAATGCATCATCTGCATATTGCATTTTGTGCTCATCATCCAAAGTTTAAACTCCTTCTGTCCCCATATAGTTGACCCCCATGACCTCTTCATCATCCCCACTCTGGTAACCACCATGCTGTCATTTGTACCTGTGAGTTTGTTTTGTTTGTTCACTTGTTGCTGTTTTATATCTCACTTATGAGTGAAATCATATGGCTCTTGTCCTTTTCCATCTGACTTCACTTAGCATGATGCTTTTGAGATTCATCCATGTTGTTGCAAATGGCAATATTTCATCATTTTTATGCTTGAGTAGTACTCCGTCATATATATGTACCACATCTTTATCCAATCATCTGTCAAAGGACACTTAGGTTGTTTCATGTCTTGGCTATTGTGAATAGTGCTGCAGTGAACATAGGGGTACATCTTTCTTTACAAATACATGGTTTCAAATCTTTCAGGTATGTACTCACAAGAGGGATTGCTGGTCATATGGTAGCTCTATTCTTACTTTTGGGGGGAATCTCCATATTGTTTTCCACAGAGGCTGCATAATTTATATTCCTAATAGCAATGCATAAGAGTATTTTCTCTACAGCCTCTCCAACACTTGTTATTTCTTGTTTTATTGATGATAGCCATCATTAATAAATTCTAACAGGTGTGAGGTGGTAGCTCATTGTGGTTTTGATTTGCATTTCTCTTATAGCTATTTAAGGTTGAGCATCTTTTCATGTATTTGTTGGTCTTCTGTATGTCTTCTTGAAAAAATGTCTGTTCAGGTCCTTTGCCCATGTTTAAAATTGGATTGTTTGTTTTGCTGTTGTTGAGTTGTACAATATGAGTTCTTTATATATTTTGAGTAGTAGCCCTTTATTGGAGGCATCGTTTGCAAATATCTTCTCCCCTTTGGTTGGTTGCCTTTTTGTTTGGTCAATGGCTACTTTTGCTCTGCAGAAGCTTTTTAGTTTGATGTAGTCCCATTTGTTTAGTGTTGCTTTTACTTCACTTGCCTTTGAGGTCAGATTCACCAAAAAAAAACCCCTCTGAGACCAAGGTCCGTAAGTTTAGTGCCTATGTTTTCTTCTATGTATTTTATTGTTTCTGGTTTATATTCAAGTCTTTAATCCATACTGAGTTAGTTTTTGTGTATAGTGTCAGCTTACAGTCTAATTTCATTCTTTTACATGTGGTTTTACAATTTTCCCAGCACCACTTATTGAAGAGGCTTTCCTTTCTTCATTGTATGTTTATGGCTCCTTTGTCAATAATTAGTTGTCCACATATGTGTTAGCCTAGTTCAGTTTTTAGATGTCCAGTAACTTCCTGTTTTAATCCTCTTACCTATGGGTCTGTGTCTGCATCTTTTTTGGTTCAGTTTATCAAATAATAACTCTCTGGTCTCCTCGGAGGTGGAGAAGGCATGGTTACCTGACTATCTTGGACCAGAAGGGACCTGTCACTCAATTGCTCTGTATGGAAAATAACACCTTTTCACTGACACTTTCCTGAAAGACCTCTGCTTGGACTTCTTGCTTTCTGGGATGGCTGAGTGTCTAGCTCCTAGGAGGGTACTTTTCTACTCTTAAGTCATTTTCCACTCTTGCCATTGCTCTTTGTCTTTCAAAATCTATTGAATTCTCTCAACCACTGCTCATATCTCTCCTCTAACATCCTTGTTTTGGTGAAGGCCTGGAAAGGAACGAAGATGAATAGCTACCGTCAGCCTGCCACATTCTTTTACTTTAAAATGAGTAGCTGGTACTCTTATGTCATGGAAAGCTCCTACCATCTTCCTTTTTCTTGTGTCTTCTAGCCTATTGCTGTTGAATTTGGGATAAAATTTAATTATAGTGAATGACAGATAGAATGATATCACCATTTTGCATCTGTGCACTGCTTTTATTTCTTCACTCCAAAGGCCAGCTTTTGGTCAATCGCTGTCAAGTTGGTTTTTATCATGCCACATGAAACAGGAATGAAAATTGATGCCATTGATTCTATTTTAAATTACTTCTGACTGGTTGCTTATTAATAAAAGGTAAAAGAGTGGCCCTCTCCCACATTTGATGTGGTATTTTCATTGCAAGCCAGACACTGAATTTTCCTACTTAAAAATGTAAAATTCATACCCACACATTGTATAATTTTAATTACTTCAGGACATTTTACTAAAAACAAAGCAAAACAAAATAAATAAAACAAACAAAAATTCAGAAAGCACGTAGCTGTTTAAACTGATGGGCTGTCCTCACTAACTTCTCTGGGAGCTACAAGCAGCTGTGTTCTTCTCACATATCATCCTGACCTTGGTATGGCCAAGCAATAGGATCGTTTTGTGCGTGCATGTGTGTGTGTGTGTGTGTGTGTGTGAAATATGATTCTATATTACTGATATACTTTCTGACATGCATGTGACAGAAAAACTTTACCACATAATGTAGGAAGTATCCGCAGAGAACTATACACCAGACCTCACCTGTGAGTTTACCGTGTTCACCAAACGTCAGTTGAAGATAGAAATGGACATCAGTTACTTTTCCTTTAGGAAAAATTAAAAAGAAGTTCTCATGGGAGGTCTTTTTTGAGGAAGTAATACATGGATGGAGAAGTCATTGCAAATAATGATAAGAGTAGGAAAGGGGGTGAAAAGTGGAAGCTAAGACAGTCTCTAAAACGGGAGAAGGAACTTGGAGATAGAGGCTAGCATGAGGCATGAGAGAGGCAGTTTGGCTAGAAACCATGGGCCTCAAAAGAAATATATATTTATATATGATTTGAAGTGTTACTTATATTTTGCTTAAACCTAGGCACTCACTGAATATTTGTTGACTTGAAGTCACTGAAAGAGTTTTTTCAAGTTGTTAGGGTTGTGATCTGTTAAACAGAATGTAAGCTGTGCAATGCGATTGCCGCCTATGCCTGGCAGCTTGCTATTGTGAAAAGACACCAGATGAGGAGTCAGAGGAAAGACTTGGGTTTGAGTTTCATTCAGCCACCTGAACAATCACAGGTGAAAAATGAATTGACAATGTACAGGAGAGTGCTAATGAAAAGGTTACCAGCGAGTTAAAGCTCGGCTTAGTGGGGAGCTGAGTCAGGTGCAGTTTCAGAGAAGCAGGCCTCTGTGTGGGCAGTAGAAGTCAGAGGGCCAGGTTTGGGCCATGTTAGCCGAGGATCGTCTGGTCAGGGGGACAGCTGACAGAGTTACACTCCAGGGTAAGCAATGGGGACTGTGATTTGCTTTCAGACCCGGGAAGGGAAGGGAAGGGAAGGGAAGGGAAGGGGAGGGGAGGGGAGGGGAGGGGAGGGAAGGTCAGCAATAAAAAGCAGAAGGTAAATTCTAATTTAAACTGTGGATAAATCATATAATTTATTTCCCCTCATTACATGCAAATATGAATAGAAACTTTTTAATGAACTTCACTGAGGTTTTGTTCACATATAACAAAATATACTTATTATAAGTTAAAGGGACGTATCTAAGAAAAAGAAGGTTAAAAAAATGTGAACAGTAAAATGACAACAAACTCACAATGATTATCAACCACACCTAAAACAAAAACAAAAGCAAACAACTAGAACAGGAACAGAAACACAGAAATGAAGATCACATGGAGGGTTATCAACAGGGAGTGGGAGTGGGAGAGAAGGGGAAAAGGTACAGAGAATAAGTAGCATAAGTGGTAGGTAGAAAATAGACAGGGGAAGGGTAAGAATAGTATGGGAAACTTAGAAGCCAGAGAACGTATATGTGTGACCCATGGACATGAACTAAAGGGAGGGAATGTGGGTGGGAGAGAGTGTGCAGGGTGGAGGGGAGTAAAGGGGGGGAAATGGGACAACTGTAATCGCATAATCAATAAAATATATATATTTTAAAAGTACACCATGTGGTACAATATGACAAATATGAATCCATGAAATTCTTTCCGTGACCAGGGTATGGAATGTTTCCATTATCTTACAAAACTCCTTCATGCTCCTCTCCCATCCGGTCCAGGAAACCACCAATCTGCTCTTTGTCACTGTAGATTTTCCCTCTAAAATATATGGAATCATATAGTATGTTTTCTTTTAGTATGGCTTCTTTTACTCAGCATAATGATTTTTTAGATTTATCTATAAAATGATCAAAAGTTTGTTCACTTTATTACAGACACTGAGTTGTTTCCAGTTTGGAGCTAATACGAATATTTGTGTGTAAGTCTTTGTGTACGTGCATTTTTTCTCTTGGATCAATACCTAGGTGTGGGATTGATAGGTCACAGAGTGTGTGTTTCACATAGTAAGAAACTTTGTTTTCCAGAGTGCCTGTACTGTTTTATATTTCCATCAGCAATGCATGAGAGTTCTAATTTTCCCACATTGTTGGCAACACTTGGCATTATCCATCTTTTCAACTGTATCCATTCCAGGGGGCATGTAGTGGCATTTTGTTATGACTTTAATCGGCATTAGTCATTGAGAAATGCTGAGTGTCACACATACACTTAATGGCCATTCATACTGACTTTAGTGAGGTGTCTTTTGAAGTCTTTGTCCATGTTTATTGCATTATTTTCATGTCACTGTGTTGTATCAGTTCTTTAATATTCCAATGCAAGTTCTATGTCAGATATATGTATTATGAGTATTTTTCTCCCAGTCTGTGGCTTGACTTTTTAATTCCTTAATGGAGTCTTTTGAAGAACAGAAGGTTTTGTTTATTCTTTTACAGATATTGCTTTTTGTGTCTACCCAAGCAATCTTTGCCTATCCCTAGGTTTTCTTCTAGAACAGCGCAGCCAAACAGAAATACTAAGTAAGCAAAAGTAGGTTTACCACTGATCATATGGAAAATAATAATAAATAAAATAAGAATAAACACTGTTTTGTGTACTCACAACTGTAAGCCTACTTTTGCCCTCCCTCTATTATGTCAGCTACATAGGTAATTTTTTTTTCTAGTAACTACCTTAAAAAGTAAATAGACAGTTGAAACTAATCTAATGCATATATTCTATTTAAACTAATATACCCAAATTATTATCATTTCAATATGCAGTCAATATAAAAATTATTATACTCTATTTCAAACCCAAGTCTCTGAAACCTGGAGTGTAGTTTATATTTACAGCACATTTCAGTTTGGACTAGACACATTTTGATTGCTCAGTAACATGTCTAGTGGCTACCGTATTGGACAGGGCAGTTCTAGCAATTTTATAGTTCCTGCTTTCTATTTAGATCTGTGATCTGTGTATGATGTGAAGTATAAGTTTATTTTTTTCTCCATACAGATGACAAGCTCCTCCATCATTTATCTTTTTCCAATGGGATAATGTGCCTTTTTCCAGAATCAATAGACTATATACATGGGCCTGTTTCTGGACTCAATATATTGTTCTATTTATTCTTATGCCAGTACTATCCTGACTTGATTATGGTGGTTTCACAGTAGGCCTTAAAATCAAGTAATGTAAATCCTACAACTTTGTTCCTCTTTTTCATTTTTGTTCTTCTAGGTTCTTTTTATTTCTATATAAAATTCAGAATCTGTTTGTCAATTTCCACAACAAAGCTGACTGGGATTTTCCCTATTACAAAGGTTTGAAAAATGGCCCACCCAAATATACAAGGTCTGTCTGGAAAGAGTCCAGCCATTGTTAATATAATGAGATTGGTTTGTGTGACACCGATGTAACCTGGAAGCCAAGGAGAGTGGACTGGAATGAGCATGCGTGAACAATGACGACTTCACTGCACTGGTCAGTGGGAGCAGTAGACACCATTGAGTGAGCATGTGTACTGTGTGGCTATGGCATTCAAAATGACTGAGACAATACAGCAATGAGTCTGCATCTAATTTTGCATTAAGCTTGAACATCCTCCATGGAAACTGTTCAGATGATTCAGAAGGCCACAGTTATGAGAAACTGGTGATTGGCAGCTTCATTATGACAATGTACCTGCTCATAAATCACATCTTGTGCAGAGTTTTTTGGCAAAACATCAAATCACCCAGGTGATTCAGCCTACTCCACTACAGCCCAGATTTGACACCCTGTGACTTCTGGCTTTTCCCAAAACTAAAATCACCTTTGAAAGAGAAGAGATTTCATACTGTTGATGAGATTCAGGAAAATATGAGGGTGCAGCTGATGGCCATTGGGAGAACTGTGTGGGGTCCCAAGGTGCCTACTTTAGAGGGAACTGAGGCATCATTGTCTTATGTACAATATTTCTTGTGTCTTGTATCTTCTTCAATAAATGTCTGTTTTTTATAGTACATGGCCAGATACTTTCTGGACAGACCTCGTGCATCCACGTCCTAATCCCCAAAACTGTGACTATTGCCTTATTTGGAATAAAGGGTCTCTGCAGCTATAATTAGGTTAAGGATCTAGAGATGGGAAGATCATCTCGAGTTATTCAGGTGTGTCCTAAATCCAATGACAAGTATCCTTGCCAAATAAACTCACAGAGGAGAAAATGCACGACATACACAGAAGGTAAGGTGATGTAAAAATGGAGGCAGAGGTTCAAGTAACGTCACCAGAAGCCAACAAGGTCAAAGAAAGCCACCAGCTACCAAAAGTTGGAAGAGGCCAGGGAGGATTCTCTTGAAGAGCCACTAGAGGGAGTGAAGCCTCACTGACACCTTGCTTTCGGACTTTTCTGGCCTTCAGGCTTGTGAGAGAATCAATTTCTTGTTTTAGCCAGACATTTGTGGTAATTTATTGCAGCAGCCATAGGAAACAAATATACCCATTATCAGGCTGAGGAATTTCCATTCTTTGCCTAGTTTTTTTCTTTCCAAGAATGGGTGTTGGATTTTGTCAGATGCCTTTTCTGCATCAATTGAAAAATATTTTCTCCACATATTTTGTGAATGTGGTCATAATCCATATAGACTCTCTGCTCACATGGTATTAATTTTAGTTGGATCATAGCCGACACCCTTTGGAACACCTGTTTGTGAAAGCATTGGGGTGACATATTGTATCAAATTGTAAATATGTCAGCATGAATCTTCTTGCTTTATATTTGCCAAAGTCATTTTAAAAAGTCAGGCTGTAGAACAAAACTATCTCAAAATACTTAGAAGAGAAAAACAGCAATAACAGAATTTGTCCCAAGTGGTTCTTCGTAACAGGGACCATATCGGTAACCCTTGGGTCCAGTTTTGGCCTCGAGAGATACTTCATCTGGCTTCCATAGCGTGTCCAAAATTAGGAAATTTTATATTGAAATACTAGATAGCATGCCTGCCCTGAAAATTATACCGACTTGGCAATACTGCCCTGAATTCCAGGATGGCAGTGCTGGCCTGAGTGCACAGCATCTGCTCCTTTCACAAGGAATGTTCTTTTCACTTCACCATAATTTAATTTCTCATTGTTTTAACCTTCATGGAGATTTGAGTTTGCAACTTCTGCTCTAGAGCTTTTGTTGGAGCACATCGTGATACTGAGGGAAGACTCAGGAAGGAGGGTGTCACATTTACCAAATCCACTTATTCATGTTTGAGGAGAACTTTGTGGAAATAACCTAAAGACAACAAAGATTTCCATATAATTCATTATCGTCAAGGCAGAGAGTCTGAACAACTGGCTTGTGGATAAAGATGGCACAAAGAAGCACTAAAATATCAAAACTAAAACCCTAAGCCATTCAAAGAAACCAGAAAAAAATAACCCTCATGTGCTGCAATCAAAGAAAAAAAGTTCCACTTTATAATGGGAAATGTGAGAAGTGAGGGTAAAGCAGTCACCAAAGACTGATGTGAGGTGTGTCTACAACATTCCTCTCCACAGGTCTTCTCCACCCCTATTGCAAGACATGCTGAGAAAAAGATGATCGGGTCAAAATTCTGAACATTTTCACAAATGTCCTCCAGCTTGGAAAGAAGCCAGTGGCATCTCTGTGAAATGTGAAGGAACTTTCACAAACATCACTGTGGGATCTTGCCAGAGCAGGAGAGTTTGCACCTTTTAGGGTACTGTGCTGAATTGGCAAGTGAACTGAAGCTCATAGGTGTGGGATAAAACTTGGCTGGCTTGAAGGAGGGCTGGTGAGGACTTAAAGGAATCTCAGAAGGGATGGCCACTTCCCACCGCCGGCTCCACACTCTGAGTGTGGTGATCCCCCATCGCCTCGGCCCTTGTCTGCATACGAACCCTCAGAGCACAGAAAAAGTGGAAACGACACTTAGCCCAAAAACTGAAGCCCAGAATAGGGAAGACAGACATATCTCACAAGTTCATTTGCAGGGTATTAGTGTAAATACGAAATCTGTTAACTTTTAAGGATAAGCAAGATACGAGATATGATATAGGTGTTGTGTAAATATCCCATAATGTGGGAGATAGAAGTGTAAAGCAAGGAAAATAGCATGCAGAAAACAGACGAGGGACCAAGTCTAGAAGAAGACATAACCAAGGGACAGAAAGTTACATTCCTTACATGTGTTTTACTCTACAGGAAAAACAAAATTAAGAATGGAATCCTCAGAATAAGCTCAGTGACGACATAAGATAAAAATGTGATAAAAAGAGAAATCACAGAGCTAAGAGATTCTAAACAACATGACTTTAAAATCCAGTAAACTAGAAAAGCCAATAAACAATATTGTGAGAGTATCAGAGTGAATGAAAAAAAAAGATGGATGTCGAAGAAAAAGATCAAGTATAAGGATAAATGGTGAGTGCTGTAGAAAATCCAACCAATGAAAGATAAACTTATTCAGATACGTAAGTGGGAAACTGCACTGAGAAAAGAAGAGTGGAATCCATAAATTGAAAAATGATACTACATACTGAAGGAAAAAACTGATTGGCATACTTGACACTGAGACATAGCCCAGGTAAGGATATAAAACTAACTTTAATTTTTTAAAAATCCTCACTCAAGGATATGTTTATGGATTTTGAGGGGGTGGGGGGAGAGAGAGAGCGAGAGAAAGAGAAACACCCATGTGAAAGAGAAACATTGATCGGTTGCTTCCTCTAACCGAGGAGTCGAACCTGTAACCTTAGGTATGTGCTCTGACTGGGAACTGAACCTGCAGCCTTCTGAGGTACTGGATAACGCCACAACCAACCGAGCCACCCCAACAGGACTAAAGTGTGCTTTCATGGTAAAAAAAAAAGAATTCTTAAGGCATCCAAGCAGAAAAATCAAACCACTTAGTAGGGAAAAACCATATAGGGTTCAGGTCTCTCCACATAAATCTGTATCAAAAATCAGTGAACCAATTGTCTTGTTTTGTTATGTTTTGAAGGAAGGTGTCAATCCAGAATGTTTATCCTGCAAAGTTTTTGTCTACACGTAGAGAGTAAAAAAACACACAGATAAAACTTTAAGGTACTCTATAGCCCTCCTTAAGAAAACCATTTGAAACAGAGAGCAGTCCAACAAAAATTAAAATAAAGAATTTATGAATGGATATGTTATAATGAACCTTGAATTCTTTACAGTATAGCACTGAGACTGAATGTCTGGGAGAATAAGGCGGCAGAGTAGTGATAAATGTTTGAAATGTCAGTAAGAAGAGGTGACATAGGCCATGGAAATTGGGAGATCGCAGTGAAGATGAGTGGAAATGTAATCTACTATTAACTTCATATTTCAAAGCGATGAGACTCTGAAAAATGCACCAAATTCCTTATCTTGCTAAGTATTTTTCTTTAGCATTCATAAGCCTTTTAGGAATATATATATGTGGTAAAGGAGAAAGTAACCGCTGGAGATTTGCTTTGGTTTTTTCTTAAATTCAAAAACATGGAAAAAAATTCAAACTACTTAAACTGTGTATGATACCATACTTATAAAACTACTTCCATGTAATCTTTTTGTGCCTTAGTGTCTTCCTCTGTAAGACGCGAAAAACCGTATTTCTCCCAGGGTTGGCTTGAGCAGTAATTTATTTACCTGGGAAGTGCTTAGAACAGTGCCTGGCTCACAGTTAGGGGTCCCATCTAAGCTGCCATTACTTCCACGCTGCACAAAGCGGAGGTAAGTTCAGCTCGGCCTGTTGCAGGGCTCCCCTAACATCTGTCGTGTTGCTCGTTTATGATTTGGCTCGGGGCGGCTCATCTTGGTGGTGACTTCAGCGAACAGTCTTCGATCCCGGACGGGGCTTCGGCGCTGCCTCGGGTCTACCTGTGCCAGATCTGCACCTGGGCGACCTTGGCTTTGCCCGCACAGATGACTCAATCGCCCAGGCGTCTGGGCGCCTGTCCTCTTCCTCCGCCCAGGCCGCCGACCCCCTGGCTCCCCAGCGGGGCCTCCTCCTGCCACGTGACGCCCCCGCCAGGGGCCCCAGCGCCCTCCTCGCGGACGCGCCGTTCCGGCTCCTGGGCTCCGCCTGTGCGCGGCCTCCTCAGCACAGCCATCCCCGCGGCTGCCGAGGGCGGTAAAGCCCACGGCATCTGCCATTTGTCACTCAGCCCGTTGGTACCGCCCCAAGCCTTCATTTAGACACGTCTGGGGCGGATTCTCGCCTCACTCTCTTGGTGGACGGACAGACGATCGGACGGGGCAGCTCCCCCCTCGTCCTGCAGACAGCGGGCCTTGGCGCGCGGGGCGCTTCCCCGGCTTGCCGTCATGGCCGCGGAGGCGGCACGCCCGAGCTGCCTCGCCTGAGTTCCTGGGGGCTCTCGACCCCGAAGGGTAGGTGGTCGGACGCCGGTGGCCGGGCTCCGCGGCCGCGGCCCGCGGCGGCCGGGGCAGCGGGCGGGCAGCGGGCGGCGTGGCGGCGGCATTGCCGCGGAGCGCGGCCGGCGGCTCCGTGCCGCGCTGGGGAGGGTGTGCCCGGTGCCGCCGCGCCGTGTACGTGACGGGGTCCGGGCTGCCCCGGGCGGGGTGTGAAACTCCGACAGATTGTCACCGGCCAGCCCTGTCCGCCGAACAAAAACCGCTTTCGCCCGCTCGTGTTTAACGCTACCTTGGGAAGCATTCGCGTATCTTGGGCATGCAGTAAATAGACTCGGTTTTTGAAAACTGGTACTCTAAGCTTGGCAAAAGGCAAAAAAAAAAAAAAAAAGTCTGTTAAAAGTAATAACACGACTAAAGTTGAAATGTTTGCATGTTTGTAAATGCATTGTGGAAAATATGGTTCGTCTTATGCTTTAACGTATGGACCGTATCTGATAGACTCTTAAAACTGTTTTAAAATGTGGGCTCCTAAAATTTTTCTAGACTCGGATAACTGATAATGCAACTTTGGTTATTTAGTCTCAGCATCGGACTTGGACGCTGGTGGGATTTCTACTTCTTAATAAATGCACTCCTTTAATTTTCACTTTTTCTCTCCCAACAAATGTGTTACTTTTATGTTTTAGGAAACCAATAAAAATTAAAAATAGAAACACTCTGCTTAGGTCCTCCTTCTTCCACGAATCCTTCCCTAACCCCTCCCTCCCTGGGCAGGATCCTAGGCCCCTCCTGTGCGCTTTCTGGGGCCTCACTGGGGTCCTGGTCCCTAATGTGCGCCCCACCCCCACCCCGCCCCACCCGGTGCATTAACCCATCAGTCTCGCTCAGAGCCGTAGGATCCTCAGCACATGGTAAGTCATTAATACTGTTTAACGACCGAAGGAAACGATAAAACCGCTTTATGTTTCACACTTTCAGCTCTAAACTTATCAAATGGTAAACTTAGATAAGTATATTTGTTTGAAAGTTAAGGATCTAGAAAAGTTGACCATGTCAGATGTCCCTGTTCCACGTCTTAGCAGTCCCACTTTTAGGTATTTAGGTATTTATCCTCTAGAGCAATGTTTTTCAAAGTTTGAAGCCCATTTTAGTGGGTCGCGAAATCAGTAAAGTGGATAATGATCAGGATTGGTACAACACGAATTAATAGAGAATAGAAAATACCAGAATGTATCTCACATTATAGGGTATTTATGAAACTTTTTTTCCTCTCAGTTTTATACACAACAGAGATGTGTGTCATGATGTAAAACGTCATTCCTTAGTATGAGTCATGGTCAAAAAAGTTTGAAAGCCACTGCCCTACATAAATTTTTATACATATACACAAACAGACGTGTGCAAGGTTTACTGTGGTGTTGTTTGTTATACCCCCAAAGCTGGAAGCCACCCTCACGTCCATCTGATAGGAGAAAGGTAAAGTATACTCTCTTCATAAAATGAAACCCACCCAGGACAGTGGTGAACAAAGTAGTTCTGTGTTTTAACACAAATGTGTCTCAATGCTGAGCAAAAAAAAAAAAAAAGTTGCTGAAGAATACTGTATGATATCATCTATGTGAAATTCAGAACCCGGTGAAATAAAGTTGTTGTTAAGGATGCATGCATAGGCATTAAAAGTAGTAAAGAAATTAATACCATAAAAGTCGAGTTAGTGGTCATCTCCTGGGGGAGTGAGGGAGGCTGTGGGTGTGAAGGGACACACTGAGGGGCTTTAAGAATGCGGGAGATGCTTTGTCCTGGGACCTGGGCAGTGGTTACGTGGGTGTTTTGCTTTATAACTCTTTGTTAAATGATGCATATGTCTATATGTTAAATTTCCCCCCCAAATATATTAAAATATGGGCATCTCAAAATGAAGAAACCTGAAGCCAGGGCTATAGTCCATTATTCATATTTTCCAGCTGCTCTTAAAAAAAAAGTAATTTTTGATCAGGGAGCGGTACCTGGGGAATTTAAAAAATATTAGTAATATTTTATCTCATAAATTTTATGGTAGATGCATCAGTGTTTATTAAATTTTTAAGTTTTTATATCCTAGATAACTTATAATATTTTAAAAGATATTTAGAATAAAATTAAAATCATTCACAGATACTTGTGTGAACATTTTGGTGTGTGTGTTTTCTAAAATGCAATATTTATGTATTTTTCACAAAACTGAAATTATACTTTATATAGTCATTTAAAATAAAGTTGTTTTATGAAAAATTAAATACTGAAAAGCACATAAAAACATAACAAACCGTCAGGGATTTTAAAATGCTAACACGCTGTCATATTTACTTAAAAAATTTCAGTTCCTCAGTCGCTCTGGGCCACATTTCAAGTGCTCAGTAGCCAAGTGTGACTAGTAGCGATTTTATTACTTTAGATTATACTGCACTGTGTAACAGAACATTTCCAACACTGCAAAAATTTCTGTCGGGAAACGTTCAAGATACAAACCCTTTGTTGATTGTATAAACAGCACACAGTCTTTTCTTTGCGCTTTTGTGCCTTAAGGTAGTCTTCTCTACTCTTTAGGTAATAATACAGTTTGAAACTTTTTTCTAAAAGTTCTGAAACTTGTATTTTCTACATATTTGAATCTTTACCTCACACATTTATGTAAGTACGTATATGTCAGTGTATAGTTTTTATTAATGTTGTGAGATGAGATTAATCTGTTTTCTTTTTCCCCGTGTGGAGCAGTCCCAGTGGTCTTCAATGCCACCTCTGTCACAAACATACTCCCAGATATGCCTGGTCTCATTTCTGCTCTTTACACTGGTCATTGATTTGTCCCTGTAAATTCTACAGATTTTGATTTACCATTGCTTTATATTTAGTGTATTTTTCAGTTCTAAGAGTTAAAACTTTTTTCACTATATTTTTAATGAGGTTTTTAGAAGTCTTTCCTTCTTCCAAACATGGAAGTTTTTGCAAGTTATCCTTTTGTTTCTGATTTCTAACTTGCATTGTAGTCAGCAATTGAGGGCTCTATGCTACCGATTCTTTGAAATTTGAGAATTGCTCTATGGTCTTCATGGTTACTTTTTCAACTGCTCCTTGAATGATTGAGAAGAATATGTTCTCTCAGACTTTGGGGGCAAAGTAGGTGTGTGTGTATACACACACATATACATGTATGTACATAATATCTGTATGTACATACATACATACACATATATCTATGTCTTAGATCAAGCATAAGAATTGTGCTGCTCAAGTCTTTTTAACCTTAGTAGTATTTTGGTTTGTTCTATCAATTATTGAGATAAGTGTGATAAGAACACTACAATACGATAATGCATTTTCTCAATTTCTACTTGTAGTTTTGTCAACTTTGCTTTCTAAATGTTGAGAGTATATGCAGGTTTGGCATTGCTCTATCTTCTCTGTGAATTGGACCTTTTGTTATTCTGTAGTGACTATGCCACTGCTGCCAAATGTCTTTTTACTGTCTCTCTTGTTTTAAAACACTATAGTCACACCTTTCTCTTAGTTAGCCTTGGCTTAGAGTATCTCTTTCAAATAGGTAAAACCAGATTGTTTTTCAAATGCACACTGGCAATTTTTGTCTTTTATCTAGAGCTCTCAGCCCAATTCAGTTTAATATAATTACTGATAATATGTAGAATTAAAGTTAGCATTCTATTTTATGAATATTTTTATCTTATTTTTGCCCTCCTTTGCCACCTTTTGCATTTTTTCTTATTCCATTTTATTCTCTCTCTGCTAGTATGAAAAATGTATGTTTGATTTTGTTCTTTTACTAGTTTCCTATACATTTTTAACAAGTAAACTTAACTTACTGTAAAGTTTATTAATTCTCTTCTTCCAAATAATTAAAAAAAAAACAAACAAACAAGGTTGCCTGACTCCAGTTAATTTCCTGGCTTACATGTTTTTGTCATTGAGAGTTTTAATTCTGTCTCAATTTTTTTCTCCTATAAATTTGACTTTTTTTTTAATGAATCCTTTGCTTGTCATTCCTTCTTGCATCTCAGATCTCAGGTAAGCTTGTTTATTAAGAGGCTGTTGATGGCAAACTTTACATGAAAATGTCTTTATTTTGCTTTCATTCTTGAATAATGTTTTTGTTCGGTATACAATTCCAGGTTAACAGTTTCTTTCTCAGCTCTTTGGACCATCTAATTGACTTCAACCTCAATGTTACAGTTCAAATAACTGCTATTTGTTGGTAATCTGTTTTGGGTTTTGGGGGTTTTTTTATGCCTGATTTTAAAATCTCTTTATGCTTGTGTTCTACAGCTTTACGACCGACAGAGTTTATCCAGGTGTGGACATTTCATTTTCCTGGACTGATTGTGTTTCCTGGATCTAAGGTTGGTCTTTCATCAGTTCTCAAAAGTTTTTTCCTTTATCTCTTTCAGTGTTGTTTTTCCTCTGTTCTTTTCATTCCTTCAGGAACTCTGGTTTGACTTCTGTTAGGCTTCCTCATTCTGTCATTCATGACTTCTCATGTTAATCTAGTTTTTATACATTTTTGTTCATGTTGAACCTAGATAATTTTAGATCTGCATTCTGATCTTTGTCTCGTTTTTATTTTCTTCTCCAAATTGAGCCATGAGCTACATCCAATAAAAACAAAAATAAAGTGTCTGACTTGATGAAATGTATATGTGTATATGAGTGTGTGATCACCACCCAGATAAAGATGTAAAATATTTTCATCCTGCAAAAGTTCCTTCCAATCAATAGAGCCGCTCCTCTCCCCTGGTCAAGGAGTCTCTTCACTTCCACCACCATGCATTATTTTGAGGTGTTCTTGAACTTCTGTAAAGGAGATCATATAGTTATTCTTTTTATGTGTTGTTTTCTTTTGGTCATAGGATATTTATGAGATTAATCCATGTTACATGTATAAGTAGGTTTTGTGGGGGGTTTTAATTTTTGCTTTACAGCAAGGGGTAGCAAACTATGGCCTGTGGGCCCAGGACATATTTTATTAAAATATTATTGGACATTGCCATGTCCATTCATCAGAGTTGAATAGTTGTAACAGAAGCAATATGAGCCATGAAGCTTAAACTACTTTTTATTGGTTCCTTTACAGAAAAAGTTTGGTTTGTATGGATATACCACAGTTTATTTATTCTTTTCTTATTGATGAACATATGCATCGTTTTTGGTTTGGGGGCATTATAAATAAAGTTACTGCAGATGTTCATGACACTGCCATTGGTGGGTATATACTCATATTTCCTGAATATATACCAAGGAGCCGAATATATACCAAGGAACTAAGTGGTCTTCAGGTAAGTTGGCTGCATTTCTATGAATATTAGTAATGTTAAACACCAGTTTATATTTTTATTTGCCATTTAGATTTCTTTTGTGAAGTGCCTTTTAAAATCTTTTGTCTACTTTTTTTATTAGGTTATCTTCTTGTTAGTGATTTTTAGTTCCTTATATATTCCGGATATGAAACCATTATCCTGTTTATAAATAATTCCTACCTGTGTGAAATTTGCCCATTAATGGTTCCTTTGGGTGAGCAGATTTATTTTTACAAAGAAGTAAGCCCAATTCATCAGTATTTTTGGGGGGTGAGGTGTTAGGACTATTTTCCGCAGTGCTCACAGCATTTTCTTCCTCCCTCAGATTTGCCCTCCCTCAGGCTTCTAAAGATATTTGCCTGCAGTTTCCTCTAGAACCCTGATTGTTTTAGTTTTCACAGTTGAGTCTTTGATTTATCTCCAGTTGATTTTTGTATGTGGAGTGTGGTGGAGATCAAGATTTATTTTCCCTATGATCATCCAAATGCTCTACCCATTTATTGAAAACACCTCTCTTTTCCATCAAGTTGCAGTGGGGTCTTTGTTAAAAATGAATGGTTATATTTGGGGTCCTCTTCTGGACTCTATTCTGTTCTACTTAAAGTATTTATCAATTCTTCCATCAGTACCACTAGTAGTAAGTCCTGGCAAAAAAAAAAAAAAAGTAGTGTAAACCCTCCAATTTTGTTCTTCTTTAGCTGTTTTAGTGCTTCACACTTCTATATAAATTTTAGAATGAGCTTGTATCTATTTAAAAAATGTCTACTAGACTTTTGATTACAATTGCACTGACTCCACAGAGCAAATTTTGGAGAATGGATATCTTAATACCTTCTAGTTTAATTAATGAACATGGTATATCTCTCACTGAATCAGTTTTACAATTTTTTTCTAGTATTTTTTTTTGTGTTTTTTAGTGTAGAGAACTCAACAAATTATCGAATTTGATTTCTATTCAAATAGGCATTTGATTTCTAATGCTAATATAAATTATATCTTAATTTTATTTTCCAGCCACATTGCTAGAATAAATACAATTGATTTTTATATAATGAGCTTGTATTTTGTGACCTTGCTAAATTTACTTTTCCATTCTGGTAGCTTGTAGGTTGTTGGGGATTTTCTAAATGTACAATGACATCATCTGCAAAAAATAAAATTTAATTTGACTTTCTAATCTGTATTTCTTTTTTTCTTTTTCCTGCCTTCTTGCACTGGCTGGTAACACTGGAAGAATATTTAGCAAAGGTTGTTAAAATAGTCATTCTTGCTTTTTTCTAAACTTAAAGGAAGATAATTCAATATTTCACAGTGAAGGATAATGTTCACTTTATTTTTTTTGTAGATGCCTTTTACCAGATTGAGAAATTTTCTTCTATTGGCAGTGTATGGAGATTTGTTTTCACTCATGGGTATTAACTTTAAAACAACCTTTTTATTACTGAATAATTTTAGATTTATGGAAGAGTTGCAAAGATAGTATAGAATGTTCCTATTACCCTTCACTCAGCTCTCTTGAATGTTAACATCTTACATGGTACATTTACCAAAATAAAAAAATTAACATTGGCACAATAAATACTATTAACTAAATGACAGACTTTATTTAGGTTTCCCCAGTTTTTCCACCAATGTTCTTTTTCTGTTCTAGGATCTAATCCATATACCACATTGCATTTAGTTATCACGTCTCCCTGCTCCACTTCAATCTGTGACAGTTTTTTAGCTTTTACTTGTTTTTCATCACTTGCCTCTTTTGAAGAGTACTGGTCATGTGTTTTGTACAGTGTCCTTCAACAGATGTTTTCTTATTGTTCAACCGAGGTTGTGGACTTTGAGGGAAGAATACCACAGAGATATTGCGCCCTTCTGTTGCATCCTGTCTGGGAGAATGTGATGTCCATATCAACATGTTAACGATCCCATAGCTTAGATGGTGGCTGCCAGATTTTTCCATTGTAACATTGCTACTTTTTACTTTCTATCTGTTTTGTTAGAATCATATCCACACTCATGGGGAGGAGAGGGAAAAGCATCAGATAATTTGTGGATATATGTTAAAATTACCTAATTAATACATATTTTGAGAAAGAGATTGTGAGGGTTTGCAAATGTCTTGTTTTTCCTTTAAGCTTGCCACTAATTTTAGCATTCAGCTGCTCTCGCCTGCAGCAGTTATTATTGTGGTATTCTAATAGTGAGTTTCCATTTCCTTCATTCTTTCTACATTCATTGATTGGAATCCTGACTCTGGAGCCAGATTGCTTGGGTTCGTTTCCTAGTTCTGCCTCTTCCTGCTCTACAGTGTAATCTTGGGCAACCACTTCTCTACATTTCGATTTTCTCATCTATATAATGTAAATAAAAGTATCTACCAATAAGGTTGTTGAGATGATTAAATGAGCTCATATTTAGAAAGGGCTAAGAATTGTACTTAGTCCCTAGGGATATAGATACAGATATAGATACAGATATTGTATTTTTTAATGTGGTAGGTTATTTTAATTTTAACTATTTAAATATATAAATTAATCACTAAATTATCTTGTACTCCTGGGTAAACTTAACATATATTTCTATGATCTGGATTTAGCTTATTATTTAATTTTTCTCATGTAATATTCATGAGTCATACAGTGGCTCTTTTGCCATTGTAAATGATGTAATGAATGATAGATTCCTAAAAAAAAAATTTTAAGTAAAAAAATAAAGATTACACAAGAGCTTAGCAACAGAGGTGGGAACATTCCCAATTTCCTAGAGCGATTTATATCTGAGGTAGAGATAGAGATCAAGATAGTTCTTGCAAATGAGTATATTTTTCAATATTGAATTGAGCAAATTCAGAACTTGGCATATATTATGAAAAATGGCCCCTCAACAGGAAAGAAAAATGATCTTAGCTTTCCTACATGTTTCACCTTGAACAGTATATTATCGTAGAGGTTTTAATATTTGGAATCTTTTAAAAGATTCATTTGTCAACAACATGTATTGAGCACTTTTGATATGCCAGGCAATATGTTTTGCTGTTATGGAATTCTTCGTTACTTTTGAGCATAGGGGCCTTGTCAGGGTCATTTCAGAGGCTGAAGGCAGGCCTATTTAAATCATTCAAGGAAATACAATACCTGTTCCTTTTCTAAAAGTGGCTACAATTGAATTCTAATATTTTTTCTGTTTCTTTCACTCCTCTGAGCATCTTAGATTAGGCCCTATCATCCTCTGCTCTTTGTCCATGAATTGAGGTTTTTCTTTCCTTTCCTGCATGGATAGTGACCACTGGGTTCAGTTCCCTGAGGGAAAAAAAATCGTTTAGCGAGATCCCAGGACTTGAGAAAACAGGACCTTGATTTCTTAGCCTGACAATGGTCTTTTTCTGTCTAGTTCCAACTTGCTTTACTAGCTTCTTGGTCTTATTCCTTAGAATTAGTTCATTGACACAGTTGGCCTTAACTGCTCGTCAGAAGAATCTGCAGTCACTGTACTATGTTGGAGGCTCGGCTTTTATTTTTGCATTTCCTGTCCCTTAAGTGGATTTTCCAAAATTTTTCCAGGCTGTGTTCAGAGAGTACTCACTCCAAAATCCTACTAACCAGGAACCCTATAATTTGTAATCTGTAGTCCTTGTTAAATTCTTACCTTTCATTACCAATCTTTATGTCTAAATGTCACTTCTAGTTGGTCAGGTTCTCAGAGATAGGGTTCCAGTACCTACCAGGATAATTTGCATACAAAAAGCTATTGCTAAATAGCTATCGTTCTTAAGTACCTACCATAATTGTACTACAGTTTTGCAAAGTATTATTGTCTCTTTTAAATTGTGAAGAAATTCAGTATCAAAGAGATTAAGAAACTTGCCCAACAAGTGGGAAAACTGGTTTGTCTGATTCAAAAGCTCTTGCTATTTCTTCTGTGCCATACTACCTTGGTACTAAAAATAAATAGTTAAATAGAATTATTTAGTAGACATATTTATGGTAAAATACAGCACTGAAATTTCTTTACTTACTTTGTCAGTATGCTCCTCAGAGTCTTGGTTTCAGTGACCAAGCCACTTGCTGTGGACTGATATATTCCTACTTTCTTTGGATTTTTCTTCTGCCTTTTTATTGATACCAATGGGTAAGGTTTGAAAAGTCTAACTTTGGCTTATTTTAGCTAGTGAAATGGTTAGAAACTTAGGCACAGTTTGGTCTCTGTTTTATTTTTAAGTAGAAAAATTTGCATTTGCCTGATGTTTAATTAAGGCAAACTGATAAGGTAAAAATAGTTTATCTTTTATGAAGTACTTTTTCTACTTCAGAGTACACGGTCGGGGGCGGGGGAATCATATAAAGTGAGCCAATCCTAAATATACAGCTTGATGAGTTTTTACATATATGTAGACCTGTGTAACCACTAAATTAAGATAGACTATATCTTAATCCATCCAGAAAAAGAACACTCACTCACATAGCTCCCAGCCAGTACCTGCCCGAGAGAGAACACTCTTCTGATTTCCATCACTGTAGATTCGTTTTGTCTGTTTGGTAACGAAATAGTATGTATTCCTTTGTGTCTGACTTTTTTCCTTCAGCATACTTTTTGAAAGTGATCCATGTCGATGCATATTTAAATACTTCATTATTCCTCATGCATGTATTTTCTGAATAGCATTGCATTGTATCAATATACCATAATTTCTTTATTCATTTTTGATGTATGGGTCATGTTCTAATTAATGGCTCTTAAAAATAAAGCTACTATAAGTAGTCATACACAGATCTTTTGGTGGACATTTACAGTATTTTGTTTGGGCTATATGTGTAGTTTTAATAAATTCTGCCTAAAGGTTTAGCAACAGTGAATGAATAAATACATATTCCTATTACCAGGGAGAGAAATAGTTGCTGTTCCATATTTTCACCAGCACTTGATGTTGTTATTCTTTTCCATTTTTAAGCCTTCTGGTGGATCTGATATCTCATGGTTTTCATTTTCATTTTCTTCGTTATTAATTATGTTGAGCACCTTTTTATATGTAGCTTAGGTAATTTGGATTTTTTGTGTGTACAGTACTTGTTCATTTTTTTTTGCACATTTTTATTGGGTTGTTTGTCATCTTGTTGATTTGTAGGAAATTTTTTCAGAGGAAATATTTAGTATTACTAGAACTTGAAACAGAAGGTCTCTGTTTGATAATTAAGGTTTAAGCCCACCCAGTATTAAATGTCCTTCCTTCTTTGATCCCTGGGAAAGATGCTCAAATATCCAGGAAGGGTAGATACAGTAGTCTACCTGCACTGCCATAAAAAAATCCACAGAATTGGAGGTTTAAACAGCAGATGTTTAGTCATGGTTCAGGAATCTAGAAGTCCAAGATCAAAAGGGTCAGCAGTTGTGTTCTCTAGCGAGCCTTCTCTGGCTTGTACATTGGTGGGTTTGGGGTTTTTTTGCCATGTCATCAGATGGCCCCTCTGTGTATGTGTGGAGAGAGTGGTCTCTGATATTTCTTTCTCTTCTTAAAAGGACACAGTCCCCACCATTATGATTGCATTTAACCTTAGTTACCTCTTTAAAGTCCCTTTCACCAAATATAATCATATGGGAGGTTAAGGCTTCAACACACACATTTTGGAGAGAATAACATTCCCTATAACATCCTGCCCTCTGCCCACCCCCCCCTAATTTCACATTCTTCTTGCATACAAAATACATTCATTCCATCCTAACAGCCGTAAGAGTCATAACCCATTCCAGTATCAGTTCTGAAGGCTAGAGTCCAAAGTCCCAACTAAATATCTACACCAGATGCGATGAGACTTGAGGTATAATTAATCTTGAGGCAGAATTCCTCTCTGGTGGTGAACCTCTGAGCCAAACAAGTAGGTCATTTCAAAATACAAGAGTGGGACAGACATAGGCTATACATTTCCATTCCAAAACGGGGGAGCTGGGAAAGAAGTAAAGGGGCTGATGGGTCTCAGACAAGTCCAAAATCCAGCCAGGCAATTCCATTAGATTTTAAGAATCAATATCTTTTTTGGCTCACCAAAATCACCTATGTCTTCCCCCACCCTCACCACCTCTGGAACTAAGAGGGAAGTAGCCTTAACCCTTGAATTTATGGTGGGGGTAGAATACCCATGATCTCTGAATTGCCTTGTGGGATTGTTCTTCCCTTTTCTTAAAGCATAAAACATGTTTGCAGCCAAATAGCTTATCTTCTAGTCTAGTCCTGTTCAATCTCAGGAGTGCAAAAGCTTTTCTTTATTTTATTCCATCTAGGTTTCCTTTGGTCCAAATTGGCAGGGTTTCTGTTGGTACAGTCCCAGCTCTATTCCTGGCTTTTGCTGATCTGGCTGATTAATTCCCAGGATAATCTCATTGTGGAGTGATTATCCAGCCACACCCCTGGTGCTCTCTCTGGGACACGCTTTCTCATTTTTTACAGTTTGGGTAGATTGAGGATTTTTCCAAATCTTCAACTTTTTATTCCTTTTTACTTAAGGATTTCTTCAATTTATCTGTTTCTTCTCACATTTTACTGTAAGTAGTGAGGAGATGCCAGGCCACATCTTCAACATTTTTATTAGAAATCTCTTCAACTAAATATTTAAATTTGTCACTTACAAGTTGTTCTTTCCATTAAACACTAGAACACAATTCAGCCAAATTCTTTGCTAGTTTATAACAAGGATAACCTTTCTTCCAGTTTCCGGCAACAGCGTGTTCTTCATTTCCACCTGAGTTCTCACCAGAATCACCTTTAACATTCATATTTCTACCAATAGTCTCTTCGAGGCAATGTAGACTTTTTCTAGCAAGCACCTCAGAACTCTTCCAGCCTCCACCCGTTAATTACCAAGTTCAAGAGCCACTTCTCCATTTGCTGGCATAGTAAGAGAAGCACCCCTCTTCGAGGTACCAAATGTGAATTAGTATGCTTAGGCTGTCAATAACCGAATACTACCGATTGGGTGGCTTAAACAACAGAAATTTATTTTCTCACAATTCTGGAGGTTAGAAGTCCAAGGTCAGGGTGCCAGCAAACAGTTTCTGATGGGACCTCTCTTCCTGGCTTGCAGATATCTGTTTTCTTGTGATTTCACCTGGCCTTTTCCTTTGTGGGTGCCCAGAGAGACTAGCCCTCTGACTCTCTTTATCTTATAAAGATACCAGTCCTGTAGGAGTAGGGCTCCACCCTTAACCTCATTTAGCCTTAATTACTTCCCTAAAGGACCTATCTTCAAATAGTCACGTTGAAGGTTAGGGTCTCAACACATGAATTTGGAGAGGCCCAGTTCAGTCCATAACAATGGGTCTTGAAGAAATGCATGGAGCAGTAAAGTATTGGGACTGAATATAAGCTACTTTAGTGTTCACACTACTCTCATTCTCTGCTACATTTTTTAAAGAATAATATTAGCATTTATAATGCAACTCATTTAGTTTAGCTCCTGCTGGAGATTTTGAGAGCTTGTGTGAAGTAGAGCTATTATGTTAATTCTGTCTGCACTTCTGTGAAGCATGAAGTCAGTGTCATATGTTTTAAGGGTAAAACCTTGTCGCATTCAAAGAGATGCTTAAAACTGCAATCTTGAAAATTGCTTTTAAACAGTTGGGGAGAGATGTTCATATTCTCAGAGGATGTGATTCAGAAAATTATTCACTGGGAGGTTTTAGAATCTACATTATAGGAAAATTGTTGATTTCTCTCACACCTTTCTGGGAATATTAATATAATACAGATCCAGGCAGTCTTTGGAGATTGTAAATTATAAATTTTTCCAGTACACTTTAGGGTTTTGAGTTTGAGTTTGAATTTTAGTGTGTGTGTGATTTACCTGTTTGTATTAATTCTGCTTTTTTCTCACAATGTTGGAGGAATAGATGATGGAAAATATCCTAATTTAAAGCATAAACATGTTATTTAGATTTCTAAAAATTAGAGTAGCCAATATCTGTATGTATGTCTAAAACAAGAAAGAACATTTAGTTTTTTTTCTATTAGGCTGACAACTCAACATATTTTGTAATTACCTAAAGTCACTGAATTGCCCTGTCTGCTCTTATGCTGGCTTAGATTAAAATAGGAAGAAAGAGAAAGAAGAAACTTGGTTGGTCCATAAGGCTTGGATATTTTGAAGAGGATTGATCAGAGATTGTGTATATGAAAGCCATGTTTATTTCATCAATCTTCTCAGAAGCTTTCAGGTATTTAGAAGCTAGCATCTCTATTTCTGTAATTGTACTAATAGGTGGAGGTAGTGGTATAGTCTTTTCCATCTCTTGCCTGGCTGTTTTGTCCAGAATTACTTATACTTGTTGTTCTAAAAACAGGAAATGTCAAACTTCACTGTCCAAGTAGGATCCAAGACTACAAAAAATCTTTGAAGGGGTCTTAGGAAGAGCTAATGTAGAGCTAATTGCAGCAGAGATGACAGCATCTGACCTCCCTATTTAGAGCACAGACTGTTGTGTAACAAACAGCTCCTCCTGAACTGTCCCCTTACTAGTCCCCATTAAGGGGGTGTTTTACCTTCCTTAGCCACATAGGAGTGGAGAGTAGAAAATTTGCTGTACTTGGGAACAAGGCAAGTCTTTCTGCCACTTCCTCCATATACAAGGTTAGGAGCCAAAGGGTCATTTTCCGACTTCAGCTGATAAGCTAGTTCTCTCTGGCAGCACAATTCTGTTCAAAATCTAGAAGGTTTCTTATCTTATTTGTTTCCATTCAGTTCTGTGCACTAGTAAATGCACCCCTAGTTTTTCTTTTGTTTTGAAACCTGGTTCTCAGATCTGCTACAATGATTTGCTTTCTCACCCCTATAAGTCTCTTTCTGAACCTAAAGAAAGTTATTTTGGGACTCTGTCCTCTGTTGAAAGCTTATCTTAATTTTATCTTTTTTCCTCAGTCATTTTGTCCAAACAAAATAGTATAATGGATATATTATATATTCTTGCCCTTGAGGAAATTTAATTTTTGGGGAAAAAAAAAAGTTCTTTCTGGGCTTAAGATCAGCTTCCTCGCTGCTTCCTGACCACTAAACCAAGGTCATGTACTTTAAGTTTTTTCTAGAGAAGTATCTTACTTCTGGTACCAATTGCATGTAGTCATTATGGGCTAAAGTTATACTGGGCTATACTGTGCTATCCCCAAACCTCAGTGGCTTCACTGAACATTTTATTTTTTTGCTCACACTGAACATCTGTTGTAGATTTTGGGAGACTCTGCTCCACAGCTGGACTCGAGCCTCGAATGCACCACCATCTTGTATGCTCTCTGAAACATGTGGCCTTCTCAGTTGCCTTAGTGGGGAAAGAGTATTAAATGGTCTTGTACCAGTAGTTAACTGTTTATCAGCACCCTAAAACTAGTTACATGGCCCTGCCTAACTTCTCTACAATGAGGTTACAGTTTTAAGCAGGGAGAGGAAGATAACATAGTGCAAACTTTGAATGGAGAGGTAGGGTTGACCTCTAGCAAGGGAAGTAGGTTGAGCATTGGAAAAATGAGAGATGCTCTGTCCAATATATCCAATAGCTTCTTTTTCCCCAGAAGAAGCATGAAATGGGGATATAATCAGAGAAATATATGTGTAAGTGTTAGGAGTGAGGAAGCCAGTTGGCAGATAGAGAAATTGGGAAATGGTAAGAATGGGAAAATGTTCTGGAGTTGTGAGGCAGGTTCTAGAACCCAGTCGAGCCTGGTTGACAGAGTTAGAGTGAAGTCACTCTCCTTGGCTGGGAAACCCCATTGCTGAACCCTCTCCCCCATTTCTCCTGAAGTAGCCTTTCCATTCTGTTTTTTCTGTGCATTTTTAATAATCCCTGTGACACTCTGGTCACACTGAGCTGACTTTCTGTTCAAATCTTGACTGTGGTGATAGATATGTGAGCCTAAAGGTGATAAAATTCTATAGAATATACACGCACGCACAGTTGTAATGAGACCGATGTAATCTCAGAAGAGCAGTAGTGTGTATTAATATAAATGTACTGATTGTGATATTGTACTTCAGTTTTGTGAACTGTTACCAGTGCGGGAAACAAGTAACTGGGCACTCCAGGTCTCTCTTCAAACACCCTTGTGAGTCTGCAATTATCTTAATGAAAGTCAATTTAAAAATGGGTGTGAAATTGTTCTGTAGAACCAATAAATAATTTTTATTTTTAAATGTATTTTACTTTTAGATTGTTCCTGCTGGATTGATAGCATAGTCATCATTGGCTTTTGTAAGTTTATATTTTAATTTTTTATCCTTTGCCCTGACATTTGCAATGCCTGGAGCAAAAATTGGAGCAAAACTTTTTTTATCATCTGATTCTTATAATATTTTAAGGTGTGTTTTATCTTTTATGATGCCATTAGGTGAAAAATAGTTACTTTGAGGAAGTTTGAATTACACTTCTTGAGCTAGGGCCAGTTGGTTCTTAGGAGTGACTTCCTCTCAAGGTTATGACAGCAGAAGCCAGGTGCTGTCTGTGGAGCTGAAACTGTGTGTGCGGTTTCTGTCTATCCTGTGGGACAGCAGAGTCTTCACTCAAACATCTGTGAAGGACGGTAGGTACACAGCACCTTGGGAGAAAGCCTAGTTTTAGATGTGAGCACTTTGGCTGGGAAGGTAAAATGAATTGTTTTATTTACCTTTGAAAATCTGGGAATTAGATGAAGTTAGGGGAGGATTCCAGATTGGGAAAATTTAGTGTTATCCCTATTTGGTCATTTGAAGTAGCTATATTTCTGTTCCATAACTTTTTCTTTGTATTATATTGGGGGGGGGAGTTCCTGTTTTAGTAATTGTTTTTTTTAATTCAGTAAAGTCAACACTTTTGCAATAGGATTGAATAAACATTTTTTAACCTAAGAAAATGAATTATTCCATATATCACTGAAAATTACTAAATCGATTTTATTTGGCTGTCTCTTAGAATGGAGACTTGCCGGTATGGAAAAAGAAGGTTATGAACAGCCAATTTTTTTGATTTACATGTCATAATTTTGATAGAGAAGAATTAAAATATGCTAAACTAATTTTAAAGGCCTCTGTTACAAATATTGTCTAAAGGTCTCTTTGTTTTTCATCATGTTACCAGTTATTGGAAAATTACGATAATAGGTTCATTTCTTATGGCTAGAAAGAAACTAATGTATTAAGAATAGTATAAAGAAGTAATGTATACTTCAGAATTTTTTTGCAGTAAGTATATATAGCATTGTTACCAGAAAATGAACAATAAAATCTGAAGGAAGCAAAATGTTTTCAGTACTTAGATTTAAGAAAACACTGTTGGAGGTCAAGTTCAGCCAAATTTTAGCAATTGTATGCTTCCCCAGATAACTCAATATGGAAGCTAAAATACCTGATTTGAGAACTTCAGTTAGGTTCCATATGATTAAAAAGCAATTGAAATCTCAGTCACCTACATATTTCTGTATACTTCATTTTCTATTTCATTCGTTGTTTGATTAGAAGTTCTTTTAAAAGAAAAAAATGAATAGACCTTGATACTCTTAGTAAATGATTCCTAATATTATTTTTTTAAATTGAGAACTTGGAATGTTCTATCAAAATTTAGTTCTAGAAGCTCTCTTTTTAAGAGCTATAAACTAGGGAGCAGACACCCTTGTGAAGAGCACAAGTTTTAGACCAAGCATAGCCTGGCTCTAATTCTGGCTATGATGCCAGTAAGTACGTGACTATGGTGAAGTTAATGAACCTTCCCTAGCCGGAATTTGTCATTTATAAAATTAAAATAATAGCAGCATGAGGTTTATGAGAATTAATTAAGGTGATAGACCTGGCTATTAACAATATTCAGTAACTATTAATCTTTTAACTAATTCTGTATTTCTTAGTACTGTATGCTTGAGATACTAGTAACAATTGTATAATATGCTTTATAGAGGAGACAATCTTTTATTATTTAGACATTATATAGAGTAAATTTTGAAAAATTATATATTCTTATAAAAGACAAAATGACCAAGGAGACATGGGCTGATCTGTAATGGACCCATCAAGTTACCTTTTTGCATTTTTTGAGCATTTAGGTAACCTCTACATCTTAGCAAAGTGGACATAATGAAATGAAATGATACAGATTTGTCAGTACTTTTGTAAATATAAAGCACCAATGCAAATGTAGGAAAGTGGAACTTTATAATGTGGGGACTTCCACCATGACTTCCATCCATGATGTAGTAATAGGAACTGTATTTATTCTCCTGCTGAGCAGCCAAGAAAAAAGAACCCCATAAAATATATGACACAGAAATTGTCAGACATTGGACAACATAAGAAGTAAATCCTGAGAGAAGGGAAACAAATGATGAGCACAAGGCCATAGCCTAAGAAGAGGAACCAAACAGATCCCAGTGGTCACCCTGAATTGAGGTGATAGAGCTGGGGCTCAGGGAAGCTGACACAGCTAGAATTTATAGGACTGAATACCAGAGAAGAGAGGGTTGCATGGGGAGAACACTAGAGATCTTCAGCTAAGTGCTGATTCGTGCATGTGTGTAGGAGAAGTACCCAGGGCTGAAAAAAAGGGCCACTGGAAAGGAAGAGGTAGCTCACATAGGACTGAGAAGTGTGTGTCCCCACCATTGAGAATAAAAAAACTTTGTAAAACAAGTGGTATTAGATGGAGTATACTCAGAAGGGTTTTGCCTCAGTAGTGATGCAGAAGTGGGCCCAGAATAGAGGTGGTTCTGATCCTTCCTAAAACATCTTAACAGTAAGCCGTTAAAGGAGGATGATAAAACTTTTTGTAAAGGGCCAAAAGGAAAATATTGTAGGCTTTGCAGGCTGTATGATCTCTGTTGCAACTAAGCTCTGCCATTTTAATGTTAAAGCAGCCATAAACAATATGTAAATGAGTGGGGATGTCTGTATTCAAATAAAACCATATTTAGAGAAATAGGGTGTGGGCCAGATTTGACCTGTGGGCTGTAGTTTGAAGGCTCCTGGTTTAAAGAATCAAATGGTTTCTAGTAGCTTAACTTCATCCCAGAACAAAGCTCAAGACTATTTAAAGAAATATCAAATATCCAGCACCTAACTAGATAAAGTAAGCAATGTCTAGTGTTCAGTCAAAATTTACTAAATAGACAAGGAAACAGAAAAGGTCAATAGTAAAGAGAAAAATCAATTGATAGAAATAGACTCAGAAATGTCATAGGTTTAATGAACATTTAATAAACAGATTTTACTTAATAAGAAAACATATTTACTAAACAAAGATACTAAGGGAGTTACTATACTATGTACCAAATGTTCAAGATAGTAGAGGAGAGCATAGGGTTTGTTAAGGAGAGACATGAAAGCTATTATAAGACCTATATTGATCTTCCAGAGACAATGTAAATTTGATGAAAAATACACTGGGTAGGATTAAGAGTAGACTAGATATTGCGCAAAGAACTGAATTTAAAAAAATAGCTCATCAATGAGCTGTGGGACAACTTCAGTCAGCCAAATATATGTGTAATTGGGCTCTTCAAAAGAAGAAAGGAAAAAAAAACAATTAAATAATGGCTGAATGTTTGCTAAATTTGATGAAAACGATAACCTCACATATCTCAGAAGCTCAGTAAATACCTAGCAAGAAGAAAAAATATGAAGAAAATTAGACCAAGGATACCATAATCAAGTAGTTTAAAATCAATAATAAAGAAAAGATTCTACTGATTTTAAAACCAGTAATAAAAGATTCTACAGCAGAGAACAGACACTATAAAATTTGGAAGAACAAAGAATGACATCAGACTTTGCATTAAAAACAATGCAAGCCAAAAGACAGTGGAGCAACATCTTTAAAGCAATGAAAGAAAATATTGTCAAACTAGACACCTATAGCTAATAAAAATATCTTTTAAAAAGATAATGAAATAGAGACTTTTTAAAACATACAGACTCTGAATGAACACATTATTATTACATGTACAGTACAGGAAGTGTTACAGGAAGCCCATAGAAAAAAGGGAAATAATATCAGATGGAAATAAAGAGCATCAAAAATGGTAGCCTCCTGAGTAAATAACATTTTTAAATTTTTAATCTTTTTAAAAAGATAATTGATGAAAGTAGTAACCAGAGTTGTGTTAATAACATGAAATATAAAATTGCACAAGGGTCAGGAGGTGAAAAATTGAAATATCAAATTAAAGTTTTTATACTGTAGGTGAAGCAGAGTAATATTTCTTGAAGGTACATTATAATATGTTAAAGATATGGTTATAAACACTAAATTAGTTACTAAAATATTAAAAGAGTTTTAAGCCAAGAGATAAAATTAAATCAGAAAAAAATAGTCCAAAAGAAGGCAGGGGAAAAAGGAAAAAGGGAATGGAAAACAGGTGAGATGAATACAAAAAAATAGCAAGATGCTACATTTCAGCCTAACAACATCAATAATCACATTAAGTATAAATGGTCTAAATACTCCAGTTAAAAGACAAAGAACGTCAAGAGTAGGTTTTTAAAAAACAAACAAGCACTACTATACACTGCCTGCAAAAAAATGCACTTCACATATATAAATACACAAATAGGTTATAGGCTAAAGGATGGAAAATAACATATTATAGCACTAATTTTTAAAAAGTAGCTGTATTAATATCACAAGATAGAAAGTAGAAATTAGAGGAAGAATATTGCCAGGAATAAAGAAGATTTTTTTATAATGATAAGGTAAAATCATCAGTAGGACATAAATGTTTATGCATCTAATGATACAAGGAGAAGTAGACAAATCCACAGTTACAGTCAGATTTCAACACCCTTCTCTCAGTATATGATAGATCAAGTAGATAGAAAATCAATAAGGATATAGAAGATTGAATAGCTCTATCAACCAACTGGACCTAATTGATGTTTATAGTAGACTCTATTCAACAACAGCAGAATATGCATTCTTTTCAAGTATGCCCAGAACATTAATCAAGATAGACAATATTCTAAGTAAGAAAACAAGTTAATTTAAAAGGATTCAAATTATACAAAGAATGTTCTTTGACCATAATGTAATTAAATTAGAACAGAAATGCGTCTGAAAAAATATCTTCTAACTGAACATCACACTTCCAACTAACCCAGGTTTATGTTGTAGGCCATAAAAATACCTTAAGTTTAGACAAGTAAAAATGATACAAAATACATTCTCAGACTACAGCAGAATTAAATTGGAAATCAGTATCAAAGATAGTTGAACAACTCTCAAATATTTGGGAATGAAACAACCCATGGGTCAGAGAAGTTATTTCATTAAAAAATTTTAAATATTTTAAGTGAAAAGAAAATAAAATTTATGAAAATGTATGGTATATAATGAAAACAGTGCTTACAGGAAATTTATAGCATTAAATGAATATATTAGAAAAGAAAATCTAACATCAATAGCCTAAGTTTTCAGCTTATGAAACTAGAGGAAAAAAAGAGTAAAGTAAACCTAAAGCAAACAGAGTTAAGAAAACTTAAGAAGTCAGCAAAATTGAAAATAGGAAAACAATAGAGAAAAACCAACAAAATGAAAAGGTTGTTCTTTGAAAAGATTAGTAAAATAATAAACCTCTAGGTTAACCAAGAAAAAGAGAAGACAAATTACCATATCAGGAATAAGAGAAGGGCCATAATGCCGAACTCATGTATATTACAGTGGTTAATAAGGGACTACTACCAACAACATGTGCCCACAGATTTGATAACTTAGATGAGGTGAACCAATTCCTGGAAAGATATATCTAAAATACTGAAATTCACTTGAAAAATAGATTACCTGAATATTCCTATATCTAGTAAAGAAATCAAATTAACATAGTATAACAACAACAAAGACTTCTAGAAAACAAAACACCAGGCCCAGATGGTTGCACTAGTGAATTTTACCAAATAACCCATGTGACAAACAAGAAATAAAAAGGGAAATTAGAAAGTATTTTGAACTGAATGAAATGAAAACATATTTCCAGATTACTAGGATAAAACAATTGCAGTTCTTAGAGGAAAATTCATAGCCCTATGGTCTATATTATGAAAGAGAAACAGTCTCAAAATAATGACACAATATAAGGGATTGTTAAAATTGTCTCAAATTTCAGAATGTCTTTTTATTTAAAAATATGCTTGTTTCATGTTATTGGAGAAGACAGTTAGGGTTGTTTATCAGAGGGCAACTTTTAGCTCTTAATAGGAAAGAAAGAACCATCAGATTTCCTCAACTACCACCTGAGTTTCTTGAGTAAGACATGTTGACATGTCTCCTCAGCTATCTCAGCTGGTGGAGGTGAAGCTCACATGGATGTTTCTAAGTGCTCTGTACGTGCCTTTGAAAGGTATAGAAATGAACTGAGGTGTGTATTTCATCATTTGCCATGGCCCTTCTTTAAGTAGTACATTTTTGACTGCTTTTGAAAACTGATTTGATTTATAGAAACTTAGAGAGTTTCTAGAATGGCTGTCTTGGATTACAGTGATGCATTATATGAGGAGTTTCTACTCCTAAGACCAGCTTTCTTCAATGAGATACAGTGTTTTGGGGGAATGGTTATTTCACAGCGCCTTGTAAATGAATTCGTGATATTTCTGCCTCCATTATGGAAGAGTAGGAAGACAGGCCCAAAGTGAACCAGTGCCAGAATCAGCTTTAAGGTTCCCGATAGGATTGTCCCACTGCACTTACTGAGAAGATACATTTTCTGTGCAGTTCGGAGTCCTGTATTTTCTAAGTTCATTTTTGTCCTGACTCGTCTCCTCCTGGAAGGGCCTGGTCAGCCCTCTGTACAGTGGTGTCATTGGCAGTCAAATGAGTGATTGGTGACTGGATCCCTGAGATCAGTACTGAAGCTCAAAAGATGGGCACACAGAGAGATTATGTTCTGTGTCAAGGAATGAGTTCCCCATCCCTTTCAGTCCAATATTGTGTATTTTCTTTTTAGGTTAGTAGTTTTGAAATGCAACTCATCTATTCCTACGTTCACTCAGGATTAGTGACAAAAAGGGAATGGAGCACAATGAAATGAACACATTTTGTGACAGGTTTTCAAGAAGGTTGTGTCAAAGAAGCAGTTCAGAATTCAGTGGAGATCTTGGAGACCTTTAATTATAACTGTTCAGTGTAGGTAACCAATCAGGATAATTCATGTTCTTTCCTGGTCCCTCCGCACTGCCACAAACACACACAGCTCATTCACACACAGACTGCCATTCAGGAGCTTGGATTACCAGTCTGGGTGATCACCCAGCTCAAATAAAAAAGCCAACTGTTCTGTCACTGTTCACGGTTATGTTTTGCAAACAGAATTTACGCAAACTGACTCTTTCTTTAGGTCTAGTGGCCATGCGGGAAGCCCTAGGAATTATAGTTCTAAATTTGTCATCTGCCATAGCTTACTGGGTACCAGCCAATAGTAAGGGATGCACCTATAGCAGACTCCAATCATCAGTGGAACTATTAGATTGAGAATAAACTGTCCCAGTAGTTTGGGAATGTTGACACGAAAGAAACTGCAGATTAAGTGAGACCATCACTTGTGGGATCACAGGATAGAGGAAGAAAGGGAGAGTGAGCAGCCGAAGTTTATTTATGGAATGTCAGGGGGCCATTGAGGCTCAGCAGGCCCTGGAAGCAGAGGACTTCCCTGGGTGCCTGTTTTCTCCCTCTGACCTTGGATGAACTAGCGCGCAGTATATTATGCCGGGCGATTGTGCTGGTTTGTCATGGTTAGCATTCTGGACTGTCACTGGAATGTAGGAAACGGATGAATTTGAATTGAACCATGAGGTGGTCTCTGGGCCTTCTCCTTGTCTCAAGGAAACCTGTCGCTGTTTGTCTGGGCCTGGCCTAATGAAAGCAATGGAGGGAAAGAGAGGTGGGCCTTTGATCTCTTTGTTGCAGCTGCTCCCTGGGAACTCGCTGAAATCAATGCCCTGTTTTCCTGAAGGAATGAATGGCTTTGCCTAACTAGCTTTGTGAAGCCGTGGGGGAATTCACTGCCTCTGTTTATTGACAGCTGAAAAGGAGCACATGGGGTGGAATGGACCTTCTTGGGAAAACCAGGCACAAGGAAAATTAGACCTCAATTTAACACAGAGGAATTTGGAAATTCACCCTGAAGGAGACGGTGGTTTCTCATGCTTACATTAGAATTACTCAAGTTTGGGGCTAGTGTGTACTGAACAATGGAGGGTCTGTCACAACTATGTTATAAGTAGGAATATGGTATGCATAATAAATGATGTTAAGTAGAAGTTGATCCAACACCCTCCTTTTTTTAAACACCAAAGTAGAGCGAGACCAATATTAACCATAATATAATCAGGAGATTCTCTTATTTTTGCTTGAATAAAAAAAGTGATATTTAAAATAAGCATTATTAATACTAAGTCTCTAGACAGTGTCTTCCATTTGTTTATGTTTGAAAACATCTTTGAACTTTGTATGTAACTTTTACGAATGCTAGCTCTTCATTTCATTCTGGGTTATATGTATTGAGTGGTAATATTACAATAATACATTTATTTTTTTAAACTTACATTCTTGGGAAATTTTAACTGAGAGTCTATATCAAACATAAATGAAACTAGCCAATGGACCAGTATAGCACTTGCAATTAGAATAGTCCATAAATCCTTAGGCACATTAGTGCCTTACTTTTGAGAACAGTTAGGAAAAAGTCTTGAATTTCTCACAAGGAAACATCAATATACCTTCTTTTGCATCTCCCCTCACTTGCTCGGTTTCCCAAGGAAGAATTTATGGCTTCTTCCTTTGGCCTCCAGCCCTTTGTGCACACCTCTATTATAGCACTTAACACATTGCCCTATAGATCTTTGTTTAGGTGTATTCTTTTCGTTGGAAGTAAAGCAGCTGTGTCGTATTCATTTTTATATCTCCAAGCCTCGCAAAGCTCTTGGCTCAGTGAATGCCTGCTGAATGAATGGGGATTGATAGCTCCCTGTACGTTACTTTGAATGTAATTACTTATCCAGGCTTCAACTGCAAATACTACATTTTAAGAAAACCTGATTGATCTATTGTTACCTGATTGGCGCTATAGCCTTTTAAAATCTTTCCTCTGTGGAGGATTATTAAACAGGCTTTTTTTTTTTTTTTGGCAAGTTTGCCGGGCAGTCCATCAGCTTCTGAGCAGGAGGCATAAAAAGTGCATGGAATTGTCCTTTTCAAAGCCAAGGTCTCTTCTCTAATATTCTTTCCTAAAAACAAACCTCAACACAGCATTTAGATGTTTTCAGTAAGAAGATGAAGAAGCTTACAATTCAGAATTTTAGAGACTTTCACTTAACCAGATTTAGTGATGGAGATGGATAAAACTTTCATTTTACATGATTTAGTTCTGTGATATAATGTTAGATAATTCAAAATAAGACATCTTTTGACAGCATCTTTAGCCAGATTTACCACCGCCGTATGTGATGGGCTCCCTGTCAGAGGAAGCAGACACTTCACCTCTCAGTGACAAGTGTGAGGGAAACTTTGGTTCTAAAGGATTCCAGAAAACGATTTCACAGGACCCCAGAACAAGCCCAAAGAAACAGGTTTTAGCCTGGGAATCAAAACCTGGTTCTTTTTAAACCAGAGCTTTAAGTGGGAACTAGTTGTCAACATTCTTTGGGAAAAATAACATCATAGAATTATCATGGAAAAGTTTAGAAAAAGTTGGTGGGGTGTAGGTAAGCACACAAGTACAGGAACTTGCTAAGGTTTTACTCTCCATGTTATTTTTGTTTTATTTTGCCACCAGGATTATTTGTAAAGAAATCTACTTGATTTCCTGTTTTGATTAAAGGTAGGGATGAAATTTAAAGCACAGGTTCACAAATCTGTGGGTTGTGGCAGCAACCTTAAGAGAGGCAGGGACCACCGCGTGGCCTCTGCACTGGTGGTAGATTCAGCTGCAGTTCTGTGGGGATTTTAGGTTTCTCACGAGATGGGAAATTGCCATGGCCTTGGTCACTGATAGGTTCTTGCCCCCAGAAGCATTAACTTGTAGACGAGAAAGCAGTAAGCATAGCACTTAGGGTTTATAACTTGGCTCTTTGGGCCTCCTGGTTTCTGGAAGTAATTTTATGTGACATTATGCCAAAGTTGGGAGGAGCTGAGGGTGGATGGAGAAGTAGGAAATCCAACCACACTTTCCCATCTGATGTTTCAGTTTTTAGAGGTGAGGCATATCCTTGTCTGCATTGACAGAAGGGACTACACACAGGCCAAGGAAGTGGCTGCAACTAAAAACTGTGTTTTTAGAGTCTGATAACTTCAACTGCATGGTCCTGCAATTAGAGAGACTTTCTTCTTAGGACTGAAGACTGTTGTAATATCCAAGAAATAATAAGTGAAGAGCCAAGCCCTCAGAATGGGTTTGGGGATCAACATATATTAGGCCTCTGTATTTGTGCGTGTATGTATTTCCATAAACAACTTTCTTAGTAGAAAGACACCACTACCTGCTTCCCTCCTACATGGCTTCCTCTCCATCCAGACCGACCCAATAAAGCAGCCCCAATAAAGTCTTATCTAGTCATTGGAAGGGAGACATCTCCTTACTGATTAGATTGAATTGCCAGAAAGACTATTCTGAAATACAGAATTATTAAAAATTAACTTTCTCGGGTATGCTTACTGTTCACAAGTTCTGCCCTCTAGGCTTTTCCTTTTAGAAGGAGAAGGATGTTGCGTTGTTTTTGGAAAAAAAAAATGGTATTAAGCAGAACTGTTTTCTGCTTTGGAGTTTTGGGTTATCTGTTTGGTTTTGCTTGTTTTTTGGTTTTGTTTTTTTACCTCTTAGTGGTCTTTCCTTGCTCCTTAGAATCCTCCCCTTATTTTCACTTCACCCTCAGCCCTGCCCAGGTACTTCTTTCCTCTTCCCAAAGGATCATGTTCTTACTTGACACTTATTTTTAAAGGCTTGACAATTATCTGATTTTTCTGCCCAAGGCTATGAGGTATTTTTACTTGAATTTTGGTCTCCGGAAAATGATGGCAAATGCTTGAGTGCTCCTTGCTTACCACTGTGTTAAGCTCTTCACTTAGATGAACTCATTTAATCCTCAAAAGGCTCTTGTGCTGTAGGATTCTTGTTTCCATTCTACAGGTGAGGAGGCTGAGGCAGGGAGAGACTAAAGAGATTGGGCGAGGTTGCTAAGTGGCCCCAGGTGGCACCCCGACAGGAGTCTAGGCAGTCTGGCACCATGGCCCCTGCTGTTGACCACATCACTGTATTCCCTCTCTGAAACTAAAGATCCTTTAAGAACTTAAAGGTGTGCCCCTGGAATGCTGGAAAATGCCACTATGGCATGTTGACGGAGAGAAATTTTTGATCCTGGCATTCCTGAACTCATACTCTGTGTATAAATGTCTACTTACACAGTACCAGTGTGGTTTTTCTCAATGCCTTTATTTTTAACCTTTGAATGTTTTCCCCTGTAGGATTGCTTTCACGTCTGATGTGGCCCGTTTCACATCACATCTAAAACTCCTTTGTACCTCAGACTCAGAAAGGTAAGTGTGTCTCTGCGAGACCATCCGACTTCTGCCCAGTGGGCTCACTGTGGTCAGTGGTGAGCCTGTGTTCTCATTTGCTCTGAGTTAGAGCACAGTCCAAAGCCTCCTGCCTTTCCCCCATAAGGGGCTTTTATACAGTTGGTTTTTATTTATCATGACTTGCTTACTAGAAACTTGGCAATGTTCCCTCCCTTACATTTTAAAAAGACATTTTAATACTGTTTTATCTTACAAAAACAAACAAATACATACCAGGAAAAGAAATTAGGGGTGCTACTAGAGTCACATTTAGTATGTCGCATGTATTGCAATTCAAAGTCTCTAAATCATGTGCCTAAAATCGCAATATGAGGTGATTCTCAATTTGCATATGTTCTGTCCAAATTCCCTAACATTGTGAAATACGTGTTAGGAAATAAGTGCCCCTAAATCCAGTGTTTATTTGAGGGAACTCGTGGTTGGCAGGAGTCGCAGTTTTTATCTCTTATCATTCTCCATACATCTGGAGATTATGATTTGTATGAAACACCTATTTCAAAACAGTAATTACTGCCTTAAATTTCGCACTCAGCATTTTGGTTGCTCTCCCCCCACAACAAGCAGTGTGTTCTCTGTGTAAACCCATTGCCTTCTCTACCCTACAGCAACCCTCCCCCGTTTTGCAGCTTTAGTGCTAACAGTGTTGCTTAACCATAACTCTTGGCTTCTCGCCAAACATTTTTTTTTTTTACAAAATGTCCTTGACTGTAATATGCCATAATTTTTTTTTAGTTTCAGTGTTCTTTGTAAGATTTCTTATATTTCATCTTACACTTGATTTTGTCCCCCTAAGCCTCTCACTAGATAAACTGCTTCCAAACTTATTTTTCTCTTGGGGTTGACTTCTAGAAAAGCTATCCACACTTGCTCTAGTTGGAAGGCCAAAGTGAAGAGGCTATTAGATGTGTGTGTGTGTGTTCAAATTCCTGTTCTCCAAATAATTCTAATCGAAGCTAGTCCACTTGCCCACCAACACATTCGAAAGGAAGATTCTAGTACTATCCCAAAATGCCAGAATCACGTCTGTGTATCAGTCATTCAGGTAACTTTATAATAACAGTAAGACCCATTCATCCCAGGCCCATTTTTAATTGTTTTCTTTAGTTAAGTATGATGTTGCCATTAAAAGCACAGCTAATAATACTTTACAAATCTTTCAAATATATGACATGTAAAACTTGAAGCTGGAAGTTAGACATTTCTCTTACAGGGGCATGTTAGGAAGTGAAATTGTATTATGATGATCCAAACGAAAGATTATTGAAGTAAATAAAAAATGTATACTCTTTCTGTTATATTACATTCTAAAATAGCTTATTTAGTGTTTTCTAATTGTGAACTTAACCCAGTTTGTAAAATCATTCTTGATACTTATTAACAGACCACATCTCCTCTGTACATACACTTTAGACTCTGTACCAGTCACTGTGCTTCTGTTTGTACATATGTAATGTATAATCTGCTAACAGCTCTGCGAGGCAGAGAGATGTCACCAGGAAGAGGAGTTAGGACACCTGCCTAAGGTCACATACCTGGCGAGCAGCAGAGCCAGTACTCACACCCAGAGCCACCCAACTCTAGAGCCAGTGTGCTCCCTTCCGTGCCACCCCGTCCGCTTAGATGACACAGGCAGGCGCACCTTGTTTTGTGGCGCTTCACAGGGGTTGCGTTTTTTAACAAATTGAAAGCCAGACCCTCCACTAACACAAAGATTATAATTCACTTTACTGCGATACCTGTCTGTTGTGGTCTAGAACCTAACCCTCAGTGTCTCCAAGGTATGCCTAATAGAACACTATCATTTGGTTAACAGTTTAAAACTGATGGTAGAACACAACCTACTCTAGAGTAGAGTATGCTTCTCACATCATGGAAAATGTATTAATTATCTTACCACTTTAAGGTGAGGAAAGTCACTAAGAAATATCATGAAAATTTGTTTATTTCCCAACTCTCTAAACAAACAAGTTGAAATGAAGGCAGCTGCAGGGGTAAAAGAGTTAGGGGTCATAATATAAGAGAGTGTTAAATATTATCATAAAAGGTAGTAAAGGAAGCACATGTCTCAGTGTGTTTAGAATAATGGTAGGAGTTAGGTATGCATGTTTACACTATAGCAAATGTACTTTAGGGAATAATTTAATCGACCCATGATGTGTCATTTCCCAAGATAAAGTTTTTCTTTTTGTTTGAGCATAGGAATTAGAAGTGGTCCCCAAAGCAGACACACACGACAATGTAACTTAGAACCACATGACGGTGGTCATTATCGTTTTATGTTCTTTCCCTGAAATATTTCTCATTTGCCCTGTATATTCAACTCAAAGGGTGTAAGAGTGTTGTTCTTTCTGAATGAGGGAAGCTTTAAAACTTTATGGACAGGTAATTTTATAAACTTCAGTGTTCAGTTATTGCATTTTTGTTCACTTTTTTCTTCTTCTTTTGCTTTTTGTGTCCGCCCCACAAGGAAATTACCATTTCACTGATTTTAAGGTATGAAATGGATAAATCTAGGCACATGATCTATGCATCTGCCATCTACGAAATCTTTCCATAACACAAGCCTGAGTATACTGCTCTCCCACTTAAAACCTCTCAGCAATTCTGAGTAGGCAGGACTCATGGTCGCATGTGACAGAAACTAATGGGACCATTGCAGAATTTCAAACAGCCACATTTGGAATCTTCTGACACGCAACTAGAAGCATATTTGCCTGTTAGAAGAATCGCTGGGACAGGAGGTTGTGTAAGATGGGGGAGAGCCAGTCCAAACAGACTGGGGAGCTAGTCTGGGTCTTAGTCTTCAGTGTGTAGAAATGTCTCTTTTCATTGCTCTAACTGGACTCCAGGCTCCTTACTCACTAGGCTGGTAGGTAGTAGGTTTAAAGGAAGCCACATGAAAATTGAGTTTTGGCCAACAAAGTGGGCTAGTCCTCCATTCTCTAGCTTACCTTCTTACTATCCCCCACCCCACCAAGCTTTGGGGTACCACAGATTAGAAGACAGTGTCCGTACATGGTTGCACATGTTAGATGTTAGGAAGTGGAGATGGACCATGTGAGTCCATTAAGTGCCTCCTTCTCCATCTTCCCTTCTGAGCCCCACTGTCTGGTGTGAGAAGGGAAGCGAGTGTCAACAGAAGAGGCCAGACCCTAGTGAGACCAGAGGGGCCCCACGCTGTGGTTGCTCTGGTTTTCCAAACCTCTGCTTGCCTGCCGAACACATAATGTTTGACTTCCATGTTCCTGGCTTGCGAGTTCTCTTCTTGGGTACAATTTAATGCCAGCTACTCAGCTTCCTAATACCCAAACTGAGAGGACACATCCTGGCACATGTGGCCTCTACCACAGGCCCTTGGTCCTCGGGCAGGCCCTCTTCGCCCAGGTCTGTCTTCCCTCTGGATGCGTACCCACGTGCCAGGGCAGACTTAGCAGGTGCCTGTGCCACAGGAAACTGGGGCTCCCTGGTTGCTGATTCTTGGGCATTGAAGGCCTTCCTGCCCCAGCTCTCTATTCCGAAGTTCTGATTTCTGAATAATGGCTGTCAGATCTTGCATGCTCTCCAATTTTCAGGAGGGCCTTGCTAGTCCTCATCCAAAAGCCTCAGATGTTCAGTGGCACAGCTGGAGTGGGGTTTGCTCAGAGGACATGATGGGCCTCGAAGTCTGGGTCCCTTAAGAAGTTTTGTTAGGTGCACAAGTACCTGCTGTTTCTGTAACATCTGTGAATCACCACTTTTGTCACAGTAAGGGTTTCCCCCAGACCTCCTTGCTAGCATTTCCACCTTCTGGAAAAATCCACAGCCCCACTGCCCATCCCAGCATGTCACTCTGGCAGGCACTTCTAAGCTCGGGAATCGGGGACGTGTCCTGTGACTCCATGCTAGCAGCACCAGCCTCTCTTTCCTCTTCCTAGTTGACTTCCTCTGTCCGACACTCCCCCAACCCGCCCTTTTCCCCTTTGGTTTTTGAGAGATTCAGAGTTTAAGATAACTTTCTTTGCCTCTCTCTTTCTAGGTATTTGCATAGGAGTCAGAGGAGTTAATCTTGTGAGTAAACACTTATCATCTGCTCCTTCCCTTCCTTCTCTATCCGCACCACTCTCCCCACCCCACACCCTCCAGGGCTCTAAAGCAGAGGCCCAGCACCAGCGTCTCTGCAGACTCCACACTCCCCCTTGCAGCGGGGTTGCTGGTAGAGTGGGGTGGGGGGTGCTTCTCTGAAACACAGTCTGGCTCCAGTTAGGGTGGTTGAACCTCATCTATAGCACAGGTGTGTACTAGTCTTAGCACCTGTTTAAGGCACCAGCAAGTCTGCCTCTCACTCCACAACGTTAAATATGCAGGAAGTATCCTCTTTTTTATTCCCCGTAACTATTTTAATTCACACTCCAGCCCCATGTGGCCAACCTGGAGGGGAATTTCATTGCAGTCATTTTTAGGTGTCTTCCCCTCCCTCCTGGGTTATGTCCTGAAACCTGGAGATTTCCACAGTACCTGGTGTATGAGGGACTTGTCTCTGGCCCTTGGCATTTTCACAGTCGTGGTCTCTGGAAGCCTCAGGCCCACCAGCGAAGGTTGGGAATCCCTTGCTCAGGTCTGGCCTCCCGGAATGCACTCCATGCATGCCCTGCTGGGGCCTCCGTGCTGCCTCGGGAACCAGAGCTGTGCAAAGGCCCCTTTCTGGGGGCTGGCAGGTCTCCTTTTCCTTTCTGCATCAGGGGCGCGACAGAGGGGAAAGTGTCTTTTTTTCCACCCCCTTCCCCACTCTCTCCTTCTCCCACCCTAGATGTTGGGCAGAATCTCCTCATTTGGTTTAGATGTTAAAGACAGACTGCTTCTCCCGTCATCCTGCACCTGTTTTAAACGAGCTAGGAAGGAAAACTGTTGGAAGGACAAAGTAAAGTTCCAGAGCTGTCCCTCCATACTGGTCTGGAGGCTGACATAAAGACAAACCACCACCCAAACCGTGGTGACTGTAGACACTGGGAGAAGGAAAGAGATTTGAGAGACTATAAGCTTGCAGATCTTACAGCTTTAGCTTAGTCACAGAGAAAAATCTAGCATGACTCCAGACGTTCTGGCTTTGGAGAGGTTAGAAGTGATACTCGGTGAAGAGACTGATCTGTTGCTAATGTGGACTCACAAATCGCACAGCCTGGATGTAAAATCCAGTGCAGCTGGTGTGAGCATGGGCAGATTTGTGTAACTCCTAAGCCTCAGTTTCCCCCCAAGTAAAATGAGCTTAATATCTCCTACTCAGATGGTGTTGAGGGCATTGAGTAAAGTGATTAAAACAATGGTCATCACTCTGTGAGCATTCAGTAAATGTCAGCTGTTATTACATAGTTGGTGTCAGTGGCTAAACTCTAATTCGGAAGAGGAGCCCGGAGTCCGGACTGAGCTGTGTGGAGTGCCTGCTTTAGAACAGGGCTCTTCAGGGGGAGCTGCAAGACACCAAGGCAAGAGGTAGGTAGGTGGACTTGTCTGGAATTTTAAAGTTTAGGATTAAAGGTAAATATTTGGGAGGACTGTGATCTCAAGGAGTAGTTGACATTGGGTTATGAACAAAGTCCCCCAGGGACTGTGAGAAAAGGTAGAGGGCCAGGTGCCAGGCTCACAAATCATTCAAATTTCCAGTGACCTTTTGCAATGTGCTCCTCTGTGCTGTATGAGTGAGTATCCCACATAGGGTCTTCACTGCAGAGGTATAATCTAATCGTTCACTGTGGTCCACCTCCGTGAAATAAGGTTTAGTTGTCCGTGATCTACCATACCAGGTGGGCTCCTTTCCATTTGGAATTACAGACTTGAGGAACTAAAATAAAAAATCTTAGTTGAGAGGCTTTTCAAAAATAAACCTTGTACATCTTCAGCCCAGAGGAGTCTTTCACTGAAAACCAAGGCAGAATTTCCAGTGTTTGGGGCTGCCCAGTTCCTTCCCACTCAAACCATTAGAAATAAAAAAGTCAGTCTGAAGAATTTACTTAGCGAAATCAAGGGTAGCTAGAAGTGAATGAGCTGAAACTGGAGGGAAATCCCTTTGTTCAGTTCAGTTTCAGTGAATGCTTGGCAGGCAGCTAAACCAGTTCATTAACAGAAAAGAAGACATGTCCTTAAATGCTGCTCTCAGAAGCGAGTGCCTGGAAGAGCATATTGTGACTACCAGAAAATGCATTCTAGAAATCTTATGCTCTAGATTCATGAAACTTTAGTTTTTGTCATCAGTGAAGGGACATACCATTTACCCCCAAATATTTTCCCATTTATCTGTAACAATTAACTGGAATTAATCTGTCTGCCATGCGCCAGGCCCCGTTCCGAGAAAAGTGGGATTTTTCTTGCTACTCTGGAGCTCAGCAACATCTGTATTTAGTTAGGAATGTCGGGTATCATAGGGCCATTTGGGGCCATGTACTTTTTTATGTAATTGACATATTAAAACCTTTCCCTGTGGTTTTGAAATCGAAGTTCAGACCTGAAATGCAGTCTGCAAGTAGCATCCTGTCAAACTTAGATGTGTTATTTCTCTGCACTGTCTCTTCTTCTTTGCTGTATTAAATTGTCCTGTACTGCACAGGATTATCCCCCAGGGCCATGCGTGCTTTCAGGTTCTCTGTTGCATTGTTAACTATTTAAGCATTAGACTGGTGCAGAGATGGCAGGTGGGAAAGGCCAGGGACTTGATCTCCTCCCGGCCAGGGTTCTCCTCTTTCACTAGTGCTGCTTACATTGAACAGCTTAAGAATAAGCTCCTGTGTGAGCCCTCGGAGGCCAAGGAGTATTGTTGAATTCAGAAAGGAATCTCTTTCTTTCAGTGATAATTTGAATATCCTGACAATGGAGCTAAGCTACTCCACGGCCTGGTTTGCGTACTGCATGTCATGTGCATGCTTTCTAGTGGGGCAGAAGAGAGCCTCCGCGTCTGAATTCCTCAGTTGGTATTGTCTGTTGGTGAGATGGGTAGGGGCAAAGGAAGAATCATCCAGAAGAATTTCATTCCCTTGCTTTAATGTTTTTAAAGCCTTTAAAAAGAAATTAATCCAGGCCTTTGGAGACCATGATAAATGTTGAGTATTTTGAGAAGAGAGATGGACCATGAAGATGATTTGTGAAGTGTTTATACATGCAAAGTGAGGAATACATTTAAAACAAATTCTCTGGATGATTCAGACAAAGAACCCACTCCAGTTTTTCCCTTGAATTTGTGGCAGGTTATTTTAAAGATTTAGTTGTCTAAAATGGCTTTAATTTTTTTATTTTTAAAGTGATGTTCTTACCCAAAATAAACAGATATAGTCTTTTTTGATCAAATTAAGAAAAGAGGCAACCAAGTGAAAAAATTACTTAGGTGAGCTATAATTGACTTTATTTCTTAATATATTTATCTTTGTACTGGCTAAGAAAACCTTGAAAAGCTTCTCACCTAAGAGGATCAACTGGTTGGAATAGTCTTATTTGGAAGAAGCCAAGCTTTATAATTAATTGGTGACCAGAGATACCAGTTTCCGAATGCTCACCAGGGATCTGTAGTGCAAAGCCGGCTGCAGACTTGGCCGTGAAGCCTTGGTACAAACATAAATCTCAGGGCCCTAGGGATGCCATGTGAGCCTCTGCCAAAGATTTCCCTGGCACTCTAATGCATGGCTAGGTTTGGTAAACCACTGGACTGTCTATTCACCTTGGAGCCTTCAGCCTTTCCACCCTGCACACTTGCTAAGTCTGTACATTTATACAAAGCTGTTGTTGAATATGAATGCCTACTAGTTTTACTGACGTTTTCAATTCATAATTTGTTTCAGGTTTGTTATTGCCTGGATTTGCATACCTGTTTTATGGTATTCTAATACTGTTGATTTTTTTAAAATACCGTTTCCTCTGACTGCTATTTTGAATATTTTATGTAAGCAATTGCATGGGGTTTTTTTTTCTACTTGCAGAAATCGGGAAAATTTCAGGGTTTTTAAAATCTAGTTGCAAGTAGGACAAAGGATATAATAGAAATACTTAAAGGTTGTCTTGGGCAAGATTATATGAAATACTGAAAATCTTCTAAGTTACAGCATTATGAACTTTATGACACCTCTTAAATATAGCAGATGATCCACACGTTTTAAGACTTCTGCTGTTTGGTATTTCTGATACTTAAAAATTAAGGGTGGTAGGTCTATTGAGGTGTTACAACACAGGGTTTCGAAGTTTAAAACTGATCTTCCTTCCGCTTAGTAAAATGAACGGAAGCACAATAGAAAATCTCTCTGCACAATATCAGTTGAGTGTAGGCTCTTGAAGTGAAGCCCCAGTTGCGGCATGAGAGGGGGATGTTTTGCTGGCTTCATTCACTGAAGACGTGCAAGATCTCTCCTTACAGGTTTGAATCCTCAACCTGCAAGGATCCGCAGACGCCTGCGAGGACCCCGTGACCATCTGAACACTGACGTTTCCTGTCACCCAGTAGGTATGCAAGTGGTGGTCGCTGTTTGAAATTATTTCTGGCACAATAACTGCTTGGACACACAGTAAAATAAGTCAAAGATGTGCAGGAGGTTCAAAGTACTTCAAAAAGGTTCTAGTAGAGAATAAAAGTACATTTCCCTCTCACACTGCAAATAGCTTACAATAGAATTTTTAATCTTTTCTTCTTTAAAAAAGCGTTCCTACACTCTGCATTTTTCAGGGACTCAGGGGATACTATTAGCAACTTTCCATATCCTCTGCTCTTCCCCCTCCGCAGCCCCATAGTATCTGCCGATCTATGGAATTTTCTGCTCACAGCCCTGTCGGTTCAGAAGCTTTAATGCTGCTTTGACTGCACTCCTAACTGTGTACGTAAGAGAACATGGAAAGGTTACCCTCCCCTTTGTGGAAGATGTTGACTGATAAGCCTGAAGATGATGCTGGTCGCATACCAGTGGCACTAGGGAATCCAGCTACTGAGGCTCTGTTTGGAAACGCTATAGCGAAAGCTATTGCTGAAGTCCGCTGTCCCTTCAGACATCTTAGTCGGGGGTGGCCACGTGCAAGTGGAAAGAGGGAAGCTTAGCTCGGAACACCTGGGTTTGGCCTCTGGTCACTGTTGTGGTCATCAGTAATGATAATGGAAGTGAACACTTTGGGGCACTCGCTGTGTACCAGATGCTTCGCTTGGTGCAGTTCATTATTCTCAGTATCGTATTCATCAGTGCCTGTGAGTAGAGAACTTAAGTCTCTGAACCTCAGTTTCCTCATCTGTTAGAGGGAAATGAAAATGCTTTGCTGCCTCTCTCAAAGGGCTGGCAGATGGAAATTAGTAGACAAAATAGCATGAAAGGACTTCTATGAGTTCAAAGGAAATATATTATTGTTTTACTAAATATTATTTTGAATCCCTTTAAAATATAATGTTCTTGCTAAATTATATTTTGACTTATTGGCTAAGAGATTGACATCCATCCCAATCTGCTAGTGTATCTACTAGAACCGAGAAAGGCACTAGCAGTTCTGATTAGGTGAAGAGGGGTGATCTCACCATTCATTGTATCTTCCATTTACCACGTGAGTGACATTAGAAGCAAGATCCTGAACTGCGTCTGCCCAGTAGTTGGTGGTGAGTCCCTGGGCTGAAGACAGGTAGGGGGTGGCTAACACACTAGGCAGTAGGCACAGGAGCAGAGTGGGACAAGCCGAGGCAGGAGGGCCAGTACAGTCGCTAGGTGAGCAGGAAAGGAAGCTCAGCTTGAGACATCGCTATAGGCTACTGGGAAGGAACAGCAAGCATGCGGCAGCGGGAAATTGGGGCTTATTGTCAGCAAAGGTGCCCGGCCTCTGGGGTGACTGGAGCACAGACCAGCACATTGAAGCTGCCTGCGGATGGGCTGTGGTATGGACCACACATGTGGATTGCAAGGACAGCTACTTAGAGAGTGCGCATTCCTCCCCATTGAACTGGGTATAATTGCAATGGTTTGTTAAACAAACAAAGGACCCAAAGCTGTGAATGGGGGAGAGAAAAGACTTAAGGTGAAAAGGAGAGGCGGCCCTGCTTGCTAATGTTCCACTCCTTTTAAGCTTTCTCCCCCATTTCCTTGACATTCCTTTCTCCCTTTCAGAGAAGCCAGTGCAGGGGCTTGAAAAAGTTGCCTTGTCTCTCTCGTGTCATTTCCTTTTGAGATGGAAACCTGATGAAATGTTTATCATCTTCAAAAGAAAAAAAAATGAAACCCTGGGGTCATCCTAAATGATACATATTTATATTTATATCTTGAGTATAACTGTTCATATATTTCAAATTAAGTATTCCTGGATGAACGATTTGCTTTGCATCATTTAAACTTACGAGGTGACGTGGGAAGGCAGAGAGAAAGTCTGCACTGAAGTGTCCTATAGTACGGTGTCGAATAAACAGGCACATGGTCTCTGAGCTGGGCTTCTGCAGGAGGGGACTGAGGCTGGGACCTGGGTAGCAATTCCACTTTTCTTTCTTAACTGTACACAGTTTCTAGTAAAGTGAGTTCTGGATGCTCATCCATTGCAAAAGCTTGAAAAACAATAGTGCTAAGTTGTCATTTAAAACTGCCAATTACATTCGTGTCCATTCGGGTAATCAGATTTGGTCTCAGGCTCATCTTGTGTCAAAAAGACCATTTAGTGTTTCAGAACAGTACTTTTAAGTCGGCTGTGCCCTGGGGTAATGAAGCTATCCATGGGGGATGGATAAGTGATTACTTGGAACTGCTTTCTTGTGTAAAGCAATCTGTTGATGAAATATCCTCACTTTCACTGCCTCCCAGTTCCATATAGGATAACCCCAGGTCCTCTCCTGGTGTGTGGGACCCTTTGTGCTCAGGGCACTGCCCCCTCTCCAGGCCCCTGTACTCACACCTGCATCCCAACCAGATGGAACCCTGTCCCTGCTGCCCTCTGCTGCTTCCTGCCTCTGAGCTTTTTTATGTTCTTCTGTCTGCAGAAAATACACTGCCTCCCTTTGGTCCACCTGGTACACTCCTAGATTCAGCCTAGGGACTCATTATCAAAATTTAGAAAGTACAGATATTCAAAAAGAAAAAAAAAACACAGAAAAGTTATTTCTAATTCCACACCCCCCCAGAGATACTTTGTTGACAGCATTGTTATCTGTACTTTAAGCCTTTTTCTGTTTATTTAGAGATATTGTTGTTTGAGAATTACACAGTGTACCCAAGTCTTGAGCATCTTTTCCAGATCTCATATAATTTTTAAGTTTCTGTCAAGAGATGTTTGACTCATGAGTCTGGCTTCCTGTCACCAGTGTGACTGGTCTCCTTTTCTTGTTTCTTTTCTCAGTTGAGCCTTTACCCTCACACACTTCCTGGGAAGGACCCAGGCTTTTCTTTTGCCTGGAATGGTAACCGTATTAGGACAATAGGCCCTGCCGCTAATTAGGTAGTTTTGGTTCCTCCGTGCCCTACTCTTAAAGTCCCAGGAAAAGAGATCAGGGCTGTCAGCTATAGAAGCCTACCCTAAAAAGAGCCTAAAGGATTTGTTGGGAGGGAGGAGGGGGATCTATTTTCAGCTGTCACAAAGGAATAGTCCCCATCACTGACTTTAATGACTAGAAAATCTTCTCTTAATACCAAAGGCTCTTGTCTGGATTTCAGGACGGCTCTCTGCCCCTCACCCCCACTGTGCTACCTAGAGTTCATTAATAGTCTCCTTACAGCAAGGTCCGCTCCATTTCCGCAGCAGAACCAATCCTGGACCTCACACATGCCTCTCTGGGTGCACGTACCTATTTTGCTTGTTTGGAGACATTTGATATTTCTTCCTAAATGTTTATATTGAAGAATACAGTATATGTGACGGGGAGAGGAGGCCTGCGGGAGATTTACGAATCTGTGAAGATGTTTTCTTCCCTCCTTTCTGCCGGATGGGTATTCATGGGGACCAACCCGTCCTGTAGCACTTTGGCCCTGTCTGGAGACTGCCCGGTGGTGCAGCGCCCCTGCTCCCACTGAATGCAGGCGAGGGCAGGGACCTGGGTGCTTACAGACATCTATAAGAGAAAGCACCCTCGTGGGGACAGATCCTGGCCCAGTCATCCTTTCCCTTTGGGGGTGTAGCCTCTCTTAGTCTTCTGTGACTGTGAGGCTCACATTCCTGGGCCTCTGTCTTTTCCATTGCTTCTTCATGCCTCCCCCCCTCCCCCACCAGTCCCAACTGAGATAGCGCTGTGGGCCTTCTCTACCTGCTTCTACTTCTTCTCCCCCCACCTTCCTTGTCTCTCCTCCATGTAGACTGGAGTGGCTAGCCTCAACTATTAAAATGCTTAGGTATCACCTTCAATTCACTGAACATACTGCAGCAGAGAAAGGCTCCCGGCTGTAAAGAGCCTGCCTTCTTTTAATAGAGTGGGCAACCGAGCAGGGATTTTGAGCGTTAGGGTCTCATTTTGTACAATCACCAGTCAGAAATTATTTTGTAACATCTTACTACTTTTTTTAGTGCAAACTTAATTTTCATTTTGCTTATTTTTTTACATCACCATTGACTTGTCATTACACTGTCTTACCCAAGAGGAACTGGGGGAATTTAGAGACAGGAGGCTTCTTCTGCCCTTGGTGCCCCTGAGAATGGCATGTCCCCGCAAGCCTGCTTCTGCCCTGTTCCTGAGGGCAGAATAGAAATCCTAAGGGAAGCTCCTACTAGCTGCAGCCTGCCGCCTGCCATGAAAAAAACAAGTTCGTCCTCCCCCCCAGGACAAGTCACTTTACCACACCACTCTGGGTTGATGGTGTGAGCTTCTCAACAGGCTTGGAGGCCACCCATGTAGAGCTCAGTAATTTATAAAGACACTTATAGAAGCAAGGTTCATAATGGTACCTACTTCCCTAAAGCCAAACAGCCTAAGTATCGTTTGCTCTGATTGGCTTAAAGAGGGGCCTCAGCTCTCTTTCTCGCAGTCAGCCCCCTTGCTGAACGCCCATTAGGCACCGGTGAACTCGGCATGTCCAAAACAACTTGGAACTCCAGTACTTCGCTCCATTTGCCTTTGGGTGCTCATCCTTCCTTTCCCCGTCTGCCACCCTGTCACCTCTTTTCTCTACCCTAGCCTGAGTTCTAATCTAACTACTCTGTTAACTGTCATTTCAGTCTGCCCTCTGTTCCATTTAAGGCAACTGTTAATCTCTTCTGAAAAAGGGCAGAAGCCGAAATGGTCTCACTACCCCTCTCCAGTGCACCTTACACATCCCCGCCATAATTATCGATCAGAAGTACAATTGGACAAGTCTGTTGGACAAGTCTGCTGCTTGTAATGGGTTCCTGCTGCCTGGCTCCCTGGTCCTCAGACTGGGGTTGTCCTTGCCCCTTGTGATTTGGCTCCTCTCAGTCTTCTGTGGTTCTCTGAGGCTTGTATCTCTGACCTTCCACCTTTCCCATTGCTTCTCATTCCCTTGACACGGTGCTTTGTTGGCATTCTCTGCCCGGTCCTATATCTTTTCTCCCCACCTGCCTCACTCCACCTCCACATAAACTTCAAATTAGTGGCTAACCTTGATTAAATAGGTTAGTCATCCACTAAATTATTACAACAGAAAAGCCCACCTTCTCCCAGTGGGATGGAGATACTCGTCACTGACCCTTCATGATTAGTTGTTGCCTCTCTCTCCAGCCTGCATGCCCACAGTGTCCCCGTATTTAAATCCTATTTCAGTCCTACTGAACTACAGATTGTCAAGTGCCCTGTGTTCATTTACTCCCTTGGGCTGAAATAAACTACTTCTCCCTTAGACGCCAGGTGAACTTGCGGGCTCAGCTTTAACTTGGGCTTCTCCTTGAAACGTCTGTGTCTCAAGCAAGAGGTGGTCACCTCTTACACAACTAACTGTATTCCTTACCCATCCTAAGAGTTACTCATTATTTTTACCCTTTTTCACGCACACATCTTTACAGAGCAATTAATTGAACCCTATCTGTAAATTGCTAAGGAAGAGTATCTTTGAAGGCATACATTCTGTCCACGACTCCAGGGTTAGGAATGGCCTTTGTTGGTTTTGCCTAACTTTCCATTTTTGCCTATCTGGTTTAAAAATTGAATTTTATTGCAGCGTGTTTGTTTGGGAGGTGGTGGGGGTATTGAGAAATGAAACACAAAGTGTCAGATGTAGTAAGTGTATGACAAAAAGGAAAAAAAAAAGCAGGGAAAGGGGGTGTGAGGAGTGCCAGGGGTGGGAGTGGGGTTGGTCTGGGATTCAAGAGGCTAATGAGGACTGGCGTTCTGCCAGCCAAGTACAATGAAGGGGGAAGGCCAGAGACTAGAAAGTACAAGGGCTGTGATTTTAATGATGGACCAAGAAATCTGTCTCTCTCTAGGATGTTAATGATAGTTGTTTTTGAAGTTTTGTTCTCTATAGTCTTTTTTATTTTCTCCTTTATCCTAATTGCTTTTTTGTATTTGTTCTGTGTCAGTTTTTCTTCTGATTTCTGATGATCCCTGGTTGCCTGCTGATTTGTATGAGTGGAGCCGTGAACAAGCCGGTTTAAGCTCTGTGTGCTTAGACAGGGCCTGTCAACAAGGGCTGTGTCGCAGGGTCATGCAGGTAGACCCTGGAGACTGCCACTGGTCCTGGGTGTCAGCTCTTTTCTCTTGGGCTAATCAGCTTCCCCAGAAAAGACCCTTCAGTCTCCTGCCTTAGAAGGCACAGTTTTGGCAGACAAATGGGGAAAGCATGTGAACCTCCCCTGGACCCATCCTGTGTCAGCATCGTGTCCCACCTTGGGCCTCCCCTGGGAGGGGGTCTGAGGGCCGGCTGCTTCACCACCAGACTTTCGGCCCCTCTGCTCTCATGCCAACCCCTGCCCCCACCTCCAGAGGTACCCAGTGCCCAAATTTCTGAGACTTTTGATGGACTCTCTAGGGTAAATCCAGTTGCTGCATAGCTATCATTTCCTGCTTAGAATCCAGCTTTCTTGGCACTGCTAAATCAAAATACTGCTCCATTACCTGCTCTCCAGCACCCAGAATTTTGTTGCAGGTACCTCCTTTCCTGCTACCTTAGGCTGTGTTTTTGAAAAATCTCACTGATACTGTTTTAAGAGTTTCGGGAGAGGCTGGAGCTATGTACTTTCATTCAATTTACCATCTTTAACTGCAGATATTACTCACACTGTTGGTAAATAGAAAGCACTCTGTGCTTTTTCAGTTTTCTAAGTTTAGTGCCTGCATTTGGTGTTCCAAAGCAGTAGTGTAATCAGTGAGACAGCATCCTTATTAATTTTCTGAGTATTAAATAAACAATTCCCTTTGGCTTTCTTGCTTATTTCAAGCCTTATTTTCTGAGAAAATAAGAGTGTAGTTACTGGGTTAGTTAACAAGACGAGATCTTTCACGGTCACAGTTGAAAGAGTTAGTAGGCAGCAAACCTGCCTGTTCAGCAGGCTGTGGGGGAACACAGGTCTCACAGGGTGGGGCAGGCTCCCCAGAGCGAAATAGAGGGGCAGACTCAGTCAGTGTTTCCCACCAACGGGCACAAATGACAGCAAGTTGTTGCAACCGCATGAGTGGGAAATGTCTCCCAAGCTGTTGAATGAATATTCCAGGAGGGACGCAGAAGAACCTTTTGTGGGGGCACCAAACACATTCTTGCCTTTCCACTTCAGCCGTGGTTTCCAGTGATCCCCTCCTGTCTTCACCACAGCTGCTGGGGTCTCACCTGGGCTGTTAGCATTACTTCCTTAGGGGTCTCCCAGTTTCACCCCCTTGCCACATGGGAAAGGAACTCACTGCTCTGCCTGGGAGTGGCTGGGAAAAGTAGGAGTTAGCCGAGGAGACAGGAGGAACAGAACGTGCCAGGACAGGGCAGAGTGTGAACACTGAAGTGTGAGAGAAGGGGGCCCGTGAAGGAAATAGCAGGTGGATTCATCTGCGTCCTTGGTTGCCTTTGGGCCACTGTGGGAGAAAGGTCTGCAGCCAGCTGGGCACCTTCTGCCACATGATGTGTCAGCTCAGGTGTTAGTGGATGGTAATGATTACGTTTGGTTCTCTGTTGAAAGATGCTGACAGATGAACCCCTGTGGTTTTGAGGGGAGCCTGCCCTCTAATCAAAAGGTAGGCCTGTGTTACCTGATGGGACCTGTTAAATTATTTCTACCCGTATTTGAAATGGCATGGTACACATGGTTTACTGTGTGAATTTCAGAAGAACCTTATTATAGAAACTTTTTTTTAAAATGATAAAATGCAGTGATTGAGGCACAAAATATGTGGCCCAGGGATTAGGAAATAGTATCAATGACTTTGGGAAGAGTCAGCCTGAATTGATAGTGTCAAGAGGAATGGTCTCTTTTTTTCGTTTAAGTCAGAGTTTCTTATTTTTGTGAGTGTAAGGAGAAACAGAAGCTTATTGGAGGCCCTTTTAAAATTGGCCTTAACACAGTTATATAAAAACAAGGCCAGGTTTGGGGAGTATGACCGAAAGAAACGTATGGAGTAGAACTGTTGTATCTGTGAGGATTGCTGATGAGTGAAGTCAAGTAAAAAAAAGAAAAGAGAAAAATTAAGAGCATCCAAGTTGAAAGACTGAAAATGGCAATTCAATGCCCTCTCAGAAAATGGGTCTTATATTGTGTTACTGGGGACAATGGAAATAGAAGCCAGAAGTCATAGTTTATTTTGAGATTACTGTAGAACACTTGTCCCCCTCAGATGGTTGGGTTACGCAGCACTGGGGACGCCCTGGAACTACAGTTGTGCTCTGCCCTCTCCCTCCACCCATCGTATACCCTTAGCCCTCAGGGAACGCAGTCCTTCCTGGCTGTTGCCATATATATATGTTCTTATTCCAATCTGATCCTCTCTCATCCCTAAAATAATCAGCATGAACAGAAGGAAGCAGATGGCACCGCCTTCTTTGGCATACTGGCAGATCTGGATCACTCACTCAGTATTTTTAGAATCAAGGGGATTGAAAATTATGTCCTGAGATGTTTTGGGGGAAGACTGACTACCTTCCTCGGGTGACAGGTGTTGAAATATTACCGTATTTAAGACCTGAATGCAATCCGTGTGTCAGGTCACAGAATAGACTGATTATCGTCAGGACCATCAAGTTGTCAGTTCTCTGTCGGGATTGTTGGTGGTTTGCCAGATAATAGAAAGTTAATCACAAGTCTGTTTTAAGGATGTGGCCACAGAGCGCATCAGGTTTCAACCAAAGATTGGAATCAGCAACAGCCAGCCAGTACCGGTCAAGTACGTGGGGATGGGAGATGTTGTATTATCCTCACGGTTTATTTTTAAATAGTGGCTGAGCTTTGATCTTGGCCACAGTGAATTTATAGTCTGGTGGGAAATATTATTTCAATAGAAGTTTGTGATTCTATCATGAAAGCCATGCAAATATTTATATTTGAACATCCATATTAATGAAATTCAGAGTTATGGTGAAGGGAATTAACTATTTGTGAATTTGAATTCTTCATTAAAAAAGACTTCCTAAAGAATTTAAAGAATGTTTACTATCTTAAAATTAATTCAGTTCAACATCTGAAGACCGACTGTGGACTTAGCGATGGGGTAGCTGTATTTAACACAAAGATCTCAAACTCAGAAAGATAATGTCTTGGTTAAAGACATTTATGAAATAAGTTAAATAAGTATTAAAATGTTTAACCGACTTAACTTTTTGTTGCTTTTTGGGGATAAAGAGTTGGAGGAAATATGCCTCACATTTAAATGAAACATGGCCGTGTCTGAACCTCCCATCTTTGAAGGCCCACGAGAAACGTAGGTAATGATGTCTGTGGTTGTCAGACTCCTGAATCTAGGGAAGTGGCTGGAGACAGTCTCTGGGAAAACTTTATTAATGCTAAAGAGAAGGCACTTTTTTAAAAAATCAAATCTCATTTTTCTTTTATATTCTTGATGTATTGCTAAGCAATCTGTCAAAGTTGATATCTTTTGAGAAACAGAAGAATTAAGGCTAGTTTTTCCTTGCACCCCCAAGTGCCCTTCCTGCACGCGTGAGCATGTGTGTTGCCCAGACTGCCAGCTGGGCAATCAGTGATGAATTTTACGTAGGGAAGGGACATGCCTTTTTTCATTGTATTCATAGCTGAGCAGTTAGAACCATGTGTCAGCTGATGGTTTCTACTTTTCATGCCAGTGTTTCATAAATCTCATGTACTAGTACAGTGTATTTCTAGATTACAGCATGCTTGCAGATCCATCTTGTTTCACTTGGTTGTCCCCATTCATATAGCTAACCGTGGGTAAGCTGGAGTTCGAACTGGGGAGTCTTTCCACTGTACTCTAGAACAAGTGACTGGATCTACGTAGATTCCTCCCTGGCTTCAGAGAAACCCCTGAGGGTGACTCAGCACAGTGTCTCTAGAGGCAAGCGTAGCCTTACTTCTCCTCCTCTGACAGTGAGACGAGGAACCTGCCTGTGCTGTCTGTCAGCCATTAGCCACACACGGCAACCTACGTTAACCCAGAGTTTCTCAGTGTCACATTTTGAGTTCCGTCGTCTTCATATGTATGACATTTTCATCATCACAGAGAGTCACTCTCAGTGATTAGTGCCACTTTGAGTTCAGCTATGAAGGCAACGAGGAAAAGATGAGTGTTGCGCTTCGTGTTGTGTGTACAGTTTAATCTTGTCTGACCGACTTGGGAAGAACACAGAGCAGTTCTGAGTGAATGAGATGAGTGTATTTAGAGGCGATGACCAGCTCCATGCCTTTTATAGCTGGGCTGGAGGAGTAGGTCATGTCATGAGACCTGGCAGCAGAAACTTGGCCACACGGGAGATTCCTGGAAGGAATTATTCTGTGGCCAGGGTTGTTGGGGACGCGTCCCAGCAGAGCCTCGGGCAGGAACTGGGTTACTCTGAGGGAACGAGGCGGCGGGGCGAGGCATTTGGACAGAGCGGGCCAGCGGTTCAGTTCCAGTGATCGCACCTCGTCTCGGTGGAACAAGGTATGCGAGAGCTGCCCTCAGAAGGAAGGTTTGGTGCCAAGTGATGGCTGAGAAGGCGCGTCTCTGGCTTCGGACCAGCGCCGGAGCTGCGGGCCAGAGTGTGCACGTCAGCCCTGACGGTTCCGAGCAGGTGGGGCAGGACGCGGAAGGGTGTGTGCCTGGTGCTGGCTCCTGCGGACTCTGACCGCACACTGAACGTCTGAGTGAGCCGGTGAAGAGCACGGAGGTTTGCTGCAGGTGTTGCCCACTAGAAAAGGAACCTGTGTTTGCCTGTATACTTGTGCTGCGGGCTGGCATAGTTAAAGATGCTTGACCTATTATAATAAAACTCCGTCTAGCTAGACTCCAGCTTTCTGATCTGAAAGTAGCTATACCAATTGGAAAGTAGCTTTCCGATCTGGAAGTTAAGTAAAGATGAGCTTTTCATACTGAGCAATGCTGAAGATTTGGCAGTAAGTGAATGCAGGGAACAGACTCCTTGAAGACCTGCTATGATTGGTCAGTTGGCCATGAGTGTGCTGCTTACTTGACAAAGCGCAGAAAGGCCTGGCCTCTTTACAAAACGACTCCACATTGTTTAATGTAAGTGTATCGTACTCTAACTGGCACTCAGAAAGTTAGCATCAACCCACCTGAGAATCACTCGCTCTGGAATGGCACAGGACTCTTGGTAGCCAGCGTTGTACTGTGTTGCTCTTGACACTGCGTCGGGCTCTTAAAGCTCCTCAAATGCTGGTCTGTTAGTAGAAAAAGAAGAGCCTTGTTTTTGGAGACTTTGCTTGGGTTGGAGGGTGGTATTAATTTGGGTCTGAGGCGGTTGAGGAGTCGGCAGGCCCACCCACCTCCCAGAAGTGGCCTGCCCACAAGTGTCTTGGCCCTCCAGGGTGGGACTGGGGAGTGAGGAAATGCCCCCATAAGCAAAAGGGGAAGAGATTCGTAAAAACGGTTTACTGCAGGATGGTGCCTACACATTTTAAGTGCAGCCTAAGCCGTCCCTTACACCATCAGTTTTGTTCCCCTGGGAATACTCTGCTTCCCTCCAGAGGCACAACAGCGAATTAAACCAGCTTTATTCACACCATTTTGTTTACATCACTGAGTTGAGGAGTTCTTCACGGTAACCTTATAAGCAAATGAGTTTAGATGTATACAAATTATTTCATCTCACCCCCTAGTAGTTTAAACAGGTGTGATAGGCAACATGTGTTATGCCGACAGTGAGTCAAGAAGAATAGCCTGTGGTTTGAATAAGCAGGGCTGATTTTTGTTTCTGTACCAGGAAAACACTTGAACACCAATTTTTCTAATTGGTCAGCTGAGCCTCACACTGACCTGAGATCGTGGTTTGAAGTAGATTATACTGAGTCTGTGGAGGTAGCCATCTCTATCACAAAGGAAAGTGTGTTTCACCCACCGTGGAAACACTGGGTGCTTGACTCCTCGCCACTCAGGGAAAGCAGACAGGTGGATCTCTGTGCAGAAGGACCTCTTAAAGCACACGGGGAGGATGGAGGACTGTGCTGCATTAGAGCCACTGAAAGGAACACGTTGGTTCTGGGTAGCTGTTCTGAACTGGTGGGGGAGGAAAAGCATTGTTTTCAAATAGCTAATGCAAGAAAACGGTTTCTCTTCTCTCCACAGACAGTCTGGTGTTCCAGGACTAGCCCTGGCTCTAGTGATGCAGATTACCTTTCTACTCCTGGAATCTCATCTGTGCCTCAGACTTTCTCCTCCCAGCTTGAGACTGCACATACACTAGGATGTGGGACGGCAGGAAGCAGAGCTAGTGGTCCCCGAGAGGCCCAGGTCTGGGTAGAACCAGGCCCAGGACGCTGCCTTTCCCCTGAGCTGGAGTTCAGCTGTGGGGGTTCGGCGCATGTGCTCTGCACCATCCTTCTATCTGTGCTTAAATGGCACAGCGTTTGGTCAGCGCCTCTGAAAAGGAAGGTGCGAGAAGCAAAGCCCATGGCCACCTACCCCTGCCAATTATGTGGCAAGATGTTCCTCACCCTGGAGAAGTTCACTATCCACAATTATTCTCACTCCAGGGAGCGACCTTACAAGTGCTTGCAGCCAGAATGTGGCAAAGCTTTCATTTCCAGATATAAATTAATGAGGTGAGAGGCTTTAGAAAGGTATGTAAAAACATATGCCTCTAAATGGCTTTGCTCGTCCTCAGACAAAACATTACAAGGAAAAGGGACACAGAATGGGGTGCATTTTAGCCTTTAAAGCTGTATCTCCAGTGGTGACTGTAGTTTTATGTGAGTTTTGCTGTGCTATATCTGTTCATTTCCTTCAACAGATATGTGCTCCTACAGTATGCCAGGTCTAAGAACAGAAAGAGGGAAAGGCCCGTGGCAGGGGAGATTGTCGTGCCGGCACAGACTCCTTGAAGTTAAAATTCAGTCTGAGTGCTTTGATGGAGCTGCGTAGGGGGAGAATGTAGTCCCCCTGCTTGGTGAGATCTGGGAAGGCTTCTCAGAAAGGTTTCCCAGGAAGGTAGAGTCTTAAGTTGTGGCATGAAGAATGACTAGGAAGTGGACAGCAAGGAGGTTTGGGAAAGTTCTAAGCCTTGGCCTTGAATGCACATGCAGAGAGGGTGCTGTTGGAGGAGGGGCAGGGTGAGGCTGCAATGTAGGAAAGAAGCAAGCAGCTCCCATCAAGCCCTCTCCGCTGTTGTAGAGGATTTGTTTTATTCTGGTGAGTTTAAGTAGTGAAGAGCATGATTTGATTAGGATGTTAGAATGATGGCTGTGGTGGTCATTTGGGAAGCAGAGAAGAGGCAAGTAGGCCGATTGGAAATCTGTCGTCACAGTCCTGGTATGAAATATATGGAGAGATTGTCCAGGTCCTGACAGTGAGGATGGACAGGAGGGAACACCTCCAAGTGTAAAGCTTTGGAGCGGTATCTCAACTTGGGTCTAAGAGCCACCGCTCAAGTGGAAATCTGGGGGTACACAGATGCTGACTATGCACACTTAGGTTTTCAAAGGCATCCATGCTACAGCAAAGGATAAAAACTTCTGTTTTAGCAACTGTTTTTCAAAACAATATAGTATGTTTAAGTCTAAATCATTTCTTGGGTGCCATTAGGGACTTCCATAGGGGAAGTGGATTTGTGAGATGTAACTTCTGCCTCCAAAGGACTCCTGTATGGTAGAAGAGACAGAATATACACAAGATTGGTTCAAGTTGCCCAGTATCCAATTAACAGTGGATACTGTGCGTGTGCTTTATACGTTGTCTCCTCAGAACGACACACGCAGGCCTCCCACAGGTGTGCACTTTTGACACCTGGGTAAGAGACTTGTATCATTTGTCTTTAATCTTCACAAGGTGAACTTTAAAGCTTTAACTTTCAAATTATGTTTCAGTACATAGGTGATTGGCACAATTCAGCGAGAAGATTGGCATCTGAGTGATATGAACACGGGCCACCTTGTTATTAAATGTTGGATTGCATTTGGAGCGAGGCACTCGGAACAGTTAAAAAAGATATAAATTATATTCCTGGACCTTAAGAATACTGCTGTTACAAGTAATGTACTATAATAAGCTGATTTTCAAAGTGAGATTATAAATGCACGGGTTTTTAAAAATTCAAATGTGTTGTCTACATGGGCCACTCTAGTTGCCATACATGTAAGTATTGAGTGCCTACTGTGTGCACCGATTTTGTCGCAAAGGCTTCCTCTTTTGCAACGGGCTTCTCCTGTAACACAGCAGTGACCCTCCCTCGATCACAGACAGTAGTGCTTGCTCGGTTAGGCCATGGCAAGGGTATTGTAACTGTGGGTAAAGACCAGAAAGCGGAGAGGAGAGGAACGTTTGGAAAAGACAGTGGAGCTAACAGAGGATCGGAATGACAGGAGTTAGGTGGCATTGCTGTGGTGAACCGCACTGAAGATGTCTTAAGCAATGTTTAGGAGGTGGTCGTTCTGAACGAGGGAAACAACTTGTTCGGTTAAGAGTGTGGAGTGAGGTAAAAAAAGGGAAGCAGTGTCCTTTGTGCAAGAACCGCCTGACCTGCCACAGCCACCCCCACGTCTTGCCTCTCCGGCCTGACGCAGTGATCGAAGACGGGGCTGGGAAAGTGGTGAGGTGGCAGGATGCTGTCGGGTTTGCTTTCTCTCTTCTTTTAGGGCAGCATTCCATCCCATTTCCCTCGGTTGCAACATACACTCCATTTTATAAGCAGAGGTTGAGGGAGAAAATAACTGACTTGCTTAACTAGAGAAGAGAACACGCGTCCCCATCTGCCAGTTAGATGGAGACGGCGAAGACCAGAGATTGGGCGGATGGAAGCCCCTGGTTAGAATCCCCGGTTCCAAATCCAGTGCGATTCTAATTTGGAAGAAGTCTGAGATTGTGGGCGTGGTCCAGGCAACACCCCCAATGGTGGTATTTGATTCCGACTACAGAGCAGACACAGTTTGGTTCCATGCGCTGGGAGGTGAGAGGAGAGCTGAAGGACGGAAACAAGTTGTTGAAGTAGCTTTGGGTCTGAGATGATTATGTCCTAGGTTGGGACTGTCGCATGTGTAAGGAAGGGATGAATTGAAAGGGGATGACAGGATGCCAGGCAGAGAAAAAGCCAAAAAAAAAAAAATTCAGAGGATGGGAGCTGGCGACTGTGAAAAGTGGTATCACTGCTCAGGGCTAGTCTAGTCATCGTTCCTTTCTCATAGGTGGTGCAGCCCTAGGCAGGAACGGCCGGAGTTACTGGGGCACTGATCTGCCCCTGGGTGGTAAAGGAACTCTAATCAGACAAAAAGTCCTCTACAAAGGAAAAAGCTTCGAGAGGCAAGAATAGAAGACCCAGTTAGAGCTTCAGGGTCCTAGTCCCTAGTATTGGACCAAATAGAAAGTGGTTGAAATGCCAAGTTTGTAAACTGGTCCCCTGTCACCTGTTCTGACAATTCCTGTATCTACGGATACATTAAATAAGAACTCGGTTATTTGTTAAGAAGTAAGAGACTCGACCCTTCCACAACTGCAAGCATGTTTGAGTACCCCTGGGATTAATAGACAACAGCATCACTGCAGTCTCCAGCACCTCTCGCACTGACTCCTGTTCCTGAGCATTGTTTACGCCTGTCTTTCTCATCTGCATCCCTTTGCTGGCTGAGCTCTGGTGTCCTGGAGGGAAGGGGGAACTTACTTTTCTGTCCATCCCCTGCACAGAGCAGGCTACTGTTTTTTAAGGGAGAAAGGAAGAAGATACGAGGTTTTTGCTCTTTTATATTCAGGAAAATGACAATTAGACCCAGATTAGCTTTTTCAAACTGGCTTCCAGTCTTCTTCCTTGTAGGGACCACCACTGTTTTCTAAACAGCTGTGGTTGTAGGCCCCTTACTAATTGTACATCTAGAAAAGGATCACAAATAGACAGTATAGGGTAGAAGTTTGGGTACACTTGTGGCTTAAGCATACTGTATTTTAAAGAAAGTATCTTTTTGCATAGAAAAAGTTGTTAGAGATTCTTTTGTACAAAGTCAGTAAGTTCAATTACCTTGAAATTGTCAGTAGGACAAGCTTTAACTCCTAAAGATAAAACACCTAAAAGAGTTAACTGTCAAAAGGGACATGAAGCAACCTATGCTGTATTTGCAAGCCACAAGTTGTTTAAGGGTGCTGTTATGTAAGAAATACTAACATACAGGACTTGATGTTTTATATGACACAGTTACTAAAATGGCCCTTTTTTAAAGTTGTAAAAACAAACTCAGGATTCCTTTGTATCATGGAGTTTTTAAAAACCAAGAGTTCAGATTTTAGGAATTCCGTGGAACTATGATAGAAATGGAATTGTGCTGGTTCTCCATGACTAATTTGTGCTTTACACATACAACTATAAAATAGCTATTTTGAAATTCCAGATTGACTAGCATGACTACGGCTTGTCCCTAAAGCTCAGTTAAAGAAACACATAACTTCTGCTAGCAGCAGGAGCATGGACCTAGAAAAAGTCCTTTTGAATTCTGCCAATGAAATTACCAGGGACCTTCAGGAAGTGGGCTGAAGGGCCCTACCAGGGATTTGGAGGAAATGGAGATCAGGGCTGCCGGCTCCTGGGGGGATAGCTGATAGGAAGGTATAAATGGAGGAAGCCAAGAGGTAAGTGCGAGGATCTCATGGGAGGCACAGGTTCCGAGTACAGGGGGTATGGTTAGCATTTGGGGGTCCAAGTAGACGCTGTCTCTGAGGCTAAGGGTGACTTCTTATTGTTTTGCCTATGGCCTGAACTTTTTGTCTCAGCCGATAAAAACCAAGCAGGAATTGTATTAGAAACAATGACCTCGAACTGGAGGGTAATGGGGTACCATATGCAAGGCAGATTGAGTCACTTTTAGAAATTCAGGAATTTTCAGAGTACACCCATTGAACCCCTTCCTGAAAAATTTTTATGGTCACATCTTTGTAAATACTTGCATACCATTAGCCATCTCTTTGTGCACATTAGGAAAATCTGTACTCCAACTATATTCCTCACAGGTGTGAAAAGTGAATTATGTTTTTAGTAGCACCTGTTTAGTTTTTTTTACCATGAAGTTTTATGTAAATATAGAATCTGGAAAATATAGAAAAGTGTATTAAAACTGAAGATGATTTCTTACACCACAACCTAGAGAAAACTATTCCATCTTACTATTGTTTCTCTACCTTTCATGGGCTCTTAAAAAAGTGAGTCAGTTGTGAAATTTTCCCTTCTGCTCCTAGACACATGGCTACCCATTCGCCCCAGAAGTCTCACCAGTGTGCTCACTGTGAGAAGACATTCAACCGGAAAGACCACCTGAAGAACCACCTCCAAACCCACGACCCTAACAAAATGGCCTTTGGGTGTGAGGAGTGTGGGAAGAAGTACCACACCATGCTGGGCTACAAGAGGCACCTGGCCCTGCACGCGGCCAGCAGTGGCGACCTCACCTGCGGGGTCTGTGCCTTGGAGCTGGGGAGCACAGAGGTGCTGCTGGATCACCTCAAAGCCCACGCCGAAGAGAAGCCCGCGACTGGAACCAAGGAAAAGAAGCACCAGTGCGACCACTGTGAGAGATGCTTCTACACCCGGAAAGATGTACGGCGCCACCTGGTGGTCCACACAGGCTGCAAGGACTTCCTGTGCCAGTTTTGTGCCCAGAGATTTGGGCGCAAAGACCACCTCACACGCCATACCAAGAAGACACACTCACAGGAGCTGATGAAAGAGAGTCTGCAGTCTGCAGACTTTCTGAACACCTTTCACTCCATCTCTCCCCAGTTTCAACTGAAGGCTGCCCCACTGTCTCCTTACCCGATAGGAGCTCCTACACAGAATGGGCTTGCCGGCGGCTTGCCCCCTGAGATGCATGGCCATGCGCACAGCCCCCCAGAGCAGGCCTGCCCTCCTATGCAGCCTCTGCCAGAGGGCCTTGTTCCCCTGCACCCCATAGCACCTCCCAGCTCTCCCCCTGCACCCCTCCAGAATCACAAGTACACAGGTTCTACCTCATACTCCCCACTTGCAAACCTGTCCCTCAAAGCAGATACTAAAGGATTTTGCAATATTAATTTGCTTGAGGACTTGCCTCTGCAAGAGCCTCAGTCTCCTCACAAGCTCAACCCAGGTTTCGATCTGGCTAAGGGCAGTGCTGGTAAAGTGAACCTGCCCAAGGAGCTGCCTGCAGAAGCCGTGAACCTAGCAATACCTGCCTCCCTGGACATTTCCCCCCTTTTGGGCTTCTGGCAGCTGCCCCCCCCTGCTACCCAAAATGCCTTTGGGAACGGCCCCCTCGCCCTGGGGCCTGGGGATGCTCTGCCCCACAGGCTAGGCTGTCTGGGGCAGCAGCAGCAAGACCCCTCCCTTGCCATGAGCACTATGAGCCTGGGCCAGCTCCCCCTGCCACCCATTCCCCATGTTTTCCCAGCAGGCACCAGCTCTGCCATCCTGCCTCATTTCCATCATGCATTCAGATAAATGATTTTTAAAGCACACTTTTCTCATTCTGGAAGATGGTTTAAGCAGCATTGTAAACGTCAGTTATACTACAAGGGAATATTTGGAAAGCAGGACTGGGAGTATGGCTTATTTAGTAATGACTAGCTTGAGATAAAGTTCTCGAACTGCATGTATCGTGCCAATCTGTCCTGAGTGTTCATGCTTTGTACCAAATGTAGTAAGCAAGTATTCTATAATGGAACTGCAACTATTGTCTTAGCCGATGTTTGAACGAGGGCTGTTGTCCCTAAGTGTCTGTCAAACCACATTCAGTCGGAAGCCATGATCATCACAATGTCGACTGAGTAACTCTGTGGCTCTGCCTAGTAAGGGGACTCTGGGAAGGTTTGGATTTCTCCAAAACGGGAGCATTTGCTGAATACAAAAATAACCTTTATATTGCTTATTGTAACTAGGCTGTGTATTTCTTTTCAGGGATTTTTCTACCTTCAGGGTTGGATGTAGTTTAGTTACTATTGCCATAGCCAACCTGTAGTTTTATGGAAACAGTTTCTTGTGGAATAATAGATGTCTTCATTTTAAACAAGCATTTTAAACAAGCATTTTAAACAAGCATTTTAAATGTAGTTTGAATATTTTCCACAAGACGCTACAATATGAGTTATCACTTCATTTATCTTAAAGACTAAACTGGTTGTGTCAGTTACATCTGATGGAAAAAATCACTGTGTAACCAGGCTCAGTGGTAAAATAACCCACGCGTCAGTCAAAAAAGCATTTTGCTGACTTTAATATTGATTATATTTTTAACCGGAAGTTAAGAAATATTACTGGAATTTAAATATATATATATATTAAACAAGAATTTTCTTTGCTCTGGCTTAAAATACTACTCTGCTTAAGTATATTTTTAATCATCAGTAAATAAATGCATTTTAAAATTTATCATTTAAGTCAATATTAGTTTTATTCAAAAATAATAGCATTTTGCAATGTTAATCTCTCTCTTGAACTTTGTATCTAATGAGTTTTAAAAATATAAAACCTAACCTTCTTGTTAAGGCTTCTTTGTCTTTTGTGTTTAGAGGCTTTCTATATGAAAATGTATCGTACATATAATAAACTCTGCAAATCCTGACTGTGGCTTGTTTAGTTTGTCATACAGCTCCACCGCCGAACCACCCAAACCGGGACACTCGCTGGCTCCCTCATGCCCCCTCCTGGCCATTACTTCCCCCACAGCAACTACTCGTCCAATCTCTACCCAGCATCTACTAGAGACAAACTTTTTTTCAGTAACGTTATGACTTAAGGTAGAAGCTTATGTGCTTCTGTTAAATTCACAGCACCAAGAGCTTATTTCTTAACATTACTGTATAAAATTCTGAGTCTTTCTAGATTATGAATTCATTTGTGATGTCTAGGGCAAAATACTAGCTACCGAGGTTTAGTCTGCCCTGGCCCAGTTTACAGTGGTGTTCACCATTCGTGTCTAGCATGAATTAGAAATTAACTGCTCCCTCCTGGGGTGTCTTCACAAAGTGTCCCCCATCCACTCCCCAATCTCTGGAACCTGTCTATTTTTGCTGTTTTACTTCTAAATAGGGTGGGGGTGGGTAGAGAAAAGGAAGCCTTGAGTTCATTTGCCCAAATGTGAGAAACCTTGGTTCACAGCCCTTACCAGCGGTGCCGATTACAGGAAAAGGCGACCTGGCGTGGGGCTGGCGCTGTGCAGCCAACTCGGAGGTTCTTAAACTACAGTGTAACCTGGAGGGAGGCAATAAGACAAAGGGACATGGGTTACCCCATCAGAATGACTCCACCGTTCTGGGATGTCCAAGTCGACACCCTTCACCCCTTACCTCCGAGAGGGAAGACAGCCTCCCACAGCGACGGGAGAAGAAGTGACTTACCTCGGCTAAATCCTCCCAAGGCCCTTCTGTAGAGGCTTCCCCAAATACTTTCCCATGGCCTCGTAGTCTTCAGTCAGTTCCAGGACTTACACCTGACTTTCCTCAGCACAAAACGAAGTATTTGATCCCCAAATACAGATCTGAAGGGTTGCAGGTGTTGTGCTTGCCCAGCACTACAAGCGGGAGTAGTTCGGGTTCTACTTAAATTTAGGCAGGAAAAGTGGCTTTTAATTCCTAATTGAAATTCCCCGTGTTTAAGAGAAATAAAATTAGTAGCCCCAGCTGGGCGGCTCAGTTGGGTGGAACATCATCTCGTACACCAAGAGGTTGCAGGTTGGATCCCAGTCATGGCAACTATGGGAGACCACGGATCAATTTCTCTTTCCCCTCCCCGACTCCTCCTACATCAGTGGACATTTCCTTGGGCGAGAATTAAAATCAATTACAAATCAAAAAATTAAAATTACTGGATTAGAAAGCATGAGTTTAGTCTAAACGACTCTACAAAAAGAGTTTATTAGCCCTTTAAGGTAACAACAAACAAATAGTTGAGCTACGGCCTACCCACAGAGCTCTATAAACCAATGAGAAGACGGAGACTTGTCCCCTGGTTTGGCCGAGATAAATGGCTTCAGGCCTTGTAGAGCATCTTTCCCTCCCGGTGGGGAGATCGTTGTCCCAGGTTCCCTCCATTGCAGTGTTGCCCTGCAGTGTGCACTTGTGTGTGTGAGACAATTCTACATGGTATGTAGACGGGCACTTAAAATACGAGTTGTTACTAATCACAGTTTAATGCTTGTTAGAAGCAAATAGCAAAGCTGGGTCAAAGAAGACCTTCCTAGTCAGTAAATAATGCTAGCACTCCAAAAACTTTCACTAAAAATTTCCTACTATCAAAGCAACATCCTTTGAAAAGCCCATTAAATGTCCAGCTTAAAAAATGCTTCAAGCGAATCTTTAAATCAAGCACTGTACAGGGTAATGTGGTGTTTAATGAGTTTGTTTTGACTATTTTGAAGGGAGCAAATAAGAAAATTTGAAAAGCTACAGTTTTGTACTTCTTCTACACGATGTTTTGAGAGGAATCATAGGTATTGAAACAGACATGCAGGGCGCCTTCCTTTGGTGGCATTTCTGGGCACTGCTATACAGGCGAGTTTTAGGAAGCCGTTCTGAAAGCAAAAAGAGAAGATACATACTAGAACTCCATTGTCTCCACACTGAGAATGCCAGACAATATAAGCTTCCTTACATTTTTAAGGGTTTTTAACAAATGATTCACAATACGAAAAAGGTCTTCCGACTTCAATCCTATTCCGGGTCTATCTCAGGAACTGTCTTTGGCGGGCAACATGTTTGGAAAAACATGGGACCAGGCCGTGGCCTTGCAGGTCAAAATGAAGAACTATTCCTTTTCCCTGTTAGGTTAAGCATCAGACCGAATATCATTTTCGAACTATAGGTCTAACAAAAGAGTAAGTTTCAGGAGCATGCACTTTATCAACCTAACTCAGGGCTTGCCCATATTTCTCTTTGTGTTGCCTGCCACGGAGTCATTCCCTTAAAGGCTCATTAACTGTATCTTGCAGATTAGATGATCAGGGACACCTGGATTAGAGTTTAAATCTTTTTTTCTTACCTGGCCCCTAGGAGTTAATCTTTTTTAGAAGATTTAGTAAATCCTTGTTTGAGTTTTGCTCCAGAAGCAGGGTCCACTGCTAATCCTTTACAGACATAAACAGATTTGTTATTATGTAAAAGCAAACATTAGCAAGAAAGAAAAAAAAAAAAAAGGAAGGATTGTGAAATGCTCACATTGGATCAATGTCTCTGCTCCATTTTGTTTTGTTCTGTAGCTATAGACAAATACTCAGTTTCTATCCTGGGCCAAATAATAAAGAAAGCCAGGGACTGTCTCAGGATTCTCTCTCCCAGCCCCTAGGCCTTCACTTAGCACCAGATGCCTCCCCACACACACCCTCACCACAAGTTGTGACACAGCAATGGACTCGCTTCACTAACAGGGTTCTTTTCCCTGGTGTCCAGAAGCTCTCTTAGGTATGGAGAGGCCAGAGTTTATGGATACAGGCACACCACAGTCTGTTTTAGACCACATGGTATGGGACGGGATTCTGAGAGAAATCATTTTTTTATAAGGAATAAGCCCCCTCTGTCCTAGAAGCCTCCTGTGTGTGTGTGTTTTTTTTTTTTTATGAAGAGGGAGTAACCAAATAACCCAAGGAAACTGGGGATCAAAGTATCACAGGACATAGGAATAGAAAGAGCTTTAGTGTTCCTTTTATCCAAAGATCTACAAGTTTTATTTCTTTCGAAGTATCAGCAACTGGCCCCCAGATACTCATTACATTGGCTAAACAGGGAAGCCGGGTAAGGTGGGGACGCTGGTGCAGAGAAGCACTCAACACGCCCCCCTGGCTTCTGATGCTGAGCCCACCCAACAAAGTTATAAATGCAACTCACTAAGTACATGAAGCAGCCGAGCTGAGATCCCAACGTTTTCCTACTGATCTTAGTCTCTCCACGTCAAGGAGGTGGAGAAGCTGATGCTCAGAGGCACCTTCCCAGCAAATCAATCACTCTTATGTCAAAACCCTTGAGAAAACAGCCACCAGCAGGGATTTGCTGACGAGGCTAGAAACTCACTTCCAATCTGAACTATAGATCTCCTTACTATCTGCATTTTTGACCCAGTTTTTCCCAAGCAGACAAAGATTGGGTTGGCTCTACCATTTCCCATTCAATTACTTGTGCAGGTTGCTTTACCTGTCTGTGCTTCTCTCATTTATCAACTACGTTTATGAATAGTCATTTACTCCCTTGTGAGGATTAAATGAGGAATAATGTGTGAAGTGCTTAGAAGAGTGTACAATTAAGTATGGACTATTGTCTATGAAGAAGGGAGTTATTTTGTATAGCAAAAAAGTAGGCACAATTTGCCCTGGCTGGTGTGGCTCAGTGGATTGAGTGCCGGCCTGAGAAACAAAGGGTTGCAGGTTCAATTCCCAGTCAGGGCATATTCCTGGGTTGTAGGCCAGGTCCCCAGTGGGGGACCCGTGAGAGGCAACCACACATTGATGTTTCTCTCACTCTTTTTCTCCCTCCCTTCCCCTCTCTCTTTAAAAATAAATAAATAAAATCTATTCTTTAAAAAAGTAGACACGATCTACCTGTTCCACATCAGGAAAACAGCTAAATAAATTATATATATTCTTGTCATATAAAACTATGTTTTTAAGGAAACCCTTTGCCATAGGGAAATGTTTGAGATTTGTTAGTAAAAAAAGATCAGGATATATACATGGACTATGATCCTAACTTTGATTTAAAAAAAAACAAAACAGCCCTGGCTGGTATGGCTCAATGGATTGAGCACGGGATTGTGAAGCAAAGGGTCATCAGTTTGATTCCCAGTGAGGGTACATGCCTGGGTTGTGGGCCAGGTCCCCATTTGGGGGTGCACTAGAGGCAACCACACATTGATGTTTCTCTCCCTCTCTTTCTCTCTCTCTTCCCCACTCTCCAAAAATAAATAAATAAATACAATCCTTAAAAAAAAACAGGAAAAAGGAGGATTATAAATAGATAAAATATTGAAAAAATAGCAGTGTTAACAGTGGTCATGTCCAGGTGTGGAATTATGATTTTTTTCTTTATACTTTTCCCCATTTTCTCATATTTTTTACAGTAACCCTTACTATCTGACGTGATAATTTTTGAAAAGCTCTTTCTCAATACAAATTCTCTCAGGCTAATATAAAGTGGCCAGAAACGCCAAGTGCCCAGGTCATCACCACAGCCTAATGTGCATGGAGTCAGCCTTCACGACACAGACCCCTCTGCGCTGGGGGCCAGCCTCCCACCTAATTTTGACTTCTATTCACGCCCCACCTCTTCTCTATGCTTTGGCCAAATGAGCCATTTGTTTCTACGGCTTGTCCTCTGCATTCTCATTCCCAGATCTTTGTTCATTCTTTTTGCAACTTTTCTCCACTGGTCAAAACGGAGGTCATCCCAAAGCTCATCGTAAATGCCTCCACTTCCCTGGAGCTTCCTCTCTTAGAGTGTCACCTCCTCCGTACAGCCTCCTGGGCAAAGTTATCTCTTCCTTGTGTTCCCTCAGGACCTTTACATCCCACAGCTGAATATTAGTTTACATCCCACTGTTAAATATTGACTGCTAGCCCCCTAGACTTTTAAGAATCCACAAACATAAGAAACAACCGTGCACAATAATTATGTGTTGAATGAATCTTCTTAAACATCCATGGCAGCTGTGTACCAAGTTCATGTAACATCACATGCTCTCTTGTATCAGATTCTCCTGCACACACATTTTTTTTTTTCTTATAAGACTCTGGGATGGATAAGGAGTGTGACTTACACACAAGTGTCTGTCCTGACCGTGAATTTAGAACAAAATGTTGTAAACGGGAGATGCTAAATGCATATTTTACTTGAGAAAGTTGAAGAATGAAAGCCAGAGTTGTAGGGGGTTCACTACCAGCTAGAGGAAAAGACAATAATAGGATTTGTGGGGAAGGCAAGTGACACCAAGTGGCCTAAACCACTGATTATCAATCTAGATGTAGGCTCAACCACAATTTTCAAGAGACCATCACATTACAAACAGATTAATACTGACCAAAATAAACAGTGGAGAGCAGATTCGAATCTGATTCACACACCGGCCTGTTTACATGAGCGAAAAGCATTCAGTGCTCAAACATTTTCTAGAATCCATCTCCCCACTCCTGAATACACTCTGCTTCCTTCCCAGAATGGGTCTGGATGACATGCGACTAGTTTAAAGGCACACTAATTGCAGTTATTTTTGTTTTAAATTAAGCAGGTAAGGCCACAGGAAAGAATAAGAAATTAAACTGGAAATGCAACTTAGGTCCACCTGTCTCCTGCACAGGTGGGACCATCAACCATCATTGTAAACTGTTCGAACCATTGCCAGCCACTCGAGCCCAAACAATGCGCCCACAATCTCTGGTCAGCCCACCCACGCCGATGAAGTCGCCCTAGTCCAACCATTCTCATGCGTGTTCCTCAGGTTCTTTTGTCAGGAAAAATTGTCAAAATCTTGGGGAAAATGCATCTTAAATTGCTGCAATAGATAAATATAATAAATCCAAATGCTCTCTCTTAAAGCTAATTAACATAACAATTCTATGCATAGGCCGATAACTGAAATGAGAAATTATAGAATCAAGATATGTGCTTTTTCCCATATGTTTCATTCGGAAAGCATTTACCGAGCACCACACATGTTCCATGGATAATTCTAACAGGTAGGGATGTAATAGTACAATAAAAAATAGATCCACACCTTCTTAAAACTAACATTCCTCTTTTTGTGGGGGGACAAATACATATACATTGAATATTAGATGATGATAAATGCTATTTTTAACAGAGGGAATTATGGAGGGATTGATTAATTTTAAACACAGAGGTGGAGGCCTCGCTCTGCCGATGACACTCAGCAGAGAACTGGAGGGAGGGGGTGAGCAGTGCAGATCCGTGGGGACGTGGTGCGGCCCTCAGCAGGGAGCAGCGCAGGCACAGGTCCTGGACTAGGGTGGGCAGGCTGGTGCTTCTTGCGGAACAGCACAGGAGCCGCAGGCGCAGGTGCGGTCAGGTGGTGGTGCAGAACCCAGTGTGTGCCACGGTGAAAGCTCTGCCTTTCACTTGGCAACATGACGGTGGTTCTAAGCCACCATTACCTAGTCAAAAGTGGGTATAGTGCTGTTTTGCCTAGATCTACTGGCCTACGAATCTATTTTCTAATGTATCCAAATGGTGTCTTAATAACGCTCTGCTTAATGTTCTGAGACACCGGACATCTGAGTCTTCACTTGGGCCTTGTTGCTGATTTTAAAAAATGACTTAGTTCAGGGAAGGAAACTCTTTTCTTATTTTCAACACTACACCTGGCACACATCCTTTCCAATCTCAGTCGCTTTCCAAGTTTACTGGACTGGGGAACGAAGGTCCCAGGCTCTGTTGCTGTACTTGGACTTGACTTTGCACATTGTCAGAGTTCTCTAATCCTGATGAATTAAGAAATATTCCCTCTTGGCAAATAAGTTTTGACCTCAAACCCAAAGGAGTGCTTTTTACTGGAAAGGAAGCATTATAACATATTCTTTGGAAAAAAAATAAGAAAAGCAATCATAATATAAAGAAACTATCTTTTCTGAAGGACATTAATCATACTTTTTTAATAAAAGCTTGTTAGTGAAGTTTTACCAAACAAGTATATATATAAAATTTGAAGTGTGTGTGAAAACTAAACTCTACCTCGTCATTAAGTTTTCACAGATCAGGAAAAATCTAATGACTTGGTTTTACTGGGCTATGGGGAAATTTTAAAATATTAATTCAATTTTTAGCCCATGATAAGCAACTCATGAGGAATTTAAAGACTAATAATAAACTTCCCTGTGCTGTTTGTGAATCACGGGACTGGCAGTTCTTACTCTGGTACTGATAATCCTTCCAAACAAGGCCCGTGATCAGAGGTGCCGTATGGTCACGCATCCCTCCGGGCTGCCTTCGTGGTACATGCCGGCCATAAGGAAGAATGGCACATTTGCTGATGTGGCTCAAAGAATAGGGGAGCACAGCAGGGATTTAATCCAGCTCTGCTGTTTACCACCATGTGCTTGGAACCAACAACCACTCCTCTGAGCCTCAGTTTCCCTTTCTGCAGATGAAAACATTTGGAGGACGACTGTGAGGACTACGGGAGTGGGCCGGCGCATAGCTGAGCACCATAATGGCGATTATGTCTTTCTGTTACTTTGAAGAAATTATTGAGTTCCAGAAAAGAAAATCTTCCCTTTTTCTTCTTTTTCTGGCTTTACTGAAATGTAATTGGATATGACATTGTATGAATTTAAGATGTACAGTGTGACGATTTGCTACATGAATATACTGTGAAATGAACAATGAACTTAGTTAACAATGAACTTAGTTAACACCCATCAGCTCACACAGGTAACTTTTGTGCCTGTGGTTGTGAGAACATGTAAGATTTGCTATCTTAGGAACTTCCCTTTAAAAAAAAAGATTTTATTTGTTTTATTTTTGGAGAGAGGGCATGGGGAAGAGAAAAAGAGGGAGAGAAACATCAATGTGTGGTTGCCTCTCCCCCTGCCCCTCCCCCACTGGGGACCAGGCCTGCCACCCAGGCATGTGCCCTGACTGGGAATCGAACCTGCAGCCGTTTGGTTCTCAGGCCGGCATTCAATCCACTGAGCCACGCCAGCCAGGGTGGAAACTTCCAAGTGTGGGATGCAGTAGTGCTAACTCTGCTCACCATGCTGTGCACTAGACCCCAGAACTCATCCCTCACATAACTAGGAGTGTGCCCTTGACCCACCCTCCCCCTTTTCCCCACCCTACCCCTGCTGCGACCACCACCAATCTACTCTGTTCTCACGAATGTGCCTTAGCACAGTGCCCTTGATGCCCAGTCACATCGTCATAGACGGCAGGACTTCCTTCTTCTATCCGACTGAACAGGGTTGCGTTGTGTGTGTTATGTACACCCCGCCATCACCCATCCATTGGTCAGTGGACACTTAGGTTGGTTCTGTATCTGGGCTACTTGAAAAATGCTGTAATCCACACGGGAGTACAGATATCTCTCCGAGATAGTGACGTCATTGTCTCCCCTAATTCTCGACACCTCTGATCAGCTGTTGTCTCCCGTTCTTTATTGGTTTTCAGTTTTACTAGTCAGAGCAGGATGGTTCCGGACCCTGACTTTGTATTTTGTCAGAATTCTCTAAACCAGCTATATTAGGAAATGTGCCCCCCTCGGCAAAGCAGCTTGAACTTCAAACAGACCCATGTATCTTTATATCCAAGAGGAACACTGGGTAACACAGCTTTTGCAGGCTGCCCACAAATCCCAAAGCCAAAAGTGGTCACCTCGGACCCTGTCCGTTGAGAGCTGACCTGTTTACACTGACTTACCTGGCCTGGTTGGGGCCAATCTTGTGGTGTCCAGGGCCCTGTTCTGTAGCAGAGCGCCCACGGCGCTGGTAACGGTTGGTTCTTTTCTGGAACCCATCTGAGCCCTACCCTAGAGAGAGAAGGAGAACAGGCCTCTAACCTCAGGGAGCGCACACAAGCAACGTTCCGCATTTCCCACTTAACCCAGAGTCATTTCCGGACACCTACCACACTCGGGGGATGGGGACATGCACACCCTGGCCCTCGGTTAGCCAGGTTCCCAACCGCCCCTCTGGTGAGCGAAGCCATGTTAAGGGTTCGGAACTTTCATTCTATAATCAAGCCTTTGGGGGAATTGCGATATGTTAATCCTGAGAAATTAGTTGTGTACAGACATAAGAAATCACTCCATGTCAAAAAAGATAGTTATGGAACATTCTAGTTTTTCATTACACTTGAAGATGCCTTTGTTTTTAAATACATGAACAGAGAAGAAAAACAGACATTGGCAGGCAGCAAATGTTTTAAACATGGAATTCCAACATCCCCACGCCACACCCCTCCCCACTGAGCAGCAGGAGCAGAATGGTTACATTAATGCAGCATGAGGATCCAAAGGTTCCTTGCTAGCTCCTTTTCACCCCGCTGCTGAGCCCACCGACATCTCCATGGAAACTACATAAAGATAACCTGTTACTCCAAGTGAGAATTCTCACTCGGGCAAGGCTAGCTGTGAGATTGTAGCAGGCAGTTCATCCCCAGCCAAACAAACAGAGCTATTTTCAGAGGGCAGAACACTTTTTCAAAGTTGGTTTTCTTTAAAATAGAAACACATTTCAGCTGTGCTGTTAACAGCCCTTCCCAACTGAAACTGGCCCTCCCTGTCTGTGCCACTCGTGAATAAGCCTCACTATGAGGCCGGGCCCCGGCGTGGTCAGGCTGGCATGGGTAAAACAAGCACTGCTGTTCAGACACACTCGACAGTGCGTTCACTCAGAGAGCAAGCCATTTTTCTTCTGTGTTCCCAATCACCACTTAGCTCTGCAAAACAAGGCGAGGCACGGGGCCAAGTCACTGGTTACAGTCGGGACGGCCAGCTGGCCTCCTTCAGGAATAAAAAGCACTTCCGTGGCCGCTTCCCAGTGCTCCCTTTGGCCCCACTAAACCCCGACTCACTTCGTGAACTGGCCAGAAGAACCATTCGAAGAAATGGGCCGCACCCTGTGCTGCTTTGGAAAGCGGAGGCAGGGTTATACTGAGAAAACCTTTCCAAGGCGAAGTTGAATGCGAGCCCAAAGCAGTCACATCCCCACGAAATCAGGGTGTCTTTCCCACCCAGAGGAAAGGACTCCCAGAGAGGGGGAGGAGGGTGGGGTGAGGGGGAAGGAGGATGACTGGGGGGACCCCTATGTGAAGGTGCTTCACTTCTATTATCTATAATCCTCCCAACCACTCAGCAAGGTAAGGACGAAAGTGAGTCTCAAAAATTTGAAGTAACTTGTCTAAGTTTCCCTACAGGTAGCGAACTGTGGGATTGCAAGGCAGACCCTGACTGTGGATTGCAGAATCCAGGCTCTTTCTACATTGCACTACCTCCCATACTGTTTCAGGGGTGAAGATTGAATCTCTACAACTATATTTATCATAACCACCTTGCCTGCCCCACCAACACACCTGTCTCCTCCCTCCTGCGATCCTTTATCGAGACGTACAGTATCATTAACTGCGTAGGCTCCAGAGCTAAAAACCTTCTGGTCACCCCTGATCCTCTTTTACCCTATCTCCAATTACCTTCTTACATCAATTAGTTCTTACACTCTCTCTCCATGCCCCCACGCCCATTAGTCTTCTTATTCCAGCCCACGATTCTTTCCCTGTGGTGTGGCTTTTAGCTGGTCTCCTGACAATCCATCTTGAACGCTAATTGCAAGGCTGATCTTTCTAAAAAGCCAATTCCATGTCCCTCCAGTCTATACATCAGCCAGTCAACATTGCCTATAAAATGACACATGGGGCTAATAATAGACAGAAAAGCCAAGGTCAGGGAGAAGAGGAAGCCGAAGCACAGTAGGAACAGGTGAGCCGGTGAGATGGAAGGGAGCGCTTCCCAGGTACCTGGGGACTCTATAATTCCTGCTTCCAGGCCCTCGGGCTGGCTGGCCTCAGATTCAGGGCACCTGTCCACTTAATTCCCCTTTTCCTCTTTTCTGAACCAGCTTGACTTAATACCCTTCTAGTTTGGACACAGGCTCAGTCTGCCCCTGCCCATCACCTCCCACAGGCAGCTGTGCTTTAACCTCATGAGCTGGGCTCTTCGGGCCGTGAGCTGGATGTTTGTGAAGAATGGCCTCCCCAGCGCCAACTCTACACTGCTGAACCCATTTGATAGATGAGGGGGAAATATCTGCTCCTCTTTGAAGCCATCCATGAATCCTGGTGGCCTCTTCCTCACCTTGTGCTCCTGTACAAGGCAATCACCACACCTTGCTATTGCACCGTTTCCAAATCCCCACTTCCTCTGAGTGATGAACCCTTGATGGGCCAGCACCTGGCACAGTGCCGGGCACAGGGAAGGTATTCCACACCTGCCTGATGCAGCACAGACGGAGCTGGAGCCCATGGCCGTGGGATAAGTTCTTATTGGAGAAGGTCCCATCCCGATTAGGTAATGGATTTCGTGGAAATCTTTCTAAACATTATTTCATGCTTTTAAGTGTTCATGCCAATTTAATCTTTTCTTGGTGTCTGAGCCATGTTTATAAGAGTAATAGCTTTCATGCTGTCCAGTCAGTTACGTCCTGGGACCTGCGATCCATGCAAAGCTGTTCACTGGCTCCAGTTCTGTTTTTTTTTTTAAATAAATCTATAGTTTTCCTGGGCAAGTTTTCATTGTACTTATTTGTATCTATCTATAACAGTTGCTTCCATTTCTTCCCTTCAACTTACTGGTTCTATGGCTTTTAATAAAAGGTCAAACACCTTTCTTCTATGGGGCAGAACATGTGGCCTGCAGGGTGGTCCTCCTTTGAACCTAATATTATAGAAATACTACTTATAGATTCACGTCTTCATCCTGAGAAGCTGCAACGACTACCGAAATCATTGTTCTATAACACCCAAAGGTGGTGTAAGTGGGAAACTCAAAAGGAGCCCCCTCCCACGGGGATGAGGGACAGTGATCGGTGACAGGGATCCTTATTTTTCCCAGGACGAGTAACTTAGGTTCCCCCCAGAGTTGACCTGCTTGGCCCAGGCATGCAAGGGCACAAGAGGCAGCACCTAGGGAGAGATATTACCTGTGCTCTGGAGGCCAATTTGGCTGCCGTCTGGGCTGGATCAAAGACTCGGCGAGAAGATTGATCCTTGCAGAAATTAATATGGCGACCGGCGGCATTTTCATTAAACCTCCTCATACAATATGGACACTGAATATAATCTGAATGTAAAGACAACAAAAGGCAATTAGCATGGTGAAAAAAAATCTCTGAAGAGGACTATAGGAAATAAAATAAATAGGTTATGAGCTGTGCTCCAACACAGAACAAGGTGGCCCGTGCTGGCTCGAGACAGCCTGTTCTGGAGGGGAGGCCTGCCAGGACCAAATAGAGGACATGGGAGGAGAAACTGTCATACTGTGCACTTACTGCAACGAAGACTGTGCCCTTAAAACACTTACACAAATTCGACTTAGGAACTTGCCGATTAAATGAATTAGTAAGTGGAACTTCGTGTGAAAAGCAGTCCTGAAATCACAGAATGTTAGTATTGATGACTCAGCAGGGCATTGAAGACTTAAAAGCCCAGGTCCTGGCACCAACTGTGACAGAGAGACATACAAGAGTTAGGGGGCTGCTAGGGAGATGGGATGTTTCAGAATATGGGTCTTGGGATGGCATCTGAAGCCACCGTCACTGCAGAAAGACATTGTTTCTGCAGAATGAGATTCTTTCCACTGAACACAGAGGTTCAGTAAGGAGGCCGATGTCCTGGGCAGTTCTGTGGGCAGGAGGTTGTCTGTGGGTCTGTGGGGGGTACCCACTCATCTCAATGTGGCTCTCGTTTGCACGTGCCAGACAATGAGTGACGTGAGAGGTGAGAAAGACCCTGGGTGTTAGAACGAGGAGATGCTCATAGCAAAGACGGGTGGAGCCTACCGCTCCCTAAAGCAAGCAGAGAGAGAGAGATGCGGGGTTATGTTTTGTTTTTAGGTACCTCTTCTTGAGGGATGACAAAGTGTATGTGAGCAACATAGGAGAATAACTCCTCCGCCCCTCCGGAAAGGATCTGAGAGGTTAAGCATGAACTTAACCTCTGCACAGAAGTTTGGGTTGGCCAAAATTCCCACATGCATGGATGAGTATTGAAGGCAACGATGTCTTCAAAGTCAATAGTCTTTTGAAGGCGACTGTTAAAGCACACTGGGGAGCTTTCTATTTTAATACATCACTTCCTAAAGTGAATAGTCATAAAATGTAACAATTGAAAGAAACTGGAAGAAAATGAAAGATGAGCGCTTCTCCTAACCCTTCATTTTGCACTCTGGAAGTCAGTACCTAATTATTAATTCAATACACATGGAACACCTATTCCGTACCAGGTGCGGTTTTATACTTGGTGATACAAAGTTTCTGTAATCAAGGACTAAGCATTCCAATACAGAAGCAAAAATTTCCCACAGAGATAAATTCCTTGAAAAAAATAAAAGAGGGCAGCATTGGGAAACGCTGAGGGCTCCGCAGCCTGCCAGACTGGTCTGGGCCCCAGCAAGTCCCTTGCTCTGTGTGTGAATGTGGGCAAGTTACTCAACCTCCTCAGGCTTCGATTTCTGCAGTGACTGTGTATCACCCGCTTCATCGGTCATTGTGAAAGTTAGCTAAAATAATCCACACCAGGGCTTGGCATCACAGGTGGGGCCGGAGATACCATTCCTATAAGGAAACTGGCCCAGCAAGGTTGGTCTCCCAACCACCAAACGAGAGTGAAACTGCTTAGAAAAAGTAAAGCATGAAGTGCCATTATCACGCAGAACTCACAAGGGGCTAGAAAACCACCTGGAACTTGGCCTTTGTCTGGGTGTGCATCCCTTCATTTTTACCAGCTGTGAAGTCAAGGCTCATGGCAGAAATGCTGCCACCGTGGACCGAGTGGGCTCAGGCACAGGCCACGATTACAGCAACGACTGCGTGGTTTGCTTGATCCCGCTTGTTCATTCATTCATTGCTGCCCTTCTGTATGTTTGGCACTAGATGCCACCATGGAGACAATCAAGCTGAAGTGTATTTCCCTGCCAACAAAAGCTCAGAGGGGACTGGAGGACTAGGCAAAGGAGCAGACAGTCACCATTCCCTGCGGGAGGAGGCGGCGCTGTATCCTCCGGGGGCGTGAGGAGGAACAAGAAGCCCTGACTTCGGGGCAGACAAAGGGAACTTCAAATCCTCTGAGAATGGAGAAAGTATGTCTCAGTGCTAACTGTCTGGACACAGGGTGACCAAGCCACATGCTCTGCTCCCGTCTCAATCCCAGTCACCTCTTTATTAATCCCAATGGCACAAAAGTCACTGGGGATGATTTATTTCAATAGATGATGACTTTAGAAGCCTGACTACAAATGGATTTTTAAAAATCCTCACTGACGGACATTTTCTTCATGGCTTTTAGAGAGAGAAGCAGCGATGTGAGAGAGAAGCATGGACTGGCTGCTTTCTGTAGGTGCCCAGACCGGCAATTGCATAGACTGGGACCAGGATCAAACCCACAGCCTTCGTTACAGGACACTCTCCGACCAAGTCACACCCACCAGGGAGAAATGGATTTTTATGAGGACTCTGGGGAGGATGGTTAAATCTCCTTAAAAAAAATAAAGGCAGAAAAGCGAGCATCATTCAAAGGTGCATTCATAGGAGTACCCACGCCTATGAAGCTCTGTGAAATGGTGAACAAATGTTTCAGGCCTCTTGGAAAATTCTGATGATAAATATTCAATGTCATCATCCCTATAAAGTCTCACAACATCCTGGAAAGCTGACTGATTGGCAGACTTGCTTAGCTCAGTAAGAATTAGGATAAATATATACGTGTCACAAAAACTGAGTTATGAAATAGGGAACCAGGCTGAAAAAAAAATCGCTTGCAAACTCACACGTGCAAGGCAATATTCTATGTGACTCTTTTACAGCTCTGTATAGTTCCTACTATTTAAGCCTGAGAAGATCTGGGCTAATATAAATTTCCTATCAATCAAAGTAATTTTATAGTAATTAAACTGGGCTATTGTATGTAATCACTTTGTTTGGTGCATAAAATTACAGTGAGAACCCAGAAAAGAATGTAATTGTGAAACTATATTTTAGCATGAAGCTGTCAAAAGCAGATAAACAAATTTTATGTTTGATGAGGCCTTACAAAGAGAATTATTTATTTAAAAAAACAATAATTCCCACATTTTAAGTTTGACATGAAAATAATAGAAATTCACTCATCTGAGATGGTATCATTCAGCTAAAGAATCACCAGTTAGTCATTCAATTCTGTGGCTTCTGCTATTAAAATAAAGTATTTATAATAAAAGATGTTTTTGTTCTGTGAAGCTTATTGTCCAAGTATTATCAAAACCATAATCATAGTTCTTTCGATTGAACATCTTGAGATGACGCATTACTTTAATGACATTTTCATTAACACCCAGCAGAAGTGAAGTGCTTACTAAAATTACTACCTGGTAAAAAAAGATCAGATGACTTATTTTTCAGATAATATTTATTTCATGATTACACAGTAGGGTTTTTTTGTTTTATTGTTGTTTTCTTATATTCAAAAATAAGCTTTGAGAAATGATTTATATGAAATAAAGTCACCTATTTTAAATGTCTGGTTCAACGACTTCTGACAAATGTATACTTTTGTGTAACCAGCCCGATTAAACAGAATAATTCCAGCACCCAAAAAAGTTCCTTCATGACCCGCTCAGCCAATATTTCCCCAAACCCAGTCTCAGACCAGCCAAAGATGTATTTTCCTGTCACTGAAGACATTATAATTCCATATAACAACCACGATTCTCTATGTGTAGTAGCAGTCTCTTCTCACTGTTGAATTGTGTTCCACTTTGTAAGTATTTCACAATGTGTTTATCCATTCCCTCACTGATGAACACTTTCAGAGGTTTACAATCTATACTACCTAAAGTTGCTGTGAACATTAATTTTATAAAGACATGTTTTTGTTTTTTTGCATAAATACCTAAGATTGGAGTTGCTCTATAATGAAGTCTATGTTTAAGAAAATATCAGTGCAAAGAGGCTGCACTGCTTTACATTCCTACCAGCAGTGTATGAGACGTGCCATTATTCCACATCTAGCCGTCACTTGTATTGCCGGTCTTTCATTTTAGCCATTCAAGGGGGTATGCAGTGGTAGCTCACTGTGGTTTAATTTATACTTCCTTGATAAAAGTAATATAGGATATCTATTTATGTGGTTTTGTTCATTATTTTTTGATGTGTTGGTTCAAATATATCTTTTGCCTGTTCCCTCTTGGTTTGTTTGTCTCATTAATGAATGAGTTGTAATTTCTTTATATATTCTTAGTGTGAGTCCTTGGTCAGATAGATGTATTGTAAGTATTTGCTTCCAGCCTAGGGCTTCCTTTGCATTCTCTTAATGAAATCCCTCAAAAATAAAATTTTTGAGATTCCATTAAAAATTTTTGTTAAAGTCAAAAATAAAAATTTTAACTTTGGTGAAGTCCAATTTATCAATTTTCGATTTAAAAATTGTTAGTGCTTAAGAAATCTTGACCCTTAGGTCAAAGATTTTTTTTCTAGAAAGTCTATAGTTGTTGGACTTTTATGTTAGGTCAATGATCCATTTTGAGTTAATTTTTGTATATGGTATGAGGATCAAGGTTCATTTTTCCCATATTGATGTCCAGCTTTCCCAGCATCATGTATTACTAAGACTATCCTTTACCACATTGAACTACATTTGTCAAACGTCTATTGCCTATAGGTGGTGGAGGAGTTTATATCTAGGTTCTCTTTTTTCTTCAATTGTTACACTAATGCCAAATTGTAATGATCACTGTAACATTATATTATATCTTGGTATATGGTAGTCTTAGTTCTGCAACTGTATTCTTTTTCAAAAATTATCTTGTCTATTCAGTTCCTTTGAATTTCCATATAATTTTAGAATCAGCTGGTCAATTCCTACCTGGCAAAGAAAACTTGCAGCAATCTGTATTGTAATTACTCCAAGGCCACAGATCAAGTTGGAGACTCATAACACAACACTGAGTCTTCCAAACCACGAAAATGGGAAATTTCTCCACAGATTTTGTTCCTCTTTAAGTTCTCTAAGTAATGTTATAAGGTTTCCATTTTACATTCTAACTTATTTTTTTAATATATACCTAAATATTCAGTGTTTTTACATTATTATAAGTAGTGTTTTTAATTTTATTTTTCGGTTGTGTGTGCCCAGTACATGGAAACACAATTCACTTGTGTATATTGACCCTATATCCTGAAATCCTGTTCATTCACTTTAATTTCAGAAGCTTTTTTGTGTTTTTCAAAGGTTTCCTACATTTACCCATTTATGAGTATATTGTCTGTGAATAAAGATAGTTTTACTTTTTCCTCTTCAATCTTTAAATGATCTATGTATATATCATTTATCTATAGCACATATATATGAATTATATATATAATTATCTCCTTATTACACTGGGTACTATTTCTAGCATAGTGTTGAATAGAAGTGATCAAAAAGGAAATTCTTATTTTCCATTTCTCAGTAAGAAAGTGTTCAGCCTTTACCATTAAATGTGATGTTAGCTGCAGATTTTCAGAGATGTCTTTTATCAGAAGTGTCCTTCTGTTTCCACCTAAGCATTTTCTAAAACATGTGTGGGCATTGCATTTTGTCACGGGCTTTGCCTATATCTACTGAGATGATTGTGTGTTTTTAAAAATAAAAATATTTTAACACATTTTTACAAAATTAATATCGTGAATTACATTTATTATTTTCTCATGTGCTGCCGAGTCAGTTCTGACTTCTGGTGATCCTCTGATAAGTGACGTTCCTGACGTCCAGTCCCCAGTAGCCCTGCTCAGCTCAGACAGGCTGGTGCCTGTGAATTCTTTTATGGAGTCAGTCCATCTCACGTTTGGTCTTTCTCTCTTCCTGCTGCCTTCTCTTTTTCACCAGCACTATTGTCTTCTCCAAAGAGCCCTGCCTTCTGATGATGCGCCTGAAGCAGGACAACCTCAGTTTTGTTACCTTTATCTCCTCTGGTGCCTCAGGCCTGACTTGCTCTAGGACCTACTGCTCATCTTTCCCACGGCCCAGGGTATCCCTACTGCTCTCCTCCAACACCCAGTTTCAAACGAGTCCATTTTCGTCCGTCAGCCTCTTCACCATACAACTTCCGCATTTGAACGTGGTCATACCACGTTCACTGAATACCAAGGTGTGGATGATTTCAGTCTTGGTCTCTAATAACATCTTTGCTCTGGATGATCTTTCCTAATTCTTCTATTGCTGCCCTTCCAAGTCCACCTTCTCTAAATGTCCTGGCTGCAGTCTCCAATTGAACTGATGACTGAATCAAGGTAAGTGAGATCTTTATTTCATTATCTGTTTGATGTGCTCATTAGAGCTGTGTATTTCTTCTGGGGTCCCAATTTTTGTCTTGATGTTTAAATGCAGTCCTGCTTTGGCACTTCTTTCAGTTCATCAGCAGTTGTTCCAAGTCATTACTACTTTCTGCCAGTAAGATGGTGTCATCTGTGCATTTTAAATTATTGATATCTATATCTTCCACCAATTTCCACTCCTTCCTGAGCCTAGCCCAATTTTTTATACATGCCCTGTGTACAGGGTAAACAAGCAGGGAGATAAAATGCACCCTTGTCTGACATCTTTGCCAATAGAAAACTATTTTTTTCCTCTACTTAAAGCTAGATTCTTTCTTCTAGTTAATTTAGGTGTAATTTCTTCTTCATCTTCTTCTTCTTCTTTTTTTTTTTTTTTACTTTTTTAAAGAGAAAATTTAAGGCAATTGATTTAAACTTTTTTACTTTTCTAATGTAAGCACTTAAAGCTATACAATTCCTTCTAGTCACTACTTTAGCCAAATCCCACAAATTTTGATATGGTTTTATTACCATTCAGTTCAGAATATTTTCTAATTACTCCAGTAATTTCTTCTTAGATCCATGGATTATTTAGAAATGAGTTGTTAATTTCCAGGTATTCTGAAATTTTTTAGATACATTTTCATCATTAATTTCTTTTTTCTTTTCTTTACTTTTATTGTATTCTTTCCATGACCAGTTACCCCCTCCTACCATCTCCCTCTTCCGCTCGCACCCTCCCCACGGTCACCACACTGCTGTCCATGCCCATTAGTCCACTTCTCATTCTAATGTGGTCAGATACCACAGTCTGTATGGTTTTAGCCTTTTAGATTTCATTCATTTATATTTCTTACTTTTTATTGTCCAGTTACAGTTATCTTAATTTTTTCCCCCATTCATCTGCCCTGTCCCCCCACCCCCACTCCCTCAGTCAACCCCCACCCTGGTGTCCAGGCCCGTGGGTACTTTATACACGTTCTTTATCTAGGTCCTTGCCCTTGTTTCCCCCGTTATCCCTGTCCCTGCCCCCCTCTGGTGTCTGTCAGTTTCTCTCACTCCTGAGAGGCCCACTTGGTGGTCCTGCACATGGTCTATGGGGAAATGTTGTGTATGTACTTGAGGAAAATTATATTCTGCACTTGCTGTGTGTCACATTATAGTTATAGGTGTCAATCAGATCAAACTGGTTGATACCGTTGTTCAAGTTTTTTATATCCCTAGATTTTCCTGCTGCTTATTTCATCAGTTACTAAGAGATCAATGATAAACTCTTATCATTGTACATTTTTCTGCTTCTCCTTCTGGTTTTGCCAGTTTTGTTTCATGTTCTTTGAAGCTCTATTGCTAGGTACATAAACATTTATGACTGATGGTCTTCTTGAGGAATATATCTTTTAATCACTATCTCTGCTAATAATACTTGCCCTGAAGTTTACTTTGCCTGATATTAATATTAGCTATGGCAGTTTTATGATTATTATTTGATGTATATCTTTTCCCATGCTTTGAACATGCCAGTCCACAGTTGCTCTGACATTGCAGGTGCTTATTTCTCTTTTTTACTTTTTATCTAAAAGGAGAGGCACACCTCTAAAAGTGTATGGCTCTCTGAGATAGTCACAAAATGCACACTCCCACGGAACTGATCCTGATAAGACAGAATGTCCCTAACACTCCCCCATGTGTCACCTTCTGGTCCTCCCCACTTCTTCAAGAAAACCACCATCTGACTTCTAACCTGAGATTCAAACTTGAAGATGCTGGAATATTGAGTTTCTGACCAGCTGCTCCACAGCCAGGGCAGTGCCTCTCCCAGCCCATGGGGCCACCAGTTCGTTCTGTCACTTGTGCGGCCCGCTTGTTTGTGTCTTTATATTTAAAGTGTGTTTCTTGTAGAAGCATATAGTTGGACCTTGCTTCATTATTCAGTTTGACAATCTCTGCCTTTCACCTGAAGTTTTAGGTCATTTCTGTGTAACTGTCCATATAGTTAGATTTAAATCTACCATCTTGCTACTTTTCTTTATCCCACTTGTTCTCTGTTTCTTTTTTCCTGTCTTCTTTTTTGAATGATTTTTTTCATTTTATCTCTGCTCCATATATTGTCTTATTAGTTATATGTCAATATTTTGCATTTATAATAAGCATCTTTAGAATATAATGCTCTACCTTCAAGTAACGCTATGTATAATGTGAACCTTTCAACAATATACGAGGTCTGTCTGGAAAAAGTACAGCCATTTTTAATACAATGAGAATGGTTTGTGTGACATAAAAGTAACCTGGCAGCCAAGAAGAGTGGACTGGAATGCACACGTTTGAACAATGACGACTTCACTGCAGTAGTCACTGGGGGTAGTAGATGCCATCGAGTGAGCACGTTCATTGTGTGGCCATTGCATTCAAAATGACTGAGCCAGTAGAGCAACAAATCTGCATCAAATTTTGCATTAAGCTTGAATATTCCTCCTCGGAAACTATTCAGGTGATTCAGAAGACTTTCAGGGACAATATAATGAGTGCGGTGTGAGTAAAAGTGCAGCATGAACACTTCAAAGATGGCCAAGAATCTGTTGAAAGTGATCCTCATTCTGGAAGGCCTGCAACAAGCAGAACACCTGAGAATGTTGAACATGTACGAAGCTGATCTGGGGATTCCAAAAACTGCTATGTCTGAGATTTTGATGCAGGATCTTGGCATGAAATATGTTGTGGCAAAACTCATTCCATGGCTTCTGCTACCAGAGCAGAAGGAACATGGTGCTGCAGTTGTCAATGACTTGATTCAAACCACCACCAGCGAACAAGGTTTCCTCAGGTGATTGAAGGTGAGGTCCCAAGGTGGCTACTTTGAAGGGGACTGAGGCATCCTTGTCCCATGTATAATTTTCCTTGTATTGCAGCTTCTTCAATAAATATCTCTATTTTTCATCGTACATGGCTGAAAACTTTCTAGACAGACCAATGTCCATTTTCCTTAACCTTGCCCTATTGGTTTCATACATTTCATTTTCACATATTATAATCCACTCAATATGCTATTATCTATGCATGAATCATCAATTATAACCCTCAGCTAACATTACATTCAATGGAAAACAAGAAAAGGATGCCTATTTTTGCCAGTGCTATTTAACATGGTATTGGAAGTCCTAGCCATAAGGTTTAGACACAAGAAATAAAAGGCATACAAATTGGAGAGAAAGAAGTAAAATTATCTCTGATCATAAGTGACATAATCTTATATGTAGAAAACCTTAAAGATCCCACAGCAAAAAAAAACAACTGTTAGAGCTAATAAGCAAAATTCAGCAAAGTTGCAGTAAAGATGAACATAAAAGTCAATTGCATTTCTATACATTAGTAATGAACAATCTGAAAAGAAAGTTAACAATTCCATTTACAATAACATCAAAGAGAATAAAACACTTAGGAATAAATTTAACCAGGGGTGTGAAAGACTCATGCACTGAAATCACTAAAATTAAAGAAAACATGAATAAATGGAAAGACATCCCATGTGCGAGGATTGGGTGACAATATTGTTAAGATGACAATAGTAGCTAAACAATGTAAGATGTTGAAACTCCAATGGCATTTTTAGAAATAAAAAAAAATTCTAAAAATTTATATGAATCTCAAAGTTCCCCAAATAGCCAAAACAATCTCGGGGAGCTCACACTTCCTGTTTTTAAAACCTACTACAAAGCTATACTAATGAAAGCAGTGTGGTACTACCGTAGGAGAGGTAGATGTACAGGTCAGTGGAATGGCACAGACAGCCCAGAAGCAGACCTACTCATACATGATCACTTGACTTTTGCTAAAGGTGCCAAGATCATTCAATGAGGAAAGAATAGTCTTCTCAACAAGTAGTGCTTAAAAAAAAAAACCCTAAATAATCACATGTAATACTAGATACCCAACTTTCAAGGAAGTTCGGCTCTTACTTTACACCACATACAAAAATTAACTCAACCTGATCAAAGACCTAAGTGTAAGAGCTAAAATCTTAAAACTTAGAAAACAACATGGGGGAAAGGATGATATCAAAAGACACCATCAAGAGAGTGAAAAGACAGTTTACCAAATGGGGGAAAATATTGGAAAATCTTGTACCTGATAAGGAATTAATATTAATATTAATCTAATCAGGCCTCTAATTTCCTCTAAATTGGGTTTCCAATTTATAGGAAAATGGGAAATAGAACAAGTTAAACACTAATATGACAAAAAAAAACAGACAAATCTAGAATATGAGAAATTCTAAAACATAATTGGCCTAGTAGGGGTGATGTGCAGGATTAAAAGAGGTTAAACAGACAACAGAAGACAATGCATAAACCTTGACTGATCTTGGATTGTGGCTGTGGGGACAGGAGAGAGCTTTTAAAGACATTCGTAAGATAACTGGGAAAATATGAATCTATATGTTAAGTGCATCAATAGTATTGTGGATATGCAGGAAAATGTACTTAAACTTAATAAATGCATACTAAAATACTTTATGTGTTATAAATTTTGAAACTTACTATTAAATAATAAGTTTTGGGTAAAAAAGCTGCGGGCCACTAAATTATACAACTGAAAGTAGTTAAAATGGTAAAGTTTATATTATGGGAATTTGATCTGAAAAAATAAACATAAAAAGAGCTGTGGGTGCCTGACACTGGGGAGCTGTCACAGAACTGCTTCGGTCACGCTGCGTGGCTCCGGTCTCACAGAAGGTGGTGTGAGTGGCATGCCCTGTGGTCCGCTAACACCATGACACTGGGTATAGTGTTGTTCTCACACTGAGACAGAGTTCGAAGGAAACATGGAATCTTTAGGCAGAATTGAAATAAATAGGATCATATCAATTGTATGATACAATTACTTTTATGTAATTTAAGTGCTATTGTTAATTTTAGAGTGCAAAGGAGGAGTGATAGTTTGGCCAAAATTCAAGCACAGCCTCAATTGGCTGAGAAGGTCAAAAGCAAACCGAACTGGCCACACACCTGGGTTGATGGATGGAGGCGGAGGAGGTGGGAGGGGCCGGCCTTCCTTAATGGCTCGGGAGCACTGCTTTGCTGATCGAATCGCGTTAATGAAGTCTTCATGTTGCTGTCTCCAGTTAGCTTTCCTCACAGGTTGAGGCTATTAAAAAAAAAAAAAACCAACATACACTGAACTATCTCTCCATTATCATCTTCTTTTTTTTTTTTTTTTGCAGCTGGGATTTGAATTTACAGGAAACAGGACTGTGAAAATTTGGAAAGGAAAGTAGAATTTGTTTTTCAAAAGTACTAAAAGAGGTTTGGAACATATAGTAATAAAAATCACTATCACAATAGTGAAGGAAAACCCAAAATAATAATCAGAAAAGAAGAGAAACTACAAAAATGTAAAGGAAGATTTAAATGTAAGATTAAATGTGACTCTCTTCCAAGTTAATTGCTAGATTTAATGCTACTCTAACGAAAGTATAAACAAGATGCTTTTTGGCCACATATGGAAAGTATCTGAAATACATTTGGAAATCTTAGTGAGCATGATTAAAAAGAGTACAGTAAAGGTGGATTATACTTACATGACATTGAACTGCTCTATCAAGCAAAAATGAAACCAGAGAGCCAGCAAAAGGCTTTAATGTACTTATGGATGTAATCAAGAACAATAAGGAAGATACTGATAATACCTTGGATTGAGGAGTTGTCCTCACAGTGAAAATGTCAGTACCCTGTAATCTTTGTTTCAAGGAATTGAAAGGTTTACGCTTTTTGTTGAAGAGTTTTTTACATATTGGTCCATGCCTTTCCTAGAAAAGAAAGCAGTGATTAATTTTTTTGAAATGTGCAATCACAGAGTTTGTAATCCTGCAGTGTACTCAGGCAGCTCCCACTGCAGTGACTGAGTTGCACCTTCAGAGCCAAGTTCATTCTCCAACTCTCAAATCACAGCAGAGCAAATCCATCTGGCTCCCCTCACCCATGTTACACATAACTAGATATAATGTTTGGTCAAGGTCAACAAAAGGTCTCTAGAACTAGAGAGACTTACTTCACATTTGGTTTTATACATTTAACCCTACCACTTGGGCTGTATGGATGGTCCTAAGCATTAAATAATGTCGCAAACACGAACTTTGTAGTTGAAACTGAAATAAATATTTCTGATAATTGAGCTGTTTCTAGTTACTCACTGAAACCAACAAAGTTTTGTTGACTACTTCCTCTGTTCTGTTTCCTGCCTTCACTATTACTAAGTTTCAAAAGCAAGTCATCCAGTAATATACCAGGACATCTGAGTCCCAACAACTCACATATTCAGTGTTACCATTTTCTCAAAATAGCCCTTTGCACACAGCAAAGGGAAATACAGCTTCCTATCAACGCAACCTTCTCAGAAAAACACTTCTTACCACTCGGCATTCCAAAACAAGTTTAGATGGGCCACTTTTCTACATACAGCAAATTAAACCGATTAACTCCTGAATAGGAGTGGAGCAGTTTCAAAGAAATGGTTGAGAACATCTGTAAGAGACAACCGGAACAACCATAAAATAAATGAAGAACACACCGATTCCACTTAAGGTATAGAGACATTTTCCTTGAATTTACCCAAACATTCCACATGATTAGTGGAGTCATTTATTTCAGAACAAATCTAAGCTTATCATATTCAATTAAAAAAATATGACAGTACTTGTAAGACGTTCGGCAGGGGAAGCGTTCTGTGTTCTAAATAGAAGTCCTTAGCATTTCTGGTGCAAAACCAGGGAACCAACACATAGAGCCTCTGCCCATGTACCAACTTTACGAAGTCCGTTACTGCACCCCAGGAAGGAGATTAGACCAACATCTTTGCCTTCTACTCCGAATCCTCTTTCATGGTGGATATGTCACTCACAGTAGTTATCACTTACATAATTGCCTTGTCCAGATGCAATACAATACAATCTCTGTGAAAAACATCACACCTGTCTATAAACTAAAGAAAAGAGAGATATCGGATCAATGGGTCAGATGTTCTCTGTAGCCCAGAGACAGGCCTAGAAAATACAACTCAAAAGGACCCCAGATGTACTTGACATTTAGTGATCCCTCTTCAAAGGGTACCGAGCACTCCTCCAACCTTCCCGCCCCCCCCCCCCCACCCGGGGCGCAGCCTGGGCTGGTGCAGGCATGACAGTGCCCTGGGAGACGCCAAGCCACAAGGCCCTGAGAGCTTCCCTTCTAGATTCAGGAAGCTCTAGCTGCAGTCAACTAAAAAGAACAGACATTCTGATTTCGGAATGCCCCAGAGAAATAAAGCCTACAACTTCATTTGGTAGTCTTTTGCCTCAGAAGTATTCAGGTCTGTACCCAAATCCTTGTATTTCATGCAAGTCTCCTTGATCTAAAATGTCCCAACTAACAACTGCACTGTCATAATTGTTAAAACCATTTGTTCTTGAGAATATTTTTATAATATGGGTGTCTAATACCTGTTGGATTCCCTGACTTTGAGATAAATCAAGTTTCATAGGCATCGATCAGGAAACATGATATGCAGTTAGCTTAAAATTAGTTTAACAATTAAATCTTGGAAAAGGCCTCACATCCATTTTGTCCCAATTACACAAACCCCCTGAAATTGGAGGGTTTTGTCTGTATACGTGGCAAAGCAGGAAACAGAGGGAGGTTAAAGGACTTGTCAGAATTAGTGACAAATTTGAGGCTAAAAGCCAAGTTTCCAGATGCTCTAAATTCAATGTTCATTCCTCTTGACTAGCTAATTTCCCTGGTGCTTTGGCCTCAAAATTTGGATTTCTGATGCTTATAGAAAAGGCGAAAGAGCCAAAAGCTCTCAAGAGACAACCAGCTGTGCCAAGAGGCTTTCATCTGGCATTCTTTCAGTTTGAGGACCAGGTTTTAGGAGCTCCTCTTCGCACGGGGCAGCATGGAACAGCCTTGGTGTCCTCCTGGCCTGCCAGCCGTAGGTCATGGGCAGCTCTTCCCTTGCTTCCCCTCCACATCTGTCTTTAATCTTTGCCACTGCGGCCTCCTCACTGACTTGACAGTTCATTTAACTCCAATGAAACACATCTACAAAATGTCTTTATGTTTACCAGAACATCTGCTGCAAAGCGTCTTCCACAGACTTCACAGGGAAATAATTCCTGATTGCCATCTGTACAAGATCCAAGAGCACATTATGTTAGTTTCATGGAATTGCCTGCCTGAGAAGAAATAACTAACTGGAGACCTCAATAGCTTGATATCCTTACTCTTTTTTCCCCCCCTCCCCAACAACTCCTCTCTTCTCTCAGAAAGATCCTCTGTAAACTCACCTGTGTTTTTCTCTCACTTCACTAAACAGGTAAATTCCATATCCTACAGGCACCCAGTATATAGTTATAACTGTTTAACATGTAATATAGTCTCAAACAAAGTGCCCGGTAGCTTTGCTTTAGCCCTAAGTATAAAGTCAATCCCTTACTGTGAAGTCATGAATAACCCAGTGGCGATGGTATCCTGGGTGTTGCTACTAGAACAGAAGGTGTGTGTGCGTGCTTGCTTAATGAAGGGCATGCCCATTTATCAGAGATCACAGGAAGAGGTTGCCTAATCATGAACTTCAAGGTCAACTTTCCTGGGAATGGCTTTCTCTCTCCCAATTAGCTCTCTTTGCTGGAAAAAAAAAAACAACCCTGCTTATAAAGAAGGAAGTAGGAGAGAGATGAAATGGACCAAGTAGAACTGGTGGACTTCCTTTTTCAGTCCTCACCTGAGGATATGTTATTATTGATGAGAGAGGGAAAAACATTGGTTGGTTGCCTCACATACGTACCCTAACTGGGGATTGAACCATCAACCTAGGTATGTGCACTGACTGGGAATCACACCCACCACCTTTTGGTGTCCAGGTCAACACTCCAGCCAACTGAGTCACACTGCTGCAGAACAGGACCAGTAGACTTCCACTGGAGTCAGGAAAGAGGGGCCATTACCACGAAGCAGCATATGAGAATGATGAACATCATTCCAGGGGTCAGGTTCGGGGTCTGACCTCCTGATGGGGCAGCGAATAATAGTTACTACTGGTATTTTGGTACATAGTGGTCAATGAGCAAAGGATTATAATAATAATATGTATGATTACTACTAGGTACTGTTTTTATTTTAATATTTAGCCATAGAAGAATTTTAAAAAGTTAAATGAAGAATAAACTCAATGCAAAAGGAAAAAAGGCTGAGACGGTGCCCACGATGCCCCAGCGCCTCAGAGTTACCTGACCTGCATGCAGTAAAGTGCTCAGTAAATATTTGCTGCATGCACGGGCCAAAGAAGAGTTGAGTTTCTACCACAGGACCAATCATTCATCCAATAAATATCTGCTACATGCAGCTCTGTGGGGATATTGAGAGAAACCATACGTGGGTCCAGCATTGAAAAGGAAAGTATGCACATAAATTAAGTGAAGTTAGAAAAGTGTCACGAGAAAAGGAAAATATTATGGAATTCTGAAAGAAAAAAAGAGTTCGCTTTGTATTACTTCCTTTCTGTTCATCTGGAGTTGAGTAAATAAAGATTTAAAAAGCAGTTTGATCATGGAGAAGATTTTGCACTAGAATAAAAATCTGGGCTTTTTTTCTACAAACAAGGGGAGCGATCAAGAACATTGAATAGGACCCTAGCCAGGTGGCTCAGTTGGTTGTTGTCCCGAACACCAAAAGGCTGCAGGTCTGATTCCTGGTCAGGGCACATACTTAGGCTGTGGGTTCAATCCCCAGCTGGGGCACATAAGGGAGGTTAAGCAATTTCTCTCTCTCTCAAATCAATAATCCTATGCTCAGGTGAGGACTGAGAAAAAACCACTGAGTGGGAAGAACGTGAACTATAGAAGATTCATGTGACAGGAGGGAGGCGCGATGAACGGTTGGTGGGAAGGAAAGATAGGATTTTAGTTAAAAAGCTAAAGATGTCGGCCTGCCATGGAAAAGAAGGAGGAAACGGAAGTCGCTGCGGTCAAAGAATGGACGGCCTGGCAGATTCAGGGGGAGCTGGGTGGTGGCAGAGAGAGAACGCCCGAGACCGAGAAGATGGTCGGGCTGTAGGTAGAAAGGGAGCATTTGAGAAATGGGGCCATCTTAGTTAGAAACATGACCTCAGCTTTGGAAATACTGAGTTTGCAAAGGAGTCAGCCAGCCAGCAGGATGGAGAGGAGGGAGGTCAGGGCTAGAGACACAGATGGGGGCTTTGTTTGGAGAGTGATGTAAAGGCACGATGCTGCCAGAGAAGAGGTCATGGAAAGAGAAGTGCGGGGATGATCCCGAGGGGGCTCCGCGTGTCAGGGCCAAGAAGAGGATGATGATAAGCCAGAAGGAGAAGCAGGGGAGAACAGGGTCATGGAAACCAGGGGAAGACCGTTTAAAAAAGGGAGGCCTGATTAACAGGAATCAGATGGTAGCTCATTACACACGATGTTGATTTAAATGATTTCTTCTCGCATCTGCCAGATGGTATTGTATTTGCGACACAGGTTATCCATTACAGCACACAGAAACACACTCACCCTCTCTGTTCTCCTGGCCTTCCAGCTCTGTAAAACAGGATCTTATTTTATTTTATTCTTTTTTTAGCAAAGATATCCCACTCCTCTGCATACGTACTGTTAATGAAAACTACTCATTCCAGCTATAAAACTGCTGCTTTGTCTAAAACACTAATGAAGGGTTACTTGTATAAATATTACTTTAACATTTTAGACTGGTTTCCTGTTCCCCAAATGTTTTTCCTATGTAATCGCATTTGCTAATCACTGCTGATCTTAGGAGACAGGGTTGGTATTTAGTAATAATTATTATTATTAGATAAGAAAACAGGTTCAAGGCTAGGTGGCTTGTCTGAGACCACAGGTAATAAGTGGTAACACTGACACTTGAACATGATACAAGTATTAAGACTATTAGACTGTCACCATAGACACAGGGTCTAGCAGAAGTAACACCTGCTTGAGTGTGTTTGGTAGGATAATAACATGGGTGTGATAATTTATAGTTTTAATTCGACCATTTCACCTAAAATGTCATATGGTGTGCTTCGGTGTGATATTATTATGTTACAGAATTACATGCTTATGATTCTGTAATACAAAAGGGGCCTTATTTGTGCTGGACCCTGTATATGTCACTACCAACCAGCAAAGCAAACGAGAAGTCCCTGGAGAAACAATAGCCTTTGACTTAAATCAGCAAGTTTTAAAGAGTTCAGCGAGTTTAAAATAATGACAGGTACCACATGATTCAGTTGAACAACTAAAATACATGGATCACCACATTCTGAATGACATTCAGTTGGAAGCTTGATTACAAGAAGGGAAAACCTGCCTAAGTCAGTTGGACCAAACACGGAGACTAATTAGGTCTACAGTGTTTGACCTAAATTGCAAGCAATGGATGAACACTAGAACCTTAAAAGAATTCTTTGAAATAACCAAAACACCCTTTGAAGGATGAATAAGCTGTTCTGTGCATACTCTGAAATATTACTCATCAGTAGAAAGAACAACTGTTGATACATGCAACAGCCTAGATGAGTCTCAGTGCTGAGTAGAAGAAGTCAGCCTCTGAAGGTCACGTACTGCATGATTCACTCGTATAACATTCTCAAAGTGACAAAATTATGGAGTGATCGCCAAGAGGGAGGGATGATGGCGGAGGGAGGTGGCTGTGACTGTACATGGCAGGATGACAAAGGCCTTCAGGTGATGGAATGGTCACATGCGCATACAATGCTATAGGTGTATAAACACACACGTCTTTCTTGGTTTTGATGGTGTACTGTAGTTATCGAAGTTGTAACTTGGGGGCAACTGGGTAAAGGGTGCATAGGGTCTCTTGTATGATCTCGAAACTTTGTAAACTGTAATTATGTCAAAATTATGTAAAAATGTCTAGGAGTTGACAAATTGTGGCCCATGGTCCATATCTGAGGCTGCATGTTTTTGTAAATAAATTTTTATGGGTAAAGAGTCACACCCACTTATTTGTTTATATAGTACATACTGCTGCTTTCATACTACAATAGCACAGTTGAGGACTCGCAACAGAGACCTTATGACTTTCAAAGTCAAAATTACACTTCTTGGCCTTTATGAAAACAGGTCGCCAAACAGTAAATTAGAATGTAGTAATTAAAAATGATCTTGGGAGAATAACATGGAAAATGTTAATGATACATTATGTTTAAAAATAAAGAGTATACAGATCTCTCTATATATCTACATACTATATATAGATATATATGCAGCAGTCACCTATGAGTTGTAAGAATAAAAGTATTTCTTTTTCCTACGTTTTCAATTTTTCTGCAAAGATACATTACTCTTTGAAATATCAGAATAAAAGATTAAAAAAAAATTGAGCCCCTTCCCCCAGCTGCCCGTTAAGTGCTCGGGGCCTTCCTTCCGAGGAAGCCAGGGCTGCGCTGGGGTGAGGCCCACACTCCATCGGGAGACTCGCACTCACCCACAGCCTGGCCTCCGGCTAGGAGTTCATGTGCACAGACTCCATCCTCAGCCTGCACAACAATGAGGTGACTGTGACGGAGGCTAAGATCAATGCCCTCATTAAAGCAGCTGGTGTAAATGTTGAACCTTTCTGCCCAGGCTTGTTTGCAAAGGCTCTGGCCAATGTCAACATCGGGGGCCTCATCCGCAAGGTAGGGCCCCCTGCATGACTGCTGCCCCAGCAAAGAGAGAAGAGGGTCAGGAGTCTGCCGATCACATGGGCTCCAGTCTTTTCGACTTTTGTAACATGTTCAATAAAAAGCTGAACTCTGGAAAAAAAAAAAGCCCCATGGATAGAAGAGATTCTAAAACAAAGTGTATCAGTTTAGCTATTTGTACTTTACTGTCTCTAATTGGAGTCTTAGTAGATTTTTAAAGTAGCCATTACTTTGCTACACTGGTTTATAATCTTGGAGAGTTTTAAAATGAGGAAAAGAGAGTGATCTGGAAGTGATCAACAGTTTTGTTTAGCACGCTAACAGTGAAAAATAAGCATTTGGGATCTCAGTTCAAAAACTTTATAAGAAGCCTGGAGAGGATTATGGCTGTAATGAAATTGGAAAAAATTCTACTTCTGACAAGACATTCTCTTTCTGAGCTGGAAGAATGCTTTGTAAAAACACCTACTAATTCACATTTCCTTTTAAAGGCATGGGAGAGAAGGAAAAAGGAAGATGTTTTCTCATTCCCTTGTTAGCAAGTCAAAGAACTCTTAAATCCTTTACAATCCAGAACATGCAAACATTAGCAATTTCGACATCTTCCAAGGCCATATGGCAAAGAGGGTGGTGTACTGATCTCAACTTATTAACTTATCTCAGGAACATGAGTTATGACACACGAAAAGGAACGAGTTAGCATGGTGAACACCCCATCAATATTTGCTTGCTCCCACAGCCCCAGAATACTAAGGTAAACAGACAGAAGGACATAGAGAAACGTAAGGACAGGGACGAAAGACAACAATTAAAAAAATTGGAATCTGGAAAGCTGATGGGCATGGTAACCAATGTGCAGGAAAATCCACTTCCCAGGCAGACAGGAGGAAGACCTGGGAATGGCCCAGGTGTGTCCTGCACAGCCCTGAAAAGGCAGCACGGCCTGCGGGACTGAGACAGGGTCAGTGAGGGGAAGAAGAGACTGCTAACTCACGGAGGAGCGGGGTGCAATCTCCTCAAAAGAGCAGTCCCAGATGGTCTCACTCACTGCACGCCTGCTGGCTGATGGCCCTTCCCCAACTCCAGCATAAGTCTGCTCCCCAGGAGGGGGTAAGAGGAGGTCTGTGCAGGAGTGAACATGAGGCCCAGCTGAAGGTGTGGGGAGGGAGTTGTAGGTATGTATGCATACCTACAGCTGTGGCAACTGTGGGTGAGTCTCAGCATCTCTGGTGGAAAGTCTCTGGTTCACTAAGTGAGAAGACACTGGACTGGAAAGACTCCGAAGGAAAACGCACAGCCTCTGGTCACAAATTGTTATTGATCTATCTATACATACTTTGTTTTATGTATTGCTGTTTAAATACACCGTATTTAAGTAAAGTTATTGATTTTTTCAGTAACACTGAAACACTGAACTCATGGCCAACACCGTAACTGGAGCCTGAATGAGGCTAATCCAACAGTTTTTTCTCTCCATAAGGCACGTCCCGGGCTTCCTGGGCTGAGAAACACTAGGTGATTTCAACACTGCGTTTGGGGGCCATCTTAAACAGTGAAATCACCAAGAGAACAGTGCAAACACAAGAAAAGTGTGCCTCCCAGGAGGCTGTGAAAAGGCCACTCGTTTACGGCATGAGCTGGAACTAAGGCGGAGTATCACCTTGTTCTGCCTGAGCTGGGAACGTGCACGTCAGGACAAACTTTTCACCGCGTGTCCGTGAATGATCAAGGAAGTGCTGTCAGCGTATGTGCAAATAGGGACCCCATGATTAAGGAGGATTAACTGTATATGTAGTTGTATGTGCATACACACACATACATGTATGCATACAATCCAGTGATCAATCTCATGAACAGTGATGCTGGAAGCAGAGAACGCCGCACACCTCCCTGTCTCTGCTCGACTCTCGGCGCCCTGCCGGCTAGTCCCTTACTCCCGAGGCCGAATATATATAACTATATATTTGGGAGTATAGAACTATTCCATGAGGACAGGGCAAAGATGCTGACACTGCGAAGATTCCCAAACAGCTCACCCAGACCACCCAAATGAAGCTCAAAATCATCAAACGCTATTCGCCCATTTAGAGCTCCCAGTGTTTTCTCCCTCCAATCTTAATCATGGACAGAAATGAATTTCCAAAGATCTGAGGAAAGTACCTAGCACATAAGCCTCCCCAAAACAAAGAGACAAAAAGCAATTTAAAGGAAAATGAAATCTCTTGGAAATTAAAGACTTATAGGAGACATTAAAACCTCAGTACGAGGTTGGGAGATAAAATTAGGGTGGTCTCCCAGAAAGCAAAGTAAGATGTCACAGAGATGGGAGCGGAACATAAGCAAGTTAGAGCACCTGTCCAGAAGGTTCTACTCCAAATGATAGGGATTCAAGAGAGACAGTGAGAAAACACAAGGAAGGAAATAAGATAATTTTTAACCATTTCTAGAAGTGAAAGGACATGAGCCCCCTGGTTGAAAGAATGAAAATAGATCTACAACAATAAACATCATCATAAAATCTTAGAACACTGGAGACTAGATGTTCTACCAACTTAGAGGGAGAAAAGTAACATACAAAGCATCAGGGATCAGACAGCTTCAGGTTCCAAGCTGTGAACATGGGAATGGGACAAACCCTTTAAACTCCGGAGGGAAAATAATCTACAACCCAGAATGTTATACCTAGTCATGCCATCCATCAAGTATGGAGGCAGAACTTCCAGACATGCCAAGGTTCCAAAAAGTTACACATCCGGTGTAACCTACCTCATGAATTACTAGAGGACGTGCTTCCCAAGGTGAGCAAATAGGCAATTCAAGACGGAGGGAGAAGGGAACGCCCCGGGGTAACAGCCAGACACCGTAACCAGTGAGCTGCCAGCCCAGGGTTGGAGGTGTGGCACCAAAGACACCCATGATGAAGACTGTCACGACCAAGATCCCCGCTGCCTTTGTAATCGGAGAGCAGTCGGGTCCCTGTCTATCTGGCTCCCATTGGTCTATGCTGGACTTGGTTGAGCAAGTCCCAGTGAAATACCTGCTCTCCACTCCAACTGTGGTTGGTGATTTACGTGCCTTAGGACACACTTGTCACCTTGCTCACTGACACCTCCACACGGGGCTCTTGTAAACTCTCTTGTAATCGGACTCAGAGACTATTAAGCCCATCTTTTCAAGGATGCCTTCATCAGTGGTGGCAAATACTGCCTTCATAGAGCTAGATTTACACTTAGCTGTTCAAAACGAAACAAGACTGTGTTCAGGAATATCATACAGGTGATGTAGTCTATACAGTACAAAAGAGGAGAGTGGGATGAATTTGAGGATGGACCCACGTGGGACTTGCATGTTGTATTTCTTAACTTGAATAGTAGGAGTTCATGATAAATCCTCCTGTAAGTTTCACAGTTAAAACGTGAGGCCATTAGAGTTTTTATCTTCTCCTGTGTTAACGGGAACAAACAAGCTGGACAAAACAGTAATGTCAACACACAGAAGAAGCAACAAAAGTACTTAAGTATGGATAATGTAACACTAAAGTTACAAGATGCTAGGTAACAGTCCTGTCCTTCACCAGAGGTGATTCGATGACATCACAATGGATGGGTGGAAACAACACATCCTAGGTTTTATACAGACATGGTGGTTTGTTTTGGACACTTGATTTGTAAAATAGTTCTAAAATATATGAAAAAGTGATTTCATACCGCTCATGGGTAGTCCTTAAAACAAGAAAATTCACTTTGCCCCCTACCTGGAATGACAGGCCTTCTTTCTCCTTGCTAGTTTCAAGACTATTTCCCATTGTTTCCTCTAAGTTGAAGCCACTTTTTTCCTAAAAGTCTTTCCCAACTACCCATTCATGTATATACTACTTAGTGACCATTTACCAAAAGCCAGGCACTGTTCTAGACCCGGAGATGAAAGTGCTAACCACAAGTTCCCTACCGTTTTAGGGAGAATGAAAACTCAGATGCCCCTAGGTGCTAGGAAGGAGCATGAAGAATATAGGCAGGGATGTGTGTACTGCATTTTAAACACATGAAAAGGGAAAAGTTTATGGGCAGGCAGTAACTGAGCACAACCTCCAGGGGCTTATTTGCAGGAAGAGCACTCGGGGGCGGGGGGGGGGGGGGGGGAACAGCAGGCGTCCAGATCCTCGTTCCCAGTGATGACTGTGTCAGGGACTTGGCACTGGTAGTTGCATTTCGTGGCACACACCCTCCCTCCTCAGATGACTCAAGTCCTTGAAGGCAAATCCCCCGTTATCACTTTAGGCTTCCAACATTTAGCATAGAGCTTATGTGAAGTTCCCAATCACTGTTTATAGATGACTCAAATCATAAATATTTCAGAATGTTGTGAAATAAATCACAATATTGTGTAAGAATTTGTTCCCCAGAATAAAGTTAAGATCTTTAAATCTGGAGGATAATCAACCTAAACCACAGTATGTTTCACCAAGACTCGTGGCTTATAGTCACATTCTCTGAACTGCAAAAATGTGACGTGCTGACCTGAACCCTTTGGGTAAGGTGCAGTGAAATTCCAAGCTCCTGAGATGAAATTCGAATAGCACCGAGTCAAGGGCACATTCGACATCTACAGGAGTCTTGCTGGTTTTGAGAACTTTCAGTTAACTACCAAAATAAGTCTGTTCTTTTAGGTTTTAATACATTCCCAACTATCATCAACCATCATCTGAACCTTTGCTTCCACAGGTTAGCATTTAAATACACACGCCCCAGCATTCAACAGCGCTGGTGTGTAAAGCATTTGTGATGACAAGCTGCTCAGCCAAGTTTTTTGTATCAATGTCAGTACAACACATACTGCTACTGGTTTTCACGACTTCTAAAACTCCTACAGTAGCTACTTAGATTTAAAATTGGTAACACAGTGAAGATAACAACAACTTTGGAAAAGTCATAATCAAATGAATCACGGATGACCGCTCACCTGATAAAAATGGTTCTGGCCTGGCCATTCTGTTCCCAACTCAGACCAACAGTGTCCACAGGTTTCTCTTCCAGAATAGTCCAGATAACATATTAGTCATGCACACATAAATGAGGGTTACTAACAACTTGTCTATTTCAAGGAAGTCACAGTTTACCAAATAATAAACAATTGTGATGGTGTCAATGCCTTGGCCTTGAAAATGTGTCAAGAAAAAAAAGGAAAACCCAACTCATCAAAAAAGCTGGGAGTTTTCAATGATGCTATTTTAATCAAGTATAAATGGATCCAAGCATTAAATAATGTTTAAAGTACAAACTTTCTAGTTTAAACTGAAGTATTTCTGATTATGAGCCAGGTATTTACTGCAGCCAAGTAAGTTTTCTTGATTATTTCTTTTGTTTCCTGACTTGGCTGTCCCTAAATTCCAAAAGCAAGTCATCCAGCAGTTAGGTCTTAACAACCTACTACGTTTTACCAGCCTTTTGAAATAACCTTTGCACCAGCTTCCTACCAGTGGAAACTTCTCAGAAAAAACTCTTCTCAATCAGCATTTCCAAATCAGTTTAAATGGGCCACTTTTCTATGTATTGCAAATTAAACCACTTAACTACTGAAAAGGAGTGATTTCAAAGAAATAGTTGAGAACACCTGCAAAAGCAATTGGGACAACCATGCAAATAAACGAAGAACACAATTCCACTGAAATTATGAAGGCATTTTTAGTTAATTTATCCACACATTTCACATTCATAAAGTCATTTATTTCAGAGCAAATATAAGCTTATCATATTAAATTTTAAAATATTACAATATTTACAAACTTGCTTGAATAAATACAAATCCCGTACTGTTTTCAGTGTGTGCCAGTAAAAACGGCAGATCAGCCTTGTCTCTGAAGATCCCCACCCACCCCTGCACGGGAGCCTGAAGGGGAACGCGCCTGCCCTGAGAGTGCCCGTCAGAGCTTTAGACCCTCAACATTCTTCTTCAGGTTCAGCAGCTCCTTTTCCTGCCTTCTCTTCTCCAGTTTGAAGGCTAATCTGTTAGCTTTCTTCTCTACTCTCCGTTCCTGTACAAGAATATGTTCATGTTATGCACATCTTCAAACTGATGCAGTCTAATTTTATAAAATAAAATTCCCATGACCTCCCTGCCCCCAGCTCTTTGTAAATCTCCCATCTGGGAGAAGTACTTTCTCTACCTTGCGCTCTTCTTTAATTGCTTGCTTTCTTGCTCTTTTATCTTCTCTGCTTTCATTTCTAGAGCGTGGCTGCGTTGACACCTTGGGCAGATCACTGTCATTAATCATCTGCATTCGTTCAACTTGCTTCGCTGTGAATCCTTTCTTAGGTAAGACGTTGAGAGGTATCCCTGTTTTAGAGGATATGTGGATTTGTTTGGGCTGAAATAAAGATAAAATGGCATTAGGGTTATTCTTCGTTCCTATTAAAAAACAGCTTTTGACACTTTATTGTGGCTTCCTACTGGTGTTGGTAGTCACTAGAGATAAGCCACTTATGAGAAAATAATCTGTGCCGTTCCTCCCTTGCATTGCATATTCCAAACAGCTCAGGACGTCAGACTTACCTTTGGTTCATACTTGATAAGCTGTGGATGGTTATATAAATTTGAGTATGTACCTAAAAAAAAATCATGTATCCAGTAAGTACACCTTCAGTTCAACAAGAGTTCCTACTATATTCCCAGCTTTAGTTTTTTTTTTTTAGATTCATTTATTTTCAGAGAGAGGGGAAAGGAGGGAGAAAGAGAGGGAGAGCAACATCAATGTGTGGTTGCCCCTTGTGTGCCTCCCAACATGGCCGTAACTCAGGCACGTGCTCTGACTGGGAATCGAACCAGTGATCCTTGGTTCACAGGTTGGCACTCAATCCACTGGGCCACACCGGCCAGGGCAGCTTTAATGTTTTTACAGTTCAAATTAACACTGAAGTCTCTGTCATAAATGGTTTTATACTGTTTATAACTTAGAAATATTTTTTCAAATTTTCAGGAAATATATATCCTTTCAACAAGCTGATGTACTTGTTAACACTTTAAAACTACTGTCAAATTCTCAGCAGTAAAATGGACCCTAAGATACTTACTACAAATGGATTCACAATCCCACTTCTCCTTGCCTTCTTCAAGAACTACAGTAACAATCTCTTCCTCCTCAGACCCATCCAGTTCGTTCGTGGGTAGGTCCTGATCCTCGAAGGGTTCAAGAGTGCTCAGGCTCACACAGCTTTCGGTGACATTTCCGGAGAGGAAGACAAGAGGGGATCAAAGCACACCGCCCGTTATCATGCTGCATGTTACTCAACCTGCACTAAGTGCAGAGTTCCAAAAACTATGGAAACAAAAGCATTTTTACAAATCCACAACCTCAAGTGTCCTGTTTGTCACTTCCTGTCCCAATCAGCTTTATCTAGCCCTGCCTCTCCCTTCCAGCAGGTCTGGACATTCAGTCCGCGACAGGAAGGAAAAATCTATCTGCATCTTTGCAAGGATATAACACATTAAACAAAATAGCTGCTTTCCTAAAACATAATCTTTTTTAAAGCTGTGAAAAGCATTAGCCCATCTGTCTCTTCAAAGTATTCAAATAATTCACTCCAAGTATGTAGCTCTTATCCTGTTACAGGGTCAGCATATGACAGTGATCACAGAACATCAGACCTTTCTAGCAGATGTAAACACCTCATTAGCCTCTCAGAGAAATCACCTAATGTGGATGCTGATTCACCAAATACTTGGCTAGAAATTTCTACTAATCCAGCTGGATAGATAACTCTTATCTTTCTATAAGCCATAAATATGTACTTCTCAGAACGCCTGGCATATCAGGAAGATTAAGAGTACATACACTTAGAAGTCAAGGAATTCTTCGGCCAAAGAGGCTAGAAGCATCATCTCATTCTCAAGTGGAATGTGACCTTGGACTTCCCACTCTAACCCTGTTATTCCAACTTTACTCCCAGACACAGTGGTTCTCTGTATGTTCCTCACCACTGTTATATTCACTTTTAGAACTCTTAATACCAAAATGTGAGCCCAAGGCTATGAAAAATGTTCCATCATCTTAAGATGCATTCTGACTGGGAGATTTTTGACTCATGTGTACAATTCCTTTATTTGAACACGAAGAAACGTAGGTAAGCCAGGACAAGTCACGTACTTCTCTGCCTTCTCTTTATAGTAGTCATTCAGAACTTCCTCTAAGCGACTGCTGTCGACTTGAATGGAACCTTCCAGTTCAGCATTATCCAGAGCTCCAATTTCATCATCATCATACTGCTCATAAAACTTGAATATAAAGGGAAAAGACACCAAGAAAATGAATGCATTCAGTAAAAATACAGCCTTTAATGTTATTTTTTTTACGTTAATTTTACTCCTCCCATGAGGTCACCACTAGCAGTAACCTATTACGAGGGATTCGGCACCAAGCAGTATAGTGCAGGAGACACTCCACCCGGCACTTCCGACTGCACACAGGCTGCCCTGGAACGTGGCAGTGAAGGCAGTACCCTCTTTAGCCTGGGAGCAAAACACCAGGCGGCAATCTTTACCTAAGAATATTTCACAGATGCTTTCAAATTCGTTAATTATGCAAACTAATGTACGAATTTCACTTTTTTTTTTAGATGATGTTTATTTCAAATGCTGTTCACATTGTCAGGCTTTGTGAAAGAGCAATAAGCAGGGGGTGATGTAACCCCTGAAGTGAGGTTATTGCAGTACCAGTTTGCCTATTTCGCTGAGGAAGAATGGAAGCTGTTACTAAATGAAATGCAGTGACGACGTTAGAATTTTTATCTTAGGAAGCCATTTATTCATCCCTCCATCAATCATTTACTGAACAGTTCAAAGTGTAAACTCCTTCAGATAATGCCAGATAATACTTGAGGCCTTGGGATATATTGGTGAGCAAAAATACACACACATACGCAAATCGGAAAGAAATGAAATTTTGTTTATGCTCAGGCTAATGCTTAAGGAAGTAGCATAATCTTGGGGATTGTTACTGAAGAGGTTTGGAATCAAAATGTCAGCATTGTAAGAGAGAAGTCAGGGGTTTTGACAGGCCATCTTTTGACTTATTTGCATTCTTCCCAAAATCAGAGGTGGTCTGTTTTAATTAAAGTTATAGGCGGTTTCTAAAGCTGAAAGTTCTAGCTTTGGGTTCCAGTATTGTGTATTAAAAGCATTAAGGGGCCCTTACTTGGGGACCTTACCTTCTCAAATCTTTCATCGTGTAGGGTCAGCTGCTCATTTCTCCTCATGACTGAGGACGTCATAGAATAGTCAGTAAAGCGACTTTTCGTTTCCTCTTCCCAGAACAAGTGACTTTCTAGGGCCCCACGAGGCCTCCCTGGGGCTGACACAGCCTCGTCCGATGACGAGCCTGCAGAGCCAAAGTCGTCGTCATCGCTGCCTCGCTCCTTCCCATCAGCAGCGTCTTCCCACTCACTGCCACCTTCGGCCTCCCATTTCCTAAAGTCAGATCATCAATTAACTGCCAAAACAACTTGAAAAACAACAGAACCAAGTGACTTTACACAAATAAAATCTGAGGATGTTTCAGGGAGTCTCGTTTAGGGGGAACAGCTGTGCTGCTTGACCAGTCTGGTGCGAATGGAAAAGTAATGAACTAGCAATCAGGCATCCTGGACTTTAGCCCCACCTACTGATGGTTTGTAAAGAATTCCAGTCTCACACTGTCTGCTCTGAAATACAGAACTTTCAGACTCAAGTTTTGGAAAGTCCTTTTCAGCTGTAACATTCTATGGTTACTATCCTTTTAAAGAAGCAGCAATCGGGTTATCCCTGCTTTGAAACAAACCACACATACTGTATATCCATTCCCGCTTCCTCTTCTCTTGGCTTATTAGCCTGAAGAATAAAATCATCTTCAAGCAGATTATCTGGATCATCAAAGTCAAAATCATCATCAAGAGCTGCAACAATGTCAGGATCAAAATCCAGCCGAGGTCCTACACGAAAAACAGAGGCTGAGTAGTAATTCCCAAGAAATCATCAATCCTTTAACTTAACATAATGCGGTACCTATTAAATACCAAAGCACAGAACAATGAAGAACTCTTAAGAAATGCAGTCTAGAGAGGGAAATAGAGATGCATGACTGCAAGAAAATAAAAAAAGGAAAACCCCTTTCCATTACAGAGTTACAGTGTTAAATAGTCTATTAGGCAAAATTCAAAGCTTTGACCTGCAGCAAATAACTAGACTTTAAATTCACCAGTTAGAAGTCACTCAATAATCTGTAGCCTATTAAACTTTGTCTTTTGAGACTGAGATTTCAGTAAATTGCAGCCTGTTTCTTCAGCTATGTTTTTTTAAATAAAAACTACAGAGTTCAAGAGAAAGTTTCAAGTTCAAACTTATAAAGTGACATGGCTTCCAAAACCCCTCACAATGTGGCTACTGATTGGCCAGCCTCCTTTCACAGTCATCCTTACCCTTCACATCGGGCTTGGTAAATGCTCGAATTACCTATACTCTTGTTGCTTTGCTTTTGCACAGTTTCCTCCACCCAGAACACCCTCTCCTCACCAGCCCACCCTTTTTCACCTACCCGCTGAACTTACACCTAAGAAATCGACTTAGAATGATAGAATGAGTTCCTCTAGGACACTTTGCTCAGCACCCCAAAGCTTGTGTTTCACCCCTTAGCAACCCACAAGTTTGGTGAATACCCCTGAGCACCCCAAGGCTGTTTGGTGTTTCACCATTTAGTCATTTGCACTATAACCGTAATCTCCCATCTATCATCATCTTTCCCAATTGATGGCCAGCTCCTTGGGTCAGGGATTATGCCTTATACTGGTTTAACCGAAGACCCTGCCAAATAGTGGCAACTTAGAAATCTGTAGAATGGATTAATAGATTAATGCAACACGGCAAGTTTAGGAACTGAAAGATGGGAAAGTCGGGGGGGGGGGGGGGGGGGTGAAAAGGGGGAAGGGATTAGGAAGTACAAACTGGCAGTTACAGAATAGTCATGGGTGTGTCAAGTGAAACACGGAGAGTCTAATACTATTGTAATTACTCATGGTGTCAGATAATCAGTGTGATCACTTAGTAAATTATATAATGCCCAATCACTGTGTTAAATACCTGAAACTGATATATCATATGTCAACTATAATTGAAAAATAAGTTCTCATCACAAGAAAAAAATTCTGTACTGTGTGGTGGTGATATTAAGTAGACTCACTGTGGTTATCATTTCATAATATATACAAATACTGAGTAATTATGTTGTATACCTGAAACTAATATAATACTATATGTCAATTATATCTCAATAAAAATGTTAACCATTAAGAAAAAATCAAGGCAATTTAGAGTAAAATACTCTAAAATACTCTAATATGTCTGTGGACTTCTGTGCATAAAATACAATATTGGTACTACAAACCAACCAACCAAGAAACGTAATTTTTCAGCGTGTCTGGAACAGATGGAGAAAAGGGACTTCTACACTCTAGGGAGAACTTCTAAAAGCTAACAAATTAAAAGAACTCTGATGACATGCATCCCTTCCTAATGATCTCTAATCTGAATTTGAACACAACTCAATTGTTTCAACACTTCATCAGGGGTCAGCAAAAGTAGGTTTACAGTTGCAATACAAATAAATAATAATTGGTAGACAATAATACAATAACTGTTTCATGCACTCACAACTATAAACATACTTTGCCCACCTGTGTAAAACATAGCTCTGCCCACTGGAAAGGGTAAACAAATTAAACACACCTGACACAGGAGCTGCTTTATTTAACAGTCCAACGTCTTCCTCAAACTCTGATGCAAACACTGATGAAGGCAACTTAATTCCAGTACTCTTGAATAAGAAATGACACAAACGGTTAGGTTTAGTTAGCAGTACTTCCGAACCACTATGCAGGGTGAAAATGTGTTACCCCCAAATTCACGCTCAGCCAGAAGCTTGGACCGTGACCTTACTTAGAAATGGAATCCCTGCAGGTGTAATTAGCTAGGGTGAGGTGGTGATGGAGTGTGTCCGGCCCGAACCAACGACTGGTCCATGCTCACAAGAAGGCCGCGTGAACAGACACACAGGGCAGGACGCCGGGAGAAGATGGAGGTGACTAGTGCGATGCTAGCAGTTTCTGACCAGTCCTTATGCTTTCATTGCATCTTTTCAACCGAAAAGTTAATAACGGAGGGTCACATTATCTGTCTCCGTGCACCTCGCCATCTTCTCGGTCCTCAGCCGAGGAGCAGGCACGAAGTGGAGAGCACACTGCCCCCGGCGCCCGGTCAGCAGGCTGCACTGGCAGCCCCAGCAGGGCACCAAGTGCACGGCGTGCACGGCATGCACAGCAGCACGTGCCCAGCGAGCTGTTCCGGCTTCCAAAAGGAGTTTCTCTGTGGCACGGACTGGGTCTTCTGCTGCAGAGTACTTTTGTAAAAAAGACCCACTAGATATAATTCATATACACACAATTCACCCATTTAGAGTGCACAATGTAATGGTTTTTGGTATGTTACATTATCACTTTTTAAAAAACTGTGGTAAAATATATGTGGTCTTTAAGAAATATATTCGTTGTGGTTATTAATCCTTGAAATTCAGGGGTTGAAAAAAGGAAGGATCATCTTGTTTTTGTAAAGTCACCTTTGGAGACTGTTTCCAAATCTTGAGAAACAGTCAAAGAATCATCTACACAATTAGAGTTTAGACAGTGACTAAAAAGAAGAGTGGAACTCTTTTTATTAGTTGTAGCAATTCCTATGTATGGGGGTGGGCAAAAGTAGGTTAAATTACCAGCCGTCACTATTTAACAGATAAACCATACGTAAGGACACAGAATAATAAGACCGATGCTACAGGAATAAATAATACTTAAGAAGAAACTGTTTCACGTACGCAAGGCTGTAAACGTGCCTCGGCCCAGCCCTGCACACTCAGTTGGCCCGGCTGCCCTTCTAGCACAGCAGCCCTGCCTCCCTCACGTGAAAATCAGGGGCTGCTCCAGCAGCGCTCATTTCCATTTTGGTTTTATGCAATGCCTTACTTTCTGCTATTAGGGCTTATTCAAGATTTCGGCTTTATTCAATTTTGATGGCTGGTTACAAATTCCTTTAAGGTAAAAAAAAGTACATGGGACTCATCTACGTTTTTGGATTGTGCTGCAGAACACCAATGGCAATTTTGTTTTTAAACATGTACTTTTCCTGGTAAACATCACTGAAGGGTCCATTTAAGAGCCTAATGCTATTAAAAAGCCAATCAGATAGTAAGTGATTACTTTCAAACAACATGGCTTAGGGAATAAAAGCTAATCTTGTAGTGGTCAAAACAGTCAGCCAGAAGAACGTTAGAACTTTTCTCCATAAGAGAAAGAACTTGAGCCACTACTAGACGCCCCCCCACCAAATGGTTTATAGAAGGAAGTCGCTAAGGTAAGTATCCTATTATTTCTCCAACAGCCTTGAAGAAGGAGAAGGTGAGCTGGCTCACAGATGTGACAGTGGGCTGCGCAGCCTCACAAGAGGGCTATGAGCCAGTGAGTGAATGAACAGCTGCAGTTACCACCTCTTTCCGTGGGACCATACCCTGAAATCTAATCGTTCAAACTCCCTTTAAGCAAGAAGCTATAGACTGAAGGAGCTACGATCATATCTTCCCCGAGGAAAAAAATGCCTAGACCGTGACAGATTAAAGAATGAAAAGCAGGAAAATTTGGTGCCCTCTCCCTCCTTTGAAAATTTCTTCATTTTTGTCAGTAAACCCAATAAAGAAAGTGCCAGGTGATAGAAAAGTTTCACAGAGAAATGTATGCTAATATGAAATAAAAACAAGCTAACAAAACCTTGCAATATGGGTGTCCTTAATGTAAACAGGAGAGAAAAAGAACTCACGTTGGTAACACTAATTTCATATAAATACGTGCTCTCACTTGCACTTAAAAGATAAATTATTAAAGTGCTACCTAACATCACCACATCCATCCAAAGTTCCAACCTTGTCAAAAGCTGTCACTTGTAACAACTGCCACCAGAGAATGGGGGGGGGGCCTCCTGTACTGTACATGCGCACACACACACCCAGCACTTTCGGTGAGGGCATGGCCTGCCTCTGTGTCCTTCGGATTGATGCTGTTTCTTGCCCCGAACAATTACGGTGATTTTAAAATGGTGTCCCCCCGGGGGCACTTGCCGGGATCCCCCCACTCTCTCTCTCACACATAAATTGCTAAAAAACCTTACTGAATTTATTGAAGGGTCTTCATTTTCATTTCTCCTGTTGAGTATGCTGATGGTACCAGTGGGAATAAGCTCCGAGGGCCCCGATGGTTCCTTCAGGTGCTGCAGGTAATCATAGTCGTCATCGAAGAACACTCCATACTTCCTCTGCTCTGCTCGTCTCTCTTCATCATTTATCTAGGATAATTAGTAAAATGGAGCTAGTACCTCTTCCACATTAAGGCACAGGAACCTTCCAAAGGGTAAAGCTTTCAGAGTACGAGGCAGACGGCACACGGACATTCTGGCTGACACCAATGAGACAGTGACATTTTGACAAGTTCAGGAAGCCCAGAGCTTATAAACCACTATGCCACATAAAATTAAAATGTAAAGAAACTATTCCTCCTTTCACTAGACATTTCTGTGCAACAATTCAAGCCAAGAAACACACACGCAGCAATTTGTTTAATCGTGTACTTAGAAGATCAGGAAAAAAGACTAGGGGTTCCCGAAAGATTAAGTACAATTTCTTGTATTTATATGCAAAGAAACTTCTCAACGTACATCACAAACTTTGGGCCCAATGTTCCCCAACACTTCCTTTCACAATACCCACACTTAACATATATACTGATTGATAATCACCAATCGACCTTGTGAAGGCTCCTGGTATTTTCTAAAGCTAACTTGTGAGTTTCAATGTTTTACATTTTGTGAGATGAGTGACCAGAAGGCAAAATGCAGTTTGTGGTTATGCAATGAAACAACCTTAGGAAAAGCAGAGACTTAATATTTTGGTTGTGCCTTAAATAACATCATGCAGTACTAGAGCGGATATAAAATATTACACCATAAAATATATAAAATGTAAAGTATATTTAATATTTATTAAATATAATATTTACCATCACTCTATAGGACTTGATCATTGAAACATCTCAAATAAAGATAATTTATTTTCTCAAAGTAAATATGCACAATGTAAACATCAGCACACTTGCTGAAAATTAAGTCACAAATTTTGTTTCCCTGAAAATCAGTTATCTGAGAATAGCAGCTAGCTAAAAAAGTTGTGAAAAGCCCAACTACAAACTTACTGGCTAAAGATCAGCACCTACTTTCTGTGTAGGCAACAGAACTCTCTGGGGTGCAGTCTCATCTGCTGCTAAAGGATCTCGCTGGCTCCGATGGACCAGGTGAAAAGACACAGCCTTCTTCTTTTCTATAAAAGGCTTTTTCTTCCTGTGAGGCTTCAAAGGACAGAATCAGAACAAGCCGTTAAAACAGAACCAAAACACCAGTGAATAGTATCATAGTCCACATAGGCATCTTCAGTAAATTATGTGAAAAATCAACATATTTTTGAAAACTTACACTTCTAGGGTCAGCAGCATCAACTATGTTCTCTAAAATCTATACTTACCTCCCTCCAATAAACATCTGTTGGCATCTACTCCGTAAGCAGACTTTGTTATGGGTGCTGGCGACCCAGCAATTGGAAAGCTGGACAAGCCCCTATTCTTCTCTAGCAAGTCATCAAGAAAAATGATTTCACATAAAGGAAACAAGAGTTACTTAAATTGGGTGCTCTGAGAAGGTCCCCGACAGGTTGGAGCAGAATGACAATGAGCCTGACACAAGGAAATCTGGGAAAGGCAATTAGTAGTAAGTAGGGTACTCACTTCATGTATCAACTATTATGTGAGACGGCGACACAACAGCTGAAGATTAATAAGATTCACCATTTATTTCTACAGTTTTATTTCGCTACCCAACCTTGCTTTGCTAAACGGAGAAAGCATCATCCCAGTAGGAAGATGCCTCCCTTTGGGCTGAACCTCAGAGGGTCCCACAAGTTCCCTTCCCCAGAGCAAACTGACGGGCAGACGCCACCCTCTTCGCTCGACCCCGTGAACACAGGGCGGTACATTTGTGTTTTATATCCCACAAGTTTTCTGGCCTTTCTGGGTAAAGGGGGGGGGCAATACTTTGATGTACGTTCTCAGGGAGGCTCTTGACCATGCAAGACACACCCTAAACGACAAAGTATGACCGAGCTGGTGAGGATGACCCATACATAACCAGAAACCTGTGCCGCAAACAGCCTCCCCGCACCTTCGGGCCATTAAAACCGCGCCCCCGCCCCCCGCCCCAGCTCTCCACCCCCCCAGGAAGCCGGTTACGCTCACCATGTTGCAGCCGCACGGCGCTCACACCGCAGAGCGGTGGCTACACTCTCTGAGTCCCGGGGTTGGTGACAGGACACCTCCGACCCGCCGTCAAAGGCCAGCACGCAACTGAGTCTCTGGGCCTAAACACACGTGCTAACCCCGGAACCGGACAGGAAGTCACACAGCGGGCCTTGGAAATAAACCAATCACCGAAGAGCTAAAGGGTCGTGGCCGGTAGTTACGTATTGCTCTCTTCGTCCCAAAGATCGCGAGAAGCTCCTGGGAGGTAGGCTATTCCCACCCCCCGGGAGGCGGGGCTTTTTCGGCCATGATTTTGTAAGTCCTGCGGGGAATGGAATCGCAGGTTCCCCTGAGGCTCTGGGGTGCGAAAGGGGGTTTCTCTTTTGGCGAGAACTTGGCTTTTATAGCGCCCTCTATCGAGAACAGAGGCCACGTATCCAGCGTTTCCTTTGACAGTTGTATTCCCTGGGCATTTATGACCATAAAAAACAAAGCAAAACAAAAACCGTATACACAGAAGGTGGGCACCTTCTCCGGTACCCGAATTTTCAGGTTCCCCCTCTTTTGTGCTGGCGCGAAGACTGTTGCGTTTGCAGGGGAAAGTCAGACAACAGTGAATATTCACTATTCCCAGGACCTTGCTATTCTAGGCCGCCCAGGCTTAATCAGGTGTATTTTACACCGTTAATGAATTGCATTAAACGTTCGGTTAATCAAAGCCCCCAGACTGTTGACAGTAGAGGCATTTGAATTAATAAAATATGTTCAGAATCTCTTGGGTATTTGTACACCCCATCTTATAAAATGAAAAGTTTGTTCTTTTCCAAGTCTTTCCTCAAGTGTTTCAATGCAGTTTAAGCAATAGGCTAGAGCACAGGTGGTGAACACAAGGCCCACAGGCAGATTCTGGCCCTCCACGCCGGCCGCAGGGCCGAGCTCTCGCTTGACTGTGAAGGAGTAGTTACATTTATACAGACCCGAAATCACATTCGGCCCTTTGAAAGCAACTGGGAGGCTGATGTAGCCCCCAGTGAAAATGAGCTCGACACCCCCGGGCTAGAAGCACAAGCCAGGAGAATGTCACGCAGGTGCTGCAGCGCTCTCGGTGCTTCTCCTGGGCAAAAGAGGGTTATGCATTCAAAGTTTTATCAGCAGACTTTGTTTCAAGTTTGTGTTTTCCCTTCCCAATATCTAAAGCCTTTCCAATGTCTCAGTTATCTTGGGTTGCATCTTTATGCCTATTACCATTATGAGTATTTATGGGCTATTATTCATGTATTACAATAAAATTATAGAAACGATTTAGATTAGGACCACAGAGCTTGTCTTGAGAAAGTGCTTTGTGACAGAAATAATACATAACACACTTTTATGTACCAGACTCTCATTATAATTAAGTTTTATGAGGGCAGATTTAATTTTACTTTTATCTGTTTTTATTTACTACTTCTGTCTATCCTGAAGCCCTAGAATTGTGCTTGGCACATATACTCAATAAGTGCTATTTGTTTAAATGAATTATCGTTCTGGACTTTATCTGAATTATTTTATGCCTTCCTTGCTACAACAATATGAGAGAGGTGCTATTATCTTCATTATTCTCCTAATACTAAAACGCAGGCATAAGAAAGTTAAGTAACTTTTTCAAGGTCACACAGCCAGTCAAATGGCAGAGCAGGAATTTAAACTCAAGTCTAGAGACTGATCACTTAACCACATTGCTTGCTTTTTTCCAATAATATTCTATTACTTTATATATATATTAATACATATATTCGTAAGCCTGATACTGAGCACATTGTGCTGTGTGCTTTGTATTCATGATGCCATTCAATTCCTTTGACAAGCCCGTAAAGTACAGTTAGACAGCACTGAACCTGTCCTACAGAAGCAGAGTCCGAGGTTCCGAGATCTGAGTGACTTGCCTAAGGCCACACAGAAGGTGGGTGAGCCTAGATGTGCAGCCCATTGGTCAGCCGCAGCAGTGCCACGCCCTTCACCATATGCTACACTGCCTTGCTAAGGCGGTCAGCCAGCAACTCCTGTCCATTCTGCCTTCTAAATATCTGAATGTATCACTTTATTACCTTTTAAATCAAATTGATCACTTTTAATAGTCTGATTCCAGTCGTGCAATTTCTCTGTGTAAAATTTTCAACATCCATCCTCTGGCTTAATGATCAAGTCCAAACTCTTTCTCATGGCAGCCAAGACTGTATCAGCTGATCTTGACTCATCAATTAGGCATCTTGTCTCCTATGCCTCTACATACTGTAACAGGGTGCCAAGCGGTGGTCCCCAGAATATAGGAGAAATTCTCCACGGCCTATGGTTGGTGGGAGGGGGAGTGGATGATACAGCAGTTAAGATGCTTTTCATAACAACGAGTTCACAGCCATGTCCATCCTGAAAGGAAGTGGACTGCTGCCTGGGGTGAAAGGAGTATATGGCTCTGAGAGTGTACAGTGGCTTGTGACATAGCCAGGGGGCATGAATGCCCTCCCTAGGTGTCTCCGTGTCACAAGGAACTCTTACCCTGACCAAAGGTGGCTGCCAAAAGAAGATAAAAGATGTGGAACTGGCAAAAATGGCTCATTGTAGGAGGAGCAGATAGGAAGTTCCAAGCATTTTAAAAGGAGGCTGGCTGAGAGAAGAGGTAGCCATGAGGAAGGAACCATAAAGTAGGGGGCATTCAGCCATGAGGGAGAGAAGAAGCAGCAAGCAGCTATGCAGTTTGTAGTGAAGTCGTCTGCCATGAGGGCTGGTGTGTAAGGTAGAAGCTGGGAGTCAGAATTCTGCCATACCGCCTGGGATGGTGAGGATGGCAGCCATGGGGGCTGAGAAAGGGTAAAAGGGGAAAGTTGCTAGAGCTGTGCAGGAACCTACCTAACTAAGCCCGGATTTGAGGGAGGTGCTTTGGAACTGAACTGTGCCCAGGGATGTAGACTGCTGCTTCTCTGAAGGATGCACAGAGAAGCCACTCTCTTGGGACACGTGCCTCCCTGGACTCCACCATGATGCAGGGGAACACAGCACGTGTTTCCTGGACTACTACATGGAGGCTGAGGACAACACACCCCCGATCCTGAATGAGAGAGCTGCTGTGAAAGGATGGCAATTCCAACACCCACGAGTGTACCTTCCAGAGGGGATGAAGAACTGTTTGCACAGCTGACTTAAGCACAGCTTAGGATATGGGGAACTTTGAGGCATGGTTTTGGCTTATAGCCTGGTGGGAAGCAAGGGGAGTTCTGGGTCTCATGGGAGAACAGGGCTCTGGGCAGGAGTGTTCCCAGTGACCCTGACGTTGGAATCCTGTAAACAAAAACTTGTTTCCTTCAACACTAATTGTTGGGTCATGCATCAAGGCAACACGTGGATGGGCCCCTGTTGCTTGGTTACAATACCACTCTATGACCCAGTCTATCAACCTGTTTGCAGTTCTCAAATGTACCTAAAAGAGATTGGCTTTCTCATGCTCGTATGAAAGGCTCTTTCTTTTAAAATTAGCTTAGTTATTTCTGCCTATTTCTTAGGAAACTGACACAGGCACACATTGCAGATACTGTGGGTTCATTTCAGACCACTTTAGTAAAGTGAATATCACAATAAAGGGAGTTGTAATCTTTTTGCTGGCAGAGGGTCTTGCCTTTGCTTTGTGAAAAACACGACATGTACGAAGCACAATAAAACAAAGTGCAATAAAGTGAGGCATGGCTGTAGTCTTCAAAACTAGGGCTCATCTCAAATGTTTTCACTGCATCCTGTGATTACACTCTTCTACTCAGTTACACTAAGTTGTAAAGTTTTAGAATTAGACTGTAGTAACCTGCTTGAAGACAATGATTTTTATCTTGCCAACTTTACTTTTTCAGGACAGAGTATAGTAAGGACTCAACAACAATTACACTGTTCAAAGCACTTCACATACATTTACTCATTAAATTCCTAGAGGAAGACGTTAGGAGATACACTATTATTATCCTTTTATTTTATAAATTAGAGATTGAGGAACAGACAGTCAAGTGACTTTTGCCCCAGGCCATGAAGCCAAAATGTGAACTCGGCTGTACCTGGAGAATCCCACCCTTTACTGTTACAACAGACCCCATTTCAAAAAGCCAACACTCACAGTGAGTTTATGGGTGTCAGAGACTGTCCTGGGTCGCTATATATGTGTTAGCTCATATACTGTTTGTCAAATGCAATATCTAGGGCAATGCATTTGTTATAATGGTTACATACAAAACTCTGGCTTGTCATAACACAAGGTTATCTCCTACAATTCAAATGTCACTTTCTACCATTAACATCATCCAGAACTGAAATGTTATAGCAATAATAAATCTAAACTATACTTCGAGTCTCATTAGTATGCTCTAATGAATTGCATCTATATCAAAATGATTATACAGAATTTCTAGCTTAGTTTGGGCTTCGAAAATTTTCTTATTTTTTCCATATGAAATCGGCTTGCCTATTGAAATTATGCTTATCATCTATCTTAGCCTCAATTACATCACATTCAATAGGGGTTCTCCATCAGCATCATTTAAGGATCCCAAAACATCAGGAAACCAATGTACCCCAAAGAGGAAAAAATTTGCTAGACCCCGAGGCAATGACTTTAGGAACTATAAATTACATGCTTGACAATATTTATAGAGCTTATGGATGTAATTAATTATAAAAAGGTGAGATGCATAAAGACTGGTATACCAGGATGGTCACTGTAGCAAGCACTCTTTGTAATAGAGAAAAAAAACTGAAATTACATTAGTAAAGGATTATTGAAAAAAACAAAACAGTCATACTGTGGTATATTGTGAAGCTGTTAAGGAAAAGACAGATCTATATGAATAGCCACTTACTAAGTTGCAAAAAGCAGTTTGCAGAACATCATAGGTGGCATTTTTTGTTAAAAAATTATAAATAGAAAAACATTTTATGCAGAAATAATCCTAGTGCAAGCATAGACAAATATCTGATTGACTGACTGTATAAAACTGCCCACAGTAATTGTCCACAAGGAGCTGGGGTCACAGGAAACTCTCAATTTCTTCATTGTTTGTAAGTTTGCAGTGACAATTTGAATGATTACGTTTGTATATAAAAAAGTGAAGATACTTAAATACAAAAACTAAACAGGGAACAGGTTAGATACTAATATAATCTGCTTTAATAAATATTGTTAAGGGATATTTTTTAATGGTAAGATCATGATATGTGTGTGTGTGTATAGAGTACATTTTATATATATGTGTGTGTGTGTATATATATATATATATATGATTTTAAAACATCATTAGGAGGGAACTAGTAAGATGTTTTGATTAGTTCAGAAGACAATCCAAAGCATGGGAACATTTATAGAGCAGGAATATTGAAAAGTGTGCAAACAGACATAGAACTGGCTTCTTCCACAGTGATCTACAGAAGACAATTCAACCTCTACTAGACAGAATTTACATACATGTCTAGAGACAAGATTTATTTTCATTACTATTAGCTTTCTACAAATTATAAAATTGTAAGATAGCTCAAAGGCAAGGACAGGTGCCAAGCCCATGTAAAGTTAGAATCAGGAGTGCTTATCTAAAAAGTACTTCATTTTTCACATAGATTTTTCCCTATAATGTTCAGTAAGAACAGTAGTATGCTTGGTATGCTACGCAGAATTAGTTTCTGGTGTTTGTTTCACTCCAGTTGCTGGTGCTTGTTCCACTCATCGTATAACCTGGGGCAAGGCGTCTCCCATTACTCACCTCAATGTAAAGTGGAGATGCTGTTATTAATACTCATCTCACAGGGCTTCGTGGAATGAAGTGAGAAATTGTGTGTTAAGTGCTTGGCCCTGTTTCTGGTTGGTGGTCAGGGCTCAATGGAAGTGAGCAATTGTCCTCTTCCCAGCTATGTGTAGTTACTCACCTGACTTCACTGTTGCCTCAGGATGGCCCATTCCTGAGCCCCGGGCCTCCTCCAGCATCTGGGACTCGTCAGGAAACACATGCTTTGCCTCTAGTCAGGTTCTCTTCCTGGGGATCTGTTCGCATGCATCTTGACCCCACTTGTCAGCTTTCTGGGTCCCAATCCTTTTGTTTCTCCTCAGTGTCTGGTGTCTTCCAGGGCCATTATATTGTGTGCTTACATTTTTTTCTTTTCTTTGCTTCTAGCCCCTCATAATTGTATGCTCTCTAGACTACACAAACTGTTGATATTGGTTGCCTGTTTACCGACGCCTGTTCCCAGAGTCAAACGTATGTGTTGCATTGGTGAATACTCTTTGGAAATATTAATTCAAGTTAATTTTCTTTCCCATGAGTTTTAAATTATAAAATGTATTTTAAGTATTCTTGGGTATGTTGCGGTTGCACTCATTCTAGCTTTAGGCTATAAAAAGCTCAGAAATCATTATCGGTCCCCTTTCTCTTGAGTGACAAAGAAACAGATGGAAACTTTTTACAAATATGGGGTAGTTAGATCATGCATGCACATAATTATAAACTTAACTCTATGCTTTCAGAAGAGGAGAGAGCACCACCATTACCGTTGAGGGATTACATCCCTGTTGAGGGATTCTGCCTGTCCATGAGCACGTACTCGGACTGAGGCTGAGCTGAGACGTTTACCTCCTTTTCCTCCATCACGCTCTTCCTGTGCTGGCAGTGTGAGCCTCTCACTGTGTGGCGTGTAATTCTGATGCTTCAGGTAAGGCTCTTTTTTTTTTTTTAAGAAAACACAATAAAGCACCTACATGTAAACTAACTTCTTAATTGGTGGCTTAATTAAAGAACCAGCCAAACATTCCAATGATGAAGTAAAAAAAAAGGCTATGTTGGACTTACTGAGAGAGTATGTCTGTATGTTGTAGTTGGGGCAATGTGAGGTATTTTCAAATATAAGTTTTGCTTTACAACTTAATCCCATCCACAAGGTGCTACCCCATTTTATTTAAAATGAAGCTAACTGGTGAAACCCAGTTAAGCTAAAAATATCTATCATCCGAGGCACTCAGATGATGTGTAAATGAGTTTTATGATTTAGAGACAAACTCAAGTAACAAAAATATAGTTCACTAAATTCTCATTGTAGTAATTCCTTCAAAATTTTAAGCTACATTGTTAAGGCATTTTGTCCATTTCCACAGCTTCCATTAGAACTGCTGATGATTCTCAACCTCCTCTCTGCAGCCGAGAGCATTTCTTTGACCTTCAGACTCATGGCCAATGGACTATTTGCATGTGGATGTCCCGCCAGGCAGGCAACTCAAACACATTGGATGTTACGCCCACAGTTGAATATACCCACTTCGCCTCTCCACCCGCCATCCCTCTCCCGCCCCTCCCCCTGCCCCCCACTTCCATCTGACAACAATCCACTGTTTTTTCTTTCAGCAAGGGCACTACCACTCTCCACTTAGTTGCCCAAGCTGGACACATAGGTATACTCCTTACTCATTTCCCATATTCAGCGATCACTTCAACTGTCCCTTGAATCATTAAGTCTCTGCATTTCAGTAGTATTGTTTGAGGTCACCATTACTTCCCAGCAAAATTAGAACAACAGTAATGGTCTGCCCTATGGTGACAGGTGGGTACTAGACTTATCAGGAAGGATCACTTTACAAGTTCTATAGCTGAAACAAATACAATACTGAATGCCAACTGTTAATGAAAAATACAAAAAAAAAAGAAAAAGAAAAAGAAAAAGAATAGCAATGGTCTCCATGCTTCCAATATTGCTTCTCCAAACCAGTCTGTACATTGTGGCCAGAATAATGAGGGCAAATCTGGGAGTGGTATCTGAGTTTAAAAGACTTCAACTGACCCCTCTTTTTTTAAGGATAAATTCTAAACTCTTGTAGAAGTTTCACACGGACCTTCAAGTCTTAATCCTTGTTAAACTCTTTAGCTTTTAGCTTTCCATCCTTTTAGCCGTCATTTTCAGCTCATTTTTCGTACTTAATTGTACCATCCTTAGTGTAACTGTAGAGTCTGGCCTCAGGGACAAAGAAGACTAGGCGGTGGTAGGGAACAGACACAAATGTAATTGGATGTCATTTAAACGAGTTGTGTCAAGTCAGAGAGAAAGAATATTTTAGAAAATGCAAAATTTCAAGCAGGCCAGTAAGAGTGCTAGAGAGTGTGAACTGCAGGACAGGAGCACAGACTTCCTTCTACCTATCAGACAAAAGAATTGTTTAGGATATAGTTCTCATCTGGCTTAACCAAAGCCCATTGTTCCTGTAGGCTGTGGATTTGGAGACCTCTAAAGTTATAGGGATTGAAAGTTCTGAGTATGTCTTGGTGATTCAAGTAGGTTCTTCCCAGAAGTTTGAAGCCCATAAAAGGTACTTCTCAGTCATGGGTTTTTAGCCATTAAGCAAAAGGTGAATCATCAACCCAGTGATTTCAGCTTGCCCAAGGTTTTAAAATCTACTTTTCTTAGTATGTCTGGAAGCCTGAGAAAATTTAAGAATTAAATGTGGACGTTAAATCAAAGCCCAAGTGTTATTCTTTGTAATTATTGAGGCAATCTATATGAACTTGGCATTAAAGTATTTGTAACTTTAAAAAAAAATGGAATATTGTAGAATCTGACCAGTTAGTTATGCAATTCCAATTTAAACTAGATAACATATTTTCAACTTGTAAAGTTGAAGAGGATAAGAACATTTTCAATTTGTAAATAATACTGAAATGTTTATGAAAACTTGATCTACAGTATTTATAAATATAACAAATTAGACGTGAAAGTGTTAACCTGATTGTCATAGTCATATTTGGACATTCAAAGTGCTTAAGAAGCAAGTAAAATGTTAAATTTGTATATCCCATTTAACACTTTAAAGAAACTATAATGCAATAGCTGGAGAAGACACCTGAAACCTTTCTAGAAGGATGGGTGGGATGTCAATAAACAAAATTCCAGTTGGAGGGGAAGGCACAAAAACAGTTGCAATGTTGGAAGAGTGTATATTGTATTTGAGGAACCTTGAGTTTCATTTGATTTGGCCCAAGTGAGGAATAAAGGAGAGCGATTTGGAACTGTGGCTGGACAAAACTACAGAAGGTGTTGAGGCAGAATTAAGTGCCTGGGGGGTTTTCAGTAGGCAGAGGGGACTCCCTGGAAAATTCTGAGAAGGAATAATACGAGCTTGTCTGTTAGGAGGAAGAATGGGGGAGGAGAGTTAAGAGTAAATTGGTTGGAAAAGACTCAGAGAAGACGTGACTGAGATTTCAGGGGCAATCAGGGACTGGACTAAAGACACTACAAACGTAAATGGACTGTGGGGAAAGATGATGTATAGCTGAAGTTCAAGCTTCTGAGTATGCCTACCTGAACAGTTAGGGGCAAGTTTTTCCCAACGCTGAGCTCGTTTTTACTCCAGATTGTCTGACTTGGACCAACCAAAGTCAAAAGTCCATCCAGGAATAAATCCTTAGGCCAACAAGTATTGAAAATGCCAATTCTGTCCTCCCTAGAATATTTGTCTAATTATGAAACGTGAGCACCTAACAGATTTTTCCTCCTTAAAACCTCTAGCAATGGCAGCTGTTTTAGGAAAGGAGTAGAAGACATCACACAGACTTCAGGTTCGTAGCCTTTCTCTAGAATGTTATGTGTTCATCATAGCAACTGACTTTTGAGGGGCGAAGAGTTCAAAGCCCAGGAACTGAGCGGGACCTGTCTTGTCTGTGGACAGCAAGCAGCGTGGTAGCAGTAAGGCCGTGCAGGTGTCTCCGTGGAGGTCCAGCAAAGCATTTGACCAAAATAAATCCTATGCCATCAAAGCATTGTGTAAAATGAAAACACTGTCCATTTTTACCTTCGTTGGGTTTTAGAAAGTAATGTTTCAATGTAGAACCTGCTTTAGTGTGAACAAAAATTAAAAGTGGCTGGTGAACTACTGTACCTACCTTGGGGATGTACCAGTGATTTGGGGTAGGGTACTTGGGGCCAGTTTTTCCATTGTACTTATTAATTTTTTGGTCTTAATCTTCTCATCATATGTCTTCAGTCTAGAATAATGATACAGAAATTGCTTTTCAACTTTCCCCTCGTACCTCTCCCCTTGTCCTGGAGTTGAAGGAGAAAAATGACCACTTGTAACCACTGTTGAAAAACTTGAAAAGCGTATTCCAATTCCTTGTTCTGCTCAGAGTATGTTCCCAACCTCTCTCCTTGCTTATAATACATTAAATAGTAAACATAATGAGGAAGTTTGTTTATTTTCTATATTATAAACTCTAAAGGGACTACCTTTTTTAATACATAATAATGTCATGAAAAATATCAATATCAAATATCCTCAGATATAAAAAGACAGCCAGTTAAAAAAATATACTGTAAGTTGCTGTTTATAGCAGTAATTCTCAGACAGATATTTTAAATAAAAAATACAAATCACAAGGCCTTACATACAAAAGTTTCCAGTTAGGTGGACTTGAAACAAGAAGCAATTAGAAAAGCTGTCTTATTCGTGCTTTACAGGTGAGAACTCTGCAAGTTTTCAACGTAAGAAGACTGAGCACTATCTGAATACAATAGAAATTGGAACAAACTAAAGCTGGGGATTTCCCAATGACTTTATTGAGGTAACTTTTCCCAATTTTATACATATATGCATTTTTATATACTTAAGAAAGCTAAACAATGTTCTAAGGCACTTGGAATTGTGCACAGCAAGGTATTCTATCATATTATACAACTAAATAGAGCATAATTTTGCTTTTTAAATAACACAAACACCAGTACAGAATAAAAAAAGATAATACATAGTCTTTCTTTCAGGTTATGATAGTGGAATACATATACATATGTGTGTATACTTGTAGATATTTATACCCACATACTATAATACAGTACAGTCAGGAACAACAATAACAACAAAAGAGAAACTGCCATGTTACTCGGTGTACAGTTCCAGTTATTTACACTCACAGATAGTATACCTGTGCAATACATAGGGTTCATCACTCAGTGGAAATCAGGAATCAGTCAGTCAGTCTAACAGCGATCACAGTTGACCACCTTCTCACTTTCACCGAACCTCCAAATAACAACTACAGTTCTTGATTTGAAAATGTCTGTGACATATACAAGAGAATGATTAGCTTGAGTTTTGGGTAGGTACCAAATCTGATGAAGTGGTGCAGAATGTTGCAAACACATTGGCACATTTCTAAGCCACAGAAGAAATATTTAAAAATATATAAAAATATTAGTGCCTCTATTTTAAGTAATGAAAGTGGTTTGACCCTAGATTCATGCAGATTGCTTCTGAACTTCTCCCTGTGGGGGCACTCTAAGCGATGGAATGGAATAGTCAAACTGTAACAAAAGCATCCAGTTAGGGAAAAGCCCCTCATATTGGCAAGTGGCACAAATATTATTGGCATTTTAATATACCATAAACTTGACCTGAGGGTGGATTGGCATTCTGCCTCATTAACTCCCTTCAATATATTATTAAAAAAAAATACTGGTATTTAACAAGATACAAATTCTTAAGCACCATCTAGAAGTTGACAATGTAACCACCTTTATCAATTCTGAGTTGCTCTTTCTCAAAAAAGATTTTTAGAAATTTGGATATTTAAAAAAATTATAGTGGCTAAATTAATTTCATTCTATTAGCCACAATTCATCGAAATCATTTCAAGACACATTTACCATTCAGGTTTGGTGAAAAAAAGCAACAAAGAGAATACGTATATTACTTACTCTCTTTGGAAGACGATGTCTTCCTAGGGAAAACTCGTCCTGTTTGGGGCATGATCATCAATGAAGTATGAACAACATACATGCAATCCACAGTTCATCCACATTTCCTTCATAATTCAATATTCACAAATCTCAGAAAAGCTGAACTGTATGACTGTATTGATACAGGGGCAGTCAAAGTTTGCATGTGGATTAAATGATTCCTAATGGGATAAGCAGGTGACTGTTTTGGAACAAACGCACGGGACGCAGCTTCCCAGGTAAAAATCTGATGGCGATGTTCATGGGCCACAGGCTTTGTGTATGGGGCCTGCCAGCCCTCATGTGTGTGGTTAAGCCATGCAACAGTCCTCATGATCTTGATCTTCACAAGGGCTATGAGCAACAGTGGCACTCTGAAGTGAAATTGTGAGATCAAAACATGAAAATGTTTGCTTCCCATGAAGCCTTGCCTTTAAATACATGCAGGGACTATCCAAGAGCAGGTGCTCTTTAGAACTGCCACGGCTGCCCAGCAGCCTCCTCCCTGAAGAACAGGCAAGTTAAAGCTGCATCGAAGCAGAAGGCTTGAAAAACGAATGGGGACAAAATGATTCAGGGCCCGAAGAAATGGAGGGCCGCCGACAGGATGTTTGGAGACAGACACTTTTCCTGTGAACCCCAACCTGCAGGAGACCGCAATGTTCAAGGGAGGTACAACCACCCTTCTGGGAGGGCATTTGAACACTGGGGAGACCTTTCTATGTTTGGCTTTTATAACAACTGGGCATCCTACTGGCATTTAGTCAGCAGGCGCCTGGGACAGTGAACAGTTTACAATGTGGGGGCATCACTGTACAACAAAGAATCACCCAGCTCCAAATGCCAACAGCACCCCCAGTGAGAGACATCAATCCACAGTGCTTTGCTCATATGTACAGCATGTGCTAGCGATGCAGGCACGGAACTGCTTTCCTTTTGGTGTGTGTGTGTGTGTGTGTGTGTGTGTGCGTGTGTATGTGTGTGTGCAGGAAATCCCAGCAGAGCTGAAAACGATCCTTGCCTGCAGGGTTGGCTTTTAGTGGGAATAACTGCCATTGGATTCTCCTTTTTTTTTGGCCAGAAATCTTATAGGATGTACAATGGGATTTCTTGGTTTGGGACGACTTTGTCTTTGAAAAGCCTTAAGTGGACTATGTTTCTGTTGTTTTCTAGATTTCCATACTGAGCTAAAGCTTAATGATTACAAAAAAAGAAAAAGAAAAGAAAAGAGTTTTGGAGTATTTACTGTTGTTCCTACCACCTTTTGGTCACTGCCAAATTATAGTAGAGCCCTAGGCTATTCTTGAAAACTTGGGTTTGAGCTACCTGGAGATGTGCTATCTCTCAGAAAGATGGCCGTATTCATTTGATGATATTCCACTCTAGGACATACTTCAGCTCTAGAAGCTGATTCTGTTTGTCAAATAAAGCTAAATGATATAGCTCACCCATTCATAGAGAGCAAATACTCAGTAGTGGAAGATTAACTATTTCAAGAGGCCAAGAGACAACTTTGTAATAAATTCCATCCAAGTGGTTCCTTAGTGTACACAGATGCTCTACTGATGGGAAGAAATTAGCCTTTGTTTCAAAGTATATACTTTTACTAGTCAGGTTAGGCTTAAAAATACAATTGGAATTTAGGGATGCTTGAGCTACCAGACTGATAAAGTGACATAAATTTACGTCTCTTGTCTGAGTTTCATTCCTTCTCACCTGCTGTGAAGATTTTTCACTCTACTTGAAAACCGTAACAGACGGGAGAAAACTTTAAGCAAGAAAGGAAGAAACGAAACCTTCCCTGTTTAAATGTGGGCAGACTACTGCGCGATAGACAAGACTGCCTTCTTTCTATTGTAAATACAGTATGATTTTCAAAAGTTGTGTCTGCCTAACTCCATTAAGTATGAATGCAGTGCCTATTACGTGGTGAAATGTGGTACTTAATCAGGATAGGCAGTGTTAATGCAGATTTTCCTCTCTTTTAAGTGGAAGCTACTACGGTATTTTTTTAATAAAAGTGCCAGTACAGCACTGAATTAATTGCAGGGTGTAAAACCTGAATTGTGGGTTTTAAGGACTTGTCTCTCACTCTCAATATAAGATCATTTCTGAGGGGGGTATGAGAGTCCCCTACTTCCTTCAATAGATTTCCATTTAAATTTCAGAACTTTCTACTTACAGAATATATTTACTAACATTAGAAAAGGATAATGAAAAATCAGTGTGCTAATAAAGGATACAAAATGAATCCAGAAAGTTAGGGTTTTTTGGGTAAATCAGAGAGAGATGCATTTGCTTTTTTCTCCATTTAAAACAGTTATTGAAACACCCCCAAGCATTTCTCTGAATATTATAGATTTCAATGAAATCATTTAAGGAATTAACACAAGGGCGAACTACGCTGACCATGAGAAATACAAGTCATTTCACACACACACAGGAAACCACCAGGCAGGGCCACTTTAAATTAATGCCGATCACCAGAGATCTAATTTTCAGACTGGTAATGGCCACAAAGATGCTGATAAAGCCCTCGGAAAGAGCACTTAACAGTCTGTCTTGTTCTTTCCTGCTTGGAGCCTTTCTAGAAACAGGTTTGGGTTTTTTTTTCTTAATCAGAATATCCTGGGGACTCAGGAAAACCCATGCACTTCCTCTGTGTTAGCCTAATGTTGCACTTTAAATTGGGGAAAACCTGGAGTTGTGTTACAAGAACACGATTTGCACACACATTAATCATCTTTATAGAAATGTAGCTTATTGGTTAGATTGCAGATATGCTGAAATTGCAGAAATGCTCAGGCAGAGGCTTAATTATATTGGGGGGGAGGGTTCACACCTTCACATCCGATGAGGGCCACCAAGCAAGAGACCTCTAGATGGGTCGCTGGGTGGAAACGCAGTGTTTCCGCCTTGTAGAGTCAGCTATTAAAAAATACAGCCCGTCCTGCAAAATACAGCTTAGTTCACGACCCTCCGATTCTTCCCACAGCTTTTTATCTAAAGAATCAATATAATGAAGTAAATAGTGGTTCCAGTTCTTAAATATTAGACTGGCAGTGGTTGATTTTTTGGACTTTAAAACTTGTCACTTCTAAGCATTTCTCTAAGCATGAAAACCAGTATGAAGGTAAAGTGTGGGCAGCTCACAGATCTGAACTTTCCTACAGGAAAAACAAGATATAGAGGCACCAGATTCTCATTATTGTCCTCGGTGCCTCTCATTGTAGGGAATAAAAAGCTGCATCACATGCACCACTAGTGGGGGGGTGGGGAAACTATTCCTTTTATCGACCAAACAGGGACTTTCTGTGACATGCATATTGAGGGATAAAACAGTGATGTTTTTATGGCGGTGAGGTCTTTTGATTAGAAATCGAAACCATGTTCAAAAATCACAAGCATAGAAAATTCAAATAACATTACAGTCCTTGGTATTTTCCCTAAGACAATAAAATGATAATAAAATAATATAAGGAAGAGGGTGACTTCAGTAAAAAATTAGAACACACATAATGTCTATGGCTATAAACACTATGAAATGGACAAAACCTCAGCCAGATAAAGACACTTGACCATACAGAAACATTTTTTGTTTCAGAGCAAAAATATATCTTACCCTGTTAATGAAATAACACCAGTGCAGAAAACTGTTTGCTTCATTAACCCACGTGGCTGAGTGTAGCAAGAGGTGCAATGATGCTGGTTACTTCTCTTAGTCATAAATGGTCCTGGGTTTTTGTAATAGACCAATTGGGGCCAAATCAGTTTTACTTTTAAGCAAAATCATCCCCATTTCAAGTGAGTCTTTAAAATATCAATAAGAGGCAAGACCCAAATTTATCTACCAGATCAAGTGTTTGCTTTTTTTGGTTGAAATAGGAAATTCTAGTCTTCCATAGTAGAAATCAGAATGATCTCAGAAAATTCTAGTCCAAGCTCTGACAACAAAATTAAGTCTATTCAGGTCTTTTCTTGTTATACAAATCACGTATCTTTAATATAAGGGGCACAAAACAATTGTGGAAAACAATTAAATGCAAGGTAGGACTTACACATATGGTCACATGTGTTTGGGAGCAGAAGCCATGCTGTGCCGGACAATAGCAAGATGTCCACGGACAATAGCAAGATGACAGCAGAGGGTTTATTAATGTAAACAATGCTGACTGTGGGCTCACAGGGAACCCTTCCATAACTCTAAAGTCACCCATTTTTTTGCACTGAAACTCAATGTTATATTTATGGCGGCAATCGGCAAACTCTTAAAACACAAAAATGAGATTCTCCTCACTCTCCACTTTGCAACAATTTTCTGTGTTCTCTTACATCTTTGACCACTGTTTTGATCCATGTGCTTAGTCTTTTTAAATAGCAGCAATCCCACTTAATGCAGCATGGAAAATAAGCAGTCCCGTGCAGTCCCGTGAAGAGCTATCTGCTGGCAGAACACTTGCATTTTGCTTAAGTTTTAGTTTTGGAATCAGATTTTTAAAAAAGATGTGATTGTCGATATTATCGTCCTTAGATCAAGCATGCTTGTTTCAACTTTGGAGGTAAGCTAGGGAAAGACCAAAATATTTCTTTCTAAAGCTTGCTACAATTTAATAGGGTCACATCACATCTGACTTATTCCTGGTCCTGTTACCCTTGGGGTACATTAGGTAAGGAGTATTAAACAAGAAAAAGCAAAGTATGTATATCTATGCTACTTAAAGCATGCAACAGAATTTGGGTAAGCATGCTTGTGAAGAGTCCATAAAAGCCCCTTGCACGTAAGAAAAAGATGCATGAAAACACTCGAACTTATCTCTGGCAATTGGATTCACTGGCACAACATAAAGTAATGGTACTATACAGCACCATCGTAATGGTGAAAGAATATCTTCTAAGATCAGGTCTCTAAGGAATCCACACTGGGCAATTAGATCCCGAAATCCCTCAATAAGTTCTTAGCTATCAAAAGCCTACTTCAAAAATACATTTATGCTTCATTTTTTTCTTTGCTTCATTAACATAATGAAATTTTTCTCTTTCTTCTGATTTTTAACCCCTACCCACCCCTTTCCAGTGCCCAGCCATTCCCCGTTTTTCTTTTTTAAAACCCGCACTCTAAAATTTGGCTTTCTGGTAACAGGGAGCCAGTGATTGTCTTCTGCTCATCTTCTTTGATTAAAACCCCTGATGAAGAATAACTGGTGTAACCATTGTGTCCCTTACCATCAGTACACATGCTGGACAGCAAGGTCACTACACCCGCCATTTGCTTGTTGGCCACACCTGGGCTGTGGAGGTGGGGAGCACCTTCCACACACTTCCTCTGCACAAGTGAAATGGAAATGCACGCAGTCAAATCCCAGTGCATTATCAGGCGTTCAGGAAGCAAGGCTTCTCTCAAAGATGATCGGGCTATGTTTCCAAAGAGTCTCGCACCTCATTATGGACGATGAAACCTGAAATAAGAGAATGGAAACTCTGAGTCTATGATGTAGAATCACAGTCTGCATTCGGTGAACCGAATAAGGTACAGTGGCCTCTGTAATTGGAGGTGGCTTTAGACATGGCCCAACTGAATTACTGTGCACAACAGAATATTGTTATAAATGTTACATTGGAAAGCAGACACAGACCCTGCAGAAAAGACTCCGGTTATATCATCCTGGATGAAGCGCAATCCATACACATAACATCACGACCCTTGAGTATCACATTCTGACCTGTATTGAGCAGAGTGAGATGTTTCATAAGGGATTTGGTTACAGCCGGTTCGCAGTTATACAAGGAAAACGTTAGCAAAGAGTCACTATTTCATTAGTTTCAGCCTCTCGTCACATCCTGCTAAGGACTCCAAGTCTACTTTCTACACCTGAATTGCCAACTGTCTGCTGGGATTTCCTTCCAAATGTTCTACAAGCATGTCCACAACCACGCAGATGATCTTTTCTTGTAAAACTGCCATTACACTTTCTATCTTGCTAAATGTTCTACTTTTTCACGTGCTTTTAGTTTAAAACCTCATATTTGCAACTCATACCTCTCCTTCACCTCCTATTTCCCATGAATCATCTAATTCTGCCTCTGTTGCCTGCCTGTGAATTCACTGAAGCCCTCACGACCTTCTGCTGGCACACTCGAACAGCACGCCAGGTAGCTAGTTGGCTTCATATTCCTCCATGCAAGTTCCCGAATGTTCCTTGTGATTTTGCAGACTGTGTTTTGAACATGCTGTTCCCTAACAGTGCAATCCCCTCCCTTCATTTTTCATCAGTGTTTTCACATTCAAGAGCAAGGTGAAAAGCCATTTTCTCCATAAGGCCTTATCTGATCTGCCTCTTCAGCCTGTTGCTGTGAGTACACATTTATGTAACTCTATTAAACATTTTGTTTGTCTTATATAATCTAATGTGCACCTGCACCAGTAAACCAGGCTCCTCACTCATTTCCCTGTCCAGACCCATAGATTTGGAAATAAAATTTACGCTTCACAGGGTCGCTGGAATTATCATAAATATTCATCTGATTATTCTTATTCTTTGTTAATATCATTTACTGTTCTCCATTTCCTACAAAGTAATATTTAAATTTCTTAGAGTAGCAATTGAGGTCTTTCAGGATGTGGCCCGCCTTTCTGGATAACCAAAGTTTATTTATAAAAAAACAAGTTTACTTATTTAAAAAGTGTGTATTTATTCTTACATGTTTCAACTTCAGTCACTTTCCAAGTGCTCTCCATCTGACACAATACACCTATTGAGATGGTTTTTCCACTGCTCAATACAGTTTTGAACTAGTTGATTCTGATGCCTTTTAATGTTCCTGCCATTTATGTTTCCCTCTTCCACATCACCAAAATGTTTTCCTTTGAGGACTTTCTTCATCTGGCGAAACAAAAAAGTCGCTTGGGGCAAGACTGGGTATTGAATAGAGAGGGTGGGGCATAGGTTATGCCATTTTTGGTCAAAAACTGCTCAACACTTGGTGAGATGAGGGTAGGTGCACTCATAAGTCACCCATTATTAAATGGGCAAATGCGTTGAAAGAATCTTTGAAAAAATTCACTAAGGCTGAACACAGCCTCTCACAACAATGCCCGCCGGTACACTGACACAGATGGATTCCTAGAACACTCATGCAACAGGAAAAACCTGTATGTATTACACAGGTCCTGCTTTTCAGAAGATAATTCTTTTTTGGGGGGTCCCCCTTTGTGCCTCCATCACTACTCCCAAAATACAGTAAGTCCCAAATGCCCTCCAATTTTGTGCTTATGCATAAGAATAGGTGAAATAAGACCTGCCATAAAGTGATAGTTGGAGAAGCTGCATGATAGATGCATAGGGCTTCTTATACTACTTTTGCATGTTTAACTTTCCAAAAGACAAAATAAAAATAAGATATTCCAAGGTTTTCGAAATGTATTGTGACTAAAGCAGAAATGTGTCCACTCTGAGTCCCATTCTTAACTCTATCACAACCATAACCTTGGGCAGGTGTGTGAACTTGGATGCTCTGCGTTTGTTAAACAGAGACAATAGTAATGTTTCAGTCTTCGGGGTCTTCTTTTTACCCTCTGATCATGCAAAAGTCTTTCCCAGGCCCTTTGCCCTAGCTCTTCCCTTTACCTTAGTTGACCTGCTTTAGAGGTGGAATGTTTTTTTTCTCTCCCAAGAGTGCTGGGGGCTCCCTCTTGTCACTTAAATCACAAAATATCTTTTACTTCCTCAGACACCCCTTTCCTCGCCATCCTGTCTAGACCGACCCATGTCCCTCCCACAGCATCATGTCACATTTTCTTCACTGTACCTAATATAGTCTGACATTATATTTGTTTGTTTGTTTGCTTGTTAATGGTTTGTCTAGGATCCTCATTAGAGAATAACCACGTGAGAGCAAGGAGCTGAGAGCAAGGACCTTACCTGACTCGTTCTAAATTCCCAGGGTCCAGAACAGTGTGGCTCACTCTATGTGCTCAATGAATGCTTGTCGAAGGCATAAACAACTGAATACATATATACAGGGGTACTTAGAAAGGTATTGATAACTCTTTGTATAACTCATTCTCTATAACTGTAGAATCCAATTATGAGGCCCCTACAATTAATTATAATTAAATGTATGCTAATCTATGAAAACCCATCTAACAGGACATTGTGTCATGTGAATTTCTGGGAAGTCGACCATAATCTGGGGAAAACCATAAAAACTCTATAAAAGTATTACAAAAAAATAATTGAAAACCTCTTAAAACAAACTTCTTATATAAAGTGTGATAGGTGAAAAATAATTATAATGATAGCAAATATTGACTAATGTTTACTATGTGCCTACAAAAAGTTACATATCAATAAAATATATATCCTATTTGAATCCTGAAAACAATCCTATAAGGTAGGTATTCCTGTATCCCCTTCGTACAGATGTGGAAACTGAGGCACCAGGATTCTAAGGCACGGGCCTGAGGCACAGAGCTGGTAAGTGGAGAGGCCAGGCTCCAGATTCTGTACCTGCACTAGTCAGTAAGATCAAAACATGCCTTCATCCATTCTTTCTTTTTTTTTTTTAGTGTTTTTTTAATATATATATATATTTACAAATTTTATTTATCTTTAGAGGGGAAGGGAAGGAGAGAGGGAGAGAAACATCAATGTATGGTTGCCTTTCGTGCGTCCCCTGCTGGGAACTGGCCTTCAGGGAACCGGCCTGCAACCCAGGCATGTGCCCTGACTGGGAATCGAACCGCGATTGTCTGGTTCGCAGGCCCGTGCTCAATCCACTGAGCTACACCAGCCAGGGCTCCATTCTTTCATTCAAAGGTTTTGTGTGTATGTGTGCCCTGTGGGCGTCATGGAATAGAAAAGGTGATGAGTTGAATTTCTATCTGTTGGTCGGTTTTGATCCATTCTGAGGAGAGAAAAGTCCTATTCCACATCCTCTAGCTACATTTTGATTGCTACAGCTGTCTCAAAGGCATCTCTCTTTTGTCGCATGGACAACTAGATGAGAAAGGGCCCAGCACAAACTTGTTGCAATTACTAGAAAAGCAAGTCCCATTTGATGCCCATTTGAAACCAGCAGCTTCGCCTCCACGCCGGAAACAGAAGCACTGCCCCCAGCACGTGCAGGAGCAGGTCCCCGGGCACTGTCAGTGACGACCAGCACACAGCCCTGCGGCCCCTGCACCCCACGAGCTACAACGGGCTTCCCTCTCAGGGTCAGCTTTCCAGGAACCACACTCATGTGGTTCAGCAACTGCTTTAGCCCTGGGCTTATACACCAAAGGCTCCAGTGTCCTAATCTTCATTTGGTTCTGGATTCAAAGGACGTGTTTGGGGAAACATGGCGTGAGAGGTTTTCTCTTCCCATTGATAACGTCTGTGGGGCAAGGGAGGTAAATTAAAAACTGAGTTGGGCCCTGGCTGGTGTAGCTCAGTGGATTGAGCACGGGCCTGCGAACCAGACAATCGCGGTTCGATTCCCAGTCAGGGCACATGCCAGGGTTGCAGGCAGGTTCCCTGCAGGCCAGTTCCCAGCAGGGGACGCACGAAAGGCAACCATACATTGATGTTTCTCTCCCTCTTTCCTTCCCTTCCCCTCTAAAGATAAGTAAATAAAATCTTAAAAAAAAAACAAAACAAAACAAAAAACTGAGTTGGGGAACAAAGTGAGTAGTCAGTAGACCAGAAGAGGTTTAGAGCCTTCTAAAGTCCAGCATTTTTCTGGAAAGTGTCCTGTAAAAACATTTCTAAAAATTGGCAGGATGCTATAAGATTTTTGGTTTTGTTTTTTTTTTCTGCAGACACAATTTGCCTGTGGACACCATTAGAGAGTGAGCTCCACGGTCTGGATTGCACAGAAGGTCACAGGCCACTGGTGTCACTTTAAGGGCTGGCTAAACAGGCGAGGGAGGTGACCAGAGAACAGTGTGATGGCAATAATATGCTGAGAAAGTCGGGGATCAGAACTGTACCCTCTCTTCATGTGGGCTGCCAAGATCTAGTAAAAAAAACTTATATATTTTCTCACAGCATCCAATCAGAATAGGACATTTCTATAGTCTGTTTCAATTGGGCATTGTATCTTCAAATTCAGCTCTAAAACTACGTTAGAGGTATGGAAAATGCACATTGTTTTTAAGTTGGCTAACTTGGTAGTTTGCTTTCATTTTGAAAATAAGAGCTTTAGCTTCACCTCCTGAGAAATGTGCCTGCGTGACAGAATGACAGTTTTGGCTTCAGGCTTCAAGTTGATGGGGCAGTGAATACATTTACTGTGCCCTGAGGATACTTAAGTTTTTCCAGCTGCTCTTTCCCCCTCAGAACTTTCCAGAGACTCAAATGTGAAGTTATCTATATTTCCTTTTTCTTGTTAAAACTGCAATACATTTTTCTAACTTCCATACTGTTGAGAGGGAAGAAATGGGGGGAGGGGGAAGCTATTTTTAAGTCATGGGATTAAGGTAAAAAAATTCTTTCCATAAAAACATTTTATTTTCATGTGGTTCTTCCATAATTTATTTTAAAAAATGTACTCCCGTAAATTCATTCAGATAATACAAAATATTAAATTTGTCACAGATGTAAAATATGAACTTTCCTCCACTTGCCGATTTGTTATGTACAGAAATGCAGAATATTTCCCTTCCCCTTTATTTAAAAGGGGTTGACTGTCCCGGCGTGTACACTGGGGTAAACAAATATGGAAGTTCTCCTCAACCACTGCTCTGTGCTCTGCCCGAGAAAACAGACCACAGGGCGGGTAGGATTTTGTTATTTTGAATGCCGAGCTATGGTTTTAGCTCTGGTGGTTAAAGCAGCAGTTGGCAACTTGTTAATTTTCTGTCCAGGCGGCAAGCAAATGGAGCGTCCACAAAAGAAAGTACCTCTGCAGAGGACCCTTAATTTTTATTTTGGTCCTGTGTATAGTTTCTGCCAGGTCACATTTTGTTAAGCATATCTAGAAGCTGAATGTGTGGTTTATGTTATCAGTAAATCTGCGTAAGATGGTAATACTGCAAGATAGAATAGAAAGAGACAACAGCTTTAAAAACACATACACAGACACACACACACACACACACACACACACACACACACGTCTCAACACAATTACATTAAGAAAATCTGAAAAGCAGCCCTGACTGGTGTGGCATGGCGGGTTGGACATCATCCCACAAAAAGTAAAAGGTCCCTGTTTGATCCCAGGTCAGGGCACATGCTGGGTTGTGGGTTTGGTCCTGGTTGGGGGACATGTGAGAGGCGACGATTAAAGTTTCTCTCTCACATAGACGTTTCTCAACCTCCCTTTGTTCCTCCCTTCCCCTCTCTCTAAAAATAAATGCATAAAATATTTTAAAACGAAAATTTGAAAGTAAGAAAAGAGAAAAAAAATAACCTTACTCTGTAACAAACCATTATTAAGACACAGGCAGCAAACACAAGGCCCGCGGTGGAATCCGACCCTCCACCTTGTTTTATCCTGCCCGACACCTTGTTTCTACTCGGTAGCAGTGCCCAGCTCCCTGCCCCTAGTGAAGGGGTAGTTACATTTCTACAGTCCTAAAGTTACATTCGGAGCTTCGAAGGCAACCGTGAGGCTGGTGTGGCCCCGGCGAAAATGAGTTTGACACCCCTGCACTAAGAGTTTTTGATGGTTTTTCTATGCATTCTATTTTTTTCTATGCATCTGAATTTTAAATAAAATATACCATTGCTACACTTGCTCTTAGTATCTTGATTTTTCCACTTGACATTATGCCAATAACCCCTTGAGGCCCATTTTCATTGTAAGACACCAATTCAACGATCCTTTCATAATATCCCTTAATGTAAGTACTACACTGCACACTCTAAAAAAGTTCTCATTTACAAAATGTAAACTTTAAAAATATAATACTCCCTTGATTATAAATCTGATACACATGGACAAAACAAAAATTGAAGAACAGAATTTCCAGAAGAAAAATACATTTACTGATAATCTTAATACTCAACTGTAACCACTTTACAATTGTGTTTTTAAATAAAATTTGACCTTTCAAACAATTTGCCTGTCTTGTTTAGAGAATTATTTTAAATTGCAGAAATTCCATTTACTATGGAATGGGAAGTGGCTTTTCTTTGGCCACGTCTTTGGTGATCTCCTTCCAGAACGCAATGGCCTTTCAAATGGTCCTTGAGATTTTGAACTACAGTGCATGTAGGCCGCTGTTGAGAGGAGAAAATACAGGATGTGGCCAGATAAGCAACAAGTGTCCTAAGGGCCAAGGTTAAGGCTTGGTACCTAGCAGGACCCAGAACGAATTCTGGCAGGGCCCACTTGTCCTCACCCTGGTACATGGCCCTAGAATGCATTCCCTCTGCAGACAAACGGTCTGCAAAATACTGGGAGAAACCTGGGGAATTAGATGAAAGAGTAGATCACTATAATTCTTCACCACTACAGATCAAACATGTCCCAGAATGTACTCCATGGTGGGGTTTCAGAGGTGTTTTGTTGGTATACCAATAGCAAAAGTGTCACAAGTATTAGCACCAGCACATTATTCAAGAAAAGTCATCATGATGAAATTCACACTTACAAAAACAGTAGGGAATAGATCCTTTATTTTTCTTTTAAGTGTTGTTTTTTAATTAGGTAATAAATTCTTATGTTCCAAAAATTCAAAAGGTTCAGCCCTGGCAGGTGTAGCTCAGTGGATTGAGCACAGGCCTGTGAAGCAAAGGGTCGCTGGTTCGATTCCCAGTCAGGGCACATGCCTGGATTGCAGGCCAGGTCCCTAGTAGGGGACACGTGAGAGGCTGCCACACATTGATGTTTCTCTCCCTCTCTTTCTCCTTCCCTTCCCCTCTCTCTAAAAATAAATAAATATTTTTTTTTAATTTCAAAAGGTTCAAAGGGTGAGTAGTAAAAAGAATCCCTTCCATGCTCGCTCCTAGTCACCCAATTCCCTTTCCAGCAGCAACCAAAGTCATCAGCTTTTTGTGTCTCTATGCAGAGATACCGAAGCAAATGAAGCTGTATGTGGGAATGGATCCTTCCAGTGCTGACTGACAGATACATCAATGTAGAATATCTCCGGATAAATAGATGCCATGGAAGGGGGAGCAGGACCGTCTCAACACTTTTAACATGCCCAGATGCCCAGAGAGTTAACAGATTTAGGTATAAAGAAAGGCTTGCTTGATGTGAGGAGGTAATGTCTGACGTTAATAAGAAGAGCTAATAAGTGAGCTGTTCTGTATCTGCGCTGCACTTAAGAGGCTAGGTAATGATCAACAGCATGTTTATTCTCTCCACAGGTGACTGGTGCTGAGAGTACCACTCTCTTCTACACGGGCAATTTTCTAAATGTAAAACATGATCGTATTCCTGTAGTAGTTGAATTAGACACAGCGGTGTGGACCAAAACACTTCCTCTTAAAAGACACACTGAGAAAAAGGGGTGGGGGGAGGTAGGAGAGGGTAAAGGGAGATCAGCGGTGACGGACGGGGACGTGACTTGGGGTGGTGAACGCAGCACCAGACACAGGTGACGTGCTGCAGGACTGTGGCCCTGAAGCTCGTACACTTATATCGATCCACATCGGCACAATAAATGCAGTAAAAAATACATAGGGAATGCTGAAAACAATTTGAAAACCATAAGCATGCTATTTATAAGTTTCAAAGCCAAAATATTTCTGCACTGAAAAACAAGTTTAATGACATAATATAATTGAATGGAAAAACAGCAGCAGACATTTGCTTTACTGCCAAGGTTTAAGAATCCTTAAGCGAGCCATCTTTATCTTAGCGATATGAATATTTAATTTTTCCTTATCTGGAAAGACATTTGAAATAGTGTTAATCAATATGTTTTTTGGAAAACTTTTAAAGCTTATCTGTGATATCAGCTATTACCAACAAAAAAAGTCTATGGTTTTCTTTTGAAATTCAGCTCATTCCTATTGGCATCTATTAGTATTTACTCAAACAATGAAGATATTAGTAGACTATTTTATGGAACACAAGAGGCATACTCTAAAAGTCTGTATATGAGTAAATACAGAAGAACAGCCAACAGAATTTTCAAGGTGAGAAAATACGCCACCAGATATACGAATATACTACACACTTATTCTGATTAAACAGTGTGACACCGTGCAAGGGTAGACAACAGCTCACTAGAGCAATCTCCAGAATCTGAAAACTGACTTGTGTGTGCATGAAAAGAAGAATTTCTCATCGAGGGGGAGATAAGTGGCAGTGGAACAATTGACTATTGATTTAGAACAAAGCAAAGTTAGTTTACGCCTTTGAATTACACACCCAGATCAATGCCCAATGGATAAGAGATCTAAGTGGAAAGAAAAAGCATGTGTCAAAATTAAAGGCAATATTTTTATAATCTTGGCTTTCCTCCATAGGACACAAGACAATGAATTAAAAAATTACAATACAGTTGAATTTAAATGTGCAAACATTTAAACAAAAGGCCATAAGCATTAAGATGCTCACACTAAACTGGGGGCAAGTATTGTGATATGCAGTAAAGGACAGATACCCGCAATGCGTGACTTTTCACGAATCCAGAAGAAAAAGATAAACGACCCAGAAGAAAACTGATCACAACACATCAAAGAATAAAAATAAATATAAAGATATGTAAAGATGTCTGACTTTAGAGCAATCAGTGAAATGGGGTATTAATGTTCATTCTTTACAGACCCCTGATGGCCATCATCGCTCCCAAATGCTGGTGAAGGTGAAGAGACCAGGCACATTTGTCAACTTGAGTCACAGAGGAGTATCTTTCAAAACGTAAAAAATATACCCAGTGACCTAGCAAATCTACTTACGGGACTAATACAGAAATACTGGTGCCCCCAGATACATTTATAAAGAAAGTCAAGGCCGCATTGTTCCACTAACGAAAAACCGAAAATTTTCATCATCGTCTATCAAGAGAACGAACTGCTCAATAAGATATGACATATATTATCTATGACATACCACTGAGTCATGAGTGAGACATACACTATACGGAAGGATTCCCCAGAGGCTGTTTTGTGTGTGGCTGAGAAGGCAGATCCACATGCAGATGAGTACACACACACAGGTTTGTAAATACCCAGAAAACCCAGAAAAGATGTCTAGAAGGAGCTACGCTGAAATCTCACCAGTGGTTACTGCTGAGAATGGGAACAAATTGGGGAAGGAGGGAAGGGAGTTTTCATTTTTACTTGATAAAGTTTTTCCACTGTTCAAATGTTTATTTAGACTACATTACTTGTTCTTATTAAAAATAAATATCTAAAAAAGAAATGACCTTCAATTCCCCTGGCATCCTGTTTTCTTTCTACTTGTTTATCATGTACAACCGAAGAGAAAGAACCTCTTTTGGTATAAATGCTTTCTTTTTTTTCCTCCCATAAAATGAGGACTTCCACAAGAAGGCATGTTAAAAGTTTAATTATTTTTTATTGTGATGTATTTTTTATATAATGCCATGAAATAAAATGAGGTGACCAAATACTATAATTTCTAGGAAAGCTACAAAAACTGGGTCGATGCTGTCACTACATCTCAGGGATCAGGACTCAATGACACAAAAACATGCCATTTTCCCAGTTGCCTGGAGGTCCCAGCTGGCTCAGTATCACCATAAATATTCGGCCACCTTATTATGATCAACTTTCCTAGAGCAGTGTGACCACAGGTGTCAGATATTAGCATGAACTTTCCCTGACCCCAGAAGTGGAAGGGAGAAAAGGAGAGGACGCAGGTTTGGCTTGGTGTTGACCTGTGAGGGGTTTGTGTGTAGATTATCATAGGATGAAGCCTTCAAATAGAGAAAAGTCCTATACGTTCAGGATGTCTGAAAGTCCTATATGCATTCACACACACACACACACACACACACACACACACACACACACACACACACAATACTATTAGAGAAAACAAAAGAGGTGTCACTAAAAGAAAGCAGGGTTTCTTCTGCATACCTGGCATTATAGTTACAGGAGCCATATCTATGGAGCAGGCAGGCCCCATGCACCTCAGGGAGGAGGTTTGCTATGAAACCCTCCTTCCATCACATCACGTGCTCCTTGGCATGGAACACCACCATCAGCAGGAGCCAGGGCAGAAACAGCAGCACCATGATGTACGGCTGCCCTCCAGAGGCTGTTTCCAGCCTAGGGGATCAGTACACGTTTCCAGAAAGAATTCTTCATGTGATTGTCTGTCCTGGCATGCACTTTAACACCTCAATTTTTAAAGATTTGATTGGCATGCACGTTTTTAGGAGCATACCTGCTATATAAAACAAAGCATGTAAACCTGTGAGAGAGACACACGGAGCCCCTGTGAATTGCGGGGGTCGGACCACACGATCACTCAGGACCTATTCAACTAATGGTGCTGGGAGGAAAATGGTAGGATTATCGTGAGCTTCTGTGGCGCCCATACACACTGGGTTCCTGCTTTAAGTTATTGTACATATTCTGAAGGTTGAGTTTCTATCTCGAGTTACGTCTACTATGAGTCCAAAGCAGACATGGATGTGTCCAACCCGCCCTCACCAGCATCTGCTCTGGGCATAAAACTTTCACTGAGTCTCTTCAAACGCAGAGTCAGGGCTACTGGCACTTGTCTTCAGGCCCAAAAAATAAACCCCAAAAGAACCCAAAATGTAGCTCTTTAGAATGATTCAGAGGTCTTCGAAAAACAATAAAACAACTTAATTTTAGAAATGTTCATTAGATGGTGTTATGCTAAACTAAATTTTTAAATTAAAAAAATTAATTGTGGCAAAATACATGTGACATAAAATTTACCATCATAATCACTGTTGATATGTTAAACTGAATTTTGTCTGCCTACCTTGTAAACTGTCGACTTTCTTCATGAACTTCCATTTCTGTGCTTTTAAATTCATTTAGTTCTTTCCTTATTGCTGCCTAAACAGGAGAAAAGTAGATAAACAGAATTGTTACGTAGGTCACATATTTCCCTGGCATATACTGCCTCAGCAATGTGGGGGGTTCCTAATTTCTACTAGGTAAAGGTGTGATGGATGTCACGTCATGCTAACTAAAACCAGCATGGATTTCTTTCAAGTGTCATTGACCAGGCGGAGGAAGGGCGCTTTCCCTAAACTCACCCTGGGGTCTGATCTATGGGTTACACGCATCCCCCACCCTCGATGACCACAAGGACAGTGCAGGTCACGAGGCTGTCTGAGAAACAATATCGTTTCCCTATGAAAGTTCTGCATTTCATACCACGCATGGGGACATGGGTCTGGTCAGAGCTGCCACGGAGCTATGAAGAAGGAAGCTTCCATTTATTCTTTAATACTGAAAGTTAAGACCACTTCAGCACAGCACTTAGAAGCTCCTCCAATGAAACAGAACGTTATTACCACTGACTAACGAACACAATCCAGGCCACCTGAAAGGTGGGGTTTAAAGAGATGCTTGAGTTCTTCAGGTTGCAAAGCTGAGAGACTCACCAAAATATCCACATTAGTTATCTACTGACCATGGTGGCTGGATCACAAATGGGTTTTGCTTTCACCTTTGTGCTTCTCTTTACATCCTACCTTTTCTACAGAGTGGTGCCCTCGTGTAAATGTATATTTATTAATAAAAACAGCTTCATGATGTCGTTGGAAAAATGGACTCTTCAGCCTCAACACAGAATGAGTTTACAAACCACAGAGAATTACTTTGCTGACAGAAGAAAATAGTCTACTCTGTGGTGGGAAAAGGCGGCCTCTCTCTGGCCTTCTCCTGTGACCGGCACTCTGCAATACACGTTTTTCTCCCAGTGCCCCTTCCAGTGTGACAGCTGAATTGTGTTGTCGCAGCCTGCCTTGTGTCCTCAAACACATTCCTCAGCCCTTACAGTTTCTAAGGGGAGCTTGTGGTTGGGAGGTGAAGGAGGGGTGACTTTTTAAAAAACAATTTCTGCTACTGATTGTTGGAAGAGATGAAGCAAGCAGAGATATCTGTGGGCCTGAGTCCCCTGTGATGACACTGTGACTCTGGCTGCCCAAGTGAGATCAAGAGCAAGGATACTTTGGTTTAATCACTGAAAAGTTTGGTACCTAGAACCAGGAACCAAAGTAGTGAAGATGCTCCGTACTCCTTATCAATTCACATGTATCAAAAAGTCTTCCTTGAAATGAGGTATTTTAATACGGATGGTGGCAGAGAATCCCGTGTCTGTGTTCATTTAAAATTTGTCCTCTGCACGTTCACGTGTCAGTGGAAGAAGTGCAAAGGAGTCTGCTTGGCGTCAGAAGTCACAGGCTGTAGTCTAGCCTGCGCCTTCCATAGCAGTGTGACCCTCAGTGGTTACTGTACTCCAAACCTGTGGTCTCATCTGGAAAATGGGGGCGAGAATTCCTCACACTATTATGAGAATCAATTAAGAGCCTATTTGAAAGTGCCTTGTATGCTGTAAGTATTCAATAAAATGTCATTATTGTGATATTTTTAAAAAATGAGTTAAATTTTAGTTTGTGATTGTGAGGAGCAACTCTCATTTTCATCTATAGAGAGTCTACTCTGGGTAAGAAGATTAATGTCATTGAAGGACCACAAGGACAGATAAGGCAACGTCCTTATTCTGGATGGCAGGTTGGCTACCGATCTGAGAGTCTGGCAGAAATCAATGAAAGCATTCTTTGAGAATCAATTGCAATGTGGAAGCTACAAAAAGGGTACTGTAGAGTTTATTTTTAATTGTAAATTGTGTGCTACACACTCCTTATATTGACCACACAATTCACTTATGACCATACACCCAGACAGTCAGTTCAATATTTATGGGCATATCCCACGTGTGCATCTGCTGTGTGACCTTGCCATTCCTCATCAGGAGGCAGAGTTTCTCTCTCCAGCCCTGGATCTGGGTGAGACCTGTAACTGCTTTAACAACAGAGCACAGAGCAGAGGTGAGGCCGTGCCAGTCTGGGATACAGGCCTTCACTGGCCTAGCATCTCTCGTGTCCTCCTTCTTGCAAGCCAGCTGCCATAAAACGAATGTTTTACACCCTCAGGGAACCACAGTGTGAGAAACCCAAAGCTGAAGCAGAGGTGCTGGAGGGTGCCATGCCCTATGGATATACAAAGACACCAATAAGGAGCAACAAGGCCACGATGAGCAATTGGAGACGCCCTCTGGGAAGTGGATTCTGTAACCCTGGGCACCACCTTACTCGATGCCACATGGATCAGGAATGAACCGCTGAGCTGAGTCCTTCCTGAATTCCCACCTAAAACGGTTGTGAACAAAACGATGGCTGTTTTAAGTCACCAAATTATGCAGTGATTTGTCAAAAAGCAGTTGATAATCCGAAAACTACTTTAAGACTTTTCATCTCTCAAATGATGAAAACGGAGATCAAGTCACTTGCTAGATATTAAATGGGCATCAAGGGACAAAGACGAGGCTCATGCATCTTCTTTCCTACTTCAAGTCCTCCATTCGTTCGAAAACAATGAGCTTCAGAGCCTAATGCACACAGATAATTGCCTCAGGTCTCCCTGTTGTGTGTGCTAGTTTGTAGTTAGACACGATGAATCAGTTGCAGGCAATGAATGTGATGTGAAATTATAGGAACTGGTTGCTTGAAAAAACATATCTCAGCAAGTTGAGACTACAGCCAATTAGAGAAATGCAATACTCATTTTAAAAAGTTCACCGAAGAATGACCATAGCTTTACTCTAAGAGTTACTTCTTTATCTAAAGAGACTGCTATGAGGGGGAGAAACCTTTAATTAAGACCCTCTGTCTCAGTGAAACACATGTACAATAAACTTAACTCTCTTCTGTGCAAAGACGACCAGAGTTTAGGCCTAATTACTCTTCCTATTAGTGTGAATGGGACTGGTTTTGTTGAAAGATATGGGACAGAAAGACGTGGGTTGACGCAGTGGGACTGAAGCCCAACTGGTGCTGGGCTGGGCCAACAAAGTAACTGAGCTGAAACCAGGTATTTAGTTCTAATATTGAAACAAGGCAAGCCCCCGAAGACAGCCCTAGACCAAAATGTAGTATTTTCTGATGTTATGAGAGTTGAAGTTTTTCCTGAGACTCGGTTGAAAGAACCTCACTGACATTACTAAAACAATCATAACCAAGCAAGGTCATGGCTAAGCCACCGGAGTTCTTGCCTTGTCTGCGGGTGTCAACCTGGCCCAGGGCTTGTCAGCCCGGCGGTCGTAGTCGGGCGAGTCGGTGACTTCCACGTACTCGTTGAACCGGAGGATCCTTCGGGCCTGCAGCTCTGCTACGGTGGGTCTCAGGCTGAGCTGTGGGTGAGTGGGGACAAAGCGCAAGTTCAGTAAACAGTTAGTCTCGTGGTAGCAAGTTTTCTATGGAGAACTTCAAAGTTTTGGTTAAATAAGGTCACTTTCAAATATCAAAAGAAAGAAAAGAAAAAGGCAGCAGCATCTGGGGATTTTCTAATAAGAACTAGAAAGCAGCGTGCCCTAATTTTGGGACTATAAAAATCGTCATCGTTAGGTAGGTCACAGTCTTTGGCAACCGTCTGCATTACACTATTTTCTCCAACTTGCTTGGGGTTGTGACAGAGGCACCTGCCATCCTGACACAGGAAACAGGAAACAGGAAACAGGAAGGACATAGACACAACAAAATTGCGGACATGGGATGGCTGGTTTGGGGCCTGGATTACCAAGACAGAGCTCTGCAACTTGGAGACATGAGAAGAAAAATCCTGGTTCCTATTTTATTAAACCCGTATATTCAGAAATGCACCAAGTTATGGCACAAACATGGTCCAGGGAAGGGCCCACCTACAGGACCTCTGTCGTGAGAGACTATGCACCCAGGCCCAGACCTGACATTTACAAGATCTTGGCCACAAAAGCTGATTCGCAGGAATAAGGAGGGGGCATACCCTGGAGAACTGCACTCAGCAGGGTGCTTACTACTTAAAATCAGCTACAACTGTTATGATGACTCCAATAATGTGGATTCCTTCTGTGGTATTTGTCAAATTTGAATTTATTTGAATTTATTTTTCTATGGAATCTACCCAGCACTATGTGTATTTGCTTTTTTGTTTTGGTCTTTTCTCAAGCCCCCAAATAAGGCAGAGATTGTTTTGACACTAAAGAAACAAGGCCCCTTGGTCAACAGGCACCACCAACTCTGCTGTTGTGGTTAAAAACATCCCCTTCTCTGGGCCTTGGTTTCCTCTTGAGTAAAACCAGAGGCTGAACTCAGTCAATGCTCTAACTGTCAAGGCATCCAAAGACCTGCAGAAGGCTTGGGTCTGTACCTTGAGCCACTTGAGCTGAGATATGACAATTCAGTCCCCTTTAGGTTCATAAAGCCCTGGTATGCAATGGACAAAGGAAGGAATAATCTAAGTGGTTCTATTATGCTCTCGGTTACTGTCTCATCTATATCATTAGATTCTTACTGCCTCTCCAGGTCAGGTGTAGTTAAGGTAGTGGAAAAACCCTGCCTCTGGGGACTTCCCAGAAGCCAAGTGACCAATGGCCATGCAGGTCAGAGATTCTCCATCCAGTCCTTGCCCTTCAGGATCCTGTCAGTGACAGGGTAGCTCTTAGTGATATGGACTGTCCTATACCTATGACAGGGAGCTCTGGATAGCAGAGGCAGGTGGGGACAGGAGTTAAGGACAGGCTCTGCTGCCTCCTGGAAGGGCCCAGAGGCACGGAGAAGACTACATGCATGTCAGGGGTGAGCCTGGAGCAAGGAGAAGGGGCTACTTCTTATCTGTAGTTGGCACCTAATGACCGCTGAATGCTAAAAGAGCCATCTCTAGAAATTCAGTTGACAGTCTTTCTCAGCTGGAGAATTACTTGACATGTGGGGTATTAGAGGAAAAAAAAGAGATGGATAAAGGATCTTTTCCCCTAAAACTCAAAACCAAAACCTCTCAAAACACAATCTCTAACTTCTCCATGGGGATGGAGTGTTTCTTCAGCTGTCTTAGGATGCTTTTGCTAAGGCTTGCCAGCCGGCCCAGAGAGTTGTGGGAGAGGTCACACACTTCATTGCAGACGTCACGCTTTACTCATCCTGCCTTCTTCTGGGTGAAGGGGATAGCCAAACAATCACCAAACAAAGCTTCATAATGAAATAGAAGCTCCAAAAGTGCTTGATTTTTCCAGAGGCTATTACTATTTTAACACTTACAGGAAAAAGTGATAGCCCTGGCATTAGATTTATATTTTGATAAATGGTGAAAACAATTGCCCGAGGTAAGTCATTTGTTAATTTGAGTAGCACTGCAGTAGGAAGGCTGGATGATGAAATTCACTTAAAAAATTACTGTATTTTTCAGACTATAAGATGCATTTTTTACCACATTTTTTGCTTCAAAAAATTTCCCCCTATTTTCCTCCTCTAAAACCTAGGTGTGTCTGGGGTCTTCACCATAAGACACATGTAGGTTTTAGAGGAAGAAAGTGGGGGAAAATTTTTGAAGCAAAAACTGTGGTAAAAAGGTACATCTTATAGTCCAAAAAATATGGTACTCACCCAGCTCAGATATGGAATAGTGGCAAATCTTCAGTAATAACAAGATATTTATTCAATATTTCCAAGACTACATGGAGAATGTGAGCATTTTAAAAAACTAAACATTGAATTATTAATAATGATTATTGCTAAATGGATGAAGTTTGTGTGTCTTTTTGCACTTAAATTTTTTCACACAGATTACATGTTATTTTCCTAATGATTAAATGCACCTTAAAACTTTTGATCATTAACATCAAAATTAACATGCAATTATAAAGATAATCATATTGTATTCATTGCATTGACTTTAATTTCTATGATCAGTTAGTGGACGGACAGGAATAGTTATTCCTAAATATCAGATTTACCTGTAGAGAGCTGATTTGAATTTAAAAAGTGAAGGACATCTCAAAACACACACAATCATTAACGGTCATAGTTTCCTCACCTTTCTGCTGAGTCTGCGTTTAAGTTCCATTTTTGCTTCTTGTTCTTCTTCTTCATTCTTTTCTGTTTATTATTGAAAGGGGAGGCATGGAGACTTAGTTACTATAAATGACTTTATAATCAGAAAAGTAGATCAGGTCAAAAGTATTTGACTTTAACCGATGTTGATCAAACAAACCAACATTTTAAAAAACTTGTCAAAAGAATTTGCAGAAACATCATTAATTTATATATATATATATAAAATTGCATTAATTTATGTATACATATATAGTATTTTTTTTCTATACGACTGGTTTATTTACTAACTGTAACCCTTTTTGCTTCTTGATTCCTTGTTCTATTCTGACAAAACCACAAGAGTGCCTATATTCTGGTGAAAATCTTTCATTGCTGTTCATCTCATGGGCTTATAGTCACAGATCATCAGAATTCAGGTAAAAATTTGCTTCTGGATCTGGCCTTCACATGAAAATCTGAGACATATCAAAAGAGTGAATTAGAACCATGTGATGCATGTATGATTTGCTGATTTCCAATCAAATCCAACTAAAATGCTCAATTTGTCTGCTTTGGTTTCTATAGAAACAGAAAGTAGTCACTTCTTTGGACTCCACTTTTGAACCAAAATGTTCTGAGTGGGATTACAGGGTATATAGGTGGAGATGATTTATTTTCTTATGACTTTGACTGTCCAAAGTCTTCTCTTTTTCTAGTACTTTGCCAAGTAGTATAATTTGATGGCCAACTTAAATGAATGCTGTCCAACAGATAGGATTAAGAGAAAAATGTCCAGAACTTTTAAAGAAATAAACACCATTCAGGTTTTAATGGTTGCTTATTTGATGAACTACTCTCTGTCACTTGCTGTAGCTCATTTGTTCAATAAATGAAGACAGATTTTACTCATTGGGTTTTAGTACTTAAAAAAGATTATCTTTTAGAAAGTGCTCTTACAAATTCTATTAGAGAAAAAAAACTGTAAAAGCTCAACTGAAAGGGTGAACAAGAAATCTCCTCTCTGAAAAGATAATTATATTTATTTTAAAAATTCAAATAGACTTCTTACTACGAAAACTATTTTATTGTTAATAAACAATTAGCATTCAGTATTTGCAACATCTGTATTTGTTGGTTGAACACCCTAAATCTCCATTCGTTTTCCTTATCTTGACAGTGAAAAGTTTCTACATTCTTCTGAAATAATAATTTTAATTCATAAGAGAGAGAATGATTAGTCTGACTTTTTTAGACAAAGAGTGAACATCAACTGAAATCACCAGGCAAGACAAGAAACAACTAGGTAGTAGGCTTTTATTAAGTGTCTGTAAAGTGCCAAACAAATTTGATTATAATTCAGATTTCTTCCTATGAAAATACTGTGTGTACCCTTAAAAGGCATCCTCAGGGTCCAATAACTACGTTTGGTGGGTTGGATAAGACGTACGGACTGTGCAATCCAAACACCAAACTTACAGTTTATGTCATTCAAACAAGAGTTTTACAAGATCAGGCCTCCAATGATATTAATAATAAAAACACATAACTTTTGAAACATTTTAATCAATTATCCCTCTACAACGATTATGCTATATTTTTAAGGGTACTTTTCAAAGACAAAAAATTGGATTTCTAATATAATTGAAACAAATGCTCCAATTTTCACAAAATATGTACAGTGTCATATCTTTGAGTAGAATATTTTAAAAATTTGCCTTATTTAAGCCTATTACCTATCTATATGACAGCCAGTTAAGTTTTTTCTCAAAGGCCAGTTACAGTTATGGGAGTTAAATAAACATGATTTTACCATACGGGAATTCTTTTTAAACGTTAGGAGCTGACTTCCTTACATTTGCTATATTTGAAATTATGCTTCTAATGAAGTTAGAGGGAGAGGGTTAGAGGTGGGGGGAAGTCAAAGCGACTGTTCTGAATCTCATTCAACAGTTACTGTAAAATCTCCTAAAAAGAGTCAAGGTTAAACCTCAACTTAGTTTTAAAAAACTCCCCAAGGTTTTTTAATGTTTCTTCCTTTTTTGGGATTTATTAGAGGACTCATAATAAAGTAGGATGTAAACCTTTCTGGTTCCTTGACACAGGCTGGAGGAATATTCAGGAAGGAAGTGATGTGGCCCATTGACAAACCTCGCCCTCGGTGACTCTCACCAGGGAAGAGCAGGGTGGGCACTTCGGAACGGCCACAGGAAGCATTTGCCACAAATGCAGCAGCAATACAGGAGCTTTCACAGGGTGGGCACCCCAGGAAAGCTGCCTGGAGAGCGAGTGTTGCCCAGAGCATTTTGTGGATGAGCTAAAAGAACAAAGAAACCCACGGAAACACCAGCAACTGGAGTGTTATATTCTTGAGGCATCAGCTCAGATAAAATAGATTTTAAAAGGCCATTTTTGTAGGTTTTTCTTTTGTCTCTTTTACAAATGTTTCCGTGTGGGGTTTTTAGCTATGGACCTGCGACAGAGCAAGATGTGGTAAAGTAGATGTCAGTGGAAGAATAGAAATGATAGACAGATCAGTGTAAAATTCTTTCAACTTTTTTATATGATTAAAAAATTTCATATAAAATGTTATATGCATAACCCAATGGCCTAAATACATCTTTTCCCTAAGGAAGATACAGTTGGGATTACAATCACAGCTACATAGCTTGAGAGGGTTTTTATCTTTTATCCCCACCCTGAAAAAGGTACTCCACATATATATCACTTTTCCTGATAATATTAGCAAAAGTTGTCCTTTTGAGCACCAAAAGTTGCCTTCTATTTTAACAATTTCAAAGAACTGGTTCTAAAGTGTACTGCTAAATATAACTTTACATGTATTTTAAAATGCTAGATGGGCTAAAATAGAAAAGAAATAAATGAAATAGCTTGTGATACTGGGAATGATACTAAGACATAAAATTTGTCCTGTGTTGCCAATTAGAGTTTATCAGCATTAACTGTCATCTGACTTACATTTATTAAACTAGTGATGGACTTGAATTTGAGAACTACTGAACGTTTTACTCTGTGAATCTGTTCCCTAATTTGTCAAGAAAAGATGACCTAGTTATAGTAAATGTCCTTAAAAACCACACCATGTCACACAGACTTTTCCCCAAATCGACAGTCATACTGCTTTGGAACAAAAGCTGGCAATGAGACATACAAACAAACAGAAGAACTGAGAGGCAAGCAGGGGCAAAATAAAGTGTCCTAGCTGTGCTCTGGGCGACCTCCACCGGGTCTCTTTTCTGCTTCACTTGGCCATACAATATTATGTCAGGAGATCTTCAGCCAGTTATCGGCCTCTCCAGACTGCAAATGTGTCTTTTGTTTCCAGAAAAAGCATGCTTAAACAAACTAAAAAGGAAGTAAATAAGGGCTGAAGTTAAATCTGAAGTTGACTTTGGCATTTCACTCTTTTCCAAACCTCCAGGAAATGGCAGATAAAAGCCAACACAGCACTTAAGATCAATGTGCGATGAACTTCTAGATCCATGATACGGTTCCTTAAAAAACCAAACACCAGCGTGGTCTGGCGCTATTTGTCCCACGGGAGCAAGAAAAAATTACCCGGAATCCGCTTCTCCTTTTTGTCTAGGTATTGCGGCAGGCATCCAATAAAAATAATCTGGGTTTTAGGAGCTCCCGATCTGCATGTGAGCTTACCTAAAAGTTAATTCAAACATTTCCCGGGAACCTATTATCTGAGCCTTTTTGGTTTGCTTTTATTAATTAGATGTTGCTTCCATCATCTTTCAAAAAGCTAAAACATTTTCTTTCCTTTTCTAGCCCTGTCATTTTCCCTCTCCAAACTGGCTCTTGTATACATGGATGTTCACTTAAGTCCTTTCCTGCATTCTATCCCAGTTAGAGTCACACACAACCAGACCAAAAAATTCCAAGGAAAAAATCCCATACGCTCCAATTCCTCTCTTCAGTCCTTGCTGCTGAACTGTTTTAGTAATTGTAACTGGGGTATGACTATGCTATTAAAACCCTTCTCTCCCATCAGGCCTGGTTGAAGGAGATTTACTGCATGCCAGTGGCTCATTACTGCTGTGTTCCTACCCAGGGTTCTGCCCATGCCTGCTTTTTGATATTTCATACAACAAAAAGCTCTCTTGAAACTGGGTAATAGATAAAACTACAGTAGCCCAATTAAAAAATACTCATTCCTTAACTCTCTGTAGTTAGTAACCACATGGAGATACTACAGCACAAGGAGCTTTAACATAGGAACCTTAATAATTTAAATATCACTGGACTGTTGAGTGAGAAATCAAGTGAAACAAAATAGAGGAAAAGATCAAATGGGAAACTAAAGTTGGAAAATGAATGGAGAGCTCCATAAGGGCTGAGAAATTATAAACAACTCGAGGGAAATAGTTATCATAACAAAGGAAAATGAAATGGATTGAAATGAAATGGATTGAAAAATTGCTTTTACCATGATTCTGTTTTAAATTGAGTCATTTGTTAAACCTGGCAACAGATTCCATTATTATTAATAATACAGGAATGTTTGGTTCATTTCCTTGTGGAGTCTCTGGACTTTTCTTTGACATGTATTTGCAAGCTGACTATAGCATTTTCTTCTATTTAATAGTCAGGTGAAAGAATACATGGAATATGTTTCATCTATATTTCATCTTTCTTAAATACAATTGTCACAACTGTGACTCTGGTCTGGGGGATATCAGGCTCACAGCCATAAAATGAAATATAAACTTCAAGAAACTATTTTTAAAACTATGTAAATAATGACACATAAATGTGATATGAATGGGCCATTTCAATCATTGGTGAATAAATATACTAAGGTTTCCTACGGATAAATGGACTGTCTCTGGAAGAAGCTCGTTGATGGTCAGATGAGGAATCACTGCAGAGCACTGGATACTCACGTTTTAGGATATTTCTTTGCTCTAATTCTTCAGTTGTAGGCCTCTGGCTGAGTCTCCTGTGATGACAAAAAAGACATACTACAGGTTATGAACAAGACCCCCTTAGCAGAGACACAAAAGAAAATGACACACAAAGCTATATTTTTTCATTTGTTGGGAAACAAAAATCATTTTTTGCACTTACAAAAGTGTCCTTTCTGTTAATTTGGAGACTAGAGAGTGTGGCTGAGACTGTTAACTACCCCCATCACCCCTCTTCCTTTTAGACACAGAACCCCTGAGCTTTGGGGGTCGCTCTCGCCACCCCAACTCCCCCAGCTACAGCCTTCTGCCTCCTAAGCAGCGAGGTGTTGCTATATGGCCAAGTTCTTGCAATGGGATGTGAGCAGAAACGCTGTTTGTAGTTTCTACTTTTTGCCTTTAAAATGACTACTTTAAAATGACCCTTCTCTATCTTTACTTCTCCCACAGGCTAGAACCTAAATGTGGTCAGTGGGCCAACTTGGCTCATGTAGATGAGGATATCCACGGGGATGGAAGAGCAACAGGACAGAAGAACCCGGGGTACCTTGCTGACTGCAGGAGGTAATTCCCCTGGCCGTGCTGGACGGCCCACCTACCTCTGGGCCGTCATGCAGAAAAGAAAGAAACGTGGAAGTGCCTTGTCTGGACCACTGCATGTTTGGGTCTCTGTTGAAACAGCTCAGCCTTTTGCTAATTCATACATAGTCATTCAGATCTAAAAAAGCCTGCTGCTTGAGTTCCTATCAGCTTGGGAGATGATCAATCTATACTGAATAGCATGTTAAGTGAAATGCTGCCTTTGTGACCTGAAATGAATTTCCAGCATGGTTATCTTGGGATATGTAGGTCCTTCCTATCTGCCTTCAAGACAAGCCAGGCTCCTCTGTGCTTAGTAGCTATTTGTATATAAGAGCTGAATGTCCTATGAACCCTTCCTATTTTGTTCTTGGTCTTGTTTCCCTTATGAAAGTTTATCACCAATAAAAACTTCCTCTGGATGTAGTTTGAGTTTGTACAAATCAAACTAATAATACACATGAAAAGCCATTTTTAAAAAGATACTATCAATTCTAAATTTTTATGGCTATGACAGAAATGATAGGAGAATTAAAATTAGTAACATTTTAAATATCTTATTAAAAATTTTCTTAAAGTTTAATCTTCATCAGAGTGCCTTTGAAATTAACTTTAGTAATGGAGAGCACAAAAGCCTAGTGACCGTCCCTGCCAGCCAGACGTTGTGACACCCATGTACCCCTGAATCCTGTACAAACACCCGTCCTATGTCACCCCCCAAACACATCACCCTCCCTTGGTAGTAGAGACTCCTCCCTCTAGAATGATCTTTTCTCCTCCAACTACTGATATAACTGATTAAAATGGTACCTTGAAGGTGGGTGTTTGACTTCCCCTGAGAGTGAAAGGTAAAGACTCCTGGACCTTTGCCCCTACACAGCGGTCACGCAAATCCCACTCCGGTCTTCCAGACCGTTCTCTTTTCCCAATTTGTGCACCCCGCTGTGAGAGAAGTCAGAACAATACCTAATACTGACACACATTTGAACTGGTCACAAAAATGAGAGCTTTGGCACTCATTTCTATTAAAACTGCCAGTTCAACGGACTTCCAACGTCACTAGTGGCAGAAGCAGAGATCATACAAGAGCTGGAGGCAGGAAGAGAAGTCAGGTAGATAGATGTCCATTACTTGAAGTTCAAACAGGGAAGTTTTGGTAGCAGGGCTGAGGTTGCCTGGCTTGGATGGAGCTTACCATAGACGCTAACTACTGTCTTCCAGTCTCCTGGCCCACGGGACAGAACTGCCTGGAAATCGCAGGAGTGCCAGTTTGTCCCTGAACCAGACCTGCCTCCCGCTTTGATGAAAACCTTTCAGTGGAACGCGGCCACACTCGTTTGTGCATTGTTTACAGCTGCTTTTGTTGAGTCCCTGCAACAGAGGCCTTCTGGCCAGCAAAGCCTAAAATATTTATGAACTGGTCTTTTAGAGAAAAAATCTGTCAACACTTGGATCAGGCCTTGGCAACCTCAGAGCCACTGACTAGCTGGACGGAAGGGCGGGTTCTTTGAGTGGTTCACTCTCCGGGGCCAACTTTAAAAGACCTGATAGGCCACGTGTGCCCTAACACACGACATTCACAATGACCTCAGGTTCGAAACTCCACGGGAGGGGGTATGGATTGCAAGGTATGCATTGGTCGGTGCTGGACTGGAACTTCAGCATTACCTGACTAGCTTGGTTCCAATCTGCTGTCGGATTTCCTGCCTCTCTTCTTCAGAGGTACGCTGCAAGATGTTCTTGTCCTCTAGTTCTTTTTTGGATGGTCTGTTGCCCAGTTTGATAGCAAGAGTATCCCGTCGTCGGATTTTACTTGCCAGAGCACCTGAGGATTAGAAATGGTGGAAAGGCAGAGATACAGGCTTTCAGCAAGGGGCGCTCAGGTTACAGGTGGCATGGGCTTTCCCCTGAGTCCAGGGCCAAATTCTTTGCCCATGTGGGCTCGGGGAATTTTAATTAGCCTAAGGGGAAAATAGTTTTGAGTTGGCTATAGTTCACCTTGAAATACTGAAAAACTCTTTAAAATGTTCTGAAAAATGTTGGGGAACCACAGAAAACTTGGAAGTACCACCACATCATTTGGAAAGTGACATGTGAAGTTTATTTTGCTGAGATGGCACATCATGGAAACTACTGCTTGCCCCCCTTTTCTCTTTTCTTTCCAAGTCTTACCCACGTAGCCCCTTTACTTATACTGTACAGGCGATTCCTGTCTCCCCTTTTCTTCGACTCAGAAACCACGCTGGCAAAAGTCTACCTCTGATACTCGAGTTTTAATCCTAAATTACCCAGAGACCCCTGACATCTGTACAGATGACAGTGAATGCCAGATGGATAAAAATTTTTGGTGTTGTTCAGTACAAACTGAAAGAAATTTGACAAACAGATGTTTGATCACTAATATGCTACTACCTTTTCAGAATCTATAAATTTAACTGTATAGTGAATCCTTCCAAGGTCATCCTGCTCAAAAGACGAAAAAAAACCACCCTACTTTCCAGTTCCCTAATTTACTCATAAATGGTTGGTTTTACCTTCTTTACTACCATTTCTTACTAGAATGCATACTAGCTTACTTATTGCGGATGAGTGTTTTTAATTTGTAAAAGATTTGTCATTTTTGCCTCATTCCTCCCTCCCTCCCCTGTCTTTAAACCCCAGCATAAAAATAAGGGAAACTCTCAAAATACCTCCAATGAGTAATCCGGGGAAGCTGCCACTGATGCTCTTTACTCAAGGAAGGTCCCCGGGAAGGGCTATCTGACCATCCTGAGAACAGCCCCTGTCATTAGAAAGCTTTGCTTCTTTGGACAAATACGAACGTGCCTCTCACCACCCATGGAAACACTGTTTGGAAAGGCCTGTAACCAAAAGCTACGCCTTGGGATACACACATTTCTAGTTTGAGGAAGGAAGACGAGGGGAAAGAGAACATCAGAAGTATGGATGCTGATGGGGCTTCTGTTCTTGACAAAACGCAGCTGCTTTGTCCACCCCCCACTTCCCTCCCTGCCTCCTGAAAAAGAGTCTTACTTTCCCCACTGCCATCCTCATCTTCATCCTCTTCATCGTCATCATCGTCGGTGTACAGGACAGGCCCATCGGAGTCTGAGTCACTGGCCCGGCACTCCCTCTGGCCCTCGTCCTCCAGGGCACAGAAGGGCTCTGAAGACTCTCCCATCAGCCCAGGGGCCAGCAGCTGGTCTTTGGTTGTGAGACTGTCAGGGGCACAGAAACACAGGGATGGCATGAAGTGCAGAGCAATGTCAGGGGCTCGGCCCGGACAGGAAGAAGGAGTGCTGGTTTTAGGAGCATCCTTCAGGCTGGCAAAAGGAAAAAGAGCAGACATAGGCCAGCTAAATCACTGAAATGGAAGACTAGTATATATTACTTGATTCTCAAAGTTTTAGATTCTTCACCCATAAAATGGAAAGGTTTGACTGAGTGGTGTCTGATATAGTCAGCACACAGATGTGGTAAAACTATATTTTGAAGATTAATTTTCCCACAGCAATGGGGGTTCAGAAAGAATGATGGGCCAGATGCTCCCGAAAAGCTGACCTAGCGTATCCTTTTGCTTTGACCTCTAACTCCTACTGGTCCTTCCAGGCTCAGTGAAAGCCTCGGCTCTGTCAGGAGTCTGTCACCGGCCTTCAGCCTGGTTCCCTGCCCTTTCTGCCTGCTCCCACGGTGACCTGGAGATGGCCCCACTGGAGCAGTGGCCACGCCGAGCCTCAGTCCCCATTTACTTGCCGTCCCAACCCAGTTCCTGGACAAGTAGGACCCATGTTGCTTTGCAGCCCAACACCTAGAAATGTAGCGACACAGAAAAGTACATCTTTAATTGATATATGAGTTAACCCTCTTTTCATCTCAGCCAGTGTGTCGACAGTAAAATAATCATGTGTCCTCTCTGTGCTTCGCTTCTCCATTTATAAACCTACTGCCACAGGCTTATATTACTAACATGAGGTGGAAAGGGTGGAAGATAAACGGGCTCTTTAGAAGACGGTCATGGGTAAGGATGCAATCACTTTCTATTATTCAGCTTCGTAAGAGCCCCCAGTGTAAGGTACACATGTACAATGGGATATTACTCAGCCCTAAGTAAGAATGGAATCCTACTTTTTACAACATGGATGGACCTAGAGGATATTATGTTAAATAAAATAAGTCAATAAGACAAAGACAAATATCATATGATTCCACTTACATGTGGAATCTAAAAAACAAAGTAAATGAACAAACAAAAGAGAAACAGACTCACAGCTACAGAGAACACAGACTGATGGTTGCCAGAGGGGAGGGGTTTAGGGGAACAGGTGAAGGGATGAGGAAGTACAAATTGGTGGTTACGGAACAGTCATGGGGATGCAAAGTACAGCACGGAAATCTAGTCAATAATATTGTAATAACTATGTGTGGGGCGGGTGGGCACCTGAACTACCAGGGGAGCCACGTTGTCAAGTACATGGTCGTCTCCCCACCCTGCCGTGCACCTGACACTAATAAAATACTGAATGTCAACTGCAGCTGAACAGTAGAATTTAAAAATGGATCTAGTTACTATAAACATGCAAAGCTTGCAACTTTGCACAGACTAGTCTAAAATACATACTTTACACAAAAAATGTTATATAGAAAACAATGTAGACTTCATTTTAAGACACAAAAGGTCCTCACAGTGCTCTCTGATACAAGCAGAAGAATCCAAATTTGGATGCCACACTTCTGAAAGACCAGCTAGTGCAAAACATGCACTTGCTGTTCTAAGAAAGACGAAAGCAGCTCTTTGTGTAATTAAAACAGCCACTTCGTCAGAATCCAAGGTATTGAAAATTGTTGTGGTCATAAGCCCAAGTGGTTTCAAAATTCCCTATTTTTCACATTAGAAAAATCCTACAACCAGAAAACCTGTTTTCAGAGAGGAAAATATAAAATGTCATTTTTACTGTGTAAAATATGCATGGAATAACATTGAACTTGTAGGCCATTTGGAAGGCACACTTCAGTGGCACTGAGCACACTCACACTGCCGTGCAACAGACGCCACCACCTGTCTACGGAACTTCCTCGTCTTCCCAAACACAAACTCCACGCCCAGCAAACGGTAACTGCCTGCTCCTTTCCACCTGGCCCCTGGCAGCTACCGTTCTACTTTCCGTGTCTATGAATTTTACTCTTCTAGGTGCTTCATATGATTGAAACTATACATTTGTCCTTTCGTGTCTGACCTACCTCACCTAGTGTGTCTTCAAGCCTCACCCATGCTGTAGCACGGGTCAGAATTTCCTTCCTTTTTAAGGCTGATACTCCACTGTGTGCACAGGCCACGTTTTGTTTATCCATTTATCAGTCGACGAGCATTTGGTTTGTTTCTGCCTTTTGGTTGTTGTGACTGATGTTCTGTTTGAGTTCCTGCTTTCAATTTTTGGGCAACAGACACAGAAGGGGAGTTACAGGATCATGTGGTAATTCTAGTTAGAATCACCATACTGTTTCTACGTGTAATCTCATTTTTAAATGAGAGAAGATCCATTTTATGGGAAAACTTTCCCACAGTCTGAATTTCTAGTTGATCGCCACTGGGGGCCATTCTTGGTAGCCACCGTGGGTGACCACAGCATGTTGAGAAGATGTGCCAATTAATAACACACTCTGAAGAGTAGAACACGGAATCTTCGGGAACGAGCCCGGGTATTTGTTCATGCCCTGACTCACCACTTTATTATGGTATCAATGGTTACTCTAACCTCACTTTGATAACAGTCTACAGTTTTCAAGGACTTCTGCATACATTTACAACTTACAACTGCCCTACACTGTAAGGAAGGCAATGAGTCCGCTTCCTAGCCTTGGCAGCAAGTCTATGCTGAAAGCCAGACGTAAGTCTCTCAGTCTACTTATTACATGTTACACTATATTACAATTTGTCTACTCTTCATATTATAAGTTATATTGATATTACATTATGGGTTATATTTAATATTAAATATTATGCTTCAAATTGATATCGATCAGCTTACAGGTTGGGTCTTGTATTTCTCGAATGTCCCTGGGCACACTGGACAATACAGTCCACTCCACCAATGTTTGTGGAATGGATTACAAAGATTCAAGTGCCTTTTGAATATGGGCTCCAGATGGGCTTATTAGTTTCTGCCTTCAATTATACCAGATGTACACGTTACCGATGAAGCTGCCAGTGAATAGAAATCTACCGAACAGCTACTACCCTGTAATATGTGAACAGAGGCTGATATTTTTACACACGGCCATGTGTTGTCTTTAAAGTTCTGATACTGGGACTCCAAACAGAAGCCTCTTCAAAAGATGACAGGATTTTCACACATTCGTTGACTAAACATAACTGGTGGAAAGTTCTTAAGTAAAACAAGTGACTGAGAGCCAGAAATTCTAATTCAGATATCCACTTTAAAAAAAAAAAACAGAAGAAAGAATTTGGATGGAAATTTGAGAGACTACTTATTTCAGGCTCATTAACTTAAGAGCAAATGCAAACCGTCCCTGTGGGATGAACTGTAATTTAACTTCTTTATTTTGAAGCATATACAGAGAAGAAAATCTTTATACTCTCTTCTAGGAAAGCATGCTAGTTACCCTGAGTGACAGGAAAGTCTATTATAAAACCTCGATGTCTTCTAATTACGTCCTAAGCTTGCTCTCTGATCACAGTCCCAGGGAATGGAGAGCAGATGCCCAGCTCTTTTGTCTGACGGTCCTGCGAATACTTGGGCTGAAGACTGATATTAGGCCTCCAGCATGATGTTTAGCACAATACGGTGTTGTCCCTAAATGTCTGTGGAAGTGGACGGGACAGTCAGATCACCTTCAGATGCTGGCTCCCTCTGTGCTTAAGACTATTTAAGGAATCACTTCACATGCTGTACTTTGTTCTCCAGTATATTGAAAAATAAAGCCATGTTCTCAAGTTATTTCCCTAAATACAGGCCTATGTTAAATATTTATACTTCCGGGTCATGTCAGACATTATTTTGGTAAGAAATAACGTTAACTAAAGTGTTTTGCTCACTTTAGCAGCTTCGGTGCTTGGTACCCTGCCCAGCACACAGAAAGCAAGCAAAAATGGATGCTGAAAGAACGTCTGTTTAGGTCTAAAGGTTGGAACTGGTTGCAATGCTGGAAAACACTCACTATAAATAAATGAAGACACTTGCGAAGTGCTGGAAGTGTTAGGCACACCACACCATTCATTTCAATATTATCTTTTCCCATAGCATTTATTCAAGTGTCAAGCAAATAAAGTAATTTGCAATTTAACATCATTTATCTTCTCTTGGCTTTCCTTCAAATGATAGTGCTCAAGATGATAAAAACCAAACCACCACCAAAAAAAAAAAGCAAGCAATGAACACACATACACAAAATAGCAGAAATGGGAGCAATTACTTTGGAAACTGACACAGTTGCTTAGGGCGTGCCGTGTGGTGTGTAGCTCTAGGTCTGCCCCTCGCTGCCTGGGCAACCCGGGAGAACTACCTGACTTCTCCCAGCTCCGGTTTCCTCACCCATTCAACAGGAATAGTTCAGGGAAGACTTTAATGAATTAAATAATGGGCAGTTTCTGATATAAAATAAGCATTCAATAAACGAAAGTTATTAATATCAGTAATTGAAGCAAGTTAACATTTTAGTCTATTACTCCAAAGCAACTTAAATAAATGACCAAAATTTTTTAAACATGATTCATATTAAATTTTTTTGAAAAAGGAAACAGTAAATTAAGTGATTTGAAGACTGAATTTGATTTTATTCTTAGAAACAAAAGAGAGGCCGGATTTGAGAGGGCTAAGCCTTGCCTGCACAGATTGGCCATGGTGTCCATCCTGTGACGGCCCTCCCTCCATACCCAAGGACAGAGCAGCTAACGTGGCTTACTTACCTTTAAGTAGAAAATATACAACATGCAGGAGTCTGTAACTAGATGCAGTGAACAGAGGAGAATGAAAAACCTGGGATGAATTGGAATTGTTTGGGCTCGGGCACTAGATGACCGCGTGACTGTGGCATACCAGCTTCCATACTGGTTGCTGGGGATACAGCGGTAAATATGACCTGTTGGTTAATTCCGTCCCTCAGGCAGGAGAAAGGGCTCTCACGGCAGAGAAGATGTAATAAGTATTTCTGTCTGCATGAGCATCCTTAGGCTTCACAGAGAGGAGAATATTTAAGTTGGGTGGGGAATTAAGGAAGCAAGAAATGGAGCCACTCTGAAGTTGGAGGAAGAGGAGCTGGAACTTGATACAGTTCTCTCCTGATTATTTTCTTGGAGAAGGGGAAGGCTAAACAACTTGTTGAAATGAAGGGAGGCAGCAGTGGGTGAGCAACCTACACAAGTGGTCAAGATTTAAAATAACCACTGCAAGAAAAGAGAAGGGGACTGTTTGGGAAAAAGAGAAAGGACTGTGGAGCAGGGATGAGGCAGGTTTTAAATGCACTTGGAAGGCACAGATCTGAAGTATATCTGTCCGTAGGACCAATGTCATTGTGTCCAGCAGCCCGTGGCATTCCCGGGGCAGGGTATGAAAAACCAATGACTGGGTGACATGGGTGTGCATCTAACCATCACTAGATTTAATTAGAGAAGAAAGCAAAGTAGTTTCCTTCATTTCCAATAGAACGGCTCAGTGGTCTTTGGTGCCCGGCCTCCCACGGAATGCAGTCGGAATGTGGGGTCTGCGCCCCGACTCACCATTTTGCATTTTCTCGGCTAACACTTAAGCCAGTGCCTGAGTGGACAGTGGTTCTGTTTGTCGGCTCTTCAGTCCAGAGAAGCTGACTTGGGTCTAAGGCAGGGACGGGCAGGTCGGCTGCGTTGCTGACCAGGACAACTGGAGTGTCTGAGGCAAACATGCACTGTTCCTCCAGGACAAGGTGAGGGGCGGGGGGAAGAGGTGGAGGAGCCATTGGGGGTGGAGGGACTGCAGACTTGGGTTTGCCTGTGGCCAGCTCCTCGGTCCCAGGGACAGTCTGCTCAGCCTCCACCTTGGTCTCCAAAGGCTCTCCTTTAAGGTCGGACGTACCAGTTGCGGTCGCATCTGAGGATGGCTGAGATGTTGGCTGTTTGCCAGTTCTTTTCTTGCCCTTTGTGATTCCCACGGTCCCTGTTTTGCTGGAAACTGTCTCCTTCGAAGTTTTTCGACAAGATGAGGTGGAGGAAGTAGATGGCGAAGCTGAGGCTTTGGAGCCAGTTGTTTTTTTTGAATGAGAGGAACCAGCTAAAACAGAGAGAGTTTGTATTAAAAGTCAAAGAAGATGACACTTTCAGGCTAAACTAACCAAGTTGCAATCGTCAATTGCAAACGTTCCCTTTAACACTTTTCAACATGTTGAATAAGTGAACAAAACAAAATAGGCCAATAATAATAATGGCTTTGTTTTTTGCCTCCTCCCTGTCTCCAATCCAAGAGGGACCGTGTGATATTTGAGGCAAAACCCGAAGGGGCGAGAGTCCTCTGTCTCCTTCTCCTCTGGGCTTTACCTGGGCCAGCCAATGAAAGACCCTCAGCTCCTTGTCCTATGGGTCACCTGAAAAAAGGCCCCACATGCTCCAAAGTAGGGCCATTATCCTGGGGACAGTACAAGGTTGAGCTCCTCACAAGTTATACATGTCCTACAGAGTCTTCTGGGGCACAGCATGGCCCACATTCAGAGGATGGGGTAGATACCACCAGCTCCTTTCTGGGCCAAAAGTGAATGTACTCATCTTACTGCCAAGAGCATGAGCTCTCACCCAGCTCTCAGCACGGCTCCTGGGAGAAGCCCGCCAAGCTGGCCTGTACCTCCACCGGCAGTGGGTGGGGCAGATTGCAAGCACGTGGCCACAAAGAAAAGGCAAGTCCCTGCACAATATTGCAAGGCAGAAAAATCTCTTTTCTGAAGAAAAATGTCTAAGTGGTACTATTTGACTAATCTGAAGGAAAGGAGTATCACTGTCAGATCTTCTGACTGCCTCTCACCAAACACTGGTTAGCTCACCTTTTCTCTGTATCATCTCAGAAAACACTTTCAAACTCCAATGAGAACACATGTAGGTTTCATGACCATTATGGCCTATACATTTCTCCTAATTGCTTTTTCTGATATAATGTTGTATGTTCCTTTCTTTTTCCATGAGGGGTAAACCATCTTCCACGGAGACATCACAAAATAGCCTATTAGTGTTGTGAAGCCCATCTGCATTGCACACATGTTATTGTAACTTACCTCTCATTATAACCATAATGAAGTCAATTGGGAGGGGCAAGAGATGAAGGACAAATAAAGGACTAGACAGCAGCTGCAAGACTTCACCAACTCGGAGACACTATGAGAAGCTAGTCTCACTTGGTGACACGGTCCAGGCTTAAAAAAATCTCTGTAGCTTGGGGCTTTATTATTTTATATCTACACAATAACCAGAATGACCCTCCTCCACGTCTGGGCCTGTTAATGCTATTTTTTCCCTGGTTAGTTCTTTCTAGACTCTGGTTCCAGGAACGGGCTGCCAGTGGCTGGCTGCCCGGGGTTAATACTATTTTTTTGAAGTCAACAATCTTCACTTGCCTACATGACAGACATATTAAGCAGACTCCTACCACGTAAGTCCATTCTACATTTATTTTTCACAACCAAGATGCTAAGGACTGGATGTCTAAACATGTTTAATTATTTTCTTGGGGAAATTGAACATAATCTCTTCCACACATCAATTCCAAAAAATTGTTTTGAAAAAAATTCTTTCTTTTCGAATAGCAAACTTAATTTTAGCCTGACTTAAGAAAAACAACAACAACAACTTTTTTAATGCCCAGAGAGCAGACCCAAAACCATATTGGATTTTCTTCTAAAATGACATCACTTTGCGGAAATCAACGATGTTGCTTAAGGCATTTTGAGTTAAGATTGTGACTACAGAAGAAATGTCATCCCTCCCCAGTAAACTACTTTTGTTGTTAACACAATGCATATCGCTATGTGAGGAAGGAAAAAAATAGGACATTCCGCCTTGTTTTCCTGGCAAAGCCGTATCTGCTCCACTGAAGGTGTACAGTCATTAAGTGACGAGGAAGAATCTTAACTGATACTCCTGTTAAAGAACTTCAAGGATCTGAAAATCAAGAGCAGCATTTGCAATAACTTTCCACAAGGTCGACATGATTCAAATGAAATGTTACCATGTAGAAAGTTCTAAATGGTTACAAAGGGAATATCAGTTGGATTCTCATGGAGTGTTAACAATATGTGTTTTTTCATCATTACCTTTTATTTTTTTCTTTTTACAGGTGTCTCCGTTTTCCCACACTACCCCCCCCACCCATGCCCACCCCCCACCCTCCATCCTACCCCCCTTGACTTTGTCTGTGCGTTCTTCACATAAGACCCTTGTACGATGGGCCTGTTAGTGCACTGCAGTGCAACCCACGAACAGCAACATTCTTATGCACACGGGACCAGTCGGGCCTCGTAACACAGTGAATGACGGGACTATACAATGCTCCTAGGAACAGCGTGCATCTGTGAACATTGGTAGATGTGGGAGGGCGGAGTCAGGAGGTTGTTTGTTAAGAATCCATTTTGTGGCTTAGTGTCAATGAACTCAGCTGGGTGTTTGAACTTGGTTGGTACTATGCTGCTTTGCTTGTATGTACAGAGATGTGTTTAATGTGAATATGAAACAATAAATGTATAAAAATTCAAATAAGCTCATTGAGAGTAAAAAACAATCTCCAAGTAAAATATCTGGAAATAAATCAAAAATCTGTCGTAAAAGTTGTCCCCTGCCCTGGCATTAATCAGCTCCCTCTGGAGAGCAGGCAGGTAGCGTCCACATTGAGCCGACAGCGAGCTGTGGCCACGTGGGGGCACCAGGAAGGTGCGAGGAGCCACGTCTCAATTCCTACGGACAGGGCGGCAGCTTGGGGCTTTTCTTAAAGAAGGGGATCAGAGGCTGCCTCACTTCAAGCACTGGTCCTGGGGTACGCTTGGCTGTCTGGGAAGGACAGAGACACCCACGGGAGTGGACACTGGCATGAAAAAGCAGCTGCTCCCCGAGGAAATGGCCTGAGCACAGTGTTGGCACAGCGGTCGGAGACATTTCCCATCAGTCCTCATTAGAAGAGACCCAGACATGTAAGGTCAAAGGCAGAAGACAGAGACACAGGGGAGAGACATCTATTTACATCCAGAGGTCTGTCATACTGGCATCTAAGCTGTTCCCTAAAATTTGAGCTTTATGGGTTGTGGATTACAAAGGGAAAAAAAGATCAACACCAAGACAAATCCCAGCAGCCAATTGTGAGAAAGCTGCTGCTGATTTGAGGGAAAATAAGGTTTGCTATTACACAGGAGGATCTCTGTGCATGTGTTAATAGGAACAGAACCATCCAGCAAGTGTGCTTCATTAACATCTTTTAAAAACTGGATGGCATGGCAGGTTTCTTCACTCCACTTCACTAGGAACGTGCTCTGGGTTCAACGTATCTGATTTGAAAGGAAAGCAGATATTGCACATCACCAAGCAGTCCTGGTGATTTGTAGTGGCGACTGGTAACCACACCCCTAGGATGTTTTCCTTCCAACAAACTGAGGTCCTCTGAGAGCCCTGAGCATGTAACTTTCAACTCTGCTGAAACAGTAACAACTCAACAAGGAGCAACAAGGAGTGATGGGCAGGAGCTGAACCAACTTTTGTCCGTTATGAATAGAGAAATGACTAGGCATGTGGACAGACTTAAGACATTGCGATACAGCAAGTATGTCAAAGATATGTGTCATACTCTTATGTGCAAACTTATGACATGTTGAAAGAAAACCCACGCCAAAAATCCACCCATCCACTGCAACAGGCAGAAGGCGTGTTGATGTCTAAATCATCGCTGTTCACCAAGAACACTGCTCCTTCTTTCCCTCTAATGCTTCTCGTGCAGAGAGTGGCTCCTCAGGACGAAAGAGGTCTGTTCACCCCCAAACTAATGAGGTCAACTGGTCACCTGGGTGACTTTCTTCTGATAGAGATCACAACAAAGGAATCTCCTGGGCATTCCCTGTGTCAACGCCAAATCCACTGGTGTCCTATCCCAACCCAGGAGACATCAAAAAGGCCCTCATTCCTAGAAAATTAGCCCCACCCAGAGCCAAGCACCCTAGACTCAACCCCACCGGGGCATACTCACCGGCCTCTCGGGTTGTGTTTCGGCTTGTTGGCTTGGGTGGAGGGATGGGGGCCTGCTTACCAGGAGCCTTGGTATTTTTTTTAATAGGAGGCACTTCGTCACCCTTGGGGCTGGCCCCAGCAGCAGCCCCTTTTGGAGGCACAGGTGTTTTGGGGGGCTTAGGTTTGGGCTTAGGCTTAGGAAGAGTTGAGGGAGGTGAAGCAGGAGCTGCCGGCGTCTCAGAGTGGTTTTCAGTGTTTTCTACAAATGAGAAAGTAAACAGAGGCAGACTGATGCAGACATACACCATATAAACAGAAGGAGCGAGACACACGGTGACAGTGATACACATGGTGACAGTGACATACAGGTGCGGCTGCTTGGCCCCTGCGCACCAGAGTGAGCAACACTTGAGGTCAGACGAAGGTGAAAGCCAAGCCACGGTGCACTGTCCAGGTACACTTGCCACTCCTATGATAACTCAGGGTGGCGCTAGTCACCCTGGTGAAGTTACGGTGAGGACAAACGTGAATGCGCACCATCGGGGCTGACACCAGCCTTGACCCGTGAGCATGAGCCCTACCTGGAATTTCACAAAGCAGAAGGTCTCCAGAAAGGGACTGATCAGCGCATTACACACACTGCCATGGGGCAAGGACAGACCACACGGCACTGACTGGACTCACGGTTACCTTTGTCCCCACAGGGGAACTCGCTCTCAGGACAACTCAAGTCCTGTCAAACAGAAGAGGACTTGTGCTCTGTCCCACTGTGGTCGGAACCCAGTAATTTTCTCAGCTCAGGGAGCCTCTGTAAAGCCTTTAACAGGAAGTGCAATGCACGGAAGAACAAGCTACTTTCTACTACTGTAAGGTTTTCCCAAGCTTTGCTGGTACAGTCGGGCAGCTTCCTGTTTCACAGTAACTTCCCCAGACCTTTCCGAACAGCGGTACAACCAGAGGGCAGACTCAAAAACAAGAAAAGAAAAGAAACAAGTTTTGCGATTTGTAAACCCAAGAAAAAGTTTTGAAAAGACAAAGGTTAAAATTCACTTTTCAAAAATTCATATCTAAGAATATGAAACTCTTACAAGGTCATGCGTAGTGGAAGGAAAAATAGTATTTGTCTCTCATTATGGGAATTGAAGATATCTGAATGTTTATTCATGTAGTCATGTCCATATTTTTCTAATAGTGACTGACTGAAATTAAAATACAGTTCTGGTCCAAAGGGCTGAGTGACAGTTCTTTAAAAATGGAGCACAACAAAAAACCTAAGACAGTGTTAAGACAAGACTAAGTGTTCACTGGATGTATCCTCCCATTATTGGATGACCAAGAAGGGCTTTTAATAGTAGAACGCATCGCATTTTATTATTTGCTTTTTCTCATGTCGTGTCCTAGTCAGTGGGATGTGAGGACTTCAGCCTCCCGCTTTATTCGACATCCCCGTCACTCCACATACATAATGGCCAGGTCACCGTAGGTCATCAGCGAGACTTCTCCTATTCTCCCTCAGCCATGAAGCCCACATCCGTCTGCCACTGTAGCCCAAGTTGACCCCGCCTGCATCTGAACTTCATTGTAGCTGATGATTCAACATTTATCAGAGGCTACTCTGTGTCTGCCTTTCTGTTCACACATCACGTCTCCCCAAGCGAAGCAGTGATTCTCCTCACCTGGTCTGAACGAGGAGGCCACTTAACCACAAAAGGGCAGTTAGGGCTGAGAACAACACAAGTCACGCACGCCTCCCGTTTTAACATAAAACACACAAATACAATAGACATCGACTTGCCAGTTTTTTGATGTGGGGCACAAGCCTATTATTCTTTAAATACTTCTTTAAGATTAGCCTCTAGCATAAGTCCCCACATGGGACTCAAGCCCTTGGTGAGAGTCGGTCACACTGTTCCTCTTTCACACCAACCCTTGAGATCTTTTCTGCTGCCTTCAAGGCATATCACTGAAGGAGCTTTTCTCTTTCTGCCCAAAGTTTTAAATTCTAAAGTTATACCCCAAAGAATCCAGCTTCTGGGTTCCGGCAGGAGGGGAAGGTTCGCTCAGTGACATCTGGGAATGACAATCCCTGCCGGGTTGATAACGAACACACAGTGTGCAAACAGTCGGCCGGCCCTCGGGAGGACGTTCCGTCGTCCTGAACTCCACCAGTTACGGGGGTGTGTGCCGTGCGGCCCAGGCCTGTGTTTCCTCCGTGGTGACTCCGGAGGGCGCGTGCACACACACACGGTACGCTTCCCTGACTGTATTAAGAACTCCTTTTGTGTCAAATTTTATATCGCATCAAGCATAATGCTTTACACATTATGTCTATTCAGAGAATGTGACTGATTGGCTGATAGTATTAACAACACACATTAGGAAAAAACTAACTCTTCCTTCAATCCAGGAGGTAATGAATTCAGCCAAATTATATATATATATATTTGATGGCCATACTATTTGAAGACATGATTCAATTGGTGGTGTTCACGAGGACCATCTTTTCTGGGGAAGTTAGTCAATAACGGCTGCCTATTCACAAGGACAGTCCATTTCACAGGAGAGCCTGGGGATGGCTGTTCACTAGACTTGCACACTGGGTGCCTTCCACCACGCGGAGAGTTTAGTTCTGCAACACTTCGAGCAAACCTGAGATCCGCATGCGTCTTTGTCTTGCCTACATTACATCGCTGCCCCCATTCCTCGCCTTCTCCCGATGCCTCCTTCCTGTCTCCTTCAAATCTTGGTTTAGAAACTCATCTCTCCCTCTAAGGACCAATTCTGGTCCTGCCCGAAGCTCCCCTGACTTGCCGCACTCACAAATGCACTAAATCATGTTGCTTCATTGAAAGTTCTCTGTAATAACTCAACTGAAATAACTGTAATAACTCAACTGAAATAACATCAGGTACTTCTCAGCTTTCTCGAATTTAATCCCATACTATCCTTAACAGACTTCAGGTGGCTTTCCTGCCTACACTATGTTTAATTCCTTCAGGGCTTTGCTGAGTCAATAATGGGTGACTGGGAACCCTGAGGCCTTAAGAGAAGAGTGTCCAGTACGGGGGCACGGAGGCCTCGGAGCAGGGTCCCAACTACAGGGTCAGGTGCCTTTGGGGGCCTTGGGAACACCAGTGTATTTCTGGGGAAACCTATCCACAGAGCAGTGGTAGGCTAGCTGTTATTTGTTTTGTTTTCTTCATCACAATGTTTCGAATACTAAAGCACTGACCCACCGTCTTACAAAGAGACACAAGAGATGCCGGGACACTACAGGCATGTGATACGGTTTCCCAAGCATGACCCATTAACAGATGAAATAATACTCTTGGATAAGCTGGATCGACACTGTTGTTGCAAAAGAAAAGGGGGCACATGCCCCCAAATCAAGGGTGAATGAAAGCCATGGGGTGCTGTATTTGCAAAGCAGAAGGCTCCAACAAGGAGTGAGGTGAGATGGGGAGCATATGTAAAAGTGAATCTGAGGGGTTTTTAAATTAAGCAGTATCTTCTACAGAGAAATGAATGGCTACCTTTCTTCATAAGGTCATTCCCACTGAACATAATGCTGTGTGCTATGCGTTAGAAGGGGCATTCATTTACTCTCTGGAGCGGCTTCCATGTTGAATGCTTCCTCTCACCGTCCCAGTGGCCGGGGGTGCGGGGGCAGCGTGCCCCGTCCGCACAGCGAGAGGGAAGCTCTGTCTTATTCGTGGGGGGACGGCACGCCCAGCACGGCAGCTCTTCATGAACAGACCAGCCGGGCAAGACACTATCGTGAACCTTATTGGACCAGAAGGAACTGAATGTACTTGTTCTAAGTAAAGAATAAGAAAACAAAAACATCTCTCAAATACGAGGCCTAGGAGGCCTGCCATGGCCTCTTTAGAACATCAAGGCCTGCTGGCTTAATTAACGTAAAACTGTCAGCACCTTTTTATTAGGCCGATGAGGAACACACTTCCTTTGAAGTCTGGCCCGTGCACTGACTGACACCTGCATGGCTGTGCGAACACCAGAGATGGCACTGGTACATAACAAAGGAGGTGATGCTTCCATGTGGATGGCTGAACAGGCACAGACCACAGATGGGTTTGAAACGTGACAGACGTGAGAGAGCACAGTTGGAATAAAAAAATAAAAATGAAAGAAATCACTACTTGCGTTAACATTTTCAATCGAATACCCTTAGAATCGATTTAGGTCTGTTCCTCTTTATGTTCCAGGAAGAATATTAGGAAAAATATTATAATCAGTATTCATAAGCTTAACCAGAGTTTTTCAATGAAACAAGACTAAGTAAAGCCCCGCACTATACTTAATATTGAATAAAGCAAAATAATAAACTTCTAAAAGATTATTAATAGAGCACTCTAAAATTTTTAAAGGTTAATTTAAATAATCAGGGTTACAGACTTCCAGAGAAGATGATTTTAAGCTACAATGTCTGTAAGTTGCACTTTTGTTCCCTTGGTCTTTGAAGGATTTGGACCAAGAACAGAGGAAGAGAAGTTGCCTCCAGCAGATTCTGAGTTCCCAAAATGCCTAGAGAATCTAAACTAGGGTTGACAAATTTCTGCCATCCACCAACTCAGAAGCAGGCATTATAGAACAGGAAATAGCCTATTTCCTGAGGATTCATGCTGCATGGAATTATCTAGAATCTCCCAACATAGCCTTACTTGGCGGGAGTTTCTGTTCATGTTCCTGTAAGTCTGATGCCTGGAGATTCCTGCTCGTATAGCAGTGGGTATGGAGAGGAAATCAATCAGTGTCTAGGAACTTGTGAATGTTCTGGGGTCCTTGACCGACAGGCATTCTGAAGTTACGCAATCTCCCTTGGCACAGCCACCATAGAAAGCGAGGTCTCTAAAGAAGTTTTCAGGGAATGGAATAGTTGCCTCTGGCATACTTTGAAATTTCCACTTGTACAAATAAATCTGAGCAGAGCTCATGGCCAGTACAGGAACTCAAATCCCTAGCATCTCTGGGACTCTTCTTGGGTCTCTCTTAGAAATGTCTAGAACCTGGACTAGAACCTACAGTGTTGCATGTGTGAGTGCCACCAGCCAAGCTCCCACTGCTAGAGAGACAGTGCTGGGCTAGAAGCACCACCTTGTTCCATTACTGCTCCAGGCTAAGATGCTCACAGGGGCCACTTCTAAGCAGAGAAAGATGTTCAGACACCTGGCATTTTTATTTTCACAAACACTGAGAAAAAGCTCTGGAGGACAAGAGAACATTCCCAGGCATCTCCAATGACTCAAGGGCCAGCCCATCCTTACTGTTAATTAGCCTTCTTTAATAAAAAATGAAATGATGTGCTTATAAAATGGATGCGCCTACTTGAGGAAATTATCCCATTTCTCTTTGCTAGTTATTCTCTCCTCTTTGTGCTTGAAAATTTCTTCTCTGCTGATCTTAAGGTCATTGTTTGGAGCCTAAGAGCTGATTCTCAACATTGAGCTGTGCTGAAGTAAAAGAAAAAGGGGTTGCTCTTGATTTTACCTGTCTTATCTTCTGCCTTTTCCTCCAGAGGTGGCGCCTTTTCAGCTACAGAGCCATTACCTTCTTCGGATTTGACTACATTTTCCTCTCGGGTAGATTCCTCTCCGATGGGTATCATGTGCCCGTTTGAATTTTCAAAGTTAACTGTTACATCTCCATCTAAAATAGGGAAAGAAACACCTGGATGTCTAATCTGATGGCTTTCTTAAAACCAGGCTTTCCATTGACTAGGACTGCAGGGTTCAGGTTTCGGGCCCTGGAAACCCAATCCATCCTGTACTGTTTCACCCTGTTTTATTAAATAATTCATTCACGTGAAAGAACTAGAAAATCCTTAGTCTTGGGTGAAAGCAGCTGCAGACGGAGTACCCAGGAGCCATTTCGAGACAGCAGGCATAAGTATCCCTAATTATCGAATATCCCCGGGAAGCAGAGTCCCGCTCTGCTCATGTTTAGGTTCTGTCCAGGTCAATACTAGGAGTCTCTCTGTCACTCAGAAACAGGACCTCAAAAGGCATAATCTGAAAAATGGAATAAACATTTTAACAAGCACCAAAAACACAAGGTGAATGCAAATACACAAGTAACATGAAATGAAATTACACGTACAAACAATTAGTGGGAGAATATGGAATTTTCCAAGCACCACCATCTCCAAAACATTGCCTATATGATATGTTAACGTAACACAGTAATACAACTATTCCTCTACATTCAAGGAATGATGCTAGTGAGGCCAACTGTATTTCCATTTTCTTATTTATGGAAATATTAAAGTGAACTCAGGCAATCTGTTATATATATAACTGATCAAAGTTGGCTCAATAATGGTTTGAAAACATTAGGGGAAAATATGGGAAAAAAGTACAGAAGATTTTTCTGAAAATAATACTTGTAATATGTTATGCAAATCATAAAAAATATTTTAACCCCTGAATGTTTACCATTCCTAGGAGTTTCTAAAGTAAAAGAGATTTTTCAGAAACTCTTAATTCAGCAACCAAAATGTTTGAAAAGATTAACCTCAGTTTGTACCTGGAAAATTTTAAGAAGCTTTGCTACAACTGTAAAAGGAAAATTAGTGAACTGAAGTTTTTACTTAGGAAACTTGAAGAAACGCATGATTAGAGTTGACTTATGCAATTTTGATTAACCTTATTTTGGCAACCATTACAAAACAGAATCCATCTGCCAAATTTTCATTAAATATGAGTGAATGGCTTTGGCTCCACAATAAAATCTGCTGACGTTATTAACAAAAACAAGGATGATACTTTAGTAAGTAAAAAATCCATATCATAAAATTATATTATGTTCAAAATATAAAAAGCACCTCTAATCTGACTCATGTATAAAAAATAAGAGACAATAACTGAAGGCAAGGTCATTGCTAATAAATGGTAAATGCTTCAACAAAATTAAGGTAATAAACTTTAAAGAGTACATATAAAACCAAAAAGAAACCAAAAGATTCTTAGTTACTATTATAAGAAAATGCTAGATCATCACATGACAGAGAGAAATAGTTGACAATGTAAAGGAATACTTACTTTGTGGTATAAAATAAAGTTAGTGCTTGTAAAAAACTGTAGAAAGAGGAAATGTGTCTGTAGTAAATATGGAAGTTAAGAATAAAACAGGAGAACTAAAGTGACTAATAGCTAGTGTGTGATTGAGAAGGTTTTCAAGTTTCGTATATTATTTTAGTATTAAAACAAATTAAGTCCTTGATATAGTTTACATGTGTAAGCAAAATATAAGCTTAGCAAAAGAAGATGCTGAGCTAGGTTGCAAGTTACTGTGAGAGAACCTTGCCAAGTCTTATAGGAGCATTTGCATGCAAAAAAAGAAAATACGAGAGAGAGAGAGACAACATAGAAAAGAACTGTGAGATTCAAGTAAACCAAGAGATAAAGCACACACAGAAATAAGTGGTTAAGGAGCATGAGAAGGTTCAAGGGCTTTCCTTCTTTCTGGTAAACAAGAGTCTGTGAGATATAGTTAATAAAGAAACAGAGATGAGGAGAAACTCATCTATGAGTGAAAGGTGAGTGAGTGACTCATTAGAAGGTCAGAAACTATACGATGAGAGAAAAGGAAAGGAGGCTGCATCTGCAGCCCTCAAGTTCAAGCTAAGGGAAAAGATGGACGGAAAGACCAGAAGGTGAGGACTGAACTTGGATTTAGACCATGACCTTCTCAGGAGAGAAGATCAACTGCTGAACTTTTAAACGGAAGTTAAAATTGGTATGAAAAATAATTTAAAAGGAATAATAATAATAGCTGGGAGGGAAGGTCGGGTGTGGGATCGGACAAGGTCAAATCCAGGGTAGCTGTAGAGATTTTAAAATTCTATCTGGCTCACAAAATGAATGGCGTAATTGACAAGCACTGTCAAGAGCTAGGCAAGGTCAAGTAGATCTGGGCAGAGAATGAATCCTCACTGGCAGAAGAGGGCAGGTGGTCACCAAGCACAGTAGCTTCCAGTCTTTGGTTAGAGCTGAAAAAAGACTGAAATTCTCAAGATAATTAATTATTTATAGAGAAAATGACAGAGTTTATTTTTTTCAGCTTTTGGTATAAAAGGGGAAGAACTCTATTTCCAACAGGCATCATCGGGAACTTCCAAGTATTTCATAATTCCTATAATTGTATATAGGGATGGTGCAAGAGGTGGAAAGTGAAATTCAATAATTTATAAGTTCCCAAAACATTAAACCTATTAAATTATGTTTGGGATAAAAATTGTTTTGCTTTTATATTCTTGTATTGTAAAACCTTTACAATGTTCAATATGCAAAAGTTAAATAAAAATATCAAATAAGTCAAATATTTTGGGAAATAAGCATATGAAATTATAATCCATCATGCAAATAAATTTAACAGATTAGGAAGAATAAAAATAAAATAATATTTAGTATTTCTTCAGATTGACAAATGTCATTTGTGTTTAGAGAAAGTAACCTCTTTCCTAGTTACAATATTTAATTGGATTAAAAAGGGGACTTTAATCTGTACCTTTAATACTTACGGAATGTGGGAGGTGGGGGGTGGGTAGGGCAGGGGTGGGTAATGGGGGGGAAGGAGGAAAAGTGTAATTGAACAACAATAAGGAACAATGAACAAACTTAACTTCAGATATAATCAAATGTGGTTTTCTACAAAAAAATATCATATGTAGAACCACAACTTTAACTTCCAAACCATTCTCCTTCCTACACTATTGAACTAAGCTTAAATAAAAGGCTTTACACAAAGATGAAAAATACTCAGTAACAATTCCAATGATAAATTTCCTTCCCCCCCTCTTTAAAATATCTAGAGGTGACTGTGCCGAGTTCAGCTTTCAGTGGATTTGTAAGCTCTCTAATGCCTCCAGAGAGACAGGAGAGGAAACAAATTGTGATACTGTAAACTGACCTTCAAAAAAAAAAAAAAAAGAGGAAGAAAGAAAAAAGAGAGGAGGGAGGAGGGGGGAGGGGGGAGGAGGAGGAGGAGAAGAAGAAGAAAGGTTAGGGATGGGCATTTCTTATTTTTAAAAGTACCGGGCAGGAAATAAATAACTTGAAGGTAATGGAGAATTAGGGACAAAATTCATTCATAAAATGGAGTGAGAAATGTACAACAGGCCAAAATCAAAGTAAAATACCTAAAATTGTGAGGATTCAAAAAATATTGGTAGTATTCACTCCAGACTGCCTCATCCTCTTTGAAGCAGGAGTAAAATAGTGAAGTGTTTCCCAGCTCTGCTGAGGTTATTCAGAGGTTGGAAAGAGTGTGTCATTTGGATTTGTGAATAATGAATACCAGAAAGTATTAAGTTCTTTGCAAGGAACACATATCAGGAAAAGAGAAGTACTATCATTTCAATTTGAATTTATCAATTTTTCTTTTTTTATTGTTGTTCAAGTACAGTTGCAAATTTGTCACTTCTTATTTGCTCCCATAAAAGTACAATGATAATAATATACCCCAGTAAATGTTTGGGGGAAGGCAGGAGGTGCATAAACAATGTTGCATTGAATATTTTCTTTAGTTTCAGTAGTAATGGGAGCAATGAAAATTAGTTGGTATTATTTATTTGGAGAAATAAACACCCTTGGTGCTTCTTTTGAAGGTTTATCTCAGCTTCTATCTAGTCCTTGACTTTTTTAGTAAGATTTCCCCTTGAGAGCATAGAGAAAAAAAGGAGAAGCAGATTAGGGGTAGGAAGAAAAGTACTTGGAAATAATTGTTAGTGAAAAGGTGAGAAACACAGATGCAAAGAAATGAAGAGAGAACACTGGGAAAACTACTTGAGCGGATGATAAAGCAAATGAACTAATCTGCCCATTCATGCCTTATTGACTGTACATTTGAGTGCATCGTACGGGACAGGAGAGAGATGCTTATTTTACCATCTCTTCTCTCTTTTCTTTTACTGGTAGACTTGAGAAACCAAATGCATGAGCCAAGCGGAAACTGTGCAATTAGGCTAACAATCAGGTTAACTTGTACAGAAGGACTGAAGCTCAGGAACAGAGGTGAGAAGGAGTCATAGAAGAATTTGTATCTTATCTCTGTCTCCAGCTACCACATGCCTCTGCAGAGCTTTGGGCCGAGAGTGATGTAAGGTGAAGGACTCACCAAAAGGGTCGCTGAATTTCTTTGCTAGAAGAACTGAGACTCTGCAGGCTGCAAAGACATGCTGGATTAAAGCGAGATTCTCGGAGTGTGGTGCTCACACTGCTTTACCTCCCCAAGACCAGGATCATTTTAAACTTCAAAGGAAAATGAAAGAAAGACTAAAGAATGAAGGATCAAATGATTTTCAATGTATGATTAATTTCCTCACCTTGATCAGGCAATTCTTTAAGAACTCCCCTTCTTATCAGCTCCTCTCTACTTTGTCTTGTGGATATCTTCCTTTCTAACACTTTTAAAAAGAATAAGCACAAGTAAGAATCACGTCATTGCTTAAAATAATTATGAAAAACATTACAAGTAGAATCAAGCACATTCATATTGTTCACTTGGGGGCCCAAACCCCAGTTTTCATGTGATTGAAGTCAACATAATTAAGACAACGGCAACACCCTCAGCCCATGACTTGGAACCTGGCCCCCCTCCACTGTGCCTGGTCTCTCAAATGATGATGTCTGGTCCAGAATCCAGACAACTTATTTCACAGCAACTATGTCTCACTTAGAAATATTCCCGTCTTTGGTAATGATGCATTCTAAAACATGTTTCTATGAATATGCAATGCATGTAGAAAATATGTGTGTGTATAGTAAGAAAAAAACCCAAATAAACAAGTACACTTTCAGTAAATATTCAAGTCAACCAAAGAGAATAGACTACTTTTTCAGTGTTTCCTCTCTTATATGATCTGTTATAAAAGTCCAGCACATCAGATTTCTGGAACTCTGTTCTTTGCCATACTTAAAAGTATCAAGACTCAGGAGGACGGAGTCGATTCATCCTTTCACGAAAGGCCTGCAAGGGATGGGAACGCAACACTGCTTCTTCCTTCTTCTGCAAGAATTGATGGAAGTTACCGCTTCAGAGCGGAGCTGAGGAGCTCCCAGTTCCACTTCAGTGGAACAACTGGTACGTGCACAGCGTTGGTCCCTGAACCTCACCTGTCTGTGGAACTGCAAACTCCACTGCCTGGTTTCAGGGCCCAGGAAGGTGTGCAAATGAACACGTGGTCATGTCATCTACTAACCCTCTGAGCCAACACTCCCAAAAGTGCATTCCACAGGACTCTCTTCCCCTGGAGGCCCAGTTTTAAAAAGCACCTTGACACAGTACGAAAAAGACAGAGAAGAGGCGCAGGGCTCCTTGGGGAGAAGGAAAGACACCTTAGTGGAGACTGGGTAGTCGGACCAGGACCAGATGCTGACCCTCTGTACAATCGGACTCCTCTTCTTGTAATCTGCAAACCCTAGGGACACCCTGGACGGCATAATTTCATGACCCAAACTACACACCATTACTCCAAGCCACACCCTGACACATACAAATAGAGCCAACGATAACATTAAGAATACAGTTTTTGTTTTGGGGGGAGTGGGAGGAGTGGTGCTCCAGGTGGCCTAAAGCAAGGACACTTTGAAGAGAGAGTGGGGAGGGAGGGGTGTTCTTGGGTTGGGAGTTGCGTACTACACACCAGAAAGTCCTCAATAAGTGTTTACTAAGGCCCTGAGTCCCAGAACTGCAACACTGAGTCTCTCTGGAAGAAACCGGAATTTGTTTCTCTTTCTGATGGCTAGGATTTGTATATTTCTCTTCTATCCTGGTTGCCAGAAAGGCCAGAGTAAAATTTCATATTGAGAACAAATTCCATATGACAATTTTCGGGTGAAATCTGTTTCCCCTCCTCAGAGACCGGACTCCCCTCCTATTCTATCGACTGCATATGTGCTCTTTGCTCTAGGTTTTGTCAAACACATTTCTTGATAGAATCAGAATGGAAACCAACGAGAAAATGAATGACTCAGTGAATGCAGGAACAGGGGGAAAATGGTAACTAACCTCTTATGAGTCCAAATGGAGACACATGCAGAACCCCCTCCCTTCCAGAAGGAAGGGACAAGAGATGCTGGAGATTTCAGAGGACCGAGTTATCTGGGTGTGGGGGCCCGCAGGAGCTGTTGCTCCTTCATGGGAGTTCTTTCCCGTAGAAAGTGCTGTTCTTTCAACACAGCTTCAACTTGTGCAGGCCTTTGTCAGAGGAGCGAAGGCCTGCACACAGGAAGACATACGCCACCACCCACACGACACTGTGGGGCGCTGCTGGGCTCGTGCAGGGGGTTGGCAGGACCCGACCACGCGGTCTCCCACGGGCTGTACAAACCCATTTGTGCTTGACTGGGAGGCCGGCCCGAAGGCCCCTTACAGCCTGGTCTCAGCTCCCCTACTCCCAGGGACAGGGACAGAGACCGCTGGCTGGGTTGCTAAGAGGGAGGATGCAAGTGGCAACCTGGGCCAGTGGGGAGGGTCATGCCCCATCCTGGGAAACCAACCGCACGGCTGATTCAGAATACAGTCATTGTGGCTGGCTGCCCCTTGCTCTTGGTAAACAACTTTCAATTGTTTGCTGCTTCTGCAAAGTGGCTGAAAACACCACATGGCTGTCAGAAGTCCTGGATTCTAGGACCAGAACTTGCACAACTGGTTGGGTGAGATCGGGCAGTCTCCTCAGATTCCGGGGCTTCCAAGCCACTATCAGTAAACTGAGGGATGGGAGGATCCCTGAAGGGGGATTTAGCCAGCCCAAACGCTGCGAGATCTTGTATCATTAATCACATGTACTCTGTAATCTCTTCTTTGAGCACCTTGAAAAGCTTTCATGCTTGCTCTAAAAGTCATCTGAGAGCCCAGAATGCTTCTGCCTTTCCGTCAAGGATTCCAGAGCACTCTTTAATTTTACTTTTAAGTTTTCTGTTGCTTTAATTCTAACGTAATCTCAGCTAAAAATCCCTCCTCTTTCTTCCTTGTAAATCCTAGAGCTTTGAAGCAGTCAGCTTGGCGTCCTGCCAAGACTCAAATCCAACAGCTTTGTTCTTCGGCTCTACCTCCTACCAAGGGGCCTTGATAGGAAAATGCCTTTAGCTATTTGTTTGGTCTTGGGCTGAGCACATTTCTAACACATAAAGCAGACAACTGTGTGCGGAGCCAATGAGAACAAACTGCAGGCAACCCAGCGTGGAAGGCATGCTGTTGGGGCACTAAGTTCCAACCACCGCTCTCCCAGAAGAACAAGTATTTCACTCTTCATCTTTTAAAACATTTGCCTCCTGTTTATATAGTGCCTGTATGTTTGCAGAGCACATTCACTGGACACTTTTCATAGGCTCGGAAGGGTTTTGCATTGGAATGAATCTGAGAGTTCATTCTAGTCCACAGGCCGCACAAAGCAAAAGCCATTTCGGGAACATTCCTGAGATGTGCTCACCTGCTTGCAAACATTTGCAGGCAGGACGGGCGCTCTGGCATAGCCTGCTCTGGTTACCCATCACCCTCACTTTTAGGAAGATACGCCTCGAAAAAAGCCGAAATCACCCTTACCAAGCCCATGCTCCCCAGAGCTCTAGACCAGACGAGGCCTTCTTTGAGGGGAAAACAGCTTGGGTTGGCGCTGTGCTCACTGAGAGCAAAGTGGGTTACTGAAGCCCCTAGAATCTGCTCCCAAGTGTTCTACCGGCTGCTGCTCTTTGACGCTGAAGCTCACACTAATCTTTGCAAGGACAACTATAATGTTGGGGATCCCTCCTCACAGCTGCAGCAGGACACATGTCACTGGATGTAGGAGCTAGGTCTGTCCACGGAAGTATTCTCTCCGGATGAGTAAGTGGCTTGTGGTTACCTTTAACCCAATTTAACAAGCATGTGTGATTTTTATACCAAGGTTGAGCAAAACTAGCATTTTGGTTTCACTGTGCACCGATGCACTGAAGTTCTGACAGTCGAAGCTGATTACAACAGCCCACGTTCTTCTTCTCTAAGACGTGAAGGGTGCGTGGCCCTCATTTTCCTGACTTCATGCTTGTACTCTGGTTTCTCAAGTGTCTGACAAGGACCAGCCTTCCAAAAACTTCCTGTGGTTGTCCATCTCACTTTCAGTAAAACCCAAGTCCTTGGCATGGTCTCCAGGTGACCCCGAGGCTAGGCCTCCAAATCTGTCTCCTCTCCTCACCACTCCCTCCTGGCCTTCTCTGCTCCAGCCGCTCCAGCCCCTCCAGCGCCTGCTGGGCTGTTTCTCACCTGAGACACGCCCCTGAGTGGTGGCCTCTGTCCTCATCTGGGATGCCATCTCTGCAGAACCCTCATGGCTCGTTTTCTTCAAGTCCCTGCTCCAAGTTTGCCTTAGTTTCTGCACACCCCATGTGGAACAGCTTGTTCCCCTTCCTGTCTTTATCCATCTTTTTAACCTGCAAAATAAGTCATCACCTCCTGACATAAACCTAGTACCTTGTGGCAGAGTGGTCTCGGTGGGAATCCAAACCCGGTTTTGTTTACTGCTGCATCCCCAACAGTGCAGGCTGCTGGCACTCAGAAAACGAGTGTTTATTGAATAAATGAATGAAAGAAAACAGGCTAATAATGATAATGGTCTTCTTGTTTTCTGCCCCTTCCCTCCTTCCAATCTAAGAGAGAGAGCAAGTGAGGCTTGTGGCAAAACTCGAAGAACAAGAGTCTTCTGTCGTCTCCTTCCTCTACCCCTTGGCCGGGCCGGCCAAAGGGAAAATCCTCAGCTCTCTGCCTATGGCTCGTCTGAAAAAGTCCCTGTATGCTCTGGAGAAGGGAGGTCATAGTATGTACAGGACACCAGCCAACTAACAGGGTGTAACACACGATTGGGCTCATCATAAATTACAAGTGATTTATGATGTCCTCTGGGCACAGAGCCTCCCTTCAGGAGGGGAAGCTGGGGCTCACGCCACCAGCTCTTTCCTGCAGATGCACAGCCAGGGTGTTCTAATCCTTTGGAAGGATCCGTGTGAGTAAATCTTTCAGTCCACAAACCACTTGTGTTTTCTTTTGGCCGGAAAAGGGAGTCCTAATTTTCAATTCTAACACTGTTTAATGACGGAACAAAATAGGAGAGCAAATAGAAAACGATTAAATAAGCGTGCCATATTATCTCCCTGGGCCAGAGCACTGAATGGCCTTACTGTAGAACCCTGGCAGGAACAGAGACCTGCTTGTCCTGTGTGGAAAGTGTTCCACAAGCCAGGCTTTGCTTTACCTCTCAACAGCAGTGACAGAGAACAGAAGGCCAAGAAATGGCCTCCTTTTCCAAAGACCTGTCACGGAGGCAGACCTAAATCGTTTAAAGAAACCACCACCAAAATGCCACCCGACAGGACATTCACAGACCTTCCAAAACATCTCAAGAATGTAAGGCGGAGAAAGCAAGCCAACAGCCCCACCTAAAAACCCTTAGGGGTCTGGCCATTTTCGTGTTTATCCACACCACTCCCCTCCTCCCAGACCCACAGGCCACAGACGAACCTGTCAAACAACCAATCCCTGCAAACCGTTCCTCCTCTCTCTTCACTTTTCATCTCTTTTTGTCACGAGCCCAGTGTTGAAGTCAAACTTCTCTTCTTGCCATTTCCTATACCTCCTGGGCTCCATTCCTTCTTATATCGTTTCTCCTTTCTAATTTAGACTGTTTCTATCCCCCTTGTGTGAAACTGTCCCTTGAATCTTAGGTCCTTTTCAAACAGCACCCCGTGTGGGATCTCACCGTCAGTACTGGCAAGAGTGAAGAACTCTTTATGCTCGCCCTGGCCGGCCTGCAAACCAAAGGGTCGCCGGGTTGATTCCCAATCAGTGCACATGCCTGGGTTGCAGGCCAGGTCCCTAGGAGGGGGCACATGAGAGGCAAATACACATTGATATTTCTTGCCCTCTCTTTCTCCCTCCTTTCCCTTCTCTAAAAATAAGTAAATAAAATACTTTAAAAAAGAAAACACTTTATGCTCCTGAAGTCATTTAAAGTAACTTCTCTGTCTCGGCTTCCTCACTGACAAAATGGAACAGCTGCTTCCTTTCTGGTTCTTTTGGAGATTAAGTGAGTTATAGTGAGGGTAGTGTTTAGACTGGCACGTAGAATCTGGAAAGCATTCTATAACGTAGGCTATTACTATTATTTCTGTTATAGCACTTACTAGGGTTTTCATTGCTACCCGTGTATGCAGTTGCATGGCTGTGGTCTGAGTGCTCTGAGGGACGTCGCCTTTACTATTACATCCTCGTAACACCAAAAATAGTTGACTGCAGAGGAGATACTGTGCACTTAAGTGCATTGGGGAGGGGGCATTGGGACAGAGGGCACTTGCTACTTCTTTTAGCAACAGTCCTCCTGAGCCTTTGAGGAACCACCTTCCCTCTCCCTTGGGCCATGTCTACTGTGTGAGGCTGACCCCCTACCCCTGGGCTCTAGGGCTCCCGGGCTTATCCCGCGAGAGCTCGGTTACTTCCCTGGCCTTGGTGCTGGGGCCAGAGAAGGGCACGTGCCCAAGCTGTACTAATGAGATCAAGGCCCAAGGATTTTGCTGGAATGATGGGAAAGGAAGGCTTTTCCTTTCTTCTGGAGCTGTTAAAACTAGCTGAATAAAAGCTTAGAGTTGCTAGTAGTCACTTTGCATCCACAAAGGGAAAGCCCAACTTAAAAAAAAAAGTCAATACAGAGGGACATAAACTCAAAAGCCAGACCAGATTCTTAACCATAGCTTCTAAGCACCTGCATCCAGCCACAAGTAGAGGTCATTGTCTCTGGCTTTTCAGTTACATGAACCAATGAATCTCCTCTTCGCTAAGCCTGTTATCATCCTCCATCAGAAGCCAAGAGCTCTACTAGTCAAAAGAAGGTGTTGAGTAGATACTTTTTTTAAATGGAAATTTTTTCCAGCAGAGGCTAAAGATTCTCTAGGTATTCAAGGCAGAAGTATGAGAGAAGAATTACACAGGCCCTCCTTTTTCCCCTCAAGAGTTTGGAACTTGACCAGGCCTTAGGCAAGAGGAAGACGGAAAGACCTGTGTCCTCCTCTTGGGAGATCAGTGGTGCGATGTCCTCAGGCAGCCTGACAGTACTCGTGATTCACGGGTGGCTTAGAAAGTGTCTTAATACTTACTTTCTCATCAATCCTTCCATTATTCCTGAAAGATAGGCTAAACAATATATATTTTAAAGATTTTATTTATTTTTAGATAGAGGGGGCAGGAGGGAAAAAGAGAGGGAGAGAAACATCAATGTGTGGTTGCCTCTCACATATCCCACCACTGGGGCCTGGCCCACAACCCAGGCACGAGCCCTGACTGGGAATTGAACTAGTGACCTTTGGGTTTGCAGGCCCACACTCAATCCACTGAGCTACACTAGCCAGGGCCAAAGCAATTATTTTTATTTCCTTGGAACAGAGACTAATATTGAGATTTACAGATTTTTCAGTCACATTCTTAGAACCTGGTTGAACCCAGATGAGTCCAACCAGAAGCCTACCACATGCGTTCTCCCACGTGAATGACAATGACCAAGACTCCAGCTGCCCCAGGAGAGGTACAATGTTTTCCAATTTCCCTTCAAGATGTGACACAGAAGGACAGCTTTTAAAAGTTCATTTTAAATGGCCAATTTTTAGATGGTAGTACATTCCCACAGTTCAAATCATACGAGGATACAATAAAAATTTGGACTCTCACTCTGCCCCCCCTCCCCCCAGCTCCCACCCTGTCCACCACCTATTCAAACTGAACCTCTCCCTTACTCCATAAGCAAATAACCACTTTGACTTGTGCCTCATTAATCTTTCCAGAACTACTTAGACAAATTCAAAAATTCATTTTAATTTCCCCCTTTTTTTCATAAAAGGGAGGATGTTTTACAGTCTGTTCGGCATCATGCTTTTCCGTCAATGTTTGTAATATTTTTAAAATTTCAGGTCATAACAAGTGGCAGTGGGAGGGGACAAGAGATGACGATCTCTGTGCCCTGCAAACAGCAGCAGCAGCTGAACTCACTGTGTTTCCCGACGGGGTGAGCTGGGAACAGCCCTGGCAGAGAAGCCCCTGGGGACTCGTGGCTGTTACTCCCAAAGGATGCCTAGAACTAGAACAATGGGTAAGTCCCCGATCCCAGAAGGGCCTGGAAGTACAAGTAATCTCAGGAGAGTGATCGGGGGCCAAAATCTGTGAGCTACGTGAAACACTGCTTGGCTGTCCTTCCTTCTGGTTTGACTCTCACTAACTCGTGAGAAACACAGATGCGTAAGCCTAGGGCTTCCAGATCCACCTAGCTGTATGAAAGGTGTGCTTTTCTTGTGTGTTTCCACATCTTGTTTTTTCACATTAAAAGCCAGTAAAGCTTCCCTGGCTGGGTGGCTCCGTTGACTGGAACATCATCCCATGCACCACAGGGTCACACGCCTGATTCCCAGGCAGGGCACGCATCTAGGTTGCAGGTTTGATCCCTGGTTGGGGCATGTATGAGAAGCAAATGATCAATGTTTCTCGCTCACATTGATGTTTCTCTCTTTCCGTCTCTCTCTAAAATCAATGGACAAATCCTCAGGTGAGGATTTAAAAAAAAAAAAGCAAACCCAAGACACGATGAGACCACAGAAGGGACGGATGTTTAAAATTATAATGATAATCATCTTTAGGGTAGTTAAATTCTAACTTCACACTAAGAACAGGCTAGCGAACTGATATAACAATGAATCTCCGCTCTAAGTTGTAAAGAATATCCTCAAAGTCCAAGGCCAGAAACAATAGCCTTCCGAGAAGAAACTCCTAATTCTGATGCCCTTCCTTCCCCATGACCTACTCTCACACATTTCAGGAACTCAACCCACTGGCAGGAGGTGGCATCCCAGTTCACCACCGATCAGGGAGCCAAGTGACGAGCAAGAGGGGGCATGAAAGGAACCTCGGTGACACTAAACTCTCCTAAATGACGCCATTCCCATTCACTTAAACAGCAAATTCTATGGTCCATAATTAAAGGTGTTTGAAATTATTCCTATCTGAGGCCAATTTTTTTGAGGTGGTTAATTTATCATCTTTAACAGCCTATTTAGTTAACCTATGAACTATACATATGGAAACATCACCAACTCAAATTAATAGGTGTGAGTGACCAGTCTAAGTTAGTAAGACAACTGAGTAGCCATTTTCCAAACCCATGTTTATTACTTTCACATATATTTCTAAACAGAACAGTTTTCTTAAGGTGATTTAAAAGCTTGTCTTCTTGAGCATTTTAAACATTCCCCTTCTCTACCTACCATCTTGCCTACACAGGAGTATGTACAGTATTTGTAAAAAAACCAAAACCAAAACAAAACAAACCAGTATTTCTTTGGTAAAACTCGCCCAGGAGGAAGACTTGACACCTGATTCCTGCTTGACCCTGAGGTAAGAGAACCAGAGATAACAACAACTGGAGTTTATATTTTTCCAAGACAAAACACCAAAAAAAAAAAAAGTTGGGGCTTTGGGGGAGTGCACCTTTCCATCACACCTGAGCTATTTAACGTGTAAGGTGTGACAGGGATGCTAACTTTCCACTTTGACAGAATCCCTTTTCAGGAGCCTCCCCTTCCATTCTGTTTCAAAATTTCTGCTTATTAAGGTGCTACCAGAGTCTGATAATTCCCCCTTGAAGATGGAAAACTTAGAAAATAGGGACTGGATCAGGAAGTCCATAGTCTAGCCCTTTGATGAACACAGCTTGTGTTCAAATCCAGACCTTGTGCCTTATTAGCAGGCGCCTATAGGCCAGCTCCTAACCCCCTCCCCGTCTTTCCCATAGGAAGACAGAGGTATAAAACCTAACTTGGATGGGCAATTGGACGATTAAAACATCCTGTGAAGTGTTTAACACAAAGTAGAGGCCATATGAGTTTTTCTTCCTCCCCAACTTTCCATTATCACCTGTCTATACATGTATATATCCCTTTGGTAATATTCTATTGATATTTTTATCTAAATATGCCATTGACCTAGAAGGCAGCCCAGTATGGGGATTAAGAAAGAAAATACACTAGGCTTCTGAGGTGCAAAATGGGCTATGCAGCTCATAAGCCCTGGGAATTAGGGCAAGTCATTTAACTCCTCTGTGCCTGTGTTTATCCCTCACTGATTGATATGGGGGTTATCATACCACCCGGCCTCAAAGAGTAATTGGGAAGATTACAAACATTTGAAATAGCATCTGACACTTGCTAGTTATCATTACTGCTAATATCCACGTAGCCTGTTCTCACTTCAAGTTTAATCCCAAATAAAAGTTCAAATGAGTAAGAGAAAAGGTTTTTTTTAACTTTTATTTAAAGAAAAACTTTACTTCATATGTTGCACATGTAGCAAATTATACTGACTATTTATTCAAAAGGAACATTTTCAGACTTCATGGGGCGGTATCTAAACTGGGCATTTTAGCATTGAATGGAGAATCGCAGCAAACAGAAAGGACCATGTTGCCAGCAGTAGGGCAACACGAGACTGAAATGGGTGCTTGAGTCTTAGTTGGTGTCCACCTGTTGTGCCCAAGGTTTTCTTTAAAAATGAATTAAAGGGGGTGGTGGAGCGAGGAAACAGGGAACTGCTGTTAAGTTTTCGAAGTGAACAGTTCTGGAGCTGGGTTGCAGTTCAGTATTAGACACTTAAAAATGGCTAAGATGGTACACTATATGTTATGTGTTTCTACCACAATTAAAAATAAACTGTAAGACAGTCTGGGAGCACATTAATGCTGAGAGCCATATATCCGAGAAGAAAAACAGATCACAAGGACTTTTCATAGCAACTAACCACATTGATGCATGATGTGCTCACTGTTTTCCAGTGCCCAGTCTTCTCTCCAACTGCGCTTTCTATGCCCTTAGATTTCCCACATAGCCTCGCACGCCCTGTCTTATAAAAGGGACTAAGGAAACACTTTTACTTGGGAATAAAGACAACTTTGAGAGTATTCATTTCAAAATCTAGAGAATCTGGGTTTAGGAAAGCAGCTGAAGAAATCCCAGGTCAAAAAAACAAAATGTTGACAGCTAACAAAAGAAATAAGAATTCAAACTACAATTTATATTCCACATGGGAAACAAATCAGGAAAATGTCAAAGCCAAAAAGTGGTCACTTTCCAGGACTTAGCCCTTGGTGATAAAGACCGGATTCGTATCACAGGATGAAAAAACAAAACAAAACGAAACCAGCGAGGGAAATAATATGCAAAGGAAACACAATAATGGACTTTCCTGACACGGGTTCTCTGACCCAGGCCGGGAGGAATTCTGTGTCCTTAGAAGCTGCTTCAACGTGGCACCTCTCCAAAGGCAAATGAATTTAGGAAATTATCCACCCAAGGAAGGCGTACAAACAACCAGATCCTCTCTTAAAGCAATGTAAACATACATCGTCTCGTCCCAATGGAAGCCTTCCTTGTTAAGAGGCTGCTGAGAACATTCTGCCCTTCCTCCATATCCCACTTACGAATTACATGTGGCAAATGAAAAGGGAAACTCAAGTTAACAATTCTACACTTCACTGTAGTGGGTGTGATTCTTTTAAAGACGCCATTTATAATGAGATATCAGCAGCTAGAGCATCCACGCTTCCTCTGACAATGTTTCCACGCTACCCTCCGTGCCAATGCCTTGCTCCTCTGAGCTCACTTGCTTGCCCCAGAAGAACCTGACTCCCCATGGGACAGGGTGGAGGCCTGAGGTTCTGGTCATCTGTAGAGCCCCACAGATTTAAACCTACAGCTCAGTGTGGATTAAACAAACGATGTCATATTTTCTAGAATGTACAGGAAGCAAGTGAGTCTCCATTTAGGCATCTGGTTTTATGGACTATCTTCATCTGGAGAAGGTGAATCCTGACAGTGTGGCCATGTATTGTGTAGCTGGCTATTTAAAACCAGTGGTGAAGGTTTCAATACCTACAAAACCATTAATTTCACTTATGACAAATATACAAGATGTTGACACTCAGATTATACTTCTCCATAAATGGGTTTTGTCCTTATAATGAATAATAAATGTTCCATAAGTAAGCTGGTAGGCTCATAATGATTCTTTCCACCCACCCATGTGCGGGAAGATTGAACCATGAAAAAAAAAATCCACCCTGTTGGGAGAAAAAAAAAAGTGAAGAGGAATAGTCTCCTTCATATTTAATGCATATAGACAAAAATGTGTTTTAATAGCCTCATGTATATTTAGGAAAACAGAATAAAAGAATTTAAGAAAGTATGTATGGTAAAATTATTATATATTATCTCTCTATTCACAGAATTTCTAACACTCATTTGGTCTGACGAGGTTCAGTTGTAAAATACACAGGTACAAAAATGGCTGAACTAAACGCGATGCCCACCCGCCTCTGTTTCGGGTCAACGATGCCTCCGCAGTGACCTTTATCACACTGCCATACAGGGCGGACAGTAGGAGTTACTTCAGTTCAGCATCCATTCCTGAGGGAATGGGCCCCCGGCCTGCCCATTAAATTTGGTGTAATATTCATCTTGTCTGTTTTGGCTTTTGAAGATTCCTTAAGACTCTTAAGCAGTTCTCAATGATATGAACACAAAGGAAGAATTACAATTATGTATTGTCTTTCTCTTACCTCCCCCCAAACTCCTGCATTTTCCAAGTCAGAAACACCTAATTGCAAACACCCCATCTATGAGATGGCATAAGGTTCACCAAAAGCCATCTATTCATTCTAGAAACATTTGCTGAACGTTTAACACAAGCCAGGCATGATTTATTCTAGTTGCTTTGGGATTTTTATCAGAGAAGGAAACAAAAATCCCTATTCGCATGGAATTTATAATCTAGTAGGAAGGAGGACCAGATAATAAACAATACACGTAGTCTACACTGTTAGAAAGTAAAATGCACTACAGAAATTTTAAAAAGTAAGGCAGAAAAAGAGGAACTGAGAGTGCTGGGGGCCTACTTCACACCCACTGGGCTGGCAACGACAAAAAAGATAGTAACCAGTGCTGCCCAGGATGTTGAGGAACTGGGACCCTCACACACCGTCCGTGGGAATGTACAGTCGTGCAGCTGCTCAGGGGAAAAGGGTCTTGGCAGCTCCCCAAAACGCTAAACACTGAATAACCATGTGACTCAGCAATTCCATTTCTAGGTATATAACCGAGAGAAGCGAAAACGTGTGTCCACACAAAAACTCGAGTGCAAACATTCACAGCAGGCGTCATGCGTAATAGCCAAAAATAAAACCAACTCAAATGCCCGTCACCTGATGTAAAGATAAGCAAAGTGCGATATAGTCAAACAAGACAATATTATTCAACAATAAAATGAACTGCAGTTCTGATGAACGTTACATGAACGGACCTTGAAATATTAGGCCAAATTAAAGGAGTCAGTCACACAAGACCACGTATTTATTATACGATTTTATTTCCATGAAACAGAGACTAGGACAATTCCTATAGAGACAGGAAATAGAGCTGGGGTTCTGGGGAAAAGTGGGGAGTGATGGCCAATGGGGTGGAGTTTCTTTTTAGGATGATGAAAATGTTTAAGGCTGTACTGATCATGGTTGCACAGTTATGACTCCTTAAAACCATTGAATCACACACATTCAATGGACGAACTATGTGGTATATAAATTATATCTTAACAAAGCAAAAAAAAAAAAAAAGAGTGCTGGAGGAGAGAGAGGATGACCGAGTCACACCTAAAATAACACTAACCTACAGTAACGTGGGAATGTGCACGAAACAAAGCCCAGAGGCTCTCAGACTCGGGTCAACGCCCTGGGGCTTGATGCCCAGATGCTGTGTGTGGTCCCGGGGAAAGAGGCTGGTGGGCCCCCCTCACTGCCGGGGGTGCTGCTGCCTCTGTGACTGCTGCTGCCGAACACATGCTGAACCCTAGTTTTGCTTTTTGCCTCACAAAAGTGAAGCGATGTAAAGCGAATTTTTGAAAAGTGGGGGATACCTGTATACACATACAATGGAACGCTATGCAGTCTGAAAAGAAAAAAATGCTTTCACAGGCTGCAACATGAATGGACCTTGAGAATATTATGCCAAGAGAAATAAACCAGTTGGAATAGGACAATTACAATACGACTCCACTTGTATGAAGGAAGCATCCAATACAGTGAAATTCATAGAGGTAGAGAGTAGATGGTGAGCAGAAATGTATCAATAATCTACCAATAAACTATCATTAGGCAACATTCACTTCCCTAGACATGGATAAGATACTTGGTTCCTACTGATAAGTTCTTATTATTTTAAAAACAAGATGAATTCCTTTTCTGGGTGTGATTCTAAACAGTAAAAATGAGGCTGGTTAAGTGCAATAATGAGAATGTGAGGGCAAGCCACCACGCTATCTGAGCATTGAAAATAGCCAAGAATGGGAGCGTGAAGCATGGGCAGACCCACTGGCTACCCAGAGGGCTCCAGGAGAGCAGGGAGCTCACCAGGCTTGTCCATCCCTGTGTCTCCAGCACATGCTGCATTGGGCCTGGTATTCAGTAACAACTCACAGAATAACTCAGACAGTTTAGTATGGTTCCATGATGAGAAAGTGAATTGAAGATAGATCAAGGGGATGAAAGAACTTTAGGAAAAGATGGAAGGATCATCATGAATGTGACTGAAATACATACGTGTACATGTGTATGTATGTGTGTGTGTGTGTGCATGCCAGGGGTTAGTTGGGAACATTGGAGAGAATTTGTTTCAGGTCAATGGAAAAGAAAACCTCTCCAATAATCACATCTAGGAACTGGGGGCCCAGGAGGAAGCTGAACGACTATTCCTACTCAGGTTGCTGCAGACAGGGGGTTCTGCCCTGGAGACAGACTTAGATGACTGATAAGGTCCTTTACGACCCTGACTGAAGACTCTGAAAGTGGTTTATTACTACAGTAACAATAAATCCTTTTTGGCTGTGTTTGGATGATTCTTAATAATATCAGGTTGCAGGTGCGTTGTGGATTAAACTGAGTGTTGTACAATAATTTGGTTACATTTTCACCAGTCCAAGGAATCTCACAGCAGAACTGGGGACACCAGTAGCATGTTACTTAGGCATTGTTTGAAGACAGAGGCAATAAGGCATTACTTCAAGTTACAAATGCATTCTTTGCTGGACTTGATACTTAGAACCACCAAAAAAACAGCACCAACAAGTGAGGGATTCTAAGCTTGGGCTCCAGGAAGCTGGCTTTCTGATGGACTGGACTTGAATTGAAGAAAGAAAGCCATACCCAAATGTTTACATTACAGAGTTAAACCCCTTTCCTGGACTTCTGCTCCTTGGGCAGAACTGTATAGAGAGAAATTACATGATTCGATAGGAGCTGAAAATAAGGGGTGGGAAAAAGCAGGTTTACAGTTCTGAGTACAGGAAACACAGCTTATTCTTGCATTATTTACTTATTAATTATTGTGCAATTGTTGTATTAACTATAAACCTACTTTGTAGATATTAGAATTAACAATCATGAAGTCCTTGCATGTGAGACATTTTAATTGTTAAATTACTGGATATAAAAAAGTTTAAAGTGGACTATCTTCACAGTGCATGAGCACCATTATTAGAAAAGAAGAAAATGCATGTGATTATTTAATAGGATTTCTCTGAGTGCTCTTCTTTCCTATTCTCCTGGCTTAAATGTTGTCTGCCTTCCAGATGCAGTTTCCCTGACCAGCCTATTGGAAACTGTCACTTCCTTCCCATACTCCCAATTTCTTGCTTTATTTGATCTCTTCTCACTTTCTAATACACTATCTAAATTACTGGGTTCACTTTCTGTAAACCCCTACTAGCACTAAGCCCATACGGAAAGGTGGCTCTGCCTCTTGTTTCCCCCTGTACCCCTGTGACAGAGCCTGGCTTGTCACAGATGTCGGTGCTCCGTGAACACCTGAGAAGACAAGTGTGTGTTTAACACACGAGCTCCCTGAAGACCTGGCTGTGCTGTGCAGTTACTGGAAGAGGGGGAGATTCCCTTCTCTGCCTCGGATATGCTGTGAGGGTGACTGATATGTGAAGGGGCTTCCATCTACTCAGTGGACCGAGATAAATAAAGACAAAGTGATGTCATTTACTGACGCAACTAAACCCGTCCTCAACAAATATCACCCTGGGCAAATCCTCTAATTCTGCCCTGATTTCTAAGGTATAGGAAATCATTCCTAGCAGCAACATTATGCCTCTATGGTTACAGAGAATACTACTTTAATGAAGACCAAACGTAGGTTTGATTCTTGCCCATCATTTTTCTGTGTGTACACTGTGGACATCAATCCAGCCAAAATGAAAATAGTTCCTGAGGGCAAATCCTTCTCACAGCAAAAACTCTAGTATATGAAGCAAACCAATGTCAGATTTATCTTTCAATGAGCAACCCTTACTGATCTGGGTAAGGAGTTACCTTCTAGGGAAGCAACCTGGCATCATGGTCCAAAGTACTGGCTACGGTGCCAAACTGCCTGGGTTAAGACACTGCCTTTGCTTCCTTATCCAGTGCGTTTTCTTGGGCAAGTGATTTGAATTTTCCTGTTTCAGTGTCCTCATGAATAAAACTAGAATAATAGTAGCACTTGAACTTCATAAGTTTTGATGATTAAATGAGTTACTGTAAATAACGTTCTTGGAGCAGGGCCTGGCACATAACAGCATTCAATAAAAATTAGCCACTATTATGATCAGGATATGTTGAGTACCTTCAGTAAATTAAAGTTCTTACCAGACCACTCTCCACAAGTTAGTCTGATTTCTAGAAAGCTGATAACTTGTAACAATGTCATCTAAAAATCTAGGCTGGCATTTCTTCCCCATGACGAAACAAATAAAAGTCATAATTTTCATGAAGAGAAGTAGCCTTGATTTTCTTTATTTAGAAGTATAACTGACTTAGAAAATAAGGGCAAAAGAAAAAACATTTTTTCCCTAATTATTTCATTGGCTTCTGTATAGTTGCATAGGGTTGCCTCTGTGGCACAGAAGTTTTTGAACAGTACTTTAAATTACTCTCTTGCTCTTTCCATGATTGATTTTTAAATCTTCCATTTCTTCTATAAAGTCCTAAAGCACCCAGGGCTCTATTTTTAGTTACAGTGGATGGTCACTAAATACGCAATTCAAGACACATTTAAGTGTGCACCCCAGGCCTAAATTATACAAAGCACCTGAAGTGGGGCAAAGCTGTGTGCAACAGTCTCTGTCCTTCAATACTTGACACCGTAAATCAAGAGCAGGCACATAAACGGGGAAAGAAGTCACAATATTTACGTCACAACAGCAGTGCTGGCAAAGGAGGGGAGCTTCCTGCCCAGCTGGGGCAGAATCCGGGCCAACAGCTTCAGAAAGAAGAGGCATGTTATGACCCTCGCATAGATGGTAGTCTTTCCCGCAGGCCAGGCTGTGGGAAGAAGGTGCTGAGAGGAAGAGGGAGGAGCAAAACGAAGGGTCTGGGGACAAGCAGGCTCAAGCATGCTCAGTGAGTGACTCTGTGTGTCCAAGGCTGTGACGAACAAAGATAGGACAGGAAAGGTCAGTCTGGTTACTCCAAGGAGAGCTGATGAACCTGGAATTCATTCAGGAAACAAGGTATGGTCGGTCACACTTTCTGAGTTGGAGGTGACAGGACCCAAGTTCCACCTGTGGGAAGCCACCTTGCGGTGGTGTCAGGAGGATCTCTGGGGGGAGGGGAGAGATGGGCGCCCTGCCTACCTGTGTCCCCCAGTGCACACAACCTCTGCTCACTCCTCCCTCCCGGATCCTGGGCTGGGTCATCCCAATACCGGGAGCTCCCAGCCCTGAGCGTGGGGTCTGCGAGGCTGCTTCCAGGGCTGTTCACTTTCTACAGGGAGTTTCTGTCCTGAATCCTTTGGTGACTTCCTGGCCTAGTTACCAGCTCCATCCTCTAGTTCCTCAAAAACCCCACAAAGGATGGGGGCCCTGGTGGCTGGCCTGAAACTTGGAAAAGTGTTACCTTGCTTACTCCAGGGTTCCTGACAGTGCTGTCCCGAACCTTCTCTGTCAGTCTCACCAGCTGGGTCAGGTTCCTCTCGTGGGCTTGCTCTCTGAACCCAGCCCCTCCCTGACTTTTCTAGCATTCTATAGCCAACTAACACTTAGATACAGCAAAAAGGCTACCTGCAACAATTGAGACAGAGAGTGAGGAAGCCAAGACAATGGGGATGGGGAGGAAAGGCTGACGTCAGAGGCCCTCTCAAGGAGGAAACAAATGGTTTTTGGAACTCGCCGATAGGAAGATGGTAATAAGCAGGGGAAAGTCAAAGGACTCCATGGTTCAAAGTCTGGATGCTACACAAAGCCGTGTCTGCAATCACAGGATACCTGGGATTGGCTGGCAAAGGATCTGTTTTGGTTTGGAACATGCTTGTACATAGTACTTTTCTACGCCCTCACCCCTCACTCTCCATGCTTATTCATAGCATCCATCAGTAGCTTTCCTCTCTAGAATGAAGGCTTCCTGAGAGCAGAGACCTTGCTCGATGACTTGCTGCAGACTACCCAGCTCTAGCACTGTGCCCGGCACATACACTATGTTCAGTGTAGATACATGCAGGCCATGTGAATGGATTTCGTGTTGACATGCAGTCCTCGGGCGGGTGCTGCCCAGCAGGTGCTTCAGTAGACGTGCCTGAGCCTCACCCAGAACCTGGGTCTGAGGGATGTGGGTGCTGAGAACAGAGGGTGTGATGGGGAAGGACACATTCGAAGAATGAGAAGGGCCAAGACGTGCAGCAAACTCCTCTCAAAGATTCAGGGGAGATGAGGAGGGGAATGGGGGGCAAAAGGCAGCAAGAAAAGTCAAAGGCAACCAGTACAATGACGCCTTTTGTAAATCGAGGAAGAACTCATCAGTAACGGCAAATGTAGGGGCTGGAATGGATGAATATTAGAGACAAACTAAATTCTGCCAATGAAAAATTCCTCCAGTGGAAATCCAGACTTAGCAAAAGTGGTATTAATCACCGTGCAGAGGAACATGGAAAGATTCACATCTGTGTGTTTAAAAGCCAGGACTTTCAGAGAAGGAAAAACACAGAAAAATTACTTTTCTTGGAAGGAATTTCATCTTCTTTCCTATCCCAAGATATTGTGGGTGTTGCCTAAGGTATACTTTATAGTTTGCCAGACAGCACATGACCTTGGCCATATCCAAACAGCTAGATTTCCCTGTTTCTGACAAAATTTACTAAAAGAAGAAAACACCTTTGTCTTGGTTATTTCCAACCACATTGATTTTCCTCTGTGACATCTTCCCTCAATGTGGGAAAAATTGCGACCTATCCTTTTGTGCTGCCCTTTATTTTAGGCCTTACTTACACATTCCAAAGCTCAGCAGGAATTTAAGCCTTAAAATAAACATACATTTAAGGTGATGAGAAAATACTTTATAATGAGACATTTGATAACCTCTTATAAAATTCAAGTAAAACATCAGTAATCATGTGGGTTTAAAAAAATCATGCAAGTAAATGTAGGAGGCAAATTCACAAAGAATTGTTAACACACTTATGTGGCTTGTTTTTATTCTTTCACAATCTGATTTAAAAAAACAATGAGTCACTAATGACTTTTTCAGGTTTTTAATGTAGTTTTCAATGTAGTCTTTAGGAACTCGGGTATAGTATCCACCCAGAACTACTTGGAGCTAAACTTATATAAAATCCTTTGTGAATATTCTTTAAATGCTTTAAAATATATTTTAAAAATATTTCATTTATTTTTAGAGAGAAGGGAAAGGAAGGAGAAAGAGAGGGAGAGAAACATCAGTATGTGGTTGCCTCTCACACGCCTCCCACTGGGGACCTGGCCTACAACCCAGGCGTGTGGCTTGACTGGGAATCGAACTGCTATCCGGTGCCCCACTTCCATCTTGGGTAGTCACGGTAACAAGAAGAGCCATATTGCCCCAGTGCTTCAGAAACCAGGAGGGGAGCACTTCAGAAGGTCACTGTAGTTCCTTTCGTAACTGAAGAGCATGGGAGAACAGTGCTCAGCCAGGGTGTGGAAGGAGTGAAGGACCGACAACAGAATCTGGAATTGAAACCCCTTAGAACTCAACTCATGGAACTCTGATCTGACTTGCTCAAGGTCATGCAGCACCTTGGTGGCAAAGACACTGCTAGAACCCAGAGGTCCTCACTCAGCACAGCGTTCTGTTCACTACTTACTTCCTACTGTCTCTTCCTCCAAGAAGCCAGTTAGGAACTAAAGAGTCAGTAACCATTATTGCTCTCTAAGTCAAGTCTCTTTTTTGTTTCTATCTTTTTTTTAATTTTTAAAGATTTTATTTACTTGTTTTTTAAAGAGGGGAAGGGAGGGAAACAGGGAGGGAGAAAAACATCAACGTGCGGTTGCCTCTCACACCCCCACTACCGGGTCCTGGCCCACAACCCAAGAATGTGCCCTGACTGGAAATGGAACCAGCAACCCTTTGATTCGCAGGCCGGCGCTCAGTCACTGAGCCACACCAGCCAGGGCTGTTTCTATCTTTTTATTCAGGAAATTTCCCAGTATCTACAACAGATGAGAATAATGAACCTCATGTACCCATCACTCGGCTTAAACAATTACCAACTTGTGGCCAATCTTCTTTTATCTCTACTCACCCATTTTCCAGGATTATTTCTAAACAAATCCCAGATATAGTTACCAAATTTTTTTAAAAAATATATTAAATGCTCAAAGAAAATATATGGCTGCAAATGCATCCTAAACCATTTCTTTAGGAAAGCCTGGTGTCTGTGTTTCATGCCCTTGTGCTACTTGTGAATTTTTTAATCTTCTTTCATAGCTGAAGAACTCATGGCTAGCTCTTAACTTGGCTCAGACCATGAGACATGCTCTGTGACCCCGCACACACAGGGACAACCTTAGACTGTGGGGCAATGAGGAATTCTGATGAAGTGACTGTTTTGGACTATAAGCATGAAAAAAGCTGAGCTTAAGATATAGTAACAAAATACCCCTGGTACTGGACTTGAGTTAGGCTTAATTCTGGCCTGAGATTTAAGCCCATCTTCCTCCATGAGTCCATATGAAGGGCACTAAATGATATCATTCTTAAGGTTTAACTAATCCACAAAATAAAATAACAGAAAATTTTGGCACCACTGGGGTTTGGCACCTGAGGACAGAGACCAGTCCTAAAGACATGATGGAAATTTAAAATGGAACAATAAATAGAGCAACATTTTTTTTCATACACCTGTTAAGATTTTGCCCACAAATAAATACATTTAAAAAAAGACATTAAAAATTTTTAAGTTAACAGACAGGATTGTACTGCTGGAACTAAGTAGATAGATATAGCTGTGTGTGTGTTGTGTTGTGTGTGTGTGTGTCTAAATGGATTCTTACAGCTACAATACTGGCAAATAACATTTCTACTTGTAATTTCTACCAGTTTACCTCCCCCTCCTGACACATCAGCTTTTTACATAAATTTACAAATATATATTTACAAGACTAAGTTAGAAAGCCAAAACAATTAGAAAAAGGCAAATCAGAATTCAAAGTTGTTTCATCCTTAAATGAAATAATTTCATTTAAAATATGCATTTTTTTCCAGAAAAAACCCTGCAAGTCACACTTCTTTTTACCTTTTGACCAATTTAATAATTTATCTCCTCTACTAACAAAGTTATGAGATTCATACCTGCTGAGGTTTCTCTAAATTTGTCACTGGTCTTCTTCTTCCTCCATTTCCAAGGCTTAAAGATTTTGCCAATGGTAGAGAGTTTCCCTTTTCTCTTGAAAGGAGGTGTTTGGGAACCTGCGGCTGGGCCATCTGAGTTTGCTATAGAAGCTTTGTCCAGTCCATCAACTGTATGAAGAAAAAGAAAGTCAGAGAAAAGCTGTGACACCAGTTTGAAGAACAACCACATCTATTTCTTCCTGCACTGTTAATAGTGCGCATACCCACTTTAAATGGAATCTCACGTAAAGTTTATTTTGCCCATTTCCTGAACTTCTCTGATATCAATCAGTATAAATCAACAAGAAATTACAATCCCCTTAGATAATCATTTTGTGGAAACAGAGGAGCAGCGAGGGACTTACTTAATAGGGAGGGACAAAAAATGTGGGTCATTGAAACAGCTGAATCTGTGTGCAACAAGCACACCAATATTTTGTGCAGAAATAAAGTACCCTAAGTATTTCTGAACTAGGATGTTTCCCGATAGGCTAGTTTGGCATTCTCAGTAATAAATATTATAGTTATGGTTTCTGCTTCACCAATTCAAATTTAGTGCCAAGAAGCTAGATTCTAATTTCCACAATGCTTAAACTACCTTGTGCTTCTATTACAAAAAGTTTTCAGTCTGAAATAAATGACAACTGTCACTACCAAGAAGAAATGTGTGGAAAATGTGGGTACTGTATGGGACAGAACATATCTTTAGGCACCTAAGTCATGTTATTAATCAGAAAAGAGGCACAAAACCTATGTCACCTTCCACTATGTTCAAAGCAGAAGGAAGATATGGTGACGAGGAATCAGTGTTGATAGTCGATAGTTTCCTAACTATCAACTTTTAATGGCAAAAAACTGGAAGCAGCCCATATTGGATAAACTACAGTGTTACTTCTGCAGTGAAAAAGCACCTAGCAATTCAAACAAAAGAGCCATTGATACACACAACTATATGTGTGCATGTCAAAAACATGTGCTGGGGAAAATAGCAACATGCAAAAACGTGGATACTGTGTGGTTCTATTTATATGTAGTTCTAAAAGTGACAGAATAAATTTATGGCCAACACTTCTCCCCTCCCCAAATAACAAAGAAGAAGAAGAAAGAAAGGAAAGCAGAACAGTAATGGCTTCTTGGGAGTGAGGTGGCAGTAAGAACTGAGAAGAGGCATGAGGAACTTCTCGGGGGACAGAGACGATCTCAGTACGGGATGGGCTGTACAAAGCCCATCGGGTGGTAATTCTGGTATCACACACTTCAGGTTATGTAAAATTTCCCTTTTAAAAACCTGTAAGTAGTGAAGTCTAATTATAATGTTCATGCTGATGTGTTTAGGGGTAAAGTGTACTGAAATCCTTTTAAAATAATAAATGGATGGATAGATAGGACAGACAGATAAATATAGGGTGGGGCAAAAGTCGGTTTACAGTTGTGAGTCTGAAAACACAGTTTATTCTTGCACTATTATTTATTAATTATTGTATTATTTCCCATACAAACAACTGCAGACCTACTTTTGCCCCACCCTGTACACAACAAAGTAAAATACAGCACAATGTTAAGTGTTCAGTCTAGGTGGTGGACAGGTGGTGATGAATGGTACACTTGTTTCATTTTCAAAAGTTTCCTAACAACATATTGCAAAAAACAAAAACAAAACAAAAATGGAATGGCAAGGACTTTTTGCAGAAAAATGGAACAGACTTATTTTTAACTCCTCCTCCTATTAAATACAACATAAAAAGCCTGGGTGTTACATATAAAACCAACGTAAGAAGACTCTGCCAGGTGAAAACAAGGCAGATCAGCCCGGGATCTCAGGACCCAGAAAACAACATGGAGGGGAGAGCTTGGCTTTTCTTCTTGTCTCGTATATATCAGACTTATAGTTGGAGAAACACCAACGTTCAGAGACCAAAACAACCTCAACCAAAGCCGAAGGGTTGGGAAAGGAACGGCCTACTAAGATAGGAAACCTATAAATAACTGCTCTACTCCAGCCAATCACCACAGAAGAAACTACTACCATCCCTGCCAGCGAAGGCGGAGTGGGGAGACTATGGAGTTCTACCCTCGTGAACCTCTAACGAGCAGCTCCACCACCCAGAGTGATGTCAGAAAAGATCAAGGAGGAAGCCAGGACCCTCATGCCTGCCAGCTGGTGACGAAGCATCCTCTACAGTGTCGGTGCAGCCCATGTGGGAGTTTGGACTTCCAACTGTGCCTGGCAGTAATAAGGTGTCTCTCTCCCTCCTCCCCCAAATATTGGGGCGATTAGGCCACTTCCCAGTGGAAACAAGACCGTGCCCACCCACTGTGGTGTCACTGGAGACCAGGTGGGGATCTGAAAATCTTATGGGGCTTGATAGTATCAAGGAGTTACCACCATGCCCATTTCCACCACCAGGTAGCAATGGAAGATGAGCGGGGAACCTGGATTTTCCTTTCCACCTGGCAGTAATGAGGTAGCACCCCTCGCTTCAACTTGCTGGAGAGATGCCAGACAAAGAGAGTTAAAGCAAAAGATTCGATAACATTTAGAGTCTCATCACACGATACAAAAATGTCTAAATTTCAATAAAAAATTACTTGGCATACCAAGAAGCAGGAAAATCTTTAGCCGAAAGAAAGAAGACAATCAGTACATGTCAACACCTAAATCCTTATGCGTGCTCCTTCCAAACAAGATCGATGCATTCCACCCTTCCCACTAGTGAAGCCTACTCGAATTTCTGGGAGAAATGCAAATTCTCCTGTGTACGGCTCCTCACCCACTTTACCCTGCCCGAGTTGGCCACAGTGCGGCAGGCAGAGAGGCAGGTGCAATGGACTGATTTTGAAGCGGAGCCAGAGTAAAGAAGTAAAATCCTGATTTATTTCACTTCCACTCCTGTCCAACTGCCCTCCTTAAACTAGGGGGAAACCCGGGGAGGAACTAAGAACGTGGTGTTTCTTCTTCATGAGAATTTATGCTGAAGGGCTCAGTTTTGAACATTTTTGATGTTGTGAAATATAAAAGGGCTGACTACTACAAACATAGAAAGTTCAGTCTCCACCTCCAATTCATCTTTGTAGCTACAGACACACATCCTAGTTCTCATTTTCTCTCAAACCACACATCCCATTCCCTGACACTCCACAAAAACTCTGCTCTGAACCCAAACCATTCAAGGATAGTGGCTTTTTCTCTTGAAAACAAAAAGAAACAAAGAAAAACAAGAATCAAATAATTTCCTCAGTGAAGAAGGTGATGATGGAGAGACTGAGTGAGGCAGTTGATGAGTGAAATCCACCTTTATTTTCTTCAAGAATCATTTCTAGGCTATTTGTGTCTTTGTGATTTATCATGCTTACATAAAATGCAGCTTATCATTGCATTTTAAATTTGGAGTAAAGTTTTTGTTTCTATTGTAATTCTGCCACTTGTCCCTTTAAAGGCCACAGAACATATGGCAAAGAGACATTAGGATAGCGCTTTGGCATGATATGTTATTTCCTACATTCATGTGGGGCTTCTCTCTCAATGGCACAACGACTTTGGAAGTGTGTTGTCATACACAGGGACATATAGACAAATTCTGGGCACAAAACCAAGGAGACAAGAGTCGACTGATTCTCCATGAGCCACCTCAGATGAGACTGAATAACGTTTCTAAGGAAGTCAGGGGGTTCTCCTTGTCTTGAGTTGTTTATAAAGGATTCTTACTCTCTTGCCCATAAGCGCTCCCACTAGGTTGGATCAAATCTCTAGTGGACGGGAAGAGAGAAAGAACAGAAAAATCAAAATGCGAGTCAGTACATGGGGATGTGAGCTAGCAATTCTGAAACCGCTATACCTGTACATTGGAATGGAACAAATGAGCAGTGAAATTGGGAGCCAGGCTTTCTCACTCCTGGAAAGAAAGGTTACAGGTAAGCAAGGGGGAAGCCAGAGTAAGCCATGTGCTACTAGATCAGAGCTGGAAACAGCACAAGGAACTTTTGTTTGGCCAGACATATAAAGAGGTCAGATAGATAGATAGATAGATAGACAGACAATGTGTACATTGGCTCAGCAGACACACATGTATTTCTTAGCTCTGTTTGCTCAGAAGACCCAGGACCAACAACACCCCTGTAAGCACACGGAGCACTCAGGTCTTGGGTTCTAACAGCACTCTCCAGTAAGAAGACTCCAATCTCTTCATGGAAGTGGCTGCTTCCCAAGCTGGGGCAAGGGAAATACTAGATGAGCCTGGAGCATCTTATAGGGCTGGAAAGTAAGCCAGTGCTCAAAAAACGTACTGACAGAAGTATATCACAGCCACCAAGGAAACAGCTGAAAGAGTCCCGAAGACTAAAGCTGAAACAATTTGAGCAACAACATAAGTCATGTATTAGATGATAATCTAAAGTATAAGAGAAATATGCAATATCCACACTGATATAAATATTGAATACATAAATGTGGAAGAACAGATAAATCTATACAGAAGAAATTACAAATAATTTATACAAAAACTCCTTTTCAAGGAGGTGGAGCTTACTCCTCACTTCTTAAATGTGGGCTACCCATGATGACTTCCTTCCAAAGGGGGGAGGAGTGACTTTGCAGTGCAAAGACCTAACACACACTGCCACAGCGAAGCGATCTTGATTAAGGTCCTCGGTAATAGGTCATGTTGATAGCATCTGCCCTTGAGAGGCTGTGATGAGAATCGTACTCCAAAACCTTTTGCTCCAGTGAAACCATGAGAGAAACATCAGACAAAACCAAACTGCGGGACATTTACGAATTGCCTGACCAAATCCACCTCAAACTGTCCAGACCAATACAAACAAGGAAAGTATGAGAAACTGTTACAGACCAGAAAAGGCTACGAAGACACGATAAATAAGTGTGATGTGGTATCTTGCATGGAATCTGGAACAAAAAGGATATTTCAGGAAAACTAGTAACATCATGGTAAATGGAAGAATTCAGTTAATAGTAATGCACCAAGGCTTGTAACAAATGCATCCTACTGGTAGGAGATGAAGAATAGGAAAGACTAAGTCAAGGGTAGATGAGAATGCTCTGCTATCTTGGCAACTTTTCTGCAAAACTAACCCTATTCTAGAATACAGGTCTCATTTGTTAAAATGCGGCATTAACTAGCGTGGTGGCCAAATGGGGTTTGGGAGATTCACAAAGGAGAGGTTGTCAGCCACAGAGAGGGCTCAGGGAGCACTGGTCTTTGTCAACAATAAAGATTTCTGCTCAAAGAAGTTTTGGAAGATGTATTTCGGAACTGTGCATCTTTCCCTTGGAAATCTCCCTTTACCGATACTTTAAATTCCCAGTATTTTATTACTACGAGAATATTTACAGGTTATCACACTGCTATTTCAATACTTTTTAGCATGTGACAGACCCAACAAGGTAGTTGTATTCAACATCCTGCAAGAGGCTAGACAGTAGTCCAGTTTCAGAATGGCAGCAGGAAGTTCTCATCCCCAGTTCCTGTGACACCATGCAGAGGAGAGAGTGAACTCTTCTCCAAACACACACACACACACACACACACACACACACACCCCATCCTGGGATTAGTATTGTGTACTGCCAACGTAAAATAGCAAATTTGGGAATAAAAAGATAGGAAGTTCCCCGTACTTTATTTTTAAATCACTGAAGCCAAACTATTTCACTATTTCTAATAATACAATTTTGTCTGAGAATTGAAAGTATAGTTAAAGGACTTAGATGTATTTACGACAATTGAAGATGCATGTTCTAGCTCATCCATTTTTTTCCTCTGACCTCCTGGGGGAGGGGACGAGAGCGGCACAATGCAGAACCAGGCATCCCGTGGCTCTCGGTGGGAAAGGTCTGCTGAGCGTGCTCCAACACTGAGTTAGTCACTGACCCACCCTGAGTTTCATTCTCTCCTGAAAGGGGAAATCAGTGAGCACTTTATTAACAGCAGAATTTATTGGGTATTTCCTGTGCGTCAGGCACTGTGTTAATCACTTCACCTGAATTATTATTAGCTCATGCTAATTTTCACAATAGCTCTGAGATAAGTACCACTATTAGTCTCATTTTGGAGATAAGGAAACAAAGATTCCCAGAGACTAGGCATCTAAGGCAGTATCAGGGATAGAGTGTGTGTGTGTGTGTGTGTGTGTGTGTGTGTGTGTACGCATATTTATAACCAGTAAATAAATATTCACTGGTTAAATTATGTGACTGAGTCAAGAATAAATATCTTCCTCAAGTGACACACCAAGTAGAGGACAGAATTTGGAACAGAAGTCAGGTCTGTCTGCCTCCAGAGATCGGCCTCTTACCCTGAGATGGGCTTTAACCTGGGGCTGTGACTCATCCCGTAAGGGCCGGGGGGTCACGGACAGGCAGGCTGGGGAAGCAGACTGGATCATGGTCAGTGATGCCAGCCAGGGGGGAGGCTCCGGAACAAAGGCAAAAGCACAGCCGCCCAGAACCGAGCTGGTACCTCTGGCTCCCAGGGAGAGGGAGGCTTAACTGGGACCACCAAGACGAGTAGCAGGCTTTTCGGTGGAAATGAAAGTGGGAATGGCCTGAGAGTGAACCAACCAAGGGTGGCTGACCTTTGAAAGCAATGCCAAGAGAAATGTTCTCATTATCACCGTGCTGTGCTCCTAACAGATAGATGGTACACACCAAAAAGATACATACGAAAAAGATAAAAACAAACTGCTAAAGGCATGTCTTTGAATGTGGAATGCTGTTAAGAGTAAAAGTTTAAAAAGGAATTACAGAATTTCTGAACTTTCTATGTTTAAATGTATCTACCACTACTTAAAAATCTGAGAGTAATAGAATTTGAGAGTAGAAATGACCTTAGTTGGTGCAAAAAAGATTTTGCTTTTACTCAGATAATAGTTCCTTTAAAAAATAATCAGCAGTAAGGTAATAATAGTCAAGGCTAAAAATATTTGTTAAATTATTTAGTCATCATCTTTTTAAAATCCAGCAAGAGTAAAGAGAACAGAATGTAAACGAGAAATTGAATTTAAAGAAAAATAAATAGAACGTAAGAAATTCTGCTATCATAGAGTCAAATGAAGGCAGTTAGTCCCTTGAGAGGAAGACTCTCTTACAACGTGCCTCCAAATTTGCCAATTTCCGTTCTTCTGTGGCTTGAAAGAAACTATAAAGTTCTCTAAAGGGACCTGGGATGAGATCAGTACTTCCCACTGTCATTAAAGTTAATAATATGGAGCTTTCTCAAAATAAACTTTGAGGTAAAACATACACACAGAAAGTAAATGATTTTGCACATGTGATCACCATCCAGATCAAGGTCTAGTTCACTGCCAGGCCCAGAAGCTTCCTCATGCCTCTTCTCAGTCAAACCTCCCCTCCCCCAGCCATTCCCCCAAATAACCACTGTTATAACTTCCACCACCACTGATTTATGTTTTTGAACTTCAACTTAGAGTATTTCTTCACAAAAGAAATACACAGCATTTCTTTTGTGTCTGTCTTCTCACACTAGACATTATTTGGATGAGATTCATCCAAATACATGAGCATTTCCAAGTGAAGTTACCTGGTTACAAAATGAGAAAAACGCTATCTTAGCAAGACCTCGGATGACAGTGTTCTTGAAAGTGGTGAGCTTTATAGACAGCTCTTCTCTTCAGAAAGGCTATCACTACCACTTCCTTTACCTGGAAAATGTAAATAATATCTCCTTGCCCTTACTAGGTTTCCAGGAGAGCTAATCTACCTTTCTACCATCTTTTGAGGTATTAAGGTTGCCCTGAAGCTGTGCTAAATTAGAAGCAAGGTTAAAGATGGAGAAGTTTCTTTTCTGTAAATAATGACAGCTTTATGCTGATTCTCACTCTGCACAATAGAGCAGGTAGCCGTTCTGATCAGGACTACCCACAGAAACACGGGGCGCAACATTATGATTTACATGAACAACAATCATGTCTCATGGTTCTACATTAGGTACATACTTAAGCCCCTATATATGAGGAAACTGAGACCTAGGAAGGCTGTGTGGCTTCCCAAATCATTAAATCAAGGCAGAGACATCGTCTAGGTCATCTGATTTTGATCAAACCTTTTTTCCACACTCTACAAGCCTGTCCTCATTGAAATGACAGCTGAGATCATGGTGAACCAGTAGCACCTCTAGTAACTCTAAAAGAGCAGTGAGACTCTGTTTGTAGAACAAAAAGGAAAGAAGACATTGCACAATTCAGAGAGGCAATAAATTGCAGTTCATGTTCTGGGTTTTGACCGTCCAATGGAGATGGTTAACTGTTAGCCAAGAAGATAGCTGAGTCCCAGACTTGACTCTGCTACTTAACTGGCCCTGTGACCTCGAGCAAGGACTCTGATACTTCATGGCTGAAATTAGGAAAGTAGGTTAAATGATCTCCAGGTTCTTTCCAACTTTTAAATTTCTATGCTTCGCATACTGCTTTGTGCTAAGTATATCAAACCTCAGGTTGCATTTGGAACTATTCTAAGTGCTTCATGAATACTACCTCATTAATTCTCACCACAAATCCAGGAAGTAGGTGCTACTAGTATTTCTATTTTATAAATGAGGAAGCAGAAGTCCAGAGAGTCCAAGCAACTTGCCCAAGGTCACAGAGGGTAAATGGGATTGATACTCAACAATTTGCTTCCAGCATCCTTTGTACAAAGTGGATTAAAGGGTTGTGAGTGGGAATAGGGCTCTATTATAATAGAAGGCAAGACAAAAACCCTAATGAATAATAACTGAGTTCCACCCCCAACCACTTTCTTGGGTTAATCCAAGAGTTGGGGCAGGTACTGTGTTGCTCTCTAAAGCTATGCCCACTGTCATCACAGTCAAGTTCGTGCTGAATGCAGGCAGGGTGCATACTTCACTTATACTGCCTATAGTCATTTGATTGCATAGAGTCCTTATTTACCATTGTATGAATTCTAGAAATTTGATGCCATCAGCTTTTTAACTTGTTTTTCTAACAGACATAGCCATTATTTTTAAACTCCCGAAGGGAAAAGCTACTAAAGACTTCCATCTGTCTGCAAGTCTGCTCAGAGAACCTCAGAGTTTCAACTTGTGGCCAACAGGCCTCAGAATGAGAGTGTGTTTGTGCAGCTGTGTGACATCCTGATGCACTGACATGAACAACATCCCGTAGACTTGCTGCAGGATATTCAACAGATTAAATAATGCCACTCATGTTTGGGGTTTAAGAGACTCTGAATGAGTGGGAACAAAGTCACTCTGCAAATGGAAAATCAATTTTAATGTAAACAAAACATCTTGAGTTTTGAATACCACTGTTCCTACAAGTAAAGGGTTCTATGAACAGATATGATGGCTGTGCTTAAGAATAGCAAGACGTCTGCTACACAGATGGAAAATAAGAAAGGAACCAACCAGCTTTCTACCTTCCTTCCCTTTCCAAGAGCCTAAGATGGAGAGCAGGCGTTGCTGTGTGAAGGGTGTGCGTGTTTGTGAAAAGGAAGAAAAAATCGCTACATCTCCAGTGGACAAACCACCAAGTGAAAGAGAACTTCACCTCCTCTGCTGGGACAGCGACTATTTGGTTTAAGCAGAGCAAGCACATAGGGATGAAATTTTAGGGGAGAAGCTGGCAGACCTTGGATATAAATTGTAAAAAAGAATCAAATGTAATTTCATGACTTAAGTAGGTAGCTAAATTTTGCCTCAGACAAGATTATTAAAAATTTGCCATAGAGGATGAAATGTAAGAGAAGTATTATTGAAACAACACATTAAATCAGTATCTTTGGGAGCCCTGAGAGTCTACATATAATGTGACTATCCTTGTCCCTATTCCAACAGTCCCTTGGCAGGTGCACCATGTTCCCCGCACTGATATCTGTGAAGACACTGGTAGCCACACGCAGAAACCCGGACCCTCCTCCCAAGGCAGAAATGAAGCCCACAGGCCCCTGCAGTGGAAGGCAGGATGCTGGAAGGAGAATTTATGCCAATTAGTCATAAACAGTCCCCACGGCACCAAGATTTATAGCCTTGTCATTCAATTAAGAGGTGACTGTGACAATCCGGGCATCTGAACTTGGATGAGAGCAGTGCAAATGGATTGGAGATGACGAATGGACCCAAGAGACATTGGGGAAGAGGTAAGAAAGCAGACGCACCACCTAGAGAAGTCGAGGAGAACTGCGTGGCCTGAGCCTCTCTGAGGACGTGGTGGGACGTCAAGACGAGAAGAGGACATGGAGAAAAGACCTACGGCTTGTGTCCAGGCACCATGAACTCCAGATGTTGGCAGGACATCCAGGGGAAGATGTTCAGCAGAGAGTCAGAAATACACCACTGGCACACTGGCAAAAAGTTGGTGTTGAAGTCATTTGAGAAAGTCACCTGAACAAAAGCAGCATTTGAAGACCACAGGTAAACTCTTAGAGAGTGGTCACACTCCTTAGGAGGCAGCAGGCTTTATGCAATCAATAATGAGTTGTGGACTTCTTTTATAGTCAGAGTTGTTAAATGAAGAAAAGTGTTTTGTTTACTCATTTGCTGTAAGTTCAAAAGTGAAGAGGACACTGTTTATGGGCTGGGAGGAAAGAGCCTGGAGGGATGGAGAGAGTGAAAATGCCAGAGAATACACCAGAACACGGGACTGGATTCCCTTAGGGTAATATCAAGACTTAGGGTGGGGGGGAGCCTGGACACCTGGTGATTATGAGGAATGACTGGGAAGTCAGGAGGTGAGGACAGCCGCAAAGGGATGTGAACAGAGGCTCGGCAGGATGGCTCGTACTTTAAGTGAGAATATCTGCAATACCGGAAGCAAAATGGGCAGGAGTTGGCCTGGATGTCAATGGTGAGATGTGAAGAATAGAGACTCCAATACAGATGGTTACCAGGGAAAAACCACCACAGAGAAGTGGGTTTCAGACAACGTGAGGAAGAAGAGCAAAACTCCAAAAAAAAAAAGAGCATGTAGAAAAATCTTCTTACTGTGAAATGCAGTCATTTATAGTTAATTCACTGAACAACTACTATAAACAAGGTAATGCACTGGACCTATAATAGTGAGCAGAGTGGATTAGATCTCTGCCCGGAGGAGGCTTACAGTCTAGGAGGGAGGCTGACATTACCATTCAAGCCAGCATCCATTCCAAAGAGAGACAGGGCAAGTCATGACAGCACAGAGCATGGGGCTGACTGGAGGGGCTCACGCTGTGACAGCTTAGCATTCATTCTAGTGACAGGCATAGTGTAAAGTGGTCTCCAAGTTCTGAGGTCAAGTTCAGCATGAGATTGTTGAGGGCCAGACACAGTCTACTTTCCTAATGTTGCCTGAGAGGTGGAAATATCCTGTCCAAATTAAGCAGGAAACCACTTAAAAATCGCTGAAATGCAAAGGATTAACATTCCTTGGTCTATACACCTAATGAGGGAGAGAGAAAGGAAATCCATTAGTTGCTTTCTTAAAAAATAATTTTATAGTAATGATGCCTTTAGGGTTGATTTAGATTTTTCCCTCCAGTGTAGTCACTGAGGATATGCTGCTTACAAGATGTTCTATTTTGGTTCCGTTCTTTCCAACCACACATGTGTGTGGAGTGAGCATTCCAGAGAACGTGCTGTATCCCCAGGACTTGGGTACAGTTCCACAGTGAAAGCTTTGGGATCCAATTAGGCCACCAGCATGCCAACTTGCTTATTCCAAAATTCTTTTCTGATAAAATTTTATTAAGATTTTCAACACTGGCCTGAGGGAATGCGGAATGCAGACTAGAAGGAAGGGGAAAAGCCCACGGCAGAATTCAGAAGTAGCTGGTGGCAGTGCGCTGGCTTTTCCACAAGCCATAAAAATAATTGTTGTTAGTGAGTAAGGGAAAAGTACTGCCTCTTCGAGAAGCAAGTGTAAGAGAATGGAATAGTCCTCCCTACTAGATCAGGGGTCCCGTGAGGATGGAGACTAAAAGAGTTTGGTTCCCAGTGGGTGGTGCCCCCACCCTGTACCTAAGCCACAGAAGGTACTTAATAAATATTTACAAAATGAGTAACTAAATCACGGACAAATGTTTGGCAATAATGTACAAGGCCTGGCCTAAATAGGCAATGATTTATTTTAGCTTGAGATTTTTCACCCAGAGGAAATTGTTCCAATAGTGCCTTCCTGTAGAATCCCAAATATTTTGAAAGATAATATAACAAAGACTGAAGTTTGAAACTGAGAAAATATCAAAGCCAGCAGGAAGGATGATTAACACTCATAAGAATGGTAGAGACATTTTGGACAAATTTTTCAGGTGAACAAAGACTTCAGTGCTGCTTATTATGTAATTTTAAAGAGACCCTCAAAGACAAACAACTGAAAAACAGCTGGAATAATTTACAGTGTGAAACAATCTTCTAAAAACTTTCTATTCTCACACAGCGATGAATGGTGAAAATTAATATTTTCAAGAGCCATCTCTCCACACACACCACACTGACATTTCCTTCTTTCTTCTCTGAACGTTTAAAACACAGCAGGCATCTGAGATCTTTCTCAGTCTTCACCGTTCTCCTAACTGGGGAAGTCAGAAACACAATTTAGTCAGGATAAAGAAACTGGGAAGGGCAAATTATCTAACTAAACTGGAACTTAATCCAAATTGCTTGTTTTGCTTAGGCGGGTCACTGACCCTTCCAGAGCCTTTTCCTCGTCCACAGAATGGGATTATCTGGTCTACTGCTGGGCTGCTGGGAGGATGAGCAGACACAACCCAGGAAAGGGCCCCATGGCCTCAGCAATGTCCAAGAAAGGTCAACTCCTTTCACTACCTCTGCTCCTCCCACCCGCCCAAGCAGGCGGAAAGGGAGCCACTGAAAGGTTTTGAGGGGAACAAATGATAGAAGCGGACTATATAGGATCTGGAGAAATTGGAGCAGTACATTTTTTTCCTGAAAGATATTTTCCTGGTCTTCTAGAAGTCTCCAGGAAAACAAACACAGCCCCCCTACCCCCCCCCACACACACACACGCACAAATGGACTTGGCATAGAGCCACCTACATTCTCCTTTGGTCTCAAGATAATTGCTGGGAGCTGCTGAGACCCACTAGCACCCCAGGGAAATCACCATTATCCTGCCACAGAAATGCCCTGGGCCAAGGAGAGAAACAAAGCCAGAAAGTGGACATCACCTGTAAGAATGGGAGAGAGTAGTTAGAACTGAACTTGGCTCTATTTGCCACCAGGTGGGAAGTTGCGCAATTTATTTTTATCTTTCCCTACAAAAAAATTAAACATAAAAAAACCCCACACGACCATTTTATTCAAAATATTGGTTGCTTACATGGTTAGTACAACGTTTAGTAAGTCGTTTGGAAAATACAACTATGGAACTTTTTACATTTAGTTGAACTAATAAGTTGTTGCTTTTTTTTTAACTCCTGAACTACATGAGATGTGCGGCTACAGCTGCCAAACACAGGAAGTTGCATTTACTTCTGTTTCCAAATACGCCTCATGTTGAAATCTAAAGAGAAAAGTTCTGTTTCATGATTCTGTTAACCTCAGAACGTTGGATTCTTTACAGTTCAGGCCACCTTTAAGTGAAACAGCAAACGCCAAGTCCTGAGGGCCCTTGTGTACTGATAACTCTCACCCACTGGACTGGCCGAGACTCATTCTCAAAGGCGCCGCTGTTTATGTTGCACCCTTTCCTCTCGTAATATCTGCCAGGAACCGTGTGCTCTTTCCCTTTGCCCCTGGAACTGGAGTACCCAGCAATAAACACAGGTTTGGACTGACCTGTATCCTCACAAGTACTTGGTAATTAAGTCCTCAGCAGTGATTTCCATTGTATGTCGTAAGACTTCATTTCTACGTCTCAGGATATTAAATTTTGAGTCTGAAATGTTGGGGTCTTGGATCCAAGTGAAGTGTTCTCACTTGGAAGAACACAAACGTTCTGTGACTTTTAACCTTCTTTAGATCGAGTGGTCAGCAGATTCTAACCTGCAGAATGCTTTAGAAAACTGAAGTGACAGAGTGACCACTAGTGGGTGTGGACGCATGGCTAAGAGTACCTGAATGACCCCAACACCCACCACATCATTGCTTTGGATTCAGATCAGGGCCCAAGAAAATTGGGTCTTGCATGCAGCTTTTGGGGAAATGTTTGTTTCTTTGAATCTCAGCCATCTCTAGTCTAACTTACTTCTAGGACACTTCTGGTAAAAAAAAAAAATTAAAAATAAACAAATAAATAAATTCTGGAGAGTTTTAAATCCTAAGAGAGGGCCTAGGATTGCGAGATTCTGATGCACCCAAGTCTCTGTGCTTCAATGGCTTGAAGGACCAGTTCCGTTTAAATTAAGGAGTTTTGAACCTAAAGGAGGTGGGGGCGTTTTTGAAGTGCTATCTATGTCTTGTGACCAGATGAGCAAGTCCTCCCTAACTGTCCATCCTGGTGAAGAATTTCCTGAGAAATGTAAAAAGAGACCGGAAACCCTCAGTGAAAGCTGTCAGGTGCCCTGCAGTGTGTATGGGACACAATACAAATGTAGTCACACAGGAATCATCTCTAAATTACTAACCTGACTCAACGAGGCTACCGCGTTTTCTGGCAAGAACATTTTCGCTCTGGCTTCACTTTGACAGGTGTTTAAACACTCTCTTTCTTTAGCATTCCTATTCATTTTCTCTCTTATTTTAGCAGCTCTTTATGAAGAGACACGTCATCCTGGCAGATATCAAACACATCCAAGAAAATGAAAGCATACAGAGCAAGAGAAATCAAACATAGAAAGAAAAGGAAAACATACTGATATGTAGTGACATCTGGGAACAGAACAATTCTCTAAAGAGGGCGCCTCACATCAAGGGACCTCAAAGGAGACACAAAACCAGCCAGGTGTCCCAGGGCTGCAGACCACACCGGGACTGGAGTCTCGATGAGCCTTTTTATTTTTGTTTTTCTCAGTATTACGCAACCAATTTGGTGTGCCAATTGGAGGAGTAGGATTTCTTACACCACTCCGACAGAAATATCCTCTTCACACAGACCTTTTCTTATGTTACCCCTCATATTCTTTCTGTCCCCTGCTTCACTTCCCGAGTGGCACTCTCTGGTGACACTGGTTGGTTCCCATGGTAGAAAATGACTTTCGAGGCACATCTTCCACAAATCATAACTCCTGAAGGTGTGGCATTGCATTGTTGGAGGTGAGCTGGGAAGAGGCTGTAATCTATTTAAGGAATGTAATTAAGGAAACCAGAAAAAAGGCAATGGATCCAATGTGCTTATGGGCCATTGTAAATGGACCCTAGTTTTTAATTGGTTTTAAGGACATGGTCATGAGTTGAATTGAGTCCCCCAAAATTCATATGTTGACATCTTAACCCTCAAGTTCCCCAGAATGTGACTGTATTTCAATATAAGACCTTTGAGGAGGTGATTGCAGTAAAATGAGGTCATCTGGGTGGGCTGTAATCCAATAAGACTGGTATCCTTATAAGAAGAGGAAGTTTAAGCCCTGGCTGGTGTGGCTCGGTGAATTGAGTGCCTGCCCGCAAACCAAAAGGTTACAGTTGGATTCCCAGTCAGGGCACATGCCTGGGTTGTGGGCCAGGTCCCCCATGGCGAGGCCTGCAAGAGGCAACCACACATTGATGTTTCTTTCCCTCGCTTTCTCCTCCCCTTCCCCTCTCTCTAAAAATAAATAAATAAAATCTTTAAAACAGAAATAAATTTAAAAAAAGAGAAAGGGGAGAAGTTTAGACATAGACACGTGCCATACAGAAGAATGACCATGTGAGGACACAGGAGAGGGTGGCGATCTATAAGCCAAGGAGAGAGGCCTCAGAGGAAACCAGACCTTGATCCTGGACTTCTGAGTCCTAAGTTCTTAGACTCCAAAACTGTGAGAAAGAAAGTTCTGTGGTTCAAGCCACCCAGGCTGTGTACTTTGTTACGGTAATCCCAGCAAACTAATACAGACATTTACTGTTGTCTGTAAAGCTACTTATCCATATGGTGAAGGTAGAGCGAAATGTCACAAGGCTTTCAATCTCATCACTATGCCACGTCACCTAAAAGAGGGGAAAAGAAAGGTTCTTCCAAAGCTCTGCTGTTACTTTATAATGGCTTTATGAATTAAAACGCTATCATTTGAAAAACAAAGTATATGTGTTTTCTCACATTCTGTGCTTGGATGACTAAAGGGGATTCAGTTTTTACAGAGTGCAGTTCTAGATTCTTTGTAAACATCTCCAGCTTCATCTTATTCTTTTTATGTTTTCTTGAAAAACTGGCAGCCAAGTACTTTCCAAGCAACAGAACACCAGTTGGGCACATTATGGATACAATTCTGCCTTAGCGGATTTTAGGAAAATGAAACACTGCTCAGTCAGGCCCACAGAAACCCTCGACGTGAGCTTAGTTAACGCATCCTGGCTCATTCCAAATTCCCATCCTCATGCGCGCCCCCACAGACAGCTTGGCTGGGCAGACAAGTTCACTTTACAGAGAGAGAAGAAATTTTGGAAAATGCAAAACCCCTTCCAAGAGAGGGAGGGCCACAGCAATCCCGAATCATCCATCCTCTCAGGCTGTGGGCTACCCAGGTTGCGAGAAACACATCTACCTGGAAGGAGGGTGCAAGGCAGCGCCCAGCAGGCCCCTCAGCAGCCCTTGGACAAACAGTGGTCTTCTACAGAGAGGCTGAGAAGCTCTTCAGAAAGAGCTTCTAAGAGACCCTGATTGAGGCGGACTGGTATTGACTTCAACTGGGTGATGCACTGCAGACAGGCTCCGTGCTGAGAGGGAAGACCCTGAAGTACACACAGAGGCCAGAGTACAATGCCCATCGTCATCCAAGAAGGAGCACATGTGAAGATTTTTTAAATAAATGACTGCTTCCTTTTGGAGTTTTTAGAATTTGCTGCCTACATTTCTAACAGAGAGAAAGGGCTCAGCCTCCTTTTTAGAAATACATTATACTAAAATCGTTCCTGCAGTTCCTGCCACTCATTACTGAACACCTGTTTTCACTGAACGCCCTGTTCTCTGACTTGGGTTCCACCTTAATTATCATGTGGCTGCCTCAGATGAAGTTCACAGGGGTCTTCCTGAAAAGGCAACAGAGTTGGAATTGTGAGTCCGCTCCTTAAACAGTAATCACCATCTGCTCACGGACTCTTTCTCTTTCGATGTAACTATATGAGGCTCAAACCTGGCTATTGCAGGAAATGAGTTATTTTGCAGCTTATAATACTAACAAAATGTATGTAGGAGTCTGGCAAAGAGATTTTGCCAAAATTGTACTTGACAATGGAAATGCCTGTTTGGGAACAGAAATATTAATGTTTGAATTCATCAAGGCACCCAGTACAGAACATGTGTGTTTTCGAACTGGACATTCTGTTCATTTCTATTTCAAGTCGAGAGAAGATACGCATTGTTAGTGAAGTGAAATTTTTGTTTGAAGCTACTCTTTTAAAAACTGCTCATCTCCAACAGATGTTTCTCACCTTGAGAACCTTCTGGAATGCTTACTGAAAACCCAGATTCTGAGACCCTCTATAAAAGCCTGATTTCCCTGGTCTGCAATATGGTCACCAGAAATGAGTATTTTTATCAAGCATCCAGGTGATTCTCATAACTGGCAAGTCTTTGAAACACCAATGTTCAGTTTGTAATGCCCTGGGATTCCTTCAGGGCCAGTACACCCTCTGAGGATGATGTGCCCCTGAAATAAAATGCACGAAAGTAAAGGAAAACCACAGTTATTCTACACCAACAATTGTCAACCTTCTTCATCTCATGGCACACATAAACTAATGACCAAAGTTCTGTGGCACACCAAAAAATAAATGACATTTTTTGCCGATCTGACCAAAAAATAAAAAGGGTGTAATTTTGATTCATTCACACTGATGGCTATTGTTATGTTAAATGGTTTTTAGTTTTTTTGTTTTTTTGACAATCATCTAAGGGAAAAGAGGTCAGTAGTGCCCTGGTTGAAAATCACTATTCTATATGATCTTCAATGCAAATCTTTTAAAAAATGTTAGCACACTATTATCATAGTAAACACATGTCTATTCTATTCAGCTGGAAAACTCTGAAACTTTCATAAAACGTTTTGTAGATCAAAACAACAAAAGCAGATCAAAGGAGATTTGTGTGACAACCAACCTAGAGAGTATTTTGAAATTAATTAAAAGCTATTTGCTAAAGTGGAAAAAAAAAGTTTTTTACATAAAGGAAAAATGTTGACTGAGACTCATTAAAAGTGATGGTGGGTGTCTGTGCAAATTACAGCAGGTTTGCTTTGCTACCTTACGACCCAGACAAGTTATGAACCAGGTAGGGAGCCAGAATAAGGACATTTTCTAATACAAAGTCTCAAAAACCAAAAATGTGCCCCAGGAGCTTTCCTAAGCAGCTACTTGTCTGTCAAAATAAGGAAACAGACCCATAAAAAATTAGACATGAGGAGAGATCCCACGGCAAGAGGTGGGCAGTAGACTTAGAGGAAAAGGGCAAAGACCATGTGGACAAACTTCTTGAAGGTGAACTTGAAAGAATAACAAAATTGTCTGAACATACCGAGATGAATGTCACTGAGGAAAGGTTTGGGGATGAGTATATAGGATCCTCAGCAAGCAAACAAACACAAGCAGGGAAAGCAAAATCTACGCAGGAAAGAAAAAGTAATCACGGTTTATACAGACTTAGCTGTTGTTAGCTTTTACGTGGAATACCAATGTAGTCAAAACTGCACTGTAAGAATGGTGGGAAGATGAGAACACAGGAGGATGGGAAATGTGTAAATGGGGCCGAAGGAAATGTGGAAAAGGGAGCTACAGCTTCAATTTCCACACTGTGAGGTCGGCAAGAATGTGTCATCCAAACAATCGATAATTAACAAGGTAAGCATGCTAGCTAAGACACTGGTCATAGACACTAGAGTTTAAACAACTTTACAATTTCTCGATGCCACTTAACTTTCTACTCAGTTTCTACCACTCTACTAGTATGTGACCTGGTCAAACAGAGATATTCATTTATTCGACAGTTTTCATGTCAGGCATATGTTTAGGGATAAGATACATTCAATAATATATGGAGGAAAGACAACTAACTGCCTTTAGTTCCTGGAGCTTCGTTTCTGGGGAAGGGAGACAACGAACAAATAAACACATAAACAAGATAATGTGAGCAAGTGCAATGAAGGAAGAGACAACTGTGGCTGGGGGTGGGCAGCCAAGTCTCTGTGAAGTGGGTATAGCTGGAGCCGAAACATGACCCAGCTTTTTGAAGAGGCAAGGGAAGACTATCCTGAATGTCCTGGACAAACAGGGGGCAGCAGCTGCCAAGGTCATAGGTAAGAATGAGCCACGCCTGTCTGATGACTAAAAAACAAGTATCACAGGGGTGGCGTAGGGGTGGGGGACAAAGTGGTAGGAGAGGAAGTCGGAGAGGTAGGTGAGGACTGTGGGTCACAGAGGATCCTATATGGCCTTGAGGGCCAGAGTATAAAATGTAGATTTTATCCCAAGGGCAATGAGAAGACACAGGAAGGTTTTGAATAAAAGAAGAGTCATGATTTATGTTTAAATGTATGGAAGATGAATTGCAGAAGGTTGAAAACAGAGGCAAGAGACCACCTGGAGTCCATTGTAGTTGTCTACCCAATGGATGGCCATGGCCTGGATGGTGGCACTAGAGACAGAGAGAAGTGAGTAGACAGGAGACACATTTGGGAAGAAAAATAGGCAGGACATGCTGGTAGATCTGTAGGGAAAACCCAAGGATGACTCCTCGATTTCTGGCTGGAATGAGTAAGTGGTTGGAGAGATGTAGGAATTTCACCTTTGGTGAAATGCAGGAAGCCAAACTTAGGGACTGCTCTGGAGGAGAGAATCAAGTCTTCTGTTTAAACCTTTACCCATGAGCCACCCATTAAGGATTCCAGCGGACCTGCCAAACTGTGTATTTGAACCTGGCTGGCAATCAAGGAGATGGCAGAGAGGCAGAAACAACCAGCCAACCCCCAGGGTAGCCATTCATTTCACCTTTTTGGATTGCTGGTCCTGCCTTCACTCTCTCCAGTGAAATCAGTATTGCACCAAGGCAGATTCGCCCCCTTCAAGCAAAGCTCTCTTCATGTTTCTCATTTGATTAAAAAAAATAAAACAAACCTTCAGTGGTTCCTACTGCCTCTGTCTTACAGTCTTGCCTTCAACCCAATCTCCATCTCGGGGCCTTATTTCTTGTCCTCCTTAGATACTGTTTGGCCTCCTGGATTTGTCCCCACAGTCCTCTAGGGTCCATTCCCTTCCAGCCTCATTTCTGCACTTCTCCACTTAGTGCCTTCTAGGCTCAAACTCTTGTCAGCAGGGTCTATGTATAGTTTATCTTTGAATTTTACCTTACATGTAATTGCTTTAGCTCAGGAAGTGTTTGTTGGAACAAGGTGTCCCTCTTTCTCCTTAATATCCCTGTAAAAATGAGACAATTTGAGGGATATAGTCACCATGCACATACTAACACAGCTTTCCAGAATATTCTTAAGCAAAATACCACTTTGATCCTATGTCAGCCAAAATTTCCTTAGTGTTAAGGGTTGGGGTGTTATACTTCCCAGGAGGTTTATATGAATAAAAACATCCAGACCCTTGAAATGAAAATAAATGGAGGGATTGTTTACAAGTGTAAGTGATACCAGTTAGACCAAGCTTTTTAAAGTACTGACATTTGCCCAAACAAAACCTGTTGCTTTTGTTTTTCATCTACCTGCTTCAAATGCGGGTGGAGGGCCCTGGACCAAATAGTTTATTTTCTGAAGACTATTTCTACCTCAGTAGCACTTTTACTTTAAGTTGAGACCTCAGTAAACATGACTCTTGCCTCCCAAGACTAGAGACTCACGGTTATTCTGTTACACTACAATTCCTCAAGAAAAGAGAACTTCCTGGATAGAACCTTTCCCTCTATCCAAATTAAAGGGGCTTAATTAGAGGACCAGCAATCCAGGGTTCTTAGCTCCTTCCCTACTTCAGTGACTAGGCACCAGGTGCAGGTTGACCCACCCCTGGGGCTATCCTTTCCAGCTGCTGGAGAGAAAATAAATGGAAGCCAAAGCTGTCCGGCATTTTACTCCCTTGACCAGACCTACTGCGCTACACAGACCAAAAAGAAGTAACTGGAGTTCAAATTTGTGCTCATCTTCTTTCTCTCCAAATGAATGACATTTGCACAGCGATCAAACAGACAAAGAAGAAAAATAAACCTAATAAGGAAATGGCTATATTAAAACTTGTATTTTTTTTCATCATTGAATTCACAAGAAAAAATAGAACTGGTTGAAAAACATCCATATACACTGAAAGCTGCGTCCGAGTCCACGACCGCTAGAGAAAAGCTATGCAGGTCAGCTCACAGCTCTGACTCCAGGGGGGACCCAGGTGGACCCTGGATGGGGAGCTGGGCCTTGGTGGCACCCAAAGTAGGGCAAAGCCGCCACCACCACACTATCTCCACCTGAGTGAACTCCTCCCTCTGTGCCCTTTGGGCAATATTTACAGAATAGAATCATATTACTTTAAACCTAATGTTTCACATTTTTATGGTTATTATGCAAATCTTTTATCAAAAAATTAGTTTTCAAGTGGTTTATTCTATTATATGAGTATATCCCAATTAATTCAAAATCCCTTGCTGTTTGACTATTAGTTATTTCCAATTTGATAAACATTGCTCCAGTGAGCAAGTAATTATTTCCTTGGCAGTATGCTTCTAGAAGTTGATCTGCTAGGTCTGACTGTATGCACGGTTCAAGGTTTTTAATATACATTACCAAGCTGCCCCCCCCCATAGGCTGCACCAATTTAAACGACCACAGGGCAACCATCTCCCAGGAATCATTCCTTTAAACTTTTGCTAGATCCAAAGGTGATCAAAGGCACCTTTTTTTCGATTTAATTGCTCATGCTGTATTTCATACATCAACTGATCATTTATGTTTTTTCTTTAAGTAATGTGGGCAAGTTACTTAACTCTTGTGCTTCAGTTTCCTTCATCTGTAAATGGAGATATTAATTAATGGTAGTTACCCTTATCATGCTGAATGAAGTAAGTCAGACAGAAAAAGACATATACCATATGATTTCACTTATATGTGCAATCTAAAGAACAACAACAAAATGAATAAACCAAACAGAAACAGATGGTTGCCAGAGGGGATGGATTGTGGGATTGGGTGAAAAAGATAAAGGGATTAGGAAATACAAATTGGTAGTTACAAAACAGTCATGGGGGTGTAATTACAATATAGGGCATACAGTCAATGACATTGTAATAACTACGTATGAAGGCAGATGAGTACTTGAAACATCAGGGAGATCACTTTGTAAAGTATGTGTTGTCTAACCACTGTGGTGTACAACTGAAACTAATATAAAATAATACTAAATGTCAAGTGTATTTAAAAAATAAAATTTAAAACATTGTAGTTACCCTATATGGATGTTGTGAAAATTAAAAAGTTAATTCAAGCAAGCACTCAGAATAATGATTAGATATTTTGAAAAATGCCTGTTCATGTTCTTCACTCATTTTTCTATTTGAGTGTTTGCTTTTTTCTTATTAATTTCTTTTTCTTTATAGTTTTTAAGAGGTCTTATTACATTAAAGTACTAAGCACTGTTTTCCTTGTACAATGCAAATATTTTGTGAACTTTATGATCTCCTTTGTGAATTTGTTGGTGGGTTCTTTTTTTACCATATGGATGCTTAGAATTATAATATCATTAAATTATTTACTTTCAATCAGAATAAATTAGAAATCAAATATTTAAATAAGAGAACAACAGCAAAGTAAAGCATGTTTCCTAGTAGCTCTAGTTTGTAAGAAAGAAAAGAACTGATAGATTTGACTCCATAAAACTTGAACGTTACATAAAAAACATAAACAAATATAGGAGGTTAAGCTAAACATGGAAAGATATCTTCAATATGTAATATACACAAGGCTAATATCCTTAACCTACAGATCAGTAAGAAAACATAAAATAAGGGAAGGTTATAAATAGGCAATTCAGAGAGATAAAAAAAGATGCCCTGCTTCACTCATAATCAAAATAAGAAATTACTTTTTTACAAATTGATTTACAAAGATCTTTAAAAGTTAATTAGGCACGACACTAGGGTCCCATGGTTGTTCAGAGTGCTCCGTGCACAGGGTCACAGAGGCAAGGCAGACTGGGAACTGCACTCCTGCTCATGTTCCGCTGGGAAAGCCATTTGCCTGAGAACTGCCTCACCCAGAAAGAGTGACTTCTTATTTCTCACAAAGCACCACAAGTAGGGTCTAAGGGAGACCCTGTTACGCAGTGCTGGTGAGAAAGAATGCAGAAAAGGAATTCTCATGTATTGGCTGTGTGATACAGCCTCCATGAGAATAACTAAAGTCTATCAAAACAAATACACAACTCTTTGACCCAGCAATTTCACTGCTAGGATTTTCCTGGTACATGTAGTTCAAGATGTTTAGATAAGGGTGTTCATTCAGCATTGTTCATAACAGCATACACATAAAAAGAACCCAGAAACAATAAAGAATATAAACATAAAATATAAAAACAATAGCGAGTTACTTTAAAGGAAATTATGATATATCCATTTATAATATTTTGTTTATAAGATTAAAGATGTAAATATGGAAATATTTCAAACTTAAAAATCTCAAAGTATAGAGCAGAAAGTATTGTATGTCTTGCTGGTGTTTTAACAAAGATACATACATAAAACTATCTGGAATGAAAAAGAGCTGTGCATGCTGGGTTATATAAATCTAAGAAGGAGTAAAGTCATTTTTATACTGAATCATCATGTAAAGTTTGACTTTGGCCATGTGCATGCTGTTTTCATTAAGGAAAATAAACTTTATCCACTTTTACCCTTTATGATTTCTTCTTATATAACGTACACAAGGAAATCAGTAAATATCCTGAACATGATAAATATAAGGCCCTGACCAAAAATATGGAAACCAAGAAACGCAGAGAGATAAAGATCCTATCACAGCCTAAGTAATCCTGCATATTTTGTTCACTTGTGTTCTCTTGTCTCCTAAAAATGAGAATAGTGATTGTGTCTGTGCTTTCAACTCAAGCTCAGAGGCTGAGCAGGAAAGAGCTGGTCTGTGGTGTGGTGGGTGGGAGTGGGGTGGGGCTGAGGGAGACTGGAATAGTTACTGGATTCAGACACCACCCTTCAGACAACAGAGCCGGAGTAACGTGCAACTCTTAAAGTAAAAAAGAGTAAGGGTAACACATATCTCTCATTCACATAGTCACTGGCTTAAAGTAGTAGAGCTGTTCATTGAGAATATTGGTACAGTCATTCATATAATCAACAAACATTTATTGTGTCAAATCCACTATGCCTTGTACTTGGCAATGGGAATGCTGGAAGTCTTAACCCTTCTAAAGCAAGAGAGACCAGAGGATGTAGAAACCACACTATTTGGGAGCACACCCATTTAGCCTGTACTTAGAAATAATGGATCCAAGCCTCAATAAAATACTAGCAAACTAAACCCAGGAAAATATTAAAAGTATTGTATATCATACCCAAGTAGGCTTTATCCCAAGAATGCAAGGTGTTTGTTTAACATCTGAAAATAAATTAATATAATATGCTATATTAACAGAATAAAGAACAGAAACCATTTTATTATCTCAATAGAGGCAAAAAAAAAGCCTTTGAGAATATCCAACACTCTTTTATGATAAAGACACTCGCAAACTAGGAGTAGAAAGAAACTTTTTGATAAAGGGCATCTATGAAAAAACCACAGCTAATATGACATTTACTGGTGAAAGATTGACCTTTTTACCCTTAGATCAGGAACAAGACAAGGATGTTGACTTCTATTTAACATTATACTATAGAAGTGAGAGAACATTATATTGTATAATGAGTGAGCACAGTCAGACAAGGGAAGAAATAAAAGACATTTAGATTGGAAAGGAAGAAATAAAATTATCTTTACTTGCACATGATCTTTATAGACAGATATTATGTATAGTATGATCTTGTATATATAGAAATCCACTGAAAAAACCATTAAGACAAAAAATGAGTTTGGCAAAGATGCAAGCTACAATTTTTGTTTATCTATAAACTAGCAAGGGACATTCTGAAAATGAAATAAGAAACAATTTCAGCCCTGACTGGCAATTAGTTGAGCAAAGGTTGCAGGCAGGTCTGCAGTCGGGGTGCGTGGGTGTGGGAGACAACCAACTGATGTTTCACTCACACATCAATGTTCTCTCCCTCTCTTTATCCCTCCCTTCTCCTCTCTTAAAATATAAATAAATAAAATCTTTATAAAAAAAAAGAGTACAATTTTATTTATGATAGTATCAAACAATAAAATCTTACAGATAAACTTAACAATGGAAGAGGAAGGCTTATACACTAAACAATCTATTGTGGAAAGAAATCAAAGATTTAACTAAATGGGAAGACATCCATATTTATAGGCTGAAAGACTTTTGTTAAAATGGAGATATTACTCAAACCGGTCTATAAGTTTAACACAATTCTTAGCAAAGTCTGAGGCTGGCTTTTTATACAGAGATTGAAAAACTGATTAGAAAATTTATACAGAAATGCAAGGAGACCAGAATAGGCAAAAGAATCTTGGAAGGGAAGAACGGTGTTAGAAGACTTACACTTTATGTTTCAAAACTTACTACAAAATTACAGCAGTCTAGACAGTGTGACGTGTTAATAGATGTCAGGTCAATGGGACAGAATTGAGAGTTCAGAAATAAATCCTTACATGCAGGTATATGGTCAATTGATATGTGACAAGGGTGCCAACACAATTCAATAAAAAGGAAGAAGAAGCGTCTTTTCAACAAATGGTGCTCGGCAACGGGATATGCACCTGCAAAAGAATGAAACTGGAAACCTACATCAAACCATAGAAAAAAATTAACTTAAAATATATCACAGACCAACATATAAGAGTTAAAATATAAAACTCTTAGGAGCAAACGTAGCTGACATTGGTTAGGCAATGGTTTCTTAGATATAACACCAAATATACACATGAAAGGAAAAAAATTGATAAATTAGACACAATAAAAATTTTAATACTATGAGTTGCAAACCATACTAGCAAGTAAGCACAAATACAACCCAGAGAATGGGAGAAAGTATTTGCGAATCATATATCTGATAAGGGACGTGTATGCATTATATAAAGAATTTTTGTAACTAAATTATAGGAAGGCAAATTGCCTAACTAAAATCACCTTATTTGGGCAATTGCACTCTTAGATATACACCCAAAAAAGAAAGACAAGTTCACCAATCATCTGTACGTGAAGATCAGGACAGCATTATTTGTAACAGCCAAAACGTAGAAACCACCGAAATATTCATCAAACTAATGAATGAATAAATAAAAGATGGCATATACACACAAAGAAATGCTGTTTGGAAATAAAAAGAAAGTACTGACATATGCTATAATGTGGATGACCCTGGAAAACATCATGCTAAGTGAAAGGAGCCAGTCACAAAGGCTATGTGTTATGTGAATATATATGAAATGTTTAGAACAAGCAAATCCACAGAGACAGAAAGCAGATTATTGGTTAATTAGGGGGTGGAGGATGAGAACAATGCGAATAGGGATTAATGATTGCACAGTGCGGTGAATGTACTAAAAAACAATAAATTGTACACTTTCAGTGGGTAAATTTTAGGGTATGTTAATTATATGACAGTAAAGCTATTTTTAAAAATAGAAATAATGGGTCTAACTGCATGTTTTCAGAAATAATTTTTAATGGTCTTTCTAGATCCCAGGAAAATAGATGCAGCCTTAAGCTGAAAGGTTCAAAAATGCCTGAAATCAAGAGAGTGAAAAGTAAGCAAACCTGTAAACCTATAATTATAATTCTTACAAAAGCCCATATGCATAGTAACAAGTGTGAACTATTGGACTCTGTGGTACTCATTCCTGAGACTCAAACAGACTTTCCCCATTTAGTGTTTAAGATGAGAATCATCTTCACCATCATAATTCCTAGCAGCTCCTCTAGGCTTAAACAAGTGGATAGCTGAGACCAAAGAGAACAGAAATCTTTACACCTTTTATAAAGCCACAGTTTAACCACTAAGAAGACATGAACAAAATACTTGGAAGAGTAGAAGGTCTGACATTCTCAGAGAACACCAACGTGAATATAAAACTTAGACATGGCAATCAAATGTTCTTTGGTCATCGTTGGTTTTATATTGTTATTGCAAATTGGATGATGGTAAAACTTCAGGGAAATGGAGTTATAGTAATAGGCTTAGAAAATCCAAGTGGATATGAGAAAATTATTCCACTCTCCCAACATCAAAACTTGAGTCACAGCCACTACCATCCCGTAAACAACAGAACAAAAGCAAAACTGGAAACACCCTCTCCACTCACGTTGTCTGGATCGGTCATATCAATCCATGCAAACTCTTAAACAACCAAACAGAGGCCTCACAATGCAAGTCAACTCACACCATGAGCTATTTCTCCCAAATATCTTTTATGGTCAAGAATAACTTTTTGTCTAAATTACTTTTATCCAAATAAATGGCACACTCTCTGGACATGATTAGTCATTTTATTGGGAAGTATAGCAATCTGGATTGTTTGTTGTTTTTTTTTTTCCCTACCGGGTAAGAGCTAAGACAGTTAGTTACATTTTAGGGCCCTATTCTGCTTCTTGGTTATCATCTATGGAATATTCCTTGGTTTTTGTAAATGTGAAATTCACTCTTCTAATAATAACCCCCCCTTACTACTTTGTGGCAACAGAACTAAATTCAGGATAGTACTTTATACTTGAGGTGCTGGAGTACGGATTTAAATCTCTGCCTTGCCAGTGCAGAAATTCAAAACTATAACTCATTCTTGAAATAATAGAAGTCACACTGCTTCAAAAACAAATAAAAGTACACAAAATAACTTTCTAAAATTAAGATCCAAATCAACACCCCACCCCCAAATCTCCAAAAAGCCATCAATATGAAGTCTCCCTTGTTCTGGAGTTCTGTACAACCTTGTCACTAACAGTAAGGGAAGGCGTGATCTTTTGGGGGTTCTAGTTTCTCTCCTTTGCAGATGGTTCTTTCTTTAGGGCATTGACCTAAGCCCCAGCAAAACTCATGGTATTTCAGGGAGTGAGGCTCTAGAGTATAATAAACAAACCCATGTGGGCAAAGGTTGGGCTGATAGAAGTCTGTCTCATTGGAGACATCCTGGAGCTGATTAAAAAACCTTCACTGGTGCCCTGTCATTTCCTCTCAGTAAGATCCTGTTGATGTTTACACAATTTTGAAAGTGTATCAAATTTCTCAAGGAATAATGTAAATGGCCCTTTTGGGGTATTTTTCACTGTCAATGGAAAATATCAAAATAGAACCCTTTAAATTGATTTCATTAACCAATCACAAGAAACACCACCCAAAAGTTGTTTATCCCTATGTTTCTGGACAAATACCAGACATACCTTCCTTTTTCTTTTTTCGTTTAATTAAATGAAAAAAAGAAAAGAAAATAGGGCATTGTAACTCAGAAACGTTACACACGTTTCCATAAAACGAACTTTAGCACTCAATAAGAGTTCATGAGGTATACTCCCCAAAGTGTATAGCTTGTGTGTCTAACATAAACAACACAAGAATCACTTGAAACAATCAATTTTTTGTGTAGTTAGTTACTAATCATACTAAGCATTCAGTGTTCTGCCAGGGGAAGAAAAAGCACATCTACTCCAGAAAAACACCAAACCATAAATCAGTTGAAAAGCTTGAAAGAATGCAATTCTGGTCTGTTCAGAAGCCAAGCGTAAATACAGAGAAACCTGTTGGCACGTTTATCTTTCTAAGTTTCGCGTTTTAAAACCACAGTACTACGCAAATGGCGTTTCTCGTAAATTTCAGGCTCAGAAGTAATTCAGATAAAGACCGAAGAGAGGCATCCCGTGCAGAAAATGGAGCCTGTGCCTTTAAGGTAAAATCGGCTGGATCCCAAAAGGCATTCCACTTTTCCACGACAAAGAGTTTGGGGCAGCGCTGCCTCTCGGGTTTCTCCGAGGGACTCCGTGGGTTCGGGCAGAGCAGAACTAGTCGGGGAGCCCCCAACCGTCTGGAGCCCAGTGCTGGCCGGAGCCACGGGAGCGCATCGCGTGCGCCCCGGACTCACCGCTGCTGGGCTGCGGAGACAGCGTGGAGACCGAGGTCTGGCCCATGTCTAGGGTCGCAGGGCCAGGTCCAGTGATCACGCGGCTCTTTTGGTCCTTTGATCATGGGTCCGCTCACAGACAGATTTCCAAGCGTTCATTTCCCGGTCGTGCAGAGCTGCCCGCGGTCCCACACCTCTTCCCTGCACGGGTCTCACTGCCCTGCCGGCCGCAGCCGGCAAGGCGGATCCTGCCCAGCGGATGCCTGTCATTCCTCTATGCAGATTAGCCGGGGTCAGGGGTCACGGAGGAGGAGTGAGGGGGAGTGAGGGGGAGAGGGCCAGACGGAGGGGAGCAGGGGGAAGTGGCGGACCAAGGAATGGGGAGGGGAGAGGGCCCGGTTGTGTGAGACCGGCACATTCCCCTCCCACCATAGTAGTAGATATTTCAGGCGACTCCCTTTTAACTTAAAAGGTCCAATGTCAAATGATCCTTTAGCGCTGGAAGAAACGGAATTACTTAGCCACAGTACTTAAGAAAATTTGTTTCTTTGAAGTTAACTTCCTTCCTAACATTGTGTTTGCACTATTACAGCACTATTAGATGCCTCTTTTGTTGTGCATTTTTCTAATTAAAAAAAAAAACAATTTCCTTTTAACAAATAGAATAAAAAAAGCAAACATTGGTGGCCTCCCTCAGGCTGCACAATAAACCTGAATGTTGTATCTACGTACGTGTGAGATTGATAAAGCAGACTCTTTACTCTTTCCCACCTAAAGCCTGGGGTGCTCACCTCTCCTATATCACAAATGAATCACCGTGAGGACTGGGAGACCACATGGCAAGGTGTTTGAGATATATTGACACAACAGGTGAAGACAACAAAAACAATTTATTTTAAAAGATAGTATTGGCCCAAAATTGAATTAAATTCTACTATAACATCCTATTAAATCTCAGTCTTCTTCCAAATATGAACATACCCCTGTCTAGCTTACTCAGTTGTTGGAGTGTCTGCAGGTGCATCAACGTTTGCCGGGTTCTGGTTTGACCCCAGTCTGGGCATTTACAGGAGGCAGCACACTGATGTTTCTCCCTCTCTTCCTCTCTCTCTCTCTCTCTCTCAAGTCAATAAATATATCCTTGAGTGAGGATTAAAAGCAAACAAAACCCCCCAAATATGAATTTGTATATACTCTTGGTATATACAATTGATGACTAATTAGTATGATGACTAATCTAAGCCATATATATACAAGGGTTGGCAGAAGTTGGCATGCAGTTGTGAGTACACAAAACAGAGCTCATTCTTCTATTATTATTTGTTTATTATTATATTATTTTCCATACAAACAACGGTAAGCCTACTTTTGCCCCACCCTGCATGACCTGGAGAGGTACAGCACACTGAATGACACCTGATGTTTCACCATAAACCACAGAAACTGGGAAAGAGCGCTACGTGCTCTAAAAAAATCCCCAAAACCTTAGGAATCCATACCTTTGAAAATACACTTCGAAAATAGCAAAGCATAGTATTTTCAGACAAAAGGTAACTGATAAATTTCAGCACCAAAACACAGATGCTCATTACAGAATATGATAAAATTATTTTAAGAACATACAAGGTGGAAACTAGGATCCTTATAAAAGCATGATAAAATTAAAAATCATTAAATATCTGGTTAAATGCAAAAGATTAGATGTATCTCTGTGTTGCTTTATTTTTTTAAAGATATTTTCTTGTTTGTTTCATCATAATTGCCCTAATTTTTAACACCCCCAAAGCCCGCCCTTGATTGTGGGGAAGCCACCCCAGAATAGTGTGGTCAGTTATCCACTTCCCTTTGCCCAATTCACTCTTGAGAAACCCTGATTTTTTTAAAATGAAATTGAGGATTAAGATGTGAGTTCAAAGTAGAATATTGAAATTAACCCTAATTAAATTTCCTTAAAAGTACAAAAATGTGTTTTGGGAACACATCCCAACTGGGGAGTTCAGCAGTGAAAGTAAACAATTATAATGATTTTTCCATTTCTTTGCTTTAAGTTGTCTTAAAACAACAGCAAAAAGCCCAGGTTAAGTGTTCTCTCCACCTAAATTTGAGAGGAGGGGACTTGTCACTCTTTCTTCCACTGATAGAATCTAATTTAAGATGGAGATCATTGATTAGAGGAGATACGTATTAAATGTTGCACAGTCAAATATGTAAATGTAATTATCTTTAAAGATTGGCAAAAATCCCACTTTGAGATACAGTATTTTTGCTCTCATTACTTCTTTTCCTTGAGAAACAATACCATGTCTCTTATTTTCTCCTGCGGATTCTTATTTCAAACATCAAAGTGGTACTACTCCATCATTCCAGTCTTTCGGTATTCACTAAATCCATCTATATTTATTCAAAACCTTTCATGATTTGCTAGTTAATATAATCTTAGCCTCATCTGGGATTCTTATAATCCCCCGATCAGGTTACGAACTTTTCTCTGAAACTTTTCCAGTTCCATTACATTATCTGTGAAGCACGTCCACCAAAGCTGCAGGAAGTAGGCACTGGGGTTCCTTTAGATGGCAGGACACTTACTCCATCTGATTTCCAGAGCTTCTGATGGGGCTTGGCACTGAAGGAGGCCTTCCATCACAGCTAACAAACTCCTCAAATGAACACAGACGAAGTCTACAGAAACCACTAAATTTCATTTCTAAGTTGTAACATACAGTTTAGAACTTAACACAGGTATTTAAATATAATTGTCCCCCAAACTGCCTTAATCTTTTCTTATTCTGCTATTATCCAACCAACTCACGGATATGTAAGAGATCTGGGTGTTACTCCCATGAGTCTATAGTTTAAATGGTGGGAATGCGTAAGGTCATCTGAAAAATATGGGTATTTCTTACCTCTTTCCAAGGAATTTATAAAGATGCTAAGTGAGATCAGTGCCAACATTCAACTCTGAGGAAGCCATCTATAATTCTTCAGCATTTATCTCATTGACCCTGCTATTTGGACTATATTTCTCCACCAATCTTTTATCCAGTGATGCCTTGACATTAAACCAGTTTAATTTGGGGCAGAGGACAAGACTGATTTGTGATTTATAGCGTTCGCCAGTCTCCAAGATGTACATACTCCTACAATGGCCAATTCAACAAGTGGCCCAGTAGCTTGAAAAGTTTATGGCAAATGCTTTGCAAAATTCCTGGACGTAAAACAACTGGCTTGGAGGAGCTGACTTCAGCACACCACTACTTTCAACTTTTGTAATTCACTGTCACCAGATCATACCAGGACCGCATTTGAGGAATCATTCATGTTAAGCCTTCCTAAAAATACACAGTGATGGCATCTACCAATCTTTCCACTAACAGTCTATCTAAATATCTTCCAATCCTTGAAAAACCCTCTGTGATTTATTCATTCAATTCTGGTAAGAAATTAAGCATGGACTGGTTAGAGCTTCCTCTTCCTGAAACTGGATTGCTTGTTAACAAAGAGGTTACACTTATTGAGGTTTTCAAGCATTCTACCCTACCACACCGACTGCACTGGCTTGCCTGATGTGGGGTTATTATTAAACTCACCCATCTGGGGTAACCAGTGTTACACTTGCACTCCTAATGAGTGGAAATCACTGTATCTCTTAGATAAAAAGTTTTGTTTTTTTAAATATATTATTTATTTATCTTTATTGGGGAAGGGAAGGAGAGAGGGAGAGAAATATCAATGTATGGTTGCCTCTTGTGTATCCCCTGCTGGGAACTGGCCTGCAACCCAGGCATGTGCCCTGACTGGGAATACTAGATAAAAAGTTAAAAGCAGACATAAACCTAAACTTGGGCATTTATTTGTAGGAAACTTGCCTACTAGGTCAAAGTGAAAATGGCAGATCTATACTCTAGTGGCTAGAGAAGATGGTTTACAATTAACTACTGTCACCACTACTAAGTCCTGTCACTTAAGTCACTGCCAGCCTGTCCAGGGCACCAACCTAGACTTGGAGTGGGAGAAAGAACGAGCGCTTCATCCCTAAGAGCGTGAATGCCATGAACACAATCCTGGGTGTTGGCGCTGTCCAGATGCTGCCAGCTGCGCTAGGACCATTCTGAGACACCAGCATTTGGAGGAGAGAAGGATTAGGAAGGGTCGCAGGAGATGACATGGTTGATTGCAGCAGTGGTGGCAGTGGAAGCCACAGTGGCAGGTGATGGGTATGTGCAAGTAGGTGAAGGTTCTCTTCCTTGGCACCCATATTCCTGAACTTAGCCACGGAGAGCCAGCGAATTACTGACATTTCCTTGAATAACGGAAACTGCAGTCTCAGGAAGCCCGTTCTTAGCGGGAAGGAGGTGAAACTTAGTAAATAAAACTTAGAAATTGTCCAAATAGGATTTTCAAAAATATGTTTGTTTTCCAGATACAATGGTCAGACAAAACAACAGAAATTCACAGATTCTTTAGAGCATCATTTTAGCTAATTATTTTCTTTCCAATTATTATCAGATTTATTAAAAAGAAGAACACTGTCTTTTCCCCCTTCTTCTGATGGAAGTGCTAGTGGGCAATTTTTAAACTGCTTATTTTAACACAAGAGGTTCTAATAATTAGGTAAAAGAATATATAACTCAGAATCTAAAAACTGATGTGTAAAACATCTTAAACACTAAGATAGTTTTTTTTTTAGAATATCCACTGTTTTTTTAAAAACTTTGTATTACCCCAAAACTTGGATACAGTTTGTGAAATACAGTTTACTTTAAAAAATATAACTACTGAAAAGCAAAGTTTTACTATATCTTATAATTTCACTTGAAATTCTGTATATGTAGCTAGTATTTACTTTTCAAAAATATTACTCTGTAGCAATTGCAACCAAATGTTTCCTATGCTGCTTATTTCGACAATTCTGAGAGATTTTAATTTTAACACAGTAATCTAAGCAAATCAAGGAGAACTCTGGTTAAGAAAAAAAATGACAACTTTGGGCCTTTTAGTTATATTTTGCATCAGCAGGAGAGAAAACCACATTCCACAAGTATTAGAACAGGAAACCAACCTGTAAGGCAGGCTTTTCTTTCCTATTGTTCTCATATTTTTATAGATTTATTTCCTGAGTTTTCCTTCTGCTGCTTGCTCAAGCTAAAAGGATTAACAAAATACCCAGGTCCTGCCTTTGTGCAGAGGGTGTGTTGTACCTCACGTGTGCCTGCTTACTGATTGAGCTGGGCTGCGGGAGGATTTACTCTGGCAAATAAGAACCTCAGGGGGTGGAGCTGGAATTTCCTCTTCGAAAAATCTTCCTCCACCCCAGGAAAAAAAGGTATGTGATTTGCTGCACATCACTTCATAAGAAAAAGAAATTACTCGCTCACTGTACTTAAAACTCTGATCACTGCTATAAAATTAATAATCTTTAATTTATTGACTAAGAATCTACAGAGTCCTTGCAGACATCTTTAATAACTACTCCCCAGTTTACAGAAAATTAATTGTTTTAAATAAGGTCCAAATCACTGTTTTATTAACCATTGCATCCTTCCCTAGAATATACCAAGGTATTGGGCACACAGAGGGCACTTAATTATATATGTGGTAAATAAGGCAATAAGCATTCAGGTTATCTCCTTGATTACAGCAATCTGAGGTATGGATGGGAAAACATGTCCATTAGGAATGTGTGTATGATTGTGGTAATAGTATGGGCACTCCACTGCGAGACAATATCAAACCTGGCAGTGACTGTGAATTTCCTTTTCCATGCCATTTTATTAACACTCACCTGGACGTTCAGTCAGAATTCACAGAGGACGTCTCACGGGGACCAGTACCTCTGGTGCGTGAACGTGAAGTGAGGTACAGAACTGCCCCTGGTGGGATTTATAGTACACACAGGGTGGGGCCAAAGTAGTTGTACAGTTGTTCCTATGGAGAACACTACAATAATTAATGAATAACACTACAGGAATAAATTGTGTTTCATGTACTCACAACTCTAAATCTACTTTTGCCTCTCCCTGTGCAGCAGTTACACCCTGTTTGGGGGGGGGACACATTCCAAAATGCACTTCGTGGATTCCCCAAATGGTAGGCAGTACTGAACCCTAAGTGTACTGTTTTTCCCTATATGTACAGACCTATAAAAAAGTTTAAGTGATAAATTAGGTCCAGTAAGAGATTAACAGCAACAATAATAAAATAGGACACTTGTAACATATACTATTGAAAAAGTTATGTGAATGGCTTTGGGGTCATTACTAAGTGAAATAAGGGTTCCCTGAACCTAAGTACCTGGATTCTGTCCCAGTTGGTCTGATAACCAAGAGGGCCACTCGGTGGTTAACAGGCAGGGAGAGCACCCGGCCTGGACATGGGACAAAGGGATGATTCATATCCGGGACAGGAAGGAACGGACAACTCAAGATTTCGTCACGCTGTCAGAATGGCAGTAATGTAAAATTTATGAACAGTTTATTTTTGGAATTCTCCATGTGATATGTTCAGATCACAGTTGACCATGGGTAACTAACATCACGGAAAGCAAAACCACCGATGGGGGTTACTGTACATGGTGAAGGGTGGGTGTTGTGGCTTACAAGTAAATGATTACAGTAGTGAGTACTGGCACAGAGTTAAGAATGAACAATGGGCTTATAGAGGGAAGGCTCTGAACTCCAGTAATTGCTAAATTCAAATCTCTCCAATACAGAGTCAGCTATTCTTTCTGAAGATGCCTCAAGACCATAAAGCACTTCTTAGATCAAAGAAAGATTCAAGTCTGATAATGCTATTAGTTTTAGCTGTATGTGTTTATTTATTGCTTGCAGCTTTTTGACAAATAATCTCAAAACTCTAACATCTACCTATTTCAAGCAAACAGTTCAATGAATTTTGGTAAATGTACAGTACAACCAGCACCACAGTGAAGTTTTAGAAAATTCTGAGGATGCTAAATAGTTCCAACATGTCGTTTTGTGCTTAATCCCTGCCTCACTCCTCTGAGACCAGGCAACTGCTGGCCTGCTTTCCATCCCTATCAGTTAGACTTTCCTAAAATTTCATGTAACTGGAGTAACACCATGTGCTGTTTTTATGTTGGGCTTTTTTCACTTACTATTTTTAATACTTATCCATGTTGTTGTATATATCAGTATTTTGTTCCTTTTTGTTTTGAGTAGTGGTCCATTATATAGCTCTTCCCAAAGTTTATATACCCATTTACCAGTTAATGGGCATTTTGGTTATAATGCAATGTATTTCATTGCGTTCCTATTCTGTGAAAATACATAAGGGTCTATATTATACATGCACAATAGTTCTATATAAATGGGAATTCATTACTGGTTCATCATTGAACTAAAAATATTTATTATGCATATCCTTTGTACCAAGTTCAGTTCCAGGTATTTGAGACATAGAATTATACAAAAAGTAAAAATACCTAAACTCATAGAACTTATATTTTAATGAGACAACAGAAAATGAGAAATTAACATAACAAATCAGTAAACTTTATAGCAATTTAGAAGAAGAAAAGTGCTGTGAAGTAAACAGAGAAGGACTGGATTGGCATGTGATGGTCAAAGCAGTCCTACTGCAGAGGTGATATTGAAACATAACCTGGAAGCGGGTGACAGAGTTAACCATGTGGCTATTTGGGGGGAGAGTGTTCAAGCAGGAACACCAGTGAACATAAAGACAGGCGTATGCAGTTGGAGCAGAGTGTGGGAAGGGCTTTGTGGTTGACCATAAGGACTTGGGCTTTTACAAGTGAGATGGGGAAGCAATGACAGTTTTAGATAAAGGAATGACATGATCTAGGTTATATTTTAAGGTCCTTATGGCTTCTGAGTGGAGGCTAGAGACAAAGTTAGAAGCAGTGAGACCAGGAGAGAGAGCAGGAGTAATCCAGGCCAGGGATGACAGTGGTTCAGGCCAGGTGGACAGCAGTGGTACTGGTAAAATTGTGGGTGCATTTTAAAGTACAGCCAAGTTTCTTCAGAGGTTGAATGTAGGGTGTGGAAGAAAAGAAGTGGAGCAGGGATGACTTTAAAATTTTATTTGAGCAATCAGAAGGATGGACTTGCCATTAATTAAAACGGGCACAACAGTGAACGGAGTGGGTCAAAATTATAAGTTTAATTTTGAGATGTTCAGTAGACATCCAAGTGGAGAATGAAACAATCCTAGGTGCCACGAGAGAAAAACAATCCATCTCCACCTAGGCAACCCTAGTGCAATTGAGGGTCAAGAATATGGAGAAAGTCAAACAGTAGTGAGTAGAAAAGACAGATTCTTCTTTGAGGAATCACAATAAATCCAAGAAAACAACTGATATTTTTTAAATGTATGTATGTATGTATGTATGTATTTTTAGAGAGGGGGGAAGGGAGGGAGAAAGAGAAGGAGAGAAACATCGATGTATCTCGGTTGCCTCTCCCATACACCCAACTGGGGACCTGGCTCACAATCCAGGCGTGTGCCTTGACTGGGAATCAAACTGGTCACCTTTTGGTTCACAGGCTGGCACTCAATCCACTGAGCCGCACCAGCCAGGGTAAAAACAATAGACTTTTATTTTTGGGATATAAAAATCTATTTTTTGGATATAAAAAAGTTGTGAAATAACTGTCAACTTAGAATTCCATACCCAGAGAAATAATCATTCACTAAAATCAAGTACTCACTCACTAAAAGAGACTGATCACTAAAGGAACTACAGACTGTTCTTCAGCAAGAGAGAAAGGAAGCCCAGATTAAGGGTGAGATGCAAGAAATAACAGTGAGCACAGAAGTGGATAACATGAGGTGAATTAATAAACTCTGGGGTATGTAAAATGGAAAAGTAGTCAGTGGATTTTTAGCATTAAGGCATTAAGGTCTTGATTTTGAACAGAAGGAGTTCAGACAAACTAAAAATGTTTGACTTTTGTTATAAAAATGTGTTGTTTAAAATAATGAGAAAAAGAGTAATCCATTTCCAAAAAAGTAATTAAAAGAAAGGGCATATAAAAAAGTCTCACAAATTCAAATAATGAGAAAATAACATGAGAGCAAATACTGAAAAAGAACATGGTAAAAAAAAGATGGCACAAATTTAGATGATGGATGGAAGCCCCAAACGGTAAATGTATAAATTATGTGAGGAATATTCTCATCTAATGACAGAGACTTGAAAGATTGGAAGGAGGAGAAATGCAATGCACCTCTCTATCTGCCAGTTTTAGGGGACGCAACTGAAATAGCAAAAGCTAGAAATAAAAGTTAAAAATGCATACCAAGTAAATACTCAGATCAGCAAAGGAAAATTAGTATATCAATAAAAGATTAATTAAAGTTGAAATCAGGCCCTGGCTGGTGTCGTTCAGTGGATTGAGTGCAGGCCTGCGAACCCAAGGGTCTCTGGTTCAATTCCCAGTCAGGCCACATGCTTGGGTTGCAGGCCAGGTCCCTGGTAGGGGTTGTGTAAGAGGCAACCACACACTGATGATTCTCTCCCTCTCTATCTCCTTCCTTTACCCTTTCTATAATCTAACAAGGAGACAGATAAAAAATTATCAACTATGCATCAGAACTTTGAAATACAAAAAGCAGAAACTAACAGAATTACAAGGATAAATTGACAAAGCCATAATATATGGAAATATTTTAACAAATAAAAAAGCAGTAAGACCAAAAAGACAAAACATTTTTAAGGTTATGGATTTGAACAATCCACTGACAAGCCTGTTGTAATAGACATACATAGAGACCTGTATTCCTGAAATAGTAACTGAATATCGAGTAAACACTGAGTAATAATAGAAATCTCAATAAATTTTAAAGAATTCATATAATACAAACCACTCCGGTCTGGGCACATACAAGAGTCAACCAATGAATGCATAAAAAAGTGGAATAACAAATCTATGTTTTCTTTTTCTCTCTCTAAAAATCAATAATGGAGAAAAAAATATAAAAGATTTATTCAGGGAGAAATAACATACAGAAATAAATTGGTAAGTATTGAACTGATGAAGCTAAAAAAAAAAGGACAAGAAGTCTAGAATAAGTAATTGAAATGTAGCTGAAGACAATTTAAGATGAAGAGCAGAACCGCCTGGTAAGTTTTAAGAACTGAAACATCACTAATAGAAGACAAATTTAAAAGTTATGATTCTGCATTCAGGGAAGATACAGATGCATTTTTAGTGTTATTTAAACCACTTCCATTGTGAAATTGCTCAACATTCTATAACTAAAAACAGATGAAAACCTCCTGTCCACTGCTTATTTTCATTTCCTTTAAATACTTCTCGGTAATATTTTTATCTGTAGCACAGTAGCATCTTTGAAACTTCAAATGATCTCTTAAGGGAATCACAAACAAAAGTTAGTAGTTCCTCATATTTAACAAGCTTAACTTCAACCGTTTTTTACCTTTATGCTTCTAGTATTTTAAAACAGAAAAAAAAGAAGCAGTAAGGTTTGTTCCTAAAAACATAGTTTTATTAGGACTCGAATCTGAATTTAAGACGTGCACCAAGTAAAACAACCCTCTAGAGAATGCTGAGCATATTGAAGAGACCTTATAACACAAAATGAATTTCAGTAACTACAAGTCACTTCTCAATTGAGGAAAGTTGACACGTTCTCCAAATGGGTGAAGAAGATGGGAGCCAAGAAGGGGTGTTCAGACTTAATCTTTCATCAAAACCAGATTTATTTAGGGACAAATCACACACTTAAGAAGCAGATACACAGTGGGCTTGGAACACTGCCCCTTTAAACCCGCATACCACTCTTCAAGCATCGAGGGGCTTTTTCCCTGGAGAGCTTTCATTCCCCAACTTCTCTAAGCAGAGAGCTCTCAATTATGAGGGAGCACAAGGGGAATTTCTGCAAGATATGGAGGGGCTCACTATAGAAGCAGCAATCTGTATCTGAAATATTCATGGTTACACTTTATTCATTTAGCAGGGGGAAATGCTGTAGATTTTGCTTTGCTATAGAATATTCCAAGATCCACATAAAGTCCCAAAGAGTTCACCATTTCTTCAGATTATCTGATTTCTTCTTTATAGGCTTGCATAGAGTATTGTTTTGTGAGGAAGCAGTAACACGGTGATTTGTATCTGTGAACCAGGGCTGAAAACAATATTCACCTACATTTATTAATAAAACAGTCAACATTAATATACATTTCCCCCTTGAGTCTATGATTTTAGGGTGATAATTTGTGCTTTGTTTCAAAGTTATATGTTACCCTATTTTACCTAGAGTTTTTCATCTAACACAAAAGCACTATGGATATTTAGGTGTATTTCATTACTTATATCAACATAGAAATACCTAGTACTTTACCCTGAAAACTGAAATTACCATCTGAAGAGTGAGACTTTCTCTCCCAGCTGGACAACGTTGCAGTTACTAAAAACCTGAGACACATTTCTTCTTATCTTCTATCTAGGTTTCCCCTAAAGCCTTTGTTCTCAAACCTCTGTTCCCCCCTCTCTTTTACAAACATCTAGAGGACTCAGCCTTCCTCAGGTTTTATTTTTTATGTCTACTTGGGTTGACTCAATATTTGGCCTCTGATTGTCCTATATTTTATGTTTTCAAAGACACATTGGCTTAGATGTCAAATTTTCTGGGATCTAAATATGTGTATTTCCACAGCAACCTCCACCATGGAATTTACCCCAAGGGTGTCCCACCGAGTGTCTCCTGCACTGGACTGAACATCCTTTGGAGGCCGTGGCCTGTTTACCAATGTAAGACCAGCACAGCGCCAGCACACAGGTAAGCACTCCCTGAGCACGTATTTTATATATGAATGAATGAATGAATGAATGAATGAATGAATCTGATCCATATCAATGAACTCTGCAGATCTGTGGGAAACAGGAAAAGGAAAGTGAGGATGCAGTAAAAGTACTGTGGGGTTCCCTGTCTGGCCCAGCAGTAAGCAAATTACAACCGCATTTACTGACCAGTACTTATGGGTTTTGTTTTTGATTCTGTAATGAAGAATACATAGAATCTGAATATCGCCATCACTTAATGAATACCTACATTTACATTTTCAATACCCCCTGTTAAAGCTTTGTTCAGTTACTCCACACCTCGTTAAAAATTGATTTGGTTAAAATAGAACAGTGCTAAAGGCTAAATGGGGATGATCATTAATGCACAAATCATGGCATACAGGTTAACGAACTGGAGGGAGAGTTCTAGTTTACTGTTTTTGCTGGGAGGAAACATTTGACCAAGGTAATACAGGAAGTGTTTCAGAACACTGGGGGTGGGGTGGACGGATGCTAAGGTGGCTCCCTGGTACTCACACATTGCGTAAGCCCCTTCTCTTGCAGGTGGGTGGGATCTGACTTTCTTCTAATCAGCACACTATAGCAAAAGTGTATGTACTTATATGCATGGACTTACATTACGTAAAATGGGATCATTTGTCTTGCTAGGAGACACTCTTTTGGTGGCTTTGAAGCAGCAAATTGCCATGTTATAAGTTGCCATGTGGAGAGGGCCTTTGGGCAGGGAGCTTCTGCTCACAACCAGCAAGAAAGCGAGGCCTGTGGTCCGGCATTCTGCTAGGAATGGGAAGCTGCCAGCAGCACGCGAGCTGGCACACATGCGCTTCCCGAGGCAAGCTGTAGATGAGACCACGGCCCTGGCTGACACCTGAGTTGCTGCTCTGTGACCTCCTGAGACTCTAAACAGAGGACCCCATCAAGCTTCTGACACACAAAAACTGAGAGCTAATATGTTGTTTCAAGCTGCTGAGTGCTGGGTAATGTTGTTATGCAGCAATACCTAACTAATACAGGGGGGAATATGGATTATTTGAAGGGAAGTAAGATACACGAGAAGGTTAATTGGAGTTGAGGGAGAGGTCTAGCATGCAAAGGGAAGGCCTGTACAGCAGCTGAGGAGAAAGCCAGATGGTTAAGTCCACACGTTTCCCTTTTGTGACATCAAAGAGAGGCAGAGCCAGAAAAACAGACTATAGACAACAGGTGAGAAGAAATGCAGTTTGTATATCAAAATGTATGGCTTTTGTGAACCTGTATTATTTTTCATTCAAAAATATTATACTGGACATATGAACTGTTCACCCCACCCAGCGTATCTGAATTACAGAAACAATTCTTAGGAAGTCACTTAAATAGTTTAGAGCCCAAAGCGTGAGTCTAAGCCCGAAGGACTGTGACTGTGACCCATTCTCGACCCACAAACAATGATCTGGACCTGTATCTGCAACTCTTAGCCAATGTGGGTGCCTTCTGTGTATACCATGTCTAGAAGTATAATAATATAGTATAATGTGTGGACATATATCATTCCATCCAGTTACTATACCAAATTTTTAAAAACATGGACTGAAAGCCCAAGAAGAGTGAAACCATTCTCTGTCTATCCATCTCCTATTTCACGTTCTATCTCATCTCCTTCTATTGGAAAGCAAGCTCCAAAAGGGAAAATAGATTTTTTGCCCCATACCTTGTCCCCTTGCATGTTCATGACAATCAGTAAATACTTGTTGCATTAATGAAGCAGTTCCATCTCCCCCGTCATTCCCTCATTTGTAAGATGGGAGCGATCACTATAACATCCACCTAAATTAATTGTAAGGATGAGCTGATGTGACACAGGTGATGTGATTGGCACACAGTCCTGCATGTAGTAACTGATCTGCACTATTAAAGCACATTATTTAAGTACACGTTATTGAAGCGATCTGTTAGGAAAAAGAACCCGAGCACCATAATTCATTTCCAAGTGCAGCAGAAACTGACCATTAAGGGGGTTCAATCTCAGGTTAAGTTCACACTTAAGCTTTACCTGAACTCCAAGAATCCCAACTAATTCTGAAAGCAGTTTGGACATGCAGTACACCTCCAAAATAACAGAAGATTTAAAGTCAATGGGTTAAATGTGATTTTTGCTATAAAAATGTATATGAAATTGTGCCTCTTTGATCTTATAAATTCAGAACCAGTCTAGTCCAAACTGTAAGCCAAGCAGAAATCCCTTCTGACAATCCAATCCAAGTGGTTGGGAAACTTTTCAAGTCTTTTCTATAATCAAAAAGACTAGATACCAAGTGTTGGGGAGAACAGATAGCATCTTGGACTTTTCATTCATCCTTGGTGCAAGTGTCAAATGATAATTTGGAACTTGGAGATTTGGTCTGGCAGTTTTTATTAAGTTAAACACACACCTGTCCAATGATTCAGAAATTCTACCTTTAGGCATTTATCTGAGAGAAATAAAAACATATATCCATAAAAAAAAAACAGTTTAAAAATGTTCCTAGCATGTTTATTCATAATAGCCAAATATCCATCAACAGGAGAGTGGATAATATATATAGTGTTATATCCAACAGTGGAACTCAGCAATGAAACTCTATGACATGCTGCCCGAACCTTCTCAGAAGTTCAGGACTTATTCCCATTGTGCTGGGGTGTTGCTGGAAGTCAGCCCTCAGCAGCTGCGGCAGGGAGGTTTCCTTGGCGAAACAAACATCCTTCCCCAAAGCAGCCCCTATCCAAGGCCTGATCAATAGCAGGGAGCAGAACTTGCCAGGACTGGAGACGACTCTGATGGGCCATCCAGCTCCAGCGCTCCCACTGGTGGAGAGAATTCTACCACTGAACATCCCATGCACAGACAGCAGCTGTCACATAGAGCACCCCCTGGGAGCAGCTGAGGCTGGGGTTGGGCACCACAGCTCCACTCTTCCCTCTGCTCAACACTGCTTCTTTCGCCTCCCTTCCAAAGCTGTCGATCCCAAGGGGCCTCCTCAGTAAATGCCCTGCATGCTACTCTTTGTTTCTTTCTAGGGAATCCAACCTGTGTGAAACTACTGATAAGCCCAACAAAACGGATGACCGTCCAAACCATTTTACTGATTGAAAGAAACTAGACACAAAAGGGTATATAGTGTATGATTCCACTGATAGAGTTCCAGGACTAGACAAACTAATGGAGGGTGAATAAGCCACAACAGATTTGGCCTGTCGGTGGGGACTGGCTAGGAAGGTCCATGAGGAAATTTCTGTGAGGACGTGAATATTCTTTATCTTGGGTTGAATTGGTGTATGCAATTGTCAAAACTCATTGAGTAGTTCTCTTAAATTGTGCACGTCACTGTATGTAAATCTTGGTCCAATCCAAAAAATGTAAAAAATTAAAAAGTGTCCATTTTAAACTTGGTTCAAATTAAAATTATGGTCATTTAACATTTCGCTATGGTCAATCAAAGCTCTGTTCATATGGAACCTGCCAGTTAGTTTTTTGAGCGTAAATTTGGAAATGAACATGTATGTTGTGCATTTTTCTGTGGACTACAAAACTGATAGACATGTTTTTTTTGTATTAGAGTCATTCATTTGAAATGCTTCACTATCAGTTATTGCTATAGAGGCCTGTGAAAAATCATGAAATGGCTTCTATTATGACACTTATTTATTAATCAAAACTTGGGTATAATATTCATCGATCACAGATTCATCTACCTAGATGCTCCTTCAGTATTGATCATTAAGAGAATTTTAGATCAGATTAGGAAATCACAAAATCATAGAGTTTTGGAACTGGGAGACTTGTGACCCCTTGGGCTGCTGACAAGGAAGCATAGGCTCGTAGGAGGTGACTGAGTTGTCAAGGTCAGTTACCGGCCTGGGTGGGCGTAGACTGACATCCCACCAGGTAACCCCACCACATTCTCTGCGCCTGGACTCCTCTGAGTTTGGCTTGGAGAAGAAACCAAAGAATGAATGTATGTTATCCTGTGATTTCCTCTTCTCTCCACCAGTTTTTTAAAAAAATTATTAATGCTTTTGAGGCAGAGAAAGATTTGTTGTTCCACTTATTTATGCATTCATTGATTTATTCTTGTATGTGTCCTGACCAGGGATAGAACCCACAACCTTGGCGTATCAGGACGATGTTCTAACCAACTGAGCTACCTTGCCAGTCCCCTCCACCGACATTTGTTTAAAATGCTTACATTGTAATCAGCTTAGAATAAGAAGTTCAGTTAGGGCAATAATGAGCCCTTCCTTGATCTTGATAGAGACCTAAATTTTTTTCATAAACGAGGAGAAAACAGCCGATCTGCCACCTTCCCTTTTTTCTCATGTGGCAACAGGTTGGAAGAGAGTTTGGTGAAAAGTAAACTATATTTGATGCTCAGTAAACAGGTTTGGCCAAGAAACTGACGAGATTTATTAAAAATTCTCAAGAGCTTCCACTTCTGTTGAGAGATATAATGGCTGGTATGCGGTAAAAGGTGCAAAGCTGAGAACAAAGTCTGAAAGATGAACAAAAGGAAAACATAAATGTAAACTCTCAAGGGTAATCATCTCTTTCTCCCTAGATTTTCCTCATAAATTCTGTGTTTTCCACACAATATGTTATAAACCTTTTTTTTTCCTCCAAATAGTTTCTTTCTAAGAGACACCTGGGAAATCAGATGAAGGTCAAGAGAAGAGAATGAAGAATATAGAGAAAGCCTACAATTAATGACATACTCTATTCTCTCTACCCATTATTTTCTCATGGTTATTATAACATCTCAATTGAGATATATTCCCATAGCATGCAACTCATCCATTTAAAGTATACAATTGAGTGTTTTTAGTTTATTCACAGAACTGTGTGACCATCACTACAACCAATTTTAGAATATTTTCATCATCCCAACAAGAAACCCTGTATCCATTAGCAATATTCCTCATTTTCCTACAATCCTCCAGCCTTAGGCAGCCACTAATGTACTTTCTGTCTGTAGGGATTTGTCTGTTTGGAACGTTTCATGTACATGGAATCATATAACATGTGGCCTTTTTTCACTAAGCACAGTGTTTTCAAAGGCCATCATGTTACAACACATATCCATGCTTCATTTATTTTTATTGCCAAGTAATAGTCCATTGTACATATATACTAAATTTAATGTATCTGTTCATTGGCTTGATGGGCATTTGGGTTGTTTCTCCCTTTTGGTCACAATGAATAATGCTGCTATGAAGCTCATGGGCAAGGTTATGTTGACCATATATTTTCATTCTTTCATGTGTATAGCTAGTAGTGGAATTGCTGGTCGTAGGGCAACTCTAAGATTAATTGTTTGAGAAACTGCCAGACTGTTTTCTAAAGGGCCTGTACCATTTTACATTCCCACCAGCAGAGTATGAGAGTCCAATATCTCTACATCCTGGCCAACACTAGTTATTATCTGTCTCTGATTATAGCCATTCTAGTGGGAATGAGGTGGTATCTTACTGTGGTTTTAAATACATTTTTCTGATGGCTAATAATATTGAGTATCTTCTTATTTGTTCACTGGCAATTTGTGTATCTTCTTTGGAGAAAGGTCTATGCAGATTCTGTGTTCATTTTTTAATTGGGATATTTGTCTTTATATTACTGCATTTTGATCATTCTTTATGTATTCTGCATACAGGGCCCTTATCAGATAGATGACTTACAAAATTGTTCTCTCATTCTCTAGGATGTCTTTTCATTTTCTCTACAGTGTCCTTTGAGGCACAAGAGTTTTTAGTTTGATCATGTCCAGATTATCTATTTTTTCCTTTGTTCCATGTGCTTTGGGGTCATAGTTAAGAAATTATTGCCTATTCTAAGATCATAAAGATTTACCCCTATATTTTCTTCAAAGAAATACTATTTCTTTAGCTTTGTTTCTTAAAGGAAATAAGTAGTGTTAACAGCTTTAGCTTTTAAATTTAGATTTTTGTGTAACTTTGAGTTAATATTTTGCATATGGTGTGAGGCAGGGTTCTCACTTCATTCTCTTGTGTGTGGAGACGCTATTGCCCCAGCACCTTTTGCTGGAAAGATGGTTCTTTCCCCTCATTCAGTTGTCATGGCAACTGATTTGTCCTTGATGAAAAATCAAATTTCCATAAATGTGAGGGTTTATTTCTGGACTTTCAACAGTTTTCCTTTTATTCTACATATAAACTACTTCTAAAAAATATATTTGGCACATGGAAGGATACATTAATTCTTTCAGGTTGTTAGTAAACTCTGTCCTCCAAGTATTATAAAAAACAACTTGGAGGTTATGCCTTCACCACCTCCACAGAAGATAAGGAGTTTGGCAACAGCAGTGTAGAAGCATCCCACTGTCTCACTTTGGGCAAGAAGATGAAGTTCATGGTCAGGAGCTGGAGTATCCTTCCTCACACAAGGGTAGAAAGACCAGCTGTCTCTGAACAGCTTTATTAATATCCGAAGAGAAACCTTAAAGCAACCTGAGTTTCTGAACACGAATCAGCTTCCTGGTACATCCTGTGGCACACCCTGTCTCCAAAGAACCAAAGTGTGATTACAGGGACCACCGCTGAGGCAGCTGGGTCCAGAGGCATCAGGACAAATGCTGCTGTAGTGAGACAACCATCATTCCCTGCGCAACCAAGAGCGCCTCTCCTGCTTTGGGAAAACTGCCAGTCACAACTTTTAAGGGAGAAGAAGCAAACTGCTGCTGTGAACACCTGGCGCTTTTCTATTGTCTACCAGGAGCTTCCAGCCTAAATCTTGCCGGAAATAGCATGGAAGCTCCTGAGATGGAGCTGGGTGCGGTTCCTGCCCAGGGCTCATGAATTACCTCCCTGCTTAGACTGGCTGCTGAAAAGCAACGGACTTTCACAGTGCCGTGAAAATATTATAATACACGCACTCGCACTCACACTCAGTGTACCAGAGTAGACAAACGGTCAGAGTGACAGCCCAGGCCTAGCTCCAGGTGGGCGTTCAGCCTTATTTCAGCCCCTGGGTGTGAACAGCACTGTTTCTGGTGAAACCACCTTTGGCTCTGCTTCCCTCACAATAAACTTTCTGTTTATACTGGAATTGTGAAGGCTGCTCACCTTTAATCGATAGCATTTAGCAGCCCTCTTGGATTCCCGAAACTCTGAGCTTTGTAATAAGAACTGAAAACTGACCCAGCTTAGAGGGAGTCTCTCTGATGGGGGAACAAAAGCAATGCACACACGTGTGCTCACAGTGCTGACAGGTAAATCACACATCCCCAGAGAAAGGCAGGGCTGGAGTCTCCGTGAAGAGATTTTCATCTGAGAGATGCTGGCTCCAGCACCCTCGGGCCAAACGAACCTGGCAGGCAGGGAAGAGAAGGAGGTAGCCCAGCACCTGCATCTGGCTCCAGGCTGCTGCCCAACGCAGACAGGTGAAAGGTCTTTTCCTTATTAGAACTTTTGTGTAAAATGTATTACATTAAAATGTATTTGGGATTTTGTACTTAACCACAAAAGATCTCATCAAACTCATCTGTGCCGAAATCATACATTTCAAGATGCAAGCCTCTCAGGTAGTGGCTTTTACTCCTTTTTGGCCAAACATCCTGAGGTTTCCTAGCATACACACACACACACGCTCACACACACAATGCTTTAGGTGTCAATGAGAATTGACAAAGTCTAACACTTTAAAGCCAAGGCTTGAGTGCAACAACCTCATTCTTGCACTCCTTAAATGTTTTCTGACTCAGGCCCATTTCACACTCTCCTTGCCCCTCATACTCCTTGGGGATGGATGTTGCTATTTACAAACATACATGCAAAAAGGAAGGAAAAAGGAAGGAAGAGCTCTGGACTTTGGATGGTGGTTGGCTGAGCACGAGCCCTCCAAAGTCAACAGCTCAGAGGCCACAAGGGGAGACAAGATCTAGTAGGGCTTTATTTAGCCACAGAGGCTCATGCATGCACGCATGCACAAGCACACACACTGGTGCTGGGCAGGAGAGGCAGGATCCCCAGTTGGCTGCCCCAGGAATACGAGGAGCTGGACGGTACCCTCCGCAGTGCTGGCCAGCACGCCACATTAGGGCTCAGTGCTCCTCAGCACTTAGAGACGCCACCGGCTCTTCACTCCTTCCCACCTCAGCTCAGTTTCGGTGAGGAACTCCACATTTCCTTCCCCTCTGTGTCAATTGTCTTTCCTCACTTACCCACTGACCACAGCCTCCCCTCTCAATCAGCCCTGCCTTGCTTTCTCTGTGCCTCACCTTCCCACCCGCTTCAATTATTCCCAAGTTACAGTCAATCGAGTCCATTTATTATGGATTTAATTCATTTGAGAACTCTATCTAGACTTACGATGAACTCTTACCAATTAATAAAGAATATTGGTGGCTGGATGACACGGATTGGTGGCTCTCGGGGAAATGCAGATGAGGCTGTAACAGCCTTCCTCCAGGCCACATACCTGACAGTCACCATCCTGCCTTCCCCAGATAACATGCAGGAGATAACCTGGAGGAATTTGCAGCTAATAATGCTGTTCTTAATTGGACATTGCCTTTATTGTACCAGTGTTCTGCTGTGAGATTTATCTACATGCCCAGTTGGTTAATAACTCCCCTGACAACAGACATCACTTCATCCCAGTTCAATGAACTGCAGTATTTCCAGTTATCAGGGGTCCCCAATAAGTGGTCACCATACAATGTTCTACATTTTATTTTAATTTACCCTCACCTGGGGACATTTTTTCATTGCTTTTAGAGAGAGAGGAAGGGAGAGAGGGAGACATCAATCTGCTGCCTTCCTTACATGCCTAGGCCAGGGATTGAATGAATAACCTAGGTATGCGCCGTTACGAAGAATCAAACCTGCAACCCTTTGGTTATGGGTCAAATGCTCCAGCCAACTGAGGCACACCGGCCAGGGCAGAATGTTTTACATTTTAATGGGGACCTAAAATAATTCTGTTTTGTATTTTTTTTAACTTCTTAGAAAAATGTAACTAATGACAGCAAAATAAAGATTCAATCTTCAGAGCCTTGCTAAAAACACATTTTAAAATTCTTAAGAAGCAAGCCCTACCCTACTGTAGGCACTTAAGAAATGTTGATTATAGAGAATAATCCTCATCACAAGACTGTTATTTTAGCACAGACATTACAAAGAATAGGAAAACGTTGTTTGGAGTTAGGATGCTGAGCATAACTTTATGTCAAGAGAGAAGAAGACTTTTCTTGCATATTTTTTTCAGGCTCTTCAGATATTAGTGCTTGGGGGAAAATTCCTTGAAAAGTATGTTGAACAGCCTCAAATCCTCCCATACTCTAGGTTAAATTTAAAGCTGAGGTCAGAGTGCATCTGCCTTTCTTGATGTTTCGAGAAACGTGGAATTCTAACTATCTTCCCTTCTTGCTCCATGAACACAGGGAAGAGAGCTGTGGTTCAACGATAAATCATGTGAAGTGGGGCACCTTTTCAGCTGCATCGGGAGGATGTGCTCATGTCTAAGAAGTGACTGTGTTACAGTAAAATGCATGTATATGTGTCTGTATGCAGCTGCCACATACAGCTAATTTGACCTTAAAGGTCTATCACTCGTGATACTACTGACACGTCGAAGTAACTTAATTATTTTAAGTAGTCAATAAACTTTAGGGATCTACGTTATCATATTAATATTAGATAATGCTCCCTCTATTTAGAGGCAGAGAGTTCTATAATTTAAAAATAACTATTTATTCACATAGGCACTCTAACAATGGAAATGAAACTCTAGATTTGGGGCTCTTGGAAGGACCCCACCTGAGTCTAATCTGTACCTTTCTTATATTTAGCCTATGGCTTTAGACATATTAGGTGCTCATTCAAACACCCGTTAAAGGGCTGGACAAGACACATTTTGATATAAGAGGTTTAAAAGAGTATTTATGGTCTTGTTTCTGACATGTTTATCACTGCACAAATATTTCCCCCAGTTTTTTTACATTCATATTTTCCTATAGAGTAGTGCTTTATAATTACAAATACTCAACCCTTTCAATCATTCTTTTATGGTTTTCTGATGCTAGTGTTGTACTACAGATTGCCTTTCACACTCTAATGGTATAAAAAATGCATTTTCATATTTTCTTCTGGTACTTTTTACCTTTTTACATATAAATCTTTAATTCATCTCTAATTTTTGTGTGTGTTGTATATGAGGTAAGATATATACCATCTCCTTCAAACTGTTAATTATTAAGGCCAATCACTACTTGTTAAAATTTATTTGTTCGCTATAGATGTAAAGAACATTATTTAAAGAACATTATTATAAAATGAAATTAAATCATGTCATATATCTATATTCTCAAAAATGGAAAAGATAGAGAATTACAAATGGCAGCACAATCATTCTTAATCTAGTCACTACAAATTTTTCCCTTCCGCTGAGAAATTCACCTTTCAGTAACAAAAATTTACCAAATGCTTTCACTGCATTCACACCTGTCCTTAGCTTGGGGATGCTGGACCGGTAAGATAAAATTAGAAATAGCACTTTCCAGCACTAAGTCTAACTTTAAATTTAAAAAAACCCTGTATGTTCTATTATGAAAACAAAAGGAGCCTAAAATATTCAAGAGTCCAAGTAAATGCCACAAAAAGTCATGGGGGTCTAAATACTTCATAATAAAGCAGATTGAAAACTGTGCTCCTATGCAGAATTTCAGTGTATTTTAGCACTCTTCAGCAAAGAAGTTCACTTTTACTTTCAATACAATGGAAAAAGTGTGAATAATAGCTCGAAGTATCAGCATATTAAACATTTAGGGAACGTTGGTTTCTTAAAACTGCATGTTCTTTAGAATTCTGTTGAGCTACTGTAATGACACATATTTCTAAATTTGAAAACCCTGGCTTTGGCAGATGCGTATTCTTTGATCTGAAATAACGCTGCCTCTAATCTCTTTCACTATCCAGAAGCAGGACATGTGGTGCTCGCAGGGGTTTGTACAAAGGGGAAACAAGTTGGGACAGGCCACTCCTCTTCAGTGCTTTATTTAACACCAACTATCCGTACCAGTCGTGGAAACAGAACACTGTATGGCCGCCTGCAAACGAAAGACTCATTTCAAGTGAGATAGTTAGCATTTTAAAGAGCCAGATTAAAGCTGCCCAGAGGTCTGACTTTAAATGGCAAGAAAGGTGGGAATTAAATGTCACGGTTCTGATCTGAACAGTGAAGAGCCACACACATCATGAGTTTTACATTTTCACTTTTGTTCACCTCTAGTGATTCGCTGGCTTTGTGGAACCGAATATTACTGTTGACTGAGGAATACTGTCCAGACTCAATGTCCGTGACTTAGATGTAGATACATGCAACAACTCATTATAATCGAGTGTCATAATCGGCTGATAGTTGGAACACTGGTACAATCAATACCTTGATGCCACAAAGGAATGTTACCAAGACTTACTAAATTCCAAGCTGAGCTAAACCCAAATGGTAATGATTTCTGAGCTACAAATCCACCAGTTTGCACACGTGACCTCTTCACAAGCTGACACCACCTATTGCTTTGAAAGTATTCCTGAATTGAGCCACCAAAATGTTCTCCAAATAAAAGTAATGTTAAATCTGATTTGAGGTTTTATTTATTCCAATAGAACCTGAAGCCAATCAAAGTCACTGGGTAGATTATTTATGAAATAGTTTGCCCTAATAAAGATCTTTTAAGTAGGAGTTTATGTAACTTGTTCACCAACAATGTATCTGTAAAATAATGAGGTACTCAATTCGTTATTATATATGCAATATATAATAGTACTAATATAGTTACTTCTAAAATAGTGTAGGATGAAATCACCTGAAATATAGTATTCTAAACCAGGTCTTCTTCCTTCTATCGTCCTGAGCCGCTTATGAACAATTCATAAGCAAATTAATGGGGAACAAGCTGTACTATATTTCTTTGCTATGAATGCTGTAATAAAGTACCACAAACCGGGTGGCTTAAACATCATAAATTTATGGTCTCACAGTGCTGGAGGCTGGAAGCCCAAGAATCAGGTGTCCTGTACGGGAGAATCTGTTCCAGGTCTCCCCCAGCTTCTGGGGGTTTGCTGGCAATCTTTGGCATTCCTTGGCTTGTGGAAGCATTGCTTAACCTGTGCCTTTAGCTTTACATGGTATTCCCATGTGCATTTTTGTGTCTAAATGTCCCCTTTTTATAAGGACATCAGTCATATTGGGTTAGGGCCCACCATGATGACCTCATCTCAACCATTATATCTTCAAGGATCCTATCCCAAATAAGGACGCATTCTGAGGGAGTAGGGGTTAGGACAGGAACTTAATGGACTTTGGAGGGTGACAAGTAAATCCATAACACAAACAACCCAACAAGCCATGTCCAAACCAGAACCTCGGATGGCTGCAGATTTGTGAAGATAAGAAGGTTCAAACCTTTGACTCAAATGAAATGCTCGTTTTATTCATGAATTTCATTTATTTGTGTTAACATAGCTATTCTTTGCACTGGTCAACTGATCACTTTTTTGGGTTCTCACAGTGCTTCCAAAGCAAGTGTATTTGTAATTCAGACAGTAAAGAACTAACTGTTCCCTAATAACAATGTGTTACAGACACTAGTTCTAAAAACAATAGAACCTGGGTTGGAATGCTTCTCATTTTATACCAGAATTAGGACAACCACACTGCACCTGACCTTGCCTAGGGTTGGGGTATAGTTCGTGAAACAGAAAGGACGCTCTGAGTCAAGAAACTTGTGACAATAGGAATGATGCTACCATGCACCTGACCCCAGAGCAGCTACAACTTGTCACCATGTAGCTCTGGCCCCATACATGCGCATGAATCTCTAGGCCTTCTGTAGCATTACAAGAAGAAAATGTAAAACTAAATTTCATTGAAACCACTTGTATCAGCTTCCAGTGGCTGTCATAGCAAATGACCCCAAACTTGGCCACTTAAAACAGAAGGAATTTATTCTCTCACAGTTCTGGACTCCAGAAACCTGAAATCAAGGTTTTGGAAGGGCAGTGCCCTCGTGAAGGCCCTGGGGGCCAATCCGTCCTTCATTCTTTCAAGGTGGTCCCGGCATTCCTTGGCTTGTGACCACAACACTCCAGCCTCCGCCTGTGTCTTTGCTGTCTTGTCCTCGGTGCATTGCTGTCTTCTCTTCTGTCTTCTCTTCTCTCGTCTCATAAGGACACGTTGAATTAAGCACCCATGTGGGTAATCCAGGAGGATCTTATCTCAAAAGACTCAACTTAATTAGATCTGCAATGACCTTTTTTCCAAATAAGGTCACATGCACAGGTTCTGGGGGTTAGGATATTGACATATCTTTTGTGTGTGTTGTGGCGGGGGGGGGGGCGGCGTCCAGCCACTATTTAACCCAATGTACGGCTGCCCAAGAAAATGTCTTAAATATTTTTCAGATTAAGCTCTGGGACATTAGTGTATCAGTAGGAATAGAATAGTTGACAGAAAACAAATGGGCAGTTTGTTCTGGGGCTAAGTCAGGATGAAGACAAAATCCATTAGGTTTTCCTAGCTTCGACCAATTCTGCTAGGTCGGCTTTACCTTCCGGCCTCATCTCCCAGTTCATCTCTCCTCTGTCTCTGACCATCACCTAGGTAACGAGCTGCTCTTCTCATGTCTCTCTTTAAGGCTCTGCCCCAGGGTCAGTCTATGCTGTGGGGTTCTGAGTCTCTGGGTTAACTTGCTCCCCTGTCCATTCTCTGGCCTTCAGTCTAAGAGTCACTGTGCTAGGAAGTGCTCATGACCCAACAATTCTGTGTTAAATGTCTTTGCTATGGGAATTTGTAACACTGGGTACTAACGTATCCATAAAGAAAAATATGAGAACCAATGATTAATAACTCGTTCTACGCAGCCTCGGAAACACAACACGTCATCATTAGGGCAGCCATGCTGACTTCTAATTTAATGCAATTAGAGTCAGAGAATAGTTTATGTATCAAATTAGTCTTCCAATGTTGTTAAAATTTCTTTTGTGACTTAGTGAATGTTCATTTATGATCTGTGTTTGCATAAAGAGAATGTATAATATTAACCTAGCTTGCCAATCATGTTATTAGAATCATTTCCAACTTTAGATCAAGCTTGCCACTCATGTTATTCAAATCATTCCCACCTTTACTCATGTTGGAGTATTCTCCATCCACCAACTCATTCTATTACCACCAAACTCAAAGACTTTATCCCCAGAACAGTTTGATTCTTTCTGAAGCAGCCAGATTTCATTTAGATATCAGAAATGAAAACAGATTATCTACAGGAGCATAAAACAAAGTGTAAATTCAATATAACTCTCTTTTCCTTGTGTCACCTAGAAAGTGGCACTGAGTACCTTTACATGTAGGAATTTTTCTGGTGGTTTGAGCAACGGTAGGCATGTTGGCATAAATATGAACCCCCAACATGGAGAAACTAAAGATGGAAACTCTCCCGACTCTGAGAAGTCCGGTTCTGTCTGTTCCACTGTGTCACACTGCAGGAGGCCCGCCTCACCCACAACTCGGTTTTGGAAAGACAAGCAGTACTTCACTACTGCAGCAGTCCTTTCGTGAGCAGCATCACCCAGGGCTCATGAAAGCAGAAAGATATAATGCCTCAAAAGTATTCAGCACAAGAGTAGACACTGTCCAAAATCCGGCCCTAATTGGGTAGACTCAACAGATTTTATCGGGCCTCGGCTGAGGCTTTTGATGCTACACAGAACAGTTTTATTTCTTGAAGCCTAAGCAAAAAAAGTACAGCTAAAGAGATAATGTCATACACTGTTGTTGGATAATCTACAAACTACCTAAATTACAACTTTGGAATAGAATAAATTATGTAAACTTATGATCATTAAGGTCAAATATGCTATTAAAAAAGAAAATGGACAGAGTAGAAGAAAGAAATTCATCCAAGCTTCTAGAAAGAGGGCAAAGTACAACAGATGCTGGTGCTTCCCGTGAGCAAACATGTCACCTGCGGGTTGGGTATTTTAATGTGTTTAATGGGTAAGTGTGGTGGCCCTGCTTGCTGAGTAAACATTCGTCTTCTGACTTATCTGTTCTTTTTTAAAAGTACTGTGTAGTTTGAATTTTTTCTTAAGCTAATATATATTTGAGAGGATAACTACTTAACAGAACTGAAAAATTGACTCAAAATCTGTGTAGTTAATCCTAATTATAGTCTTATTTCTAGTATTTGAGATGAGGACTAAAGTACTATATATATATATATATACACACACACACACACACACACAGACATACACACACACACATATATATATATATATATATCCCCCCGATGCTCTGATGCCCATTCTATTAGTTTTATGTAAGAATCTATTACAAACACACACTATAATGTGGGAGTCCTTTTTTTGTTTCTGTCACTTATTATTGTCAGAACTCTTATAAAAACACCTTATCTACTCAGAGTAAAAACCAAAGACCTTCAGTGACAAAAAGGGCTGACAAACGAACCCCCAACCCCCAACTTTGAACTCTCACACTCAGGTCTCCATTCCAGTCTCAGAGGCCTCTTTGCCGCTCCTCCAAGAATGCATTCTTCATTGGAGACTGTTTATTCCCTCTGCCTGGAATGCTCTTTAAATGAATACATCACCATCACTGCCATCATCATCTTTGTCATCCGTGATAGGAATGATCTTTTTGCAAATATTTACCTTGATCAGTGTAGTCAGATGGACAGATTTGAGCAACCGGTCGGGTTACACGTTCAGCAGTTTCCACCTTGTCTGTTTCTACTTGGTTTGCAAATCCAAGCTTGCAAGTGTGGGTTACTGGGAATGGCGGCGACCCTTTGGGGCTCTGTCTGCTGGTACTAGATATTCGAAACAATCACTGCACCACGAATTTTGAGATTTCAATCTCTCCACCAAAACACTGCCTTGTCATTTGATCATTTTGATAAAGGAATTTTTTAAAATAGCCTTTTCCACTTCCCTTGTTTTACCACATAATTGTTCATCATTTCTTTATCGACTCATTTTATAGCAGTAGCTACGTGCGAGTCATTATTCCCAGTATTTTTGCTGTGCTTCTTTTCAAGCCACAGTCGTGATCACTGCATGTGTGGCAGGCCACCAAGCTCTCAGAAGGATGACTGACGTCTCTTTTTGCTACAAGGAGGGACTCAGCACTTTTTCTCCATCTAAAATAACTTATCAGCTCCCTACTGAAAATATTATTCTGACCTTGTTCTTGAAACATTTTATTCTACTTTTTTACCAGAAACATCATTTGTCTGAAATTGACATGAAAGCTTGGCAGACTTTGCTCTGCTTCTGGCAGACACTAAGGGGTCCCATGATGACTGTCTCCTGGTGGCCCTGCCTTTGTTTAACTCCCCTCCCCTTGAGGGTGGGTAGGACCAGTGAATCACTCCTGATCGATGAACATGAGAGAGATGATTGAATGTCACTCCCATGATTATGTCACCTTATATGGAAAAAGTGATGGGACCTTTTTCCTGTGCTCAAATTATATTGCATAAGACTTCTGCTTTGATAAAAAATTTACTCTAGAGCAGGGGTGTTAAACTCACTTTCACCAGGGACCACATCAGCCTGTGGTTGCCTTCAAAGGGCTGAATGTAATTTTAGGACTGTAGAAATGTAACTACTCCTTAACTAGGGGCAAGGAGCTCAGGGCTGCCTCTGGGTAGAAACAAGGTGCCGGGCCGGATAAAACAAGGTGGAGGGCCGGATTCAGCCTGCGGGTCTTGTGTTTGCCACCTGTGCTCTAGAGACTTGCTCTCTCTGCTGGCTTGGAAGAAGCAAGCTGCCGTGACTCCTATAGCTCCAAACGACTGAATTCTGCCAACAACTGAGTAAGCTTGGGAGTAGACCCTTCCCCACTCAAGCCCCCAGATGTGAACCAGCATCTGCAGCCTTGCAATAGACGCAACTAAGTGGTGCTTCAACAATGGAGGCACAAAAACTGTGAGATGGTCACTGTGTGCTTTCAGTGGCTAAGTTTGTAGTCATCTGTTATACAGCATAGAAAACAAATCCACTACTGTTTGGAAAAATTGATCACTGACAACATAATGGGGACTAGAAATAGATGGACCAACAGCTAACAGCCAAAAAAATCTAAATATTGTTATGTTTCATATGTCTCCTTCTTTTGTTTTTACCTCTTATTGGCCACAAACAACAAAAACAGTTAGCTTAAACAGAAAAATAATTGGGAGGATCTAGAGTGGCTCATGGATCAGAGGTAGGGCAAGAACAAGAGAACAAGACGCAGCAAGGTCCCTCAGAAGACCCAGCTTGGCAGGACAGCGGCTCCTGCAACGCCCCCGGAGGACGGCACGCCGGTCAGCCACATCGCTAAACTCCGAAGCCCTGGGCCCCCACCTACCCCTGGATGCTCCACTCCGTCAATGCCCATGAAGAAGTCTCAGAAAGACATATACTTTGTAACAACCCTCAGGTTTGAGACCTGGAGCAAGAGCATCTGCTCTTGGTGACATCATAGCCACATGCCTCAGCGATGACTGCCAGGGAAGGATGGCAAAGGGCGCACCTGTTCCACATCCAACTGGAATCTGGTTCCTCACGTAAGACAGGTACTGAGATGTGCACCAGCTAAAAAGACTCAACGTTTATACTCTAGTGAGTGACCGCGGGGACACTCATCTATTTCTGTGGATGGAGAACATATCACAGCCCAACAGAAATAAGAAAAGACTCAAATGTCATAATAAAAATAATACTATACCAGTGACCTGAAGTTCATTGTTTATGACACAACATGCCCTGTTCAACAGGCTAGCCAAGGTGAGCTAGCACCCAGGCAATGTTTAAAGACACAACCAAAAAATTGAGAATTTATATGTATGTACAAGCATGTGTAAAATAGTACTTTTATTGTTAAAAATTAATTGTTCACCATACATTTTTAGAACAAGTGAGGTTAAAATAAAAATTAAAAATAAAACAAAAGGTTGGATCACCATGGAAATCATAATTAGTTGTATGTTTTAAATTTGTAAGTCAAATGCTATAGCCATACTTTTCTTGGAAACCGTTTGCCTAAGCACTGCCTGAGAGAGCCCACAGATTATTTTAAGTGATATGCTGACAAGTGTTTGAGAAACATTGACCTAAGTATTCAGAAACAGGCAAGAAATATGGCAAGTATTATGTAATAAAGATGATAAGTCAAATGAATCAGAAGATTAACTAATGGTGTATAGAAGTGCATTGGTAAAGAAAATAAATGAGGATCTCTACCTCACTCTTAAATTAAAAACACATTTCGCATGTATAGATAATATAACATTTCTTCGATATGGCAAGATATATAAAACATTTCATACATGTAACAAAAGATGAATCAGAAAAAACATGGTTCGATTTTTAAAAAAATAAATTAGAACGAGGAGAGCTTTTCTAAATGGGATACAATACTCAGAAGGCCTAAATTTTAAAAAGCTTTATAAATGTGGTCATATAGAAATAAAAACTTTCAGCATTTGCATCATTTATGAAAGGCATAACATCCTCAATAGAGAGAGTCATTAGAGATCAGTAGGAGGACGCTGGAGTGAAATGGGCAAAAGCCAAGAATGATGAAGAGATTGGTCACAAAAAACAAGTACAGGTGACCAGGACTAAACAAACAAAAAAAATTACCAACAATTTTTCAGCTTTTGGGTGATATTTAATAATAATTGTTGTAAGGGTGGGAGAAAGAGGTACTATTTTATATTGTTTACAGGGTATACATTGATAGAAGTCTTTAGAAGGATAACTTGGCTATCTATCAAAATTTTAAAAACATGTATCTTTTGATCCCACAATTCCACTTTGAGGAATTTGTCCTGTAGACATATTTAAGAGTGTTCTCTTTAGAACTCTTTGTTAAGAGTTCTAAATATGCGTACTTTGTGTGGCAATTTTGTAATAGGAAACATGCACACACAAAAAACACCCTAAATACCCCTAACAAAAATGGGCTGGTTAAATACATTTCAGTATGTCCCAATAATGAGAAAGTATTTAAAATATCCATGCATACCATATGGCTAGGTAGCCAATGGATATTTTTAAGTTAAAAACTGTTATTACACACACACACACACACACACACACACACACACACACACATAAATTCAATTTGGACTGAAAAAGTAAAGCTGTGTTATATAAAAATGAGATAATACTTGCTATCTGTAAATAAGACAGAGAGGATAAATGTCATACTTGGGAACATATAAAGTCTCTGTCTAACATCTTAATGATAACAGTGAACTTAAGTTTCAATTTCCCTGAGTAAACAAATGTTCTGTGTATAGAAACTGCTATGGTTTCTAGGTTTAGCCAAATGAGCTTGTCCTTCCTAAAAATAATGAAAACAAGATTTTGAATGTCAGTGCTGATCTTTAAATTTGTGATGGCCCGATAATTTGAAGCTAGGAGATCCCACGGGGACAAGGCCATGTTTTAGAGCTGCGGCAATATCTGTGGCCTTTGCCTGCCAGATCCGATGAGCAAATATTTGTGGCTCGCAAATCACCCAGGGTTTGCCTGCAGCAATCTGCACACACCCAGCTGCACAGTCATCAGCTTGACACCTTGTAACACAGATGCTGTTGGCCTTCATCATCTTTGGCATGAACTCAGGGCTCACTCTCCAATGGAATAGACAAGAGATAAATCATTTCACTGGCTCAGCCTCACTCTCATTAGACTCCTTTGTTGGGAATATTTACACAATGGCCACAAAATTGCTTAGTAGCGTGAGTCACAGCTGGCCTCCACACCTCAGTTTAAAAATTGGACCATTTCTTCTTCAATGGCCTCTGAGTACATAAATACCATCTTCAAATATATAGAAAATTATATATCAAAATAAAAATGCAAGTTGCATTTTCAGCAAAACTGCCCTCTCATTGAATGAACAGGACTCAGTGTCCTCATTCTGGCACAATCAGACAGCAAGAAAACCTATTTGCTTAATAGGTTTTAAGCAAAACCTATTGTCCTGTGCCTGTGGGGAGAACAGGACATTCTTAGGCTACAACTTTCAGGAAGAGAACCTAGAACATATCTTAAGACCATCCTTGAAAGGAGTTGCAGTTCAGAAATTATATTGCATTATTAGATTATCTGCAAGGAAAAAAAGTACTGTTCCTGGAATTATTACATAGAGTAAGGTGAACATAGGACCTGAAACTTAAAATTTTCTTTGCCGTTTTTTACATGAGGTTATTGTACTTCCCTAGTGAAGGCTGACTGCAGTACAGTACGAATGAAGTCCGCAGACACTCATGAGTCTTTCGGCACTCATGAGTCTTTCATAGCAGTGGAATGGAATATGACCGTCACTGTCATTTCATGATACTGTGTTGATAGGTGAAACATTTGTTTCGAAAACAAGACTATTTCTATATTGATCTTAGATCAATATGTAGGTCTAAGATCTACATTCATCTTAAAATCTTTCATCTTAAAATCTTTACAAGTTCATCTTACATTTCATCTTAAAATCTTTACAAGTTCAGATGAAAAAGGACAAGTGGATGTCCATGTGCAAAAAAAAAGAATCTAGACACAGATCTTACATCCATCACAAGAATTAACTCAAAATGGATCATGGGCCTAAATGTGAAACACAAAACCGTAAAACTCCTAGAAGATAACATAGGTGAAAATCTAGATGACCTTGGGCATAGTGATGTATTTGTAGCTAGATCAAAAAAGTCATGGTCCATGAAAGGAACAATTGATAAGCTAGCATCTTTAAATTTAAAAACTTTTGCTCTGAGAGAGACAATGTCAACAGAATGAGAACACAAGCTACAACCTGGGAGAAAATATTTGTAACAGATACATCTAATAAAGAACTATTACCCAAATATACAAAAAAGCTCTTAAACTGAATAAAGAAAACTAACAACCCATTAAAAAATGGGCAAAAGATCCAAATAGACACCTCTCCAGAGAAACGCAGATGGCAAGTAAGCAAATGGAAAGATGTTCAGCATCATGTCATCAGAGAACCGCAAGCTAAAACAATAATGAGATAACTTTGCACGTATGAGAATGGCCACAAATCTAATGCTGACGACACCCAGCACAGGTGAGGATGGTGAAGAGAAGGAGCTCTTGGTCATGGCTGTCACTTTGGAAGACAGTTTACCTACTTCTTACAAAAGGCAATACACTTTTACCATACCATCCTGCGACTATGCTCCATAAACTTCACCCGAATGAACTGAAAAATGATCCCCACAAAAACCTACACAAAGATGTTTACAACAGCTTTGTCCATAATTGTGAAAATCTGAGGCCATTCAGATGTCCTTTAGCAGGTGGATGGATAAACTGTAGTATATCCAGACAATAGAATATTATTCAGTGCTAAAACGAAATGAGCTATCAAGCCATGGAAAGATGTGAAGGAAACTTATGTGCAAAGTATTAAATTAAAGAAGCGAATCTGAAAGGGCTATTGTATGATTCCCAACTACAGGACATTTTGCAAAAGGCAAAACTATGGTCACAATAAAAAGATTAGTAGTTAGGTTTTTGGGGGCAGTGAAACTATTTTTGTACGATAATACGGTGGTAGATGGATACCATTACTTATGTGTCGAAACCCTTAGGATGTGCAGCACCAGTACTGAACCGTAAGAGAAACTCTGGACATTGTCAGTGCAGGCCCATCAGTCATAACAAACGTACCACTGTGGTGCAGGGCGTTGAGAGTGGGCACAGTGGTACATGGAGACTCTCTGTACTTCCTGTTCAATTTTGCTATGACCCTACAATCCCTCTAAAAAATAAAAGCCTATTAATTAAAGTAAGCCAAACTTTCAAAAATATTTGTGTATGTTTATAAATGCTAGCCAAATTATTTTAATAAATTTTGGAGGGTGGTCTAAACTATTTTAATAACAAATATTTAGGTAAAATATAGATACCCAAAATAAGATATAAAAACTTACTTGTTTCCCCCCAAATAGAAGCAGTCTAAAGAACAATATTTTGTGAACCTCAAAAAATAACTGTTTGTGAGTTGTAGCCAGTGTTTAAGACGGGGGTACAAAGAAAGCTTAAGTTTCTCCTTCAGGTGTTTAATGTACTTTTGCCTCTCCACTGCTGGAAGAGCGCTCGGTGAACGTTGGCTGGTCAAGGGAAGGTCAGGCTGAAGTGGTTTTGGGGATGTGGTCAGGCCTGGGAAGTGAGACACCTCAGTTCCTCTCAGTTTCGAAGGCCCATCTATGCCAGTGTGTTTGTGACTTAGTTCCATCACTACTCATTTTCACTGTATTAGTTTCAATTTTGCAGAATAAATGGCATTGTACCATAATGGAGATAGATGCATAATCCTAAAAATAAAGCAAATTTGATTTTAAAAAAGCACTGCAGAATAAAGAATTCGGGGCTTGCATCATTTCTGTCCTTTTCTCCTCACCCTGTCTCTTAATGATACTTTTTAAAGTGCAGGCATTTTAAGAGAAGCTCGATATTTCTAAGATGTACACGGAGTTCTCAGGACCAGGCTGAAAACTTGCCTCTGTTGCTGAAACCCAGGCTGTGGGGTTTGGAAAGGCAGCTGGACATTACAGGTCAGGAGCCCAGGGAGACTCAGGGCCTGTCTTTTTCCTGTTAGAGTGAGACAGTCTTCTGTGCAACTGAGCACGTACTTGGTTGGTGCACCCTAGGTGCACTCTGGCAAGCACAGGGACCGACTGAGCCAGGAAGGGGTCTGAGAGCCCATTTCCTTGTAGGAACTTAAACACCCTTGAAGTGAGCCCATACATGGGAAGTTAGATACTGTATAACACCTCCTTTTATTAAAGCCTAACGTGGGTGTTCAATTTTTGTGTGAAGTACTTCCATCCCTTGCTTCACGACTTTCAACAAGGAAGGGTGCCATTGACGGGAGAGAAGAAAGGGTTTGTGGCATAGTGCATCGCGCCAGCTCGTGTTGCTTGAAACGACCACTGAAAACGTGATTCGCACGAGGCGTTGGTTATTAGGACAACCAGTGAGTCATTTACTGTGAGAGAGACTTAGGGTGCAAAAGATCCCTTCTTTGCTACCCCAAGTGAATTAGTGTGATATACATGTGCTTTACGAGGTTTCAAGTAAAGAAAGGAGTTCATCTGCCTTGTCAAGAGTATTGGGTAAGTGGAATTCATCCTCACAACCTTAATTTATCTGATAAAGAATGTGTCAGGAATGGGGCTTTACAAATACTAACTCATTTAACCTTTGTTGCAGCCCAGAAAGAATGATAGTTGTTTACAGAGTCAATATAGTTATCATACATTTTTAATTCATTTTTGAGCCATAATTAGGGGATAGATGTTTCAGGTTAGGAATAAAATTCGGGTAAAATTAATCAGAACTGGATATATAGTAGTTACAGAGATTCTACCACTGCAGTTAAGTTAAACAGGTCACCAAATCAAAGATTATACATATATATATATACACACACACACACACACACACATATATATATATATATATATATATAAACATGTTTTTCTTAAATTTCCTCTAAAAGCAGAGTTTACATGCCTGACTGTGACTTTCTAGACAGACTTCATTTCCTGTTTGCATCTGCACGAAGCAAGAGAACTTTTAAAAATGATAGTAAAATAAAGGTGTTTAATTATTTAAGCTTACAGAATATTTATAAACACTCATCTCAGTATAAGCCAGAGAGTCTCAGATCCCTTTGCTGAAGTTATTTTAGCCCCGTACCCAGGGCTTCCATCTTCCTCTTGCCACAGAAATGGCCTGAAGAGAAAGTGCAAACCACAAGAAGGTGAACACATCTGAGCAGCGATCCTGCCGATTGCTGTGCCCAGGTCAGCTCAGAACACGCCGTCTGCTGTCTCACGAGGGCTGTGAGGCTACCAGTTGCCGATGGCACATTGTACAGGTTGTTCCCAGCAGTGACTGACACATTACAAACACTGCAGATGAAGCTGAGCAGCGGCCCGAACGCTCCTTGAATTTGCATTTCATTGTCTCAGGGCTGATAATTCTAGTCCTGCAAGAGCACACTGCTCTGCTTTGGGCTCCCTTTAATAAGCAGCAACTCGGAATTCTTTCCTCCTTGTGGCAGCACAGGCAACAGGTAAACAGCTCCTTGGGACTTCTGTGCAGTGACAACAGTGCAGACAAAGGCCCCCTGCGTACCTCGGAGCCTACTCATGCCCCGTGAAGTGGCCAGTAAAATCTGCAGCCTCCAAGGGCCCCTGGCTCTTGCTAATCTGTGTCACCTTCCATCCCAACACTTGAGGACATTTTGTAGAGGACTACATGATGCCAAATGCTGTTTCTCCACCACAGAGAGGTACTGCTTATCTGTGTATAAGGCCCAAATTACCTAATTCAATAGTTAGCTGATTCCTTGGCAAAAGTGGGGCTTGATATAAATTCAAATGCTGAAACTTGTTTTTAAAAATACCACTGAAAGGAAAATGTAGGCTGAGTACCAGAAATATATTCTGCTCTTTTTGAGATGGTAAAATTCTGTCTCTCAGCAGACCTGAGGGGCATCTTCCACCTTTTTATTTTCCCAAAGACACATTTCAGGAGAGGGCAGGTGGTCAAAGTGTTTCTCATGTCATAGATCCGTATTCATACTTGGAATTAAAGAACCTTGTGATTTCCATGGGCATTACTAAGAAAACTATAAACAACACGCTCCCTCACTGCACAGTGTAACCCTCACCACTACCTCCTACAGGGGTGGAGTACGTGCTCTGACCTCCATTAGGGGGTATTAGGGGAAAAGGGATGAACGAGGCTTTGGTCAGGTGGTCTTTGAGAAAGACCACTGTGGTAAGTGGGAAAAAGTCCTGCCCCTGGAGTTCCCATCCTAATCTCTGGAACCTGGGCATATGTTACCTGATATGGGAGGAGAGTCTTGAGATAACATGGTCCGGGATTATCTGGGTGGGCCCTTACGTGGGTCCTTATGTGGGGGGTGGCAAGCGGGTCAGGGTCAGGAGGAGAAGATGCAAAAGCAGGAGCAGATGTCAGAGATGAGGAGGTGCTGCTGACACTGCTGGATTTACAGAGGGAGGAAGGGGCCAAAGGAGCCACGTGCCAAGGAATGTGAGTGGTCTCTACAAGCCAGGAAAGAAATTGAATTGATTCTCCCCTAGAGCCTCCAGAAGAAATGCTATCCTGCTGACCCATCTTAGACTTCTGACCTCCAGAACTGTGGGATAATAAGTTTGTTTTGCTCAAGCCACCACATAGGTAATAATTTGTTACAGCACATATAGGAACAAACACAGACACTGAACCAGAAGCTAGACCTGGTTTCAGTACAGGGACAGGTAAACTCGATCCTTGTAATTCCGAGTTAATCTTCAGCACTGGCCTGTTTTGATGGGCTATTTCTTTGACTTTACCTCCTCCCATTGCCCTTTGAAATCATCCCACTTTGTCCCTCAAATGGGTGAACCTGTCCTTCACATAATGGAAGATCTGTGTTTGGTTCTCTGCTAAATTCCCAGATGCTAGACAATTCCCGACACACTGTCCGTGCTCAATGCAAACTTTTCGAATACGTGGGAAGTACTTTGGGGGGCAGCTGTTGCTACAGCAAACAGTGTTGGGGTCATCTCTCTTCCTCTGGATACAGAACATTGGCTCTAGGCCTCTCCTTGTCCCGAGTGTCTAATCTTCATATAACTATGAAGTTATGAAGAAAAATGAGCAGCAACTTTCATTGGGAATATTGAAAAAGATGTATTTCACTTTCTAGAGAGTTTTCTTTCTGGTGAAGCAATAGAATAAATATGCCATATTGAAATAATTGCTGAGTTGAATTATTGAAATCTAAGTTCAATATCCCTCCTAGTCCTTAGACACTATGATATTTTTTGTATTTCATAATTTCTATACCAGCCAAATTTATACATATATTTCATAAATATTTGGCTGGTATGAAATTTATAGAACTATATCCCACAGGCAAAATTTTTAACATCTCAAAATGCTAAGAAGAAATGGGTCTAAAAAGATCTAAGAAGAAATCATAGATCTGGCTCAAATTCAGCAACTTCTTACCAGACCCAAATTATTACAGAGTATAAGATAATACTTATAATTGAGAAGACATTCATGAGTTCATATTTTAAACAATGTAACAACAGCTGTGCATAATATAATTAATACAGTAATGATTATAAAATAAGATTAGTTTTTAAACAATCACGCCATAATTTTCAGAGTCAAATGAATATTTTCTGCCTAAAGTCAGTGGTCTTATGAAGTGCTTCAATCATTTTAATATGGCTGCAATTGCTCAGAACATTTATTTAAGTTCTTTCATTTGGAATTGCCATGAAAGTTGGAAGAGAAAAGATATACAAACATCCAACAAGCACAAGAAAGAAAGCACAACATCATCACTCATAAGGGAAATGTAAATCCAAACCACAATGAGATAAGTCTTCACATGCACTTGGATGGCTATTATTTAAAAAATGGAAAGTAACAAGTGTTGGCAAGGATGTGGATAAATTGGAACCCTTGTATAATATATTGCTGGTGGGAATGTAAAATGTTGCAGCCACAGTGGAAAACAGTTTGGCAGTTCCTCAAAAAGTTAAACAATATACATGATCTAGCAATTCCAATCCTAAGTATATACTCCAAAGAATTGAAAGCAGGCAGTCAAACAAATATGTGTACACAAATGTTCATAGCAGCACTATTCCCAGTAGCGAATGGTGGAAAGAACCCAGATGTCCATCAGTGGACAAATGGATAAACAAACCGTGGGATAGCTATACAATGAAGTGTTATTCAGCTGTAAAAAGAAATGACATACTGATATATTGCACAACATGGATGAACCTTGAAAACACCATGTTAAGTAAAAGAAGGGAGACACAAAACATCATATATTATATGATCCCACTTAGATAAAATATCCAGTATAGGTAAATCCACAGAGACAGGAAGTGGACTGGTGTTTGTCGGGGGTAGGGAAGAGGGGGGAGATAGGGAATCACTGAATAATGGAGAGTTTTTTTTTGGGTGATGAAACTGTTTCGGAACTAGATAGAGGTAGTGAGTGTAGAAACTCTGAATGTACTAAATAAAACTGAATTGTACGTTTTAAAATGGTTGATTTTATATTGTGTGAAGTTTAGCTCAAAAAAAAAAAGATTTTTAATGGGAAAAGACTATTGAATTCTCCAAGGTGACCCGAATAATGGCATAGCACATTGCTTGTGGCTAGGTGCCCAGTAAATATTTATGGATTTGAATGGTAGGAAATATTCATGTCCTGTCAGTAAATGTATTTATTTATTTTTTGGAATTAGTTAAGGTCATTCTAGGCCATCCCGTTGAATAATACAGGCTATCAAACTGCATCGTGCCACCTTAGTTTTGAAAATAATAATGCATAAATACAAAGTGAGAGAATGATGCCTGAAACTCACATTTCCCTCTGCCTAGCAAACCTGAACCTGCTCTTCAGACACACCGGCCTGAATGCAGCCTCCCCTTGTTGCTTCACCCACCTTGCCCACCAGAGCTTTCCTCCGGGCCTTCCACCTGGAACTGTCCGTGGTTATCTGAGCACCTCTAGTTCTGTAAGTTATCTGACTCCCCACAACAGTGTCAGCTCAAAAGAAAGCAATGCCTCTAATTGACTGACACACACTTAGCGAGAAGCACCACCTTGACAGATAGAGGTCTTCGGAAATGCGTGTCGGATGACAGAGTGAAAGAACTAATGAATGACTGAATAAGCAAAGTTTCGGTCTGGCTAGTGAACTGGCTCAAAGGGCAACTTTAACATCAGAATGCAACACATTTTTGAGTAATACCAAAATACTGAAATGAATGTATATGTATCCAATGTGACTCTTGAAAGAAACTCTCCGGCTGTTGAAATGTAATGTCTGCTAACCTCCGTTCCATCGTTCTGGGATCGACACACCCTACCCACCCTCCCTGGGGAGCCTGGTATGCACAGCAGTTGGGCAGATGCTCCTGAAACCCACATTTTTCAGAATAGACATGTGCTAACTTGTTCTCTACAAGGGTACACAATGAGTCTTTGTCATTAAGGAAGAAATGTTTTAAAATTTTTGTAATCAAGCCGCCAGGGCAAATCTGCCAGACCTTTCTTATCTCCTGGGAGCACCCTCTGATAACCATGTAGTTTTGTGCTAAATTTCAAACAAATCTAGGCCACTGCAGTTTTGTCAGGGGTGGGGATGGTCATGTAATTATGTGCCTTCATTCTATCCTGACATAAAACAAGATGGAATTCTTAGCATTTTTTTTTTTACCTTGAGGCACTTCTTAGAACTTGAAACAGCATGAAACGTAATGGATTTGAGTAGATTCAAAGAAGAAAACATAGTGTAGTGCTCATCTAACACTATACCAACAGATAAAAAGAGATTTTTTTAAAAAGTGACGCTTACACATCCACCAGGTTTTGAAACCCAGGCCCATTCAGATGGCCAACCAGGGAGATAAAATTCACATGACCTAAAACAGCACTCCTCCAGCCCCGCCCAACCCCTCTGCTTTCTCTTCTTCCTAGTACTTGATCATATGTTTGTTTACTTGTTTATTGTCTGCTTATCTCACTAGGATGTGAACTCCACGGTAGCAAGGACTTGAGGCATCTTATCCCCCCAACTCTCTCTGCAGTGAGAAGGGGGACTGCCACCCCCTCGTTGCCTATGTCTCTCATCTAAATTATATTAAAAAATGGTGATCCTTAAAGGAAATAAGAAGTATTTCAAAGTAATTCAAAAACAATAAGCTTCACACCGTCATGTTTAACAACTGCAAAATTCACATGCTGACTAGCAGAACTCAATTTATTTCAGACAGCCTGGCGTACAGAAAGACGCCACAGCGCCTCTGTCTCCTCACACGTGGTCAAGCTGAAATCAATATGGAGCGCAGACTCATTTGATAGGTTATCAACTAGTATTTGAACGACCTGCCCAGGTAGCAGTTTAGTTTCAATTCTGACTCATTGAGTAGCACTTTGATACGTCTCAAAATAAACACAATTCTGGCACAAAACTTACCCCATTCTACTGTGTGTCTGTGACCGTGTTTGTGACATGCGGCCAACAGAGCACTCACCAAGTATTCTAAACGGAGCTCCCACCGTGTCCCCTGACCCCGGCTTTATTATGACTGTGGTCTCCACCTCTCATTTCCACCACTGCTGTCAACTGCAGCATCCAATACAGAAATTCAGTTTCCCCTCCCAGGCCAGACCTCTACACGCCCACCCTCCAGCTCCCCGGCTCAGCCCTTCTCAGAAGCACCTGACCTGATGCAGTGCAGCCCAGGGGTCCTGAAACAGGAGCTCCTCCAGGGCCATGGGAATGCAACGCTGCCTCCCAGGTACGCACAGGGCACAGTTTAGCCAGGTGAACACAACTCCATGCTATGAAAATAAACTGCTTCCTACCATGTGAAAGAAGACTGCTGATAGATTTGCAAATGTCTTCTTACGCTCATACACCTCAGGTCCACCCTCAACATAGGAAGACGACAGAAAATCCAGTTAAAATGACTTTGTTGTGATAATATGGCATGCGAGTGAATCACTATGACCAAGACTTGGTGGGAAGAATGAACATTTTACAGCTACTTTGGACTAATAAAAGAACAATTTCAATAAAAGCTTGTGTTGGGGGCAGGGCGGGGAAAAAACAGGACCTTCAAACTGTTTATTCCCAGTTGCTAGAGGGTTGGCACCCCGCCAGGAGCATCTGATGTATACCCAGGACAGAGCGCATCTCATCATTAACACACTGTACACACTACTTTCCAGTTAACTAACTAAAACATAATTTATGGGCTTTTTAAGCATTTCTAAAAGCAGTGCATGCTTGCTGTGAAAAGCAAAACCCAAAAGACATCAAACAAAATAGAAAAATATGAAGTAGAATACTAAAATGCCCCATTCATTCCCCAGGGGATTCGGACTAACATCTTGGGACATACTCTTTTCAGACACTGCACACACATACACACATAAAACGTTTCCATAAAATCGAAACCAACTGTCTATGCCACAGTCACATTAGCTGGTTTTCACCAACAGTTCAGAATTATTTCCCTCTCCTCTGGGTGTCATGGCTGAGTTTTATTTCCACCTCCATATATTAAGAGCAGGGGATAATTTAAGCATATGATACATTTGAGGTATTTTGAAAAAGAATTTCTTTTTCTAGAGAAGGTCATTGGAAACGTTCCCAAAAAATGAATAAAAAAATATCAGTAGGCCGGGCTGTTTTTCAGATTGAAGACAGATCCCTTTTTACTGCCCACTTATGGCCGTATTTGATGTGCCTCCTGCCCGTGACGCAATCAAATCTCCCTTGAGAAATAAGATTTCTTTAGGTAGCCACTACTGTCTTCTTTATGAGCTACACATTCAATGCACTTGTTGCTGTAATTATTACATGTTCCATCTTCCCCTGCAAGGAATCCCTACGAAAGGACCCATTTTGAAACTCTAAATTTGGTTTAATGGCAGTTAAACAGAAAAAAAAAGTCATCAGTAATCACAAGAATCATTCTGGGTGTATATTTTACCAACAGCATCAAGCTGACAGCGACATTTTATATTTTTCATCCAACTGCATGGCCTTCAAACTCTCTTTGTCTCCTTAAACTTCATTTATTTATTTACTTTGGTGATGATGTTTTTTTTCCAATTTAATCTTTTTCCTGTGTATTTTATTTTATTTAACCTTTATTGTGTTTTTCCCCATTACATTTATCTCCCTTAACCTCCCATCCCCCACAATCACCATACTGTTGTCCATGGCCACAACTCGTTCTTCATTTTTGTTCAATCTCTCTACTCCCCAACCTCTTCAAACTTTAAAAAAAAATTATGTAAAGAGAAAGTATAACTATACCATCATGCTGTTAGCACATTTTGCAACTTGGTCAGCTGGCGTGTAGTAAGTACCTACTGTGTGTTGTGTACTATGCTAGGCCTTAAGGAAAGCAAGGAGAAGACAACTTTGCCCTGGGGCAATTCCCTAGCTGGTGGGCGAGAGGAAGTGAAGGACCAATGACAAGGATGGCAATGCAATGGTATGTCTGCCAGTTGAGTTCAGGCAGTAACTTGCCCTGCACTGGGGTGGAAAAGGATTCCCAGATGGTGACAGATAAGCCACATGTCCTGAAAGACAAACAGGAACTCCCCAGGTGACGACCAGGGAAGGAGCAGTGGGCCAGGAGAAGAACACAACGGCAAGGACACAGAATCGGGGCGAGAGGAGGAGTCTGGGGTGCCGGGGCCCAGGGCTGTGTGATGAATGGTCGGTGGCAGATAATGTTGTGACGCAGGTGGGGACAGACCGGAGCTGTGTGTGAGACCTCCAGTTTTCATTGTACCCTGAGAGCACAGGCGAACACCGCTGGAGATTCTGTCGAGAACTAGGAATTCAACTGCACTGCCACTCGGTCCAAGTAAAAGTAAAAACATTCAGGGACTCCAGCTCATACGCATGGATCACAGGAAAACCACTCAGACCCTCACTGGGCTCAGTGTGCTACTCGGATAAAAGGATAACAGTCTCAATTATCTGGTTTCCCAGACAGCAAAGACAGGAAACAGCACATGTAAACATTTTTTTGTTTTGCTGTTTGATAACAGATTAATAGATATTACTACAATCATTGTGAAAGAATCGCTTCACAATAGAGGTAAGTCAAGTCATTATGCTAGACACCTTAAATTTATTATTATTTTTTAATCCCCATCTGAGGATATGTTTTACTGGAGAGAGAGAGAGAGAAAGAAACAGGGGTGGTTGCCTCCCCTATGCGCCCTGAAGGGGGGTCAAACCTGCAACGTTTTCGGGTACAGGAGGGTGCTCCAACCAACTGAATTGCCCAGCCAGGGGGTGTTCACCTTAAACTTTATATACAGGGCTATATATTAATTATATGTCAATAAAACTGAAAGAAAACAAAAGAAACAGCTCATGAAAGAAGAAGAAAACGGGAGCTGCCAAAAGCAAGCACCATGACGACAGCACAGAGGGCAGCGGAGGGCCTGGAAACATGAGGGAGAGTGCAGGCGCCGCGGCAGCCTCAGGGCGCGGCTGTCAGTGAGGGGACCGTGAGGGTTAAATGACTTCATATTTGCAAAGATTTAAACATCATGAAGACACTCAATGAATCTGCTGTTCGCTACACTCACAGCAGTGCCAAGAACAGCCAACCCTCCACTCAGATGAAGAGACTGAGTCCCAGGGATGTACCCTGGCCCCAGGCTGGTGAGTGGGAGAGGCTCATCCAGGGCATGTGTCCTCTTTTTCTGACTCTCATTTCTGTGCACACTTTTGCACACTCTTCCAAATGTTAGAGTGTGCTCAATTTGGGAAAGCAGGTAAATGTGACTAATATAAGAAAGAGTTGTAATTTAAGAATGATTCTCATGTAAAATATGAATTGAAAGAAAATGGTAGTGGAAGAAGGGTAAGTTTCTTCCTAGCTGCTGGCTGTCCAAGCCCTGTGCTGTTCCAGAGAGGACGAACCATATGGCAACAAGCTGCCCTTCCCCTTGAGGGGGCCTGAGTGCACTCAGGTGCATGGGAACTTGTCCCTGATCTCTTGACTTTGCCTTGTTGCCAGCTCACACCAAATCGGATAAGCCAAAATAAAACCCACGCATCCTCCCAATGTCTTCCCTCGACCTGTCTCATAAACTTGCATTTACCTTGGTCTCTCTTTCTTTCTCTCTCTCATTTGCCCTAAGCCCCTGCCCAACACTCCAGTCCCGACTGGATTGGAACTGGATTGCCATGCTCACTCTCTACGGGGAGATGGTGAGGCCGCCCTAATCTTCCTCCTCCGGTCATTTCTATGGGGGGTTTATACTGTCCCTCATCTGCTCCCCACCTCCCAAATAAGCATACGTCCTCGTAGGCTTGGTCCCCAAATTAATGAACCTCTACTGAAATTTCCAGCTGATTTCCAGTCCCTCATCACCTGCCTGTGCATCCTAAACAGACAGCTCTGGGATAACAAATGAGGACAGTCGTGTGTATGGACACTGTGACCAAAGCCATTCGGCTGTCCTCCCCAGAGACAGCCTTTGCAACCAGGAGAAGAACAAGCACGTTTCCTTGGAAAACAGTATTGCATGCAACCCTAAGGGTGAATTGTGTTTGGCTTTCCTTCTGCATAAAAGTCAATGGGAATCAGATTTGCCAGGGCCCAGCCATCACGAGTTGGCAAAAGGCCAAGCATCTGCTCGGGCAGACATGCCTTTCCCCATCAGCGCAACATTCTCCGTGGGCAGTTATGCTGTGGATGAGGCTGCCTCTGGAAATAAATAAATAAGAGCCCTTCTTTGCCTTAGTTTCATATCTGTAAGAGCAGGACCAACCATTTGAAATGTTTACATCATTCACTGGAGAACTGTGAGAAATGAACTATATTTGTAAGCATTTCCGAAGATGAAAGGGATATTACTGTAGAACGTTCAGCATTCTCAAAAAAAAAATCACTTAGTTCCAGTCCTTCATTTAGAACATAATTTTGTGGGACTTGATTTTGTTTTAAAATAACCCAGGCGCCCAAGAGTACATTAGGAGTTTTTATAGTTTTAAGGCTCCACTGCTAGGGACCAAATACATGTCTGTTAGCATGAGAGACACCTTTGTTTATAGAACGTGAGCGTCGTGATAAAAACTGACACAAGCCAGGCTGTTTAAAAGGTAACGGTGGTGCTTCACTCCAAATGTGCGCTGCAGGGCTCCTTGTTTCCCATGAAGTCTGACTTCTAAAGACAAGGTTGGCTTCAACTTTCAACTCTCTGGCCTTTTTCAATTAGAGTTATAGTCACACAGTTATTTAAACAAATGTCTTCGAACTTCCTTAATATAAAAAAGTGAGCCTTTGGTGAATGAATGTTGTAAAATGCTTATTGTTTGAGCAAGTGAATTGATTTCTGTTCTGTAAGTGGGTGTGGTAAAGACCAAAGTTTCGCAGAGGAAACCTAAGATATTTTTACGTTTACATCATGCTCACCATTCATAGGTCAGGACTGGCAAGTCTTCCTTTTATCCCCTTACTTAAAATGCCCTAAGTTAAGCTGCTCCTAAAAAGTGGACGGTGGTCAAACTTCCACTACGAAGAACCTAATGCAAACAGAGGCATGCAGCAGGTGATAAATTAAAGGCAGGTTGGGTGGAGGGAGTTTTAAGCAAGTCTCAGTTCATGATATGGACCCTAGAGAGTGTCTCTCCACCGTGCACAGAGGAGGGAAATACAGACTTCACCACCATTTTTATGCATCAGTCTCAGTGAGAGATGTTTCTTTACTCACTGGTCAATCCAAGCCTCCAACAGCATCTATCAGCAATTTTGTAAATGGCACAAGACCTTAATGATTCTGAATAATGACACACTTTCACACTGTCAAAATGCAAAACAGCAGAAATCTGCTGTGTCTGAACAGCTTAATTATATGTCCCTCGGACTGACGATGGGTCTCAACAGAGGTGTGCAGTGAATCACCAGTCAACATTAAAAAAAAGAAATACAACTACCTCTTTTCCCCCATGGGAGAATCTAAATATAGGTCTGGTGATGGATGGATGGATAGATGGACAGACAGACAGACAGGCAGATAGATAAAAATAGGTGATAGGCCTGGCTAGTGTGGCTCAGTGAGTTGAGTGCAGGCCTGCAAACCAGAGGGTTGCCAGTTCGATTCCCAGTCAGGGCGCATGCCTGGGTTGCAGGCCAGCCAGGTGCTCTGTGGGGGGCACTCAAGGGCAACCACATGCTGATGTTTCTCTCCCTCTCTTTCTTCCTCCCTGCCCCTCTCTCTAAAAGTAAATAAATAAAAATAATAGATGACAGATAGATAGATAAACAGGCAGATATCCAGGGAGATGGATGGGTAAATAAAGAAGTAGACAGACAGACACATTTTAATTCCCTAAGAAATTCTGATGGGTTCCCCACTACTTGTCTCAAGTAATATGTGGCCACATCGTCCCACTGCCAATAAAAATTAATTCATAGTTTCTATGTAACTATTAGTGAACAATAAAGGACACACATGAGGCTTTACTTTGGGCAGCTCACCACTGGCCCCCTTATGCCAGGCCAGACTGCAGAAGGTGGTGAGTGACACAGAGGACAGGCCCTGTCCCGAGGAGTCTGTAGTCCAGTTGAAGAGGCAGACATAAAACAGCACCACAGTTCACACGATGGGTGCTGTCGTAGAGGAAGGAGACTACTTTCTTGGACAAGAGGAAAGAGAACCCCAACTCTAGCGGGAGGAATTGCAGAAGGCCCCACAGAGGAGGAGGGTCTCCTTGAGCTGGGTCTCATTTCACACGGAGGCTTTCTGAGGTGATGACGGGGGATGCAGCCAGGGCCCTCCAGGTAGAAGGCCCTGCGTGTTGACATTCTGTGTGTTTCTGGGGTGCATGAGAAGTGCAGAGTGGCCAGACCATGGCACACGTGCGTGAAGGGGACGGCGAGAAGCAGCAGGAGGCAGAGCAGGGAGGGCAGTGAGGGTGGGGATAGGAGATGCACCCATGCAGGAGTGATGCTATAATTACAGCAGAATAAACAAATAAACAAAAACAGAATCAGGGTCCCTTCAAAGCCTCCTCAGTAATCCCTGGGGGCCCCCAGTACTGAATCCTTCATTTATAAAAACATTTCAAGAGTTTTTTTTTATAAAATGTACTTGAAAAGTAACAATAAATTATTTATAAACTTCTGTCAATGACACTTTTTCAAATGATCTTTGTGACCATATTAAATCAAATATCATAAAAGGTGGGTGGTTTTAATTTTACTGTTTCCATTAGAAAGTATATATTGAGCCTAGTGTAAAAAGCATCATTTACCAAAATACTCATCAAAGCAAGTTATCAAATCTATTTAAAGTCACTGTCAGTTCAAAATGATCTGAAACTCATTCTGAGGTGGGTGGGTGGGTGTGTGTTTGGAGGGGGTAGTATAAGGTGAAACAGGACCTATTTCTCCGCCACTAAAAAGCAGGCCACCTGTGGTGAGTCACGTGGATACAGTAAATATAGCATCGGTGTCTAATAGTGGCTCTGACCCAGCCGCTCGACACAGATATGCAGTTAGGGAAGCCATAGCGGGGCTGTTTGGGGTCTAATAATGTACCTGTTCTATCACAAGCATTTCACAAGGGATGTTTAGCATCTCTTACTTGTTTAAATCTTTACATGCTAAAGGTCTCACCAGAAATTGTTTCTGCCACTCTAGTGAATACTCACTCAATACTGAAATTGCCTGAGAGACACTGGGGGAGAAAACAGCTTTTCTGATTAGGAAGTGGGTGACTGAGCTCCTCCATCACTGCCTTATTTGATTAGGTTTCCATACTCCCAATGGATGGATTGCAGAAAGCCTGGATTCCTGTTCTGTTTGTTCCTATTCTGATATGTGGTCCAGAGCCTCTCCTCCTTTGTTTTCACCTTATTTCCTACCTGGGCAGTCTCATTCAGGGTCATAGCCTCACATTCCACCTGGAAATTAGATGATTCCCAAGTACAAATCCTCAGCTACACTGGCTTATTCAGGGAGAGAAAGAGGGAGACAAGAAGAGGAAAGGGAGAGAAGTTGAGTGCTTCTACTTGGTAGGTATTTCTGAGTGTCTGTAACAGTGGTTCTCATTCTAGTTGCCCATTAGAATATTCTGGGGAGATTTCAAACAAATACCAGTATTATGACCGCAATCAAAGGACACTGATCTAATTTGCCCAGGGTGGGGCCCAGAGATTGTATATTTTGAAAGCACTCCAGGTCATTCTAATGGGTGGCCAAGTTGAGAACCAGCACGCAAACTCTTCAGAGGACAGAACACATGTCTACAGTGTGCCCACTGCCCACGAAATTCTGAAAGTCTGGTTGGGAAGAAAGGACTCTAATGGAGGATAAACTCCGAGACTACCGGTGAGAACAAACCATGAGGTGAGGACTGTTGGCGCCCTGAGAAAAGGCAGGGCTTGGAGACCAGTCGGGGAGATATCATGAAAATGGGGTGTGTGCTGGGACTTGAAACAGGACTAGAATTTCATTCAGTTCCTTCTCCCCATCCATGCCGCCAGTCAAGAGCCTTCTAAGGATTTCATTCTTAAGAGTTTCTATTCTTGCCTCTGTCTCATCCCTTGTTCCCATTATTATGCCTTGAAATGGTTAGTTCTCTCCTTCACACCTCTTCCTAAAACCTAAGGCTCCCCAAGAGCTTGTAGAACAGAAGTCAAACCTCAGCCCCTTTATGATTGGTCTGAGGCCCCCTGCTCATATGAAATGTGTGACTGTGTGTAAGAGAAACACTGGACCACATGGTCTCTTACCCATGTGCTGACTGACTTCCATCTAAGGATGTCATCAGATCCTCAGATGTGACATCATCTTTGACACTGATTTTTTTAAATGAGTTTCCCTTTAGAAAAAATGCTCTCAATTAATAAAATGGCACATTCAATTTCACTTTAAAACATATTATATGCTGATTACATTCCAGGCACTGGGAAGATGCTGTACTGTGGAAGGCATGATGGTGGAGATTGCCCATTCTCAATGGAATATGACAACATAAAAAATCCTGGGTTGAATTTTGCTATCATCAAAAAGAGCTGGATTTTAGTTTATAAATCACCCACTTCTTTATTGAATGAGCTCTTATCTAGCCTCAGTTTCCTCATGTGTAACTTAGGGAAACAATATTAACTTACGGAGTAAGAGTGATTGCAAGAATTCGTGATAGAACATGTAATTGCTGAAGTTGGTGCCTAGAACATAACAGACACTCAGGAAAAGTAAGCTCCCTTTCTTTCAAAACACTTAATATTTACTTAAATATGGTTTGCTTTTGTTATATATGTTGGGGAGGTCTGACCTACACAATAGAACTTTGAAATTAACTTTTTGCATATAAAATCTTCTATTATCAATTATTTTTCAATCCCAATGTTTGTCTGGATTGCACAAATCTGCATATTATGCCTAATCTCACAGGTGTAATTGACTTCCACTCATCTCCAAAGCAGGTTTAGGTCCTTGTTCCCTTCTCTCTCTCCATTATCACGTGGTGATGCTAATGATCAATGAAATGCCCCAAAGGCTAGCAACAAAGAACAAGAAGAGAAATCCTGGACAGAGATGACACAGATATTTAATTCCAAAATTATCAAGGTTTGATGTTTATGCAAATGAACAGTTGCCTAGTTCCCAAAAATGGCTTTTCCAGATCTGGAAACGGGAAGTTGAAAAGACTTCAGGAGAGGAAGGGGAAGGCGAAAATGGAAAGTGTTGACTTTGTTTTTATTGTTTGACACTATTACAGATGTCCCCATTTTCTTCCCCTTTGCTCACCTCCTCCTATCCCTGTACCCCTTCCCTCCCTATGGCCATCACCACACTGTTGTCTATGGGTTAAGCATATATGTTCTTTAGCTAATCCCTTCACCATTTTTCACCTGGTCCTCCCCTCTTCTCCCCTCTGACAGCTGTCAGTCTGTTCCATGTATCTATGCCTCTGTGTCTATTTTGTTTGTCAGCTTGTTCTGTTCATTAGATTCCACGTGTAAGTGAGATCATATGGTATTTGTCTTCCTTTGCCTGGCTTATTGAGAATGAGGGGATTTCAACAGTGATCACGAAATCTGAGTTATCCACCTTGTAACTAGGCATCTCCTGGAGAACCTGTGGTTGATATGACCAGGAAATGCTGCATTCTATATCCCATCTTGGGAATTTGCAACAACATGTGAGCACAGGCAAGGAATTATATGTTAATTCCATTAGCGTAATACAAAGCCTGTTTTACACTCTTAAACTCAGTCATTTTCCAAATTGCCTGAACACTAAATTCATTGTGTGTGTACCGGGAAAATTACTGATAGGCTATGGAATTACTATGCAATGGCATATAATTTATAAAATGTTGACTTGATTTCTCTCCTCCGCCACCAAAATGCTTCCTGCTTGTTTTCTGTATCTTTTTCAATGGTTCTTCTTGATCCAAGCAAGCTATTTCATAAGAATTTCTACTTTATCTTTTTTTATTTAGTTATTTTTCAAGTACAGTTTTTTGTCTATTTCTCCCATCCCAGCTCCCCCCCGCCCCGTGCTCCCCACCTCCCTCCCATTTCCACCCCCCTTAGTTCTTGTCCCTGTGTCCTTCATATTTGTTCCTCCAAACCCCTCCCCTTTTCCCCTTAAATTCCCTTCCTTCTACTTTATCTTATCAATATAGAAAAATCAGAATTCATTTTGCCTTTGGAAAGATGAGTGGTTGAAAAAAACAAGACTCAGAACTAATTTTAATTACCTGGAGAAAATATCCAAAACTTATTTAGAAACAAAGACTTTTTCATGCCTTGGCACACTCGTAAGCCAAGTGTGTTGGTTTGTTCTCAGGAGGTCAAAATTGTTCTACAATTAGAAGAAAAACTACCAAGAAAATGTAGTGCCACGTGTAGAGAGTACTTTTATATTTTAACATGATCCTATTTTTCCTTTTGGCATTTGGTTTTAAAGGTAGAGTGATTTCCATAGTAAGATTGTAATTTTGAAAACCGATCTTCTTAAAAGCAGATTGTTTATCCAATTTTTGTCTCCCCCTTAGAAAAATATATTTATCTGAATCCCAGGTGCTCAGAAATACTTAACTGGATGAACCATAAAGTGCTACAACAGCATGATGGGCTTCACAACAAATTCAAAACAAAATACTGTAATTAGTTGTTTTGTAGCTAATAAAATGTTCAACAGTAACTACTTCTACAATATAAGGGATATTTCCGAGAATAAGAATAAATTTCTCTTTGAACTAAAAAGAAAATCTGTTCTAAATTTTTATTGAGTTCACTCCCCTGTCTCAAGGCTGGAATCCCCCTCTCAAGAAGGCACACACAACACCTATGAAGATCCATTAATTCATGCAAATATATTGCATATCATGTATAAAAATATGTGTATACATTATTATGTTTCTAAAAAGTATCACGGTTAACAAAATTCTAGCTACTAAGACCAAGATATCATGAACATAGGGAATAAAGAAAAAAATTTAATTGTACCAAATACAGTTTTCAGACAAGGCCAAATGTCCTAGAAAGCATTCATTTCCAAAGCAAATGAACTCCCATCAGAAGTCTACCCATTAGGTTCTCCTGAATCGCCATCCTCTGCTATTCTGGAACTTTGCTAGTGCGGTCTGAGCTGCAAAAGTAGATTCTCCGACTGAGGGTGTGAACCAGTGTGAAACAGAAGGTCTTGGTGCTTACACTTGTTTATGGAACAGCCTGGCCTTGGCCAACATTACTTCAGTGCTGAGGGGCATCTTTCTCCGGGCCTGGTCTTATCTTCATCTGTGTTGAAAAAATTTTCAAGAGGCTGTGGAAACTCTCCTTTCTCTACACCACACCCTAGGATCCCCCACAGGCTTAGCTGGGGTACAGGGAAACGTTAGCTGCTGTGAGGTTTGCTGGGCTGAATTGAAAGCATATGTGAAATAGAAAAGATTTTAGATTGGGGTAAAACAACAACAAAAGCAACCCTGTATTATCTCAAATCCATGGTTAGTGAGGAATTTCATGTGTGCACACGTATCATGCCTATGTGTGTGTACACCTTTTAGTGAATTAAAAGTCATCACTGAATAGCTACCAAGGCTAGTGGGTTACACAGAAGTATTTCAAACCCAACAAGTCCAAAATGGAGCTCATCGTTTTTCCCTTAAAACTCCCGAGTATTCTGCAGCACAAGACCCTTACCTTAGATTCTCAAACTATAAACCTCGAAAATGTGCTTTGACCGGTTGACTTCCCCCTCCCTCCTTACCTACTCATCACGCTCTGCTGATGCGTGTCCAGTGCATCCCTCAGCCCCATTCCCGCTGCACCACCCACGTCAATTCCCAACTACCACCTGACGGCTCTCGGTTTATAACTGCTCCCCTTTCCACAGCGTCATCTCACTGCTATAGCCATCCAGCTAGAGTATATATTTCTTCATAATGCAACCCTGCTTCACTGTCTCGATGGCTCTTTAAACTGCCAATATGCACTATTACCATATGCCAATCACTGTGCCCTGAGCTTTACCTCTATCATCGTATTTCCTCCACATAACAATCCTGAGATGAGTTCAATTATTGTTACCACTTACAGATGAGAAAATAATGGCTGAAGAGTTTACAGAGGTTGGTCATGGTCGCTGGGCTGGCAGGTGGCAGAGCCCGTTTTCCTCTCAGACTAATGTTCTTGACCACTCCATTGTAAACCTATCTTCTACTGGCTCCCAAGTAATTCTCCAGTCTCTTTTGCAAGGAGCCCATAGCCAGTGAACTTCTCACATTCAGTGACAGTACAGCAAGGGTCAAAAGCCTTGCATCCACTGGGACAGAATGTAAAGTGAGGACACAGTGGCTCTCACAGATGATACCTCCCCTCCCAAGTGAATGTGCCTCTTAAAACACACGGTCATGAACATATGTTGGTCTCGAGGAAAGAAAAATCAGCCCGACAAATGCCACAGAACCCGTGAGACCACCCTGCCCCTGCAGAACAAGGAATTACATTTCAGAACATGGGTTTTGTTCTACGTTCATTGCACACTATTGATCAGCTTTGTCTCAGCATTACTCTCCACAACTCATCCATGAGGACACCTAATGCAGTTCTAGGTGCAGAAGTCCCAAAGAGACACAAACCCAGGGGCTGAACAGTGTGCGCTGTGGTTGTGGTCCTAGACTTGTTTACTAACGGAACATGCATGTGTGTTCCAGAACTTACAGGAAGAAATGGCAACACACGAAAAGAAAAAAAGCTCAGATATTGCTAAAACTGCCCTGATACATTTCACACACACTGTGAGATAAATATTTTATTGTTATTCCAGGAAAAGCTTTTAAAGGAATACATAAGCCAGCAATTATGGGGAAGGGATGTCTCCCTCTCGGAGATGGGAGGAAGGTCGCTCTTGCCTGCTAAGGAGAGGCTGGACAGAAGCGCCCGGCATGCCGGCTGAAATGCACTTGCAGATGTCGCGAGGGCCACAGCCCCAGGCAGCAACTCTTTCTTATTTGTTAACAGGAAATGCACACAACTATCTCCTATGCAGCCTTCTGTGTAATTTGAATAAATCAGAGGCTCTGGGCTAGTGGGTACCCACTGCTGTGCTTCTGCCTAACAAGTACCTAAACTCTTGCAGGAAGAAGGCCCAGCTCCTTGGTAACACATGGCCCAATCCTGAGGGCTGGGGCTCAGCTCCACACAGCTGGCCTGCAAGATCCAGGCCCCGGCTCATTTCTGATTGGAACGTTTAAGCAGATTTTTAACATCATTATCGCGTTTAAATTAAATTGGTAAAATTGCAGTATTCCAAGTTCATTGGGTATCTTGGTAAAATGTTAAAGGTATTTTGAGCTTTGTGGGTTTTTTTCCTTTGGACACTTACCAGTACTATCTCAAATGCCTTCCTATAGTCAATACAAGTGATTGAAGTGTGTGTGTGTGTGTGTGTGTGTGTGTGTGTGTGAGATGCTCACATTTCCCTGCTGTGAGAGAGGCTGCTTACAGATTAAGAGAGTTACCATGAAAAGTGATCACTGACAGCCAATTAACCATTAGGAGAAAAATGTTATTTCTGAAATATTCAAATAATGTAATTTAAAAGCCTGTTATTCTACTCAAATGTGTACATCCCTGCATTTGGTATTTCACCTAAAATCTGAAGTGAGATAGACATTGCTGCTTTAAAAGCCACTGGACACAGTGCACAGACTTTCTTCAACATATTGGAAGCAGAGGTGTTTCATTAAAAGCATAACTATAAGTACAAATTATTAAAGCACTTATCCCCCTAAGCTACAGCATGCTGAGGAGTAAATCCTAACCCTTAGCATTTTTTAAACCTGCAAAAGGGCTGCTAGAGTAGCTTCATTCCTTTTCTCAAATGGCCTTTAAATAAATCGGTGAGTCAATTAAGAAAGGTACTTACTTGAATTAAAGTGAGAATTCTGCCAGGACCTCAGTATAACTAATTGTGGGTGGCAGAAGTTTTAAATGAAGCTAAATTAGGGATTTTTACTTACTTACTTACTTATTTATTTTACTGGTTCTACCGCTATAATTAGAGGAGCTTTAGGTTGATCTTGAAATTCTGCCTTGTCACGGAACATCACACCTACATGCTCTTTTGACAAGCCCTAGTGCCGTATTTTTTAATGACCAAAAATGTGGAGTTTAAGGCATACACATCAGTCCAGCCTCCCTTCTCCTACACCCCACCTCCATACTTGTTTTGTTTCTTTCACGACCCTGACATTTTCACCCCTAATAGCGCACTGTTCTAATTTATGTCGATGTCCTCACTGCCAGAGACAAATTGATTATAGTCACAGTTTGGTTCCTGGTGACTTATTTCATAAAAGAATGCACAACACTCTGCCTTCAAAATTTCTGTCTGCCTGTGCTACCTGAACTGAGGGCTGAAACAGCCGCATTTCACAAACAAACATATTTTCCTAAACTCAGGTGGTCTCATTGTGTGGGGCGTGTTATAAAGGACGCGGCCTCTCTGCAGAGCTGACCGCGTCTCCAGGCTGTGAAGGGCATCTCTCTCTAAGACTGCGACCAGCGGAGGGTCGGAGCTCATGAGCTGCCAGAGACAGGGAATCTATAACACGTTTGGGAGAATTCTGCATTTAGTGTCCCTACCCCCAAAGTGGGGCATAATCCCAGTGTGGATCCTGTAAAAGTGCAATACAGCAAAGAACAAAAAAAGTGCTGCATGGGGAAGTCATTTGTTTGCTAATCATTTATTTAATTGGCATTAGAATACTTCCACAGTCATGGATCTCTAGCTGTCAAGTAAAGACATTTAAAACATTTTTAAAAGGTACCCAATTGGCCACTCATGTCCTGAAATACCCTGAAATAAAAATATCGGGGGATATTGAGACATTTTCTACCTGACATCCTAACACGAAGACTAAGCCTCGGACACAAGAATCCATCTGCTCTCACACAGTTCATATTGTAACACTGGAAAAAAAATTTTGTTCTGCCTCACTAACTCCATCTATTTTTTGCCACCTCTTAGTAAGTTGCTTCATTAACTACATGAATTTTCACCCACTGCTCTGAGCACGAAAGGACCCAACAGCACACCTCCTGCCACCTAAAGAAAATCGCAGTGCAGTCTTCAAAAAGGTGACTGTGGCATTAGCATCTGCGTTCCCAGGTCCTGAAGTTCAAAGCGAATGCCGCCCGCCTTGCGCACAATGCAGCAGGGGTTGGCACATTACATGTCTCCCGGTCCCAGACACTTCAGTGCAGAACAAGACCGACACACAGACAAACACTCTGCAGGGAAGGCTGCAGATGGCAAACGAGCCAAGAGGGTGGGAGGAATTCATGCCTGCTTTACCTACCGGCATTGTCCATGTCTCGGGAGCGGCGAGGCGGTTCTGTAGCCTGGCAGCCGGGAAGCCCGGCTCTCCTCCTGGCTAACGAAGCACCCTGCCCTTCTGCCGATTATCAGTCCTTGTGGGCACGCACAGCATACTTCATGCACTGTCTGCAGGAGACACCGCCAGGAAATTTATATCTCCGAGGATGACAAACAGCCATTAGCTCCATTACAGGCTGATTAAGAGAGACCGAGCCTATCAAGTGGATACTCGAGTCCACAGGGGTTTTCACCTCTGTTCTAAGCAAAGGAGGAAAAAAAAAATCACTGCAATGTGGAGTGTGTTGCACATTTCAGAAGAGAAGTGCACATGCTACGCAGAACACAGCGCTGTTCCCGGAGATGCCAGAGCAAACATGAGCAGGAGGAGGCAGAGATAATTAAAAGGTAGAAAGGAATCTTGAAAAATACAATAAACTCCCCTTTCTCTGGGGCTGGTCTAATTGTGGTCCAGCCTTTATCACTGATATCACAGAACACCTGGGCAACTTTTCCATGTAAAAGTTTAAAGTTTTCTTTTAAAAACAATTTAATAGATATGCTTATTGAGTCCAAAGAGAGAGGGAAGGACAGAGAGATAGAGAAACATCAGTGTGAAAGAAACATTGGTTGCCTCCTGTGTGTGCCCTGACCAGGGACCGAACCTGGAACCAGGCATGTGCCCTGACCTGAAATTGAACTGTGACATTTTGGTTTACGGGACAACACTCCAATGAACTGAACCACACTGGCCGGGGCGGACATTTTCTTATAATTGGTATTGTTATTGTTGTTGGGGGTAAGCAACGAATCGCAGATAAAGGATTTTAAAATAAAGGCCATCTTCAATATTTCTGCTCTAAGAATGTGCTCAGAAGCTGAGTCCTGTCATTCCATTTTTGGTGTTTTCATCATGACTGGTGTTTGTGTTTCCGGTCAGACTCTCTGCCTGCCTAGCCTTAGCAGAGAAATTCAGAGGAATTTTACCAAATGTCACTCATAATACAAGGCATAATGATCACAAGATGTCAAGGGACTCTAGAGCATGTGACAATCTGTAGCCAAGTCAGTAACAGAAATCTGAGGATCAAGAAAAACGCACTTCCTCACACAGGAACACCATGTCTCTTCCATTCTTTAGTTTGGCTGTGGAAGGATGACCCTCCCAGATGCCTGCAACTGCTTCCAGTATCACGGCACGAGGACGCACAGACGCTGATGGAATCATACGCTGCATCCTGTGGCTGCTGTGATACCAGAATGTGGGGACAGCGTAACTGCATTTTCTCAGAGGCAGTAAAAAAATCGCAATGGCTTCATTTGACCTATGATACAATGAATGCACAGTACAGTAGATTCTACAGGTTTTAACTTGGACAAGTTTTTAAAAAACACTTCTATGTAATTGTTCTGCTAGGCCTGCTGAATTTGAAATGCTATTCATTTATTTAGCATTTCTTTATGCCGCTGAAATTTCTAGTGACAAACCACTTGCAAACTTTTTATAATCCAGTCTTCCATTTCAATAGCTTATAATGTTTTTTTTTTCATGTCCCTTCGGGTTTACCTAGAGATTTGGGGTTCCCCTACTGCTTAAGCAGAATACTTCACTTATGAAATCAGTACCAGTGCAGAAATACTTCCATCACAAAGAGGTTGAATCTCTCAGTGATTCTGCCCTGAGATTTTTATTCCCATTATTTGAATCCTGTCGCACAAAGTTGAGGATCTATCACTCTATTAATTTCAAGAAATCTTCATAAATTTTTAAAAAACACCCGAACCCCAAAGGACTGAAATTGCTGCGGCTTCCGCACCTCCCCGTCTCATCCCCGCGTCTCAACGGAGACCGCCAACCACTCAGACTGTCACCAGCAGAAAATCTAGGGCAAATGAACTTTTTTTTTAAAGAGAACAGTTAGGGATATACAAACTATAAAAGGGAGAGGAAATACGTCCTGCGGTCTGAGGTTTGGGGAAGGAGCACCTCAGAAGCGTCATCTGTTGCCAGCGCCTGTTGACGAACAGGAATGTACTTCTACGGGCCGTGCACACAGTTCAAAAAGTGACTTTTAAATATTTTTATTAATGCAGTCAGCTCCCAAATTACAAATGGGTTGTGGTCCAAATGCATGTTTTATTGGACATTTGAAAAACACTTTTCCTCATCAATCCTGACTGGGTCCCAAGGACAGATCCTTAAACACTGCTTAACTCGTGAGGTGATGTATGCAAGAGCCAAAATATCATACACAATTCCAAAATCCAGAAAGCTCTGAAAATAATAAGGTGTTTTTGTTTTTGTTTTTTTTTTCAGTTTGGCTCTAAAATGCATCTGTGTGACAACCTGAGTTGGACTGATGTGAGGCTAATTAAAATCTTCACTTATCCCATTTAGAATGAATAATCACGTTTTGCTACAGAAATTTGATGTTTTCAGTTATGGAAATCTGTTTAGACCCTGTTGGGGTAAAATGTAACATACAGCACTGGCGTTATATATTTGCTTTCAAAAATACAAAAATTTTGAATTCAGAAACATGCCACACTTGACCCCACCGTTTTCAGAGGATGGACTACAGCCCTTCGGTACAATTTTGCAATTTAAAAGGGTAGAAAGTAATCTTTTCTGGTGTTTTGCCACAGGATCCCCTCCTTAGTTAGGAACCCATGCTCTCCCTCTCTCACCTGCTAAGTACTCACGACTCTCTAACGACCAAGAACCCAGGAAGGTAAGACATAAACAAGGGATGAGCAACACACAGAGAGGTCTAACAATAATGAAACTGGTGTTGGGTGTCTCTTAGGGACGGGGGTGCAATAAAGACTGCACAGATTGCCAAGGGCACATCTGCTCTCTGTCTCCCGCCAGCACCACCGCTGCCCCCACCTGGCACCAGGAGAAGGCAGCACAACAGCGAAAAAACCCAGGGAGTGGAACGTCCTTCAGCTCCAGGGAGAATCCACTCCCTCCCCTGACTTGGTTCAGGCCCACAGCTCATATGCTGTCGCTGGGCAATGCCAGAGCATAAAATGTGCACGAGGCCCTTTCTCATTGTCCCACAGAAGCTGTATGGCACAGTGGAGGCATCAGTGAGCCTAATGTTTGACATCATGTTTTTAACTGAGGTTAGTTCCCATTTTTATTAAATTTCCCACATTCTTCGGCTTTCTAAGAATCAGGACTCATCTGTTGGAGGCCAATGGGAGTTGGGAGCACTTGCATCCAACATACCCCCAGTGCTCTTCCACCTACAGAAATGAGGCTGCCACCCGTCACCATTGGGGTTTTAAATGGAGGTTTGTCTGAGGTCGGCTGTAAGGCATTTGTGACTCTGGGTCTGACCAGCTGACGTAGAAAGGGCAAGGCTACCAGGGGCGTCCAGCGTAACCTTCAGATGCATCACAGAGCCCCTGGTGATAGATAACCTGGCTGTAATCCCGTCTTTTCCTAAAGATAATCTGGCCAAGATTGCATCTTTCTCTAAAAAATACCTTTATTGGCATCTCTCTCTCTTTCTCAATTTCAAAGAAGAGAATGTCATCAGCTTCTTAGAAACGTTCTTATTTCATATTATTTCTTAACTTTTCTATGACAAGTTATGTGGATTTTGAGGACACAGGGAAGAGCTGAGGGCTGTTGGCAATCATGCCCTGTGTGTTTTTTTTTTACCTAAATCTGAGCCCTGGTAGACCGAGACCCATTCAGATGGATGCCATAGAGAACAGGAAGCAGAAACACTTTTCTAAGAGGTATAGCAACTCCAGAATCATAGGCTAAATATACAATGGTTTAGCTTTGGGGGGACCAACTGGGATCCTTCTCTGTAAAGCTAGACTTGGTTCCTTAGGATGGAAAAAATAAGAGAAGAAATTGCCCACATAGTCACATTGCCTGGCCCAGCAGATCTCTTGGAGACCCAGATCAACCCACCAAGTACCAGAATACCAGCTACCATTTAGGAAGTAGTCAAGCTCACTCCCAGTTCCCCTGGGGACAGATTCTACTGGAAATCTGTTCTGAAGAGACTTGGCTACTGCTTTTACAAGAACAGCAATCAGATACACATAGTTTCAATGAGCAAAGTGCTTGCATTTATAACTCTCTTAAGTACTAAACCAAATCCCTCAACTATTAAAAATAAAAAAAGTTCACAGGAGAAGTTCTGCAACAGAGAGTATTTCCTGGAAAAAAAAAACTGGGCAAAAAACAAACCAACCAATTACCCATTTAACTAGCATTCTATTATCTGGATTTTAGGACAATGGTTGCATGACATGAGGCTGTTTCTGATTATTCCTAACTATTTTCCTTTCGAGATTTCCTTTCCAGGGTCACGGGGGAGGAGGGGTCTCCTGAATTACTCATTAAAGTTTGCTTCTTTTCCTTTGTACACAGGCCTTAGAATGTCTTCTCTTCACACAGGCTACAATAACATCTTAAAGCGGAGGCCGTGAAACGTTTCAGGATTCTCGGAGCTCTGACTGGCGTCTGGACCTCATGGAGGCTGTAGCCATCGGCCAGTCTTCTGACTTCTCTGGACTTTTGGTCAAGGTGGTTTGGGGAATCTTTGCTTGGACACAACCCTTCTGCTCCAAACACATAGTGATGATAGATAAACTATTAAATAGGTAAGTCCCAGCTGGGCTTGAAAAGCTAGAAGATGACTTCCATGAAGGAACTTCCAGACTGATGGTTCTACAAAGAAAGGGTGTGATGTTTCAGTTATCTAGACAGCACGGATAAGCAGAAAGGGTTAGGCTGGATCTTAATGAGCTGTTTCTATAGGCTGACAAGGCCAGCACCACTTTGCAACCAAAAATAGTTCCTTCATAGGATCCCTTGGTGGTTTTCACCAGACAAGGTATCCTGTGCTCTGAGTGACTCAAATTTAAGAGGCTGGACATTAATTTAGTAACAAGATAACAAGATGTCTCCTACTCTGCAAATGCCTTATCAATCACAAATTGATTACCTCTGCTACAGTAAACAGTCCATGAAAGCAGGGATCCAGTTGTCTTGGTATCTTTGAGAAGACTACTAAGTGCTCAGCAGTTGTGTTTAGAATGATACCTCACCACCCAAAGGGGGCATCTATAAAGAAACAAACACCAGGGTGCAGGAAAAGGCCCATTCTGAATTTCAGCCATTTCATCAACTGGAAAACCCCATCAGGCCTATACAGGACTGGTCACCTTTTCATTCATTCATCAATTTCCACCTGATCTCCTTAAAAGGCCCAGAGAAAACTTTGTGCCCTTCTACACAAGTACACTCTGCCATCTGTTAGTAAACAATGGCTAAGTCTGAATACTTACTGAGCCATCGGATCATTGGAGAAATGATTCTGTGTCACCACTCTATCCTCATCCAGGCGTGCGTTGAAGAAAGAGGTGGCGGCCACCTGCGTTTTTCGTATCAACCCAGAACACCTAGAGCAGCATGCTCAGTACACAAAAGGTAACCAGCGCATGCCTGGCTGATTTAACTGGGAACTAAGTTCTCAGCCTTTTCTCATTAAAACCATTGTTCTAAGGAAGGGACAGAGAAGATCCTACCTACTCTTCAGGGAGCAACCTCATGCGCTGACCTCACGAAACTTGGCACAAGTAACAGGGAGCACCAACACAAGCCACCTAAATGGCTCCAGAAGGACTTGTTTGGGCCCCAGCGAACATCCAGCTACAGGCTTTGAGGAATGTAAGGCTGAGTGATTCCTCCAAGACAATTGTGGGAAAGTTCCCAGGAGTCGTGGGGTAAAAAAGATAAAACATTTCTCTGAAACGAGGAGCAGAACAAGGAGAGACACTGGGTACCAGTCAGGGTTTCACCAGGTCCTAACTAAGAGCAGGGGAACGGGCCAGGACGGGGAGCTCTTGCAGTTGTTCCCAGAGAAGTCACCAGCCCTCCTCCGACTGCCCTCCAGACCTGACTCACAGTTCTCCTCTCAGCTTGCTTTTCCCATTGTCTTTCATCTGCATGAGCTGCTTGTGGGAACTATAATGCAATACAGGCCCGCAAATTTGGTAGCTTATAACAACCTAAATTTATTCTTACTGTTCTGGAGATCAGATGTCTACAGTGAGTTCTGAGGGGTTAAAGTCAAGGTGTCAGCAGAGCTAACTCCTTCCAGGGGCTCCCGGGAAGGATCCATTCTTTGTCTCTTCTGACTTCTGGAAGCAGCTGGCAGCCCCTGGCTTACAGCCATTATCACTCCAACTTCTATTGCTGCTGTTGCATTGCTTTTTCTTCTCCCGATCTCCTTGCCTTTCTCTTATAAGGACCCGTGCGATTACATTGAGCTAAAAAGAACAATCCAGGATACTTTCCCCAACTCAAGACCCTTAACTTAACTGATTCTACAAAGTCCCCGTTTCCCATGTAACACAATTTATTGACAAGGGCTGGGGATCAGGATGTGGTGGCCATTATTCGGCCACCACATTGTCGTCTGAACAAACTACATGTCATTGTGCAAGTCATCTTAATGAAAATCCGCTCTCACTGGGAACTGCTGAGACAGCCAAGGCCCCCTGAGCACACCTGAGGTTGGGTAATAGGTAGAAAATGTGGTAGGTGGTGGGAGGGGTGTCAAAAGGGGCACCAGTAGGGGGATCTGCTGAGGTAATGAAAGAGTACTTAGCAGGAGACAAGAGTGGGGGAGTTATAAAGAAGAAAGAACTTGGGACCTCCTAAGAATCTAACTCCATATGACATTCAGAAGGCTGGGTCCAGGATGCCCCTGCGGCTATCACGAGGCGTGTTGAGGTCAATGCCGGATGTGGAGTTTAAAAACCTTTCAGCAAGTGCACAGCTGAAACTGTGTGTTATGTGAGGGAGAATGGGAGAATCAGATCCCCCAAACCCTGTATCACTGGCTCCCCATCAGCAAATACAGACAGCAGAACAAAAATCCAAGAGTCAGAACTCAGCAGAGACGACACACGCATTATGTCTTATTCTGACCTTGTAGGCCTGTTCTGGTGCGTGGATTGTAGGGAGTAGGGATTTTACTTTATATTTAGGAAGATCTGTAGGTATAGGATGCTATTCACCTTGAGTAAAAGAAATCATATTTAATCATTTTAAGTGGTTAATTTAATGAAAATGCATGAAGACTTCACCACTTTCCCAGACGCCAGGATTATGTTTCCACGGTTCAAGCAGAAAAAGCCATGCCGCTAAGGCACACTTGACCTCCACGGCACTCCGTAAAGGAGGGAACTGCTATCAGCTTGTCAGTGCATTTCTCTCCTCTCTTGGAGGGTACAGCGAGGAATTGCCTTCCTGGAGGTCATTCCTCTTCCTCCCTGACAATGGGCTTTCCTGAGTTAAAAATGAACATGCTCTTCCACAATATGGAGAGAACACAGGAAAATCAAGTGCAAGGGGTAGGAAGAAAGGTCCAGAGTGTACAGCAGAGTGATGTGGCCTTCATGCAGACACCGGGTGGGGGGGAAGCGAAGGAAGAAGGAAGGCAGGAGCGAGAGCAGCTCCAACAACAATGGGAGGCCAATGGGAGCTCCAACAACAACAGGACCAAGACAGACAGACAGCGCGTGGGCCGTCTGAGTGAGTTCACAGGACTCGCAGTAAGCCCTCAGTGTTGGGTGCTGGGACTCTGAGAGAGAGATTTGGTATCTACAGCCCTTCACTTGCTAAAAATCTACTATCTTGTCCCCTCAAACATTTGCTGTAAATATGTATTACCGATACTCTGATACAACTCAACAAAGATGACCCGTGCAGTACATCTGATTCTGACCTCGTAGGCCTGCGCTGGTGCATGGACTGTAGGGAGTAGGGATTTCACTTGGTGTTTAGGAAGATCTACGTGTAGAGGATGCTACTCATCTTCAGTAAAAGAAATCATATGTAACTATTCTTTGAAAATGCATGAAGGCTTCACTACCAACTTAAGTAAGACAGTCTCTTTGCTAGCGAAGCCCAGCCAGAGGGGAACGTCTACCACAGAATAAGCACCAAGGGGCAACCCTTCTGAGAAAGCACGATCCACCTAGTGTGCCACCCTCAGCCTGGGACATGGAACGTACCCTAAAACCACAGAGCATCAAGACTGAGAAGTGACAAGGAATTCAGTGATATGTTTTGCTGGGGACAGGGAAATATTTTTCATGGTCAATTTTGCAGGGCCAATGACCAAGATTCAATTACCATTTGCATAGTGCTATAAAAGATCTGCCACCCATTTGAGATAGTTAAATTAAAGCACTTAAGTGTGATGGTTAGTAAACTGTGTTAACTTTATATAATCTCTGCAGACTGGATTCTCAAATGTGCTCTTATTCTTTACAGAACTATTTTAAGAGCCCCCAGTAGCTCTTGCTTACATAAGAAATAGTTTGAACCAGGGGAGAACTTACAAGGAGTCTGACAAACTCTTCTAAGTCAGTCTACCTATAACCCACCTACTCATAGACAGAAAAGGAGTGGGAAAAGGTTGCAGAATTAACATTAAAATAGTAACATCAGCATGCAATGAATCACCAGTGTGTTTATCTTTAGAGGGCTAAATTAAGTAGAACATTCTGGCAACATTTTTTTTCATTATTCTAACAGCATTCTTTCTCTCTTCAAACAACAACAACAAAACAAACTCTAGTCCTCTTCATGGGAGCCTTCGCTGGGGACTGGAATTAAGGTAGGGCACTATTCCCTTACAATGCGAATAACATTTTAAATTTACAATATAGAATGTAAACATCAAAATAAAATACACGGCATGAAACTGATGCTAGCATCAGTTCATCAAAGCATCCTGCAGCTTGCTCTGTGAACGACAGAATTAAAAATATGTTAGCTCATCAGTCATTTGAGTCTGGAAACATTTAAATAATTAAGCTCCAAGCCCAGTCAGCAACACAGAATGCTTATGGCCCTGGAGACGCCCTGGGCCTTGCCTGTTCTGCTCCACAGATCAAAACACTCCCCCAGAGCCAAGGAACGGCGGCACAAAACCCTCCACATAGTTTCATGCAGAACGAAGCTAGAATATCAGAAGTTAATCGCCTGCGCTCCTTGCTTTACCTAGTTAACCTTAGCACCTCACTTGACACAGTTACCTTCGTTCATGTATATTTTAGTGGCCATTATCTAATTATCCCTACTAATGGGGAACATCATTCCTTGTCCATCTATATTTTCCATCAAATGCGTCACACCTTCTAACAGTTTCTAAATTTGTTCTTACTACCAGAATCGAAAATAGACTCGCTTCTAAAGCCCTGTTTGAAAAGGTAACAGGAAACGACTGACGTTAGAAGCTGTAAGGTCTTCGTGAAATCATTATGTAATGGTCTTCATTTCAGAACAGCTTCCCTAGGCTGATGTGTTTGCAAAGAAGCTCTGCTAAAGTGGGCTGCTGGGAAGAAGAGAGCCCCAACGATGTCAGACACCCCACAGACCTGACCCGCCCCACCCACATCCTGGTTAATGAGAGCTCAGCAGGGCCAAGTCCTCTGTGCTGGCTCCAGCACAGTCTCTGGGCACAGTGGCGGGAGCCAGGCCTCGCCCGTCCAGAATCACAGGCCGCTGGCTCCACGCCAGTTGACGGCAAGCTCTAGAGGATGTAGAGCTCGGCCAACTGGGTCTGGCCAAGGCCAGCGCTCGGGCAGAAGCCGGGCTTACCCCCTGGACCATGACCAAGTCAAGGGCTTTTCCTATCTCAGTTCCTGGGAGGCAGCAGTGACACCCTGTCTTCATTTAAAGGACAATTAGTGGCATTCAGTCTATGCCAACTTCTGAGTATTGTTTCCAAATTCCACCGGAATATTTTCATTGGTCCTAAACTGGAGTGGTTAACCTCGAATGGCTTTTCAGATGAACGGCTGTCGAAAACACACACTTATTTTACCAATTCACTCCATCACCGGTCACTGGGCACAGTGCAGGCAGGGCACTGTAGGGCTAGTAGGGACTTCGCAGTGGACAGGCAGCTGCCACAAGGAGCCTCCGTGGGGCAGAGCGGTGAGCCGAGTGCAAGAGTACCGATGGAAGCCCAGGACCTGTATGTCCAGCATTTAGAAGTTATAAAAGCAAGCTAACAGACTGCTAGTTAACATACGTTCTATCCTCCAACCTTAACAAATATACCTTCCTAAGGGCCTGGAACATGGCCACGCTGAAAGCCAGCTTCTGGCTCTCATACCACACTCACATCCACAGACGTGCTTTCTGTCAGCACTCCCAACAAACAGCCATCCCGGGGGACCCCTGTGGTCCAGGGGCACCGATACCAGCGCTCAGACTGCCCGCACGCTCATAAGGACGGGGCTAGGAGACCAGCCCAGGTGGGCCCTGGAGGTAGGCTGAGGGCTGTTTGGACCAGGAACTCCGGGATCCCAGGTACCTGAGTGGTGGCCAAGGAGAGCAGTCTGGGCTCTGGTGGCATGTTCCCCTGCCCCCCCATGACTGCTGGAGTCTGAGTGTCAGGGCAGTACTGGGGCACCGTCATCCACCCCTGAGTCCCCTGAGAGACCCTTAATCCCATTTGACCTTCGCCAGCCGTAAGCAAGGGGCCCACAGACATCGCTGCTGTGTCTGCCTCCTTCTGGAACCTGCAGCCTCCTCAGAGGGGTCCGTGGCTCTGAGTGCCACACTCACACTGCCCTTGGTTGGGCTCATGGAAACATCCTGCTGTGCTCATACCCCCTGGACTGGAGAGAGGCTGCCTTGGAGCCCCCGGTCTCCCTACCTCCTTCTCTGCTCTTGTGCCACCCGGTGGGCAGGGCCCTTGAAGACATGCAGGCAGCTGGTCTAGAACACCATGCCGGTGATTCTTTTCCTTTCTCAACGTGTTTGACACAGGGTCACTCCAGAGTGTCCTAGATGTGTCCGGGTCTGTCTGTCTCCAGGGTGACCCTCCAGCAATTCTTTCCAGTCTTTTATCTCCTGCCAGGCCTAGGCTTTTGGAACTCAGCAACCAAGAATTGGCTTCCCTGTGCTCTGCATTCAGCTCTGTCCCCCTGCCCTAAGTTAGTGAACGCAGAAGGCCCCAGCTGTCCGGGCCGAAGGAGACATCACAAGGGCCAAAGAATTACGGGTGGGGGGATCTGTCAATATTTCAAAATACTATCTCAAAAACTTACATAAAATGATGGTAAGAAATGCTGCCTTCGTACACAGATATAATTACCCTGGCTGTCAGTGGGATATAAATGGAGTTTTCAGCCAGTGGGTGTGGATCTGCTCCATTTCGTCGTGGTCTCAGCCAATCCACCTGGTGACCAGCACATGCACTGGCAAGACGGCCATCTGGGCTTGAGGGACAGGATGAGGCCGCACAACAGCAGCAATTAATCCACCCACACAGAGACTCCGGCATCGACCGTCCTTGGGAACCGAGTTTCTCCACCACAGCCCCCTCCGCTGGTAAGACACAAAGCTTCTTCCTGCTCAGATCTTCAGCTACAATATGTGACACAGCCTGTTCCTGTTACTAAATAAATAAGTAAAAACACATCCCATTTGAAAGTTGAACTCCTGGAGGGATATTTAAACCTAAAAAGTTCCCTGAATGGCCTCCCCTCGGTGGTGCTTCCTCCCTTTCTCTGTAATAGCACCCACTTGTGATCACAAATGCCTATTGACTGCGCAATCCAGAAAACTGCAATTAGCTTTCTAGCACCGATTTCTTACAAAGTCACATAAATAACATGGGGGAGGTGAAATGCTATGTTCTCCCTGATTAGTGTCTTAAAATAACAGATGTGAGCGGCCGCATGCTGGGAGACATTTGCTCCAGAAGTACATTTAAAGTCAGAGACTGGCATTTTCCTCTGACAATTCAACCAGAGGGACCTGTGCGAAAACTGTGTTCTTGTGAATGTTGATCCTTCAGCTTCACCATGGTGAGTTCCTTAAGGGCCTCTGAAACACATTGCAAGTTGTGGTATATTCCCAAATACAGTGAAGGTACCGCTGTAAAATCTATAGGTTTTAATGAATGTAAGACCACCCCAAATCCCAGTGCTCATGTAAATTAAACATATTTTCAAATCAGTACATTTTCTTTCACCACTAAGTACGGGCAAACTAATCTGTTTTAAACTGTTGCCATGAATTTTAATTGCTGAGCACAGAGTTTTAGTGACTATGATAAACTCAACCTGGGCATGATTACTGTATTTTTAATACATTGTTGGGTTAGGCTACAAACATTTGTCTAGGAATTGTTCATCACTCTTAGTGAGATTTGCCTGTCATTTTCCCTTCTGGCTATAGACTGAGCTGGGCTGGACTTCATAATTTTCTATAACATAAAATAGTCCATGTAATGTTAGTGTTATGAGCTGAATTGTGTTTCATATGCTGAAGTTCTAACCCCCATTCTGGCAGACTATGACTGTATTTGGAGACTGTACTTTTAAAGAAGTGATTAAGTTCAAACGAGGCCTTTAGGGTGCACCCTAATCCAATCTGGCTGGTGCTCTTACAAAAGCAGATACTTGCACATGCACAGAGACATCCCACGCCCAGAGGAAAGACCATGTGAGGACACAATAAGAAGGCGGCCATCTGCAAGCCAAGGTGAGAGGCCTTAGAAGAGACCAAACCTGCCAACACCCTTGATCTTGGACTTCTAGCTTCCAGAATTGAAATGATAGAAAATAAATTTCTATTCAAGCCATCCAATCTGTGGTGTTTTGTTATAGCATCCCTAGCAAACTAATATAATTAGAATGACTTGTTTCTTAAATGCTGAGTTGAACTCACTAGCAAAAATCTTCTGGGTCTGGTGAAATATTTTGATCAGTGATTCAAATTAGTTAATAATTATGGGACTTACTGAACTTCTATTTCGTCTTAAGCCAGTTTCGGTTAAGTGAAATTTTTTAGGAACATGCATTTAATCTGTTTTCAAGGTGACAGAAATCAAATTGCTTATAATATACCCTTGCGATCTCTCAATCTCTAGAGCCTGCATGGAGCTGTTCTTTTTCCATTTCCAAGGTTGTTTATTTCTTCCCTCGCCCGTGCACAAATCCAGCTGTGTCGGTTCCGCTAGTCTCCTCACAGAACCAACTTCCGGCTTTATTGATCCTCATATGTTTGTTTGCTCTTTCATTAATTCTTACATTTATTTTTATTCCCTTCCTCTGCTTTCTCTGGGTTTATCACACAAAAGTCCTCCTCTGAGGACTGACATTTGAGACATCCAGTGTAAATGAATGGTTTTCAAACTCTACTCTGCAGGATCCTATGATACTCTTTAGGGGTGACTCAGAGATAACCTGAGATAACCACTGAGCAAGCTCGGCTGTTCGAATTAAAGCAGCTCAACTTCCATCAGTCTTACATGCAGGACTTCGTAAAGTTTGGGGATAAACTGGCTGCATTTTCTATATGAGAAAATGTTTTTGAAGATGAGAAGTCTACTGGAGGGCTGGGCCAGTGAGCGCTATTTTTCCCACATTACGTAACTTTAGTACTGAGAGACACACATATTTCTATTGACAAGGTAGTGAGTTACCAGGTGCCAATTTCTAGCTAGGAAAATTGCTCATGTTTGTCAATGCCAGAACCCTTCTAATTTGGGATCCTGTAATTCTATCTACACTTATAAGATCAATGATATTAAGAATAAAAGGATTTACCAGATCTTTCACTGCCAGTAATATTTAGAATTTGTGCTGAGTATTGCACTAATTTTCAACTCCAAATAACCCTTCAAGTAGAGTTTCTATGGGGCAGATGAAAGAAGAGCGCTTCTTAATTTCACTACAACTTTCTTGCTTTTAAATGTTTCACTGGATTGTTGAATATCTCCATGAAAAAGTACCCCAGCTTTTTGTAAACAGACTCCAGACTTAATCTTTTAATTTCACCTTGCGTGAATTGCTAACAGGCTTTTGTATAATTATTCAATTGTAGACCACGACCATTTCGTGTTCATGGGAGATGAACTGAGAATAACATCACATCTTTTTTTTAGGGTAAAACTTTGGATATTAATCCATCCAATATACATCTTTGATTCCATGGACAGAAATAATTTTTTATTCTTATTTATTTTATTACAGTTGTCCCAGTCTTCCCCCTTTACCCTCCTCCACTCCGCCCACCACCCACTCCCACAGTCCATTCCCACACTGTTGTCCACGTCCATGGGTCATTCGTGCATGTTCTTTGACTAGTTCTTCTTTCCACCCTTCCTCCCCTCTATCCTTCCCTCTGGCAGCTGTCGGTCTGCTCCATGTCTCCACATCTCTGGTTTGATTTTGCTCGTTAGTTTATATTGTTCATTAGATTCTTCTTCTAAATGAGATCATATGATATTTGTCTTTCACCACCTGGCTTACTTCACTTAGCATAATACTTGCTGTCACAAAGGGTAGGAGTTCCTTCTTCTTTCTTTCTTCTGTGTAGCATTCCATTGGGTAAATGTACCACAGTTTTTTAGTCCATTCATCTACTGATGGGCACTTAGGCTGGGTTTCTAGCACCTGCTATTGTAAATAGTGCTGCTGTGAACATTGGAGTGCGTAAGTTCTTTTGAACTTGTGCTAGATTCTTCACAAGAAGAATTCAGGATTCTTTGGGTATATTCCCAGCAATGGAATCACTGAATAAAAAGGCAGTTCCATTTTTAATTTTTTGAGGAAACTCCATACTGTTGTCCACAGTGGCTGCACCAGTCTGCATTCCCACCAACGGTGCACCAGGGTCCCCTTTCCCCACATCCTCTCCAGCACTTGTGGTTTGTTGATTTGTTTATGATGACCATTCTGATCAGCATGAAGTGGTATCTCATTGTGATTTTGCGCCTCTCTGATGGCTACTGATGTTGAGCATCTTTTCATATGTCTGTGGGCCCTCTGTACGTCCTCCTTGGAGAAGTGTCTGCTCAGGTGCTCTGCCCATTTTTTAATTGGATTGTTTGTCTTTCTGGTGTCAAGTTGTGTGCGTTCTTTATATCTTTTGGAGATTAAACCCTTGAGACAGAAATAGCTTATACACTTACCTATATGATTGGGCATTCATTGTCAAAAAATAAAGTGTGGTTTCTTTGAAACACTGAAATGCTGTAGAACAGAACTGAGTCTTCATTACACCTGTCTTTTTTTCATATTTGCAGTGAAGTAATTTGATTTAAAATTTAAAATAATTATCATTTCTTGCCACCATGGCTAATAGGTGATTATCTCTCTTCAAGCAGATGTTATGGATTTCACAAACCAAGATCAGTTAATTAGCTGAAACTGCTAGGTAATTACCATCAGGAACAAAATGACTGGACAATGATCCCAGCACAGTGATTTGGACAATCTTTATTATTGCAGCCCGTGTCGCTGAACACCACTAAAGAGGTGCACACTTTCAGAGCCTTGGAGGAAGACAGACGCAGCTCATGCGGCCTGATGGACCTGCATCAGGCCTACTCACAGTCAGACAACACACCATCGTTCCTCTGAGCTGTGTGGCCTATTCGTACTATTTGCCCTTGAAAGCATCCAACACGAAAACTTCTCTCCCATTTAATATGGTGCAAAACATCTGGGTCTCATCCAAGCACATGATAATGTGTCTCCAAAGTTTATATTTTGTTTTAAAGAAAAAGAATCTGTTCCTTCCATGATGAAATAGCAGCCCCAGCTTAAAATCCTCTGCTGCTGGGTTTATCGACCACCCCCGGCACTTAAACATGCAGGGCATTAATTCTCCGGCTCAATCCACATTTGAAACAAATGACCTATGAAGTCTCACTCTTCCACGTCATTGTGAGGGGTTTGGGGAACAGTCACTAATGCAATTCATTCATTCACGTTTGTTCAGCAGCTGGCAGGTGCCTAGCCCTTTAAAAACCAGGGAAGATCCCTGCCTTCACTGAGCTTGCTTTCCAGCCCCGGAGTCGTTTTCAGAGCCCAGTACTCCCAAGCTGCCAGCCCCCGTCAGCCTCCTGTATTGTACAACCCTATACTGTACTCTGCTGGGTTAAGGGGCTCTAGCACCTCTGGTGCTGATCCAGTTCCCCACACCTTATGCCCTAAGTTAACAGTGAACCTGATTCCCAGTTTCTGGTGTGCTGTCCTGGTCCTTCCTTGCTTATATCTGTTTCTATGTGGAACAGAGTTTGCCTACATTAAATCAGTCTCACCCTGAGACACCAAGCTGGCTCCCAACCCTTTCCTGATGCCTGGAGTCCTGCTCCAAAGGGCACCCCTGCTCCTCGACACCAGGTTCCCGGCATCCTTCCCTTCCACCGCACAGACTCCCTTCCACCACAGTCCACCTGCACCCTGGTGCCGGTGCGGTTCACACCCAGCTGAGCCCCCCGCTCAGGCCCTGCAGCCTGTTGAGACTCTTCCACCAGGTGCCCTCAGTGTGTGGGCTTAGTGCCGAATCCCGGTCCTGCCCGTCTAGCGCACCACAGTTGCTGATTAAATATTTCTATGTTTCTCCCCCCTGAGTTATGACTAGAGAGCCTAGAGAAGTGGGGCTTCCTTCAGCTGGTAAAGACAAATCAGACTCTCGATGCTTCGAGGGGAATGCCAGCGTCTCCCTCTCCACGGCTCCCAGAGGTGAACCCTGCTCTCCCCTGGTGCCAGATTTCTGGTCTTTATTGCCTGTCTGTTACTCCGATCCCCTAGAAGGAAACTTCTGCCCTCAACTCGGGCACGCCCTTCAACCCTATAGTTACTCTCCCCATGAGAGTGGTGTCCAGTTTTGTTGCTGATGGACAATGCACATTTGCTCATTTCTTACATCGTATAGTAGAAATGGACCAAGGCTTGTTGAAAAATGACATCAAAACCTATACGTCACTTGAACTTCCTGAGGTCTTCCAGGCCAGAAGAAACCCTGCCTTAGGAAAGGCGATCGGGTAAAGCCAGCCTCTTCTGGTGCCATGACTAGAGGTAAGGCAGTGCCTTACTTAAATCCCACGGCGCTTGTTCCGCTCTTCGCCTTCTTCTGTCCAGAACTGAGCTACTTGACCTTCCCTTGAAGCAGCAGCTGGGGCCAGTCCTTTCTGTATGTGCAGCGTGGGGATTCAGCTGTCCAACACTCTGAGATTACACATCAAGCCCCTTTCCCGTTGATCTCAGTTCCCAGCTCAGTCTCCAACTTTCTGTCCCAGCTGCTCATTACTGCTTGGATCCCAAGAGCTGATCCATCTGGACCCCAAGTCTAACAATTGGCCCCTAAGGCCAAATCCCTTTCTTGATCACCTGCCTAATACTGTAATTTTCCCAGAACTGAAAGTTCAATTTTTCAAGCTCCCCACCCAAAAGTTTTGCAGCTTATTCTGGAAGCATATGTACTTAGCAGATGTTAGATGCAAAACAATCATTGATTGATTGATGATTGGAAAATTCCTGGGTTAACACAATAGATGTCAGACATCACATCCAGAGGGGCCCGGAGTAACCAGAATCCTGACGAGTCCAGAGGGCAGGGGCTGTGTCTACTGATCACTACTCCTTCACTGCCTGGCACCCAGGGTGTACTTCATACAAATCTGATGGAGGAATGAATTTACAAAGGGCAGCTGAGGCTCTTTCGCCCACCGGCAGTCTATGTCCTTGCAGCTGCTTGTCTCCCTGCCTGCCTGTCAGTTCTGAGAGCCTCCTACGCCAGGAGTTCCCACTGCTCGCTGTGCCAAACTGCCCGACTGGTGATCACCTCCAGGGAGAAGTATTATCCTGATGGGAGAGAAAACCAACCTTCATGGACCTCCTACTACTTGTCAGTCTCTTCACAGGCATGTCTTCCTCTCATCCACATTATATTCTCCTGAAGGTCAAGAACCATGTCTTTAAAAAAAATTGTATTCATAGCATTAGAATGTTTGAAATGCATTAAGGTACAAACTCAATAAACCCTTGTTGAAGGATGAATTATGTTGTACAGCCGAACGTGACCCCATTACCATGTACTTCAGTCCTCTCTGTTGCCATACGACACACTGCTACCCAATCAAGACAGAAGTGACTTATGGCTCTGTCGTTGCTCAATTCTATGGCATTCATATTCTATAGTTCTTGCCCTGGGCAAAGTACAAACCTATCATTGTGTCGCTTGGCAACGTTAGGATAAACTTTGGGAGTGTAAACCAATGTTGCACCACGGTCAGAAGTGAAGAAGGATTTGTGTTTTGTTTATAGGTGTTTTTTTTTTTTTTTGCAGATGGCAATCTGAGAGCTGCGAGCATGCATTTCTACCATCCATCTCCCTGGGGTATGACAGGTGCTTTCATGATCTCAATCTCTGTTCAGTAAAAACTATGGAAACTTCTCAACTCATAGAGATAGGAAGATTGGGGAGGAATGCTTTTTACTGCTACTGTGAGTCATGGCAGAATCGCTGGGACCTAAGTGGCCCATATTCTGGCTCCTGTGGCACAAATAGTTGGGACATAATTACATTCAAAGACAAGAACAGAAACACACTGACTCCTGAATCCTGTGAGAAGTTTTCATATCCAAAATAGAAAGATCCAGTATGGTGTTCTAATTCAAGAACGGGAAGGCAGACTGCAGGCTTTGAGTGCATGTACCAGAATTTGAAATTGAAGTCTGTCCATGCAAACTATTATTAATGTATTTTTATGCTTCAGTTCCTTGTAGACTTTTCTCTTTCAATACAGCTGAATCCTTCACCAAAATCTTTGCAACGCCACCAATTTCCCCAGGTCCTTTTTTCCATTGCTGCATACACCAGATATTTATTTAAACAGAGGGAAATACTTTTGTTTAGCTAAATAATTTGGCAAGCTGGACACGGCCATCTGTAACAAGCAGTTTCTGATCTTGCTCTTATCTCTTAGTATTATGTTGTAAGCCCATTCCCAGGTCACAAAAACTCTGGAAATATGAATAATACTTGATCATTTCTGTTAGTCACTGAATCACTGCCCAATTCTAGAGTATGAAGAGTGTTTCCAAGTTTTTTTACTGTTACAAATAATATTTTGATGAATATCATATATCCATATCTGATCGTTCTTCAGTAAAAAGTTGCAGGAATCAAATTGCTAAATAAAATAAAAGTTTTTAAGGTTTTAAAAATCTTAACACCCAAACGGTGTTCCAGATACTTGGCCATTGAACCAAATCACCTGCCTCCTCTTCTCCTGCTGGTAAACGTTGTCTATAGCTGATAACTTGGAATCTAATGTCCTATTACCTTCTCTTCCTTCTGACTCCCTCCCCTTGAGACTTGTTTCCTAGTGTATTTTGTAATTCTGATTGTGAACTCATGCTCAGTTGTGTGGGAAGAATATGCAGCTCGAGCTGAGGTGCCACTTCCCGAAAGAAGTTGCCGGGGACCGTACACAGTTACACCCGTCCAGACCCACTTGGACTTACCTGCTTGGCTGGACCCTTATAGACCTAAACCGGTAGCATAGATTCTGGGCCCAACCTCCATGAGGATGGGCTTTCGGTTAACGTTTTTGTGGAAGGACTTTCTTCATCTACCACCTAGGAGGAGACTGGTGGGGTTCCTTGTGTCCCTGCAACGACAGAGCTTCCCCTCTCTCTCCCCGTCACTAAGGGTGCAGCCCACTGTCCAGAGTCTATGTGGCACACACAGGCATTAAAACCCAAAACCTTGCAGCCAGTGCCCAGGAAGCTGCCCTGCTGTCTCCATGTCTAATTGCAGGAAGAAGCACATCCACTGAAAGGGGACTTGGTGGTCAGGCAAATGAGGGGCGGGTGTCACTGCCATCATCACACCTCCCACCCTTACTTTCCAGGCCAGTTCATCACACCTCCCACCCTTACTTTCCAGGCCAGTTGGAGACACCTCTGGGGCTCATGCCATAGTGGATGGAAGGAACCCAGATGGCCTCATCCTCTGTTCACCAGGAGACTAGGAAACATCCCCAAAGCCCCAGGATGCTGAGAGAGGTTGGCGGTGGCTTCGGTCTCTGGTTAGCACTCTGGCATCCAGCTGCCTCTGGTTTGGGCCCTGAGGGATCGCTCTCTCTCTCTCTCTCTCTCTTTTGGAAATTTCAACCAGGCATTTAAAGTGATGAATCTGGTTTCAACTCTGACTTGTAGGTATTCAGTAATAGAAGTGTTTTTCAGGATATCTGGTCTGCCATGGGGCCAGAGCAGGCCCTCCTGAGGTCTTGTGCTCCCCGGAAGTGCTGGCACCCAGCTCACAGCTTCACCTCCACTCCAAGTCCTCTTGTCACTCGCAGCCACTTCAACACTTACATGGGGGACTCATCCAATACCTTACTTAGCACCTCAACTACTTGAACTTCTCACATTGATCACTTCTCAGTGACCTTTCTCTTCATAGCCCTTCAGCCACCCACTGGGGGCCTTGTCCACACCATCAGTGGCACCACCTTCCATCTTTCCTCCCTCCCTCCCTCCCTCCCTCCCTCCCTCCCTTCCTTCCTTTTCTTCCCTTCTTTCTTTCTCTCTTTTTCTTTCCTCTCTTTCTTTCATTCTTAAATCCTCACCCAACAATATGTTTTTTAAAATTGATTTTTAAGAAGAGAAAGGCAGAGGGAGAAAGAGAGAGAGAAACATTGGTATGAAAGAGAAACATCAGTTGGTTGCTTTCTGTATATAACACCAACTTAGGACCAAATCCGCAACCTAGATTTGTGCCCTGACTGGAACTGAACCAGCAACTTTTTGGAGTTCCAGACAACATTCTAACCCACTGAGCCACCTACCCAGCATGATGGCACCACCTTTAAAATTTTTTAATTCCCTCATGTTACACTTGGGCCACAATTTCTTCTATTTCTCATTGTCTTATTCGATCACCTGCTTGCTGTTTCCGGACCTGTGATTCCTCCTTTCTACTTATACACCTGTCACCTCCAGTCTTTCCTTTCTTCCCTGTTGAGTTGATAAGCTAGAGTCCACACGTGCCCCCTCTCAACCCACTGCTCTCGCTCCACCGCCCTTCAGTGGCATCTGTCTGCACAACAACAACAACAATAAAGAAGCCCTTTGTGAATCCAACTGTCTGCCTGTCTCTCACCTTCCTCTGAGCTGCTGGGAAAAGCCACACAAGCCACATAAACTGTGCCTCTTCTAGGCCTGTATCTGGTTGCTTTAAACTGCTTAGCAATTCTTTTCAGTCTCCGTAGTTAATTCTCTTTTCTGTGATATGCAATGCCGATGTCAAACCTTCTCCAGCACACAAGGCTCTCTCCACAGCCCTTGACAAAAGAATCCTCCTCCTGCCACCCAAAAGAAATGGAAGCCGTCAGAGAACTCCTGCTTTCCTGCCACCAGATTCCAGCCTAACCACACTGTGGTAGAGGACCTTTTAAGATGCTCCTTACTGATCCCCACTTCCTGGTAACCACGCTCCTGTGCAATCCCCTCCCTTCGAGCGTGGGCTGGACCAAGTGACTCCCAATAACAGAGTCCAGCCACAGTGCCGGTATCACTTCTGAGATCAGGTTACACAAAGACCAGGACCTGCACCTTGCTTGTCTTCTCATGCTTGCTCTCTGGCTCGCCCCACCATGTTGGGAGCTACCCCATGGAGAGGCCCACGTGGCAAGAGACTGAGGGTGGCCTGCTGGACAACTGCCAGTGAGGAGCTGGGGTCCTCAGGGCAACAGCCCGCAGACCTCGGAATCCTGTGGACAGCCTTGGGGGCTGAGTGTGGAAGCGAGCACGGCCCTGTCACAGGTCTTGACTGCAATCTGTGCGCAAGCAGCTCTGAGCCGGAGGACCCCACTAAGATAGGCCCGGGCTCCTGACCCACGGAGATGACAGATGTGTTGTTTTAAGCAGCTACATTTGGGGTAATTTATTACACAGCAAATAGACAACGAATACACACACCCACCCATGCTTTCTGCCATTCCTCTTGTTGCAAAGGGAAAGGAGCTTGTCCTCCAGTCTGCAGCAGATTCCACTACCAGCGGAAGAGGCCCTTCCCCTCTCACCCTCCAGGGTCTTACTGTTCTCCACAAACAAGCTTCTCCTCCAAGGTCGAGCCTGACTTGTGGGCCTCCTGTGCTCTCTCATCCCCCTTGTCCACTGGTCTTTTCCCTAGTGTCTTTGCCCCCAGAAGGTAAACGAAGAGAAGACAGGGGCCTGCTAATCCAGTTCGCTGTTTTGTCCTCATTTCCTACTGCCATCTTTGCCCAGAGAAGGCCCTGGACAGTCATATGGTCAGTGAATACATCACAAAGACGTTAAAAAATTTGTGGGGACGGTCTAAAAATTTTCAGTGTTGGTTAGCACTGCCACATCACCTGTTTTAAACCTGAAATGGAAATGAAATGAAATAATATGGTGATGCAAATGTAGTTAAAAACTATACACATAACAGAGTAATGGGCTGAACTGCTATTTTTGTTGATATTTTTTACTAAAGAATCACCTACTGCCACTACCTCCGCTCCCCCCAGCCCCCACCACCAAATGAAAATATTTTCTTTCCTTCAGTCAGGACCTCCCTTAAGGCTTCTTTATGCCAAAAAAGAAAAAAAAAATGTTAAGGGTGCTTTTTTCCTCTTGGCCGTTGGCCCGGCTTGGCAGGCAGCGTGAAGCTGGATTGCAGGCCGTACTGTCTCCCAAGGCCAATGTTCTTGCGCAGTGGCAAACCTCCCCATCCTTACATCTCTCCTTTGCTCAGCCCTTCCCTCAGGGGAAAGCCTGAGGCCAGGTATTTGCTCTCTTGACTGCTGAGCCCTCTCTTCTCCCTAAAGAAAGTCAAGAGCCAACAAGAGTTGAATTAAACTAAATTATCCAAGAAAGGGGGAGATGGAGGATTATGCTCTGCACTGAAAAGCGAGGACGAGGAAATGTGGCTACAACTTTTCTACCTGGAGCGTGAGGATGGCGGGTCCCGGGGCAATCTGCAGTAGCCCCAGGGCCGGCACGTGCCTCCAATGGTTGGGGAGGGAGTGACGGTGACCACAAAGGGCAGAGAATGAGGCCCCTTCCCCATCACGCATGTCCTGCTACTGATGTAACCCACACGGAGACTGCTGGTGGGAGTCTCACTGGTGTAGGAAAGTAAATGAGGGGTGGGTGTCTCGGACCAGACTTGGATTCCTTGAGAACGATGAGCAATGAGACCGCATCTGCACAGTCTATAATAACAGCATTATGTGGATCTCTATAGTTCCCTCAGCACACCTCCCACGCACCCCTTACTTCTGGCTGCACTGCTTAAACCTCGGCTATGGCCTGCTGTTCGCTGCGGCCTGCGGTTCTTTCACATTTCAGTTACTGGAATAGGTGCGTTGCGGCTGGACATGGGTCTCCCTTCTCCGACTTTTCACCATCTGCTATACATGGTCACCAGATTAATCCCTCATGAAACATGGCTTTTCATGATATCACTCTAGAACCCAGACATTTTCGACTGCTCCTCACTGATGTGAGGCTGTAGTTCAAAGACTCAGCCTGTGGTTCAAGGCCTTGTACAACACAGTCTCATAGATCTGCTCCGTCTCCCCTCTCTCTTTGCCCGTGATTCCAGCCAAACTGAAAATTCGCCTGGACCTTTCTCATCTCAACGAGCCTGTCCCACCCATTCCTTCTGGTTGGGGTTTTTCTTCACACCCTTTTTTTACAAAAATGAAAATCTTACACAAACTTGAATAGATTAATAATTAACACATGAAAATTTTCCCTTCTTCCAAAGTCTTTCCTACCTCCTTTAGCCCCTAGAGCCCTTTTCTCATCTTTTACATGGTTTGTAATTATACTTTAATTATTTTGTGTATTTATTTTTTTAATCCTCACCTGAGGGTATATCCATTGATTCCAGACAGAGAAAGGGAGAGACAGACAGACAGACAGAGGGGAGACAAACTTCGATGTGAGAGAGAAGCATCCATCGCTTGCCTCTTGGAAGCATCCGATGTGGACCAAACCCACAACCTAAGCATGTGCCCCAACCAGAAATGGAACCTGCGGCCTTTCCGTTTATGGGAAGACACTCCGACCACACCAGCCAGTGCTGTTATGTAACGTTTTGTTTCAAAATGCTGATGCCTGTGACTGTGAGATTTCCCAGAGGCAGGAACCAAACCGAGTTATCTACGGTTTAGTTGCTTAGCACAGGGTTTCACACAAAAGAAAAAAAATAATATCTAAAAATAAAATAATTGGTTGGTAGATTCTTCCATTGACCAGAAGATCCACCATAACAAAATTCTTAGTGGGCTTAAAATAATGACGCTTTAAATCAAAAGTTATTTTCATATTCCATTCAACTTCTCAAAACAAGTTCACCTAACTATACAATTTAATCACAGACTCTGAAATGTGCATCTTATCAAAATTAAAGTACATGAATATATAATTTCGCATAGAAGTGTTTCATGGTTATATGTGCGTGTGCATATTTGTGGGTGTAGCACAGCATTTTACGTAGACTATACCTATGATATAAGCTGTGATATAGGACATCCTCCTCAAAGAATTGTAGGTTATTAACTTCAATAAATTAAAATCTGGTAAACATTAAGCACAGGTCCTTTTTGAATGAATGCAACTCAGCAAACTTCCTTTTCAGGAATAGAATATTACCTTGTGACTTGTAAACTATGTAATCCAAAAACGCAGGAGAGAGGACCCCTTCCCACCGCTGTCACACAGCCCGGGTCACACAATAGCACCCTCACTAGCTGCCCCCTGGGTGTTCCCTGTATGATTCAAAGGGACCCAAGAGATCCAGCCTTGCATTGCAGACTCTATCACAAGGAGTCGGTCAAAGTGAAGGCATCGACTTTGAAAATGCTCCGAATTGCCAGCAAAGATAAAGAAAAACCCTATGGACATGTACATGAGAATGCTGACCATTAACTTAAAAGGCATTCAATTTCACTAAGGACATTGGCTTTCTCATTCCAGAAATGTAATTATTCCCTATTAACTGAAAAAAGCCACTCCTAAAAAGTTTCTAAAAACTTTCTGAACATTTGTTCACAGACTGTTTTTCCTAAATTGAAAACAAATGTCCACTTAGAAAGACTTAATGTACTTAAGAATCAATTGTATTCTGAAAACAATTGACCCTAAGAGGGACTGCATTTGTACTTAACAAAACAGTCCAATAATGGTTTTAATAGATTGGAAGATAAATAAGCATTAAAGAGTTAAAAAGAACGAGTAATTTATCTAATATTGCTTCACAATGATTACAAGAGAAAAAGAAATCAAACCACACATTTATAGTAACATCTGTCTTCCCAATAGAAGCCTTTAAGTGCAAATGGTAAGCCTCAGGTGTCTAACAAGCAGGATGTTTGCTGATCAGTATAACCACTACTCCATCTAGTGTCCACACTGCAAACAGCATCTGGGGAGAAAATTTTCTCCAAGTCCATCTTTCTAAATGTCATTTTGTAAACTGGTGTTTTAAAAGCTGTTTATTGCCACGCATGTAAAAAACAGATTGTTTAAAGATAAACTATCAATCACTATAATGTTTCCAAGGGCACTAGGAAATTAATACCTTGTGCCTATAAAATGTCATACAAACTAAATGAATGAAAAAAAAACACACTTTAAAGCTAGTAATAAGTTAACGAACTTACTCTTTAAGAAACATTTATAAAAGAGAAAGCTAAGATCTGTCTTTGAATCATAAACTGTGGCTAGGAATTATGACGTTTGTGGGCTATACAGACAAAATGGAGAAAAATAATTAGATATAAAATTGAACATAAAAATATAAAAATACATGCAAAAATAATTTAGTTTATTGATTAGAAATGTTTTCAGCCATTGATGACTATGTGTTTACTTGCCTAATTATATCTTTTCATTATGTTCCAAGTGGATGTTTTGTTATAACTAGCCAAGCAAATAATGGGAAATCGAATCTGACAGTCGTATCTAGCTATTCCGCAGAGATAAAGAAAAACCTGGCCAATTTCACAGATCCCTATTAAAAGTGTTACATTTTTATATCTGGGGAGGGAGTTCTGGGGTTTCTTTAACACCATTCTATTAGTGAAAACATGGGGGCGCAGGGCTGAAATGAAACATCTGTGGGGGGCAGGGCATCACCCTTCGTGGTTGTTTCAATGTTGCTACTGAGCAGGTGCCATCTTGTTTGGAAAATATTGACATCAAACTTCCAGTGGAACCAACTCTAGGAGGTGCTGCTTTTTTTTAAAGTATATTTTATTGATTATGTTATTACAGTTGTCCCAATTTTTCTTTCCTCCTAAATGAGTTACTTTCACATTTGTGCAGGTCCCCCCACGTTGACAAATATGACAAGATATGCCATCACGGGTTTGCATGGAATGAGAAGAAGCTCCTCTTCCCGAAGCCCCACTGGAAGTCTCCATGCACCTCCCAGGGGTGAGATGGACCATGCTCACACCCTCCCACCAAGCTGCATGCCGAGACTGACTGGTCAAAGCCAAGTACAGCCCAGCCCTGGAGCAAAGAGAAGGTCCTTCCCCCTGAGCTACTGTACATGGAGGATGATGCCACACAGCACAGGTTTCTCTGCAGGGAAATCGGAGTGTCATTGCTGGGAGTCGAGGGAGATCAAAGGTTAGGCAGTCACCAGCTGTTGACCATATGGCCCTACTGATTCTGAGTGAGAAGTGACATCGATGTGATATGTAGTGAAATTCGAACAATCTGTAAGGAATTTATACTTATACCTGAGTGAAGGGTATGTGAGAATACTGTGTACTAAATTCCTAATACTTTTAAAGCATCAAATCATTTCAAATTAGAAAGTTAAAAAGATTCTATTTTGTACATCCAGATTAGATATGACAAAGACTGAACTTCCACAAATTAATGGTTTTTTAAATGTGATAATAAAAAAGACTGAACTTCCACAAATTAATGGTTTTTTAAATGTGATATTAGGTTTTTTAAATGTGATAATAAAAGGAGATTTGTAGCAGTAAGATTTGTAAATTCCCAGAGAAAATAAGTCATTTTTAGAGCTTAAAATCAATCTCTGTAAGAAACACACACACACTCTCTCCACCACACACACAACCCCTGGCAAAAATCCGTGCCGGGGACACAGCTGATAGAAGCTGTTAGACCCTGGAGCTTCGGCCCAGAAACTCTCTGGCCACCTTGGTGCGGAGCTGCACACATCGACTGAACTGTAGGGTCAGAGAAACAGAGATGCCACACCAGGAATTCGGCAAAGGTCAGAGGTGTTGGGGTACAGCAGGAGAGAGATTTAGCCAGTAAGGAGCTAAACTGCAAAAGAGAAATGTGACTGAAAATGCACATGATAGAGAAAGAAATTTTTTTGGCAACACCAAAGTCTAAAAGTGAAGAAAACTCTAAAAGACATGGACTCCATGGTCAGGTGCAGAGAAGAAACCGAGAACCAGGAAAGAACCAGCAGATCGTTTGCTGGAACTGCTGAAGGTGAGGCTTCCTTTTCTGTTGTTTATCACGTGTATCAACATGGAACACGCTTTTCTAGTCAGACTTCGGTGGGGCAACATTTCATGATGAATCACGTTTTGTGATGAATCACATACTCTAGATGGCAGGAGCCTACCTCCCTCAGGGTAAATATTAATTTTCAAAGAATATGAAGAGAAATGCTATAAATGTAACATTAGAACAATACCTAAACGAGGGCTCCTGGTTCCTGGATGGGGGGCAGGGAATACAAAATAAGCTGGAAATAGCTTTTGGTGCCAGAAAATAAGGAAATGCTTTCAAAAAGTGATGGGGGCAAGTCAGAAGGACATAGGGGCCAACCTGAAGGACTCTCAATAGCCAAAATGCAACAACTGGGTCAAGAAAATAAGTAACAACACTGATGGATTATAACACAGAGAATAAAATAAATACCTGTGAGTCCATTTTGATACAAACAAAGAATTTAATGAATAATAAATAGACCAGATGAGACAGCTCTTCTCTATTGTGGAATCCCAATGATTAAATTTGGAAGGAATGACAGAAATAGAAAATCATCGTGTATCAAGGACCACAGTCATTGCTGGAGGCAAGGACTATTGAAGGCCATTCATGCGACAGTTGGCTGGATGTGAGTGAGATCCGTAGATAGTTAGTATTTTATCAATTTGCATACTGCTTTCAGTAATTGCTGTTCGGGTGTATAGGCTGTTGTCATTCGGGGAAGCCAGGTGAAAGGGTGTAAGAGAACTCTAGATACTAGCTTTGCAGCGGTTTCACAAGGCTAACCTTACCGTGAACTAGAAAGTGTTTTTAAATTTTAAGGAAAAAAATATGAACATAATTTGACTCTTCCAATCTTAGGGTCATTACGATAGACGTCAATTGCCACTTTTAGAAGGGTCAGGGCAAGGATCCTGGCCGTGAACCTTGGCAGGCGGGGAGGAGCGGAGGGGAGGGCTTTGGTGGCTGGGCAGAGACTGGGGAAGACAGGCGGCCCCTCAGTACAGCTGCCTGTCAGCTGCCAGGATGCTGGAAAGGACACTGGCTCAGCCGGCACCAAGGTCCCTCTCCAGTGTAGGTGGCTGAGTCTGCTAACCCTGCCACCTGCAGGAGCAGCTCTCTCTGGCCACATTTGGTGGACTGTCCTTCCATTGTAGACACCTGCAAAGAGCATCTCCGCTGATGACTCTCCCTAACAATGTGTGGGTCTTAGGTGGGAGGAGCCAAGGGGGAGGGGCACAGGCTGACTCATCTCCTCGGAAACAGCTTCGGTCACGGTACTTACACCATGAAAATGCCGATGGGTAGAAAGCTATTGACAGAACCTCTTAGTTACCTTCCAAATGAAACATATGATGTTACCACACAAGAACAGTGTTTGTTGTCCTGGGAGATATGTAGCTTCTCATTTCACACTGTAATATCCAGCCCAGTGAGTCAAATCAAATGCCACGGTGGACAGCAGGAAGACGAATACAAAGCCATTTGTGGTTAGGGCCCAGGGGACGGCAGAAAGGAGGAACCCAGGGCGTTGTTACCCTTGTGACTCCCGTCAGACCACGGAAACATCCCTCCTGGATATCTGCTCGACAAATCTTTGTTTTTAAAATGTCAACTATGCTCAAATTTCAAATTCTTAGATGTCATGACGCCATGAATGCTAACCTTTGGTTAAATCTGATTTGAGCCTCATACACTTGCTGCAAACGGAGCCTCTTCAGAAGAGTTAGGCACGAGTTTCTCACTGCCTCAGCCCATGGGCGACACATGTCTTTCCCTCAGAGCCCACTGGTGGCAACTAACCACACCGCCCTGCCCGGGGAGGAATGTATCTGGGAACCAGAACTGAGAGATAGCCGAGAAAACAGAACTGAATGAGAGGAGGTATTGTCAGACCACCTGCAGCTCTGATTACTGAATTCCAAATGTGCACATGGGTTTATTACCCATGTGTAGAAATGCTATCATCACCCCTTCAGTGATAAGAGAAATGCAAACAGCTGCCACATTTGCATGCATAATTCTGCTGCATGTGCACCTTGATTCAGGTTAACACAGACCTACTAGATGCCTACAACAAGCAAGAAACACGCTGAACTCTTAGCAATTCATTCTAACGTATGAAAGTAAAATGGCACGTGTACAACGTGCGCTCACAAATCTTCATGAAAATATCAGAAGCATTTGAGATTCTCAGCTCCATTTACAATCCAAGCAATGATCCTTCCACTGTTTATTGCATTCTGGACGCAAGACTCATTTGGGCTTCAGCAACTGTCCGCTGCTCACATGGGGGAGGAGGGGGAGGAGAAGACAATGTCTCCCAGGAAGGGAGCCCGATGGCTATTCACAGCGCCCCTACTGTGCGCTAGCACAGTCTGAACACACGCCTTCTCTCTCCCTCTGTCAGACTCGGCTTTCAAGGACTGAGTACCTTTGGTCAACAGAGAGAATGGCTGTTTTCCTAGAACTTCACATACTGCATCTGAACATAGACACTAACCCACTATTTCAGACTATTATTCCAGAGTTTACAAAGGCCCTGCCATGTCATTATCTCATTTCATCCTTGGGGTAACTCCAGGAAATGAGAGATGCTCTTCCCACTTCATGGAGGAGGGAGCTCAGAGAAGTTGGGGGACAGACCTTTGATCTTGTCTAGTTAGCGGCAAAGTCAGGCCCGGCACCCAGGCACCCAGTGTCTCTGACTTCCAGTGTTTCTCTTACTTCCCAGGAGATTCATCTTCCTACCAAGAAAGAATTCCTTGGCTTTTATGAATCTTTGGCAAATGAAGGCAAAGAAAAAGGTGTAAGAAGGTAAAAGAACTGCTAATGGTGTCATGGTGGATGGACAAGGAGTAAAACTGTGTGATTACAGCGTCATGAGAAGGTGCACAGTGACTGGACCAAAACCCTCTGGTGGCTTTGGGTGAGCTGCGGGGAAGGCCGACGTCTTTCTGAAGGTGAGGTTTGGGCCTCGGCGCTCCTTTGCTCACGTCTGGGAGGGCGGGAGAGGAAGGGAAGTTGGCGTTGTTGTTCTGAACCCGAGTTGTTTTTCTGTGTGACTCTCTCCTCCACATCAGAGTAGTTTAACTTCCAGACACTGTATCGTTTTGCCTGTAAATATTCTAATATGGACTATTTTCTAGTATGGAATATATTCTAGTATGGAATATTTCTAGTCATTCACTAGAGAATGACTCCATTAAAAAACAAACAAACAAACAAACAAACAAACCCTTCTCACCAGCCCCCTCCCCCAGAAGCTACCTTAAACCTCAAGGGCCCCCAGGGGACTCGCTGGCAGGCCAATGACCTGTCACATTCCACAAAGACGGGAGTTCACCGGTGGGCCCACTCGGTGAAGGTTCTACCTGAAGCAAGTGAGCATTTGGACACAGGGGGCAAAGCCAATACAGAGAAGATGAGGGGGAGGAGGGAGCTTCCTGGTCTTCATCTCCAAATGGGAGAACAAGGGGCGCAGCACAGAAACACTGTGCATTTAGCTCTCCGGGGATTTTCAGAAGCCAAACCCGCACCTAAACCGCATCTGGCCCTTTCAAAATGACCCCCGAAAGCTTTTGGAGCCGAAGCCACTTTGGAGCTCAGTGGCAATGGATTAGAGAAGTGAAAGGGCCGCAGTCACAAGAGAAAGGCAGGTGCCTGGGTGAAGACATTGTGCTACCACCAGGTGGCAGCACAGTGAATGGATGGCGAGGAACACAGGGCTGGGTGTTGGCTAACAGCTTTGGAAAAACAATCTACAGACATATGTCAGAAGGAAACTCTGGACCCAATGGAATGGATCAGCCTAATTTGGAACCTGATTCAAACCATCGTTTATGGGACAACCAGGGAAATTCGAACAGCGAAGAGTCAATGGTAATAATGTTCCATGTTTTTAGTGCCATAATGGGATTGTGGTTGTGTTCTTTAAAATAGAGTCCTTATCCTTTAGTGTTACTCACTGAAATATTTTTTACAGGAAAAACAGTATGATGTTTGGAATTTAAATTATTCTAAGGTGCGGGCAGGGGAGGAGACAGGTGCTTAGATGGATTCGGAGGTTCGTTTCACCAGCTTCCCGCCCTCTTTTCTAGAACTAGCCCCCCCACCCCAAACACACCCTTTCCTCCGGAGAACTGCCCTCCTCTTTTCCACTTTGTTCTCTTCGGACCAACTTCACCAACCACAGGGGTGACACCTGAGGCCCTGTCAGAGCCCTGTGGGGTCTTGCTTTTAGGCCCCATGAACGAGAGGCTCTGTCTTTTCTCTGGGGTTCTCTCTGAGATGGTCCAGCCTGGAGTCACTGGCCATACACCTGATCCTGCAGTAGCAGAAAATGGACCCATCCCAGACACCCAGAGCCAAGGGGATGAGGAGAAGCAAGGTGGGAGAGCGGACTAGGGAGGAAGCGAGGCAGGACATGAGGTATGATGATTAGTTTTGAAGCCCAGGACCCAGTGTCCAACTCCACCGAGGCCTAAATGATGGGAGCCACTGAATGCCACCCCCCACCCCACGTGGACCTCAAATGTGGAGGTTTACTCCAGACTGGATGGCTTAGCAGAACTCCAGACTCAGTTCTACAGATGCAAATGAATAATCTGGGGGCCTTGAGACGTTGCCCAGGTGGGCCAAAGTGACCGTAGGTGTCCTTACAAGAGGGAGGCAAGAGGGCCAGAGAAGGCAGGGCGATGATAAAGGGAAGGTCAGAGGGACACACTCTGAAGGGTCAGGGCAGGGTGTCGGGACATCAGGTGAGGCAAGGAAACAGGTTCTCCCCCAGACCTTCCAAAAGGAGCACAGTCCTGCCAGGACCCTGATTTCAGGCCTTCTGCATCCGCCCCCCACCCTCCGAAACTATAGGATAATAAAGCTGCCTTGTTTGAAGGGAATGGTTCTGGTGACCTGTTACAGCAGGGATAGAAAACAAGTGCACCAAGGGTCTACTCGCCACCTCCCCTCGGACGTCGGACGGACCCCAAACTCCATGCGTCCAAGGTGAGCTCCCGACCTTCGCCCCACACCTGCTGCCACACGCACAGCCTCCCCGCGTCCCACCTGTGGCCATGCCACCTTTCCCTTGGGTGGGGCGCAACCTTGGAGCCATCCCAGACTCCTCTCGCGCGCGCCCACACACACAGGCCGTGGCATCTCCATCAGGAACCGGGCTGATTCCGCCTTCAGAATACATCCAGACCAGGGCCCGTCCTCAGCACCTGTCGGGCCACCAGCCTGTCTGCCCTGCAGTGGAGGACCAACCGCCTCACAAGCCACACTTCTGCCTGTGTCTCTCTTGTCTGTTCTCAACACAGCAGCAGAGTGAACCCTTCATGTTTTGTTTTTGTTTTTTATCCTCACCTAAGGACACATTTTCATTGCTTTTAGAAAGGAGGAGAGTAGGGAGGGAAGGAGAGAAAGAAACACCAGTGTGAGAAAGAAACAGCGATTGATTGCCCCCCCGACCCCTGTGTGCAGACCCTGTGTGCCCCCCACCAGGGATCAAGCCAGCAAGGTAGGGATGTGTCCTGACCAGGAATCCAATCCACAACCTTCTGCTGCAGGACGACACTCCAACCAACTGGGCCACACTGGCCAGGCAGAGTTTAAAATCAAAATCAGATCAGGTCACTCCTCTGTTCAGGACCCTGCAGGGCCACCCAAAGCAAAAGCCCCCAAGGCCCTTCTCCCTCGCCTTCTCTCCAGAGGGCCCTGAGCAACCACATGGCCTGTAACCAGCAGAGGGCGCTCTTGCCTGGGGCCTTCACACCTCTAACGCCTGGATTGCAGTCCCCACCCCCCACCCCCATCTGCCGACTTCCTGCTCCAAGCCTTGGTCATGGCCCCCACAGAGCTTACCTGCCCCCCCCCCCCACACCTCCCTTTGACATGCTTGAGTTTCCTCTCCCTGCTCCACTTTTTCCTTTTTCTGTAACAGCGATTTCTCCCATATTTTCATAATGTACGTGTGTATAATGTTTATTCCTTACTTTGTGTCTCCCCTGCTAGAACATAATCTTCAGGATGGCAGAGAACTTGCTTTTGACTTGATTCACTGAAATGTTCCAAGTACCAAGGACCATGTGTGGTATATTTGGTAGGTGCTCTTTAAATATGAGCGAATGAAAGAATGAATGACAGCTGATTGTAGTTTCCTTCCAGACACTCAGAACCAGGAAACTGCTCACTCACATCCATGGACTGGAGCTGTCATGGCGGCTGGACGGCTCCGCTGAAGGTGACTGATGTTCTCCACCGCCCTCCTCTGGGGCAAAGGTGCGCGGCTCTGCTGTAATCACCATGCCCACATCAGGGCAAAAATACCAATCAATACGTCTGCCACTATACAGCCCACATATTAGGCCTTGAATTTTGCTGGAGCCGCACCGGTTATTTTTAGGGCCTGTTACTGTTTGTGACTTTGCCATTTAGGTTCTGCCAAAAGCCTCTGCCTCTGATCAGCAGCCCTTCCGAGAACTGACGTCTGATCAGTCAGTGGCATTTACCAGGCACCGTCTCTGGGCACTGGCCCTACGCAATCCAAACACAGCCCCAGCCGCCGGGGCATGGGCTCTGACGCGCTTCCTCCTGTCCCGCACAGCTCACCTCTTGGCCTCTAACTCTTCCTGGAGGCACTTTGACATACGGACTTCCCCATGTAATGAGTTCCATAAATGTGCCTGAGAACTAAAAACACAACATCCAAGCAAAAGATTTATCTGACCTAACAGAGGACTCCAATCTCAGGAAAGTAAAAGACACATAAAACCACTCATCATGTTATAGCTGTTCATTTAATTTTTACCTTTATTATGTGTGTGTGTATATAGTATTAAAACAGATTAAAAACTAAACATAATGAAATTAATTTTGTAAGACATTTCAATTCTCTAAGTTTGAAATCTCCCCACTTATTTGTAATAAAATTTCATAGACAAAAATGTTTCATTTAATGTTGAGGGAAAGCACTTCTAGTTGGTAATTTTGCAGAAAAATAAGAGAATACTGTGTTGACTTTGATGGAATCGTACTGAGTTCCCTAAAAATAATGTCAAGAGAAAGAACACACAGGTTTTCTTCTCTTGACAAAGCGTCTATTGCATCCTGGCTGGTGTGGCTCAGTCGTTTGGAGCACCATCCCTGAACACCAAAAGGCTGCAGGTTTCACTCCTGGTCAAGGCACATACCCGGGTTTGACCCCTGCTCAGGGCGTGCACAGGAGGCAGCTGTTCACTGTTTCTCTCTCTCCCTCTCTCTCCTTTTCTGAAAAATATGCTCAGGTGAGCATTGAAAAAAGTGCCTGTCGTGAGATGCATCCCATTTAGCTGGTCTTCACACTTTTGAACTGCTCTCTGCATTTGTGACTTCGGAACATTTTGTGGCTAAATGTTTCATGCATTTCTTCCATGCTCACTGCCTTTGTTTCTAATTGTGGTAAAATGTACACAACAAAGAATTCAACCACTGTACACGTACAGTTCAGTGGCATTAAGGACACTCACCACTGTTTCCAGAACTTTCCATCATGTCAAGCAGAAACCCTGTACCCGTTAAATACTAATCCCTCCTCCCCTTCCCCCCAGGCCCTGGCAACCTCTACTCTCCCTCCTGTCCCTACAGATTTGCCTGTCTTCATGTCTCAGAGAAGTGGAGTCATCCGATGCTTGTCCTTCTATGTCTGGCTCACTGCACTTAGCACAGTGTTTCCAAGGTTCATCCATGTTGCAGCATGTGCCTGAATGTCATTCCTTTTAACACGTGAATAACATTCCATTGTATGTAGCATCCCACACTTATCTACCCAGCTACCCACTGCCTTTTAGGGAAAAAAAATATTTGTGGCTGATCTGTTTTTAACACTTTGGCCATGTTCTTTAATTTTGTTTTTATCTTTCATAACCAGAGACGGCGACATGAAGATGACACGTACATTTAAAGACAAGATTACTGCCCTCGAAGACTCAGAGTCACGGTGAAGAGACAGTCGAATACACAGAGCATTTCAACACGGTCGCAGGCATGGTGACACAGGTGTCAGGCAACAACAGAGGCAGCAAGTACCTGTGGCCAGAGGAGCCGAGGAAGTTTCCAGCCAGGCAGCTGCACCTGGCTAGAGTGCTGAAGGACGAGTGGATGCTCTACATCAAGAAAGAAGAGACCCAGGAAGCCCCGGGAACTGCGCATGTCGACATGTGGGGAGAAAAGAGGGGGCACGACTGAAAGGCCGGGGTCTACTCCTTGGAGACAACAAAGGATGAGAAAATATGCTTCCAAACCTCAACCAACTGTAGTCTTGATGGAGGTTAACCTCCAAAGCAACTGGAATTTCCTCAGATTTCATGAGCCAGATGTCAAGGGCAGGGAATCGCATGAGTGGTAATAACTCAGCTCTCTCTGGCCCCAATTCTGATGCAGGACTCCTGGGCCCCAGGGAAGCTGTCCCACGAACCTGGGAGTCTCCATTCCTTTCTCCCACTCCCCTCAGATGTCCTGCCTTCAAGGTCACCTGATGAGGCATCTCACCACTATATCTGTGGGGACAGAAAGTCCAGGCAGAGGCCCTCCCCGCACCCCTTCCCATGGCCGAGTGCTGATCAGACCAGGGGACAGAGCATTGCCTGAAAATCCAGCCCAGTTTAGCCTTACAGCTGCTTTCTTCAAAGGGCTGAAACCTAAACCCTAGGGCCTAAATCCTGCTGCTATCCAGGCTCCTGAATTTCTTCCAGAAAGTTCTTCTCCAACAACCTCCAGGATTCAGTTATTCATTCAACAAATATTAATTGAGTGACTATTGAACATTCCAGGCACTGAAGACAGAGTTAGAAAGATGGCAGGCCCCTGTTCTCACAAAGCTTTTTAGCACATGTCTAGGGAAATACAAACAAGGGAATACTAGCGATGGCTTACTTCATTATGGAGGAATCAACAGGGTAGCACGGAGGACCGGGACTGCCGTGTGTGCTAAATGGATGATGGCCAGGCTATGCAGGGGTTGGGACTGGCGTCAGGTGCTTAGGTGAGCTGTAGCCAGGTCCTCCTGCAAAAGCACTGAGAACAGACACTGTGTCCTTACCAATTCACAACACGTGGTCTCATTTCAGGTGCATAATTTTGTCTTTGGACCAGGACCTCCACAAAAACTGTGAGTGGTTTGAGGGTAACTCAACATTTATATAAACTCAGAACTATATGATTCATGTTAGACCCAATTTATTAAACACATTTTTCATAGTCACTAGTGTTTAAAGAACATGCTACATACTAATAACATTCCCTGTTCAAATTCAATTAAATTTTTTCCCACATTCATTTTTCTTATTTCCATATGTAATACAGGCAGTAATGAGTAAACAACAGAAAGAAAAGCTTTTGGTTGGTCTTTTCCTTAAGGGCAACTCCTTCCTTCTCATTCAGTTCTCTGTCTGATGTGAGGTCGCTCAGTCTTTTTGGTTAAGGCCTCGTTGGGAAGCACTCGGCCTGGAGCAGTAGGGACCCCAGCCCTGTAGTCCTCTAGAAATCCAAGAGCCCTCTGCTGGTGTCGAGGGCTTGAGGGTCTTCACACCCACCAGACGCAGAGAGAGTGTAAGCACCGTGGTTGTGCAGCACCACGAAACGCGCTCCAGTACTAACAAATCACAGCTTCCCCAAGTGCTAATACCATTGCCATGTGGACAGGGAAATGGCGCTCAGCGGGCCTGCCCTCTGGACAGAAGCAGAGAGGCTCGCCGGCAGCACATGTGTCACGCCAAGGTCAGAAGGAGGTCAGCCCTGCAGCATCACCCCCTCCTCCAATCCTTGCCTGCCTCTGAGGGGTGCTGGGTCCTGGGTGCTGGGTCTGGGCTGGGCTGGCTGCCAGCTCAGCCTGACAGGGTCCAAGACGGATTAGCCCAGCCCAGGCCAGGTTCAGCAGTCTGTCCCGGTCGTCACTGAAAACTCCCGAGTGTTTATGGGTCCTAGCCTGGCACTCCCTCCAATTCTTGACATTATTCTCCTCCCACTCACCTCTGGTCTCTTTCAAACACACACATGCATGCACACCCCTTGCATTTTATGTTCCAACCATCAAGAGTTATTTAGTATTTCCCGAGGTCCCTATATTCCCTCTCATTTACGTACCCACACTGCTCACCTTGCCTGGAACGGCCTCTTCCTGTTCTGGTCAGCACCCAAACTTAATCCTTCACAACTCAGCTCAGGTATCCGTCCCCTCCTGCGGGTAACTTCTCTTGGTAATTCCAGTCTAGGTCAGGCCTCCTGCCTGTGGTAGCCCACACTACACTGTGTTGAAATGCAGTGGAAGTGAACTAGCCAAATTAGTTTATATCATAGAAATCAGCCCCTAGATAGAGGGACCAGTGATGTCTCTGTCACTTTGGTGTCTCTAGCACCTTCCATATAGTGGGTTCTAATCACAGTTGATCAAATGAATAAATGAACAAATGGTGACATCGACGTGAAAGGGCTCAGGACAGTTGTCCCAAACTGGGTTAAATTTCTGGTCATTTCTAACTGGCTACTGGTCACGTGGTTTAGAGAGGAATTAGCCTGCTTTAAGATGCAGAACTGAGTACCTGCTATAGTTTCTAACCAACTAATTCACTGATTATATCAATCAAAACTGCAGGGCCCTTTATAAATACAGAAATTCTGCACTGTACTTTCCCCCCAAATTTCTCTTCATAAGCAGAGTGATTTAATTAAGGGATTTTAGTTTTTAAAACCCAATGAATTATATACTAAATAATACTGTGTAAGATTTACTAAAAAGGTTAAAAATATCAAGTGCTTATTTTCTTCAAGCAATTCCCGCATGTATAAGAATTCTATTCCTCAATCATGTTTTTATAACAATCTTCACCATCCTTGTCCTAATTTTTTTAAGTATGTGAAAATAACTGGCAACATCTGCAAAGCACAAGAGGAAAGAAGAGACGGAGTTGCCTGCCACGCTCATGAATGAATTATATTCAGGTCCTTCCTGCACTGTCTTGTCCTACTTCAGACCTGGGAAGAGTGAGGGGTGGAGGTGGGAGGGACAGATGTCAGGATAGAGTTACCAGTGATGCTCACAGTATCACAAACCAATAAATAACTCATAAACCTTTCTCTTCTCCCTCAGAAGGATCAGAAATGGCTCCAAACAGGCTGGTTTTGCATTAGATCCAGGGGATCCTGCCTCTGAATCCACGCCGGCCTGACAGACATGGGTGGAGTCAGCCCACTTGATCAAGATGCAGATAAAGAGCAGATGCCTGCAATGAGAATGTTTCGGCCAAGACCCGAAGCCCTCCCCAGAGGAGCGCATACAGTCCAACGACTCCTGCCGTATCGGGACAGTCATCTGTGTATTACAGCGAGGGGAAGCCTTGCTCCCCTTCTGGAATATCTCCGCATACCACTGAAGATTAGTTTCCTACATTAATTCATTCTGTATTTGGCTCATCACCTTGAGGCTCCCCCCATGTCTGGAAGAAGCCAAAGATGGGCCAGGAGCAGCTGAGAGCGTCTGAATGCCAGCTCTCCTGAGTGACCCCTTCTTTCCTTGGCTTTTGTGACCGAGGGACTGGGGGAGGGAGAGGCTGGGCCACACCCATGCATTCCAGCTGCGCGACCATCAGAGAGGAGGTTATGCGTGACCGGCCACCTGATCACCACTGCTGGTCCAGCATGTATTGCAGCAAGGTCCTGACATTCTCTTCAAAGGTCTGACAATCCAAGCATACCGGTGTATGGAAATGGTTTCCAGTTCAGAAACAAACAGTTAACGAGACTGTCTATGAGGACCACTCTCCACCTCTTCACGTAAAAACAGCACATACCTACCCTGACGCTGCAGAGTTCACTTACATAACCTCTTCACCTTCCTCTGCCCAGAATATTACTAAGAAAAATGACCAAGGTAATAAGAATAAGGCAAATGGTGAACTTCCTGACTCCTCTACCACGTGGCCTAAAGGTGAAAATGAACATGGATATATTTAATTTGTATCTTGTAATATCTGACATTCTTGAGTTATTTTTTTAAAAACCTAATACTATTACTACATATGACCTCAGAAATGTTAATACTTCTAATGCCAGCACGACATGTTTACATGGCAAAGGAGTGGCTAAATGAAAAGGAAATTTGAGCATTTTAGAGAAAAGAGTGTATATATTTTTTTCTCTCCATGATATTGTCATATGCAAATATAGAAACTCTTATTTTTCTAAGAAGCATTACTGCAATATCATTTCATACCTAAAAACCATTGATGTCAATTTCTCGGCATCATAAAATATGCAGTGTAACAGTTTGTTTGAATGGGAATCCAAATAAAATCCACACAAATTGATTGCACGATGTTTCTCTTAATTCTCTTTCCATCTATAGGCTTCCAATCTGGGGCACAAATAAAGCCGTGGGGTGTGGGGTGAGAAGGAAGAAGCCCCCGTCTGGCAGTGCAGTGGATGAGCCCAAGGGCAGGCTCAGAGGGAAAGCGCTCACGCTGGTGGGCCTCCTGGAGTGGGTGAGCCTCGGTGGGGCAAGGGGGACCCCGTCCACCTTCGCAGGTGTTTCTGAGCCAGGAGTGAGGAAAAGCAGCAACTGGGAAAGGTGCTCCTGGCAGCCGTGTGCAGACCGCACTCAGGATGGAAGATGGTTCTGTGGGCAGTGAGGCTGGCACTGCTGTTAGATCCATGGGCTCAGATCGGACCCTCGCAACCTCAGGACTCGAGTTCTGACTAAGAAAGAATTCAGAACCGAGACTCAAACTATAAGAGAAAGTTTATTTAGAATGTCACAGAGGTAGAAGAAGTGAGCTATAGAAGAAGTGAGCTCAGGAAATAAGCTACAGAGGCAAAAGAAGGGCCTTGGAGCCTAGGAGCAAGACGGGCAAAGAAAACACACCTGGGAAAGAGGGTGGGGGAGGCCCAGGTGTGCCTCACGGGGATGGCCTGGGTCCTCGGGTCCTCCGGCTGGAGGGTGTTTATCTGGAGGTATCAGGGGAGGGTCCCAGTAGAATATTCATCAGTTTTCTGGGCCTGTCCTTTCAGGGTCCTGGTCTCCACTGATTGGTCAGCAGCAGGGCAGGGGGTCATGGGCCAGTGCAGCTGTGGCTTACTTGGTTTTGCTGCTGTTCTGGGCCTGGATCTTATACACAGCTGAGGCCTAGAGGTATTTGATGCGGGTCAGAACCTCACTGTGTTAGGGGCTTAATGCTTACGGGCTGTTCTCCAGCCCCCTTGTTCGTTCCTCCTCAAAGGGGGGGTCTAACCCATGTGACTGGAAACATGCGGGGGGAGCAAAGGTCAGTGGAAGATCTGAACTGCATGACCAGAGGTGTGCCAGGAGGGGAAAGGTTAACCTGGGGGTGACTCCTTGGTTTCCCAGTTTTGCCCGTTGCTAGGCACCCAGGGCTTTTTTGCCCCGGTGACCTTCTGTGCCTGGCCTGGCGTCCTTGGTCTGCTCTTGTATGTCTAACTGCCAACCACAGTTCCAGCTCATTCCATGGACTGTGGGCCTAAATTTGACCTGTTCAAGAACATGACTTATATTTCCACTTTTTTTTTCTCATCACATCCGATGCAAACGAAACTCCATGTGTATCTAAGGTCCCAAGGTGGCAGCATGTTAACCTGCCATGGTGGGTGGAATATTCAAAGAACTGGTACCTCTCAACCTGGGAGGACACCGTCTGGAGGGAGAAGTGGGCCAAGTTAAACGGCGAGAGTTCAGAGTTCGAACTGCACGGCCAGGCCAGCTCCTCCAACATCCAGACCCTCGACAGTAGGAGAGCATCAGGCCGAGCCTCTGGCTGCCCCCCACACTGCCGCTGACACCCTCCCCCAACCTGTCCCCAGACAAAGCGCCTGTGCACACAGACGTGGGAGGTAATCGGCCTGATCATCTGGCGAGGGGGCAGCAGGCCTACACTGAAGGTAGGGAATCTGGGTTCGAATTCTGCCTGGCGTTCCCGATCGTAAGACCCAAGGCTATCGACCTCCCTCTCCCCTCACCCAAAAAAATGGGGTAAGTAAGAGTCAAGCTGGATTCCAGAGGCTTGGAGAATTGAATAGGGCAGCTGTGAACTTCTCTGCAATACTATTGTGACAATGATGATGATTAAAGTAGTTTACACACATACAGATGTGAATGACGATCCGATGGCCTTTATCCTTCAGGCAATATTCTTTCAAAGGGAAAGTTTGCCAAACCAAACCAATCTCTTACTGGTGAACTCTGGAGACCTGAGAGATGCTCACCAGCCAGTCCTTCTGACCTTCATGACGTGCCTCTGGTGGGCCAGCAAGGCCCTTTCCTTCTGGCCTCCTTTTTACTGCACAGGCAGATGTGGTTTCTAGCAGGAAAGAAGAGAGGGTGTCTCTGGCCACTGTTTCCGTGACCTGCCAGCCCACTTTTTACACCTGCCACCCCTGAGCACTGGAGATGCCCAGCCCAGAAGTCCCCACTTAATATCTCGAAATAAATTTAAGAACCAAAGTCCAGAATAACCTGGGGTTGGATTATACAGTAATTGGCGTCACAAAATACTGTGTCAAAAAATTCTCTAATAAAAGCTGGAACATTTGGTCATTATCTACAGAGAAAAGGAACCTGCCTGAGGTCCCCGAAATTCATTAATTTCTTAAACCTCTTGTTTTCACTGTTCCTTCTGCAACTTCAATCAGGACTACAAACAGAGCAATTACGACAAGTAACAGGTTTGATTTCCTTCCTTCCTTCTTTCCTTTTGCTAGACTTCCTTTTTTATAAATTAATTGTGAAATATTAGCTTAAAGACATCAGTTTAAAAAACAACAGTTAAAAAAAAACCCAAAATGTCAAAGTGCCCGAAATTCTTCTGTGTCTGACAAGAAACCATTCTTAGGTGATAATTAGATTTTATCCCCAACTGGAGGTGGGAGGATGGTTGTAGGTGGTAGCGACAACATTTCGCCAGAACAATGAGACAAGTCACATGATTGGTTAGGAAAAATTAAAACACACACACACACACACACACACACACACACACAGTCAAACAAGGGGCTGGGGTTATTATCAAATCAAGTTAATTCTGACATCCCAGTGAGGTGGTTGTGTATTTAATTTGCTTTTCCATGGCCAGACATTTAGGAATGCAACCTGGAGCAAAAGGAAATGCAGAAAATAAACCGATAAATAAAATGTAAACTCTCTCTGTTGGTGATCATCATGGTGGAAAATAGAACAGACCAGACAGACCGCCCTTCCCTCCCCCTCACCACGAGTTTTCACAGATGGTTATATTAGGTGTTTCCGAACTAAATCAAGGATCGGGGTTGGAGGTAGTGAAATTCAGCAGCGGTGCTGGTGTTGAAAAGATAAGGCTCGTGGCTCTGAATCACACCTTCCAATCTGCACAGCAACAGACGTGTGCTTCAGGCAAGCTGGTGTCCCACATTTTAACTTACCCCCAAGAAAATATGCTGAATATCGCAGGAGGTAGAAGTAATCTGACCTGATTGTAAATCTCGCCTGTCAGTCCCCACCGGTTACGTGAAGCTCTGCAGGCCCAGCACAGACACAGATGAGGGCAAAGCAGGAAGCCTCCCACACGACCAGGGAAGATAAACATCGCAGATGCCAGAAGGGCTTCTATGGAAGGGCATTTCAGAGCAACTACAGACATACACGGCACATTCGTGAATCCTCACGTGTGTCTGTCGGCATGTACCTGCACACATCAAAACTGGATTTGTTCTTGAGCAACAGAAGCTACTGAGGACAAAGTGAAAGCAACTTAGTAGCAGAAAATATTTCCAACGTATATGACAAAGAACTATTACCCTCAATACACCAAGAGCTGAGAAAGTAATGTAATGGAGAAAGGGGCAGAGGATACATGTTGGAAGACCACAGAGGAAAACCACCAAGGGCTAATAATGTAGAAGACTTCCCAAGTTCTAAAGGGGTCGGAGAAATGTAAAATTAGACACACAATTTATACCTCTTAGACTAGTGAAAGCTAAAATGTACTAACAGGTTTTGGTCCTGGCAAGGGTGTGGAAACAGACCCTCACACTCTACTAGGTGTGGAAATTTGTACAGACTTTTAGAGAAAAACACAGCAGTACCTTATAAAATTTTGAAAACTGATAATGTTTGATTTGGGAACTTTTTCATGGGAATACGCCACATATACAGAAAGATACGTATGTCCAACTTTCACTGAACATTGTTTGTAATATCAAAAAATACCAAAAAAAATCCCACAAACTTTGTAAACAGGGAAGTACTTATAAAAAAAATATGACACAACTAGACCATAACATTTTTTGCAAACTTTAAAATGAATGACATAAAATCGTGTATATTGACATAAAAGAATGTTCAGGAGATTTTTGAGTAAAAAAATACGGTTTGTGAAGACTATTCATATCATAATCCCGAATCTGTGAAGGGAACACACAGTCCCTCTATGTTTCCCTGTGTTTTCACAGAAGCAGCCTGAGGCCCGTGAGGACCGCAGATCTGAGAGAAGTCGTACTTCTTCTTTCACACGTATCCGTAGTAGTTGAACTTTCAACATTAAGAATGTAATATTTCAATGACAGAAAAAATAAAAACCGAGCTTGCTGAGGCTGGAAAACTGGAGAATTGCTGCTCCAGTTACACTTCAACTTCAAGGCGAACTGTTGCAGGTTCGGTGAGGACATCCTGAGGGTCTGGGAGTCAAGTTTAGCTCCTTGCACGTAAGGTTGGGGTGCAGAGTCTCCCCAGCTTTCCCTAACTCTACGGCCCATTAACTGCAGGAAGTGGGAAAGAAGAGGCAGACGCCACAGCCCTGCCGTACCTGTGGATTCCTTCTCAAGTCAACACTGTGTTAATGAGACTTACTGCCCCAACTTTGCCTTCCACATTAACTTCATCAAAGAACATGACACCCCTCTACCCAAGCCCTCTGCTGACTTGCCATCTCCCTCAGAGAAAAAGTCAAGGTCATTCCCATGGTCAAAGGGGCCCATGGCCTTGCCACCTCTCTGAGCTCACAGCCCAGCCCCCCTCCCCCTTTGGCCCCCACTCACTCCGCCCCTTTGGCCGCTTTTCTGTGGCTTGGACACAGAAAACAGCCCTGTCTCCTTGACCAAGCTCTAGCCAGGATCTACTGAGCCCTCTTCTTGACTGGGCCTCAACTTTGGCCTATAAATACAATATTTGAACAAACACTGACACAGTTTCTAATAGCTCAAGGTCACATCCCTAGAATGACCATTGTCCCCCCCCTTACAGTGACTGCCTGAGAAAACTCAAGGCTGCCCGAATAATTCACTATTTGTTCCAACCAACACTTGAAGATAGGGCCTCTGTCTCCCAGCCTGTGGGAGGAAAGAGCCTGACTTTGATAAGCAGCAAATAACAAACCCAAATAGACTTCACATGGACCAACCCGCTTGTAATTTTTCACTTCCCTAACTCCGCTGAACCTCCATTCACCCCCTTCCTATTTCCTCATTCTCCCTTTAAAATGCCCAAATGAAAGCTGAGTTCAGTTCACATGAAGTCTTTTCCCTATCGCTGTGGCATATGACTGATTAAAATCTGGCCTTTCCGCTTTAACTGATGTGCAGCTTTGTTTACCTTTGACATTCCCCACTATAGCGTAGGCTCCATGGGCTGGATTTCATTTCTCACCAGCACGTAGTAGAGATTCAGGACCTACCTGCTGAGCACAGCTGATGGATCAACGATTGTACACGGGTTTGAGTCCCTCAGACTCACTTCTGGGATGGAGAGCGTGTTGAAGCTTGTAGATGAAATATCGCTGCTCACATCAGTCCTTAAATACTTGGCAAAAGACAGGTGGCTGACAATCACAGATCAGGCCAGTCTTCCTAAACTTATCTTCAGCTTGTTTTTAGTCTTGATAGAGCGCCATCTGCTATATTTCCATCCGTGGTCCTGGTCCAGAAGCCTCCCTTCATCTCCAGCTCCTCCAGTTCTTCTCTGGGTTTCCATTCCAACTTCACTCAAGGTGCTTCTGAAGTAACTTCCTTCAGAAGCAAACCAATGAGTCTCTTCAGCATTTATTCTTCAGGGTCTCTCAGGTGATTTGAGTGCTGCTAATAACCTTACCTACCATACTCTTTCTCCCTTATTCTCATTTGTTTTTCAGCTGAGGTGTCTTAGCATTTCTAGGTGGCTACAAATAGTCCCAAGTACCATCTGTCAGCTTCAATAAAGGCTTTATAAACAACTACGATGGGCGAGGCACCATGAGATTATAAAATCTGATACTCAAATGCTGTGCTCAAGACAGCCTATGCCCTATGAAAACTTAAAACTGAATACACTGTGGTTGTTTTAATAATTATTTGTTGAATAAAAGGGTTATGTATGACAAGTCTCATGCTATCCAGGCATAATAAATTGTCATATGATTGACACAATCAAGAACTTAAAGTTCTCCATGTAGAGCCACAGCCTCTCCCCATTGTCATTTTAGCACCTCTACAGGGTGTCTCCCATGGATGTTGCAGCATCAGTCACAGCTGACAAAGCTAACATATCTCCTTATTGCATCCTCAACACTGCCTATCTTCTAGCATCCTTGTAAGTATCAGGGCACTGTCACTCTGATACTGAGGTGTGTCTTAGCATCTTCAGTCTCCTTCCAAGATCATCCCAACCCACCACCCAGTAGTTCCTGAGGTCTCCCATCCTTCTCATTTCTATGACCACAGCCCTCGTCTGAGCATCAGTAACCTTGGCTCCAGGCTTCTCGGCCTGTTCCTCTTCTGCTCTACTAAAGGCATCCTGGACACCAAGAGATGAAGACTTAAAACTTTTCAAAAGTGAATATTCGTTTACTCTTGTCTTTACCTGTTTTGGGTAATGCCATTTAAAAAAATAAATTTGAATTTTGAGTTTCTAGTGAGTTTGGTGCTTTAATATGTTGTTTAAAAAAAAATCTGGGTTAACATGGTCAAAGGAACTTCCAGGGATACGGTGAGCCAGCCCTGGGGGTGTGCTGCACAGCCCGGCGACCGCGGGGACAACACTGGACTGCACGTGTGGGAGCTCCCAGAGAGCAGCTGGGTGTTAGCCAGACTTGTTGTGGTGATCATTTTGCAATGTGTACAAATGTCAAATTATTGTGTCACTCACCTAAAACTAATAAAATGTCATATGTCAATTATATCCCAAAATTTTTTCCACCTCCATCTCTTGGTTTTCTTATTCGAGAACCTTCCGCATAGCTCATTTCCAGCCTTTTTCATCTTGTGGCGCACATAAACTAATTACTAAAGTTCTTTTGTTTAAATTTTCTTATTTTTAAAGACTTTAGTTATTTTTAGAGACAGGGGAAGGGAAGGAGAAAGAGAGAGAGAAACATCAGTGGTTGCCTCTCATGTGGCCTCCACTGGGGACCTGGCCCGCAACCCAGGCGTGTGCCCTGACTGAGAATCAAACTGACGACCCTTTGGTTCACAGCCCGTGCTCAATCCACTGAGCTATACCAGCCAGGGCTAATTACTAAAATTCTTTGGCCCACCGAAAATTACACTGCCAACCTTACAAAAAATGTATAACTTTGATTGACTTATGAAAAACAGTAAGAGTAGTAATTACCTGCCCTTTTTGTTCCAACCTGCCTTTTTAAAAAAATCAAGTGCTTCTACTTGTGTGCGAGGGTTTCTGATACCAGGAGTTAAGGACTCAGATGCAATCTTATTATCCAATGTGATCAACAAGGTGTAACTCTATGGTAAGACCTATGCATTCAAGGCCCAGGCAGGGCATGCACACTGCACAGCCGTTGTTGTGTTGGCTGCTGTCATTTTTTTATTTGGCAAACTAGGGAAAAGAGGTCAGTGCTCCTGACCACATAGCCAGGTGTTGCACGTTTTAAAATTCTGTGGCACGCTGGTGAAAAATCACCTCTCTACACACTAGACACTAGAAAGTTTGCTGACAAAGTCCCAGGAGCCCATTCGCAGGGGGTCTCTTGAAGCAAAATATCCTGCATAAGTGGAATTTCTAAAGGCTCCCTCTCCCCTAAATCTTCCAGAGCTTCCCTCTCCCACAAATACCATATAGTGAGGCTTAGGACACAGGAAAGCAAGAGTAGGCTTTCAAGCAGGACAGAAGTTTCCATGGATGGAATTTTAAGACCTTAGTGCAAAAGGAATCTGCCCTTAAAATAGTCGACAAGCCCAATAAAGAGCTTTCCCTAGAGGACTGCGCCTCAGTGTGTGGTTCGCGGACCAGCAGCATCAGCAAACTTAGAAGCCTGTTAGAAAAGGCAGAGGCTCCATCTGCACCCCAGACTTGCCACATTTCAGCAAGACCCCGGGTGATTCATCAACATAGAAACACTTGGGAAATGCTACATTTGATAATAAAACCTTGTCACCTAAAGCAGACCTGAGCCCAGGTGAGAACTCTGGCCAACAGGCCATCACGGTTGATTGGAGTTGTTGAGCTGTCTTTGAGGCACTGAAATGTCACCCCAATACCCACCGGAAGAAAACGGCAGACTTCCTGCCTTCTGGCGTGGCTCACCGGGATTCTAGTTTTCCATCCTCTGTGGGGGGCCTCTGTTGCCTGTTGACTATTAACAGAGCAGTGAGGTGGTAATGACTGAAAGCCACAGCCTGGGATTAAGGGCTTCCTCAATGGGGCACAGAGACCAGCTGAATCATTTCGAGACACCTCCACGCCCACTCCTCAGTAACACTTGAACACAGGTGAGGGGCTACAGAAATGAACACCCAGGGAGGCCTTGGGGGAAGAGGGCCCGAAGGGCAACGGTTAAGTTAAGTAGGTGTGAGCTGGAGAAGGGAGGGGGGCAGCCTGGCAGCCAAAAGGGGCGGTGGGTCAGGGACATTTGCACACAGATTCTGATGTGTAGGTTTTCCTAGCACCAGAAAGTTCAAAACACCTCTTTCTTCCTCTGCAGCTGCTGGGCAGCTGCCTGGTCCCTCCTGTGTGTGCCCAGGCCCAGGCAAACAGCTCCGTCCTGCCACTGCCCGAGGCCAGGTCCTGGGGAATTTGTCGGCTGCCTGAAGAGCAGTGCTCCCAGTGAAAAACTAACAATCCCGATCTGAGTAATCACATGTGACTTAATGCCAGCTCTAAACGCTTGCTCAGAAATGTTTGATCAGATCAGCGCGGAGGAATGCCATCCCACACCCTGAAGAGCATCAGAAGCCAAAGTCGCCCTCGGGGAGAACGTGATGCCCAGACAGCCGAGTTTCAGATCAGCCACTCGACCACAGGGGACCATGTGGAAGGAAGCACAGGCCTGGTCTGCTGCGTGAGGCCCATTATGACTGTTCCTACAGGAGGGGGGGGGCCTGGTAAGATGACCAGTGCGGGTGGAGCGGAAATAAAAGGAGCCCAGACAGCCAGCACCAGGTGACAGGCACCCTGCCCCAGCTGGTGGGATGCTTGTTGGGGAGGAAATTGGGTAGCCGCCCCATCACCTGGAAAAAGAGAATGTCTGTCTTCACACCCAGGACTTCTCCCCTGTATGCTTTACATTCCTCAAGTCGTAAGGTCTGCTCCCTGGTGACACCCCCGCACGTGCACCCGCACCCTGCACCCCAGCCTGTGACATCCGTCATTATTCCTATTCCTACCTTCCTGTTCCCCAGAAAAACCCTTTCTTCTTGCTTCCTCCCCCAAAACTCCCTAATACCCCACTGTGCTATACAGAACATCCACTTTGTTACACACAAATGTTTCTGTATTCTACATAATTTCCCGACCCCGCCCTTTTTCTTCTTTCTTACCTTCACAGGCACTGGCTTTTCTCATGACCCACATCTGCTTCCCAGAGGCCCAGGGGTTCCTCACCTCTCTGATCCTCTGCTGCAGTGAGGCGACAGGTACTTTGGGTGTGTTTTCCCATCCCCCCATCACTTATTGAAGAACTATCGTCTCCACACCTAAACGCGTACATGCCAGCAGCCTAATTTGTCCCGTGAGATGGACAGAGCAGGGTACAGGAATGGCTGCCTGGCCCAGGCTGGGCATCTGGGAGCGGGACCCAAGGGCCCTGAGGAGTCTCTGTGCTGCTTTGAAATGAAGAAGTGTAAATTTAGGAAGTAGACATGTGCCCCTAACAGCAGGGACATATGATAAGTACAGGTGGGAGGATGGATGGAAAGATGGATTACATTAGATGGATAGATGATAGATCGATCGATTGATCGACTGATCCCTAGAGGAAAATAACGGCAATGGGGAGATGGAGAGAGAGCGTCCCCTTGGCCATAGGCGACTTATCAGTTCCTGGATCTGGGACCTTAAGACACACTCAACTCCACTTCCTGGTTTGGGGCTGCTCTTGTATTCTTATCTTCAAAAACTCTCTTCTTTCACTCAAACAAGGAAGTCTCTTTTACTGGCTATGAAAATTTGTTCATTTTGACCAAACCCTTGCTACCACTTAGTATCCTTTTCATTCATCCCTTACCGAGTCCCTCCCACAAATGTCACAGCGGCTTTCTTTAACCTCTTAGTCTCACAGTCACTCTGTTAAGAGTCCGCCTGTTCGGTTAGCGAGCACTGCCCTTGCCTGGGTGTGTGTTTTAGGGGTGTGAAGTATCACCGTAAAGCATTATGAATGACTTAGATGTCCAAACAATTGTTCTTCTACCCACATAATCATCCTGAGAAACAATAAATAAATTCCCACCATGTGACCGTTACCCAGCAATTTCTAGAAGGCCACTTCACATCTTCCCTAATGACAGTGTCTGAAAGGTCGATATGATAAAATGAGGGGTCGAACATCTGAGTCAGACAACTATTGTTCAACAGCACTTGCCTCAGCAAGATGGCAATTGGAACAGTATACACTCTTCCAAGAGGAGCACTCTACAAGATAACATTCATCTGAAGGCGTAAGTCCTATTACATTTATTCTACATATAAATCACATCATTATCTTATTGATTTCTGTCACCTTCATCCAGGTGTCTGGAGCAGAAACCAGAGATTTATAACGCCCAGTAGGTTGAAGAATAGGGGTTTAATACATGTTTGTTATTGATGTTTAGGTTACTGAATTATTGTCTAACAGAAAGCACACCTCTGAAGAAGTATGCCGAGTATCCGGATAGGTGAGAATAGACATGAAGACAAAAGATTACAGACCATCGTGGATGACTTCAGTCACGACAATACATTCATTTCATGTCACACACTTAATATATGTGAGCCCCTAATCCAAAACAGAAGCTTCACACCCGTGATGTTCTTGCCCCAGACACTGTCCTGGGCAGTGGAAATATGGAAAATGTACTTTTTCTCTAAGTTGCAAGTTTCTTCCTGTTATGAGGAATAAGCAATAGCTACTTTTTCTTAAGCTTTCACAGAGGCATCAAGAAAATGCAAAGTAAGCTATATAAATGTCAAAGTTTAGCCCATAGGTCACCAAGCAAGCTAGATCTTAGAAATTTTTCTAAGGCAAGCGGGTGCAACCTACTTCTCTGTGCAAATTTCAGCTAGTGTGATCAAAGATAATGAGTCACCCGGTATGGTATTTTAAAAACACTGAAGCTGCTTCGATGTTTTTTCCCTGTGCTTCACTCTAACTGAAACTGCACTTGCACTCTGAGACGAGATGTGGTTCTCAGGCACGGTCACACGCCTGGCCCTGGGACTGAGTGGGCCGAGGTGAAGGGAAGGCAGCTAAACAAGGCCACCCACGTGTGCCAGCCTGCAAGTGCTGGGCTGGTCACGATGAACACAAATCTGCTGTTTACACCAGAAATCTGACGTGTCGAGTGGACCTTGAAATGGACAGACAACCGGCTGGGGCCTTAGAAAGACTTTTTGTGAGAAAGAGATGTTTCTTCTGATGGTCTCGCTCAGCGTGGTGCTTGTCAGTAAAGCTGCCATGGATTTCCTCCCTGGTGGGGGTCCGATTGGTGGTTTCCATGAGGGGGATGGATATGCAGGAAGGCGGTGCACGGTCGGGAAGGGAAAGAGTGTGAGCTCTGAAGTCACAAAGATTTCAGTTTTGGATTTACTTCTTCTCTGCTACCTGTTGGATTTGGGTGGGTTGCTCCGCCTGTCTAAAGCCAGGTTCCTTTAGATGATCTGTGACAGTGTGTGTAGACAGTATCACACTGGATTGGCACGAGAGTTCACTTCCTTCTACGCCCTCTGGTCTACACTCTTGCATCCAGTGCCCAGCACCCCAAGGAGGCTAAAGAATTCCCTGTTACTCGATTCCACCACCACCAGCGTGAAGCTGGACAAACGTTCACCAAACCCCTTTTACAACCTTCTGTACACATCACAAAGTGGGGTTTGCCCCATACCCTCAAAGAAGCTCTAATTATCTCATTAGTAAGCTCTTTAAAAACACATGGCTTCGTTGTTTTTTAAAGCTTAAAACACTTGTGAATAACAGTTTCTACCCAATCTTCCATTTATAATTTTTATCATTGTGCCTAGCTTTTGACTTATAGATACTTGTTGTCAAAAGAACCAACTTAAGTAATTCATGCATTAAGTTTGTAAATAAATAGTAAGCACCTAGTATTTACCAGGCTCTGCATTAGGCACTAAAAATACAAAAATGAATAAAACTTACTTTCTGATTTCAATGATTTTACAGTACGAAGGAAAGAAACTCATGAATAATCTGAACATACTATATAGTAAGTCCTGAACAGAAGTGTGCAAAAGGCGCCACCATTTGCATGGCACTTTCAAGTTCAGGGGCACTTTTCAGATGCAAACTCTCTGAGCCCAGTGTTACTGTTACTCACCATTTCCAGGTCAGACACGAGGATGCCAAGCAGGAAAGGGAGGGAAAGTAAGTGGACCAAGATCCCACAGGTCACAAGCGTGATTCCACGTCTCAAATCTCAGCTGTCTACGTCCTTCCCTCCCCTGGGTGTTCAGATTGGGAGATAATAGGACACACCCCTATCAAGCTTGCAAACGCCTTACAACTGTCACCTAAACTGTGTCTACCAGGAAACACTGACATGGGAACCTCTCTGCTGGCCTTGGCCTAGCACCCTGATCTCCCTTCTCTCCCCCCTCCCACAGGACCCTGCTGACAGCCAAACGAACTGCTGGGGGTTTTCTGAGGACGTCAGGCCTTGGTACTTCTGTGTGTACTGTGCTCTCTCCAAAACACTCCTCCTCCGTCTCACCCACATCCATCTTCCTGATCCTCCTTTTGCGTGGAGATAGCACAGCTTCCATCTCCTCCAGGTGCCCTCCCTGATTACCCTTTCCCAAGCCATTTCCTACGGCTGGGTCTCCCAGGTTCTCTCCCAGGCCCAGGAAAGCACCCAAGTCAGAGCTCACACTTTATTGCACTGCAGTTGTCCATCTCCCCCCGACCAGAATGTGAGTTCCTTAGGGATGTGTTTGCAGCCTCTGTGTTTGGCTCATTCGCTGTTTATTGGTTGAATAAATGAAGTAAAAAACTGAGATGTGCTTACCTCACATAGTGTACCCCCTACAGTAGGTGGAGCTCAAAATAAATCCATGCCTTTGCTATTAGTCTCAGAGCTACCCTTTGAACTACTGATGCAAACTAGAACTTGCCCAATTCAGACATAGTTAGCAACTGGTACATCCTCTGAAAATAAGAACAAGAGTAATCGTCATCACCATTTTTTAGCATAATCATGGCACACAACAATGGCTAAGAACACTAGACATGCTATTGTATCTGGCCTGCTACACCTTCTCTGCTTTCAATCTTGCCCCTCAAATTGCAGAATCATATCTTGTTACCCCTGTACATTTAGTACCTAGACAGTGACTACGGCAGCCTTTGCCTCAGTAAAGACCAGTTGAATGAATGAATGAATGAACAGGAACTTCCCTGGCTCAGTCCGTTCTAAGTGGCCACAGTAGCACAGTGTGATGACTTCACCTTCCAGGCCACAGGCCGTTTGAGCGGGCAGGTATCATCAGATCTGACGGCCCCATTGTGGCCAAAGAGCTGCTATGAAAAGGTGGTTTCAAACAGTAGGTCTTTTCTAGGAAATTGGAATGGAGAAAATTTTCCTGGTAAATAGAGGGACAGGGGCTGAGAGAAAGCAAAGGCAAGGATGGGGCAGCGTAGACAGAAGCCGTGATGTGGTGTTTGTAGGGAGGTGGATGAGGAAGCGGCTGTGGAGGAGGACCTGTTCAGATCAGAGGGGGAGACAGCTGGTTAAAGAGAGACTCGGGGCCAGGCGAGGCTGCCGTCCTTCAGTGAGTTCTAGAGAAAGAAAGAGGAACTGGTCCCCAGGGTTGCCCCAGTCCTGGACAACTTCCTGGTTTCAGCCCCAGATACAGTGTAACCTGACTGGACAGGTACATCCTTACTGAACAGGCAAAGCTGATTTTTAGTGTGACAGCCTCTGCTACAGTGTATCAGATAAAGAGGAATTTTTAAATGTGCCAACATCAGGTCCGGGACCACCATCAGCTGCTAATTTGTGAGAATCAGAGAAAGAACAGTTTGTCTGGGATGATGCCCAACCAGTAGTTGGCTCCTAGCTGGATAGAAGCCTATGGTCTTTGGACAAAGAAGAAGTCTCCCTCTTTGAGGGGCCGGGGGTGCACATGCACACCAGGGTGCACAGCATGACCAGGGCTGACCACGGGCTGGACTTGAGCCCTGCCGTGTGCTCTGCCTAGATCGGTTTTGCACTCCTGGCAGGAGGCTTTGCTTTTCGGTGAATAGGCACACACAGAAAGTAAACTTATAGCCAGATGGCCTTTGTTTGGTAAAAACCACTTTGAGCACAGCAAATGGAAAGTGAGCAGATTCCTGACCTAAGGCAGCCCCAGCCCGGCTGGGACTAAGGCCCCTGGGGACCCAGCCGCCCTGGAACTGCATTATGTTTGGGGAACAATGGCTGAACACGCAAGCACCAACTCCAAGAGTTACAACCTTGGAGGTCAGTGAGAGGCACTGTGGGAGCACCAGCAAGGTGTGGACAAGGAAGGACTTCCCTCAGTGGGACATGTGACCATCAGCTGCAGAGCCCACCTTGGACAGCAGCACCTCATGGCGGTGGCCAAGCAGCAGAGGGTAAGGAATCACAGAACATCCAAGTTTGCCAGATTTCTCACTTCCTTGTCAGTGAACACATTAGGGAATGAAAGCCTCAAGAAAACGATATTAGATTTGCAGTTACTTATACACTAGGGAAAAAGGATGCTGGAGGGATCGGTCAGGGTACCGGACATCTGTACATCAAGCTAATAAAGCCATTTATTCATACCTCCCTTTTGTGAGTTCTCTGCTCTGTGTGGACCGAGATGCAAGACTAAGAGTCACCTAAGACAGCAAACACCTCCTGGCCACCCCATGGCCTGGCAAGTCCAGCATAGCACCTGGCACACAGTAGGTCACGGCCAGCACTTGCTGAAAGCTCACAACAGAAATATGTGCTGGGTCATGTCCTCAGGTTCTTTGCTCACTAAGCATTGGACTTACCCAAAAAGCACATCAGAACCTGCTAAGTTAACGTCTCTACCCTGAGAAAAGACCTGTCTGGAAAATTAAGGAAATACCTGACCTTATACCACCAAAAGCTTATTTCAGGATTTTATTTTTTAGTGATAAAATATCACTACATTTACAAAGACATACTAGGTTTTTAAAATCCAGAACTTTTGTTGTGTTCCAGAACTCTAAATTCAAAAACATGTAAAGCAAAATGAATATGACTTTTTATAAAGAAAAAAACCCTCAGTTTTTATATGTTCAATGGAAGCACTTACGTATTAGTTCCAATTATTCAAATGACGCACTTAGATGGAAATATTTGGTTTCTTCCTATTTTTGAATGGATTTTTAAAAATCCTCACCTGAGGAGAAGTTTATTGGCTTTTTTAAAGAGAGAGGAAGGGAAAAGGGAGGGGTGGAGGGAGAGAGAGGCAGGAGAAACTCTGGTGGCTGTCACCTTAAGCATCCCCAGGGGAACAAACCCACAGTGCTCGGTGTTTGGGAGGAGGCTGCAACTGAGTCCAAGGCTTGGATGGGGTTTAAAGCGCAAAGGGACATAAAGGTTTTGCTGACAACACACATGCATCTGTATCCTGTGAAGACACAGCCGCTCACATCACAAGCTTAACAGAAGCCATTGAAGTCTGAAGTGCTTTTCTTGACAAAAGTCTCATTATTAGAGCCCCACAGCATCAGCTCCGGGTGAGCACAGAGCAGGTCTTTAAAAAATGTTTCGTGTTGGAATGACTTCCACTGCCATAGCTGGCAACATTTTCATGGCCAAGTTTCAGGTTTTTAGTTAGTTTTTCGTGGAAAAATAGGGGTGGAGAGGAGGCAGGGGTGGGAGGTGAGGTGACAGGCGGGGGTGGCAGGGAGGGACGGTTGTCTGGGAGTGAGGTTCTTCTCCACCAGCCCCTGGGGAACCCCTCAGTCGTCTCTTTCCCCTTTCCTCCTCCCTCCCTGCCACGAATCATTTCAAAATGTGATGTCCCCTCCCCCCTCAACATTCTCCCAAGGACTCACACCAGTTGGTTAACTTATTACTAGACATTAGCTCTTGCCCTGGCTGGTGTAGCTCTGTGGATTGAGCACAGGCCTGCAAACCAAAAGGTCACCAGTTCAATTCCCAGTCAAAGCACATGCCTGGGTTGCAGGCCAGGTCCCCAGTTGGAAGTGCGTGAGGGGCAACCACAGAGTGATGTTTCTCTCCCTCTCTTTCTCCTTCCCCTCCCCTCTCTCTAATAAATAAATAAGTAATCTTAGGAAATAAATAAGTAATCTTAGGAGAACATTGTTGACTGGACTCAGAAAGGGAGTGAGAAAAGCCGCTTGTAGGAGTGGCAGTGTGGGAGAAAGTACCAACAGGGGTGTGAGAAGGCACTCAGCCAAATTCATCAGTCTTACACCTGACGGGCCAACCCTGGCCACGGCCACAGAATCACAGTCCATAGTGAACACATGCGCCACAAAACAGTGGTTCCTGACTTTGCTACACATTCGAATCACCTAATGCCAGGTTGCACCTGATGCCAGTTAAATCAGAATCCCTGGGGCAGGACCCGGCCATAAATTGTTTGATTGTGGTTGTGGTTCTTTTTCACTCCCCAAGTGACTCCTGTGTGTAACTGACTTTGAAAACAAGTGTCAGAGACAGAGTCATGCTTCTCAGATGTGAATGTGCCTGAGCACGACCCGGGAACCTTGTAAAATGCAGACTGGGATTAAGTCAGTCTGGACTGGGGTCTGCTGCTGCTCTGGGGTCACCCTGGCAAGGCCACACATAATCTAGCTGTGGACACTGCCCACCTGTGTCCAGAGCTCCTGGGGGGGGGGCTGGAGTTTAGACTGCTCTTTCCCAGGCCAAGGAACGTTTTGGCAAGGTGGTGTAACCTTCCCATCTCATCTCTGGAACGACTCCATTATCCCCACCCAGTCGTCTGGCTAAATCTCATTTATCCCAGTGGGCTGCAGAGGCTGCAGTGCTCTGGGAAAATACTCCGCCTGTGACCGTGAGGAATTGGACCGCGTTTTTCTGACTCTAAGAAATACAGGGAGCTCCTCGTCACGTATAGCCTGCTCTTGAAATCCAAGGCTCAGTTCTGAAAATGGAACAGTGTCTCTTGGGAGGAGTTCACTCTTCTGCACAAGGGTCAGCATCCGAGGGCACAGGGGACAACTTGGCTGAAGTTGTCACTTCCCAATGTTCTTTAAGAGCACACAGAATACAAAGATTTCTTGGAAGTAAAAATAATATTATGAAATGAAGCCCATAGTTCACATGATGTACACTTCGTACATTCGCATTTAAGAGGTGGATATGTACCTTAATTTCTCTCCGCGAAAATGGAAAATGGTGATACAATCTATGCTTCTTTTATCTACAGTCACCAACTGGACTGACTTTCAGTTGTCTCTCTAGAGTCATCTGAACAGTTAATCTTTGTAAAACTCAACCAAGATTATGCATCAGTCAGGTTCAGTCTGGCGAAGACATAAAGAGCAAGAGGTAAAATATGTCCCATTCAATGCTTTACACAGTATGAATTCAGCAGAAGAACCTGTACACAAATCCCACAACCTACACTCCATTACCTGTACTGAACAATTTTAACCAGCTTTATCCAGTGTGATCGCAAAGTCAGGTCAACAATGCCTTTACTGTTCTCTAAGCATGCACGTTGTGCAGCCGAAAGTGTCACAAGAATTAGGGAACTGGGGGTTTCGGTGGAGAGCAGAGCTAGCTAGTCGGAGTGGAGTCAGAGATGCAGAAATGTGCCCCTCTTTTGACCAGGAGACTCGGATTCACGTAAAAGTGAGGTTGAGTTAGAGCTGAAAGGCTTGAGGACAGAGCCCGAAGGGGTCAAGGTGGGGGTTAGTGTAACACCTGAGCGCCACTGCAAGGGCCTTCAGCTGCAATCGGTACGTTTCGTGTTAGTTTTACTTCCAACTGCAGCTCCCGTGCATCCGCCCTTGATTGAAAACAATCTGGGGAAACTTAACATCTGGTGGACTCGTAAAAACAGTGCTGCAGTTCTTAGGATAATGCTCGTTTCAAAGCATTTAAAAAGTATTAATTATTTAATCCTCATAACCTCCCCATGTGAGAATTCCACACTCTCATTCCTACTTTAAATACCGAAGATGAGAGACAAAGTTAAGTGATGCGCTCCACGTTACGCAGCACCGCGCTGGCAGCACCTGCCCAGCTCCTGGTTCTGCCCGCAGGCACCGCGCACCCCCGGGACTGGCCGCGCACACCGCGCAGAGGGGAGCCCGGGTGCCAGGCCGGGCTCAGAGGTGCTGGCTCCAGGCTTAACCCAACACAGTGAAGGACCAGACGAACTAACAGGCCGGCCGAACTCTCGGCACCACCTGCATGGGTTCTCACATGGAGGAAAGACACACATCCCCAGTTTCGCTGACCAGCACCTCCCCTTTCTCAGATGCTTTATTTCAGAAGCTTGAGCAGTTGGGAGGGTTTCAGAGATCTGCATTCAAAGCCCCCGAAGTGAGAGGACCGCACCCTTCCGAGGGACAAAGTCGCGCTCAAGACCGAGAGAAGGTTCCTCTTTCTAATGGCCAAGCCAGAGCAGCTGGTGCTCCGGGCAGCGCACGGCTGCGGGAGCGCTCCCCTAACCCGACAGGCTGCTTGCTCGCCCCAGAGAGACGCGCGCCCACCCGGCGCACCCGCAGCAGCCCGGCGCCAGCATCTGCTGCGGAGGGTACCGGGCCGCCGGCAACCTACCGGGAGGGCGGAGGGGGGAGTTCAGCTTCGTCCTCCCCGCCCCCCACCCCCGCGCCTTCCCCTGCCCCCCACCCCAGCTCCTCCCCTCCCGCCACCAGCCTGAGAGACTAGTGCCCGAGACGCCCTGGGCTGGCCACCTAGCCATAGCCGCCGCCTGCGCCCACCCCCCCTTGCGCCGCCACCGGCCCCCAGAGCCCCGAGCCGCCCGTACCTGAGCCGGAGATGTGGACCCGGAGTGGGCGGCCCCTGCTGGAGCACGACGACAGGTCGCTCTGGGAGCGGCCGCGGGGACTCGGGTCCCCGGGCAGCCAGCGTAGGGCCCGCGGCGGGGCGGACGCCTCCGGCTCCGAGGCTTCAGCCGCCACCTGCACCGCTGGCTCCCGCGGGCGCTCGGCCGGGCTCCTGCCCGCCTCGGCCATTGGCTCCTCCGGTGCCGGCCGGAGCGCGGGGTGGGGCCGGCGCCGTGCGCGGTGCTGCGGGACGCGCCGCGGCCCCGAGGCAGAGCGAAGGTCCGGGAGGCTGGACTCCGGGCGCCGAGACGCTGGTCGGGAGGGCGGGAGGAGGAAGAGGACAGAAAAGTTTGCACAGGAAGGAGCCGCCTACAGCCTGTTCTCCCTCCGCCGGCGAAAGCCGCAGGGCTCGTTGCCGGCCGCCCTCGGTGCCGCGAACCTGCCCAACTGCTCCGCCCCCAAGGCCCTGGCCACTGCCCTTTGCAGGGTGGCAGCAGGAGGGTCCTCTCTGGCTGGCTGTCACCCGGCCTGCAGAGAAGTGGGTTCGGGCTTCCGAAGCTGGGCTGCAAGGTCAGGGTTAACAACACCGTTTCCATTTATTGGGGGGCGGAGGGGGGCCGGGCAAGGAATGCCATGTGTACACACACACACACACACACACACACGCACACACACACGCACACACGGGCCCGGTAGTGGAACAGAAACGATCATACCCACTTTACAGGTGTGACAGGGCCAAGGGGCTGCGGGGTCAGTGGCAGAGCCTCGAGTCCCTTAAGTCCGATGACTTTGTCCTGTCACCTCTTACCTGAAAAGTCCTCCTCGCCCTCCCATTGTTGCCTACACCCCTGGATTTCTGTTTGCTGGGTAGAGTCAAAGGTCATGTTTGAAAGACTCGTCTTCCGAGAACAGACTAAATAACCCAGATTTGATGTCTGAGCCAATGCGTCCTAACGGAAGGACGGGCCTGCCAGCTGCGCTCGTTGGAAACAGCCTGGCCGACACCCTGCCTTGTAGGGCGATGCAGAGCGGGCCGTGAGTGCGGATTTGGCTGGTGTAGCTGGTGACTGCACGACCTAAAGCTTTATCGATCTGATGATTAGGCCCCCAAATTAGGACCTGCCCAGAATTAAAAGGCTGTAAATCAGTCTCAAGAGTCACTATTCCTGGAAGCTCATGGCAAGGGACAGACGTCCCTGGGGTGGAGTGTCGGCCATAGATAGGCAGCAGAAAGAGGTGATGGGGGAGCAGGGTTAGCAATTCACCTGTCTGGGCACACCCCCCCCCCATATTCTAGGGGCCATGTCAGACACTGCACACATTTAGTCTTTTAATAAGAAAAGCAGTCCAAGTGGAAGAGGTGAGAGAAAGAAGGGACAAAAACAAGGGGTGCAACCCAGAGAGGTACATCAACACCCACCAAGGCCTTTGTAGCAACCAGGCCGTAATAACAACAGCTCCCCCTTCATAATTTAAAAGGGCTTTCTCCTGTAATTCTTGCAGCATCTCTGTGGGGAGGGTATGATTCTTCGTTTTGCCGTGAAAACTGTGCAAACACAGGTCCATTTCCACACCATGAGCCACGCTGGCCTGGTCTTGCCCGGCGTATTTCCTGCTTTCTCGCCTTTTACAGTTCACACCACTCCAAATGTTACCTCACTTTCTTGCTATCTCGTGCTGTTTAGGACAGAAAAAAAAAAAGAGGTCTGCTTCACAGCATTGACTTGCATTGTTCTAGTAGATAGGTTGCTGATAGGGTTGAAAAGACACTTAGATGGATTTCCCTCCACCCCTGAATGTTCAGCATTGGATCACAGTGGTCTCTCCGGTCACCACTGGCTCCCTGCGTCCTGCCCGGTGAAGCACTCTGTACTCCTGAGTCCACTGGCCCAGCATTCGCCCGACCCCCGCCTTAGGCTGCCTTGTCTCTGGAGCTGACACCCCTGTTCCCTGTGCATGGGTCTCAGCCCACCTTCCTCTCCCTATTGTTTACAGTATGAGGGCTCCCACCCCCCCCAGGCCTCCTGCTTCTCTGTTCTCCTGTTTATTCTCTCTGCCATCTCTTCTGAATAAAAACAAGTAATTAAATATTCAGAACACACAAAGTCTTCCTGGCTCTCTTATTCAAGTATTCAGCAATTTATCATTTCAACCTTTATTCAATAAATACGTATTTCAGTGGGCCAGGCACTGTGCTAGGTGCTGCATGCCTTCGAGGGACCCCTCACCCCTATATTCCTCCTTTCACTTCCCCTTCACAGTCAAGCTTCCAGAGAGAGTAGCATCTACTAGCTAGTCCCCTGTGCTTCCAGTTCCCCGTCTCCATCCTTTCTTTACTCTCTGCATGGTGACTGCTTTGGCCTCTGTACCTCATGGAGTTGCTTTGGCCAAGATCACTTTTGAGTACTTAGTTGCCAAATGTACTGGGGAATCTCTCAGGTCGGGCTTAATCTGTCCCGGCTGAAACCTTGGACACCCTTGACCACCTGCTTCTTTCCTGGGCTCTGCTTCCCTGGTTTCTGGGATTACTCATCTCTGTGGGTGTCCCTCAAGCTTCTCTGCCTCCTGTTACTCCCATCTCTGGCCTCTCACTTCCATCTGTTCTTACCAAATACTCCCCAGCCATCTAGCATTAGCCCTCTCCTCTTCCTACTGGACATTTTTTCCCCCTAGGAAAGCTCACTTTGAGCTTTGAACTATGCACAGATGCCTCCCCAATCTCTCCCTCCAGCCCCGACTTCTCTCCTGGTCTCAGGACCCCAATGTCCAGCTGCCTCCTGGGCTTCTCTTCCTGAGGTTGGGTTTCTGGACCCTTGGCGGTGAGCCTTCCCGGGGCTGAACGCCTCCCTCTCCTCCCCGAACCTGTTCTGTCCACTCTCCCTCTGAAATAAATATCTTGAGAATCAGTCTCTTCCCTGCTCCTCCTCCACTGCCACATCTTCAGGCTCACTTCACTCTGCCCGCATCTCATTCCCAGGATAATCTTTCCAAAGGGCTCACAGGACTTCGCTTCCCCTCCATAAGCAAGTATCCACCACACACACTCAAGGGCCTATTTCTCGTTGTGGCATGTCAGGACTTCTCCACCCTGCCCCGGACTCTTTCCCTGCCGCTGCTGTACACACTGCTCCCTCTGCCACGCGGGCATATTTGTAGTTCCCGTTCCTCTGCTCGGGGGCCTCTGCACCACAGCCCTGCTGCACCCTCATCTTTCACCTTTCATTCATTCCTCTCTGGCCGCCCATCACCCATCCTTCAGCCTCAGGCCAAGTGCCTCACCATGAAGCTCTCTGCCCTCAACGCCAGGCCAGGGCCCCCCTGAGCAGGGCCTAAGGTCCCGCGTGTGCCTCTGTGTCAGTGTTCATGCCAGATGGTAGCCTCAGGATGCTAGTCTGTCCCTCCTACTCCCTGTGGACTACTTCAGGCCAGAAGTACCCAGGCTGGCCTATGTGCTCCCAGCACTGCTGTGTGTTGAATGAACGAATCAGTGAATGAAGTCTCTTTGGGGAGGCAGACATTAACAAATAGTTACCAGGCAATTCATGGCAAGTGGCAAAAGTGACTTGTACAAGGAATGTGCTCGGAACCCTGAGGACTCGCCTGAGGGGAAGGCTTCTCAGAGGAAGTGGCGTCTGAGATGCAAAAGCAGCCAGGCTGAGGAAGGACGTCTTTGAGCACCTGAAGGTTTGAGGGAGCGGGGCTCCTCATGACACTGTCATGTGTGTTTGGAGAACAGGAGGTCCTGGGGGAGGGCAAGGGAATCAATTTTGAGCCTGAAATGGTAGACAAAGAGTGGATGAGGATTCACTCCTCAAATATCATTATGGGTGTGCAATCCTAAAATGATTAGTAATCATGTTTATCTGGGGGTCTGTGCATTTCTAGTTTTGTTTTTCCTGTCTCACTCCTGCTGTAGGATTTCTATTTCCTTAAAAACGTCCCTTGGCCCAGAGGACAATATTTTGCCCAGTACTTAATAAACATAAGCTATTTGATAGACTGACAAAAAGAGAAGCATATGGTTCAGTTTTTTAAAACGAAATGTTTGTAGATGCTTTTGGTTTGTTTTTTATTCAGCTGTTTTCATTAAATGTTATTTCTGAAACACTAGAATTAAAAACTGAAGATGAAAAAGGGATTCGTTTTCATTACCTAGTGTTTGTAACAGCAATTTAACACACCAAAAATAACTTGATTGTTTTATCATTTTCTTCAAAATTATGATTTATGTAAGATGACATAAGATAGAACTGCAAATGCATTCATTTATCATTCATTTCATAAATGCAGATTAGCTTGATCTGCCCGTTGGTGCTCAGGGCCCTCTGCTTTCAACAGGAGTGCGCGGATGTGCTGTGGAGTCTGCCTGCTCTGAGGCCGGCATCTTCCTCCACCCTCACGGGGCCAGGGGGGGCCTCTCCTGAAGCCACAGCCAAGGTCAAGGGCTCTTTGTATATCATGGTTTAACCTATGGGAGGAGGAATTTTCATTCAAATAGCTTAATGCAGAGTCAAAGGTACTTAGAGTTTTTAAAACTAGACACGCTAGGGAATTGAAGGATATTTTGTGACTGATCAGTATTTCTTCCACACAGTCTTTAGACAAGATTGGAATACAAAGAGGTGTGCTGATTGAATTAAAATCAAACTTCCTGAAGACATTTCTTGAAGACAATACCAATCTCCTTCTAATTTGGATTACTTTTATAATAGTAATTTTATTTCGCTGTCTTCCCCTCCCATAACATTTCTACAAAGTTCTGTTTATCAGACTTTATATGTAAAGCACACACACACACAAACACCATGTAAATTTTTTTTCAGGAAAAATGATTCTAAAATCAAGGCATTGGAAATAAGTGTCTTTTATGGGTATGGTTGTTTCCTTAATATGGTGGATAAAATCAGCATGAATGAGAGAAGGGAAATCAAAGTAATATTTGAGAGGAAGTGGCAGAGATCAGAATGAATGACAAGCATGATCAAAATGAAATAACAGAAAGGCAAGGAGTCCAGGTAATACACAGGGCTTCACAACAAAGGAAATGAAGCTAAAGGACCACAGTAGAGTAAAAGTAGGCCAGCATTTAAGGTCACATTGAAAAAAAAAAACAATAAGAAAGAGGCAACTGGTTTTGATGGCCCACACTTTTTATCTGATATTTGATGGTCCTGTGAACACTTTTATTTGTATTCATTTTTAAAGGGAGCAAGGGATGAAAAAGAGAAAGAGGCAGGAAAAGCATCCCTGCCAGAGGGAATGCCAGGTTCGGGGGCCGGGGCAGGAAACAGTGGAGAGAAGTAGGGAGGTGAACCTGAACTCTTGGGGGAAAGCGGGGAAGTGGTAGGATGGGAAGCAGAGAAGTCTGTCAAAGGCTACGGCAGAACGGTAACAAGATCAGAGTCATTATCTTTGGCTCCGATTCTGATACCTAAGTAATCATATACTTCATTTGTTGGGTTGTTTTAAGGATTGAAAAATAATGTATATAAAGTGCTGAGAGTAATGATTGGCACATGCTGGAAGCTCAATCCAATACTCTAAGACATTTGCAATATGTAGTATATTTCTTTGTTTCTATAAATCATACCCAGCTCAGCTTTATCTATAAAGTTTAGCCCAATGACATTTTTAGCCCAAAGACATTTTCCAGAATTAATTTCTTCTCCTTAGACCAAACAAGAATTTTAGTGCTTACGGCTTTAGGAAGATGGGAGGAGACTGTTTAATGCTTAGTCCAGTGGCTGCCCAGGTCAGCTCTAGGGCCCTTCGCCTAGACTTCCAAGACATCGGCATGTAGTGTCCAGGACAACGAGTCCTTCTCCCAAGTCCTCAGTCCTCAGAGACTGTCTGTTAGAGGGGGTGCTAAGGAACCCATCGCCCAGTTGTTAAAAGGTTGGAAGTACCCAACACATCTGGGGATGGGGAATCTCCTCAATTCAACCTTCATAACACTAACATCAGCTGGTGGGCATGCAAAAAGGCACAGCGTTTGGGAAACTGGTTTGGCAGTTCCTTCTAAAGTGAAATGGACATTCACACTCAGCAATCCTATTCAAAAGTATTTATCCAAGGGGAATAAAAAATTATGTTTATCCAAAAGCCTGAAAGCGAGTGTTTAGAGCAGCTTTATTCATAATCTACAAGAACTAGAAACGACCCAGATAAGTGCTTTTATACAATGCACAACTCACTGCTCGGCAATGCAGGTGTGTGACACACTGAGACTCACAGCCTGGAAGACTCTCAGAAGCAGTGTGCAAAGTAATGGGAGGAAGACTCAAAAGACTTCATACAGTATTGTTTCACTTCAATGATGTTCAGAAAAAGTGAAGCTCAGAGAATAGAAAACGGAGCTGTGGCTGCCAGGAAGTGGAGAGAGAATGACATTTTGGACCAATGGCAGTGATTACACAGTGGTATTTGTCAAAAGTGATAGAATTGTGTGCCATAAAGAGAGTATTTTACTGTGTGGAAATTACATCTCAAGAGAAAAAAAATAAACTCCCACCAAGTTGCTTTCCCTTTCCTTCCCTTTGGAGACAAGCCAGCCTCATTTCCCTGAACGGCAGCAGGCAGAGACCTGCCCAGAGACTGTTCTGTGCTTGGAGACTTTTCTCGTTTGGAGGCCTTCGCCCACACATAAAGACAGAAAAGATGCTCAAATGCTGTTCTTTGGCTCCCATGGAGCCAAGGCCTACCCTTCTGGAGGGGATGCAAAATTACCTTTTACCCCTTTTGATGCAGCTCCAGCTGCCTCAAGGGAGAGGGGGCCCAAACAAACAGAACAGTCTAGGGGTGTCCTTGAGACTTGGGATTTCCAGTTTGTTTGTTTTTAAGCTTGAACTCCCAGAGGGAGAGAAGTAGATAAAAATTACCTTTAATTTCTTGATGGGAAGGCCTTGTGGAGACAAGACAATGTAACCTCTCAAGTTTTCTGCTACATTCTCCCTCAGAACAGCACGGCAGCCAGGCAGCCAGGGATGGGGTCTGAAGCTCCGTTCTGTGCTAGTGAGCAGGGAAGGGGCAGACTCTACTCTCAGGAGCTCACAGAGGCTCAGTGAGGGCGGCAGAGGAGACTGGAGAAAAGTAAGCACACAAACAAGGTCACTCCTCACAGTTATAATACTTTGGAGAAAATAAATAGGGTGATCTGATAGGAAGTAGCTGGAAAGGGGGGTCGTTTAACTAGCAGGGTCAGGGAAGGCCTTTCTGAAGAGGTGACCTTTGTACAGACCTGGAAGGTGAGGCGTCGCAGGGACCGAGAGCACAGAGGCCACACTGCAGGCTGCAGGACGGCAGATGTGAAAACTGCACAGGAAGAATGAGCCACAGAAGGCAGCAAGGGGGGCCAGGGTGCAACAGGCAAGGGGCAGGAGGTACGTGGGCCACACAGACAGGTGGGGGCGCCCAGGTGCTCTGCTGATTCTGGTGGAAGGAAGTCCCTGAAAGACTTCAAGCGGGAGAGTGACGTATCTATATTATATTTTAAAAATCTTTCTGGATTTTTTTTTTTTTTGGATTGGAGGTGGGGGACAAGGGAAAGCAATGAATCAGGGAGCACTCCAAGATTTTTGGCTAAACAAAGTGGCAAAATCAGCAGACATTTTAAAGAAGTAGAAATGTGGAAGACTTGCTTTGCTCAATAGTTTTAAAACAAGACAGAGCTGAAATAACGAAAACAGGTGGTGCTGGCATATTAAGATTCAATTAACGTGTGTAATATACCAGACATCAGGCTAAGTGTGTTCAATGTATTGTTACAACACAGTAAACCCTCACACAAACCTATTCACACTATTTTACAGATGGCGACAAAGGTGCAAGAAGGATAAGCCACAGGCCCCTGTTCTAACCGCACATCACTTTGCTCATCACTATGCCGATGGGGCAGAATATGGAATCCTAAAAATCACATATATCTAAATCTTGGTCCATCATAAAGGCACTATGACAGATCAATGGGAATTCATCAATAAACAGTGTTTGAATTTTTTCCAGAGTATTTGGAAACTATTTTCAAAGTCTCCCTTTGACACATCACTAGGAAAGATATACTATGTAGAGACAGGTTAAAGAGTTTAATTTAAAAAGAAACACACACAAACCATAAAAAGTTAGAAGAAAATATGAGATAGGAAAGTACTTTCTAGAAACAAAAGTAATAGAAAAAATTACAAAGAAAAGTACCTTTGTTTTTTGTTTTGACTTCATAAAAACCAAAAAACTATCATGTCAAACAATTCAGAAACAAAAAATGAAATTGCTTTCCAGAAATATCTCCTGCGAGGTACACTGTGGCTCACAAAAATCATACCCTTGCTTCCAGTAATTTTGAGTAGCCATCATGCTTTGCCAGCTTTGACTATAAAATTTTTAAAAACATGTTCTAAACTGATAAAAAATGATAAACATCTGTTGTTATAATTAGCATTTTAAAAAGTCTGGTGACTTCAAACACCTGTTTGATCTTGTTATTGGCCATTTGTCTTTCCTGTTTTTGAAATGGTTATTTTCACCCTTTCTCTGTGGGGATTTTAGCCTTATTGATTTTGTGAGCACTGTATAGATCGAGAAGAGTACAATTTTCTCATATTTGCAGAAAATGTATTTGCCCAGGTTGTTGTTTACCTCTTAGTTTCTATTTCACTTTTTTTGTTGCTAATGTTAATGGGCTTTTTAATTCCTTTTTCGAGCCAGTCATGTGTACAGGAAAGCTATTGATTTTTATATCTTTGTAACCTAGTACCTTATTGAATTTTTTTAGCTCTAAGCATTTTTAGTTGATTCTCTCTTGTTTTTTTTTTAAGTCTACAATAATATCATCTACAAAAAGGAGGGGCCAAGTGAGGAAAGGAGGGAAGGAGGGGGGATATTTCTCCTTGCTAATAATAGTACTTTTATTTAGGCTTGATATGTTTATTTTAGTCAGAATTTTCAGCAACATTGATAATAATAAATATCATAGTCCTCCCCCCCTGAATTTAGCAAGAATGTCTCTAAAATTTCACTCTTAACTGTGAAGTTGGCTCTTGATGTGATGTAGATATTAATGATTATCTTAAGATTATCCATCCTTATATTCTAAGGTTTTTGCTTTTTTAAAAAGACATATCATGGCAGGATATCATTCCTGTCTATCAAAGATGCTAACAGAAATAAGAGCAAAATTTTAAACAAAAAAGTTCATTAGCAACACCCAATATTCAGTTTTAGGATGAAGAAAAATCTTCGACTATTTCTCCGTGTTACGGACAACTTTTTTTATTTATTTAACCAGTCTCTTGATTTTCCTTGTGTTAATACATCTCATCCCTTTTAAAATATCAACTTACTTGAACTTTAATTTACATACAATATATCGTGTCTATTTAAATGTACAATTTTATAATAAAAAAAAAGACTTTATTTATTTTCAGAGAGGGAGAAGGGAGGGAGAAAGAGAAGAAGGAGAAATGCTGATGTGAGAGAGAAACATCTATCAGTTACTCCTCCTACGTGACCCAACCAGGGGCTGAACCCACAACCCAGGCATGTGCCAGGACCAGGAATTGAACCAGCAACCCTTTACTTTGTGGGATGGCACCTAACCAACTGATCAGCCACACTGATCGGGGCCACTTTTATAGATTTTGATAGATGGACACACTGGGGAAATTGCCACAGTCAAGACACTGACAACTTCCATCACCCAAAAGACACCTTCTGCTTCGGAACTGTAGGCCATCCCACCTTTTGCCCACAGCTCCAGGCAACCACTGAACTGCTCTTTTGTCATGATGGAATAGTAGGCATTTTTGTACAATTTTATATAAATGGACATACTCTATGAACTCTTTATATCCGGCTTCTTTTACTCAGCTCTACTCCCACCCAAGAAAGGTGATGTGCCCCCTAAGTGTTGGAGAAACTTGTTGCCACTGTAAGTGACCTTCTGCAGAATGAGCTGCGGGGCCCCCTGGAAGCTCCAAGGCTAATCTGCCTTCAGAAAATCAGTCATCAGAGAGGGTTCATTAGACCCTATGAATTTTGAGGGTTTACAAGTAAAAGTGTCCCTACATCCAGGAGGGCTCAGACTCCAGAAAGTCACAACCCAGCCCCTGGAATTCTGGAGATGGCCTGTGATGAAAACTCAAAGGACCGTCCTGAGGGACATGGGCCTCCAGGCCCTCAGAGAGATGCCACTCATGTGAGCCAACATTAGAGACCTATCACCTTGAATAGCCAGACCTGGGCCCCAGGGTCCTCTGGGAGATCGCTACATGTGCAGACTACAGAAGTGACCATGGAGAGCTACCACCTGAAAACCCAGGCAAGGGTGCCCTAGGAATTTAGGGAGGCCCCCTGGATGTACTAGTTTCTTCTTACTGCCGTAACAAACTACCACAAACTTAGTGGTTTAAAACCACATAAATTTATTATTTTACAGTTCTGGAAGTCAGGAACTAAAAATGGGTTTTGCTGAGCTAAAATCAAGGTGAGCCGGGTTCCTTCTGGAAGGTCTAAGGAAGAATCCATTTCCTTGCCCTTTTCAACTTCTACCAGGGTGTCCAACCTGCAGCCCGCCGGCTGCCTGCAGCCCAGGATGGCTATGAATGTGGCCCAACACAAAATTGCAAATTTACTTAAAATGCTCTTTTTTTGCTCATCAGTTTTCATTAGTGTTTGTGTGTTTCATGTGCGGCCCAAGACAATGCTGCTTCCTCCAGTGTGGCCCAGAGGCGCCAAAAGGCTGGACCCCCCGGTAGAGGCTGCAGTCATTCTTTGGCTCACGGTTCTCTTCCATCTTCACAGCCAGCCAAGACCAGCCACATCTTTTTCATGATGCCATCCCTCTGTTTTGGGGCTCTTGGGTATCCCCCTTTCCCATTTAAAGATCTTTATGATGATGTTTGGGGGGGGCTCACCTAGATAATCCAAGCTAATCTCCTTATTTCAACCTTACTTAGCAACCTTAATTCCACCTGCAATCTATATTCCCTTTTGCCGTGAAACTTAATATGCTCAGATTCCGAGGATCAGGAGTGGATATCCTTGGGCGAACATTGTTTTGCCTTCTTCCACCGTGTTTAAACAGGAGTAATTACTACTTAGAGCTACCACTTTTAGAAGCCACATACGGGCATCCCGGGCGTGCAGGAGGCCACGGCTGCACCGTGGGCAGCTGGCCGTGGAGAGCAGAGCACTGGGACAGCCTGTACGCGGTCATCCTGGACTCCCAGGGACGTGATGGCAGATGGCAGGGAAAGGGTGGAAGCGTCCTCCCTTGGAGAACTCAGGAGCCAGCCCCAAATATGCCACAGCCCAGAACCAGGGTCATCTGTTCAACCCTGCGGAGCGGCTCACAGCAAATTTCACAAGCAGCTAGGAGAGCGGCAAGAAGCCGGGCAGTGTGGGCCACCCAACGCCAGTGCTCTCCCCACTGGGATATGGAAATCGGACTTCTTTTTTTCTTTTTCTTTTTTAATATCAAGAGTGGCTACAACAGCTTATGTGGAAAAGGGGAGATGCTAAGAGTTTTTTTTTTTTTTTGCCAAGAACATGAATACTCGAGGCAGAATTAATGAAAACAAACGAAACACAATGAAAAAATATCAAAATGTTAAGTATAGACAAGACTGATCCTGCACTTAAGGAAAAAAACAGAGTAAATGGAAAACTCTTTTTATCCTGACGGTGACTCCATGCACATAAGGTTATGTTCAACACTTTGCACACAAAGTAAGGCCTTCCTGGAAGTTCCTCATTTGTTATGTTGTTGGGTTGCTGATGTATAAGGATTCAGATTTGGAACCTGCCTTTTAAAACAAGCCAGAAGATTTCATAGTAGTTTCTGGAAAAATGGTCATGAATATTTCATTTTTCTAATTCTATTTTACTTGTTGATGAATAAACTACATGGCTTAAAGTTTGATTTTCTGTGAGCATTGGGGAAATAAAATATAGAAACTAAATCTGATACAGATATTTGAGGGAGTCTTTCACTTCTTGGAATGAATATTTGAGCACTTCTGTGGTCAGATAATAATACGGGCTTTCCCTGTCTTCACAGAATGAGTGAAGTTCTTTCTAACTTCTCAAGGTATCCACATCCGGAAGTGAAGAGAATGTGCTGTGAAAGGAACGGAAATGTGGCCCCCATCTGGAGACTCCCGGGAATTGCAGTCACGTGTATTCCGCACTCTGGCATCTTTATTCCTTGATAAGAGATTCTACAGATGATAACATGGGAAAGGGCTCTCTGCTTGGTGCCATGTGTAGGCATGGCACCTCTTCAGATGAGCCATCACCTCACCACTGCACATACTTGCTTCTCTGTCTTGACCGCTGTGTCACGGTGCTATCTTTGATCGTAGCATAGATCTTACTTATCTTAGCCTCACAAGGGGATTTGGTCATCTGACAACATCATAGCACTTTCTTTTTGCTAGATGATCCACAGGACCAATCTTTGATATCCTCAATGACTTCAGTTACTGTGGCGAATATCCCTTAGGCCTCTAAAATGGATAAGATGTTCTGCCTGCCTCCTATAAGAAGTGCTGAAGGTTTCCCTGGTCTTCCTTACAGGTCTTACCCTGGACGACTGTTTAGAATACCTGCATCCCCCCGCACTTTACCCGCCGACACCCCAACACGCCACACATCTCTCACACAGCAGTGCTCCTTCAACGCTTGTCGCTGTGGGCTCCTTCTCTCTTCCCAGTAGATGCTAGTTCTGGAGGGAAACAGAGTTCTCAGAAGCTCCTTGAGGGTCGGTTTTATTGTATCCTGGGCACCTGACCCGTTTTGTTAGCCTCTGCTGGAACGCTGTTGCCCCCCTGTCCGTCTACCTAGTTAACTAGCGCATCTAGGAGACTTCCATTAACATTTTCACTCCCCAGGGAGGCCTTCTTTGAATGCAAGACTAGATTGAGGTGCCATGCCGTATGCTCTCATAGTGTTCAGTTTGCAGTGTTACATGTGGGTGGGCCTTTGGTGAGTGTCTCTGTCCCCCACTAGAGAGCGAGCCACATAGGCCACATGAGGGACGCGGCTGGGTCTGTTTTCTTGCCTTTGCAACTGCTGGGCCCAGCTCGGTACCTGACACAGAGTAGGGCTCGAATAAATATATTCTGACCTAATCAAATAAAGGAGTAGTGACTACATGAATGAATGAGTGAATACAGCGCTTTCATTCACACAATAACTGAAGTTTAGCATGATGGTTAAAAAAATGGGCCTTAGTTTATTTAGGCAAGTTATTTAGCCTCTCTGTGCCCCTTGTCCTCATCTGTAGAATGGAGATAATAGAATGGCTTATGAGGAGGTTTAATTTTATGTCCATAATTCAATATATAGGTACTGTATATACATCATCAAATACTTAGATGCGTGCTCTGAATACAGTAAGTACTAGATGTTATATACGCCCACCTTAAAAAAACACCGCTCTGTCACCATGGGATTTCCATGATTACCACACTCAGTTGTTGCTGTTCTAACGCACTCACCCTGGCTCACATTCATATAAATATTTCATCTAATCTCTTTGTGTATTTTTAGTGCTTATTATCCCGTGTCTCCAAGTTCTGCAGGGCAGACTTATCTCTCCACGCAGTAGGCACAGTGCCCAGGGCCCACGGTACTTGCAGAGGCCACAGAATTTTTTAAATGTCTTCTAAGGTCTGAATGGGGGGGAAAAGGGAATGTTTAGGTTAAAGAAAGTGTTTTAATATGTAATAGTAATATATTTGCCTCTATAGCAACATAGTCATGACACAGACTTCTTACTGTGTGTGGGCTGGTTTCTGGAAGAGGAAAAGGATGGTGAAGGCCGCGGTGCCCAGCGGCCACGAGTGTCGAGTGCAGCCAGGCAGCCCCCGCCTGCCACTCTGCCCCAGAGCCAGCACTCCGCGGTGAAGCTAAGTGGGCACAAAACCGTCTGCGTGGCAGCGGCACAACTTCTGTGCACCGGGGGACCGGTTCTGGTCAGGCCAGTCTGCTCCTGGAGAAGAGACTTCCCAGAAGAAGATGATCTGTGCATGCAGATTCTACCCTCAGGAAAACAAACGCACCCAGCTGGCACCAGGCAGGAGGGAGGACTCCCCATCCCACCTTTCTCATCCACCCAGTCCCTCCCACTGGTTCCTCAACCTCCAGTGCTTCTCACTGGCAGGTCTCCGGCCCACATCACCTCCTTCCCCAGCTCCCCATGTCCCTCCCCCACTGTCCACCCTCCCCCACTCCGTTCCTCTGTCCCCTCTCCTTCACCTCCGGGACGGGCCCCTGGGCCTGTCACCCCACTTGTCTGTGGCAACGCCTTTTGATCCCCCTGCTTCTCTTCTCTCTTCCTTCTCTTCACATCCTATTCTTGTGCATTGTCAGCTTTTCTTTGCACAGTTTCTTTCTGATTCCAATTTCAGGCAGCCTTTGTGTCTCCCATTACTGTTTAAAAAATTATTATTAGCTCCATGCTCTTGTACAATCAGTTCTTTCTTTCTCTCTTTCTTTTTTTGCTTCCTCTTCCTGGGCCCAGCCCCTTCCCCGTCACTCCTGACCAGAGCTGTGGAAACGTCTCTGTCTGCTCCGATCCACACAGCCCGGAGCAGGCCATGCCCTTGGGCAGGAGGGCCTCTGGAAAGGAGGTCGAGGTGCGACGTAGACCTCTTCTCCCTGAATCGGGCCTCCGTGTATGTACACTAATTAGATCATTCAGCTTTTCAGTGAAGGCTGGTGTGACCCAGTGCATGGAGCACTGCCCTGCCAACCAAAGGGTTGCTGGTTTGATTCCCAGTCAGGGCACATACCTGGGTTGCAGGCCGGGTCCCCAGTAGGGAGGCAGCCACACATTGATGTTTCTCTTCCTTTCCTTCTCCCTCCTTACCCCTTCTCTAAAAATAAATAAACAAAATCTTTAAAAAAAAGACTTAGGGAAGGAGTAAAATAGAAGGCAAGTGTCTCGCACTCAGAAGCTCAGGGTCCTCACGTGACCCCATGGTCCCCACCCTCGCACAGAGGCCAGGTGGCTCCTTTGTCTTGTTTGTAGTCAAACTGCTTGCCTTGGCAGACCAGTACGCTGTCCCTCTCTCTTGGTTGGTGGCCAACATTAATTGTTCTATCTGGACTAAATGTAGATAACTCCTGTAAATCAGACAGCCCTATTAACAAATATTTAGCCTCTTTTTGGGGTAAAAACACTCCACGCTTTAGATCCTTCCCCACCCTTGCTGCTCCCTAAGGTGACGAGGGGTTGTAGGTGGGAGGCTTTGGCGTTGCTCTCCAGGGACCGGGGCACTGACGCTTGCCCTGTCGGTGTTTGCAGATGGAGCCTGAAGCTGCTCTGATTCGTGATCTGGTCTGTGCTGGGCCCGCCTTAGCTTGCACTGCTGTGATGGAGTTGTCCGAGGATGGCTGCAAACTCTGTATTCTCAGCACAGAGGACTGGCCACAGGAAACCACTCCAACGGGATTTCATGGTGGGGTCTCAGCTACTTCTGGGTCCTGTGTGTATCACTTAAGTATCAAGGTCACCAGGGAAAGCTAAAAAGAAGCTTCTCTCTTCACCTAACAACACAGCTTCTCCTAGTGAAATTTACCAGTGAATTTAAACGGCTTCCTCTGGAATCTTCAATGGGATTCCAGACAGAGATGCCGTCCCTTAGCCTCCACTGATTCACCTAATATACATAATGCTAGTCGACACTTAGATGAGGCTTAGCATGTGCTTTGCGTGATCTAGTTTGCACAGCAATCCTTGGGGGAAGATGTACCGTTATTTCTATTTTCACATCCAATAGGTACAGAAACTGAGGCCCAGAGATGTTGAGTGGCTCTCAGAAATCACACGGTCTGGTGGTAGTGGAAGGAGCCGGCATGGAAATCCCACGCCAAGGGTGCAGAACCTGTGCCCTCACGCTCCGTGTCCTGCTGTGCCTGCCCTGAACGCTGTGGCCTTCCCCATCAGTCCTCCTTCCATTGCCCAGCTCCAGGCCAGTAAAGGGGAGGATTTTATTCCCCCGCATCATCAGCTTGTTTTTCCCATAGAGCTGGTTTCTTGCCGTATAAAGAATGAATCGGGTGCAGTTTGTTTTGAATGCCGTTCTGCATTTACAGGCAGAGGCTGTGTGTTGACCTCGTCTGGGAGGCAAATGCTTCACCTCTTCCACTACCCACTTCAGAGGAATTCTGGGAACTGCTGAGACGGGTGGCTGGCAGTCGTCCAACCCCCACACAGAGACACAGAACGTGCTCTAGAGAGCCTCACTCGGGTGTCAGCTGCCGATAACCCGGAGAGGACAGCAGTGACGTGAGGACTTCCTCCTGCAGCACAAAGAGGCTGTCCAGGGCCGGCCTCCTGCCCCCTCTTGCTGGGGAAATCAGGAGCACCAACCAAGGTAAGCACCCCGTGTACCTGCCACTGCCCAGCATGTGACTGCCGACTGTGCTGGCTTCACCTGTTGCTACAGGGACAAAGGCCCTTTAATTTCTTCATCTGGTACCTTATGGTGGCGTCAAACAGAATGGGATCAGGGCTCCTTGTCAGAGTTTTCTATGGAGGGACAAGGCCCCCCCAAATGAGCCATGGGGAACCTGTCGTTTCTCAGGTAATTGGATCCTCTATCAAAACTTTTAATAAAGTTAAAGTCTTAAGGCAGTGTGGTCCCCTGGCTAATGAGCAGTAGCTTTAAGTGCAACAACAGTAGGTTTGTAATGTATTATCTTATAAAATGTGAAGTGCATTGTACTGCATGATGTTCTCTTTGTAAGCGACCATGTTTTAAACTATTTCATAGGCCTGGTGGCCCAGTGGATTGAGTGCCGGCCTGCAAACCAAAGGGTCACCGGTTTGACTCCCAGTCAGGGCACAGGCCTGGGTTTGTGGGCCAGGCCCCCAGTGGAGGGAGCATGAGGGGCAACCACACACTGATGTTTCTCTCCCTCTCTTTCTCCCTTCCCCCCTCTCTAAAAATAAATAAATAAAATCTTAAAAAATAAAATATTTTATAAATTTCATTCTTTTAGCCATCTTATTTAGAGTAGAATCTCTTCTTCCTCTTCATTTCCAAATAAATCTCTTTCCTATTTATTCTGAATTCTGGATCAGTGGTTCCCTGTGTGGTGTTCTAGGATTCTTGTGTGTCCCCAAGGGCACTAAGGAAGTGCCCTCTTTTTTCAGTATTTCCTACAGAAATTTTAATTTTAGGTTAAGATGGTACCTAGTGACTAAAAATTTCATTACCTTCAAGTGAAATCATAAATGACGTGTGCATATCGGGAGGTCTGATTAACAGAAATACATGAATATGCAAATACTTTTTTGAATGATAAATAACTTGTTTGGGAAGTGGAATCTTTCAAAATGTGGGGTTCACATCGGCAAATGCCTGATGAGAAGACAAGCCCCCCCCCCGCCCGCTGCATTGTCACTTGGCTGTCTACTCTCCCTTTAAGAGATCACAATCTCATTGTCACTGTGAAAAATGTCTTCGCCACTTATTTCACAAAACTGTTTCAAGGGACGTGAAGGTGTGATGGCTAAAATGTCCACTTTTTTGTAAAATGTGCCCTGGGGGCTCAGTGGCCATTGAAGTCCTTAGATCGTTCTAGGATCAAAGACTAAATAATAAAAATCAGCATCCACTTTGTCACTAACTGGGGTTGTTGCAGTTGGTCATCTGTGTTGAGTGGATTCCCTGATCCCTCTCTGCCAGGAGCCCCATCGCCTTGGGGAGATGTGGGGGCCGAGCAGAAGGGGGAGGCACTGTATCCTGCAGCTGCAGGTGGGGGGAGTTGTTACACTGTGTCAAGTGCCTGAATGCCCCGTACACCTGGGATGACAGTGGCAGCTGCTGCTGCCATGTCTTTGCAGAGATCCGACAGAGAGTGAGGGCAACCGCTACTTAGTGTCACTTCCTTTGTTAACAAAAATTCCAAAAGATGTTAAGGGTTTTATCCATATATGATTTGCAATCCAGGGGCTAGCCCTCAGTATGAACTGAAGACATATACAGAGATGGGAGGGGGAGAGAACAGGTTGTTTTTTGTTTGATTTTTTTGAAAGGTGTAAGTTGTAGCAAGGGGATAGGTTGCTAGGGGACGGGAAACAAAACCACGAACTTAAATTATTTGTTTTCCAAATGGCAGGGGCAATCGGGCTTTCAACAGGCAGCTCACTCAGTGGTCAGCAAATGTGGCTATGAGAGGGAAAAATAGATAGTGTGTGATCGAGCATTTGGTATTGGCCCGGTTCTGGTTCAGGCTTGTAGAACTAAGCTTTGGTGACCTCCAAACTGAAATCAGACACAGTGGCCCTTGGTTCTACCAGCAGTTTCCAAGTCCAGGTTGTAGAGAGTCACGCCCTGTAAGCAGCCTCAGAGTTCAAGCGGCAAAAATCCCAATGTTGGGCCACAAAGTACTGTATTTTGCCATGTATAATACGAACCCACTTTTTCGACCCAAACTTTCAGGAAAAAAAGCTTGTTTTAATTTTTTAATTCAATATTTTATTTATATTTAGAAACAAAACCGGTTATCCTATTCCAGGGTACTATTTTGCATACGGATATCATTATTGCTTTTTAGAGTTACACTTTTAATGCATAAGCCTAAATAAAAGAATTAAAAACATTTTCCTAGATAAGGAATTAGTACTACCCGTGTATAATGCATGTCCTTATTTTTCCCACAAATATTTGGGCAAAAAAAGTGCTCATTATACATGGCAAAACATGGTTATTAAAGTTTCTGTAAGTCCTCATGTTCTTCATCCTTTTAATACGCTTCGTAATTAGAGCGCTAGTTCTGACTCACTACAGAACTTCCCTTCACATGCTGTGAGCGCTGCCCTGTGCCAGGCCCTGCCTTAAATGCAGGGGCGACAGGAACGGAGGTCACTACCCCTGCCCTCTGGAAGCTCACAGCCTGGTGAGAAGTGAGATCTGTTTCCTCCCAACCACAAGCCGATCTTTGGAATCCTATTTTAGAGGTTGGAATCAAATGTTAATAGGAACACACAGCAGGGAGTAAATCGTAGGGAGATAAGAAGGTGGTGATAGAAAACTGGGCGGAGGTGACATTTGAACCAGTCCATTGAAAGAGGAGAGACGTTGTGCAGGGCAGAAGAGGTGGGGGTTCTGGCTTCACTCTGTATGCCTAGGAGGAGGAGGCGTGAGCTTTGGCCTTGCCCCTTGATTAAGCCCTCCAAGTTTCGGGCTTCTTCTGCAAGGCTGCCGATTTCTCAAACTTTCATTACACTGGTTTCACCCGTCTTAGGGCACCTTGGTTTCCAGTGCAGTGGTTCTTGGAGGCTGGCGCCTGAACCAGCAACAGCAGCAACTAGAACTTGGTTCGAAATGCACATTATGGGCGCCCACCCTGAATTTGAAACTCTTGGAGTTTCACCTGATACAGTCTCAGGCACCCAGAAGCTGAGAATGATCTGGGTCGTTTCCGGTGCCTTTCTTCGCCGCCCTTCTCAAACGGCTAAGATGGACCCGGAGCGTGAGCTAAGCAGCCGTAGTGCTGGCCTCGGAGTGAAAAGCTTTAGGTGCACAAATGAGCGAGGCGGCCCTCCAGCGCCCAGCGAGCGGTCCCCGCTGCCCGAGCCTGGACCCGGCCTTTCTCCCTGACAGTTTGGTCAGGTGACCGAGGCGGAGCGTTCTCGGCTGGGGACACGGAAGGACGCGAGCAGGGCTCGGAGGGCGTAGGGACATGCGGGTCCTGGAGCTGCCAGGGCTCGCGTTCCCGCTGCTGCCGGTGCTGGTGGTGGTGCTGCTGCTGCCCCCCAGGCAGTGTCCCGCCCGCAGCGCCGCGCGCTTCGACCCCACCTGGGAGTCCCTGGACGCCCGACAGCTGCCCGCTTGGTTCGATCAGGCCAAGTTTGGCATCTTCATCCACTGGGGCGTGTTCTCCGTGCCCAGTTTCGGGAGCGAATGGTTCTGGTGAGTGCGCCTCTATCCGCTTATCCTCGGACCCTCGTTTTGACCCTCGGCCTCCAGCCAGGCCCCAGCCACCGCTTCCAGTTTCGCCTCCTAGTGGTTTATCCGCGTTTAGAATTCCTGGGCATTAAATGCCTTATTGTGCCTCTTCCCTCCACATGACTGCAGTAATTGTCAGACACTTGAGGCTGCTCTGACTTCCCAGCTTCTGGATAGTTGCCCTTACCAACTTGTATGTACCACACACGGTGTAGCTGTCAAACGTCTAGGATGGCAGAAATTCATCAACTTGTGTCCAATGATAAGCCTTGAAGCTTGGGCCTAACTGTCCCGGGAGACTCCCGGTGTCCCATCTGCCACCTGCTCATTTTCAGTCATTCCGTAGGGTTAAAATGAGAATTCATGGGTGTGGGAAATGTCTGCTCTTTTGGGCAGCTATTGGCTCTTTAATGTTAAAATGTTACCACGTGCCTCTAGGGATGTTTAAAGAAGGTTCTAGAATGTTACCTTGATTTTAAAAAGGTTTAATTATTAATAGTCTACTATATGGAAGGTGTTGCACAAGCAATTGCTCTTTAGGTTTTGCCTTGAGGCCTCTGTAAAAATGTGCTTGTAATCTACAACTTTGACATGTTTTACATGCCTTTCCTGATTACTTCGGGTGTTAAATTCTTCAAGATTGAAATGTAATCAAATATATATGCATGTTCATATATATACATATATTCCTAAGTAAAATAAAAATAAAAATGAGTATTTAAATCTATTATATACTGTATATATTATACAGTGCATAACTCTTTATACTATACATATGATATAGTGCACATCAAATTTAACACATACTTTACGTAGTATATAGTATAAACTCTAGACTGTATCAACATTGCGTAGTATACATTGTACCATTTTCTACAAAGACATTGACTTTCTGCAACCAATGACCTTCCTCATTAAGTTAGTCCAGTCGTGCACCCTGCAGAGTACTAGTCATCTACTCTTTGGAAAGCAGCTTGTGAACAAGGGATTCTTTCTCACCATATCATATATTTTCAACCGTATTTACTTCAGGATGACATAAGTCTTTATTTGCAAGTTTTGCGCTATAGGCATTTGGTGGTTCTTTGAAATGTTTCAGATTAGCTAGGTACATAAGTTAACAGAGTTTCTTCTTCTTTTATTAAATATAATCCACTGCATTTTAAGTTATCATTTTGTTCATTCATGGTGATCAGGTAGATATACATTTGGTGCTGGAAGAATAGTTGATGTTTGTTCATGGAGACTGGTGCTCTGCCACAAACAGCTAGTTTTTAGTAACTTTATTCTTTGTAATGGTAAACTTTTTATTTTCTACAAATGATCACAGGGTTGTTTTCTGTGACCAAGAACAATTAAGATGCTTCTCAATCAAAACAAAATAGAGTATATTTCTGATAGGTGGAAGGACATTCACTCTGTAGTGTGGAGGATTTTTTAATTATCGTGGGTTCCTTCATGTCTTCTCTAAACCCCATCGCAGTTTGACTCAGGGGTGGTCAACAGCAGTGATGAGTATATTTGGCTGTTTTTAATGGCAATTCAAAACCAAATGTAAATGGTAGACTTTTCAAGTACCTCTTTTCATGTCTTTTAGCATGAAATTTGAGAAGTGGCTCTATACAATAGAGAGAATACAGGTTCATATTAGACTGTGCAGGAAGAAAATAGAAGTCCCTAATTCCTGTTCAACTTTCTCACTGTCCCACTTTCTGTATTACAGTTCCATTTAAAAGGTAAATATGTGCCGTGGATCAATCAGGATACTTTCGGTTCAAGGCATAGAAAATCCAAATAAAACATACATAATAGGGGCCTGTTATCATACATAGTGAGAATTGGTTGGTTCGTTGGTGAAATCAGAGACATGGGCTCTTTCTGTCACACTCAGCCTGTTGTTGACTCCATCCTTCATGGTCACACGATGGTGGCCAGCTGTAACTTCACACAACCTTGTCCGATGGCAGGAGGCCCAGTGTCTCTTCTTCTCAATTTCTGGAATCTCCCAAGTCAGCTTCCCCTTAAATTCCACTGATCAGTGTGGGTCACGTGTCCATGTCCAAGCTGCAGTGGAAGCTGGGAAATTACGTGTCTGACTTTTGAGCCAGCAAACAACAGTGGCTGCGACATACGATGTCTTCAATGAAGGCTTTTCAGCAGGAAGAACCTCTTGGTCACCTGTGGGGATGGAGTGCCAATGACGGATTTGCTCATCTTGTAGAACTGCTCTGCGAAAGGATAGAAGTGGAGAAAGCAGAAGATGGGTCAGGGGCGGGGCTTGAGACTGTTTCATGAGGACGGTTATTGCTATGTTCATCTAAAATGCATACTGTATTTTGCCGTGTATAATGTGCATGGATGTGCATCCATGTTTTTGGCTCACACTTTTGGGGAAAATCTTTAATTTTAATTTTTTAATTCAATTATTCATTTATTTATATTTAGAAACAAAACCGATGATCATATTGCAGGGTATTATTTTGCATGTGGATATTGTTATTGCTTTCTAGAGTTACACTTTCAACACATAAACATAAATAAAAGAATTAAAGACATTTATATAGATATGGAATTAGTACTACCCATGTATAATGCACATCCTTATTTTACCCTCAAAAATTTGGGCAAAAAAGTGCACATTATACATAGCAAAATTCATTATATTTTGATACTCTTTTCCTCATGAGGCCTTGCTAAGGAAGTTTCAACCCTACTGCTCAGAATAAATGCATATAACAAGTAACCCTTGAAGATTGAGTCAATACATTAAAATAACAGCGTCTTCTTAATTTAACTGTTCTCTGCTAGTAAATGTAATAGATCCATGTTATGTTTTAGGAACTTAGTTTTCCTTCTGAAGCCTTCCTCACTTATGTTACAAAGATACATACTACCTGTTACAATTTAAAAGTGGGGAACTAATAGCAAATGTGTGGCTGGGTTGTATAGAACGGTCTAGTGTGTGAGCTGAGTGGATTTTACAGAGGGATAGATGGAAAATGAGAGGAAATTTGGTTTACATAAGCTTTCTTTCAGGAAAAGTTGAACTGATGGGAAGTGAGAAAGGGAATGTGGGTAGTATCTGAGAGAGGGGGGAGTCGGCGAGAGAGCTGGCGTGATTATTTCAAACGTCTGTATGTTTTACGTGCTTGTCTCTGTTCCTCCACGTAGGTGGTACTGGCAAAAGGAAAAGATACCAAAGTTTGTGGACTTTATGAAAAATAATTACCCTCCTGATTTCAAATATGAAGATTTTGGACCACTATTTACAGCCAAGTTTTTTAATGCGAACCAGTGGGCAGATATTTTTCAGGCGTCTGGTGCCAAATACGTTGTCTTAACTTCCAAACATCACGAAGGTAAGTAAGTGCAACATTTGCAAACACAGATGATGGTTATGGAATGTAAAGTCGTTCTTTTGGAAGAGACTAAAGCAAGGCCATCCACAGGAAATCAGAATTTTCTCTTGGGAGCGACCGTAAGTGGCTGCTGACATTGTGCTTATAATTTAAGGAGACACATGTTCCACCCAATTAAGAGGCATTTGGTGAGCAGAAAGATCATACCCTCACATAACAGAATAAAAATGATCACATTTTATTTTATGCATATTTAACAATATTTCCAAAACTTGATTAAGGCCATTTGAAGTGGGATGTGGGGTGCAGGTCACAGTTTATAACTGGAATTAGTATCTTTCCTTTCATTCCATCTCTATAATGCATTCTGGGAAGGCACCCTGGGGTTATGCTGCTGTAGTGTAGCATCATCAATGACACTTGTGGCTGTGCTTTCGGCCAACTCCTACATGGCCAAATGGGAGACAATCTGCTAATGAAGAAACTGACACAGATTATCTGAAAGGAAAAAGACTGTGGAAATGTAATGGTGACCAGAAATATCAGAGAGATGGTAGAAGAACAGCTAAAAGAAAACAGAGTGGTTGTATTAGTTTCCCAGACAAACAGACCAGCAGGAAGTATAATAGATGTAAAAAGATTTATTGTATGAAATTAACTCACACAATTATGGATGCTGAGTGGTCCAGACCCAAGAGAGCTGATACTATAGTTCCAGTCCAAAGGCCTGAGAACCAGGAGGGTTAATGATGTAGGTTCTAATCCAAGTCTGGGTCCAAAGGTGAAGAAGACCAATGTCTCAGCTCAAAGACAGGCAGACAGAGAGAATTTTTCTAACTCAGCTGTTTATTCTACTTAGGCTTCCACAGATTGGATGAGGCCCACCACATTTGGGAGGGCAATCTGCTTTACGCAGTCTACTAATTTAAATGTTAATCTCACATAGCAATACCCTTAGATATACCAAGAATAAGGTTTAGCTAAATATCTAAATATCTAAATATCTAAATATTTAGCTAAATATGGGTACCGTGTGGCCCAGTGAACTTGGCCGTCACTGTGGTCCTAGATTAGTAGGATTGTTTGTACCCATCACCATTCAAGAGTTTGTAAGATCAAGAAAGCATCGATAAATTGTTACTTCCCCAACTTCCTGTTAATTCATTCGACAGTTTTCTCTGCAAGCCCACCTTTGTCTCGGGGTAAGAATTTTTGCCCCATTGCTTTCTTCAAGGGTGTGGAGGGGAATAGGAGGGAACAACCAAAACCACAAATATGGAATTATTTTAGAATATTTTTTCCTCTGGCCACATCCTAGTGGCTTAATAAATTTTTTGTATAAAGGTTTCTCCTGCTTAGATGAATATTTATGAAGCGTATTTGCTTGTGAACATACTTATTTCCTGCTCTAGGAACTTCTCCAAGCCGTATGGCACAAAGTATTATGCAGTGAGCTTACTGAAAAACAAACAAACAAACAAACAAAACAGCGCAATAATACTGTGAGGACAGAAGCTGAAGCTCACACTGAAAAACTTCCTAGGACCTGGGAAAGAGCCTGCCGAGCTTGGTCAGGCGGAGACCACTGTGGGAGCTTATGGTGGTGACACCCACTGAGGACCCCCCTGCCTGACGTAGGGCCCATCAAGTGGAGACGTTTTGATTAAGACTTTAAATATCCACACTGCTCTGGAGTGTGCCACAGACATCTTTCGAACAAGTGTGAGCTCTTTTAAAAGTGTCTTAACAATGAGTCTAAAGAGTGTGTCCCCCTTAGATTTGCCCTAATTTATAAGTTAATTTTTCAACAGAAGTGCCTTATGCACTGTGTTCTCAGAGATTCTTGTAGATTTTGGCGGGATAATAACAATGTACCTATGTTCCTAAGCACTAATTAAAAATGTTGAGACATTTATATCATTTTTAAGTATATCAGTTTACGTAACGCTTCTAATATTTTTAGATAGAACAACCAGCGATCTTAATGCCAATTCCTTTAAAGCTATGAATTGTTTCACAGTGGTTGTGTAATGGTAGACATTACTTTTCTTACTCATTTAGTTGGTAGGTAATTCACGGTAATTTAAGGAGCCACATATAAACTTACGACTTTAGAGAGGGCTGGGATTACAAATGGTGGGTGTAGTATTGCAAAGTATAGAGCTACTACCAAGGACTAGGGTCTTACCCGCGGCCCCCTTACCCACTGTCTGCACCGGTTCAATGAATAATGAAGCTAAAGGAGATTTGCTGCTCCACATAGATCACCAGTCTTCTAAGAATCACACTATAATCAAACAAATAATCCTAGAGCCAGGGAATAGGCTTTAATGTTAGCCGTGACCTCCTGGTGCTGATTTCACATTAGCCCCTGGGCGCGCGTTTGCTTGGCCGGGGACTTCACAGAGAACGCAGCAGATGGGATGCTGTCTCCAGGGAGCTTACATTCCAGGGGGGGGGTGGAATACAGAAGACAGACCAGACTATACAGACCTTGTGGGTCCCCTGAGATTACTCTGAAAAACCTCGGTTGACCTTGTTTAAATTCTTATTTTTTTCATGTGTAAAAGCAGAATATATACTATGAAAAAAATTACTGTAAGAGTTGCTTATAGGGACAGTTAATTCTATATCCCACGTTTGATCAAGTTTGTTTTGGCCTTCGTAGAGACTGACCTAGGGTAATTCAGTGGACGTGCTCACACAGGGTTTTAACATAATTGTGCAGGCTTCGCCATGTGGGGCTCCGCACGCGCGTGGAACTGGAACGCCGTAGACGAGGGGCCGAAGAGGGACGTGGTCAAGGAACTGGAGGTGGCCATTAGGCGCAGGACCGGCCTGCGCTTCGGACTGTACTACTCCCTCTTTGAGTGGTTCCACCCGCTCTTCCTCGATGATGAATCCAGCTCCTTCCAGAAGCGGCAATTCCCCGTTTCGAAGACGCTGCCTGAGCTCCGGGAGCTGGTGAACGAGTACCGGCCGGAGGTCCTGTGGGCGGACGGCGACGGAGGGGCGCCCGACCGCTACTGGAACAGCACCGGGTTCTTAGCCTGGCTGTACAACGAGAGGCACGTATGCTCTCTGATTGCTGTAATGACCTTAACCGTGCTCCGCACAGGTGCAGCCTTTCATTCCCCTGCTTCTTGAAATATTCCCTTTCAGGCTCCTGTATGGTATGGGGAAGGGAATCATTATAAATAAGGCTTATGAGACATTACTATTAACTAAAAATAGTCAAGAGTTACAAAGCGGGTGTCAAAGGCAACTCAAAAGCCTGCTTTTGAAATCAGACTGAAAATCACAGAATGCAGAGTTTGAAGACACGAATGAATGTTGCGGGTCCCGACTTTCATCTCCTTTTCTGGGACGACTGTTTTGATTCATGACTGGTTCTCATGTGCTTCTCGATGTCTCTGATTGCTGCTGCTTTTTATCCTCTTACCCTCTGATAAGCTTTGCTGCTCGCTGTCCCCGTTGTCTGCCTCCTTTTCTCGCTATCATTTCTCAAGTCTTCTGTTCTTTCCCTGTTGCTTCCCAGCATGGCCCAGCCTGCCCCCTGTAGAGCAGAGAGTCCTGACTGAGCGCTCTATCAGACTTAAACTGTGTGGAACAAGTTTACGTTTGTAACTACAACAGAAGATACTGGGTATTGTGTTATGAAGCCAGGAAGTGTTCTGCTGGGTTCCCTGAGCCCCAGAGGGCGCACATACAAATACTCTGGGCAGCTCTCTTGACAGTAAAAACAACACATTGTTCATGGACTCCTTCCAGCAGAAAGACTGGGAGCCATGCACTTCAATTTGTGAACCAGCACCGTCCCCTCCAAGTAGAGAGGTGCTACGGGTACCACCTGTTATGATAAATACCTTTGTAGGGATATTTCCTACTCCATTGAATTTCTCCATGGTGACAGTTGACTTCCCTGAGATTTTTCAATACTGGGCACAATTGTAAGAGGAAGAGAGAGGCTAGAATGTCTGTATGGGATTATTTGGTCATGGGCGAGAAGAATGTCTTCATTGTAAATTCAATGTTGGGTATCATTTATACTATTAGGGGAAGCTTCCAATAATAGTTTAGTACTCTTCTAAGTGCTGGGGACTGGGCACAGTGTCCTATGTGTTATTTCTTGTGTAATAATAGCTGAGACAATTGTTTTCTCGGGAACTGGGTAACTTGCTCTAAAAGAGAGACAGAGACAGGACTGCAGTCAGCCCAGGTCTACCTGACTTCAAAGCCATGGGCGCTGGTTGTGTTACACCTTGGTGAATTTTCAGGGGTGCCTTCAATCAGGCCTCTGTTCAGTGATGTTTCCTTTTGTGTTAAAAAAAAAGTTTACTTTTTGTGTATAAAAAGTACACTTCTCTTTTCAGCCCAGTGCGGGACACCGTGGTCACCAATGACCGCTGGGGAGCTGGGAGCATCTGTAAGCACGGCGGCTACTACACCTGCAGTGATCGTTACAACCCCGGACATCTTTTGCCACATAAGTGGGAAAACTGCATGACAATAGACAAGTTTTCCTGGGGCTATCGGAGGAACGCTGGGATCTGTGACTATCTTACAATTGAAGAATTGGTGAAGGTTCAGTGAATGCCTTACAACAGTTATGGGACTATTCTTAATTATTAGGGTGGGTTTGTGGGAATCATTTTTTACTACTTGTGTAGCTCAAGAGCCTGTAAACACAGGTGTAGGCTCTTCAGCTACACAAGACCCACCCTATTCTGTCTTCCACATTGGTTCTCCGGGATAGTTCCAAGTTTAATGCATGTGCCGCTGAAGCGAGCACTGGTTCTCCCACATAGTGACCCTACACGCACGTGTGAGTCCGTAAACACGATATATTGATACGTTCATGATGAAATTGTTTTCTTTCTCTAAAAACTCTATTCATTCTTAATTTATTGTTTTAGCAACTTGTAGAAACAGTTTCGTGTGGAGGAAATCTTTTGATGAATATCGGACCCACACAAGATGGCATCATTTCTCCGATTTTCGAGGAGCGGTTGAGGCAAATGGGGACGTGGCTGAAAGTCAACGGAGAAGCCATTTATGAAACCAGCACTTGGAGATCTCAGAATGACACTGTCAGCCCAGATGTGTGGTGAGCTATTCTTTTACCAAGTGCTATTTGATTGAAGAAGGCACTCAAGTTTTCTCAGAGATATAAAGAGAACAGTAGGATGAAAAAGGAAATGGGGTGAATGCCTGTCAATATAAAACACTTTCTGAACTTTATTTACTGTAAAGAGAAGGGAGGGGAAGACATGAGCATGTTCTTCAACACTTACTGTTTAGCAAACCGAGCTTAAATCATCTGTGAATACCCCTGACTGGTGGATCAATTTTAGTGGAAAGCAGTCAACTCATAAAAGTTGTGAGTCATTTGGAAAAGTGAAAAACCCTGAGTGGCTAACTCCAAAGGGAGACTCTTGTTTAGTCAGTTAAGGAATTTCTCTTATAGATGTTGTATCAATCAGGCTAGCAAGCAAGAGGTGCCACAGGGCAGTGAAATATTACAGATTAGCTCTAGTTACAGCATTTAGTTGATTAAAAAAGTGTAACCTGTTCATAGTAGTCAAGTAAATCTAAACCTGAAGTTTCTTTAGAAGAGATTATCTTAACTGGCTAATTTTTCTCTTTACTGTATGTTTTTTAAAGATTTTATTTATTTATCTTTAGAGGGGAAGGGAAGGACAGAGAGAAAGAAACATCAATATGTGGTTGCCTCTCATGCGTCCCCTGCTGGGAATTTGTCTGCAACCCAGGCATGTGCCCTGACTGGGAATCGAACCGTGATCCTTTGGTTTGCAGGCCCACGTTCAATCCACTGAGCTACACCAGCCAGGGCAACTGTATTTTTCGCTAAAAGCCTTGGCTTAGGCTCCTGTCTGAGTTTTGGAAGGCTCTGTGGGCCAGTGAATACCTGAACCAGACTCTGTGTGTATTTGTGGCTTCTGATGTGGGGTCTTATTCATAGGTAAGAGCAGTGTGAGTGAGGCTCTGAAAATGCACCTCGTGTCACCACCAACGTGAGTGTAGCCTGACCAAGTGTAGACCCAAAGATTAGACTAAATGTTATTCTTTGATTTCACTTGACATGACAAAGAAATTTCAGCTCACTGAAGAAAAGAAACTAAGGCAATGTAGTCTGAAGCAACAGATGGCAGAAGTTCAGAGCTTCGGAGCTGTGAGAAGCCATAGTGAAAACTCAGTACTGAGCCTTCATTTCACAGAGGCTCGTTGGACTCTGGTTTGGGAATTTTTTTTTCCGTGCATATGTTTGACTAGTACAGTATCTGATCTGGGACTTCACAATCATTAACTGTTATTCCATTAAATTTTCTTTAAATGAGTAAAGCTAAAAGCCAAGCTATTCAACAAGGCCTGTAAAGCCCTGTGTCTGGCTCTTGCCAAGGGCTCCACCTCTGGCGGCCCTGCTCCCCACTCCTCCTCCCGGAGAGTGCTCTTCCACTCCCAGTCTCATCCGTGGGCCCCTCCTCTCAGCAGCCATCTACGTGTCCATGTAGGGAACGCCCAGACCGACAGAGAATTCTAATGAGTTTCTTGAGCCAAAACTGTTGACAACTGCCGGGAAGCAAGATCTCAAATGCTCCTGAGAAGGATCGTCTTGCAGCTTCCTTTATGCATTTGGAATTAAGGAGGGAATGGAAGGCAGAGTATGTGAAGGTGGCAGAAAGCAAGGCAGGGATTGGATTACAGGATAGTTAACAAGATTACGTGCTTCCTTGAGGGTGCTTATGTGTTAACTAGGTGTTTAATGCACAAAAATAATAGACAGGGCTTGCTTACAGCAAAGGGAAAGCTTTACTAAACAAGGTCCATGCCTTGGGTGTTGGCCACCACCACCACCACCTGCTCACACCGGGAACACATCATCCTGTGCAGTTACTTTCTGCAGAACCCCCTTTTTGTCTGCAATAGACTCCCAGGTCTATCGGTAAAGTCCTTGGAGGTTTCAGCCCTGGTTTACTGTCACTGTCCCCGGAACTACTCTAAACCGGTGGGATCTGACACCATCTCTGGGTGCACAGTGTCAGAATTGAGTGGAACTGTGGGACCCCCCGATGCTGTCTGATATTGCTTTGTGGTATGGGCAGCCGTCTCCCCTCAACTGGACTTGGGATCAGTATCCTTTTGGGTGCTTTTTCCACTACCATGGGGCTATTTTTCCTTCTCTTTATTAATGAAGATGTTGTAAATATTTACCAAATGGAAGTATCTCTGTAAATAATTCCAAGCTTGACCCATAATTAATGAGAAATACTGCTGTGCCTTTCCCCCTTTTAACCAGGTACACACACAAACCTAAGGAAAAGTTGGTCTATGCCGTGTTTCTCCGATGGCCCACCTCTGGAGAGCTGTTTCTTGGTGAACCCAGAGCTACTCTGGCGTCCACAGAGGTGAGAGGGAATGTTATCTTTACTGTTCCTTTAAATCGGTGACGGGAATATCCTGATGAAAACATCACTTTTAACTTCAAGGAGAGCCTTTATGGGTTCCTTTCATTACCCGTAAGAGTAATTTTAAAATGAGCTTCATCAGTGGCAATGTTTGGCCAGAACCTTTGAACATTTTCTTTCATTTCCAAGAAAACTAAATTTACAAAAATAGTTACATCATCTGCATGCACATCAATGTAAACATTCTTCTTCACAGCCATTCTGTGTTGTTCAAGTTTACCGTATGTATCCAAAATGATTCTTGTCATAAAACGAGTTCAGGTCCTTCCCCTGACATCTTGCCCCAGAACACATTTGAATAAAAGTAAGATGTCCTTGCCCTACTATTTTAAGTTCATGACATACTTTGGAGAAAGTTAATGGTTAATCTAAAAGTTATGACCACTAGGTGTGGTATTGGAGCTCATTTTGATAAATTGGATTCCTTATTTTTAAGAAATTGACCATTTCCTTGGAGGCAAGTCATCCATATGCTTCTCCTTGCATCATCTTTTCCTATTTCATTTCTAACGCTTATGATTGATCAGGAAGTAAAGAAGATGGAGTTCAAATCTGAGGTTTAATTATAGCTTAGTGGCCTGGGCATGACACTTAAGTTTTTATTTGATCGATGTTCTCTTTGGCCCTCATTAATGCTCTTACTTAAAAGTTAATGGATTTTGTTTTTATATTGCTCTACATGATAAACAAAATTTAATTGGTCAAAATAACCACCTATGGGTCAACTGGGTCGAATTTCCACCTATGTGGAAAACACTTTATTTAACTTCACTTAGTATAAGACGAAGGATGCAAAACAATTACAGTAATAATTGGTCACAGTTAAACATTGTTTATTAGTGGAGGTTATGCAAATATCTGGGGAGGAAGTCTGGCTGGATAAAGGAGAGGAACCAAACATTCTGTGTAGGAACTTACATAGAATGGGCAGACTGGCTCCAGAGTCATTGTCTCAGCTCCTCTCCTCCACATTTTCTCTATTCCGGCACTTCGTTCAACCTTTGCTATTCTTCTTCCCCAAATCCTTCACACTTTCATTTGAGAATAATACAAGAGCAAGATGCATGTTTTCTTTGATCCAGCATTAAACAGCTTGTGAACTCCTAAATAACAGTAAAAAACTGAATTCTTTCTCTACCATGCTTTTAAGAAATATCAACCATCTTTTCTCAGTATAGTGGGTGAGTCAGAGATACAATTGGAGACATTTGTGTGTGTGTTTTAATTTCAGGTTAGACTTCTGGGACATGGACAGCCCCTGAAGTGGAGCCCTTTGGAGAAAAACGGCATCATGGTGGAGCTGCCCCATCTGACCGCTCGCCAGATGCCCTGTCAATGGGGCTGGGCTCTGGCCCTCACCGATGTGACCTAATGTGCCGCGCAGTGGTCCACGCTTGCAGTCACAGCTCAGACTGGGCAATGTCAGGGTTGTAGATGACGGCACACAGGGAAAGCGTACATGAAGTGGGGCGAGAAAAGTCAAGTGGTTATTGAGGCAGTACGGCCCTTTCCCCTCACACTCCCTATTTTTTTTTTTCTAAATTAGCTGTGTAATGGTTTTAACTCTCCGGCACACTTTGTGTTCCGAACAGGCTCGCCAAGATGTGCCCCTTTGGCTCATGTATTATTGCGAGCTGAAGGCCATCAAGATCCTGAGGGCTCATGAGGAACTTTTGCCTCTCCCCTAAAGAATTTAAATTTGGGACCCTGCCCATAATGGGTTATCACCAGAAATTACTTTTTTTTTAAAAAGTGTAATTCTCAGCATTTTAATGTTTCCAGAAAACGGACAGATCTACAAAGTAAACATGAAGAATATTTTAAAATCTTTGACAGGATACTTAATTTTGTTAGAATTCATATAGAAATTAATATTAAAAACACAGGGGGAAGTGCACAAACTTCTGTGGAACGGCATTGTCCCAGACTTCTTTGCTGAGTTAATACCCCACTGTGTGCACTTCATTCTGCGATCATAGACCTTACCGCGTTCTCCCTCTTCACTTGGGAGTGTCTGACACAGAAATGTCATCGCTGTACATATCTTGGAAAGAAACAACTTTTTATGACCCATCTGTAGGGCAGGGCCAACTGTGAATCACGGAACGTCTCATTTTCTTTTCATCCTGCAAAGCCCTCCCCGCCTCGAAGCCCCAGGCACCTTGCTGACCTCAGCCCCAGCTCAGAATGTTGTGTATGCCTCCTTCTAACTTTGTCTGAATCTCTCGTGTGTGTGTAGTTCCCATACATACACAGTAATTAAATTCGGTTTTCTTCTCTCTGTCTTGTGTCAATTTGACTTGGACCAGCTGGGAGGAAGAACCTGGAAGGATAGAGGAAATTTCCTCTCTCCCCCCTCCCACATTGCTATTAAAGTTCTTCATATTGAATTGAGTTCCATCTGGGATTCCGAGCTGGAGATTTTTGTGTTAGATTAGATGGGAATTAGTGGTGTTAAGGACTGAAGTATGTCCGCTGTCAGTGATGAAGCCTTAATCCCCAGTGTGAGCATATTTGGGGATATGGCATTTAAGGAGGTAATGAAGGCTGCATGAAATCCTAGGGGCGGGGCCCTAACACGGCGTGACTGGTGTCCTTCTAAGAGGAAGAGACGCCAGGTGTGCAGGAGCGGAGCATCAAGGCCGTGTGAGGGCACCGTGAGAAGGTGGGCCACCTGCGAACCTGCGAACCTTCCGACGCCCAGAACTTGCAGCCTCCGGAACCGTGAGAAAACGACCGCTGCTGGTGACGCCGCCCGGTCAGAGGCGTTTGCCATGGCAGCCCTGGCAGGCCACTGCAAGTGGGGGGTGTCTGATAAATTGGGCCGAATGTGTGTTTCCAGGGAATAGAGTGACTGTGTTAGCTTAAAATGTTGTCTTTTTTCCCTCCTGGTCATAAAACTAATGAATGCTCACTGTAGATATTTTACAACATACAGAAATGCTCAAAGGTAAAATTACTATTCAGATGACCACTACTGACATTTTAATGCGCATTCTTCCAGGTTGTTTTCAGGGGTGAGGAAGAGGTATGGGATTGGAGGTGTGGGCATATTCTTGTAGGAGGGCTAATTTGAGGTCCAATTTAAGTTTAAAATTGGAGCCCTGGTCAGGTAGTTCAATTGGTTATAGCTTTGTTCCAATATGCCAAGGTTGTGGGCTTGATCCTTGGTCAGGGCACGTACAAGGATCAACCAATGAATGCACGAATAAGTAGGACAAATCAATGTTTCCTTCTCTCTCTCCCTCGCTTTCTCTGTCTAAAAAAATTAATAAATAAAAAATTAAATTAAAAAGTTCGCTCTCTATTATTTGCTTTCAACAAAATGAAGTTGAAAATCTAGTTAAAAATTATAAAACCTCCTCAGATGTTCCTTAAGAATAAAGCAAGATAATGAAGCAAAACCAATACTGGTTTGATGGAAATTTAAAGAAACACTAATTGTCAATTGATTAACCTCAGCGGGAGATTGCAGCCCGGCCAGGTCTTCATCTAAGGTTCCGTTTTGCCACTTACTCAAATGCAGACGTACCACAGTTTCCAAAAAATGCTTTAAGTAGAGAGTGAAATAAAACACTACTTATATTTATTTCTTAGAATCATGCTAAAGTGGAAAAAGAAAAAGGTCACTCATTTTTAAAACTCAAATTTTTGAAACCATGCTGAATTATACCAATAAATACTTTTCCTATTCTAAACCTCGGTATTTTATTCAAGATCCAGCGTGGACCTCCAATGTGATTAATGTGACCTTAAACACTAGAGTAACAACAAACAAAAAAGGAAAAAAACCAAACCAACCCAATAAATAGTGGTGCGTGAATCTTCAAAGTAGGGTCGTCTGGTTTTTTTGAAGAAAGTATTTTTGAGACCACTTACATTCCTATACTGTCCATCTTCACCTTTACACATTGAGAATAAAGGAGAAAAATGCAAATATTTAAGCAAATTATAGGTAGGTATAGGGTACAGGTAATGAGTAGCTATGAGGAAATGAAATGAAAACACAGCTCAGCTCTCAGAGACACTGATAAAATGCTCTGCTAATAACCAGTCGGTATGAGGGGGACCCCCCAAAACTGGAATTGTCTTCTGGAGGGGGGGACCCTTGTAGTACAGGCTTCCCCCGCTAGGCAAGTGTTCTAGGAACCCATCTATATCAGTGTACTAGCTGGCATTTAGGGGGAAACACAGTAAAAATCTACAAGACTTCTGTATTGCTGTTTCACAACAATGTCATGTAATACACGCGATTTGTACAGGAAAGACAATTAGAGAACACTGCTAAGAATTTAGAGAGGCCTAGTTCCTACATTAAATAATTGGCAAATAAACAGTATTTATATTTTAAGATAAAATATCTAAGAATACATGTGTTACTCACAGTGCCCTGCTTTAAATGACTTTTTGGACTAACCAAACAATTAAGGGTCTCAAACAAGAGGGCTCTTACCAACTGGCGGAAGATAACTTTGTAATGTCTAAGGCCAATGAGCTCAAACACATGTGGTTCTTACCTTGTCCTCTCTTCAGTTGCTGTAACTAGAGATGCAGATGATTCAACTTTGTATCCTTAGAATGCCGCACCTGTTCAGCCTCAAGTTTTCTTTGGATGAAATCCTGGGTTAACACTGCTGGAAGAGATGCCCTACTTTACGCATAGTCACTAATTCTACAAAATGCAATTTTATAGCCCCCATTAGAAATAACATTATATTGTCACATTTTAAAAAGAAATGTTTTCCCTCTCCTCCCCCTCTACATTTTTTAAAAAAACATTCTGTACACAGATTCCCTGGTAGTGGCTTTGGGCCTAGCCTGGCCTTAGAAGAGACTTCACAATACATTTTCTGCTTTCTACTATTGAGCTACATGTTATGTTGGAAAAACAAAATGAAGTTACTGGAAATATTCTTGTATTACTGAAAATATATCTAATATACTGATATGATTCATTTATTTCTGCATTACTTACCCTTATACAGACAGTACTATACATTGATTTAAAAAATATTTTACTTAATTAATTTTTTACATAGGGGAAGGGAGGGAGAGAGGGAGAGAAACATTAATGTGTGGTTGCCTCTCATGCACCCCTTACTGGGGACTTGGCCCCGAAACCCAGGCATGTACCATGACTGGGAATCGAACCTGCAGCCCTTTGGTTCACAGGCGGAACTCAATGCACTGAGCCACACCAGCCAGGACTAGTGCTATAGATTTTAAAAACATGATTATTTCTTTTCAGAAGAAAATATTATGTTTTTCTTAACAAACTAAGATAGAGCATCAATTATAGTACATGAAACTTGAAAAACTAGCATCTTCCCAAAGTAACAGCAAAAATGCTATGGGTATTATACCAACTTTGCATCCCCAGAGTAAATCCCATTTGATTATGGTGTATGGTCTTTTCAGTGTATTCCTGCATCCAGTTTGCTAATATTTTATTGAGTTATTTTAGCATCTCTGTTCACCAGGGATACTGGCCAGTCATTTTCTTTCTCTGTAGTGTCTTTATCTGGTTTTAGAATTGGGATAATGCTGGCCTCCTAAGAGGAGCTTGGGTGCTTTTTCTCCCTTTGAATTGATTAAAGTACTAGTAGTTTGAGAAAGATAGGTGTTAGTTCTCTTTGGAATGTTTGGTAAAACTTGCCTGCAAAGTCATTCAGCCCAGGATTTTTGTTTGTTGGGAGTCTTTTGATTACTGCTTCACTTCATAATCTGTCTACTCAGATTTTCTGATTCTTCCTGATCGAGTTTTGGAAGATTGTATGTTACTGGAAATTTATCCATTTTGTCCAGATTATCCAACTTGTCAGCCCACAGTTGTTTGTATTTTCTTACAGTCCTGCTTTTTGGTGTCAGTTGTTACTTCTCTCTCCTTTACTTATTTGGGTCCTCTCTCTTTTCCCTTCATGAGTCTGGGTAAAGATTTGTCAGTCTTGTTTACCTTTTCAAAGAAACAGCTCTTCTTTTTTATTGATCTTTTGAATTGTTTTTTAGACTTCATTTCATTGACTTCTGCTCTGAATTTTATCCTTTCCTTTTTTCTACTAATTTTGGGTTTTGTTGTTCTTTCTCTAGTTCATTTAGGTGTAAATTTAGATTATTTTTTGAGATTTCTCTTGTTTCTTGAGGTAGGCTACTAATGCTATGAATTTCCCACTTATGACCACTTTCACTGTGTAGCATAGATTTTGTCCCATCAATAAATGTGATAAACCACATAAACAAAGTGAAGGATAAAAACCATATAATCATATCAATAGATGCAGAAAAAGCATTTGATAAAATCTAGCACCCACTTAAGATAAAAACTCTCAGCACTGTAGGAATAGAGGGAACATGTAACAAAGACCATATATGACAAACCCACAGCCAACATCACACTCAATGGGCAGAAACTGTGAGTGTTTCCCTTAAGATCGGGAACAAGACAGGGATGTTCTGTTTCACCACTCTTATTCAACATAGTACTGGAGGTCATAGCCACAGAAATCAGACAAGAAGAAGAAATAAAAGACATCCAAATTGGAAAGGAAGAAGTAAAACTATCATTATTTGCAGATGACATGATACTGTACATAGACAGCCCCAAAGATTCCACTAGGAAACAACTAGAACTGATAAATGAATTCAGTGAAGTAGCAGGATACAAAATTAATACCTAGAAGTCAGATGCATTTTATATACCAATAATGAACTATCAGGAAGGGAAACTAAGGAAACAATCACATTCACAATTGCTTCAAAAATACCTACATATCAATTTAACCAAGGATGCAAAAGACCTGTACTTTTAATTATGACACTGAAGAAAGTGAAGAAGATACACATAAGTGGAAGCAAATGCCATATTCAATGGCTATGAAGAATTTACATTAAATTGTCCACACTACCCAAAGCAACTATAGATTCAATGCAACTCATATTAAGATACCAATGGAATTTTTCACAGAACTAGAATATGTGAAAAATTTATATGGACCCACAAAAGACCCTGAATAGCCAAAGCCATACATTAACAAACAAGTGTCAGTGAGCATGTGGAGAAAAAGGGACCCTCGTGCTCTGTTGGTGGGAACTGAGATTGGTGCAGCCACTGTGAAAAGCAGTATGGAGTTACCTCAAAATATTAAAAATGGAACTGTCTTATGACCCAGAAATCCCACTTCTGGAAATACATCCAAAGAAACCCAAAACGCTGATTCAAAAGAATATATGCACTCCTAATTTCACTGCAGCATTATTTACAATAGCCAAGATTTGGAAGCAGCCCAAATTCCCACCATTAGAAGAGTGGATGAAAAAGCTGTGGTACTCAATGGAATACTATTCAGCTGTAAGAAAAAAAAAAAGGAAATTTTTTTTGTGACAGCATAGATGGACTTGGAGAGTATTATGCTAAGTGAAATAAGCCAGCCAGACAAAGATAAATACCATATGATTTCACTCATATGTGGAATCTGATGAACGAAATGAACAAAATAGAAACAGACTCATAGATACAGAGAACAGACTGACAACTGTCAGAGGGGAGGGGTGTTCGTGGGGTGGGTGAAAAAGGTGAAGGGATTAAGCAAAGGAAAAAAACCTCATAGGCATAGACAACAGTATGGGGATTACTGGGGGCAAAAAGGTTGCGGGGGTAGAAGAGGGTAAAGGGAGATAAATGATGATAAGAGACTAGACTTCTAGACTTTGGGTGGTGAACACACAATGCAATTTGCAGATGATGTATTACAGAATTGTACACCTGAAAGCTATTTAAATTTCATTAACAAATGTCACCCCAATAAATTCAATAAAAATTCAACTAAAAATATGGGCAAAGGACTTGAATAGACAGTATTCTAAAAATGATATACATATGGCTGACAAGAATATAAAAGGATGCATATATTCTTTTGAATTAGTATTTTGGGTTTCTTCCTAGAAGTGGAATTGCTATCGCTGATTTTTTGAGATAACTACATACATTTCCACAGTGGCTGCCCCAGTCTGCATTCCCACCAGCAGTGCATGGGGGGACCCTATCTCCACAACATTGCCCGCACGTTTGTTGATGAGAGCCATTCTGCACCCCTACGTTCATTGCAGCATTATTTACAACAACCAAGATTTGGAAGCAGCCCAAGGGTCCATCAGCAGATGCATGGATAAAACAGCTATGGTACATTTACACAATGGAATACTACTCAACTGTGAAGAAGAAAATTGTACCCTTTGTGGCAGCATGGATGGACCGAGTGAATGTTATACTAAGTGAAATAAGCCAGGAAAAGACAATTGCCGTATGATTTCACTCATGTGGAATCTAATGAACAAACTGAATTAAGAACAGGCTGATAGTTTGGGGTGGGGATGGTTGGGGGAGAGTGGAGGGGTCAAGTGAAAAAGAAAAAAGAGAAAGAATTCACGGATACAGACAACAGGGTGGTGATTATGTGGGGAGGGGCTGGGTAGAGATGGAAGAAGGTATGGGGATAAATAGTAATAAAAAAATGCAATAAAAATAATACAAAAAGATGCTCAGTATCACTAATCATCACAGAAATGCAAATCAAATGCACAATGAGATATCACTTCACACCTGTTAGAATGGCCATTGTCAAAAACAAAACAAAATAACCAGTACTAGTAAGGATGTAAAGAAATTACAGCTCATGTGCACAGTTGGTTAAATTGTAAAATGGCACAACCATTATGAAAAACAGTATAGATGTTCCTTTAAAACTTAAAAATAGAATTTTTAGTACATGATCTGGAAATCCCATTGCTGGGTACATATCCAAAAGAACTGAGAGCAGGGTGTTGAAGAGATATTTGCACATTTATGTTCATTACAACATTATTCACAATGGCCAAGAGAGGGAATCAATCCAATGTCCATCAACAGATGAATGGATAAACAAAATGTGGTAAAAGAGAAAAAAAGAAGAAAAGAAATGCCATGGAACAAATAAATTAATGGCTATAAAGTATTAACAAAATCATGTTTTACTAGAACACTAAAATAAATTTACTAAAAATTTACTAAAACTTTATTGCAATAGCTGCTGTGTTTAAAATCAATACAAAGTAGGCTATGAAAACTACTGTATGCAAATGAATGAAACTATGTAGTTAATAACAGCTGTGAGTAAATGACATCAACACAAGTTAGCCGCTAAATCACAGTGTAGTTTTCCGAGGACTGTTAATGATAATAAAGAAAAAAGTGCTGATCATGGTTGTGAAATTCACTGATTTCCATAAAAAGAAAAGTCTTTCATCAGGCACAATGAAGACAAATCATTTATTCCTTCTAGGAGCAGCTGGAGAAAAGTCTGATTGACTGCTGTACACTGACGTCTGGTGACCTCTATGGCTGGTTAAACAGCACACTTTCCAAACATCACATCTATTTCCCAAAGAGCTCTGACCTCAGTGTTAATGCCAAAGTATACTGAATTTCACATTATATAAAAAACACAGCTACGTTAGTTTTCAGACAGTTTGGAACCAACACCCAATGGGTGACAAAAATCCTGGTGTATGTGCTATGTATATTGAGATATGCCCACAAAAAAGAGCCTGTTGATGACTTTTAAAAAATATATTACGATGACAAATAAATCTTTTATTATGAAGACTCTAAGAATATTTTTTAGTTAGGCATTTTGGTAATAAATCATTACTATATACATATACATTTGACTTATTCAGTGTATTTTTAAAAGTAGACTAATCTACACTAGGCATTTCTGAAAAAAGAATCACTTCTCCAGTTGCTGAGGGGTACTGAAAGCTTCGTAGACATTGGCCGCAAAGTCTTTCACTTGCTCCATCATCAGCAGATCCTGGGAAGAGGACAGCAAAACGTTACGGCCTGCAACATGTACACACAATCCGAATCCATGTCTGCCATCAAGAAACAAATTTAGCTCTAAATTCTGTGGTGTTAAAGCCAAAAAGAAAACCATTCAGTGAGGCCCCTCACTGCATTTTACTGAGGGGGCTTGGAAATGAGGCGCGTGGCAAGTGATTCTTTACTTGTAATACAGTTTCCAAATGACTCGGAAAAATTTGTGTGCATTCAAAGTTTAATATAACCAGTCTTAACGCATTCTAAAGTACTTTCCTAAGAAAGAGTATAGAGTACTAGGTAGTACAGTGAAAAATCTAAAATACCTACTGTCTGCACAGCTTCTAGTGAGCCAATTATTGGTGTCCTATTAACAGGTACATTTATTATTAAAATGCATCACTGCTCCACAAAACTTTTTTGATTTTTCTCTAAACTTGAGGACTTGTATCACTGATCTGCCTCAATGCTCACTATTCTCACTAGCACAGCTTAGCATGAAACATGGACACTGAGAACACAGCTGACCCCCGAGGGTGCGTGGACCGACACTCAGTCGGTCAGGTGTGGGGCGGCCTCCTAACTTTGCCGGGGGCATTATTGCTCTCACGGGGCATCACCACACTCAGCATGTGGTTTCAAGTTTTCAGTTTCTTTAAACAAGTATTGCAGGAGAGAAATGTAATTTTATGTTAGACAAACAGGACCGTAACCAAAACCATAATATTTCTAGTACCCCAAAGCTTTCTTCTTACCTGAACAAAATGACTGGGTGTTTCACTGCAAACCGAGTGGATCTGTCCATTCACGATGGGGATTATCTTCGCTAAAGGCAGGCCGACACTGGAGAGGCTGAAACACCGTCACAGCAGTAAATTCTCTCTGGGATTTACCATGTAGGTGTTTACCATTTTCATTATGCACGGTAAGTACTACTGAAAAGTACTGCAGAAATGTGCTAATAGAAAGTGAAAATCAAGTATAGCTCTACCACCTAAAAATAACAACTACAATTGACATCATGGTTAATTTTTCCAGTAATTTTTATACATATCTATTTTTTGGTTTACTTTTAACACACAACTATAACTTCCGAAGTATTCTTATTTATATAAGCATGTTTTCATCTTATTAAAAGTTCTTCCCAAATTTTTGTCTGTTTTTAGTGAGTATGTGTGACAATTTATATCATTAGCTATGTCCAGAAGTATTAAAATTGGCCGAAGTATTGAATTATGGGGCCAATTATGGCTTGCAGTACTCAAATAAAATTAGAGAACACATTAAAATTTAAAACATTTTTACAGATAATTTATTACAGAATTGTACAACTGAAACCTATATAATTTTATTAACCAATGTTACCCCAATAAATTCAATAAAAAATAAAGCAAGACACAAAAACCCATTTTCAACTTTGTATTCTAAAAAGTTAAAAAAAACCTGAACAATTGGAACTTGGGTAATGGAAAGGTAGTTTCACAACTTAAGTATTTATCTAAATTGGGAAAGTTTTTGAAAAAAGTGAATTTTAATATGAGTCCAGAAAGAGTTCTACTAATGAAGCAGTCCCGGTTCAATAGAGTCCAATTGGTTGAGAAAGGGACATGCAAATGCATCCTCTGAGACTTTTCCGTTACCTGGAAGCGGACACGAGTGCATCAGAAGCACTCTATGGTCCGCGCAGCCTCTCACCTGTTCGCGGAGTCTCCGAGCTGGGGGTCCTGTTCGGTGGGTCGGAAGAACTCCGCCATGTTGTCCAGCAGCCGGCTAAACCCTCGGCTTAAACAGGTGTTCAAAACCATGCTGAAGTCTGGACTGCGCAGAGTAAGAGGATAAGTTACTTTTTGGATTCCTAATGGAAAAGGAAATAAATTCGGTAACTGTGGCTCCCTTTCACAGCTACCATTTCTAGTCACAATCTAGGTTTTAGAGCCTAAAACACTATAAAAGTACATCAAGGAGTCCATCTTTAAAAAGTAGAATAAAAGGAGAGCTTATTAGTGCAGCACAATGAAAATATTCATCCATCCATTTCTTTAGATTTTTTTACATTAGTCAGCATTTTGTACAATGTATTTTTAAAATATCAATAATAGTATTACTTCTCTTGAAGATATTTTTGAAGAGAAATCCTCTTATAGTCACAGATTACTGGCTTGCTTTACATATTCCATCATGAAATATCAATAATTTAGAAAATTTTATTATCCTGTACAGGTGAGGAACTGGATGTTTGAGGGATAAAGAAACGTATCTGATGTTAGTTACATACGTAACGAGTAAATGGGGGACCTGGAGTTGAACCCAAGTCTTTTTTATCTTAAAGTTCAAGATGTGCCTGTTTTAGGTCTTATCAGTACTTCACAGAAACTCTGCGATACAAAGAGTGATGTGCGCCTGCTACGAAAGTCAGAAAAGGCTGAGCTGAGCAAGTCAGTCCTGTCTCTGATGTGCAGGAATCTCCATCCGTACCAACTCGTGGGTGTGCAGGGTCAGAGCGGTAGACTTGGAAATCAGGAGCAGACAGACAGCAGTTAGAGCAATGGGAGTAATGACGGTGCAGGGAGCAATTAAGGATGAAATAAGAACAGCCACCTGGGTGACTCTGGTGTGGAACAGAAAGACAGACACAGAGGAGCCTACGAAAGTACGACCTGAGAACTGAGAGAGAAATTAAGAGGCTGGACTGCCATGGAAGCCACACAAGAAAAGAAGTTCAAGAAAGGCTGGGTCAACAGCGTCAACTATCAGAGAAAGGTCAAGTAAGATGAACGGTACAGGTTGACTGGATTTGGCAAAAGATCACTGACGATCTTTTCTAGAGCTTCGTAGAGTGATTTGGTGGAAGTCTGCATAAGGAAAAAGGAGAGATTGCTACTGAAGAAAGTTAAGGGACTAGAACTTGATGAATTCAGACAGTAGATTCAGTAGCTGAGTTAACCTAAAAATTTGCTGGTTTTTCTCAATTGTGAAAAAATATAAGCAGAAGATACAATTTTCTCAGAAAACAGAACTAGAGAAATGGCCTGAAACTATCCTTCATTTAAAAGAAGTTTTGATATTTTAATCACTTAAGACAAAGTGGGCAAGATGGGTATTACTATTCCGATTTTACAGTGATGAAAATACCTGAGAGTTTAAGCGGCTCCAGCAAGGCTGGACTAGAGCTAATACGTAGGAGAGCCGATCCTGAGTCTCAGTCTGGTCTTCCAACGTAATGTCTGGGGCTCTACTGTTAACACCCTGGCTCTCTTGTGGATCATTTAAAATACCAACGCTCGAATAGGGAAGAGGTGACATTTTTATCACTCAGAGTTTTAGGACCATTTTAGTCTAACCTGAAAGGGTTAGGGGGCAGAGGTCTCACACTGAGTGTGTGTGTGAGAGTGTGTGAGTGAGAGTGTGTGAGTGTGAGTATGTGAGTGTGTGTGTACAAGAAGACTGGCTGCAGCAGGCTAGCCCTGGCTTGCAAGAGCACCTCTTCACAGCTCCCCAAGTCAGCTGTGAGTGGCTTCAAGATGGCGATCAGAGCTGCTGTGGTTACCCTTTCAGTATTTCTTTCTTACAGAGCTGGTTTGTAAACACTGACTTCTTACTAGTACACACAGGGTATACCAGAATCATCCTTGGAAGACTTTTTCAAAATATAAATACTATCTTCCAGTCCCTCAATAGGTATATGGCATCTCTAGGCTAGGGAAGTAAGTGGACCAGGCAAGGGCACCTTGAAAAAAAATCTCTGCTTCCCCCCCTACCCTAATAAAAGAACCACCAGTTTAGTTAGCAAATCCTAACCTAAAGGCAGCCTAGAGGCAGATTTATTTATTTTGAAATAAATTCAAAATATAATTTTAACAAAAGATTATGTTGAATATGCTGTTCAAGAAAGACTGAACAATGGTCTGAGTACAATCGAAAGAGAAACACACATTTCCCGTTACATGTAGCATACATACCTTTCCAACATGTCCCTAGTTTCGTTGAGTAGTTTAATAGTGGTGACGTCCCTAGGAGAAAGCCCACAGGCCTGCAAAACAAAGTGCCATATTCAGGTCCCCACTGCCAGCACAGTGCTACGACGAAACTAGTCATATTAATAAACTAAAGAGTTGAAGAAGTCCAGAAGTCTATGGTTTATCAACAAGTAAAAAATGTTAAACTAAAAAAAAGAACTGTAAAGGTTCCTGTGTTGTTAAAAGATGAGACAAAGTGAAATTATACTTTGTAAGACCTTTGTTTATCGGGGCCATCTTGGAACACATTTCTAGAACACATTTACAAAGAAAAAGGAGTCTTTTAGGTTGCAGAGGCCTGCTATCATTTCTTCTTTTATCGCTAGGGCACTTTACTGGAATACCTTTTTCACTGGTCTGCACTACTCTGGGGCTCTGTGCACCCCTTGAATCTGAAGTTTCAAGTTTTACCTCAGTTCAGGTATGATTCAGTTCATCATTCCTCTCTTCATCTGTTCCTTTGAACAGTTTTCTTTTTCAGTTCCACTGCTGAATTTAAAATTTGGAAACCATTTTATCATTCCAGAATGCTTTTTTAATACTCTTATTGCATCTCCTTGAGATTCTAATTTCTAAGTAAGTCTTCTCCTGTTTCTTGTACTAATTCTGCCCTGTCCTGCTCCTCTACTTTAGTCTCCACCCTGCAGGGGCACCTTAAATGGGCCGTGGGTTTGTTGGCTTACTCATGAATGCAGGGTGTCGCAGCACCAACAGGCCTATTGGGGTTGTTAGGGGAGAAGAAAACTTGGAGGCAATGAAAAAAATCTATCATTCTTTGTTCTAATGTGGGGGTACAACATCGGGGCCTTTCTGGTCTAAGGGTTTTCCAGTTGTCAAGTGAGAGAGACTCTTTTCTCAACTGCAAAGCATGGGTGCAATCCACTTACATGTGAAACAACCCATCATTATTTTAAAATGAGGTTATTAACACCTGCAGTTTTTGGCATTTTTATTATTCTTAATCAATTAATAACTTAAATCCCAGCTCCTCGGGACACACAAGCATGCAGCAACGCCATGGCGGGTAACTGCTAGGTCAGGCCTCTGTTCCTCAACTGGGGGGCAACTTCCTTCAGTCCGTTTCGGTGCTGCCAGCATGGATTAACTTTAGTAAGAGCAAATGTGCAAGTGGTACAGGCCTGATGAAAATGTACCTTTCTTTGTCTATAGATTCAAGTTCAGGCTCTTTATCTTGGCATGCAAAGCTCTTCGTGATCTTGCCCCCTCTATCAGCTCTGTCTTCTGCTACTTGACCTTATATTCTCACCATACGCACTGAATTGTCTCCTGAGTTCCCCATGTGTGATGAACATGTCCTCTTCATTTTATATCCTGACCACACATCACAGTACCTGTCACATAACTCTCAATAAAAATTTGCTGAATACCTAAAATTGTAAATGTTTCTAACTAGAAATATAAAATTTGCTTTCTAAATAAATAAGGTTTTATTTAAATTATTGAAATATCTATTTTTCAATCACATACCTTGTGAGAGACTCAGAAATCTAAACTTTAAAAGACAGTGAAAAAATTAAATATGTTGAGTCACTGGTTTGGTTAAATGGTTATGATTAAGTACCTGAGCTGCTAATGGAGTTTCTTCATCCGGCATCATGTAATGGCATAATAAAGATTTGGATCCATCTTTATCAATCCAGCAAGAAGAGTTATGCTGCTCAGTGAGATTTCTGATTTCTTTTAGTTTTTGCTCCAAGTCCAAAAGGGACAAAGAATGTTTAAGAGAAACACTGGCAACAGAGAAAAGGAAACCGGGCGTTAACTGAAATGACATGATACCTCCTATATCCACTCTTTCCCTAACGTGTTAGTATCTGAGATCCTGTTTCATGTAGTTGAGCCTGAAATTGCTGACTGTGAGTAGATAATCTACTCACTAGAGTAGATAAGCAATCAGCCATCAGTGAAGGGGCATTATTACAGAGCCAAGAAAAATCTTGTTGCGTACTTCACAAGAAAATTCCCACTGTAATTATAGATATTACCAGTATAAGTCAGAGATAAAAGCCTCCTCACAGGCAGGTTTTAAAGTAGGTTTTTAATCTCATGACCCAGATATTTCTGGTTGGTTTGGAAATCAATGAAACACTAAGACTTCCCCCTTAGTATCAAAAGGTCGACACTGATGAAGAAAATGGAATTCTCTTACAATGCAATATCCAGGGCTGTGTCTCTAAGTTACAAAGAGTTCCAGAGACCACCATTTGTGAAGTTCCTAGTGTTTGTCAAGCTACTAGCTTCGCTAGAAGAACTCTGCTTTTTCTTTTATTCATTTGAATCAGGAAGTCAGAAAAGCCAAAACAAAATGTCTTACTTTCCTAAAATCTCCTGCACAGCCTGTTTAATGACAGTGATCAGTTCTGTCAGGCCTATTGAAAGAAAAACACGAAAACCTTGTTTATTTTCCAAATGTCTCAACAATACCAGTAAATGAATTACAATTAGTTTATAGGTCGTAAATAAAATCTTACCGTCTCCAAGGAGGTGTTGAATACTTGATAAATATTGCTGTTGGACATCTGGGGGGGCGAGGACTGTCTGTACAAAACAGAGTCGGGTTAAATCACCCAGCATTATTAGTAAATTAATATTTTCAGTGTAACTGAGCTGAGATTTTCAGGACCTGGACTAACAAGCAAAATAATATTCTTTAACATAACGAACAGACTAGTCTCAAAAAGTAAAAATAATAATGCTAAAAGTTTACAATCACAAGAATTACAAAGATATTTAATTTATAGAGATTATCAGAAGAAGTGATTATCGGTTAAAGTCTGAACCTCCGGAAAGAAGGGCAGCGTCTGCTCCAGTCCGTGACACTTACGGTGCCGTTTCTGCCGACTGCTGCGTTGTCCAGGTAGATATACCCACCAATAATGTTCAGCTGGACCCGCAAAAGGACGACCAGCATGCAGGTACTATACACAGCCACAATGCTCCTGGTGAAACCTTCGGAGAGAAAAGAGAATCACTTGGTACTGTCATTGAAACGAACAAATGTGTAAAATCACACATCATCCCTACAGTTATTTTTTCATAGAATGACTTTAAAAAACACATTTGTAACTGTTTCAAGTATAAAAATATACCCATTCAAAATATTTCAAAGTCTATTTCTTTACATCTTTTAAATGTAGATTAGGTATGATCTCTTAATTAAAACAGTAACTAATATATTGAGTGAAGGAATATATATTATAAGCTTTAAAAAATTAAATAAGGCCCTGGCTGGTGTGGCTCATTTGGTTGAAGTATTGTCCTACAAAATGAAAGGTCTTGGGTTCAGTTGCTGATTGGGGCACAGGCCTAGGCTGCAGGTTTGGCCCGAGGTCCAGGCATGTGTAAAGCAACCAAACAATGTTTCTCTCCCTCCCTTCCTTTAAAATTTATTATTATTATTTTTAATTCTTGTTTATTCTATTACAGCCATCACAATTTTTCTCCCTTTGCCCTCCTCTGCCCAGCCCACTGCGGGCTCCCAGTCAATCCCCACACTGCTGTCCATGTTCATGGGTCATTCATACATGTCCTTTAACTAGTTCTGTAGTAGACCGCTCTGCCTGATTTTAGGAATTGTATCTCTACCCCTTGTGGCTAAGGGCGAGAGACGACCTTTGGAATGCCAGCCACAGGAGACAAAGCCTGTCTCTGGTAGCAAATGCTGCCTCAGTTCCTCTCCCTGCCCCCAGAGCTTGGTCAGAAGTCAATGATGCTAAAGACCCCTTACAGCGGGGGACAAGCCAGACTCCATCACCTGGGAGGCCTTCATGGAAGGACTCAGGGGGCTGCAACAGAGAGCAATGGACTCTCGCCCCCCCAGCTTTGTCAAAGCCTGAGTCCCCATGTCCTCTAGGAGAAGAGCGTCCTGGCTCTAATCCCCTTAAGCCTGAATACCTGATGGGGAGGGGTGCAGCTCCTTGCCTGGCCAGAGCGTGCCCTGGGGAAAAAAATCTGGCATCAAAGACTTGCTGATAAACCCGTGAAATCTACTCTGCTAAGAGTGCTTTTATTCATATGATAAGGGTTCAAGAGGAAATGAGTATGTCTCCCAAAGTTTCTGCAACTCTCTTCCTGACAGACACTGACTCATAGTAAGCCCTCAAACCTCATTGAAATGTTATCTACTCTTTGATCCTTGCCGCCCTGTATTCCTGTATATTACAACCCAATAAAAGGCTATGGAGAAAGGTGCTCGGGGGCCTTTTTCTCCTTGGAGAAACTGGCCACAGCCCATGCCTCCATCCCCAAATAGATCTCATTGCTTCTCGGCCATATTTATTCACTCACGCGTGTCCGTGGCACCAAGGGGACCTCGAGAAAGTGGTCGCCCCCACATAGTCCCTTCCCTTTCTTTCCACCATCCCCCCCACCCCCTTCCCCTCTGGCAGCTGTCAGTCTTTCATGTCTCGCGTTCTGTTTTGTTTGTTAGTCTATTTTGTTCATTAGATTCCTCTTATAAGTGAGATCATATGGTTTTTGTCCTTCACCAACTGGCTTATTTCACTTAGCGTAATAGTCTCTAGTTTCATCCTTGCTGTTGCAAAAGGTAGGAGCTCCTTCTTTCTTTCTGCTGTATAGTACTCCATTGTGTAAATGTACCATAGTTTTTTAATCCATTCATCTACTGATGGGCACATAGGTTGTTTCCAGCACTTGGCTGTTGCAAACAGCACCGCTATAAACACTGGGGCGCATAAGTTCTCTTGAATTGGTATTTTGGGATTCTTAGGATGTATTCCCTGCAATGTAATCACTGGGTGAAAAGGCAGTTCCATTTTTAGTTTTCTGAGGAAATTCCGGACTGTTTTCCTCTCTGGCTGCACCAGTCTGCATTCCCGCCAGTGGTGCACTAGGATTCTCTTTTCTCCACATCCTCACCAGCACTTGTTTGTTGATTTAGCAATGATGGCCATTCTGACAGATGTGAGGTGATATCTCATTGTAGTTTTAATTTGCATCTCTCCGATGGCTAGTGATGTTGAACATCTTTTATTGTCTATGAGCCACCTGTATGTCCCCCTTGGGGAAGTGTCTATTCAGGTCTTTTGCCCATTTTTTAATTGGATTGCTTGTCTTCTTGGTGTTAAGTCATGTGAGTTCTTTATATATTTTGGAGATTATACCCTTGTCCAATGTATCACTGGCAAATAAGTTTTCGATGATGGTTTCTTTAGCTGTGCAGAAGCTTTTTAATTTGGTGTAGTCCCATTTGGATTTTTCCCCCTTCATTTCCCTTTCCCTAGGAGATATATCAGCAAAAATATTGCTATGTGGAATATCTGAAATTTTACTGCCTATGTTTTCTGCTAGGACTTTTGTGGTATTACAATCTTAAGTTTATCCAGTGTGAGTTTGTCTGATGCATGGTGTAAGCTGATGGTCTAGTTTCACTTTTCTGCATGTAGCAGTCCATTTCTCCCAACGCCATTTGTCAGAGACTGTTTTTACTCCATTTTATGCTCCTGCCCCATTTGTCAAATATTAACTGATTGTAGAGACCTGGGTTTATTTCTGGGCTCTCTATTTTGTTCCATTGACCTAAATGTCTGTTCTTATGTCAGTACCAGACTGTTCTGATTACAGTGGCCTTGTAGTATAGTTTGATATCAGGTATTGTGATCCCTCCAACTTTGTTCTTCTTTCTCAAGGCTGCTGAGGCTATTTGGATTCTTTTTTGGTTTCCATGTTTAAAAACACATATTTTTAAAATATGTGTTCTACATCTATGAAATATTCCATTGGTATTTTAATAGAAATTGCTCTAAAAGTCAGTAAGTATGTCCTCGGGCAAGGCTTAAAAATAAATAAATACAAAAATAAATAAACAAAACCTAAGAAAGGAGTGGAAAGCACTCAGAGTGGTAGCCTCAGAACTCTGATTTGTCCAGGGAGCTGGTTCAGAGTAAAAGAGGACGGAGCGTGAAGGCCCCAGCCTTCAAAGGCAGGTGAAGGAGGATGAGCCCTTTCAAGGCCTGATGAAAGGTACAGTCATAGAGAAGCCTGGAGATGAGGTTTTACAGTAACACAGGGTAGTGTCTGCAACGAGGACGAGAGCAGAGGTGTTGACTGTTACCATGAGGTCTAGCAGGAGGAAAATGTCCAGTGGATGTAGCAACATAAAAGTTACTGCTAATGTTGCAAGATCCGCTTGGGTGGAGAGGGGAGAGGAGGCCAGGCTGTAGTGTGTCAAAGGGTGAGTGGGAGTGAGGAGAAGGGAATGAAGAAACCTTCGTTATTACGTAAGTGTGTGAGAATCTATAAAGCTGCAGGGTATTTATACCCTGAATAAATACAGGGTACCACACAAAGGTTTAATTTATTCTCAAACAGGAAGGTTTCACCATGATTCAGTGGGCAAAGACTAGTTGCATGGATGGGAAAATGTAGGAATAACTATCAGTATGAAGCTCTGAGACATGGTGTATGCATATTAATATATATCTACACGCATGCCCCAGGGCAGCTCTTTGCTTCAAACTTTTATTACTGATGAAAGTCTGTACACAATATCAAAGCCAAGTTTGTATCTGAATTGGAGGAAAAACTTCTTTACAGTGTAATACCACAGACATCAGTACCCAGTGCAGGCAACGAAGGACAGGAGTCCATGTTATCCCAACAATAACAACAACCCCCAACGTCATTGACACTCACTAAGCACCTCCTATGACCAGACAGTGATCTGCTCGTTTAATGAGAATCATTTAACCCTGACAGCTCTACGGGGAACGAGCCACCCACAGGACAGAGTATGCGGACGCCCCTGTAGAGATACCGCCAGGATGGGTGGTCACAGAGTGTGGGCACTTACTTATTATCTTCAGATCCTCCCATATTTCCAGCTTGTTTGAAGGCCTAAAGAAAAAAATATGAAAATAATAATTAGATAATTTAACAAAAACTTTGAACTTTATAGCTATATATTTAATTACAGTTTATAACAGGGTAACTGTAGAAAGCAAAGCCCACAAGATATAGTAAAAAGAAAATCCTATGAGTTCAGTAACCAATGACAATAACTATTTTCCCTAGTACGTTGGTATATATCTTCAAGTCTTTTACCTTTCTGAGAATATGCCTATACATGTTATAAAATCATATAGGAAAGACAGAAAAAATGTTTATTTCTCTCCTTTATCATTTCACACATAATGAAGTAGTAGGTCTTCTAATCATTCATAGCTAAATAATGAAGTTTTTTTGTTTGAAGTATCATTACAAACACATGGATTTAAATATATATTAATATTTGATATGTTTTAACTCATTGCAGTCATTCTTATTGATGTTCAAATCGTCCATCTTTGACCAAAGTGGGGACTATTCAGGTTTGTTCCTGAATCCTTCTGACATGAGCTCACTTGTCTCTGCTCATTGACTGATAACTTTCCTGCTTATTGACATGAAAAGTTGTTGTGTTTAACTTGTTCATTTCTTGCTACAGACTTGAAATCAGCCATTTCTCCAAGAGTCTTACTTCCTGGTAGCGGGAAATCGTACTCTGAGATGGCAACCTTCCATTAAAGATTAAAGATCCCATTGCCACTGGGTAGCAATTTGAAGCATTTTCAGTGTTTACCATATTTTTTGGATTATAAGATGCCCCCGCACCCCGATTTGGGAGGAATAATGGTTGTTAATGCTGCCATTGAGTTCTGTATACATTTACATTGGTGAAATATTATTTTATTTATGTTATTAAATATTTTACCACATTTTTTGCTTCAAAATTTTTTTTTCTATTTTCTTCCTCTAAAACCTGGGTGTGTCTTATGGTCTGGAAAATATGGTATGTATCCATATGAACATATATTCAAAGAGATAAAATGTATCATAAATGTATTCTAATTTGACTTTTAAAAATTTTTATTTAATTGTTTTAGAAAGAGAGAGGAAGGGAGAGAAGGAGAGAGAGAGAGACACTGATTTGTTGTTCCAGTTATTTATTGGGACAACACTCTAACCGACTGAGCTACCTAGCCACGGCCACTTCTGATTCTGTAATGTAACTAAAATATCTGATAAGGAATTAATCTAATCCTTTCAAAGTGTTTGACCTTTCTTGTGATAGAAGATATTTAAGATTTTTTGTCACTGCCATGGTTGGGTAGCTCAGTTAGTTAGAGCATCATCCTGATATGTCAAGGTTGTAGGTTCTATCCCAGTCAGGGCACATACAAGAAGCAACCAATGAATGCATAAGTAAGTGGAACAACAAATAACAAATTAATATTTTCTCTCTCCTCCTTCCTCTCGCTCTAAATTCAATAATTTTTTTAAGATTTTACTTTATTTATTTTTAGAGAGAGGGAAAGGGAGAGAGAAGAGGGAAACATCCACGTGTGGTTGCCTCTTGTGCGCCCCCTACTGGGGACCTGGCCCACAACCCAGGCATGTGCCCTGACTGGGAATTGATTCGGTGACCCTTTGGTTTGTAGGCCAGTACTCAATCCACTGAGCCACACAAGCCAAGGCTAAAATCAATGAATTAAAGAAAAATACTTTATCACACACTGAAACATTGTCATTATCAATGTTCAATTCTTATCAATAAGAATGCTAAGTCCCAGAAACAGTGGTGAATATTTATTTGCTATTATAAAACTGACAAAATAAGACTACCAAATCTTTTATTTATTTCTGACTAGTTATTACCATAATTAGTTTAAAGAGAAAATTAACTTGTTTGACAGGCTTACATGAGATCTTAGCTGACTGAAAACAAGTAGAAAAGCACTTGTTAGACTGGAGGCCTTAGTTAGTCACACTTCGTAAGGGCTCAAGGCCTGCTTTATGCAGGTATCTTTCAAGTGGATATTCTTTCACTCCAATCTGCAAATAGCGATTTCCGATCAAAAGGAAAACTAACACTGAGATATAAAGAGGAAACAGTGAATGACAGCAGTTGCTCATCTTGAACTCTTAGAACTTAAGAAAGTCTGCTGCCTGCCCGTGGGGTGAGAGGAGGAAGGACATCCTTTCTTCACAGCTGGCCAGGACCAGCCTTCAGAATTAACCGGTCTTCTCCGGCTTGGCACATTTTCACCTCACACTGGGCTTTTCCTTTCTTTTTTTAACCACAGATCAAACGTAATGTGCCTTGAATTATCATTTATTTCATTCATCCTCCCCTGATGGCAACATCTGAAAGGGAAAGAGACCTTGCCTTGTCTGAACTGTCGCAGGGAGCAGAGTCACCGAGGGGAGAATGCCGCTCTGCTTACTGTGTCTGTTTTCACGCTGCCTGTAGAAAGGGGCCGCTTACATTTTTACTTCTACTGTCTCCCCAATAAGACCACAACTTAAGACAATTAAAATGTATTTTTATTCTCTACATATGTACACAGACGTGATAATTAGCATTTATTTGAGAGTAATCTGCTTATATTTCTTCTTCATATAATTATATAAACGAACTTATAAATGAAACCTTACATCTGCATGTAATAGTGAAGTCATGTCAACCTGTAAGAGTGATGAAATTTAGTAGCAAAATCCCTTATCACTGGCATTACACTTTAATCAGATAAAAATCTCAAGTACACAGATCCACTGTTACTTTGGAGATACTCTCTGAATATAGAAAATGTTTCAAGAACTTTTCCAGCTTTCTACTGAAGCAGTAAATTCCTATGTGCACAATGAATGACAATATCTGCCCCACAAGGAGACTGAAAATTCGAGGGGAGCCAGTGTGAAAACGGATTCACGCGAGAAGGAAATGGGAGCGTGCGTGTACGGCGTCTCGCACTGGGCCCGGAAACGGCACTTCCTTCCCTGGGTGCTGGGGGCGGGTTACAAGGAAAGGAAACATTTCAGTAAGGCCACAGTGATGAAAATTTATTAACAGAAACCATTTCCCTTCACCTTGGTCATTACAATGAGAAGCCGTTTCCTTCTGGGACCCTTTTCAAACCTACACGGCAGCACGCTAACTCACAATACCCCAGGGCACGCTGTGCGCCGTACACAAGGGCCCGTGTGGGAAAGTGCTTCTTGCCCAGGGAGCTGTCACGGGAAGGCCTGTTATCACTACTGTGTGCTCACTTTCCATCTGTACTTCTTTTTGTTAGTTCACACGCCTTATTTATCTACAGTGTATGTTCACGTGCTTTACCTGTGACATTGCGAACTCTTTAGGAAGCCCAATGTTCAACGTAGCTTAGCTTCGCAATATCTGGTTCACAGACACATTTCCTAAGCACTCAATAATTACATTTCTGAATAACGTCAAAGTGATATAAGGTCTGTTTATATAAAAACCAGAATGCTATAAATATTTGTTCACCTGAATATTTTGTGCATCAAGGTACAGCATAAACAAATGGACAAAATAAAAGATGAACTCGACGACACAGCTGGGAAATATTTTTTCTAAATAAGCCTATACACTATAAGCTCATCAGAAAGAGTAAGGAAACACAGATGTCTGAGACGCGTTCCAGTTGACTGTGTAAACTGTGAGTGCAGAGTATACGTGAAAAGACGCGGCCTCTTGCGTTTACCTGTGTTTCAGCAGAGCCGTGAGGCTCTCGGAATTGAGCTGCTGCATTAAGGCCTCCTTCAGCGTCGGCAGCATGGACAGCACTGCGACAGAGACAGAGAGGAAATGGGTCATGGGGGTGCGGTTCCCTGGACTGGCGGCGCAGGTGACCGGACCAGCAACCAGCTAGGGCTGGCAGGGCGGGGCAGGGCGCGGCAGGAGTTTTCAAATTAGCGGTAGTAACGGGTTATATACGGGTCAGTCAGTTATCTGCTATGCGAAGTGAACAAAACTTTATACGTGCTTTGACCACGGTAACATAAACAAGCACACACAGGACAAGCGCGAGAACTGTTCCCAGGCACTAACAGCGCTGGTCTCTGGGCTACAGAGCACGGGTCATTCTCCTTTTTTCCCCTCTTTTCTGAACTCTCCAAATTCTCTTTCCCATAAATGTTTACTTCTGATACAACAAGATGATTACAAAGAACACTTTTATCTTTAGCTATACTTTTGGCCTCACGTATTACTTCTAACTTTAGGAAAACATGTATTTACTGAATGCTGCAGGTGACAAGCGTTTACCATAACCTAGGGGGAAGCACATCAGGCTGGGCAGGAGGAGCTGCTGAGGTGTGGTTCTGGTTCTGGTTCCGCCCATGGCTACTGCCTGAGACTCCCACAAGTCACACGAAGACAAAACATGAGATGGTACCTCGTAGAAAAAACACTTCATGTAATTTATGGTTGTTTTATTTATGGCTCTATGCAGGGTATAAGAAATGTTGGGGAAAAAACATACACATGTAAATTTAAAATGAGTTTATAACACTAAGTAATGACAAAATGAAAAAATGTCAAGACATCACAAATGCCACGTTCTAAAAGGAAAAATTTTAGTGTATAATTTTTACTTCTTTACTAGGCAAGACATTAATTACAAAATCCACATTATTTTTTCTATAGAAAGTTCAGCTTTTAACCAACTCTAGACATTTATTTCAGTGCTATATGTACTCTGTAGCTTCAGTGTGTTTCCTCAAGCTGTATGATTAATCACCTAAGCCCAGCAGGTGTGTCCAACCTTTTGGTGTCTCTGGGCCACCCTGGAAGAAGAAGAGTTGCCTTGGGCCACACATTCAATACACAAACACTGATGCAAACTGGGGAGAAAAAAAAGGTTCTAAGTAATTGATGATCTCGTGTTAGGCCGCATTCATAGCCATCCGGGGCTGTGAGTCGGACACCCCTGGAGGTATGCAGACTATTAACTAAGTCTATTTGGTATTAACACTTGGCCAAACATGATGTTACTTTACCAAGAAAAGGCAAGGTCAGAGTCCTAGAGTCAGCAAACGGAGTCAGTAGGGAACTGATTTAACAATCACATGGTGTGAGAACATGATGTGAGAAGAGTCTCTGCAATAATTCCTGAGAGGTATTATACTTTCCACTCCAGCCTACTGCACCAAAGACAAGTCTACTCTTCAGTTCCAGTCACTTGTATGAACACTGAATAACATGTTTCTGTATCTAGTTGAATATAGTATTCATGTCTTCTTTTAGCCATCTGGTCTCCAAGACAAACAGTCCAGTTCAACCACAAATTACAGGACAGCCCCTCACCCCCACGAATCTGTGCGCGGTCTCCCTGAGCCTCAGTACACTTCCTCTGTAGACTAAGGACAGCACTGGGTCTACCTCACGGGACTGGTGTAAGGAGGGAGACTCACGATGCATTTAGAACAGCGCTTCTTGCCTGCGGAAATGCTGAGCGTTAGCGCTTATTGTTATCCTTACTTAGCGTTTCTAACACATTCCAGTTGGAATCTCCTTACACGTGAGAGGCAGAAATGGGCCTGTACCACGACTAGTGCAAAGCATGCTGGACCACAGACTTTATTGCTGAAGCCTCAGATCAAACTGGTGTTTCTAGAAGCCACAGAATGCTATTTGTTCCTAACAAGCTTGTGCTCAGCTAGAACTCCCAGTCCTTACTCATACATTCTGCTTCCAAGTGGGCTTGGGTAATTCTGTATCCGCACAACTGACTTTTAGTACAGACGATCACGTATCCTAATCTAGCACTCACATAAGACACAACTAGTTTGCGTCCTAAACCTTCATTTATGGTGTCAGCCATGCGTCCATGCACGGTGTCATGTGAGTCTGATAAGCATTCCTTCTAAATCTTTAGTGAAATCATGAAGAAGATAAAACCTAAGGTCAGGGACAGAAGCATTTTATTAGATGCTATTTTTCAAGTTGGGGATAATTTCTTGGGCAGAAAACTAGCTGTATTTACCTAAAAGTACTAAATACTTTTAGAATACCCACTACACCTTATTTAAAATGACGGAAATTTAATCATATGATTTGTAACCCCATTATCAATGCATACCAGAAAGCCCATTGGGAAAGTCTCTCCGTGAACCCACGTTTGAGCTCCTAGTGACCACCACAGTTACCTGTGACTGCCCGTAGTCAGCTATTCATTCATCAAGGGCTGCGATGGTCATGGACACGCACTGCCAGCACGTCTGCTGCTGGGAGGAGCAGTCAGCGGCCACCCCCAGCTGCCACCTCTCTGGGTCCACTGCCGTGTGTGCAATGCTCCCAGCCAACGTGTGTTCAGGGGGGAGGGGGAAGCGGGCCCAGTGCTGCGGGCTCCTCTGCCAGGGAATGCACTGGCCTGCCTAACTGTCCCAGAGCTGTGCTGAGGATGGAGACGCTTCTCTCCGTACCTTTTCCTTCTCCCTGTCCCCACACTGTCGTCTAAAGGACTGCCCTCCCTGCCTCCGCCCCGTCCTTCACACTTCCCCCAGTTAACCTCTCCCACATCTACTCTCATCTTAGCATCTGCTGCCCCGAGGACCCAAACTGACACAGGGGTCCATGTGAAACGGAGATGTATTTTGAGACTCCAGGACCTGCCTTTTTAAATTTTCTGAAAACGTGAGTAAAAAGCAAAACTGGACTTGTTCTTAGTCTCTAAAAATTCATTAAAATGTCCTTGGTAGCACCACTACATTGAATGCTGCATTTCAACTTAAAGGATTATGCCGTAAAATGTTATTTACTGAATATTACATGCCAAGAACTTCATCTGTATTATCTTATCACATTCTCACAAAACGTGTATGAAGTGGGTTTTATGGTGACCGTTCTGTGCAGGCGAGAACTGAGACTTAGATGTCCCCAGAGACACCAGAGAGGATGAGGCTGAAGCGGGGCCCAAACAGACCCGCCTCTCCCTGGAGTGTGCCCTTCCCACTGTGCCTTCACCAGTATTTATGACTAATACTGGCTTTACAGAATGAAGTGTTATTATTTTAAATATAAAAATCGGACACCAGCTATAACTCTGGATGTGTCTCTGAACCTCCTTAATTCCAGCCTCTTTATCTGTTAAATGAAACTAACATCCTTTCACCTGTGGAAAAAAATTCTACTTTTAAAATTAAACAGAGTATGTACCTGTATAAATTCATTCTAAACTGTTTTTGAAAAAAATGTTAAAGTTTTAATAATAATAATAACAATAAAACCCAAACCAAAATAGGTTGGAGAACTAATTCTTTAAGGAGTTATGCCAATTATAATATAGCTTTTTTCTTTGAACAATTTTTTAATGGCACTCTCCTAGTAGCTCTCTGGCTGTGGAGGTTAAATGACTACCATTAGTTAACACTGCTTCAATATATACCATTGTGCTGGACTTCCAGGTCTGTAGCTACTGACTGTAAATTTAACAAACGTATGACTCTGTCCTATGACCTACAGGCCCACGGGACAGGGCCCCCTGCACCCTACTTCCTCTCACCCCTGTGCTGCTCATCGGCTGCAGCCACACAGCCTTTGTGCTGTTCCTTAAATGTGCCCAGCTTGTCCTCGCCTCGGGCATGTTGAGGGTGTGCGTGGTCCCTTCTGCTGGACCATTTGGTCCCGCCTCACGGAGGCCCGACTTGCTGACTGCTAACCTTAAACAGCACCCCCCCCCTGCTCCCACAGCTTTATTCTCCTCCCAGCAGCCATCACTGCCCGAAGTTATTTATTTGTTGTTTATCATGTTTTTGTCACTAGCACATAAACACTGAAGGTCAGGGACTTGTTTTTATTGTTCCCCCATTTCCCCAGTGCTGGGCACTCCAAGTTATTTGCTGAGTGAATAAGTAAAATGAATGAATAAGCATTTATATTGTATATTGATTTATATTAATTTTTTTAATCCTCACTGGAGGATATGTTTTTGTTGATTTTAGAGAGGAAGGGAGACAGAGAGAGAAACATCCACGTGAGAGAAACAATGATGGGAGGCCTCCCACGTGTGCCCCTACCGGGACTTGAACCCACAACTCAGGTATGTGTCCTGACTGGAAATCAAACCCTGCAACCTTCTGGTGTGCGGGATGCTGCTCCAACCAACTGAGGCAGCGCGATTTATATTGATTTTTAAAATTTACATGAAGAGATGTATTTCAGTTAAATCAGGTAGTAAATACTTGCTAGATTTTATCATTTTTTCCTTTGCCTTTTCTTCTAACGTTTGTCCTGGAGGTATGCAAATTAATACAAATCATCGAGTAACTTTATACTCACATAAATATTTCTCTTTGGCTTACCTGTCATATTGCAAGTCCTCTGGTTACTTTCAAAATGATATTGTCTCCGTGCTTGAGCAATATATTCTGCAGCTTCTTTTTCTTGTATTTCTCTGATTTTCTTCTGTCCATACTTCCCCAGGATATATACTCCTAAAAGTGTATATTTAAAACAAGCTAGTATATTAATCCAATAATTAGTGTATTAGAAATTCTAAACCATACTTTTAACCTGCTTTATCTAAATATAAGGCTTATATTAGCAAAAAGCTAAAAATTATAACTTTAAAAACCCAAATAGAAGAATTATGTGAGAATTGTGACCTAAAGAGAAGGAAAAGGAGACTGTCGTGTCAACAGCCAATGCAGACAGGCACTTGAGGACTAGGTCTGACAAACACAGGGATTCAGTGTACAAAGTCCAGCAAGGCCTTTAACTGTAAACAGGAGATATTCTACACCGCCAGCAATAGAGAACTGCTCACATAAATTAAGGTCTTTCCACACATAGAATCCGATGTAGCTGTTAAAACCTACATGACTAAATAGTGGCACAAGGAAATATCCATGTTATATTATTATATGATGAAATAAGACCCCAGAAGTCTTGTGATACACAGAAAAACTGGTGGATTTTCATTTCTAACATATAATAAATAATTATCATTGTTGAACAGTGAGATAGGAGGTGATTTTTTTCTTGTTATTTTCCTACCACTGGATGGCTAAACCTCTTTGAGCACGCATGTTGATATCTAGCTTTCAAACCTGTTAATATATGTCCTCTATTAAGTCCTTTCTTGAGTTTTTATAACTTTACATGCTATCTGCCAGTGTGATGTGTATGGCATTTTTTAGCTCTTATTGGTTTGTATTTTAATTATTTGTGTATTTGTTGCTATGTTGTGAATATTGTGTGTCCTGAATTCATATACTGGAATCCTAATGCCTGACATGATGGCATTAGGAGGTGGGGTCTCTGGGAGGCACTTAGGTTGTGAGGGAGGAGCCCTCATGAATGGGATTAGTGTTCTTCTGAGATGGATTTCACAGAGCCCCTTCTGCCATGAGGATATAACAAGTGTGCAACTTGGAAGCAGGTCCTCACTTAACCATGCTGGCACCCCGATCCTGGACTTCCAGTCTCCAGAACTGTGAGAAATAAATTTACGTTGTTTATAAGCTGCTCGGTCTGTGGTATTTTGTTATAGCAGCCTGAATGGACTAAGACACTACTTTTCATTCCCACAAAGTCCACATAAAGGCAAAGTGGTATAGTGTGGCAAGAGAATGTGCTTTGGGATCAAACACACCTGGGTCTGAATTCTAGCGTTCTCTTACTAACTCTGAGACCCTGGGCAAGTTTCTTAATATCTTAGGGCTCTAGCTCCCACATTCTTAAATGGGGTAACAATAACTATTCTTGCTGTCATCCCCACTGATTATAAGAGCTTAGCATGGTGACCACTGGGCACCCAATAAATGATTACTATTACTGTTAAAAATCTCTCTAAATCTTCTGTTTCCAATCACATTACTGTCAATCCTACAGGCACTTCATAAATATTTCTTAAATAGATTAACCGAAATGTCACATGTTACAGGACCTTTCCCTTGAAACAGAAAAAAAAATATGAGGCTCAAACAAATACCGTAAGGTCATCTTCTTTGTTCTTTTAGATTAACTTCTGTTTTTAAATTATAGAATGATAGGATTATTTTCTTTTTCTGTCTCTCTGAACCCTTTTTTCTTTCTCATTCTCCTTAATCTGTAATTATAAAACTCTCAATAGCTTCTCTGAAAAAATGTGTAATTGTCTCGTAAGTATGATCTTTTGCTTCTCCCATGATCATTCCCAATCCACCGTTAGATTTTTCCTATAAGTTGGAAGGTGTATGATAGTCTTTCTGAGATTGCTAAAGGGAGATTCTTTCCTTTCCGTTAGTGGTGGCAAAAATATTTTATTTATACTTCTTCCATCATACATATACCTTTAGCATCTACAAATATTGATAAGGTGGACTTACTGGTCTTAGCATCATCTAAATACACATCAGATGAAAATATCAGAGAGCATTTTAACTGTAAAGAATTTCTCAAAATTATTCAATGAAAATTTACAAATGCTCATTGTCAAATTATGATAGACCTCAGAGACTAGACTCTCTCCTTGCCTCATCAACAAGATGCCTGTTCTAAACTTTCAAGAATTGACAGATCTGAATTATTGTTAATTTCAAATTGTTTAGGGGATAATAGAATATAATCCAATAGTAGTAAGAGAAAAGCAACCAAATTCTTTGGGAAACTTCTGTTCTTGTTTTTTGAGTTCTTCTGTAACCAAAGCATGTAGTTAGTAATAATATTTCTCAAAAAACTCCAATTCTACAAATTTCTTAATATTCCTGCATTTTTCTCCTGTATCTCACAAGGCTTTTTATTCTCTCCTGTACACCCTTGCTACTTACGACACAACTGCGGTATAAGGAAAAAAACCTCTCAAGGTTGTTACTGTATTGCTCTCTGTTTCTAAATCTCTTCCAGCCTGGGCAACTCAGTAATGTCAGCTAGATGGGCATTGATCCCAGCCTCCAGGAAGACTGCACTTAGGGAAAACACCATCTCACAGCATAATTTGTGGCATAGTTCACCTTCTACAACACCAGAAATGCAGCTAAAATATTGATTTGTGGGTTTTCCTTTGATGTAGTATATATCTTCCAGTCCTTCTGTACCACTGCGCTGCTTTCAAACATTCAAATTAACTTTAAGCAACACTCAACATGCAGACTTTAGGTAACTCCTGGAATATAAGGGAATTTCTGCAAAGGGTGAAAAAGCCAAGCAAAATACAAGGAGTGCCAAACAGAAACAAAGAATCTCTGGAAAACACTGGAAGAGCAGTTTAAAAACAGTGTGTCCGTAAGAGAATGGTGCCTTAAAACAGAAACTTAATTGTGATGGGTTCTCCCAAAGTCTGGAAGAATAAATGACAGGTGACAAACAGGTCGTGGCAAGGGGCACGCATTTCACAATCAGGGAGATGTATAGAACCTTGGAGGTTTGGGTCCCTACCCCATTGTTGAACATATGTGGTACTATGGTCGCCCGGCCTCTCTATTTGAGATGACTGCCACCTCTTTTCCACCCTTTTCTCCCAATGTCCCGCTCCAAGAACGCTGTCACCCACCTCCGAGGACCGTGCCCAAGAAGATACACTTCTTTTTGTGACGTTTGAGAAAATTCCACAAAGATCTCAGCATCTTCAGTCCCTGGGGCTGCGGGCTGCCTAGGGGTGGGGGCTTGGTGCACCAGGAAACCCTTTCTTTGTCACCTGGCCTGGACGACTCGGCAGGACCGCCGAGGTCCCACTCGGTGCTATCCAGAAATCACAAACGCGACTTCCCACTGAGAGTGTCACCGGAGAGGGAAGGGGGCGTGGACTACACCAGGGCAGCTGCGCTTTCTGTTACCGCCGCCCCACCGCCAACACCCACAGGTTCGCAACACCCAGGTCCGTCCAGAATTCGCTCCCGTGTGCTTCGCTGTTCGACTCCCCCGGAAACGGTGGCCTGCACACGCCGAGTTCCGGGCCTGCGCTCCTCCGTCTCCAAGGCGTCTGGCGGAAAGCGCAGGGGCCCCAGCGCGGTATGGAGGCTAAGGAGGCATCCACGCCGGGCACCGGTGTTGGATGGTCGGTGTCAGCGGAGGAGATCGAGAAGTGGATGGAGGAGGCCATGCAAATGGTGAGGAGCCCGGGAGATAAATACCGGGGGTGGGAACTTCGTCTCTCTTCCCAACCCGATCTTTGCAAACATTACCATAATCTCGTCACCAAATCTCGATGGCGCCACGTTTTAGGCAAACGGCTGGATTTACCCTGTTCTCACAGTAGCTCTGAGGAAGGAAGAAGGGAAATACAAAAATTATTTCTTTTTCGCTGGCATGAAGTATGCGTCAAGTAACCCTATCCAGCTGCTGAGTCCCCTTCTTTACTATGAGCACATTCCCAAATCCGCCAAGGCACATTATTTTGTGTTTATGACCTCTTGAACCTTTGTAGTAAAAGGAAGGAGGCTGAGGATGTTTCTGGTAGGAAGTAGATAAAAACAAATCCCGGTACAGCCAGATTCTACCTACCGTCCATCAGTCCATTCGTCTGTCCGTCCGTCCATCCATACATCCTACTGCCTTCTGTTCTTTACTTCCTTCCCTCGCCCTGTCAGGACTGTTGATTAAGGAGGGCTCTAATCAGATTTGTGTGTAATCCAAGTTTCACCCATACTTATGTGTGCCAGTGAGCCCTTTAATAGCGATAGAAGTGTCCTTGGCATATGTATCTAAATACAGGCGTGCACACATATATACATATGTGAAATGCCCTTCAGTTTTACATTTTTCTAAAGCTGCTCTAAAAGAAGTCTTTGCCATAACGGTTTTGATTATATTCATTCTATCCTTAATCATCTCTGGACCCTCATAGCTAATTAATTCACAATTATGTCTTCATTCACTGCACAGGTGTTTGTCGAGTGCACGTGTGGCTATTGACATTGAAAGTGAGAAAATAAAATGAAATATTCAGCTCCTCAGTCACATTAGTCCCATTTCAAATACTAAGTAGCCACACATGGCTGGTGGCTACCATTTTGGACAACACAGATCAAAGGACGTTTCCAATACGACAGAAGGTTCTGTTGGCTAGCACTGGTCTGCAGTGGTCACAGTTCCTTCTGCAATACATAAGAAAGTTCTGTCCCACCCCTCTTTCCACTGGGCCTGAAATGATCACTTTCTCATATTTGGCACTGTTTCAGGTGAGAAGCAACATCTGTGTAACTTTTTGTTGTCCAAGTTATCAAACTTTAAATAAACTACGTCATTGTTTTGTAAAATCACTATCTTTCATGACATTTTTCTTTTGGAGAACTAGGCTTATAATGTTTATTGTTTTAATCATCACAGCATCTAATTCTAAGGGTATAGGCTTGGAAACAAATATAGGAATAAGTAACAGTGTTGCACTCTGACTGTTTAGACACAGTGCTAGGCACAGTGTTTGATATGGGCGGTAGTATGTAAGCTGCACATATGAGCTACATGTCCTCACTGTCCTCATTTTCAGATGGTGACAGAGATGTAAATAATTTCACAAATTTGGAAGGCTGGTGGGGACGAGGCTCTGTCTAGCCATCTGTTCTCACCACGGCCTGTACTGCACCGTGTTTGGTTGCTCACTGCTCTCCAGCATACACGCTGCTGGGTCTCTCTGCCTTGTTGCTTTCACTCCCCTGACCTACTGTGCACTGAGTTTCTGAATTAGACATTTGAATTTTTTTCTTCTGTGAATTGCCAAGACATATCTGCTGTCCAATTTTATTATTAGTTTTATTTTTAAAAATCACATGGTAGGAGCCCTTTGTATTTTATGTCTATTTCTAGAAATAATTCACAAGAAAGTAATAGAGATATTAGTGAAAATATATAGGGAAGTTCACCTGTTTATCATAGTAGAGATTTGAAGCAATGTCAAGGTCAAACAATAGGGGACCAGTTAAGTGAATCATACAGTGATACAGAGGAGCACTGTGCAACCTTAAACAATAAAACCGTGTGCTGAAAATATTGCCCAAAATAGGGAAGTGCTTGTATTTCTAAGTGAAAAAGGTGGACTGCTAAAATGCATATATAGTATAAATATATTAGACTTGAAAAAACTACAGGTATGTAAATGCAGGCATAGAAAAAAGCTTGAAAATCTTCTGTCACAGAATAATAACTAAGTGGTTTTATTTTTCTGCCTCGAACATGTCGTACTTTATAATTAAGAAAAAACAAAGGTTGAGTGTGTGTATCTATCTGTCTCTCTAGACTTATCTATCTAATGAGGAAACAAGTGTTCTAGAATAAATCCATCATATATTATTGTAGTATTCGTTTTCTGGGTGCCTGGTATCAGTCCAGCATTGCGCTAGGTGAAATCAAGCCATGCATCAGTGAAAAAGTTGATAAGTAACATGTCCAGTGTCAAAAAGAAGACAAGGACATAAAGTACCATCAGGTAATAGGCGACAAAGTCCTGAGCGAGTCAGCTGACATGAATTTGGTATGCTTACTGAATTTTAAAAAGGAAAAAAGGGATATGGGTTGGTGGAAAGGAAGGAAAAGGTTGACCAGTGCAGTGGAACTGGCAAATACCAAGAAATGAAGGACTTTGCCTTTGGTTCAGAGGCGATCCAGCTGTCTAGAACAGGGCTGCCTAACCAGGGGTCCAGGTTTCAGGGGGATCTGTAAATCGTGACACCGTGTGTAACAACATTGTGAGCATATACCTGTTTGATGTGAGAGAGCCCCCAACTTTCGTCAGATTCTCACGAAACCAGGGACCTAGAAGAACAGCGAAAAGCTGGGCTGAATCTGTCGTCATCTGTAACCAGCAGGCCCTGCCTAGAGCAAAAGAAATGACATTTAAAGACAAAGAGGAGACCAGTGATTGGGCTGGGAAGAAGAGTGATTTCATTCTTTAATTGTGAAAGCTGCTAATTTTTTAATTATGGAAGACCAAGTTGCCATTTTAAAAATAATTGAGCTTTGTCCTCTCCCCTAAAAGATGATATAGTTAAAACCTCCCAACACATGTTTCAGACCCATTTTGCCCAAGTTCTTTTGCGTTCATAAAGCAATGATCAGACTTGCCAGGAGAGGTGGTGGGAATGTCAGAAAGTATGAGATGGGTGGGTAGAAGATTATTGTCAGCCTAATTAAATCTATTTGAACTTGACAACAAAGCAAATATATATACATTTTAATTTTTTTAAAAAAAAGATATTATGCATTTATTTTTAGAGAGAGGGGAAGGGAAGAAGAACGAAAGGGAGAGAAACATCAATGTGTGGTTGTGTCTCGTGTACCTACAACTGGGGACCTGGCCCACAACCCAGGCACGTGCCCTGACTGGGAATCAAACCAGTGACTCTTTGGTTTGTAGACTTGTGCTTAATCCACTGAACTACACCAGCCAGGAGATATATATATATATATATATATATATATATATATATATATTTATATATATATATATATATATATATATATATATATATATACAGTTGACCCTTGAACAACATGGGTTTGAACTGCACAGATCCATTTATAGGAGGATTTTTTAAATTGACCCTTGCAGTTCCAATGCATGTGTTTCAAGGGTCAACTCTGTGATTCAGATCTGCATATGAGAAGTGGGAAACAGTAAAAGGAGATGCATTTTCTGGAAGGAAAAAGAAAAAAGTCCACAGGCAAGCACGAGAGGCACAGGCCCAGCCCCTGGAGGCCTGGTGGGGAGCTGCCAGGCCTCTGCCGGGCGCCCCACCACTGCCTTCCAGGTGGACAGGTCAGGACCCACAGCCCCGCTGGCTCTCCCTCTCCACTGCTGCCCACTCCCTTTCCACTTCGTCTTGGCTTCTCTTCTACATGTTTGAAGTGGCCACAAGCCCAGACATAATTTTACAGAAAATCCTTGTTTCGTGGTCTCCTCATTTTATTCTCTTGCAGTTTTTTTAATTCTTAAACTTTCTGTGTCTCACTCTCTTGCTAAGTGTTTTCTCTCCTTTTGCCCCTTGAAGTAGAGCTACTTCGACCCCAAACACAGAGAATGTAGGTGATCAGTTGTGACTGGAGTAGAAATTAGAGCCAGAGCAGTGGCAAATTGCTGAGGAACACGGCAACTGGTGGGTGCTCCACAAATTCCCACTGAACAAATGAATGAATGGAGCCAGATTGCCTGGGCTGTAGTCCCAGCTTTGCACATGGGCACATTCCACAACCACCCCATGTCTCAGTTTCCTCATCTGTATCATGGGGAAGATGATTGAACCCGTCTCATAGGGTTATAACCCAAATACAGTGATAGTTACAAAGTGCCTAAAGTAGTCCTGGATCAAAGCAAGGTTTTCAGTAAATTGTAAGCTCTTATTATTTGCAAGCTCAGAATCAGAACACTTGCATGTAGCCATAACAGTCTGTTGGAATAGAAGCTAGACGTTTAACCTACAGAGAAGTCGCTCTTCCAGCCACTGGTTTTCCTTCCCATCACTTTTCCCAAATTTCCTTCCCTCACTGACTCTTCTTTCTGGGCCCAGTTCTTTCTGGGGTCTTTGATGACACCAGACACTCCTGGTTTTCCTCCTGCCTCACCAGGCATCTCTTAATCTGCATTCCAAGGTGCTTCTCAGTTATTCCACTCTAAAAAAAACCCCACCTTTTTATTTTGAAGTAATTATAGAGTCACAGGAAGTTTCTAAAAAAAGTGTAGAGGGAAGGCCCGCATACCTTCACCCAGTGTCTTCCAGGAAAATAGCATTGATGCCGTCTGGGAGTTTGTTCAGCTTTCATCAGCTTTGTGTGCACTCCTGCGTGTGTGCCTGTGTGTGTGTAGTTCTGTGTAACCTTGTGTCCTGTTCAATTTGTTTAATTACCAGCAGAACTGCTCCATGAGCCCAGGTTTCCTGACGCTGCCCTTTGTGGCCGCCGTCCCCTCCCACGTCCTAAGCCCTGGCGGCCATTAGTCTGTTCTCCATATCAATATGTAAGCTTTTAAGATTTTTTATTTTCATTCCACAATTTCCTTGAGATCCATCCAAGTTGTTGAGTCAGTCCATAGTACATTCCTTTTTATTGGAAGTTTTTTGGTAGTTTTTCCATGGTAGAGATGTGCCACCGTTCATTGAAGTATTCCCACCAAAGGACACTGGGGTGGGTCATTTCCAGTTTTTGGCTATTGTGAATGAAACTCCTACAAACATTCATGTCTGTATATGAAATGATCTATTGTACAAAACTAAGATTTTATTTTCCTGGGTAAGTAAATGTCCCAGAGTGTGTATTCTGGGTTATACATTTAGTGCACGTTTAGCGTTGTAAGGAACTGCCAGCTGTTTTCCGGAGTGGCTGTACCCTTTCACGTTGCCGTGCTCCTGTTTCTTCACAGCCTCGTCAGAGTTCGTTGTTTTCTTTCCATTTTAGGCATTCTGGTAGGTGTGTAATGCTGTCTCACAGTGGTTTCAGTTTGCATTTTCCCAATGGCTAACGGTGCGGACGTCTTTCCATGTGCTTATTTGCCATTTGTATGCCTTCTCTGATGAAACGTCTGTTAGTGTATTTTGCCCTTGTTCTAATGGGCTCGTGTGGGCTTTTTTTTAACTTGTTGAAGTTTGGAGAGTTCTTTACCTAGTTTAGATACTAGATCTTTGTTCTGTATGTGGTTTGCAAATACTTTCTTCCAGTTTTAGTTTGCCTTTTCTTCCTCTTAGGGGTGGGTGTTAGATTCCTATGGCTTTTGCAGCAAATTATCACGAACTTAGTGGGATAAAACAACACACAACTTCATTCTCTTGTGGTTCCTGCCAGGAGCCTGGAATCAGTTTCTCTGGGCTGCAACCAGTGTTTCAGCAGGGCACAGCGCCCTCTGGAGGCTGTAGAGGATATGCTTCCTTGCCTTTTCCAGCTTGTAGAGCAGGGATTTTCAAACTTTTTAAAAATCTCATGGCACGGGTAAACTAATTACTAAATTTCTGCAGCACACCAAAAAAGGTATTACATTTTTGCCAATATTACAAAAATAGGTAAAATTTTGATTCATTCACAGCGGACAGCTGTTACTGTGTTGGCTGATGTCATTTTTTTTTTAATTTGGCATTCTAAGGGAGAAAGAGGTCAGTCCCCCTGGTTAAATAGCCAGGTGTTGCCTGTTTTGAAAGTCTTACGGCACACCCGTTGGAAACTGATCTTCTAGAGGCACACTGCGTGCTTGGCGCACGGCCTCCTCCACCTTCAACGCCGACAGCATCCCATTGCTTTCTGCTGTGGCTGTCAAATGTCTCCCTGCAACTGTGTGATTGCAGTTAGGGCTACCAGGGTAACTTCTCTACTTCAAGATTCTCAGCAAACAATTGTCGGACAAATACGTGATTTGTCTCTCATGAGTACCTGGAGTAATGTGTAATTCCAAGCTTATTTTAAATTACATTCTTGGTGTGACCACACTCAGCTTCTCCACCCTCCCCCACTGTGGAGGGTGGAGAAGCTGAGTGTGGTCACACTGCCAGCCCTCTCCTGGCTTCCTTTCGGCAGTAGCCTGTGGTGTGTTTGTGCTGTTTGTTTGTATGTATTCACCAAGTCTTGGAAATCTCCAGGCTTTCAAACTTGGTGAAAACTGGGCATGCTTTCACCTTTTTTCCAGAACTGGGACAGAATCAGCCTGTGGGTAGCTCGTGTTACTGTACTGAAGAATGCAGTCTCATTGCTTCAGAGACCATCACCTTACATCTCTCTAGCCCACCACTGCAGAGGAGAGAGGGGAGGTATAGTCGGCTGCCACTTTTGTGCCTCTCCTTGTCCCCTTACAGCCACGTGAAAAATGTTTGTTGAGCATGCTTGAAATTGCTCAGGAACCCATGCTAACATTATGATAGGAAGTTACTGCTGCTATGGATAAAGTAGCGCCGGGAGTGAGAGGCTAGTGAAGGAGAAAGAGCACTATTTTCAGCATTGTCTTCAGCTTTGCACTACATATGCCGTATGGTGTGTGTATTCATGTCCTACGTTTACGTGGATCTAGGCTTCCGAAGTGTCCTGGGGCCTCCGAAACGAGGAATGCCGTGCCTTTCTGCAAACGGCTGGTTTGAGATTCTTTTAACTGTAGTGAGATGGAAACGGTTGTGCACTAGCCCAAGGGTCCCACCCTCCTTCATTCTCTCTCAGTGGCGGTACCAGGATGTTCCCAGATACAACCTGCCTGCTTTGGCCGTCTGCCCGGAGGCACTATTCTTTCCCTGTCCTGGGCCCTGGAGCTCCTGTGGTTCACAGAGGAAGGAGGAGAGGAAAAATGGACAGTAGGCGATAGAGGGAGGCTTTGCAGACAGAATAGGTTGCTGTTCCCCGGGATGGTGTGGTGGGGTTGTGCTGGGCTTATTTTCCAGTTGAGGTGTACTTTCCATACAGTGAGATGCACGGGTCTGAAATGCATTGTTCATTCCATTTTGAGTGATGGGAACATCCGTGCGACCCACACCCTTATCGAGATAAAGTCTTCTCCAGCCCAGACAATTGCTTTATGTCCCTTCTGCCTCAGTGGGTCATCACATCCCCCTCCACGTCTGTCACCGTAGTGTCGTTTTGTCCAGTCTAGTGCTCCTCGTGAGGGGAGCCACGCGGTATGTGTGCTTCGTGTTCGACTTCTCTTACCCAGCAGGTCGGGGTTCGGCCAGGCTGGTGTGTACGTCCGCGTCGGGCCTTTTCACTGCTGAGTGGTAGGCGGCCCAGGGCCGGGACGCAGCTGGTCTCTCCGTTCTGTTGTTGATGGTCTCCTCCGCTGTGTCCACATCTGCCTATTACGAATCAACTGTTTTACAGGTTTTCTTTCGTTTTCTTTTTGTAGACATACAGGGTGGGGCAAAAATAGGTTTACAGTTGTTCATAAATAGTAATGCAAAAACAAACTCTGTGTTTTGCATACTCACAGGGGTCAACCTACTTTTGCCCCACCCTGTGGAGTCACTTTTCTTAAATAAATACTCTGGAGGGGAATTTGTCCATAGGCGAGGGTGCGTTTACTTTTTAAGAAAACTTCCAAAATGTCCCCCAGAGTGCTTGTGCCACTTCACCCCCAGCGCTCCTGGCTTTTCATGTGTCACGCAGAGCAGGAACTGGGGGTGCAGGGGCACCTCCACTCTGTCGCGTTAGTGTTACCGGGACTCTGGAGGATATTTGCTGTCACTTTTAGAGAAACCAAATTAAGCAAGTAGAATTTCAACAAGGAAAGAATTTTAAGAGAGGATTTATAAATATTTTTTCTTTTACCTCTTTGCAAATACATATACTCGCTTTGAAAAGGAACATAGACCCTGACGATTTAAGAACAAGGGTTAATAATAGTCTTTTTGGTCCCCTCTGCTTCCAATGAGGGGAAAAAATCAGGGGCTCAGGACCTAGAAACAGGATTTTTTTGCTGAGTGTCCCTTAGTGTGGACGCACAGAGAACAACAGCGCTAAGTCCTGCACTCTGAGGACAGGGAAAGGCCGGTTGCATTTCTTTGTTTTAGTATAATTATGTGTTTACTGCTCCCGCCGTGTCTGTTTCTTTCCTTTAGTCCTTTCAAGCATTGAACATTACACCCAAGACTTTCCACTTGTTTTGCAGGCCAAAGAAGCTCTAGAAAATACCGAAGTCCCTGTCGGCTGCCTTCTGGTCTACAATGATGAAGTTGTGGGGAAGGGAAGAAATGAAGTTAATCAAACCAAAAACGTGCGTGTGTTCAACGGTACACCGTTGGCTCCGGGCGGGGGCTGGGAGCGGAACGAGGCCGTCACCGTGGGTGACGGGGTCTGTGTACAGTCCGAGGATCTCAATGGAAGGGCCTGAACATCTCGCTTTTCTTTTTAAAATGCTTTTTTCTCTGATTATAAAAGTGACACATGTTGACTTTTTAAAATTTGGAAAATTCAGAAGAATTGAACGGACCCATGAAATCCCTGGGGCTAATATTTATTCTGTTTTGTGGAGCTTTACGTTTGGGCTTGAGTGAAACTAAGGGGCGACTATCACACTGGGGCGTCAGTGTGGAGGGAACAAGTCCGTCTCCATTTTAAGCAAATCTGATAGATGAAAACGCCACAGAACATATCAATGTAACTCACGTTGCATTCTTTAGTAACTTTAAATAATGTGTAGCTGCTAGTAAATTAAAAATCAGCCTCAACTTATAACTTTGGAGGTAAACACAATGTATAAAGAAGCTATTCCCAGTTCAGGGAGTTCAGCGGAAGAGGGCCTCCGCTGCCTGCTCTCTCTGGACCTGTGTGTAGAGTGTACACTGTAGTAGGTTGTGAGACTTGACTCATTGTGGTTCGGTTGAGAAGCTCGCGGATTAAGGCGACAGTGCTTGGCTGCGGTATCACACTAGTGTGTCGCAGTAGGGATTATTGTAGGTCAGATTTTATGATTCTAAGATGTACTAGGTGGACTTGGGGAGCGCCTCTCACCCTCACACCCCCACACAGGCTTTGGTCGTGTGCGGTGACCTTGGGACCCAGGGCATAAGCTGGTGTTGGTACCAGTGCTCTGTGGATGTTGAAGTTCATCCATCGAATGTATCAAAAGGAAAACCAAGACTTAGCAAAACACATGCAAAGTGGGAACCCAGATTCACAAAGCGTTCATTATGTGGACGTCAAAATACCTGGGATAGCCCTGGCTGGTGTAGCTCAGTGGATTGAGCCTGGGCCTGTGAACCAAAGGATCGTGGTTTGATTCCCAGTCAGGGAACATGCCTGGGTTGCAGGCCAGGTCCCAGAAGGGGACTCATGAGAGGCAATCATACATTGATATTTCTCTCCCTCTCTCCTTCCCTTCCCCTCTAAAGATAAATAAATAAAATCTTAAAAAAATACCTGTGAGATAAATAATAGACATAATACAGCAATTAGTGAATTTATAGATACTCATATTTGGGAGTAGAATTTTGTATTTTAGACAGTGGTCATATCTCCCTATTTGTATTTTGTCATTTGGTACAATATTTTTAATGTGAGAACTTTGTCCTAACGACATTTGTCTAACCACCAGTGACTTGGGTTTCTTCTTTACCTTGAAATGAACCCGGATTTACTTTGGCATTCTGTGTCCCATAGAGGGTTGCCTGAGAATCACAGTATAGAAAGATGCTTGATCCCAAATGAGGAGGCCTGAGTCGGGCTTTTGGCTCTGACATCACCCCCTCCCCACCCCCTGGTCACCGTTTACACCTGTCCCATTTGTGTGTCTTTAATACATCTTGACAAAGCCTCTGGTTCTTCAGCCATCAAAGGGGAAGTTGCTTGAAATGATTCAGTTCAACAAGCACTTATCTAGAACTATGGGGAGATTTGATTTAGTCATTCTGAATCTGATTTTTAAAAAGCACTCCAGTTGGGCAAACTTATTTTTAAGCTCCCCATTTAGTTCTGGTCTGCTGCTAGGCTTGGGAACCCCTTCTCTAAAGTACCTTCTAGCTCTGAGTTTGTAGTTCTGGCTTTCACGGTACTTGGGCCACTGCGCCAGCACTTTTCACGCCCTGCCCTGTGTCACAGGTCACCTTTCTGCCACCTGGCAGACTTTATACTTGTTGAGGACAGAGGCATTTTATTCCACACACAATTTAGCACAGTGGTCTGTGCATAAGTAACACTCAGTATAAATTTATTGATAAATGTGATAACTGTGAGTGTTATAATTAATTGTCACATAACAGGGTATATGTGTAGCATTACATGGCATTAGCTTCCTGTAACTCAGATTGCTTTAAGAGCCATAGATACCAGTGTACCCCATTGTACATATGGGTAAACCAAGGTGTAGAGGAGGTATGTGACTTGCCCAAAGCCACATAATTAGGAATGTCATGGTCAGGATTCGAACCTATAAATGTAGTTGATTCCAACTGTTGTGTGATCTCTCCCATATTCTGCTGTCTGCATGAAATATCTGAGACTGAACCAAAACTCTGCTTCTGTTTAAAGTTGGCCAGCATATAAAATCTCATCCCCATGAACACGAAAGTGATGACATCCCTGTAAACTAAATACAGATTTGCTTAGAGTCAGGTCCGTGACCAAAAACACATCTGAAACTGCAGCACGTGTTTCTGACAATTTCAGCCTTTCCCTAAAACGTTCAGAAATGCTCGGCTCACCTTTTAAAAAATTTTTTTTTCTAAATTAACACCTATCTTCCCTATGGCATTTTCATGGAAAGAGTGTCCCTCCACTTCTTAGGTACTTAACTAAAAATACAGCGTAATTCAGGCGGCACTTCAGATTAAATGTCTCCTGTAGGTGAGGTTACGGTCCTCGACCTGGGGGTGACGTTGTTCGCTGCTGAGCGTGTCCCGAAACCGCCACTCTTTAACAGCGTTGGCAGAAACAGTAGGCCCATTCTTTGTACTTATTTCTGAGTATTTGGCAAATGTCACAAACCTGATCAAGGCAAGCTCCTCTCTGTTTTCAGGCCACTCGACATGCGGAAATGGTGGCCATCGACCAGGTCCTGGAGTGGTGTCGCGGGAGTGGCAGGAGGCCCTCCGAGGTGTTCGAGCGCACCGTGCTGTACGTCACCGTGGAGCCCTGCATCATGTGCGCAGCCGCGCTCCGCCTGATGAGTATCCTTGGACTTGGCAGGTTAATGTCTGTGAACTTGAAAGTGGCCAGGCATATAACCCGTTCCTGATATATGAAAACAGAAACCTAAGAGACAAATTCTAGGAGGTGAACATTGTAAAATACAGCATCCCTTGGTCAAAAATTTTTTGAAAAGATTTTTAAATAGTAAAATGGCCTCTTTTTAAAAGAATATCTATAAAGATATAACTAGTAAATAAGCTAGAGAAAGAAAAGCTTAGCACTAATTTGACCTGCTTTGTAAGGGCGAATCATAAATAGACATTAAAGAAGGTTATAAAACTGAGTACGAGGACAGGTCTGAAGAACATGCTCTCAAGTCTTGCCTTTGGAAAATAGATTTTGGTGGTTTAAAATGTTTCTTTCTCTGTTGATGTTCTTCTTCCTTTATTTTTGCTGTGAAGACCCATTACAAATGTGAACAATTTTATGGGAGAAGTCAGTGCAGAGTGGAAAGCCAGTCACGTGTGACACGGTTGTAGACGAATGGGAAACCGTCAGAGCTGCGGCTCTCTGGAGGGTGTCTCTCCTCCTAGAGTGACTCAGATGCTGAGCCCTGCAAGTTAGTCTCTGAAGATTTTAAAACGTTATCTAATAATTTAGAAACTCAGCTTTATGCCTGCATATTTTTATCTACTTGTTTTACTATATATGTGTGAATCATCTGATCACTTTAAAAATAACGCAGAGGAATGTGAGTCTGAGAAAAGGTACAATCTCCACTTTATCAGAAGGGCAGCTCTGGTCAACAGAACTGCCTCCCCACCCTGCCTTTCCCAGGGACTCGGCCGTCGTCGGTTTGGTACAGGGGCACGAGTTACATTTTATTTTAGGGTTTGTACAGGGGCATGGGTTATATTTTATTTTAGGCTTTGTACAGGGGCATGGGTTATATTTTATTTGAGGGAAGAGCAGGGAACAATATGCTGTTTTTAAGAGGTGAAAATCTCTGGATTAAATTCCTGCCTCTTTTCTGGCTACAGTTCTCTAATGATTCCAAGAAAACTGGTTTAGGAGAAACCAGAGAGACTACCAAAACTGTAAACATCTACCAGCTACCTATTTAGTTTTCATTATGCTTACAATTGTGGGATATTAATTTCTAAATCCTTTAAACCTCTTTTGTATAACTGGGTCATATGACTTTTGAGCTGAAGCCCAAACTTCATCATGTGTAGGAGCAGCATGAGCTTTCGTCTCTGGGGCGGCTGGTGTACTCTCTGCTGGCGTCCAGAACTGCACGTCCTCTGCAGAACCTTAACTCTCTCTCATAAATCCCACTGGTTGTGTACGGCTGTCAGAATGAACGCTTCGGTGGTTGTGGCTCTGTTCTAGATATCGCCTCTGCTGACTTACCAAACACTGGGAGATCGTTTCAGGTAACGTGAACTGTTACACTTTTTCCTTCTTTCTGATTACCTCGATCTCTTCATGGGCTTGCGAATGGTCAGTGTGTGGTGGGTATACCAGGGGCCGTGCTCCAACCAGACAGGCCCCCAGCACTACTGGTCCAGTTCATTTGGGCTTCAGTGCTAGGGGACAGGCGGTCATTTCCAGGTGAGTGTGCCGGGCGCAGAGAGAGGAGAATGTCTGTTGAAGGCAAGTCCCCAGCCTTCCAAGGTACCTTCGGACAAGCTTCACGCAGGCCTTCAGGAGTGTTTGAAGGCATGGCCGCTGTTGGTGTGTTCACAGTGAGCAGTCCCCAGCTCCGAGCTGCCCCGAGTGTGTGGGACGTGTGGCCTCTGACAGTGACAGTAGGTGCCACTTACTGTAAACAGTATTTTTGCAGACATTCAGTAATTTTGCTTGATTGCTATTTTTGGTGTGTAGCAATCAGTACCTGCATTTTCGTTATATATTTTTCCGCCCTTGATACCTGAGAGGGTGGTTTCAGTGGAGTCCTCGGAGCACAAGCCAGTGAAGGCGGGGCTGAGGAGGCAATGAGAGGCCCCAAAGTGAAGACCAGGATTCTGGAAAATCCTCAGGAGTAAGCAGGGTAGCGTGTTGCCTGGGAGAAGGGTAGAAGGAAGGTCACTGGGTTTTTCACCCAGCTTTACTGAGATGTGATTGACATACGACATTGCATAAGTTTACGGTGTGCAGCTTGCTCTGATAGACATACTTACTGTGCCATGATTATCACAACAAAGTTAGTTAACACAGCCTTCACCTCACATAATTGCCATTTTGTCGTTATCGTTGTTAGTGTAAAACATTTAAGCTTTACTGTCTTAGCACCTGTCAAGTGCGCAGTTTGTCACAGTGGACTGCAGTCACTATGCTGTGTCTTTGATTCCTGGAACTTAATCCTCTTAAGACGCAGAGTTTGTCCCTTTCGGCCAGTGCCTGCCCATTTCTGCCACCCCTGTGTTCCGGGCAGCCACCGTTCTGCACTCTGCTTCTAAAAAGAAAACACGAGGTGAACACCACCCACAGAGTATTGTTCGGCCGTAAAGAAGAAGGAAATCCTACCATTTGGATAGACCAACATGGATGGACCTCGAGGGCATTATGCTAAATCAGACGGGGGAAGACAAATACCACAGGATCTCTCTCACTTCTAGGTGGAATTTAAAAACGTTGAACTCTCCTTTGTTTGGATGGCGAAGGTTACAGGCTCTGTAGGTTCAGGCAAGAGCCAGCTGAAGGCGCCAGAGGAGGCTCATTCGGGGCAGCGGACCGACCGCGCCTGCCGGTCCTTCTTCTGCTGTCCGCTGCTTCCAGATGCGCCCCCTGAAACCTCTGCTCATTGGAGCTTTTCACGCACCCTCAGAAGGGCGCAGTGTATTCTGGCCAAACTCCTGTGGCGAGCCTTCTAAGCCCTCTATATTTTTCCCTTGTTTTATCTCTTTAATTTTTCCCCTATACTCCCTTAGTACCCCTACCCCCACCAGCTGGTTGCCTCACATGTGACCCATGTTCATTCTTACTCTTTCCCCAATATTCTCTGTTCAGCCTCTTTAAATGCCCTCTGTCATTAAAGCAAGTTCATTTCAAGTCCTTACTGTTATCACAATTTCTTATTCCTTCACATGTTGTTCTCTTCTCCCAAATTAGATACCAAAGAGAATAAATGAACACTTAAAAATCCTCAATAGTAAGTAGGGGTTGACACATTTTTTTTTTGTGAGAGCCAAATAGTAAAAATTTTAGCCTTTGAAAACCATTTATGTCTCTGTCGCATATTCTGTCTTTTTAACAACCCTTTAAAAATATAAAACCCCCTTTTTGCTGATCATTTTGGCTGTGGGCAGCCAACCATAACTCTACAGTATCAAATACTTAATGGGCCGCCAGGAAGCGAGAGCAGAGGAAAAGAGCTAGTGCATGATGAGCACTTAGCACGCACCAGGTACTTAACAGGTGTTGTTTTATTTATTCTCGTTTATTCCTCACAAAATCCTTCTGGGTTAATTGTTTTAATTACCTACATTTTACATATGAGGAAACTGAGGCATAAAGCGTTTAAGACTCTTACCCAAAAGCACATAGCTAATAGCTTCGATATCAGTTAATTGAGAACTAATAGTTGATTGAGAGTAGGGTTTCCCAGGCCACCACCGAGTTGTTCTTTTGGAAATATACTTCCCATGTTACTAATAGCTACAAAGCGTATCAACATCTGAAAAATGTTTACATAATTATGTATATATTGCTTTTTTATGGTTTTTGGCACATATTTTCATAGGCTTATGTTCATTCTCAACTTCTTCCTTTCATCAGTGCATTCCTGGCTACCGGGCTGAGGAAGCAGTGGAAATGTTAAAGAACTTCTACAAACAAGAAAATCCAAATGGTCAGTTTCCCCTGCTGTATATAACCTCCCTCACCTAGAACAGATCAGTGTGAAGAGTCTGACCTGGGGTGACCTCCTCATTTTCTTTTCTTCCCTCTCTTTTCACAGCCCCAAAATCAAAGGTTCGAAAAAAGGAATGTCAGAAATCCTGAACTTGAGCTAATGAAGGACTGATGAATGCCACTGGATGAAATTCTTGTACTGAAAGCTGGCGACCTCATCGGATCCTGTGTTATATATTGTCCTTAACCCATGGGAGAAGGATATCTCATCATTTCCTCTGTTAAAGGAACAACTTAGCACTTTTAAAAAGTCTGACAATTGTAATCAACTACTAGTTTTTCCATGAGCTGAAAGACTATTTTGAAAAGGGAAAAATTAAAGATTGAGGTGATAGAAATTAGTAAGCAGTGCAATGCACTTCCTGCCAAAACGTTATGCCTAGTCCTGGAGATGCTGTGAGGAGTGAGCATCCAGACTCAGTTGCTGGCGTGTCTGGACGGGGGGCACTCTGTGGTCACTTTGTCCACACCCGGCATTGCAGAAGCAAGTCTGCCTTCCTTGCAGCCTCTATGCTCTCCCAGGGCGCTGGGGGCCCGAGACTGACTTAGACATTGTACATCAGTTGTGTACATGCAGATCATGATTGTATAGTCCTCAGAACAGACTTTTTACTTTTATAAAAACACTTAGAATAAATGCCTATGGTAAAACAAGTGCTAAAACCTTACTTGTGCCTTTTTGGGAGATGGATAGTCTTAAAAATAGAAGATAAAAGCACAATTGGGACAAGTCCTTCTTTGTTCCTGAGCAACTGCACTGTGAATCAGGGAACAAAACAGAATCTGGCCCTGGCGGAGCAGGGACATGGGTAACAAACGGAACAGCATGTTAGGGGGTGACACAGATTATGGCAAAAAGAACGGGCAAGCCGCTGGTGGTGAGTCTGCTGGCTACACAATTAAATAGCATGGTCGGTTTGATCTGAAATAGAATACAGTTCTTTTTATAAGAACCCAGATTTAGAATTTAAAAATCTAAAATGGTGAAACATGAACACAGCCCTGGACAGGGGGCCGCGGCAGGAGCTCCCAGATAGTGGCGCTGGCTGTTTGCCTAAGGCTGGTGCAGGTTGAAGGGCGCTTTGCAGAGCTCGGCTGCGGTGCACCGCGTCAGCCCGCCCAGTAGGGGGCCTCGCCGTTCCACCAGAAGCCTCACTCCGGCCCAGGACCTCAGCTCCTTCTCAGCTGCATTTCTTCACTGGATTCATTTCCTTGATGCAAAGCATCTGTATTTGTTGGTTCTGCAATTTGAGCGATGTCTCTGACTTGTTTGTTTTGAATTACATTACAGGCTGGAATGTAATTGTGGTGAAAGTATTTTTATATTGCTGAGAGTAGCAGCTAATCACAGTTACATGCTTCGGAGGATTTATAATTGCTTGATTTTGTATGTGTGTGTTTTTAACTGCATTTGAATTTTATGGAGAAGAATAGGCATGATTTTAAATCTGCAATGATGTTACATGTAACTTCTCTTCAATTTCACCTGCTTTAAAAGTTATCCTCTTATTAAATTTTAGTGCTTCAACTACTTCATGCCTGCGTGCAGTTGGTCATACTTCATTTCTGGCTCCTTATGGTTTCCTGCAGGCGGACTGTGTTGCGCATGTTGTCTTCATGTCATTTCCTGGAGGATTATTTGTAGGCAGAAATACCTGGACTCTCCTCTAGAGCGTACCACCCAGTATGTCTGGCTAAGCCTCCGATGTCAAGTAGGTTCTTAGTAAACGTGTTAAATAAAATTGTTGATAGAAATTTATGAGAATATTTAGCATGAAAAGCCAAAGCCAAAAGTCACATATGGTTATTTTAACCCCGAGATAGTTCCTACTGGAAGGATCTGGAAAATAATAAAACTATACACAGGGAAGGCTAGAAAAGATTTACCAAGGTACATGTGCTCTGTCTGTGCTGTGTTTTGGAGAATGGGTGTTTCCTAATTCCTAAGCTTGACTGGAAATTTCAATTTTGGTTATGATCTTCTTGATTATCCAGTGACTGACTTATGGAAAAGTCTGCTAAATTTTTGGTCTTAGACACAGTTTCCCCCTTTACTTTGTGGTGGGGGGGAGGCGGGTGTAGAATTGGTTAGATGGTGTGTTGCACATCAAAGGTGGGCAACTCCAGTACTGCTACAGGATCTTATAGAGTCACAGACATTAAGGCTGCGGGATTCTCGAGGCTTCGAGACTCTGACACTGTTTTCGAGGTGGTGGTGAGGAGTCACGGATGTCTGATGAGGTGATGCTGCTTTGTGAGAACCGTGTTCTCCATCTAGTTAAATGTGGCTTAAAATATCAAGATGCTCCCATTCAAAAGATTGACTCCAGTTGATTGGTACTGTTAGTGCCTGTGGAAGAGACCAGCCAAGAGACTTGCTCTGTGTATGAAACGATTCAGGAGACAGTTGTGGGATGCAAGATGGTTTTAGAATCTCTACCCTTTTGAGAGAAACTACTGGGAAGTGATTGCATATAAGTCACTGGAGTATCCAGTGTTCGCTGGTTTTTGCAACGGACCCTGCTGCGAATGGGCAGTATCTGATGCTTTGGCAGGCTTCAATCACTGATAAAAGACATGTGAAAATATCTTTGCATTTTCTTTTTTATTGGCATAAGCATCACTTCCTGTGTTGTATTTGGAATATCATGGAGAGAAATTAGATAGCCAAGAACTCCAATGTAGGCAAGAACTGTTCATTTTTCTTAAACTCTCTATTTGGAAATAATTTAAAAGTTATAGAAAAGTACCTATGTATCCCTTATTCTTCAAACCTATGTTAACATTTTATACCTTTAACTTTATTTGCTGTCTTTATTCTCTCTTTTCCTCTATTCATATTTAATCATTGTTCTGAACCAGTTGGTAGGAAGTTACATGCATGTACATCATGGTCCTTTATGCTAAATTTTTCAGTATTTCCTAAGCATAGGGGCAGTGTCTTATATAATCACAGTACACTTATTGACATTAGCAAATTTAACATTAACACGTTACTGTTACCTAGTATGCTGTTTGTATTCCAGTTTTGTTAGTGACCTCATAATGTCCTTTAGAGAATTTCCCCTGCCTCACCCGTGGAATATTAAATCCATTCTGGTCAGATATCACATTTAATTGTCATGTATCTTTAGCTGCTTTTAGTCTATAATATTCCCATGGCTTCTCTTTGTCATCTATGACATTTTAAAAATCACACAGTCCTCCTACCCTCCCCTTCAACTTTTCTTCCTTCCTTCCCTCCCTTCCCACCTTCCTTCCCTTCCTTCCTTCCAAATAATTGTGTTTTCCCACGATTAGATTTAGGTTATGCATTTTGGGGGATGTGTTCTCACTGTGTCCTTTCTGGCGGAGTTCCAGAGCCATCTTCCCTCCATAGCGATGCTAACTTTGGTTACCTGGTGAAGGTGTTCTCAAATTTCTACACTAATTATTGTATTTTCTCTTTGCAACAAATAAGCAGTTTGGGGTGAGAAACAGCTGTGTGTAAAAAAAATATGTATTTGACATTGATGGAAAAGAGGGGAAGAAGATGATACAAATTTCAAAGCAACTGTTAAACTATTTGATTGCACATTTTCTCTTTCATGTTGGCCAAAAAATTCCCTAAGAATATTTTAAATAGGGATATCTTAATAAAAATTTAAAAGAAGCCTCAGACATAAGTTTTTTCTCTCTTGATCTCCTCAACAAAACTAATTATTTTATCGACTTAATTATATCTGATAAAAAACGGAGTTTGGGGAAAATAGGTCTAAGATGTTTCTGGTATCACAGATGGCCTGTCGTGAGCCAATAGGTTGTATAATTCTAGGTAGGCAGTTATTTGGCCACAACATAGGAGATTTCTTGGGTTTCCATAGAGACATCTAGTCTTAAAATGTTTTAAGCAGTACTGCTTTTAAATGAGTGTTGGTAAAAAATAGCAAAAGCCAAAGCTCTTTAAAAAAATCATTAAAAAATTTTTTGAAGTAGTGAGGTTCCCAGTTAAAATCCACTGTTGATGCCAAAGCTTGTCCTTCCCAGTCATTCTGCAACAGCTGGAGAAGAGGCACCAAGAACTGGTTTCCCTGCCTTTTGGCAAAGGATTGAGACTGTTGACTTCATCCATGAAGACAGCTGCCAAGTGTTTTCTTACCTTGTGACTGTTAATCGCATGTGGTGAGGAAAGGAATGACGGGTGACGTTGTTTTTATGGGTATAAATTCTGGTGAAAGTTTGACATCCTTAGGATCCTAAACTTTTTCAAGAAGAGCTAATAAAACAGGCTCACGGGATTACTTCTTACTTGATATTTAAGTGACTGTTGGGCTAAAGACTTTGTGGTGTGGTTGAAGAAGCATGAACTTGGGAGTCTAGAGCAGGAGTTGGCAAAGGATGGCCCATGGGCCAACCCCAGCCTGCTACCTATTTTTGGTACCACTCACAAGTCAAAAATGGTTTTACATTTTTAAATGGTTGAAAAAAATCGAAAGAATTTAGTGACCTGTGAACATGAAATGAAGTTCAAACTGCAGAGTTGATAAATTCAGTTTCTTTGGAAGCAGCCACGCCCACTCGTTTTTCCATCATCCAGGCCTGTCTGCCCTACAGCGGCGGAGCCTGTGGCTGTGACAGAGACCTGCCTATGGCTCCCAAAGCCTAACTACTTTGTGTCCAGCCCTCTAAGTGAAGGTTGGCTGCCCCCTGGCCTACAGAATATCAAATGGTGAGGTGTCATCTCTGAGGTTCAAGTTCTGTGACTTTGGAACTGAATAATGTGGCTCATTGTGCAACTGTGGTGAATTGCTTTGGTACCATGATTTTTTAAAGTCAGTTATAAATATGAAAGAGATCCAAGACACATATTTATTCTGCCTTACAATATTTTGTTTCCTTATAAAAACAATTTACCATTTTATTGGGGTTTAGAATAATACATATTATTTAAAATCATCATGTTTAAAATGTTATCATGTATTTATCATTTTTAAGAACAGTTGCTATTATGTCAAAAATCTACTGGACTCTTGTCAAAACCAGGACTTAAGCAGGTCCAGTACTTTGGTGCTGGAACTATGCACACTGAAATTTGAAGAAAAGACAAAAAACAAACATCTATTAGGTGTTTTGTTATTACTATTATTTTTTACCCTGCATTGAGTTCAGGACCAAGTATGTCTAATAAACAAATACTATGTCCAAATTCTCAGTTGCATAGTGAAGAGGGATCTGAGGGAGACTTCTTCAAGGACAGACACCTGCTATGTCCTGAAAGGCATGAGGGATTTGGGAACGTAAGCAAGAAGGTGAGCATCAGCATATGTAGTCATAGAACAGGAGAATGACAATGACAGCAAGACACAGATGACAAATACTTGGGCTGAGTTACCGTAGCTGAGATCCCCAACTTCTTCCTGAGAAGGAGTAATTTTTTATTCCCTTTCTGATGTGTGACTTCATATGTTTCTGGAGTGTGCATGGTTTGGGGTGGGGCACTGCCAGGGACCAAGGTTGTGACACTCTTGTCACTGAGGTAAGCAGACTGGAATTTGAGCTGTGGGGGTGGAGAGTGTCAATGTTAGAAGCCAGTATTTACTTAGAAATTACTAGGTACCAGTCTCTATTCATATATTACCTCATTAATCCTCTGAACAGCCCTTTTAGTCAGTACTATTATTATTTCCATTTTATACCAAGGAAACTGAGGCACAGGGAGATTAAATACTTTGCCCAGGGTCACTGAGTATTGAGTGATCATGTCAGAATGGGCTAGGTCATTGCAAGGTAAAAATCCTCATGATTTAGTGACTTAGAATAGAGGTTTAACTCTCTTATGCTTTGCTTCTGGTCTATGTTGGTTGGGCCAGGGAATAGGCTAGGCTCACCCATCTGGGGCATCACCAGCTTCAGAGACAGGGAGAAAAGAAGTGGCGAATAATGCTCCAGGCCCAGAGCAGAGCATCACAGACTTGAATGTGAATTGCCTGGGGAACTTATTAAATGCATGTTATGATTTGGGAGGCCTGGGATGGATCTGAGATTCTGCATTTTTAGCAAGCTTCTCACTAATTTTTATACTCCTGGACCATGGACCACTCTGCAGTCCAGAAGACTTGCTGACTTTTGCCTAGAAATGGCATCATTTCTGCTTACCAAAGAGTTAAAGTAAATTACAGAGCCATGCCCATCTTCAAGGTGGCAGGGAATGTAATCCACCATCTACCCCAGAAGGAGGAAGGGGATTGGAATATATGGAAACAGCTCCAGTGAAGACAGCGACAAATGTGAAGCTGGGATTTGAATTCAGGCAGAATGTCCCTCCACACAGAGGTGCTGGTCCCTTCCCCGTGAGAGAGGGCAGCATTGTGGCACCTGCCCACTTGGCTGGAAGCCCATTGGGGTCACCCTCAAGACTGACCAGTGCAGTTCATTTGTGTGACATTGTTGCAGCATGGTGTCAAAGGCAGCCGTCCTCAATATAGCCTTGCAACTCTGAAATGTTTCAACTCATTTTTTCTTCATAACTTGCTGACATCTATGAATTATTTCTTTTTGTTCAAAGCATGCCTTCGAATAGATTCAAGTCTTTCCCCATGACGCTGCCTCTCTTCTAATATTCTGCCATACTTTCCTGTTTTGGAGAAGGGGTGAGGTTACAGCCAACATTCGGCGAGCTGGGCGGGACCCTGGGAACGCCCGTGGGCGTGTGCCCTCACAGGCACACATCACTCATCACGAGGGTTTGCTGCAGAGTGCTGCAGCTGCTGGTCTGGAAGGGCCCCGGGCGCGCAGTCAGCACAGCAAACCTGGTTTCCAGCTTTTCTGAGCCTGCGGCCTGTACCCAGTCTGGAAACTTCTGATGTGGCCATAAATGACCAAGAATTGTGGGAGCAAGGGGTGGTTTCAGCCTTTAAAGAGAGAGAAGTGGACAGGGTTACTCAGAGCTCAGCACTGAGCAATCCTCACTCCTCCTTTGACTGGCCCCCAGTGCCCACAGGAGGCCCTGCTGTCAGGCCACTGGCTGGTGTGCAGGTGAACTAACTACTTGGTTTAAGCCAGGCCCCTGGCTACCATCTGGAAAACCTGATCTGCAAATGGTACTTGGAATGAAATAAAATTTTTCTTTCTCCCTTAAAAAAATTCCTCCCTAAAGGGAGCTAGAGGCACCTTCAGGTTTACATGAGAATTGGGAGATAAGAGGGCAGAAGCTACCAATGGCACTAACTAAGCCAGTTGGCGGTGTAGCCAAACACAAGGGAGAAAAGGCGTCTTGTCAGCTTTCGTTGGACAAGTCAAGGTTGCTGTGTTGGAAATGCCTTCATTCTGTGCACCTGCTCGGTCATTAATCATGGGCGGAGCTGGAGAAACCGAATGTCCTCCAGAGACACTTTTGTCCTGAAATGCTCGTAGTTCAACAAAAAAATGTTAATAGTTAAGGGGGAATAATAAAGCAAAGTGTTGCTATTTTCATTAATTATGTAGACAGAAACCTACAGTATGATTTATAAAAATTCATGGAAGTGAATTCTACTCTTTGATCATTCTAATCCTAACCCTGGAAGGAATTGCCAACGATCCCTCCGGCTACTAGTGCCCTTTGGAAGAAGACCCATCGTGCCACCAGGTAATCCTCATTTCACATGAAGTGCTCTCGGCTTTTTAATCTAGCCAGCGCTGGCATTGATAGGAAGTCATTTCTTTCCATGGCACTTCTACACTGGAAGCCTAAGTAAAGGATGTCACCATCCTGATTCAAACCCCAAGCAATTTCAGGAAAGATGAAATAACTTCTTGACCTGAGAGGAAACCCATTTTTGTAGTGAGTCGCTACCCTGGCGGGGTGCCAACGGGTGCCCGGACTCCGCCTTCCTTTGCGGACTTCCTCCTCAGGTAAACTCCACGCTCAGCTCCGTGCTCTCTCATTCTAAGCACATTGCATCAACGTCATTAACCTCAAGCATTATCTTACTCTTCCCTTCAAAGTCCTGCAATCTCCATGAAATGTTTTCCAACTACTCTAGCCCACAGTGATCGTTTTCTTTAAACGCTTACTTAGTGTCACACAGTTTAACACTCAATCGGCCCCTAATTATAGTAATTAGATGGTAAGCTCCTCCAAAGCCAGGACTGAGCCTCATGCTAGGCCCAGGGGTGGTTTAGGTGAATGCCTGCTGAGTGATGGATCTGAGCTCTGGATGGTTTCCAGTCAACAGGACAAAACAGTGAATTAGCACCAGCCCGAGAAGTCTATCCCAGCCGACTGAGCAGGGCCTCCGATTACTTGTGTCCTCGTGAAGGTCACCACTGCTAGAGGGCTGTAGGCAGCCAAGGTCGGGCGACTCAGACTCCCAAGGTCATCCTCCGGCTCATCTCTTCTCACTTGGAAACTTGCATTTTGAACTCGGTGTGCCATTTCCCATTTCAGAAGTCAGGAGGAGCAAGCAGTAGCAAGGCAGAGAGGGAGAGATTTTCTATCTGCTTTGCTGGAACCTCTAACTTTCCTGTGGAGGCATAACAAACAGAAAGGAGGACACGTCGCATAGCGAAGAGCAAATATTGTGCTGTGTGGAGATGGATTTATATAACTTTCTTGCTAGGCTAGTCCAGAGGCTGGATTCATGTTTTAATCATATTCTCCTGAGAGGAAAAGGCAGCTGGTGAAATTGTTGGAGGTGACATGCCAATCTACATAGAAACCGAGTGTGGTTTGGAGACCACCACGGAAATAATAACTTCAGTCATTAAGTGGAGAAAGAAAGAAGGAAAGAAACCAGATAAGTTTTCCAGGATCAAGAAGTTATTTTTATTATAAACTAACCTTAGGGAGACCATTGGCTTTATTATTATTTTAACATTTAAATTCAGATACTGACGGTTTTATCTTTTTCACCGTTGATTACCCTTGGCAAGAGTGGAGCTAGTCGAGAGGGCAACAGAACATCCTCATGTTTTTATTTTTAAGTTGCATTTTAATTATGTGCATAAGCTCAGTTGTGCAGGCAGAACATGGTCAGGAGCACCCAGTGACACAGTTCAGGCCTTGAGGTACGATTTCTCTCTCCCTTGAACTTGGCTTTCCAAGGCCTGAATTCTTACAGTTGGTAAAACTTGACTGGCATCATGAAAGTGGAAGAAAGAGGTCTCTCTCTCTCCACCCACCCGCCCCTGTTTTGTTTTCTTGCACACCTGGATAACACCAAATCTTTACAACAGTTTATAGCTGACATTAGCAATAAGGATCTGGAATATAATACGTTGGGCTCTGAGAAATGCTATCTTTTGCTTGGACATAAATTGATGTTTAGATTATTACTGGAAATTTGTTTGTGCTTCTGGATTTTGTGGGATTAAGGCTGATGCTATATTATTCTCGTGCGTTTTGTTGACTCTTGGGTACTTGAGAAAAGAGGGGAAAGAGTGTCAGGGTTGAAATAATCAAATTTTGGAGGTGCTCAAGCTCTACTGCAGTTGTACTGACTGGCAGATGGCCCAGGGTGCAGCTGATGACAAAGGATCCCTATTTCCACCCAAAGGTCCAAATACCATCTCTTCTGCCTGTAACTGGGTCAGTAAAAGGAAATTTTTATGGGCAGAAACTTGGGCTGAAATTTCTCTGTGGCAACAGCAGATTGAATTGATAATGGGAGAAAGTTTGTGTTGTTAACTTTTATAAGGTGGTAGTAATTTCAGGGACTTTATAGCGGTGGCAACTTATTTGGGCCATATTTTTACCTGATGCTCAGTATTTGCTCTGCTTTGTCAGACAGCACAGCCGAGCTGGATCCAGGAGAAAGAGGATTGGAGCAGACTGTGGACCCGGCACCCGGCTACTGTAATTAACATCCTGACCTGTTGCCGCAGCTTGTGGGGACCACGACAGAGAACCATTTATAAAGGCCCCCAGGGGTTGGAACAGCCACCTCTTTGAGACCAGGAAGATACTGATGGAGCAAGGAGAGGGTAGGAGAGCACAGAGAGGAAGTGGCTCCAGGAAGGAGAGTATGAGAGTTTTTTCATTTTTTTTAACTTCTTTCTTGATCTTTCCTGAGCAAGACAGCAACCCTTGGGGTAGACTGTGGCCTTGATGGTTAATTTCACTGGATTAATAAGAGCGATAGCCAAAAAAGGAAGAATGGTAATGTTTAAGGTGGCAACAGCCACTTCTCTATTAGTGCCGTTGGTTGCTTAGGCGAAGGACATTTGGTGTGTCTCTGTGCTAACGGACAGAACTGGTGTTGGAAGCCAGTTTGAACTCATGGGAGCAGCTGAGAAGCGTCACTCTTGGCCTGTGTCCAAACCCTGTTCTTCCTTTTGATGGGTGTGTCTTTTCCTTACATTGCGGTGTAAAATCTGACATTTGGGATTTTTTTTTTTTACTGATCTCAAATCCTTTTATTTTTACTTTTTAAAAATAATTTTGTTAAATTTATTTGGGGGTTATTGGTTGACAAGGTCATGGAGGATTCAAGTGTACTTTTCAGTGATATTAGACCTGCACATGGCACTGTGTGTTCATCACCTAAAGTCACACCATCTTCTGTCACCATATACTGGGTCACCCCCAACCTCCACTCCCCAGCCCTCTTCCCTCTGGTGGTTTGTCTGTCTGTATCCACATTGCTGTCTGTATCCACGTGTTTCAGTTTTATATCCCCAAAATGAGTGAAGTCATACGGTTCTTAGCTTTTTTTGACTGACTTAAGTGAGATCCAGTTTTTAATCTATACTTAGGGTAGATACAGGTAGTTCAATACTAATGGGCTGTTTTGAATCAAGGCACATTAGGCTCACCATGCATAGACGGTGGTATTCCCTATAATCAAGCGTCATTAGAAATGTAGCTGACAGAACACAGACTCATTCACTATAGTAACTATTACTCGCTAATATTTATTGACTGTTTATGGTGCACCAGGCATAGCTCTAAAGGCTGTGCAGACATTATATACCCCTGGTAATGACCTTAGAGGGTTACAGTCTTTTTCCCCACTTAAGTGAGTTCATAGAGTTAGTCTTTAGCTTGCTAAAGATCACAGGGCTGGTAAGGGGCAGAATCAGGATTGAATTCTAGAGTTCACATTCTTCAACCATTATACTATTTCAAGAAGATTACCCAAATAGGAAAAGAATACAAAAGATGGTGACTGTTGTTCCCTGCCACGCCCTCTGCTGGGACAAAACCCTAAAACTGGGGTGTACCCATGAAGCTGGCCTTTGGTTTCATTTCCTCTCAGTACTTCATGAGTGTCTTTTTTTTTACTTTGTGTGTGGGTTTTTTGTTTATTTGTTTGTTTTTAAATTTTAACAAAGTAAATCTAGAAACAAATAAGTGTTATGAGAACAGATCCCAGGATACTTACAGACTTAAAAAATAAAATTGGACCATCATCTTGGTTCTTTACAAACACTGGAAATAAAATTTCCTAATTTTGTAAAAAAAAACTTTCAGTGAGACAGGCCTGGTTCAGGATCCACAGATGAACTGAATTGTCAGTACCTTGGCATGTTCTGTAATTGGTTCTCTGAAAGGACAGCACATGTTATCGTTGTGGTTGTTACTGTTATCATTAGGTACTGACACATACTAAATGTATCAGTCATCCATTGCCACAGCAACAATGCCTAACGAAAGCCCCCAAGCCCCCAATGACATGTAAAAATAACTATTGCTTGCACATCTTGGGTGTTTGGCCCAGCAGATCTGTCAATTGTGGTCAGACTGGCTCACCATGCACAGGGTTTGGCTCACTGGAGACTAAACTAGCCTGGCCTTGGTTGAGATGAATGGGGAGATTCAGCTCCTACATTTTTCTCTCATCCTCCAATAGACTGGGCCAGGAGTATTTTGTTGACAATTGCAGGGCTGCAAATTCTGATCATAAGCACTGTACAAGCTTAAGTGTGTAAGCCCGTTTCAACCTTCTGCTTGCAACATGTGTGTTAATATCCATTGGTCAAAGCAAGCCTCATAGCCAGGTATAAGGATGTGGAATTATGCACCTATTCCTTGGAAGAGCCCTGGAAAGCAGCAGTAAAAGGTATAGATACAGGGAATGGTACACAACTGGACCCATTTTTGTAATTTATTACATATTCTCATTTTACAGAGGGAGAAACTGGGACTTGGTAAGTGGCGTGCCTAGGATCACATAGCTATTAAGTGACAGAGCTGGAGTTTGAACCTGGGTTTGTCTTTTCTCAGAGCTGGAGTTCTTAATGATGTGCTATAAACGCAAGATTTAGAAACTGGCTCTGCCTCCAACTGCTTTCCAGATCTGAGCCATCTTGTAACTCCCTTTTTATACTTTACCAACGAGGACAGAATGCAGCTGTTGATATTGTGCAATGAAAATGCTCTGAGGAGTAATTAATGTTAGCAAATTCTCTTTAAAAGTGCTAGGTATTATGATCAAAGAAATATACAGGCTTTTAAATCACTGCTTGACCTCATTTTACATTCTGTAGTTTTTCAAATCTCTCTCACCTGCCATGGTTTAAAAATGTACTGAATATAAAATCTTTTCATATTCTCAGTTCTTTCCACTCCAATTATCCCAGCAGTGCCCCATTATATTTCATTAGCAGTAACTATAAATGAAAACAATACCCTATACAAATTGCTTTTTAAAAAATGACAGTAACATCTTTAAGACTGTCCACAAAGTTGTACATTTTGACAACTGAGAAATGTTAACTCTAAGCTCATAAAATTTAGTATTTATATCAAGTGATTCAACAGCTGTATCCTGGTCTGGTTTTGCACCGTTACCAGCTACCACTGTTGTTATTCCTTTTATTGAGTCCATTTCATGGCTTATGTTTTGAAGAAAGTTGAAAAGTTTTATATACTTTTGTTGACCCTAGAAGCAAAACAGCAGGACACATTCAGATATACTGCTTGCCGAAATGCATTCCTAAAGAAGAAATTTTATGGCGTAGCCTTTGACTCTAGGCCCTCTGGTCCTGTTCTGGACCTTATACGATATGACAGAGACAACTTCTGCTTTTCAGGAAAAGCACTGAGGACCATTAAGGACTCGCCAGCATCTTTGTGGATGCCCTATGGGTCCATAACAATGTTGGAAACCACCTTAAAAGTATGGGATTAAGGAGACTATGAAGAAGAAAGGGGAGAGGTGATACTGTGAAGATGTGGGGACCTAGACTCTGAAAGAACAAGGAAGACCAAGGCTGATCAGTTTCAATCAATACACAAATGATTGGGGGAGACTGGGAAATTAAGCATTTGGGGGACTTGACTATATGCTGTATTTCCTCATCTTAGCACATAGCACATGCATGGTGCTCCCCTGTCCTCCCTAGAGACCATAAACTCAGTGAAGATAGAAACTATATATATCTTGAGTGATGTTATCATCACAGGATAGTCCAAGGCATTGCACTTAGCATGTGCTGTGTAAATATTTGTTAATCAAATGTCCCTGAACCAGCTAGTACTTCTCTTTTCCTCTAGCAAAAACTCAGAAGCTGCCTTTATCTTGTGCAAGAAAGGAATAACTTATGAGTTAGATGTAATGTAGGAATTAAATAAAATATGGCGCTGGCATTTCATTGTGTCCTGAAGGAAACGTTTCTTGTTGTGGTGTAGAGGGAAGAGGGAACATACTATAAGTTGGGGACCTGTCTTCTTGTTGTAGGTCTGGTTTTGATCTTGGTCACATGACCCAACAATGGCTTACCCTGTGTGCAAGAGGAATAACAAATGATGTGTTATATTTGAAAATACTCCAGAAATAAAGTACCAAATTAACACTAGGTACTGATATTGTATAAGACACAGTTGAAGTGAGAAGACGAACTTCAGATACAGGAGCCAGGGCAAGTGACATGTTTTCTGTCTTTCTCATCTGGTGCACAACTCCAGTGCCTACCGTAGTGCATGGTTGTAGTTGGCACTTGGATGTGTTTATGGAATTATCAAAGGATCCTAAACTGCAGCATAGAATCACAAAGATGCTCTCAGACAGTTGTTCTTGTTTATAGATGAAGATTTTCATGTGATTATTATCATGCAGTTGAATTGTTAAAAGTTTGCTTAAGATACGTAGAGTCTTACGGCAGTTTCTTCCCTCAAGAAACTTCCTATTGTTGGTTCATCTCTTCTGTCTTCATATTAAAAGTAATAAAAGGCAATAAGAGAGTCCTATTTAAGTTATTTGCATATAGGTAGAAACATTTATTTTGGACCACTTAAGAAGGGTGGGTTCCAGAAAAAAAGGAAACATAGAAGAGCCCCATCCAGGAAGTCCTGACCCTTTATCTCCCAAGGTCAAGGTGGAACTGAGTCACAGGCTCAGCAGAGCCCTACAGACAGAATGGTTTATCGCCACACATTTTCTCCTTCTGTCACTCTATGCAACAATTGTATTCAAGGGAGAGAGTCCAGTTGGCGTGACAAAGGTACGTCCCCCCTCGCTGGCCAAGAAAGAGCAGTTGGCAAGGTTGCAAGGAGTGGTACTGTCATAGTCTCAAAGCAGTGTGGGTACACGTCAGATATGCGATGGGTCTCATTGACAGTTTTGCAAGATTTCAGAGAAAGGAGGTTCTGGTGAGACTTCACAGATGAAAAGGAGCTCAAGCTGGACCTTTCAGGATGGGTAGGACTGAGATGAATGAAGTAGAGGGAAGATTTCAGGTAAGCCCTTAGGAGGAGCAAAGGTTTAGAGTTAGGACCGAGACCAGTGTGTTCGCCAAAGTCAGATGTATCAGAGACAGAGATGTTAGTAAAAGGTCCTTGGATCTGCTTCAGTAGAGAAGTCAGGATAGATGCCAGGTTTCAAGGATAAGCCAATGGTTCAGGCTGGTAAACTGTTAGTGGAGCACTAACTAAATAACAAATATTCAGGGGAAGCACAAGGAAGCCTGTGTATTTTTGAAAGACAAAGAGAAGAATAAATGACCATTGGAAGAATAAGACTGAGATCCCAAGTAAAGGGCTGAGTCTTGAAGAAAGAGTGAGTTTGTTCAGAGGCTGGAGAAGTAATGGGGTTAATAAGGGTGGTGATATCAGCATAGTTATTAGAGGACACATTCTAAATATACCAGATCTTAGCAACACAAAGTAGAAGCTACTGTTGAATGAACGGGGGCACTGTTGAAAGAGGACTCAAAGATAAAGATGCTTTGGAAAACCCAGTGTGGTCAGAGTGCTCAGGAATCAACCAGGGGTCAGCGAAAGATTACAAAACAACCTCTCTGCCCTGGTTAAAATTAGCATGAATTTGAGTTGTGTGTCCAAACAACTGGATGGAAACTCTTTTTTTGGTGAATATTTAAAAACTAGGGTTTCTCAAACTTTGGAGTTGACTTTAAAGATAAGAAGAATTTATACAGGAATTCAATGTTTGTTCCTAGACTTAAAGGATTATTGGAACTATTTGGAAGACAGCAGATTGGCATATTTTGTTTGGGATGGTTTGCATCCCTCATCCAGATATGGAGCAGTTGCCACAGAAGTCTCTTGATCTTATATCCTTTTCATAAAATAAATGTATTACTAGAAACATCAGACACTTCAGTGTTTGACTTAGCACTGAAATAACACTGAGTAGAGTATCTTTAGCCATTTCAACCTTCTTCTGTGCTCGCCCGTTATTTATGCTGGAGTTATCTCAAAAATGGGTTGAAGGAGAAAGCACGAATCTACAAGCAATGCCTAACCTCAAATATTGGTCTATGTCATCACATTTAAGTAGTTCAGGATCTGTTTAGAACAGACAAGCCAGGGTTTGGCTTCTCTTTATGTCTTTGAAAGAGTCAACGTTTAAAGCTTATTAGTGAGCCAGATTCTGTCTATGCCTAAGTCACCCACTGGTGGCCCTTTCTGTCCGCTTGAGGCAATGCACAAACAATTGCTGTATATCATACATCTGCTTCTGCAAAATGAAAAGGAGACCAAGTTCTCCTTGCTCCATAAAAGGTCTGTGAATCATGTTTTAAGAAAAAGCAATTGCTTATTATGTATTTGTTTTGTAAGTTTAAAATCCCATGTATTGGCTTTACTTACCAAGAAATGCATCAGAAGTTTAGAAACATAGTCTGTGGAGTATCTACCTGGCCTTAGAGGGGCTGTGTAGGGCACAGTGTGTAATTGCTCACAAGGAATAGCCTAGTCATTCATATGGCTCATTGTGACAACCATAATACCAACTGCTAATTCTCTGCAAATATTGTCTATTGAATAAGATGGTCATAATGTAGATAGTAATAGAGATAATCATAATCGTATGAAGTAGGTATATGACTCATTTTATACATGAGCAAACTGAAGCTTAGGAAGATGAAGTAGCCAGTCTGGCATCACACGACAGTGAGTAGCAAGGCCAGAGTTGACCTACAGCCAGGTGGCTCCAAAGCCCAAGCTTGTACGACACAGGATCACTCATTAGCTTAGTGGATTCTCCTGTATGAGACGTTAGGCTACGTTGTTCTCGAGAAGCTTTGTATCTTACTTGTTTGACTTTACTATTCTTAAATTAAAACTGTTTTCACTTTTCATTTTAAGTCAATTATAAACTTAAAAATATTGTACAAAGAGTATGAACAATTCCCGTGTACCCAGACTCCTCACATGTTAATCTTATATAACTACAGTGCAATGATCAAAATTGGGAAATGAACCTAGATTAATCTATATCATTTCTATGACATCGTCTGGAGACCTTTTTCAAATTTCACTGGCTTTCCCACCAATGTCCAGGGTCTAAACCAGGATGACATGTTGTGTTTTGTCGTCATGTCTCCTGGGTACCTTTCAGGGCCAGCCCTGTGCCCTGGTGACCCTGAGGGCGAGTGCCTCTTCAAATGCTGCCTCGTTCCAGTCCCTCCCGCAGAGAACAGGCCCTCGGCCTTTCTTGGACTTTCATGACAATAGCGCCTCAAAAAGGTACTGGCTCGTGATGTTTGCAGAATTTTTACTCCATTTGGGCTTGTGAGATATTTTCTCACGCATATATTTGGGCTGTTCCCTTTTGGTAACAGTACTATGAAAGTTAACTGTGTCCCCAGCACATCATTCCAAGGAGCTCGTGACGTTGACCTGTGCCCTCACTGGTGATACTAACTTTGATCATTTGGATCAGGTAGTATCTGCTAGACTTCTCTGTAAATCAACTATTTTTTAAATTCATAAATATTGTGTCGGAGCTCTAGTTTGAGACTGTGTAAGTATACTGTTTCTCATAATACTTTTGCACTAATTTTTATCATTTATTGACAGTTCTTTTCTGAAACAGTTATACTATAGTAATTGAAAAAGTAACATTCTTTTTCCATCTTTAATTCTACATTTGTTAGTTTTACTGTAAGAAAGAGCTTTCTCTTCTTCCCTGTTTACTTATTTAGTCAATTATTTATTTACATCACTATGGACTCTTAGATTCTTATTATATTCTGTGAGTCACGATCGATTTCTATCATTATTTATTTTGCTTGTTCAGATTGTCCTGTATTTGGCCAAAAAGAAGCCCGTCAAGTTGGCTCCTGAGTCCTTTTGACATGTTGCCATCCTTCTGTTTTAAAGCACTTACTTCCTGGCACCATGGGATGCTGCAGACTCATCTTGTACTTTCCGGGTCTAGCCATGGCGTGAACCATTTCTCCAAGGAGCCCCGGCTCCTTTTACTGGACAGTGGTATCCAGAAACCAAGTTCTTGGCACTGAGGGCACTTACTGCTACTGGAGTGTCATTGCTTCTAGTTTTCCGCAATGGAGAGAGCTAGGAATATGTGTGAGTATACACATACTTCTATTCATTAGTTTTCATATAGTGATGTTTATTTGTGTGTTTGTTTTCTCTGCTGGTCATCAATTCATTGCTCCTTATCTCCAAATTTACCCATCTTTGCCTACTCTGCAATGATGGAGCTGGAACATTTATGTGTTTCTCCTTGGTAGCAAGCACAATGCCGTAATGGGCACTGCAGGGACATTGTAGGAGAGAGGGCTTCTCTTCCTGGCTCTGGTACCCAGCTGTTTGATCTCCCCACTCTTACCACACAGCTGCCAATGGGTGTGTGGGAAAATCGGTGCTGCTCCATCTTAGCTGCTGGTCCAGCCCACACAGTCCCTTCTTGAGCTCACAGCCCTGGCCCTGCCCAGTAACCACCTTACTGCCCCCTCCCAGCATGGACCCTACACCCTCTGGGGCTCGTGCTGCTCTGTGGGGGAGCAGCCTCCCAATGTCCCAACTTCTTTTGCATGCCTGTCTGCTAGACTTGTCTACTCGGACCCCAGGGGCATGCTTTTGGCTTGCTGGGCCTGGCTGATCGTCCCTCCTGCCAGCGTCAGAGTTCCTGCACCGCAGAAGGGTATTTTCTGCTTGGCTGGTAGCTATGGAACTGAGGCAACCTACTAGTTTTTAGTGTTCACGGCTGTCTCCACCTACTATCTCCTCTTCAGTGAGGCCCGAATGTGATTCTTGGGGATGCTCCTTCCAAGGTCGTTCCCTCCTTAGGTGTTCTTTATTTCTGCCCTGGAGTATTCTTTAGAGTTCTCTTTAACCGTTACTGTTATTCCTATGTCAGAGTTCATGTTAAGTTTCCTTGTTCAGATCACTGTGTAATATCTGCCTCCTGACTGGCCCCTGGCTGAAAAAATATATTTTATTTTGGATTGTTTTTCCCGTCTTTGTTGATTTTATTTACAGTCTCTATGTACTTTGTCAGAGTGAATCACTAGCGTGGTTTCCAAAAGTCAGGACTCTGTCAGAAGGCTTACTCTGAAAAGCCACTCTCTTCCCCCGACATCCATATTCTATCCCGTTCGCATTTCCCCACATTCCCGGCCCGTTCCCACTCACTTCCCGTGTCCAACTTACTTGTTTCTAGTTTGTTCTTCCTCTATTTTTAAACTACTGAGTATATACATGCATAGCTTCCTATTTCCTTTTTCACAAAGGGTAACACCTTATTTATATTCATTTACACTTTACTTTTTCACTTAACAATATATCCTAGTGAGTTCACCATAACCATTTATGGAAATCTTTATCATTCTTTTTTACAGTGGCATCGTCTAGATGCACTATAGTTTATTCAGCCATTTTAAAAGTGCATGTATAGTCATAAATCATGATCTGTTTTCTCAGAATAGATGATGATCTATTCCGAGAAATGCATCCTGGGCAATTTCATTACTGGGCAGACATTGCAGCGTGCACTCATACAGACCTGGGTGGCATAGCCAATTGCTCCCAGGCTCTGGTCTGCACAGCATGCTACTGTACTGAGTACTGTAGGCAACCGTGATACAGTGGTGTTTGTATCTAAACATATAAAAACAGTAACAGGTTTGGTAAAAATACTGTTTGAAAGACATAAACGGTACACCTGTACAAGGCGTGAGTGGAGAAGGCAGGATGGGAGGCCGCTCTGGGCAGGTCAGGGAGTGGCTGCTGAGCCACCGTGAGGACCTGATGGTTGTGTGCACTGCTGTGGACTCTGTGACCTCCACACACTTAAGCTACGCTAAGTTCATAAAATACTTTACTCAATAATAACAGCTTACTGTCACTTTGTTACTTTATGAACTTTTTAATTTAAAAAACCTTTCAACTCTTTCGTAATAACGCTGAAAATGCAAACACAAAATTGTGCATCTCTCCAAAAACATTTTCTTTCTCTATAGCCTTATTCTCTAAGCTTTTTTTCCTATTTTTAAACTTTCCTGGGCAGAGCTAAGACACAATAGCCTAGACCTACCCAGGGTCTAGATCGTCACTGTCACTGTCTTCCTCCTCCTCATCTGCAGGAACATGGGACTGTCACCTCTGTGCTGACAATGACTTCTCCTGGAACACCTCCTGAAGGACCTCCCTGAGGCCCTCCTTGAAGAGGTGTCATCAGAAATATGATCACAGTGGTTTTCTTGGTTTGTTTGTTTTCTTTTTCACCCTAGATTTGCTTGTTACCAGGTAATGCCCATGAACGTGCCTCTCTATTAATGAAAACATTTTGGTGTTGGGGGTAAGAATAGTATGGGAAATACAGAATCCAAAGAACTTGAGACACATGGTCATGAACTAAAGGGGGGAATGGTAGGGGTGGGGGTGTGGGTGGAGGGGAATGAAGGGGGGGGAATAAAACAACTGTAATGGCATAATTAATAAAAAACAAACAAAAATAACTTAAAAAATGTTTTTAAAATTTACTTTTTAGAGAGAGGGGAAGGAGGGGAAAAGGGAGGGAGAGAAACATCGATGTGAGAGAGAAACATGGATTGGTTGTGCCCCGATGGGGAACCAAACACACAGCCCAGGTGTGGGCCCCGGTGGGGAATTGAACCAGCGGACCTTTCATTTCACAGAAGATGCCCAGCCAACCGAGCCACATCAGTGAAGCCCATTTCCAGACTTTCTAAGGAGCTTGTATCGGTCCTCAAAATTTTTCTGTTAAGCCCTTCAACTGTAAATTTTCTTGGAGGCTCTTTTTTTTTCTTCTCTGATTTTCTTTTTCTCCTGCTTTGTCCCAGGTAGGTGTTCCTGTTCCGGTTCCAACAACCTCTCACTCGTCAGTCCTCAGGAACCACTTCCAGTTGCTCTTCAGGGCCATTCATATCTGCACCAAGAATAAAGTTGTTTGCTGCCTTAACCACGGCATTGTAGATTTTGCAACCTCTTCATTCTGGGAAAATCCTCTGAAGTCATGGGTGCAGCTTCTGAGTGTTTCAGGTGCCAGTCAGAGACTTCTTGGTGACACCACCAGGCAAGGCTTTGGGTGTGGTCACAGACATTGTAATCCTTTCAGAATCGCATCTGTGTTTTCTCAGCCTGGGCAAAGGTCCTCCTCCTATAGTAGGACTTAAAAAAGCTGCTATAACTCTTGGAGCCCTTGGTTAAGTCAAAGAGGTGGTATTTGGAAGGAGAAATACGACTCGGGTTTTGGGATGAAGATTGCCAGTAAAAGGAGGATAGTCAGAGCATTATCAACAATACGCAAAATCTTGATAGGTAGGCTATTTTCCAAATAGCCATTTCCTCCATTTCTGGGGCATAGCAATTCAGGACGGCATCTTGGAAGCGTAGCTGGGTCATCCATGACTTTTTATTGCTCTTGCAGGACCTGGCGGTGTGTGCTGATTGATATGTGTGAGAGCCCTGGCATTCTCAGGGTGCTAGGTCACAACGGGTCTCAATCTGTAGCCAGCAACACTGCCCTAAGCAAGACTGTTGCCCTGTTCTTAAAAGCATTGAAACCTGGCATTGCTTGGGCTCCTTAAGGATGAAAGTCCTTCTAGGCATCGGTTTCTAGAACAAAGAGGTTTCACCCATATTGAATATTTGCTCTGGCAGGATATTTTCTTCCACGTCAGTTTATCTAGAGTTTCCAAAAATTCCTTAGCTGCCTTCACATCAGCACTCACAGACTCACCACTCACGCTCAGTTATGCAATGAATAACAATTCTCGAATTGTTTAAATTCCACGGAGCTAGCAGTAAACGCGACACTGTAGTTGGGCCCGGCCTCTTCTTTCAACATCTTCTGCTTTGGTGGCGACCCTCACAGTGCTGGGAGGAATACGCTTCTGTGTCTGGTCTCCAATCTAGATCATCAGAAATTTCTCCACATCTGATATAGGCCCTATCTAAGTTTTGTGGCCTTCGATGAAGCCATCTTTTAACAGCTTCCACCACTTTCTTTGTGTTCTTCAAGATCATACCTATGGTGGAATGGGACACGCGTGACGAGTGAGCAGTCGGCATCCCAGATCTCCTGCCTTCGTGGTCCTTAATCCCTTTAAATTCCCTTCCTGGGCCAGTCACTGGATGTGGCCTCCTACTGGCAACACTAGCGGTGGGTTTTGTAGGCTCAGGGGCCGTGATGACCAAAATGCCACAAAATTAAATCAAGGACAAGAGAAAGTGATGTAATCAAGAGATAAGGTAAACAGGAGATGCAGGAGGCTGCTGCCCATGCAACACGGCATACTGTTGTCCGGCAAACTTTCTTGTTTTAAATCCTCACTTGCGGCTATGCGTACTGATTTTAGAGAGAGAGGAAGGGAAGTGGGGGACAGTGAGGGAGAGAGGGGAGACAGAAACATCGGTCCGTTGCCCCAACCGGGGACCAAACCTACAATCTGGGTATGTGCCCTGACCAGGAATCAAACCCACACACTTCTGGTGTATAGATGACTCTGTAACCAACTGAGCCACCTGGCCAGGGTGCACTTAACTTTCTTTCTGTGAGTAGAAATAATAGGCTCTAAAATAATAGTGAAGAGTATAGTGTAGTAAATACACTGAATGTATAACTTAGTCATTTATTGTCATTACCAAGTGCTGTGTACTGCACATACCGGGATGTGTGCTTCTTTTCATGTCTGTCCACACAGCCTCATTTACACCAGCATCACCGCAAACACATGAGCAATGCGTTGCAGTATGATCTTACAATGACAACAGCGTCACGAGGTGGCGGGAATTTTTCAGTTCCCTTATCATCTTAAGGGGCTCCCATCATATATGCAGTCCACTCTTCACTGAAACATCACTGTGTGGCTCGTGGCTGTATGTAAACCATTGCCAAACAATGTTGCAGTGAATTACCTATATGTGTGTATTTTTGTAGTTTTGAATATGTATCTTCAGGGCAGATTCCTAGAAGTGGGATTGCTCAGCTGAGACGTAAGTGCATGAATTGTTTTCCTGGTGGTTGCCGAGTTCCGCTCTCAGAGGCTGTGCCAGTCTGCACCCCTGCCCCGGCTACGCACGAGGGGGCCTGTTTTCTCCGGTTTGCCAGCGGGACACTGTCGTACTTTAGAACATTTCTGCTTACCTCAGAGGTTACAGGACTGTTCCAACTTGCACGTTAGTCATGAGTTATCCAAATATCTTTTTATATGTTTAAATGCCCTATATGTGTTTTAAAATAAATTTTCTGTTTATGTTTTCCCCATTTTTCTGTTGATTTTGGTTATTTTTCCCTCTTAAGACTTTCTAAATATCGAGGAGATTAGCCCCTTGTCTGCGGTGTAAGTTATAGACACTTTTCCCAGTGTGTCCTTTGTCTTTTGACTTTGACTGCGGTGCTCTCACCACCCATGTGTTTTTATAGGTTTATGTAGCCGCCTCTATTGATCTAGTCTCTTTTTTTCTGAGCTGTGAGTCATGGTTAGAAAGACTTTCCTTCTAACATGGCTAAAGAGGAATTCATGCATGTTTTCCTCTAGTACTTGTATATTTTAAGTGTTTCCATTCAGATTCCCAATCCAGTTAACGTTTAGTCTTGTGTGTGGGACCAGACACAGGCCTCGTCTTTTTCCAGCAGCTCCCCAGCTTTTCTGATTTTAGCCCCGGCAATCTGGGATGCTCCCTTCATCGCCCATTAAATTTCCAGATGTGCTTGGGTATCTTTGGTGGCTTTTTATTCTATCCTGTGGCTCCGTTTGCTTATTCAGTAGACAGTGCCAGACTTTTTTTCGGATGTGGAGGCTTTATAGCAGGCTTTAGAAGAGCTAGTTTACCCTCATGGGTGCTCTTTTTAATTGATTTCCTGACTATTCTAGCATGTTTATTTTTCCATGCTGTTAATAACACCCTGTTTTTGATAGTTCATATGATTCGATTATGCGGTGCCAAATTAAAGATGCAAATCTGGAGGCCGAGGGCGGGTTCCGTTTGCATTAACAGTAAATAATTCAGTGAATGGGCATCCAGGGCAGAGACCTGGATCCTGGCAGAGGACCGAGGAGCAAGTGTCAGCAGGCCAGATGCGGGGAGAAAAGTTGTCAGGGGAGGAGAGAAGCCCCAGCTGTGAATCAGATCTTGGAAGTCCCAGGTGGCTAGAGCCTCAAGTCCGAGAGGCAGAAGCAGTGGCCCGCTGCAGAACAGCACAGGAGTCACGACCTTGCACAGTGGTGGTAAAGAGGCACCAGCAGGTTTGACTTGGGAGCCCACGAGGTCTGCGTTGCAGGTGAAGTGAACTTAGATGATCCACTTGGTAGGCAGATGTTCAACTCTGCCTTCGGATAGCCACCAATGTGGCTCTAAGGTGCATTTAGTGGACCTGGAGATTATTATGCTAAGTGAAATATGCCAGTTGGTAAAAGACAAATGCCATATGATCTCACTTATATGTGGAATCCAATAAACAAAATACACTGAGAAACAAAATAGAAACAGAGGCATGGATACGTGGAACAGACGGCTATCAGAGGGGAAGGGACGGGAGGGCGGGGTGAAAGATGGTGAAGGGATTAGCCAGAGAACACAGGTGCCTGACCCTTGACTGTGGACAACAGTGTGGCGATGGCCAGGCAGGAGGGGCTGGGGGCTAGGGGCTGGGGGAGGTGGGCAAAGGGAGGGAAAGGAAGAACATCTGTAACAGTGTCTTAACCATAAAACTTAAGTTAAAAAAGAAAATAAAGCGCATTTTTGCCTGACATATTTCTGGAGTAGGTTTGGTTGTATTTTGTTCCTAGGAAATCTAAGTTCCTTCTTGCATATTTTAATAATTGGAAACTACAAGTTTAAAATGCATTTTAAACAGCCATTTCCCCTCCCCTCCCCACACATTTACCAAAATAAGCAAGGCCACCCTACAAGCCACTCTCTGATTTGCATAGCGGTGAGCACTGATGGGTTTCTCACAGTTGGGGCTATTTCAGGGTTTGCAGAGATGGTGAAGGGTTCCTTTCCTTAAATAGTCTTAAGCACGGTGCCCTTGGATGGGTGCTTCTCTGAAGCACTGTTGCTGTAGATTGAAAATATTTCAGGAAGTGAAATACTACTAATAAAATAATTTAGTCAGGTTTGAATTTTGCAGTAAGACGACATCCCTGCCCTGAGTGGCAACTTAGAACTTGTAGCCTGGCTGTTGGCCGGGGCTCCAACTTCCCTCCCATCCTGCTCCCTGGCCCCCAGGGCTCCCCCAGTCCTGCCCCCCACAGGCATTTCACTTCTTCCCTCCCACACACAAAAGCAGGACCTGAATTCCCTTTGCACCCCTCCCAAGTCTATTCTCAAAAGCGTGTGAAAGCCACATGCCACGTTTTCTTTTTCTTAAAGGAAATTCGAGGACTTAGTGTTTTAGCTCAGTGCTTGGATGTAGAATCCAGCAGGTCATACGCCCACCTGGGGACAGGACAGCGAAGCAAGCAGACTTTGTCATTCCCTCATGCCGTCTCCCGCGGCACCGGCTCACCCTGCCCCACTGCCTGGAGATGCCCACTGTCCTCAGTTCTATTTTCCATCTTGTGAACATTGCTGGCTTTGCGAGCACTGAGAGTGGCAAATTAAGTATTGAAGGGAATTAGAGGAAAGGCACAGGGAATTACTTTCTACCGAGGACCTTCTTTGTCCCAGGCAAAAAGGCCTTTAATACCTTGTTTTGCCTTCCTACCATAACTCCCTAGGAAATGGGCATTTTTATCCTCATTTTTCACTGTGTCATTAATCAGCCAGTTTTCCTCTCGCCTCTGCCTGACCCAGGCCCACGCTGCGCTATGGTGCCTTCCCATCGAGCCAGTGTCTGGGGCAGAGTTTGGTGCAAAGGAGGAGCTCGGGGCCACTGGGGTTATTTGAAGCTTAATCATGTCCTTTCAGAGATTGAAAGTCTGACCCTCAGGTAATAATTACTTTCAAAGATCCGGGCACCAGCAAGGATCGTGGGGTAGATAGACATCTTTTGGGCATTACCCTTTTCCCCCAGCCACGCAGCTTAGCAGACTGCCTGGTCTGGTCCGGAATAAGATTTCTTGGGCTTCTGATTCTGTTTCTTTTCTTTTCTGTGCCTTTGACTGAGCCTAAATTTAGAAAATCTCATAACGTCATTTGGTCTCTAGATTTTCTCAAAAGTGGTTGGTTCCCTGATGACCAAGCTTGCTCTGCCAGGGTGCACTCCGGCAGAGGCTGACCTCGGAAGCACTGCGCCTGCCCCTTCCCAGCCGAGAGCGCGGTTCCCATTTCTCTCAAGGCTTCTTCCCAGCATGGGAGGGTGCTTCTGGATGCAGCCGAATACAGAGGCCAGTGAGTATATGCACACATGCTCGACCCCACTAATCATCAGGAAAATGCCAACTAAAACGAAGGGAAGCCATTTTTTATCTGACAAATTACCTCAAATTAAAAAAGTTGGGAATATCTAAAGTCAGCATGGATGTAGGAAAACTCCCATCGGTTTTTTTAAAATATTTTATTTATTTATCTTTAGAGGGGAAGGGAAGGAGAGAGGGAGAGAAACATCAATCTATGGTTGCCTTTCCTGCGTCCCCTGCTGGGAACTGGCCTGCAGGGAACTGGTCTGCAACCCAGGCATGTGCCCTGACTGGGAATCGAACCACGATTATCTGGTTCGCAGGCCTGCGCTCAATCCACTGAGCTACACCAGCCAGGGCCCCATCGGTTTTTATCAGAGTGAAGATGGATACACATCTTTAGATGCCCAATTAAAAAAACTGATCGAAATTTGAAGTGTGCATCCCTGGCCAGGTAGCTGAGTTGGTTGGTGCATCATTCTGTACACTAAAAGGGTGCAGGCTTGATCACTATTCAGGGCACATACCTCGGTTGTGGGTTCCATCCCCGGTCCAGGCACATACGGGAGGCAACTGATCTATGTTTCTCTCTCACATTAATGTCTCTCTCTCCTTTCCTCCCTCTTTAAAATCAATAAACATATCCTCAGGTGAGGATTAACAGGATTTAAAATATGCATAATTGCTAGTTTACCTTTGGTTGTTTTCTCTTGTTTTATACTCATTTTGGAAGTTTTCTATCTTTTCCCTCAGTATTAGTCAATACTAATTCTTATTCTCTGGTTCTCCAGAGAAACGAGATACAGAGTGGGTCAAAAGCAGGTTTACATTGTGAGTACACAAAACACAGAGTGTATTCTTGTATTATTATTTAGTCATTATTGTGTTATTTTCCATCAACTGTAAACCAACTCTGGGCCCCCTGTGTGTGTGTTTATATATGGAGTGCGGGCGGGTGGTAAGGGATTTACTATAGGAATTGGCTTATATAATTATGGAGGCTAGGAAGCTCTATGATCTGTCTGTCACTTGCAAGCTGGAGAATCGGCAAAACCTGTCATGTGTAGTTCAGTCAAGTCCAAAGCCTGAGAATGAGGGGCCAGCCGGGTAAGTCCTGATCAGGGTCTGAAGACCTGAGAACCAGGGGCACTGAGGTCCGGGGGCAGCTGAATGGAGATGGGCGTCCCAGCCAAGCCAAAAGAGCAGAATCTGCCTTCCCGTTCCTTTGCTTCATGCAGGCCAGTGCCGACTGGATGACACCGTAGTGTTGGTGCCGGCCATCGCTTTACCCTTTCTATTGATTCTAATGCTGATTTCTCCCCACAGCAACCCTCCACCCCCAGCCCATACATGCCAGGAAGTAACGTTTTACCAGGTACCTGGGCATTCCTTAGACCAGCCACGTTGATGCGTAATGATTAACCATCACTCTTTCTTTCTGTTTTGTTTTTTGTGTTTAGAATCTTGTTGGCTGAAAATTGTTTCTTTGGGAGACTCTTCCAATTCTGTGTGTCCTTCACCTGCTTTCGCCTGAGCTCCTTGCCACCTTGCTTGCTTCATTAGAGAGAGGGAAGCACTTACAGCCAGGTTGTTTTTTATTGAAAAGATTTTGCTGAGAACCACCCTCCTTTGTAGAGACTGAAAATAAGTGGGAGACACAACCCCAAGGGAAAAAATAGCAGATACGGTGAGAAGCCTCAAGCACAGCTGACTCCATGTCCCTCCAGAGGGCAGGACTGAGGTCCGCTCTGAACTTCTCCTCTTCGTCTGTGGCCTGTCTGGCTCCTGGGTGTCCCCTCTGTAACTGGGACCCAGGACTGTCAGTGGCCCACTCGGTGCCTTGTGTGAGTTACAAAAAAAACAATCACCTCTGGGTTGCTTGGTGAGCGGACGCTGTCTTTGTGTGATTTAAGGGAAAAGATTGAGCTCCCAGCCTGCTCTCTGCTTACCCCCTGACCCAGGCACACTTTTCAGGGCATTGCTCTCAGGACCTGCAAAGGACGCTGGGATTGTCTTTCAGATCTGACATTTGGGAGACTGGCATTTTGCCTGAGCGCTAAGGATTTGGTTCTCAGCCTCCTTCCAGGCTTTCAAGTTTGAGGCAGCCTGTTAGGTAGTTTTGTTCGGAGAATGGTCATCCTTCTGTTTCATTGAAGACAGTTTTTTTTTTTTTCACTGTTTTAAGAGAGGGGACTAAAAAGTCTGTGCTTCTGCTACCACATTGAATTGGAATTTTAATTTTGGAAACATAGCATGATAACTTATTTGAAATTGCCTTTCATTTTACATTTCATTCTGGTGCTCACTCACTCATAGCTGGGTTGTGTTAGTCATGTGCACTCTTCTCGGAAAGAGCATGTACTTAGATTGCTAAAGCTACATGGTATTGTTCAAAAACACTTTTCTCCTTGGTTTTCGTGCCAGCAAAATGTTTCGCAGGCATCTTCCACTCTCGCACTCTCTTCGACGGGCCTTTGTCCTTCCCTGAGAGCACAGTGTCTGGGGAGGTGTGCTAAAGGGGTCAACACTTAGATCATGGGATATGTCAGCCGTTTCCAGTAAACGGCACCAAACTGCATCGCTTGGTTTCAGAATTCCAGTGGACTAGGGCGACCCTGTTAGCTCGACTCGAGGCCAGCAACAGCACTGGTGAGATGGGTTGAGTTAGGCTGCGGCTATCTGTAAGTCCACAGTGCGGGTGGAGTGCAGGGGAGAAGTAATTGCTCCATAAAGAAAGACCAGTGTGTGGAGGGCTTTGTTTTAGTTTTTGTTTCCTGCTTGTTTTTAATTTCCTTTATCCTAGGTTGTCCACTCCAACAAGGAAGAGATCCGTTTACAGTTGGCCACCTGTGAGGTGGACAAAGAGTTCAGTGTGAAAATCCAAATTAATTGGCGTCATCTTTTCATGTCCTTTATTTGGATATTTTACAGATTGTCACCCTGAGAAACTGGTCTTTTTGTAGACATCCACTAGTGAGGAGGACCCTTGAACACCTTTCTTTCCTGAAGGCTGTGCCTTTGACCTTGGAACAGTCACTGACATGTTCATGAGCCTCCTACGAGGCCGCCCCAGCAGGCCAGGATAGCGGCTCAAAACATCTTTAGATTCTGTGAACCAGACTCCAGGGCTGAACAGCAGCCTTGTTTGTAAACAGCTTCAAAAGAATACTTCTGTGTCCCCAGGGTTCTACTGAGCCATCTTTTTTTCCTGCTTTGTAACTTCGGTGGTGGTGGTGGAGGGGCCACACTCTGCTCAGGAGAGAAGGAACCTTCACATTTACGGGGTATTTTAAAGATAATATCTGGGGTTTCCAAGTTACTTTTTATGAACAGAAACCATAGAAATGTGCTCATTTATAAGGAGGGGTACAGAGAGCATAAGCGTAATGTGCACTCAAACTAAAGAAGCCGTGACAGTGCCTTAGCCTGACCAGCGCGATCCCAGACACTGCAAAAAACACCCCTCTTCAGGGGAGGAGGGTGAGCGTCTAGCGTAGGTGGAAAATGTGAAAGAATCCCTCCCCTACCCACCGCCATGCAAGGTTTTGCTGAATGCTGGAAAGAGAGCCAGGATTTCATGGCCTCAGAAAGCTCATGATCCAGGTCACTTGTGATTTGCATTGAGGTGTTGTTGACGCTCTTTCCCGCAACTATCAGCATTCCTTAGCACGGGAATCGGGAATCGAGGAGTCAGCAAGGGATCCCAGAGGCTGTTCAGGGGAGGACCAGAGAAGAGAACCAACGCCCCAGGGGATTCTGCAAAGCTGGGGAGACTCGCACGTTCCCTTGTGTGATTACACCCTTTAAACAATACAATCCGAACAGTGATTGCCACATGAAATTATAGCCTTGCCAGTCTTGCTAATATAGATCATACTTCTCTATTTGTTCGAAGCATGATGACCAAAGTAAAACTTTCTCTTGCTGTTTAAAATCAAAATAGTTTTAGAAGCAACAAGCGCTGTGCTGAGCTGTTGGCTACTGTGGGCCCCGTGTGCTTGGGCCTGGGGAGGGGGCCTGCAGATGCCCTTCCACTTCGTTTTGCATAGTGTGTCTGCATTTTGAGTTTTGTTGTGGTGTGTCTGGGTCACATATTGTGTCTGCATTTTGAGTTTTGTTGTGGTGTGTCTGGGTCACATAGTGTGTCTGCATTTCAAGTTTTGTTGTGGTGTGCCTGCCTCGCATAGTGTGTCTGCATTTTGAGTTTTGTTGTGGTGTGCCTGCCTTGCATAGTGTGTCTGCATTTTGAGTTTTGTTGTGGTGTGTCTGCCTTGCTGCCTGGGGCCCTTCTCAGTGCCGTGGATGGTCTGGCTGTGGCCTAGGAGCTTTTACTTTTTATTCCTTTGCTGTTTCCAGTCTTCTGGGAGCTTGAAAACCCTTCAGATGCTTCTCAAATTTATTAATCTAGAGTCAGGGATGCCAACAAAGGCCTGACGGGACTCACCATGATCTTTAGTGTGGGCCACATTTTTGCCTTTAGGGGGGCCTTTCCTGTCTACTTCCTGATTTCAGGCTGTTTTTGTGTAGATGAGGTTTTTTTGTATCCTGATTCGAGATAGATTAGGAATGACCATAATGCAAAGGAAGAGGGTGACTGAAAACACGGAGAGGGCAACACTGCATTGGGAGCTTGTGGTCTCCTCTAACCACATTAAGGAAGAATCCCCTCCAGTGCTTTAAGATCCAGTGACTGAGCATTAGGAGAACTGCCACGGAGTCTGGACGGTCCCGGGCTGTATACCGGAGTCACTTGGGTGTGGCTTTTCTGTGAATTGGATAGAAGGACATGTGACTTTCTGTTGCTGTCTCAAAAACTGCTCTTTCACCATGGATTTATTTCCTCCATTGTAAGTTGAAAGATTTCAGATAGAAAATAAGATTCTTTCAGCTTCACATTTTGAGGTATGTGTATGCCTATTTAAAAGCCTTTAAAATGCAGGACTCATGACTGAAGGCCAAATGGCAAACAACAGATCTAGTGTCTTTCTGAGGTCAGATGTAAGAGCAAGGCTACAGTACAAATGACCTGGGCCCCTCTCGCCAGCTCTGACTTGACAGAACAGGACAAGGTGAGGTCTGGGTGCCACTGTTCTGCATGGGAACCTTTGTACCACCATCCGTTAGGCTGCAGAAAATGGGGCAGGGCCTCTGCCGGGTCCCAGTAGCCCCCCAAATTGATGAATAAGAACAATTTTGACACACTCCTGCCTGTAGGTTCCAGCTGGTGTTTGCTATGTTGTCTGAATTTTATAATCCTCTTTCCTGTTTCAAAAATTTTAATTCTTATTCTGTATGTTCCAAGATGATCAATCTATGTTTAATACGTTTTTGCCCTTTCAGATCTTGCCATCTGTGTGCTGGTGTGTAAAGGGATAGCTCAGTCTGAAAATCTTGAGTAACTTTTGTTTTTTTAAACTGCAGAGTTCATACATTTTAAATGGGAGGAGGAAAGCAGAGAGGCATATTTCATTTTCAACATATTGTCAGAAATGAGTGAGCTTCAGTCTGGAGAGAAAATCTTGGCCATGAAATGATGACTTGATACCCATGATTCTGAACCATCACAAAGATGAGAACAGACAGCTTGGATTTTCCCCAGGGTCCTGGGCTGTTCTGGGGGATGGGAGCAGGTTTGTACTGAGAGCTGAGACTCCCCTCTCTCCCTTTCAGCTCGTTCACAGCGTGCTCACCAGACAAGGGGTCTCGGGAGGGCCACCGTGAACTCTATGTGCAATACACAGAATTCACTCTATTTTAAGTTTAATTATCATTCACGACCACATACATGCTTAAGAAATGAAGTATGCACATATTATTCGGACACTCATGGTGCAATATGCATACATGTAAAACAGTACCTGTGTGAGGTATTAGAGTCTCTTTCAGGGCTCAAAAATTACCATGTGCATATATATGGCCACTTTCTAGATCCCAGGGACACGTCTAATCGCTAGATAGTTGTTATCCATTCCCTCAAGTCCCAGGTGCTCTGAGCACTTCTGGGATTGTCCACTAGGGTCTGATTCATACACCGTATTTATGGGCTGAATTATAAGTCTACTCCACCTAAATCCCCCTTTATTTTCCTATTACATATTAGAAAGTCTAATTCCTTGCTAAGAATTGCAAGCCCCCCTCTGACTTGGCTCCTGCCACACTCTGACCTCCTGTCTTGTCACTCTGTCTCCCCCACTCTCTCCTTGTTTGCCCTGGTCTTCTTTCTGCCCCTAGCATGCCCCAGTCTCCTTTCTTTGGGACCTCTACACTTGCTGTTCCCTCTGCCTTGAATGCAAATCCTATTCTGCAAGGTTGGCTGCTTCTTGTCACTTAGGTCTCTGCCCTTGTGCCATGACCTTGGAGAGGTCTTTCCTTACTCCCTTAGTGAATGGTACTCCCTCCCCATGCCTTCGTCACATGAATGTTTTGTTTTTCTTGAAACCCATCACCCTGAACGGTTCTCTGTCCATGGACTTGCTCCTTGCTCATTGCCTGCTCAGTAAGGTTCCAAGGCTCTAAGGTTCCACAGCTGGTGTTGCCCAAGGCCCAAGGCCAGCTCCTGGAAGAGGCTCTGGCACAGAGGGCCAGCTGGGTGCACATTGGTGGACTCCATGACCATCCACGCACTGGCTGAGAAGTGAGGTGTATGTTTTCAGAGTCAGGACAACAAAAACTAAAAAAAAAAGAGGTCTAGCCTTGGCCAGTGTGGCTTTGTTGGTTGGAGCGTCATCCCATAAACCAAAAGTCTGCCGGTTGGATTCCCAGTCAGGGCACATGCCTGGGTTGTGGGTTTGGTCCCCGGCCAGGGTGTGTAGGTGTGGACCAGAGGCAGTTGATCAGTCTTTCTCTCTTGAATCGATGGATGTTTCTCTCCCTCACTTTCTATCCCTCCCTTCTCTTCTCTCTAAAATCAGTGAGTGTGCTCTAAAATGCCCTCAAGTGAGGATTAGAAGAAAAAAAGTTCTACTGAACAATTTTCTCTCCCATGCTATAATCTGTGTTTCCTGATGGGTTCCTTTTTGGGAGATGAGAAAGTAAAATCCTGTTATCCCATAGACTTTTCTGCTGCCACTTGCTTGCAACCCCTAGCCCCTGCCTCAGAACGCTCGCTGGCCACTCTCCACCGTCAGTCTCTAAAGCCTGATGCGGAACTGGGCACCCTGCAGAAGACTTTCTCATCAGCCTCTCCCTCCCTTCACACCCCGCAGCATGCCCTGGGTGCTTGTGCATTCAGATGGCATCTGAGGTGTGAATTTGCATTTGCTGACATCCTGTTCTGGAACAGTACTTTATTCTTTGGTGTGTCAGGTGGCAGAGAGGGAATAGGCAAGGGTACTCCTTAATCATAGTTTCAGGCCTTAGAAAGTGAAAGTTGATTTTTTCTTTTATAAAAATTTTCTTACTTTGTGAACTGACATAAGAAGCTGCCAGAGTCTTCTGTTATACGGGCTTATTGTGATCCTCAGATAGTGCATTGAAAGAAACAACAGAGTCACGTGGCCTACTGCCTGAGGTTTCAAACTCCCAAGGTGAGTGTGTCTTTTCAGAATGGGTTCATTCTTTCCAGTAACAACGATGTGCAATCCCATGGTCCCAGACAGAGGGACATCACCAAGGGCTCTGCTCGTATGAATGATGGGATTGGAGGACATTGGAGGTCTTCTTGGCTAACCTCCCCCTTCAGGAGAGACACAGGGAAGCCATTCAGTGCAGTAGCAGGATCAAAGAACAGAGTTAAACCATCTCGTCCTTCTCTCTGCCCTCAGGCATGAAGAAAGCTAACCCACCCTGGTCAAAATAGAGGGTTTTTACAGGATCGCCACTAGCTCTCTCTCTGGCACTCTGAAAGGCAAACGCATGGCCTGGTGGTGCGAACAGACAGCACAGGAAACCAGCTGGGAGGCCAGCCCGACAGGACGCTCAGTTCCCTTTCCCGGGCTCCAAGGCCAGCCCATTCCTGTGGTTCCCACGGAGCAGACGTGTTTGCGTGGTGCAGGGATCTCCAGGAGAAGCTGGTCATGAGGTGACGCCTCTTCCTCCCCTGGTGCCAGGGGTGAACCCCGTGACTTCTCACAGCGGGCGTTTCCCCCACGTCCCCGACCTAATTTTCTAAGCCTTAAGGTTTCATAACTCGACCTGACTCAGAGTGAGGTATTACTTAATAACATGGTGAAGGCAAGGAAACACATTTTGCCATGTTCACACCTGTGGGATTTTGAATTACAAAAAGCAGGGAAAGAGAAAGAGCAGAGGCCGGCAAAACCTTATAAATCATTTCCATTTCTCACCAGCCCTGTTTCTGATACCCGGGTATTTCTTTCTTCTACCTTTTTCTCCTCACTGCGTTCTACTGCTCAAGTACAAAACCAGCAAGGAAAAGAACCAATAGGCACAATCAAGGAAAAGCATTCACTGGGAGACAGGGTGTGAGACTTGTTCAGGTCTCCTGTGTTGGTCCTACCAAGGCCTCACTGCCCTGGGATATGCCGAGCACCGGCTGGCCGCCCCTACCTGGGCTCAGCAAGCCCCTCACCCAGGACTGATGGATCTGTGCACATCCGTGTGAGTGCGTGTGCATGTGAGCATGTGTGCATGTGTGTGCACGGTCCATGATGGGGGGGACATAAAAAATTAAAAAACTCAACCTTCAAAGAGGATGATTTAATTCAAGAGTGTTCCCACCAAAGAATTTTAATACAAAACCAGAGACAAATGCACGCTCATGGCAAAAGACGTTGCCAAGAAACGTCAAATGCTTGCACTTTTCATTCAAACTAAGAGTTAAGTCACAGTCAACAGGTTCATCAAGACTGTTAAGTAAAAATTCCTGCTGGAAGAGAATTATCTAGAGCTCCACAAGACATCCGCCAAGTGCTGTCTGTCACTGGCTTTAAGTTCCTGGTTCTGCTGATGTTGCCGTGTCCTGGGTGTCTCTCTGAACTGGTTAGAGCCCAGGTTTACACCATCTCTGTGTCCTCCATCCATGGCCGTCATTTTATCTGATCCATCTCTCGTGACTGTTTCTTCCAAACAAGACAGGGGAAGCGTCACCGGTGCCCTTGGGAGGAGGGTCTCAGATCATGGCTGTGACAACTAGATAGCAGTGCTCTGTGGCAAAGCTGAAGTTGTCTCTGCTTTGTTGAATGACAAGTCAGGTCAGGGGGGACCAGAAATGATTTTCTTTCAACTACCAGCTGTTCTGTACTTGAATGCATTTGCAGCCAGAGTACTCAGAATTACTAACATTTTAGAGCTCATTGGAAAAGTGGTTGCCTGGTTCTTTTCTAAGGCCCAACTCCTCCTGCACGTTCTCCCCAGCTCAGCCGTTGACCTGGTAGCACAGAACCCTCTGAGTTTTCCTGTTTGTGAAATGGGGTAAATGATAAGAGCCTTCAGTGTGCTTTCAGAAAGATGTGGTTTTCATAGTTATTTTGAACAATGCAGAAATGGGCCTAACTGCTTCTTCTGCCTTTCATCTGGTTAATGAGAATAGGGTTTCTTGGGGTAAGGTGGAGACTTCTGAAAGGATCCTGAGCATTATGGTCCTGACGTTGACAGGTAACGCAGGTCTGGGGTGGGATGGCTGGCTAAGCTCTACCTAAAATCAAATGCTGGGCTGGCTCATGGGGCGAGGACTCCAGACTTGGTTAGAGGCACAGCCTCTGAAGCAGGACATGTGGAGTGAACTTCCAGCCCCACCACTTAGGTATAGCCATGATCAAGTGACATCACGTCACTCTGAATCTCTATGATAAATAACATAGCTATGTTATCAGTGGGGTCACAAAAGCAGCTCCTCGTAGAATTATTGTAAAGGTTAAAGGAGCCCACCCACTTCCATTATTACTCTGGTGTATCAGGACTTAGAGCAGAGAGAAATGTGTTAATCACAGAGAGATTGGGAAGAGGAAAAGTGGAAAGAAATGCAAAAGCCGTTGGAAGAGGGCAGCCATTTTGTGTAATTAAAGTCACATTTTATTTTTACTTTACAAAAGCTCATCGGGTTTCTTTCCTATGTAGGGGTGGCAGCTCACCTTCCCTGCGACTCCTGACACATTATGCTAGAGAAAGTCAGCTTTCCCAAGGCCTGTATTTGGTCACTTTGAACTTGGTTAGACGGGGGTAACAGTCACCATATTCAAAATGACCTTGGCCCATTCTTGAGGTCTTGGAACTATTTTCAAAAGCTTATGGAAAGTTCTCCCTCAAAATGCCCTGGTGCATTCTGTAATTACAGAAATTTCTTCCCAAAGCATAATCAAAGAACCAGTTACACAAGCTATCAGTTATAAGATGAATACAGTGTGAGAATCTAATGTATAATGTGATCACTATAGTTGACAACACTGTATCGAGTAATTGAAATTTGCTAAGAAAGTAGAACTTAAGGCAAATATACGAGGTTGTATATGTGGAACTAACATGGGGGGGGAACCCTTTCCCCACGGGTCCACACAGCAAATGGTCACATGGTACATGTTAAATATCTCACCATTTCATCTGTCACCTATGCCTCACTAAAGCTGAAATAAATAACTAACTTAGAACAAATGATTCCATCTCATCTCAAATGGAGATTTTTTTTTTTTTTTGGCAAGAAGAAGGAATTTTTCCCCTCACTTTTCTCCCTAACTCTCAGTGCAATTGCAAATAAAAATTGTTTAAACTCTTACATTTTCTTTGTGGTCTCCCAATGGGACAATCGACCACGTTGGCATGTTTAAACACAGTCAGCACTTTTTGTTCACCCTTGATTGAGCTTCTTTACACTCAATTCTTTTAAAAAATGGAAACTGAGTGGGGAGCAAAGTACTCACTTGTGAGTATCCCCATGTCCAAGGTCAGTGGAGGGATGGAGGCTTGAATGCTGCTTCTGTCTCATGGGGCAAAGTTGTGCACGCCTCATCATCATCAGCTTATGGCAGGTAGGTATCCAGCTGGAGGAGCTAGAAGCAGGTGATAGCCAGTTGAGCCTGACCCGGGGACCAGGGGCCAGTGCTTCATGCTATGTCACCACACAGGCTCTAAGAGGAAGGCCTGGGCCAGGCCTGGGCCCTGTGGTCGCAGCCCTTCCTCCACTTCCTCCTCCTCTTCCTTTTCCTCCTCATCTGGGCCACCTGGAATGTACCCACGTGGCTCCTCCGCCCACTGGGGCCTTTCTCTCCACCCTTAATGTCTCGGCAGGAGAAGTAATACCGGACCTGGTGGTGAAGGTGAACTCAGGACAGGCTTTTCACCATAATTCTGAATTTCCTAGGTTTTGTCAGTGTCAGCCAGACTCATAATGCTATTTTAATGCCGTTGTTTTGCGTGTGAATAATATGCTCATTTTGCCAAACCTCAAGCCCTGGAACTAAGATCTCATAAAAATGCCTAGAGTCCGAAGCTAATAGCTGTTATTCAGCTGTTATGGGTAAGGCCTAAGAAGTTTCGGATTGATATTATTGTCACCAGGGCAGTGGCTGACGTGAAACAGTTGTGGGGTGGCCGGGACTCCGGATGCCTGAGGTGTGGGAGGAGATGTGCCCCGTCAGTCTGTCCCAGCTGCCACCGCTCAGAGGTCCTGGCAGTAGGTTTTTGAGGTTCATTCTCTCTGTGGCCCCTGGTCAGAGCTTCCCTTTTTGTAATTCTCACTTCCCATCTATGCAGACAGTTCTGGAAATGATTTTTGACACTTGCCCCCAACCTCCATCCCCCCACCATTTTCACCGTACATATCTGATTCATTCAACGAGAATTTACTGAGGACTGTACATGCCAGGCATTCTGCTGGGCGTGATGATAAAGTCTGTTTGAAAGAGAGAGTGTAGGGTCATGGTAAGGCTGGGGACTCTGAGGCCAGAGGCCACATACTGGTTCTGCCACTTGTTGGCCCTGTGATGTTGGGCAAGGCCTTCCTCTCTCCCCGTGGGGATAATAATAGCACTTGCTTTCTGATACCTTCATGAGTTAATATTTCTCACTCAATGCCTGGACCACAGTAAACACCATATATTTGAAAAATGAAATAATGGGGGAAAGGAGAAAATTTGTATCAAGCCTTCACACAGACCAGTGAAGTGGCTGCTGGGAAAGGCTGGCACCTGTGAGATCTGAGGGTCCTGGGCTGGGATGCAGGGGCCGGGCGGGGGTGTGAAGGCTGAGATGGGATGTGAGGCCAGGCTGGATGCGAAGGACAAGTGGGTATCAATGTCCTCTGGGCTCCATCTCCTGCTAACTCTCCTAGTTCAAGGTATGGTCACATCCCATCTGGACGACAGAAATGCCCTTCTTAGTGGCTCTTCCTTCCTGTTCTCCAGACCGCAGCCGGCTGGTTTTTCTACATCTTAAATCTGATCACGCCATTTCCTAAATGGCATTCTTCAGGGGCTCCCACACACCCTCAGGATGGTATCCGCACTCCTCAGTGTGCTCACAAGGCCCTTGTTATTTTCCTCCCAGAGTCCTCTCTGCCCCTCCAGTCCTTGTCTCCTTAATATCTAAGATATCCCCTCACACATCATATGCCAAAACCATGCACTTTTTTTGTCGCCTCCACCCGGAATATCTACCTGCTCCACCCCACCTTTCCTCTGGCAACCCCCTATCATCCTTCGCCCTTGGCTTCAGCCTCAGGGCAGCCTCCCCTGGACTCCAAGGCTAGAGGGGCAGCCCTGCCTGTGTGTTCCCCCAGCCCCTCCTAGGGCTTTATCACAGCGTTGATGACGTAATTTTTCTGTCATTCTCTGTGCCCCTCTCCCCCAGCACATGTCCCGGGAGGAGGGTAGAAACTTCCTTTCTTCTTCAAGAGGGTATCCGCAGAATCATCACAGTGCCTAGCATGTGGTAGGTTCACAATACATTTATAGGTTCAATTTTGTCTTCCCCAAATCCTCATGCGGAAGTGCTAACCTGCAGTCCCTCCGAATGTGCCCTTATTCGGAGAGAGGATTGTTGCAGATGTCATTAGTGAAGATGAGGTCAAACTGGAGTTAGGGGGCAGGCCCCTCGTTCAATGTCACAAGTGTCCTTATAAGAAAGAATGCCGTGTGAAGAGGAAGGCACATGCCCAGAGAGAAGACTAGTGTGAAGAGAATCGGGGAGCAGATGACCACAAGTGAAGGAGAGGCCCTGAGAAGATCCTGCCCTCACAGCCCCCAGCAGGAACCGATCCCTTTGGTTCAGACTTCTAGCTTCCAGAACTGGGAGACAAAGAATTGGTGTCGTTTAAGCTGCCCAGCGTGTGGTACATCATTACTGCAGCCCTAAGAAATGAATGCAACCTGTTTCTTCAGAGACTGAGTTTCCAACTCTCTCAAATGTACTCCTTTAAGTAAAGACTTTGCATGCACACAAATATACCCTACACAGCTCTGTATTCCACAAATAGATGGATCCACGAGAATGGCAGGCCCAGGTGGCTCTTAGTCATCCCAGCAAGCAGCCAATTTTAGCTTTGAACGACCCCCTCCTCACTGGGTATTCCAAGAATTCACCCAAATGGGCAGGGGTGGCCGCGTTCTCAGCGAGCCCCCACAGCAGGGGGGATGCGAGTTGATGGGCATGCAGGTGCTTGTTTTTCTCTCCCAGCCAGGAGAAGCAGCTGAGGGGGAGCCAGGAGAGGTGGGCGTGGGGCAGAGCGAAGGGAAGAAGAGAAGTCAGAGCAGGAATTTGGAGGCAGAGCCGTGTTCCCACTGGACCCCAGAACCGCACCGCAGGGTGTCTGAGGAGCCTGTGCAGAGGCCGAGGTGTCAGGGGGGAGTTTCCCCCTTCTTTAGAAAAGTTCCCCCTCTCCATTTGATTGCAGCCTCTAATAAGCAATTCTTTCAAATTTCTTCTGACTTAAGAAGTTCAGAGTGTGTCGAGCTAAAGAAACACCAGGATCATAATTACGGTTATTATAGGGAGTTGTTGTGTGCCCATCACCACAGCATCTGGCTGTAATCACATGCTTAATGGAATGCAAGATGATCCACTGCTCGTAATGGGCACTTTCCAAGCCAGGCAGCCACCAAGTGCCCACCCTCCCCCTTGGGGGCCCAACGGAACAGATGTTTGTGGAAAGAGAAGATGCTTGTGCCTGTCTGAGGACTGGTGACCTTGGGGCCGTGCTCAGGGGGTTAGTTCCATCACCAGGTCCTGGAGTTCGTATGGTTCCAATGAGCCAGCAAGATCGGGAAGCCGGATTTCTCCTACTCGGGGAGGCAGCAAGGGGGTGCGTGTGGTCCGGTCCATTGCTTACCTCTGGTCACATTCATTCTCACCGGCGGTGAACTGGAGAGGTGCCGCTGCCGGATCTGGGCCCATATTTGCTCTTGGTAACCCCAAGCTCCTGGTCCCATTCTTCAGCAAGATGGATATTCCAACTCATGGGAAAGGCAGAAGGGAAGTCCCTCCAGCCAAACAATTCCTCTGAAGCAAAATTGTCTTAGTCAGCCCGGGCTGACGGGGTGGCTCAAATAACAGAACTTACCTCTCACAGTTCTGGAGGCTGGAAAGTCCAAAATCAAGGGGCCGGTGATTGGCTTCTTTCTTTTTTGCAAGTGGCTGCCTTTACCTTCTCACTGTATCTTCACATGGTGGGGACAGAGGCCATGGTGTCTCCTTCTTTCCCTGTGAAGTTACCAGTCCCATCACCAGGGCCCCACCCTTGTGACCACATGTAAACTTAACTGTCTCCCAAATATTATCAAATTAGGGACTCTGGCTTCCACATAAAAATTTTGAGGGGACACAACTCTTCTGTTCCTGACTATAATTAAACTTGCTTTTTCCATTTTTTTTACCACCCGTTTCTATCTTTATTCTCAGTTGCAGGTGCCTGAGCAGGCCTGTTCCCTACAGATGGGGCCTGGGACTCCTTCGGGCCTCTCACCCTGCTCAGCTTCCCGGCACCCCGTATTGACTGCATCAGGTTCTGGGTTTTGACGACAGCGGAGTCTTAGCTCATGCCTGTGTTCAGTGCCTTTCGATTAGTACTATCAGAAACCTGACTCCACTGTGCCCCATATTCTGGGCATCTTTGTTAACGCCCTCAAACATGAACACTTACGGTCATCTCACCTCTCCCATATCATCATGCTCAGCCTTCATGCTGCTTTTCTTTTATCCTGGGTTTCTGCTGCTGTTTCCTTCGGTGGGTCCAGTGCAAATAAACTTCCCACCTCCTTCACTCATTCCATTCCTAAAGATCTTCTGTCTGCCCTCAAAAGACTCTCAAACTCAACATGGCCAACAACAAACTTTTAATCTCCCCTTGCCCACCGGTTCACCCTGAAACCTATGTCTGTGCCATTGACTAGTTCAGTTGGTAATACGATCACCCATCCAAGGGACTTGCCCTTTGTCATCCATCATTCTGCTTACCAAGTCCTGCAGGGTTTCCTCTCCAAGTACTGCAGATACCAGGAGAGAAGGACATGAGCACTTAAAGTAAAATTCTTTCAATTAGAAGATCATCTCCCTAAAACTTAACCATAATTGGGGGGGGTAATTTAATCACTACATAGTCTAATGTCTATCTATACTTGAATAGTTTAGCTTCACGTGCATATCGAAAAAACATAAAATACAAGAAACTAACTTAGAAATTAATATCCTCATTCATATGTCATGAAGCGGTTTTATCCAAACTTCTCTTGTACTGTTTTCCATCAGGGCCTTTATCATCAGTAGAATTAAGGTAGTTTTCTACAGCAAGTTGTGGTCGATTCTGTGGTGTCTGAGACACAGCATTTTTGGAATCCAGATGTGATTTTGTCTTGGGAAATGTGTGCTGAAGTCACAAGAATCCATGAAACAGCTGTTTTTTTTCCAACTGTGTATTGTACTCCTCACTATGTAATCACTTAATACATTCATTTCGACGTAGATGTTCAAAGGCTTTTTATGACACTATCTAACATTTGTGATTTTGGAAGTCATAATCACAGGAAAAATTACTGTAGTTCTATTAGTTGACTTTGCCTTATTTTTCTGTTTAACTGAATCAGTCAGGAGACCTCTCGAACACTCCCAACTAGCATTTTGTCAAGCCATCTTAGGAGAATGTGCGTTCTCCAAACAGCGTGACCATATGCCCGGCTGGCTGAGGCAGTCCTGGTTTAACGTGTTGTCTCTGTGTAATTATCAATAGAACCATTTCAAAAAGTGTTTCAGTTTAGATCATTAACCATATCATCAAATACCAGTTTGCCGTTCTAATTAAAGTAATTAAGAGAGCCACCTTAATAAGGATTTATAAGAATTTAAATATAAGGATTCATGTATAAGGTCACACTATCTTACCTGAGAAATCATGTGGGGCTGGGAAGTACTTCCTCTTACATTTAAGCATAAGTGGTTCTTCTCATTAAATCTCAGAGTAGCCTCCCAAGTGGCTTCTCTGCGTCCAGAGTGTCCCCCTCAGTTCAGCTTCCGCTGTCCTGTCTGTCCCCTGATTACAGCCTTCAATAGTTCCCCCTTGTCTACAGGGTTATCTCCATCTCCTAATGTGGCTTACAATGCCCTCTCCTCCTGAATCCCCTTTGCTCCCTAAAACTCATTTCCTGCCATTCACGATGCCAAAGCCTGAATCAAAGCCTCCCAGGGATGCCTTCATCTCAATCCCTAATGCCTATGAATATTATCATCTTCTGCTGTTGGCTCTGCATCCTCTTGAGATGGGGAGATTGACCTAAAATTGTCTGGCTGGTCCTGATGCAATATGACAGTCCTAATGGGAGGAAGGAAAGATGGTCAATGAGGACACAGGAAATAGGATGTCGGTGGGAGGAAAAGGCCATATGATGACAGTTGCACAGACTGAAGCCATTTGCTTTGAAGATGAAGGAAGGAGCCACCAGCCAAGGAACGCAGAGCAACAGCAGACGATGAAAAGGGTAAGGAGCCTCCAGAAGGAACCAGCCTCGCCGACATCTTGACTTGCGCCTGTTGAATCTCAGTAGAGATGTCTGACCTCCAGAGCTGTAAAGAGAATAAATTTGTGTTGCTTCAAGCCACTATGTTTGTGGCAATGTGTTACAGGACATAGTGCCCCCTACTCATGCCTTATGTTCCAGGAACACCAGTCTGTTTGACTTTCACCATCCACATCACACTCTTTGCTGCATTGCTCTTTCACTGGCATCCCTGCTGCCTGGAATGTCCTTTCCTTCCCTCCCTCCTTCCTTTCTCACTCCAGCCCCTGTTTGCTGGGTCAGATTCTATTTAACCCTGTGACTCAGCTTGGGCGTTCCCACTACAGGAAAGAGTTCCCTGCCCTTCACACTTATGCTCAACCCAGGCAGGATCAGTCCCCTTCCTTCGACTCCCATGATTCCATTCACATTTCTCTAGCATTTCTTTTTACCATAGTTTAATAAAATTGTCTATGGGATAGTCACCCGCAATAGTCCAGGAATGGACACTGTGAAGGGACCATGTCTTATTATTTTCTATCTCCATATTTAACAGATGCTCAAAAATTATTTGTGGAATAATCAAAGAAAATGAATTTGAATGGCATAACAAATATTAAATATTTCTTAATTAAGAAATATTGGGTATTCCTTGCCATCTTCCAAATCATTTGAGGAGGAACCACCTGTACTTAATATTCTATTATGTATTGTCCTACAAAAAATTGTGATTTGCTCCCAATCAGAGAAATCCTAGGAGTCATCGTGGAAGAGTCCCAGGGTTCCCTCATCCCCTGCAGAGAGGGTTTTCTGGGATTCTGGCCCAGCAATAGATATTTAGTACATTAGAGGAAGCTTTCCCCTCGGATGAGCTTGCACACCAGCATCTGGGACCCTGGGCTCTAAGCTCCATTGGGTAATGGAGCCTAAGTTCAGATTGTTATGTGCCAGCAATGTCTCACCCCCCACTTTAGCCCAACTGGACTGTTCTTGTCCTCAGATGTGCCTTCCTTTCTAGACACCTTTGTCTACTCCTTCTCTGGCTCCTAGAATGCTGTTCTCTCTCCCTGTTTATGTTTTCATATTTCAATCTACTTATCCACTGAAGTTACAGCTTCTGAAACTATCCCAACTCCTGGTTGGCTATTTCATAGTTCGGATGAATGGATATGAATGTCAACCCAATCCATCAGCACCATATAAGTAGCTGAAATTCAAGTTCCTCCAAGAGGGAGCCAACATTTCTCTATAAAGGAGAGCACATTTTCAAGGGAAAGCAAGCATATCTTTATAAAGGTGGTAAAATCTACCATATAGGACTCTGAGCATTCTCTTGTGTACATTCTGTGGTCCATTATGGTAATTTCTTCTCCTCTTTACCTTCTTTGCAACTGGGTGATTATACTGCAGATCCCTGGGTGCTGGAATTTGCATTGCAGTATGAGGCTTCATCTGAGGCTTGGAAATTATGGGCCCAGGGCTGAACCTCTGATGTGAGAGTTGCTTCCACACAAGTCAGAAGGAGTTACATATATAAGAGTGTAGCTCTGGGAATAAAGAACCTCTTTTCACAATCACAGTTTAATATTTAAAAATAAAATCTCAGTCATAGAAAAATAAGAGGAGCAAGCCCACCCTAAGAGGAAGAGGAGAACTGAAATGAAGTGCTCTCATAAAAGTTTCATATAATGCAGGCACATACATATCACACACTCGGGAGAAATGCCATAAAATTTCTCTTCAGGAAGAGGCAATGTTCCCTCGATCTCCTTCCTGTTCAACGAAGATTTGTTCTGAATTTTGAAGTCCCTGCAGGTGAGTGCTTATAGGCATCATGGCATTTCAGAGGAAAGAAGTTGCAATCACTGAGCTGCGAAGATGGGAAAAGAGAAATGAGCACCATCCAGGGAAATCAAAAGTTATTGGTATCGGAGGACAAGGATTTTCATACAGACAAGTTCGTCTTAACTCAGGTTTTATGAGAATATCTAGCTTCCTCTGATCTTGAATTCAGGAGAGGGCTTGGTGTGTTGAAGTTGGCAGTTTCCTGGAGGTAAGAAGACCTGGGTTCTAGTCTCATTTCACCTCCTAATTACCTAGTAATCTAACAAAACCTTGTTTCTTCAACTATTTATCCTGGAGGCTGAACGAGGATATCTTTAAGGTCCATTCTATGTTTAGTGTTTTAGTTCTATTACCCAGTACTCACTGGTGTGTGAGGCCTGTTTTTATCAGGATGAGAGGCCAAAGCTGGCCACAACCCAAGGCCAAGGCTGTGTCTGGAAAACATTATTCCCATGCTGATCAACATAAAAGAGTTAGTGAGACACCAAATCCAGGGCTGGGTAATTGGCCCATCACTGTTTTGGTGGTCTAAACAAAAGGCACTTTATTCTGTCCTCAAAATCTTTCATATAATTGATTTCTCTATAGAAAGTGTGTGTGTGTGTGTGTGTGTGTGTGTGTGTGTGTTTGTGTGAGTGTGAGAGAGAGAGAGAGAGAGAGAGAGTACTCTAAGAAGGACAGCACTGAAATTCATAGATTTGACAAAAACAAGGGCAGGAAGATAAAAATGAGGCAATCTTGAGCTAGTATCTGTTAGCAAAAAAATAGGAACAGAAAAGTATCCATAATGGTAAGTAACATTCAAATAATGCTGTGTTCTCTGCACTTCAGCTACGGGTTTGTTTTTAAATAAGATTCACATAAACAATTTCAGGTCCTAGGAAACTCAATAAATGAAGTTATTTGTTTACTTTAAACTTATCTATGATAAAATTCTTCTAATTTTCAACTAAGGGATACTTATTTCAAAAAATCCCCGGCAGAATAAATGATGATTCAAATACCAAGGCTGTTTTTCTATAACACAATGACTCAGAGGTTGTCTTAAAATTTATTATGAAATTTGACCCATATGGCATTTTCCATAAAACACAACTGATAAGAACAATCTACAGTGATATTCTGTACTCAATCTTCTTTTTCTCGACATTTGAGAAGCAGAAGGCGAAGAGTTCAAGCTTGGAGCCAGGCAACCCTGGGCTCGCATCCTGGCAGTGCTATTTCTTTGTGACCTTGGGTGGGTTTTGTAATCTGTCCAAACTCAGGTTCCTCACCTGTTAAATGTAGATAGTATCTTAGGGGATGGTTGTAAAAATTAGAGATGATGGATTAAATACCCAGTGAAGTGCTCTTGATAGGTTATTATGACCATGTAAGCTAAATTTTTACAGCCCAGAGTAAGCAATGAACTGCATGTGAAAAAAATAGGGCATGTGAGCCCTAAAGTGTCTTAACAGAAAAAATATTTGTTTATGGAGTGCCTACTCTATGCCAGAGACTGTGTTAAGTTTTAGTGATGTGAAGAGAATTAGCCATGTTCTATGGTCTTAAGGAGTGTGGAGCTGAAAAGAACAGGCAGGCTTCCTTATGTTATGCTTACAGGAGTAATTGTGCTGGTAGATATTAACATATTTCAGATCTCTAATGGAACCAAGATGGTGCAACCGTCTCTCCTTGCCTGCTCTAGTGTGTGGTTTGGCTGAGGGAGATGGATCAGACATTGCCAATCAAGAGAGGGCACTTCCTTTCCTTCTTTCCATTCCTCTCCTGTTTCCTTCCCTCTCCCTCCCTCCCCGATTCTTTCCCTCTCTCGTTCCATTTCTTCCTCTGCTTCTTCCTCACAAAACCATCTGCTACCTTCTGACAATCTTTTCCTACCACCTCACCAATGTCTGCTTTTCATTTGCTTTTATCACAATCTGGTGGTCTAAGTGAGGAGCGACTCTTCTTTGGATCTCTTGTCCCAAACTGCAAAGAATAATGCCCAGTCTCTCAGTTTATTTAATTGATCTCAAAAGCATTCTTTACAATAGCTTTTCCAAGATCCACCCATCTATCTGCTGAAGGTGCGTGCAGCTTTAGAGTCAAAGGGGGTGGGGGCGGCCTGTGACACACGGGAGGGGCCTGGTGTGCTTGCTGGGTTTATTGCCAGCCTGCTATAGGGTGTTGTTGGCTCATCAAACTGTTTCTTAATGTTCAAGAAACCTCTGAGACCATCTGGATTATATGAGGGCCAACCCTAGTTATTTATTCTTCCAACATTATCTACACTTTCAAATGAAGTGGCCAGTTTTATTCTTACTAATTAGGCCATATCTCCTCTAGAAAACAGGCAAAACAATTTTTAATAGTTCCTTGATCTCTTCTTGCACCGTTTGACTTGAAACATGATAGTTTTAGATTTTTATATGGTGTATTTATGCAAAGTAGTTTAAAATGAAAAATGGTAGTTATGTTACTATCAACTGTATAATGACGACCGGATTTTGAACCATTAGTACACTCTATGTACATCGTTGTCATTTTATACACATAATTTGCATTTCAAACTATAACCATGCAAGATAGGTAGTATTTTTAGTAATCTTCAAATGAGGAAAAGCTGATTGTTAGAAAAGCTAGGTAACTTTACCATAATCACACAGCTAGTCAACAGCAGAGCCCAGATTTCATTCAGCACAGATGTGTGTATTAACACTCTCATGTGTCATGTAAGTTAGATGCTGAGTCATCCTCATGTCTATTTTATTTTTAAGAATGGTTATTATGAAAATACTGTCTTTTTCACATAAAGAGCTGACTTTAGGGAGAGGAGATGATGACGACAGATGCCAACAAATGTTTAGAACTAAGAGAGAAGGTTTTCTTTGTCATAAGAGGTAAACACTAGGCATTTATTCAATAACAATGTCATAAAGTTATATGCGGGTGATGGGAGAGGGAAAATGTCTGGGGGCCATGGAGTCGTAAGTGCCAGAGGTCTAATTCCTCTCTGCCCTTAGTAAAAGCCAATAGAAATAAAATGGAAATATTTTTTTAAAAGTTAAACCTGGGTTAAAAAATGAAGATAAATATCCAAAGATACAGTGGAAAGAAGTGAAACTAGTCTCTTGTGCAGCAGGACTTGATGGATAGGCTAGAGAGAGCCTCACAGGATGCATGACTTTGAAAATTAAATTTGAGTATAATCCTGATGCAAAATAAAATACAACAAATGCATGTACATTGTAGATAACAGAAAGCGCAGATTAGCATAGAGATAACAAAGATTACCTATTAATAATTTTGCGACCTCAATATAGTTGTAATGAACATTTTAGTGTGTTTTCCTCCAATGAATATTTTTTGTTATAAACTAAATATATTTATATGTTTATATACATATTAAAAAGGATTCTGTTGAAAATACTTAATGTCATAGATATTCTCTTATGTGATTGAAACCTTGCCCTAATTTTTTGTATACTATTCGGTAGTATGGATATTATATAATTATTCATTTTTTTATGGCGGGACATTTAGCTTCTAAAATGTGTTATTTCATTGAGTCACTACAGTAGCATTATCGGTCACTCTCATTATAAACCTCTTTTAGAAAGGAAACTCGAGGGAAGGTTGGGGGCTAATGATGGGGAGGAGGGGCAGGGACTAGTCAAAGGACATATATGAGTGACCCACAAATATGGAAAATGGTACGAGGATTGACTGTGGGAGTGGGAGGTAGACTGAGTGGAGGAGGGAAAAGGAGGAAAAATTTGGACAACTGTAATAAAATAACAATAAAAATGATTAAAAAGGAACCTTCAGAAGTTTACGTAATGTGCTATTATAGGCTGAATTACAGTCCCCCAAATTCATATGCTGAAGTCCTAACCCCCAGTACCTCAGAATGTGACTGCATTTGGGGAGAGGGTCTTAATGAGGTAACTAGGTTAAAATGAGATAGTTAGGGGGCGCCCTAGTTCAGTGCCACCAGTGTCTTAATAAGAAAAGGAGATTAAGACACGGTTACAGAGGGAAGACCATGTGAAGACACAGAGAGAAGAATGTTCATCTACAAGGCCTCAGAAGAAACCAGCCCCCCTGACACCTTGATCTTGGACTTCCAGCCTCCAGAACTAGGAGAAATCAATTCCTGTTGGTTAAGCCACCCAGTCTGTGGGAATTTATTTTGGCAGTCTTAGCAGGCTAATGCATATGCTTGTGGTCATGTCAGCAGTGAAGGCTAAATTTGGGGACAAAATACAGGTCTTTCGAATTCAGGTTTTAGGTTCAAGCTCTTTCCCCAGTGCTCTGCTGTGTTCATGTATGTACACATGAACACGTGCATGATCTTATTGTGCATGACTCAGTATTCTCATCTCCCTTTGCTTTTATTTCTATTCTATTCTTTATCTCCTCTTGTAATGTTTCCATAGTTTCCTCACCTTTTCCCCTTCTGCTGTTTTTTTCCATAGTCATGCCTGGATGGTTTTTCTCACCATAAACATCTGTTTTGGAATATGCAGAAATCTGCTTTTCATACTCAGACTTGTAGGTCTAAATTCATCTTATGTTCTTCATCCTCAATTTGTTTTTCAAGACACATCTGGTTAAGAACATGATGTCACCTGGGACTCTTGGTTGCTAATTGAGATTGATAAAGGAACAAACTACGCAGTGCAATGTAATTTCTGATATGAACTGAGATTTGATATGAGCAAAGAAAAACAAGGAATGTAGTTACTGGCCTGGGATGTTCTTGCTTTGTAATTATTGTAGTTTTACCTAGTTTCTCTTTGTCATACTCTCAGGGAGTTGCCTCCCCCTTCCCCCAAACCCCACCTTCTTCTCCAGGATCCTATGATCAACAAAAGTAACCAACACTCTGTTTGTCTTTATTTAAGCAGGTGCTCAGTAATTATAGACATACTTAGCATTTAAAGAGTGTATTTCTTTTTAAATCTTTAAAACACATGTTCACATTTATGTTTCAAATGCAAAAACAAATTCCAAAGAGAAGAATGAAGTTTCAGAAGTTCACTGGTTCTGGTAAATAGAAATGGGACAGGTGGTTTTACCCCCCTGAAATCAGTATTTTATTCTGAAGGGGGACGGAAGTCACTCTGGCATAGAACCCCTTTAGAAATGGTGAGGGCTTTGAACTCTTCTTCCCTAAAGTACAGATGTGAGTTATGTGTACTTTCTGGGGAGTCATAGCAATTGGAAGATGTGTTGACATCCAGAGATTAGTTACATCATGCATCTAATTTTCAGGCTCATGAACTTAAAATATCTTGAGAAAGACAATGAGAGTTGACAATAAGGGTTGTTAGACATGAAAAAAATTGTTATTTTTTATGTTCTAGCATCTATTTCCTTGAAATTATACAAAAATTGATAGCATCTTGTATTTCTTCAATGGTTCTGTGGAAAAGCAGAGAAATGGATTTAAGTGACTTTTTAAGACTCTTTTGAGCCCCAGTGAGTCTGAACTTGCCACCTCTTCTGCAGGCCACCAGAGAGTGGTAATCATTAACCACAGAAAGTTCCATAGCCCATGAAAATAATAATTAATCAGAGGCATATCCAAAGTGCTTATGGGATCTCTTCACCTCCTTCTCCTTAGATGCCTTTCATGTGTCAGAATTAAGTTGAAGGATGCCTGCAACATCAGAGGATGAATTTATAAGAGGACTCATTAAAGAGGATGTCATTTTTCTCTCCTCTTTTTAGTTGTACAGTTTCTAATGAAGCCTATGAAGATTCATTGCTGTGTTCTAAAGAGCTGTGATTGCAGAAACTTAAACCTCATTAATCTGGAATTTGAGTTAAAACCACCACCAAATTAAAAGAGCGTCAATTCTTCTTTTAACCATGTAGATGAAATGCAACACTAGTAGAGTTTTTCTCAGAACCCAACTGGGTGCTCAGGAAAACAAATACAAGGAACACAAAATGTGCCTGGGAGTAAAAATAATGAGCATATTTTGATGTGTTTCAATTTAGTTAAAAAGTTTTACTCCATAAGTGTAAAAGTAAACTTTGACTTGGAAAATATGTCTGGATCGTAATACTGAAACCTTGAGGTAATATACCACATTCTGGTCCCTTGATTATGATCTTTTAAGCCCTTGTGTTTCATGTGTGTTAGGTCTCATCTCTCCCATAACACTCGAGCTTTTGAGGTCAGTGTCTCATTTTTTTTTGTATTCCCCTATCTGGGTTTCTGATAGTTGTTCAATAAATACTTTAAGGGAAACAAACCATTCGTGTTTGATGGCAGTTACCATTGCCAAAGAGTTTGGTATTAAAGTTAGTGCCCTTGGATCCTCTTGGCAACTGTATTTCACCAAAGCAATTCCTAACTTCAGTGAGCTACTCTCTTTGGTAAGGTGATTCATTCACTTTCAAACAATTCACTTTTGGTTTTCTTAATTCAAGTAGAACTCTATATCGGCCTTATTTTTGTCATGTTTACAATTCTTTCCAAACCTCTGTATCACAAACTTCTGTCTTCTCAAGTGTCTGAACCTTGAACATTCAGAGGGATTGCCCATCATTTGCCCCAAGAATTGCTGGGTTTTGTGTGCTCATTGTCTGGAGCTCCTGACCATGAGGAAGCTGCATGTTTGTTTTGGATGCATGGCTGTCCAGACCTACACAATTAGTATATTTATTCCCTGCTGTGTACACGTTGGGGGCTGGTGGGAATTTGGGGGCCATATCAGTCTTCATGTGTAAGTCAGAGAAATCATTCCTCAATTTAGTCCAATCAAAAAGGGGAAATTATTGGACCATCATGCAGGATCATGGTGGTCCTTCATTGTCCATTATTGGAGCACTCAGGAGTCAGATTAGCTAAGCCATTTAGATGATCTCCTCTAAGGTGTGAATCAGGGCCGTGCGGCCTAGAATCATAGTTCAGCCAGCACCAGGTTCCTCCTGTCCACTCCTTCTTGCATCTCTTTTCTCCAAGTCCTCCTCTAGCTTAGGTTAATTCTCTCCTACTCCACACAGGCTTTCTAAATGCTGTAAAAACATTACTGTTCCAGGTTTATATCCTTCCAGTTCTGTAAATTAAAAGTCATTGTCTGGGTTTTTTTTAAATTAAAACCTGGGGAGAACTCTAATGGCTAACCTTGATTTATTTGTTCATGGGTGCACCTGTCTAGAGTCAGAGGCATGGGTTATTATGAAAGGCCCTGCTGTGGTCATGTGTCCACTTCTGTGGCCAGGAGATAGGGCAGCACTGTCATAGGCAGACTCCCCCAAAACCAAAACATGGGAATAAAGAGCAGCTCTTCCCCCCAAAGGATGAATGTGGACAGTTATGCACCCAATTTCAGATTTATACATTGAAGTCCCTACCCCGCAATGTGACTCTATTTGGAGATAGGCTTTTAGGGTGGTAATTGAGGTTCAATGAGCATAAAGTTCAAGGAGCCCTAATCCAATGTGACTGGTGTCCTGAGAAGAGAGAGGAACACCAGGGGTGTGTACACACAGAGAAGAGGCTGTGTGAAGACACAGCCATAATGTGGTCACGTGCAAGTCAAGCAGAGAGCCCTCAGAAGAAATCAAACTTGCTGAAACCCGATCTGGGACTTCCACCATCCCAAAGTGTGAAGCAGTATATTTCTGTTGCATAATTTATTTTATCCACCTGTGGTATTTGGTGATGGCAGCTTAGTAGACTAGTGCACTGTCTTAGGTGTCACTAGGTGGTACCTGTCATACCCAGCTCCATCTTGCTCTCTTTAAAATTCTGAAACTGTCTTACAAATTCTGCAACTGTGTTTACAAAAGGAAGTTCTGGGTTCAGGAAGATAGCAAGCTAGCTTTGTAGAAAAATGCTCTCAGATTGGACAGGGACAGTCACCTGAGCCCAAGGCCAGCCCATGCATATCCCAAGCTGGCAGGGAATCCAGTGTGTGTGAGTGCATGTGTGTGTTATGATGGGGGTGGGTAGGGTGTGCAAAGGTTCTTAGCTAAGCTATTGAGATGATCTCCTCTAGGGTGTGGATCAGGGAATAACTAGTGCATTCCTAGTGAAAAGAGAGCAGAGAAGACTCTTCTGAAGAGGCCACACCTCCATGAGACACAGGGATGGAGAATGACAAATTCCTAATGTGACCTCAGTTCCTGACCGCTTTCCATCGGGGTGACCAACTTTTCCCAGTGTTCCTGGGCTTTTCTGGGTTTGGCTCGAAAAATCTCATATCCTGATTGCTTTTTTAGTTTCTTACTGTGGCTAACTCTGTATCTGTTCTTTTAATGCTAAGATTAGTCTAATTATGTCTACATCTGTTATAATTTTTTTCTGATTCTATTATCCTGGGAGATTAATTATATAGCAAATTATTTTTGTTTTTTAAACAAAATAGTGCTCTCTATGAGTGAACTCCAGAACTAACTTTGGAGAAGAGGACAGAGAGACAGGGAGGGACAGAGAGAGAGATTATGAATTTGAATGTGTGGCCTTGTGTAGTGGGGGTAGGGGGGTTGCGGTGGGGAAGGTCAGTGAGGGAGCCAGAACTGGTGATATAGAGGGAGATGTGATTAAAGAGAATAAATTTAAAATGAAATTACAGGCCAAAATGAGGTTTAGATGACATGCCCCCCACTAAGTGTCAGTGCCCGTGGGTGAATGTGGAAGCTGGTTTTCGGAAGCAGTGCAGTAGTGGGTTTTGCAGAACACCCCTGGGCCTCTCTTTCCCCTGGGAGCACACTTGCCAATGATTCAAAGGGAAATTCGGGTCAAATGAAATCATCTGTTACATAGGTCCAAGTCTTTCTTTGTAAGTGTCTTCTATCATCCTGTTTCTGTTTTACTAAACTTTTCATCTTTAAAAGATGTCTATTTTTATTCCAGTTATTTTTTAAAATGGCATTTTACTTCTTAACACTCTTTAGTCTAGTTTCTACCTTCATCATGCCTCTGAAATCATCATGTCAACCTCTACAATGACCTCCTAAGTCCTCGTATCTATGGTTCCTTCTCCACTGGTCTTCCCTCTTCTTTCAAAGACTTGACATTGCTATTTCCACATTTTTGAAACTTGCTCCTCCTTTGGTTTCCAGGGTACCACTTTCTTGTGGGTCACTCTTGGTACACCTTGGCTGACTCCTTTTCCTCTGTGTCCTGTAAATGTTGGTGTTAAAGGGTCTTCCTCATCTTTTTCTCTGGACACTCCTTAGATTCTGTTTGGATGAACTCATCTTTGCTCCTACAACATCATCATTTCCAAGCACTTACCTCTAGGGCATTTCTTGCTCCTACTCTTCAGATCTGCTTTCTCGGTGACTATTGAACAACTCTATCCTCATAGTCTCTAAACCCCTGAAACACAGTAGCACCGAAATCAAGTTCTTTCTCGTTGCCTCTACCTCTTCCTTCTTTACTCTCTACCTGGTTCTCCATGGTAACATTGTCCAACAATCAGCTGGGACAGAGTTGCTATTGTTTTCCAATATCTATTCTTCCTTCTTTCCATAGTTTGAGAAAATTATGGAAAAATCCATATTTTTAGCTGGACCAATGGCCACTCAGAAAAAAGGCTATTTTCCCAATCTCTCTGTGGCTAAGTTTTGGCCAAAGGAATGCTAATGGTTGTATCATGTGGCAACTTTTGAAAGCTTTGAAAAATGTTGCTAGGATCCTTCCTTTGCCCTTGTTTTCTTTGTTCCTTCCCCCACCCTGCGCCTGGAATGGGAACATGATGACAGGAGCTTGAGCGGCCACACTGGACCACAAGCCTGGGGCTCCACCTTCGGAACACTGACACATGCGGCAAGGAGCCCGGCTCTGTGAGGGCTTCGAGGCACAGAGCCATTCTAATCCTACATTGCCGACTTCTGGCCTTACACACAAGTGATGATAAGCTTTTATATTGCATAGCCTTTGCTATATTTTGTTTTTGTTCCTCACAGCCAAACCTAACCCTAACTGATAATATTAGCCAAACCAAAATCCTAGAGTAATGCTAGACAATTCCCTCTCTTCCAAGAACCACAATCAATCAGTCATCATGATCTATTAAGTCTTATTGCTCTGGTACCTTTCTCTATTCTTTGAAGGCTTTATTTTTCAATCTTAACCTTCAGTTTCATTTTTTCTCAATATACACTCCACACTGCCACCAGAATGACCTTTCTAAAATGGATTAAATCACTGCTTAATCTCCTGCAATTATCCTGTACTTTCTACAGTTCTTAGTATGGAAAACCCTGCATGACCCATGCCTCTTAATTTATCTCCTGTCACTCTGCCATGTTTGTGACTCTCCAAGCTCTTTATCGTTCTGGGCGGTGCTCCCCTGTGTTATGTCTCTGTGGCTGTGCCTGTGCCGGCCCTACAGTTTGGTGCATCCAGTCCTTTTTCTCCCTCAACAGGCATCTAGAATCTTTATGCAAAACTCCTACTTCCTGAAGAAAGTGGGAGACTGCTAATGTCTCCCTTTGTGGCAGGAGTGCACCTTATGTGTACATCTCTACTGTAGTTTTTATTCTCTTCTAGAATTACTTGCTTCTATGTCTCTCTCTTTTAGACTCTGTGTTTTTTGATGATAGGAACCATATCTTTTCCCATTTTATCATTAGTGTCTAACCTAGTGTCTGGCACATGGTGAGTGTCCAATATCTGAATTGCCTCTCTGCTCCCACCTTTGCATCCCACCTATATTAGTTTCTGATCACTGCCCTAAAAACTTAGCACAAGTTTAGTGGCTTCAGAAAAACAAATCTATCTTTCAGTTCTGGAAACGAGAAGTCTAAAATGTGTTGGCAGTTTGCAAATTTTCTGGAAGCTCAGGGAGTGAATCTATTTCCTTGCCTTTTCCAGCCCAGAGGCTGCCTGCATTTCTGGGCTTATGACTGACTCCCATCTTGAAAGCCAGCAACAATGGGTAAGACTTTCACATTGCATCACCCTCACTCTGACTATCCTGTCTCCTCTTTCATTTACAACGACCCTCGTGGTCATCTTTGGCCCACCCAGAAAATCTGGGATCATCTTCCTTTCTCTCCCCATTTGATCAGTAACCTGAATTCCATCTGCAAACTTAATTCCCCTTTGCCATGTGATATCACATATTCAGAGGTTTCAGGGATTCAGAGATGGACGTTATTCTGCCTACCACATCATGTTAAGTCTAGTCTTACTACTGTACCTTAAAACGATCCATTAAAAACATACATTACATAACATCACAACTCTGCTTGAGACTTGCCAATAACTTCTGATTTCAGTTAGGGTAAAGGTCCTCGTAATAATACTTCTGTGTCTTACATGGTCTGAGCCTCTTCTTGTTCCTGATCTCTGGTGTGCTGTGTGCCAGCCAATTCCAAACATACCCAGGGAAGTCTTATCTCAGGGCCTTTTCCTGAGATCTCCACTTAGCTTACTCCCCCATTAGCTGTAGAAATTCAATTGCATGTCAACTTACCAGGGTAATTCTTGACAAATTTATATAAAATAGCAACTCTCATTCCTCTGACAATTCTTATCACCTTATTTTATTTTATTTTTCCAATAGTTTTCACCTTTATATGATGTACTATAAATGTACTGTTATTGTTTTAAATTTTGTCATCCATGTCAGCTAGGATGAGAGTAGAATTTTTTGTGATTGTTGTTCACTATTGTATCTCTGGTTCGTAGAAGAGTGTGTGGCACATAGGCAATTTCCAGTAACATTTAGTGAGTGAACTAAATGGATGGACGAATGGATGCATGAAGTGCTGTGAAGAAAAATGGAAGGCCAATGATAAGTCAAGTGCCTGGATTGAGCTCAGATCTATTTTTTAATAAAAGGAATGATCTCATCTTTATTATTAAACGAGGAGGCCCATATCAGCCTCTAAGGAGAGTTTGTAAGTCAACATAACTAATTTTTCAAAGATTTTAAAAGAGAGGGAGGTTGCCCAGGAGTGTGCAGAGCCCGTGGCAGATGTCATGCTGACTCGAGCCCCTGGGAGCCCTGAGACCTCAGAGTCAAGACCAAGAGAAGAGCATGCTGTTAGACAGACATATTTTAAAATAAAAAAATTCTCATTTTAAAAAGTAAAAGTGCCCCCTGATTGGATTTCACTCACATTGTTTTCTTTCCTTTTCCCAGAAGGGAAAACAGCTGTGTTGAAAGCAGCTAAGTCCCCCATATTAGCATGTATCTCTTCACCACAGAAATTCCATGTGAGGCAAGGGCTTCAGGGGTAAAAATTACAGAGTGAAGCCCACACAGACACACAACCACACACACTGGTATATTCAGAAAATCTGAAATCTCTGAGGAAAGTTGAATTCTGCAAGTATAGTCCTAATGGTGATTCACGGACAGCAGCCCAAATTTCACCCCGAGAGCCTTGCAGCACCCGCACCCGCTCCTCCCTGCAGGCAGCGCAGCAAAGGGGCCTGGTGCAGAAGCGGCCCGTGATTTTCTGTGCCCTGCCCTGCTTCCTGGGTCGGAATCTCTTTCCTACTGCCATCCCATTCCAGAAATTTTGCCTTAGCTGTAAGATTCTTTATATAATATTGAAAATGAGAGAAAAAAAACCCCCAAAGAACCCGAACTAAAAAAGGTGTAAAGTTTTTTTTTAGGAGGGCTGGGGGTTCTGCATTTTTATCCTTAAAGCAGACAAAGAAGCAGCTGGTAAAACTGAGTGTCTTTTAATGTTGATCTGGCATCTCTTTTTCAGGTGCATTAATTTTATAGGAAACAGAGTGACGCATATGCTCACCTTCTGGACTGTGGTTGTGGCTTCACGGCACACGCACACATCAAAACATCAGCACTGCACTGTAAGCATGTACAATTTGTTTTTTGCCAGTTATGCCTCAATAAAGATATTTTAAAAATTAAAAAAATGCACACACATTGGCATGTATACACACACACACAGAGTTTTACTGTGTAAATCTCTGCTGTCCAATAGATGATGCCATCTATTTAAGTTAATTAAAATGAAAAAAAATTAGAAGTTCAATTTTTTAGTCGCGCTAGACATATTTTAAGTGCTCAATAGCCACACATGGCCAGTGGCTCCCATACCAGACAGTGTGGACATATAGCATAGTCACCATTGCAGAATTTCTATTGGACAGCATTGTTGTAATTCATCCCCCCATTTGCCCCTCATCCTCATTTCCATGCCCTACCTTACTCTGTACCCTTACCAGAGCGCGGGTCTCCTGCTTTTTGCCACCACCTTGAAAGCAGGGCAGACTTTCTCAAATGCCAATGTGCTCGGCACTCTCCTGCTCAAACTCCCCCTCAAGGTGAAATCCGAACTGCTGCAAATAGAAGGGATGGGAAGGAGCAATTAGTTCACCCTCATCTCCTGCCAAGTTTCTCTCTTTCATCTCCATGTGCCTAGTCTCTAGTAACCTTGCTCCATTCACCCTCTGCCTAGAAAGCTCTCTGTTGCATCTCTACTGGATATATTTATGCTTATACTTTTAAATTTAAAAAACAATCTCATCTGTGAATTCTTCCAGCTCAATTGGACAGTCTTTTGCTCTATGGCCTGTTTGTTTCAGGAAGTTGCTGAGGGTTTTTTTGTGGGTTAATATATAGCTCGTTTTATCAATGTTTTATGTGGACCTGATAAAGAACATCCAGTCTGTGTTACCGAGTAGGAGGTGTGATTTGTTTATTGGACATCAGCCCCATTGATGGCATTTTGCTATATGAACTGTATTGGCTTAGACCTAGTCTAGAATATAATGTATATTTTATTTAAAATAATATTTAAATAAAAGCTTTAAAAAAGGTTTTAAACATAATTTTCGGACTATTATCATAAATTGTTTACTTGAATCCTCTTAGTTAAAGCCATATAATTCCATACAGTTTTAATGTCATTTATTTTTACCCCAACTCTTCACTGTTTTTCATCTCAGGTTTCAGGTCAGAAAACTATGTGATTTATTCTCTCTTTCTGTCTGTACGTGTATGTGTGTAGAGTATCCATATGTCTGTCTGTCTGTCTATCTGTCATGGGGTGGAGCCCTTATGAGTGGGATTACTGTCTTTATGAGACATGAGATCCTCTTCTCTCTGCCCTGCACAGTGGGAGATTACAATGACAAAGGCAAAATGCTCTAAAATAGAAACATTCAGAAACACAGATAGAACTTTTTAAAATTAAAAACATTAGTGATTGAAAAGCTCAACTGAAGGGCTGGAAGATAAAATGAGAAAATTCCCAAGAAAGTAGAGCAAAGATGCAGAGTGACGAAACATAACAGGAAAGACTAGAATTAAGAGGACCAGTCTAGTCTGCTTAACATCTGAGAAACAGAATATGCAGACACCAACAACAGAGAAAAATGAAGGGAAGAATTTACCAATAAATAATTTAAGATTTTTCCAGGCCTGAAAGACATTAGCCTGTTAATTAAAAGGGATTTGAGAAGGATCTCTGCCCAGAACCATAAATGAAAACAATAAATTCTGAGGAACATCAAAATGGAATTTAGGAACATTGAGAATGAACAGAAGATTCTCCAAACTGACAGAGAGAGAGAGAGAGAGAGAGAGACACTCTGGGATATGTATCAGACACATACGAAGTATCAGGGGTCTCAAGAACTTCTATTTCCCCCTTCTGATAAGATTCCCACAACCATTAAGGCAAGAGGTTAAGACTTAGGACATTTTCAGTATGCATGGTCACAGATTTTATCCTTCAAAATCATATGTAATCATATGTAATCATATGTAATAGACTCTGAAGTGTGAGGGTGATGAAGACAGTATAGAAATTGCTGTACATTAAAAATGACTGATTTCTTTAAGCTAAACAGTTCTGTCCTTTCTAGCATCTTTAAAGCATCTCTTCTTCTGTGTTCACAGATTTCTCTTGTCTTAGAACTCCTACAGAGGCTATTGTCAATATAAACTAACCTTAGCTGAATTATTATTTTTCATGTTTTTAAAAAATTAAATTATGAGTTCCTGAAGGCCAGTAAATAACCTCGCTTACAAATTGTACTTTAGTTCTTACCAGATTGCATCGAATGAGTGGTATTGGCTTCCATCTCTTCAGATCCTATTCTAAGCCAAGTTAAACACTCTATAGCTGTCTTACTGCAATTCTACAACAGCTCAGCAAAGAAGGGAACATTAATATCCCCACTCTGTAGTTGAGAACACCAAGGCTTAAAAGGCTTCATAATGTGGTCCCTTAACTAGTGAATGGCCGAGCTGGGAATCCAAGCTGCTGCTTGAGGTCCCAAGTGCTATGCTGTTTGAGCTTACCATTCATTTCCTTTTTGCTTCAGACAAAATAGTTTCCTTTCAGCTTTAGGAAGGTAAACTAGGGAATTTATCACAAAAGGCAATGAACACTGTTATTCTGTCCATTCCCACCTTTTCTCCTCTCTCTGCTCTTTATTGTGATAGTCCCTTTTCACTAACTGAAGGGACCAGGGCTGGGACGGTGACAGAAAGGAGAAAATGCTGAAGATCTTGGGGAGATCCAGAGTTTGGGGGTCTTGTAGCAGCAATCAATATGCTAATTACCTAACAATCCTCAAACCATTTAAGGATAATACTTCCAGTGTCCTAGGACCAATACTTTCCATTTCTGTTCCTGACGGTGGGGGACAAAAAGAGCACTGTTCGGGTTGGTGGGGGGCCTGGCAGAATCCCAGCTCTGCTCTGTCCCCACACCCACACCCTTGTCTCAGACCCCTTTGCCTGTCATTTTTCTTGACAAAAGGGATCAAGTCTCACAGCAGTGGGGAATTGTCACCACCCTCAGTTTAGTTTAATAAACCCGCTGTCTCAAAGGAGAAGAATGAATGAAAATTGTTGAGGAAGCGGGCGATGCGGACAGGAATAAAGAGAAGGGGCGGAAGGCAGATAAATGGGCAAAAATAGAGTTGAGAAACAGTCTTGCTAGAAAATGGCAGAAATCTGTGGGAGGGAGGAGAGGGGTCCCTGTAAAGATGGGGTTGGGGAGGTCATATGAGAAAAGAGAGAAAAAACTGTGTACAGCCACCTTTAATTCAGGGTCCATCCAGGGCATTCAACAAATTATTTTTCCTGTATTGTTTATTTTAATGTAACATGTGATACACACAAAATAATATGGACATTATTTTCAAGCCTTTCGAATTTCATGTCTAAATAAAGTGTAAAAAAACACAGTAGGTAAGACGGTTTGCTCTGTGCCTGGATGAGAATGCAAGAAGAGATATTTCTTCACCTGGAGTATGGCCCTAAAAATTTCCCCATTACTGCTCACAAGAGTAAATTGCAGGTTAAAAAACCAGTTACATTTAGGGAAAAAGAAGCTTTGCCCAGTTCTGAGGCTTTGGGTTCCTTTCTCCTTCCAGGGGTGTGTCTATAGGTGGGCCGCATACAGATGAGGATGGCTGTAAATGTGGTCCCACACAAAATTGTAAATTTACTTAAAACATTATGAAATTTTTTTGTGATTACATATTGCAATATATTCAATATGTGGCCCAAGACAGCTCTTCTTCCATTGTGGCCCAGAGACGTCTAAATGTTGGACATCCTTGCTTGAGTACACAGTGAAATTGGAGACAGGCTTTATGCTCAGGACCTCCTGCAGGGGAACTGTCTTTTCTCTTAGTCGTGGTCTTAATATGCTCAAATAATAGAGCGCTCTGTGTTTCAAATAACTCTTTTTTAAAAATTAGATTGTGTAGCAAGATGTTAACTTAGGGAATGTTGTTTGCAAAAATTAACTCCAAAACTTTAAAAAGGAATCTCTCAAGAGTAATCTGCCTGACAAGGAGCCCGACCAGGATTTGGTCCCATTGGGTGGTGGCCCTTCAGGAACACCAACCCAGGTGTTTCCTGCTCCTGCTCACTGAATTTCTTCCCTTTTTCTCTGGGTTGCTTTGCCCCAGTGCAAATAACAAGCATAGACGCCTGAGAATAAAAATGTCCGATCCTTGTCTGCTATGTGCAAACATGAGACAGGTGAGGTATGGAAGAAGATGCACTTGGGCATCACTGGTCCCTGTCATAAGCAGGTAAAAAAGCCTCTAAGCTGGAGAGAGGGAGAGAGCTGGAGAAGGTTAGGGAGAGTTAGACTCCAAAATAGGGGGCCTTGTAGCCTACTCCCCAGGTTGAGCCAAGTCATTACTGGGACACAGGAGGATGAGAAAAAGACAACATCATTCAAAGGGGGCTCATGGAGAGGCATCCTATGACTTGCTTTTGGTCTGGGATCCTCTCACGCAAGAATATAACACCTAATGCAGTGTATATGAATGCAAACACAGAGTTTGTTTTCTTTTTTAATGGGAATTGTAGAAATAGAATTTGTAAAGATCTCTGTGTTCACGGGGCATGAGCTTTGCAAACAGATAGTGTATCTGTAAGGGAAGTTGCATGTTTTATTAATCTTGACTATTTATAGTAATAATCTCATTTGACTATGCTAAAGAAAATTATTATTTTGTCTCTACATTGAAATCATATCATAAAAACAAACAGTATGAGTCAGAAAAGGCAAGAAAAAGGTAGCGTGGAGGTATGATAGGCAATTAATGAATAAGAATATTTGTTACTTTTCTTGATATTGTTTTTGATGTATGTCAGCTTTGTAAAATTAGAGAATTGTTGTCAATAAGTGTTTGTTTTTATACCTACTCTTGGATGTATAATTTTATAGTGCATTCTATGTCTTAAAAAGGGCTTCCCAAATTATTTAATCTGCTGCTCCATAGAACTGTGTTTGTTCCTGATTTAGTTTAAAAAATAAAAGAAAGAATAGCAATTTTGTGCACTGAATTTGTGTCTCAAAAACACACTCATGATTATCTCAATGTACAAAATAAGTATGTTGGTGGTGGTGGAAATGAAGTTTAAAGTATTTTCTTGTTTTTTCCTAACAGTGCTAAATGCAGCTTCCCTCAGTGAAATTTGATGTCGTCATAGGAGACACTGTGGTGGGGAAAGAGATGCAGTCTAGACACAGACGGGGAAACATTTGCACCTTTGTTTGGTCACTGACCAGCGGTGGGAATGTGACTGGTGATCCCTGGGCCTCAGGTCTTCCATCAGTTCTGGAATGATGCACGGCAATCACGGCGGTGCGAACCAGGCCACCGCCAGGAGACCTCTATTTCAGAAGGCCCTGTGTGCCCAGGGTCCCTTTGCCAGCTACAAAGCACTTTCATGAATGGACTTTTAATTTTGTTAAGTGTTTTCCCAGCTTCTATTGAAATGACCAGACAATTTTTTTCTATTCAGTTAATAGGTGCATTGACTGATTTTTATAATCTTAAACAAATATTGTATTACTGGGATAAACTCCTTGTCTGTAGTGTATTATCATTCCTATATATTCCTGGATCAATTTGCTAGTGTTTTGTTAAGATTATTTTTGTGTGTTCATAACCTCAAGAGACACTGGTCTATGGAATTCTGTGTCATGTGTTTGGTTTTGATATTGGCAGAGGTGTCCCCATGGGGTTTGGGGCTCCTGACAGGTATTTTTTCCAGGCCTTTGTTTATATAATTTTTTTAGATTTATTTATTTATTTTTAGAGAGGGGAAGGGAGGGAGAAAGAAGAGAGAAACATCAGTGTGTGGTTGCTTCTTGAGTGCTCCCTACTGGGGACCTGGCCAGCAACCCAGGCCTGTGCACTCACTGGGAATTGAGTTGGCAACCGTTTGGTTCTCAGGCTGGTGCCCAATCTACTGAGCCACACCAGACATGGCTATTTATATAAAAAATTGTGATTAAGAATGTCTGTCAAAATCCATGGGCCTATGTAGGATATAGTGAAGATTTAGAAAAATAGGTAAAAAAGAGGTAATCATGTATTTGTTTATTGTCTAACCAATGCAAATACCTTTCTTTATAGTACCCATATCTTCCTTCATATTTAGGTACACAGACAATTTCTTCAGTTCTTTAATTTTAAGTCTTGCTTGGGACTTACTTCCTATTTTTCATCTAGAAAAAGTGTGGCAATATTCCTACTCCCATGGCTGGAACCTGTTTGCATTGAAAAAACATAGAGCTTCTTACCTTTGCAATTCTCTGTAACTGTCTGATTACGGTCAGATCATTACTCATGATGCTGTGACACCCATCTGCCACTCACGAATACTGGCTTCCAATGAGACACAATAAAGGTTGTTACTTGATTTGTTAACGATAAGCGCAAATGTAGATCTTACCCAGATTATCCAAAAAAAATGTGAAGGATATTTTATTTTCTGGTCGTGTTAACATGTTTTCTGGTTACTGTTTGGAATTTTAGGGCCTACATGTAGAGCTCTTCAGACTACAATAGTCCCTGTTTTTTCAGGAAGTGATCTCTTTCAATGCCTACCACACTGCTATCTTCTACAATAAGCACTCGCACAGAGAAGACATGAGGACCCTGCGGGTAGAGCAAGCTGACAGTCCCACATGTGCAAGGAAGGCCTCCCCCTCATCATGACGTAGAACCATCCTAGAAGATGGCCACGCCAGTCTAAGGTGAGGGAGAACACCAGTCAGAAAGGCAAAGGGCAACCATCTCAAAGGCCCCCAGAGGACACAGGCACAAGTACTTCTGGAGCATGCCTGCCACATGGCAGAGACCTTGCAGGCAGCTTTGGGGGATCAGCCTGGATGTCAGAAATGGGGCGTGCAAAAACATTCTTGCCACTGTAGGTAAAAGACTCCTGCTGCCTTCAGGTGATCATGGCAGCCTTGACGTCAGAAGGTACATGGATGACTTGGGCATGGGTCCAAATGCGTGGCTCAAACCCAAGGGATGGCAGTGAACTCTGACAGTAGTCCAGACATCTAAACTTGCTCTGTGTCTGACATAAGTAAGAGTCACTCAGAATCAGCATGTAGGCACCACTCTGAAAACCCATTCTTTCATGATCCCACAAAAGTAATACTGTGCATGTCAGAAGGAGCCCTCTGCTTGCCAGCCTTCCTTCCAGGAACTGAAATCTTACCATGGATTCCTGAGATGACCTCACAGGTATGGGTCCCAGAGCAAATCAGGCATTTGGTTAACCCCATGTGAAGGGTAGAGAGTCAGGGAAGGGAGAATGTGGGACTAAGACCAACAAGGGTCACAGGGCAAGCATAAGGCATTTCAACCAGATGGTACTACCAGTTCGACTGATCCCAGGCACCAGAGGGGTGCTTAGGAAATCTTGACAAAGGAGCTCCAAAGTACGAAGTTCCCTGAGGCATAAAAGCCCAGAGCGAGGGTCCTGATTGGTTGGGCCTAAGGGCAGTATTAAATATCAGGGTGAGTCTGGCCTCATACTTGAGTTGGGAAGTTTATCTCCCTTGTCCATAGTCTGCAAGCGTCTGTGCCAGATTGGCATTATTTCCTTCTTATTGTGTTTTATAGAATTTTGGCCTGGAGTTATCTTTGTGAGAACTGAATAATGTATTAAATTTATTCAATTAACATAGGTTATTCCAGTTTTCTATTTCTTCTTGAGTACATTTTGGTAATTTTTGCTTTTCAAGGAATTTGCCAATACTATTGGATTTAAATGCTTGAATAAATTTGTCCATAATATTCTCTTATTACCTTTTTAATGTTCTCAGCATTTCTAGCATAGGATGAGATCTCTCCTCATTTATTCCTGGTAACGGTGAATATTTGTTCTCTTTCTTTCTCAATTAGTCTAGGTAGAAGTTTACCAATTTAATTGTTATTTTTGAAGAACCAGCTTTTGGTTTCATTGGTTTTCTCTTACTGTTTGTTTACTTTTATTTATTTATTTGCTTATTTATTTATTTATATTGAATTTATTGGGGGACATAGGTTTCAGGTGTACAATTCTCTAATACTGCATCTGGATGTTGTGTGTGTTTATCACCCCAAGTAAAGTTTCTTTTCACCACTACTTACCCCACCATACTCTCTTCTACCTGTTCATTTTCTATTTTATTCATTTTTGTTCTTAACTTTATTCTTTCCTTCCATCTTTCCTTCTGGCTCGTTTTGATTTATTTTTCTCACTTTTTAAGGTAGAAGATTCCATCACTCATTTCAGACCTTCTTTTCTAAGTAAGTATCTATCACTTACATTTCCATCTATGCACTATTTCGTAGCTGCACCGAATTTTGATGTTTCATTTTCAACTCTATTTAGTTCATTTTCATTCTGTTTTAGCTGACGAATATACTTGGTGTGATTTAAATATTTTTAAGTATTTGAGACTTGTTTTATGACTCAGTATGTAGTTTACCAAGTACATAGGTCCATGTGCACTGGAGTGTGCATTTCGTAGCTAGGTGGGGCGGTCTGTAAATGTCCATTGCGTTGAGTTGGTTAGTGGTGTTGAGTTTTCTGTTCCCTTATTATCTTGTCTAGTTCTATCAGTTATGGAGGGGAATGTTGAAATATTCAATTACAATGATAGATTTTTCTATTTCTCTTTGAAAACAATTAGTTTTTTCGTTATGCATTTGAAACTGTATTGCTAGTTGCACACACACTTGAGATAGTCTTTTTGATGAATTAGAACATGCTCTTCTTTATTCCTGGTAGTAATCTTTGTTACAAAGTTTACTTTGTACCCTAGTAATACAGCTAGTTTAGATTCTTCTGACCACCAGAACATGGAATGTATTTTCAATTCTTTTACTTTTAACCTGTGTTTTTATTTTTAAAATGAATTTCTTGCAAGCAGAATATGGTTCAGTCTTGCCTTTTGATTCAATGAGACAGTTGCTGCATCTGTTGGAGTATTTAGGCTATTTACATTTAATGTAATTATTGCATGGTTGGATTGAAATCTAAAATCTTACGATTTATTTTCTATTTGTCCTACCTGTTTTATGCTTCTTTCCCCCTTTTTTTTGCTTTCCATGAGATTATTTTTATTTAACTTAACCAAGAAATAATTCATGTACAATAAACTGCGTTCTTTCAAAGTGTGCAGTGTGATGAGTTCTGACAGTTGTTTACACATGCAGAATCCCTCCCACAATTAGGATACAGAACACTTTAATCCCTGAGTATTTTTAGCATCCTATTTTATCTTTGCTCCTAGTTTATTAGCCATATCTCACCTTCTTATTAGTTGCATTGGGTTTAAATATTGGTGCTTTAATTTTTGATAGTTTACTTTCAAAAACATCATACCAGTTTATGAATTACAGAAGAAGCTTACAAAATTTTCTCCTAATTTTGAGGGGCTATAAAGTTTTTATATATTTTACTTCTACATGTATCTTTGCCATATTTTGTTTATATACTGTTTTATTTTTGCTGTAGACATTCATTATCTTTAAAGAAATTATAATATGATAAAATTAACTTTTATATTTACCCGGAAATTTTCCGTTTTAAATGTTCTTCGCTTGCTGTGGTAATCGGGCTCCCATCTCTATCATTTGCCTCTGCCTAGCATGCAGGTATGATAATGAGGTTCTCTTCACTTTTGTTCATCTGGAAAAAAAAATCTTTGCTTTGCCTTGATTACCAAAATATACCTTCTCTGGGTGTGTAACCCTAGGTTGATAGTTATATTCTTTCAGCTCTCTAAAGATGTCATTCCATTGTCCTTGGGCTTGCATCATTTCTGAAAAGAAATCTGGGATTCTTATCTTTGTTCCTTTCTATATAAAAATGTGACTTTATTATGTTAAAATTGTCTACCACTTGTTTACAGTAATATTATTATTATTATTTCTGTTGGTGTGATTGCCTTAGCTTTTGTACTATATGAGATATGTTAAGTTATATGCATTTATAGTTTTCAACAAATTTGGAATATATTTTGTCATCATTTATTCAAGTATTATTTCCTCTCTTCCTCCTTTCTCTCCTTTTCAATGGACTTCAACTGCATATATAACATCTCACAGATCAGTGAAGCTGTGTTTATTTCTTCAGTCTTTTTATTTTCTGTGCTTGAGTTTGGATAGTTTCTATCGCAATGTCTTCACATCCACTGATCCTTTCTCCCCTCGAAGTCTCTAATCTGTTAAATCCATTCAGTGTATTTTTCATATCTAAAAATTTTCATTGGCATTTTTTATATCTTCCATTTGTCTTCCAGTCACATCAATTTTTCCCTCTACCTTCTTGACATGTGGAGTATATTTATAATAGTTGTTCTAGTGTCCCTATCTGCCAATTTTATCTCTTTATCAGTCTGGGTCTATTTCTATTGATTGACTTTTCTCCCAGTTTTGGGTCAAGTTCTCTTGACCCTTGGCATGTCTTAAAATTTTGGTTGTAGGCCAGGCATGACAAATTTTGTCTTGAGTACTGACTTTTTATTTATTTCCTTCAGAGTTTTCCTTAGAGACTGTTGTGTTTTATTCTGGCAGGCAATTAGGTTACTGAGGATTAGTTAGGTAATTTTGAGGCTTCTTTGAAAGCTTTTTAAGAGTGAGCCTAGAGTAATTTTTACCTAGAACTCTGACAAACACCTGAGCTTTCTGAATACCCTGTGTGTTTTAGTGAGGCCTCTTCACTCTGGCTAGTGGGGACATAAATAATACCTGGTTTTAAGTGAGCTCTTGGATTTATTCAGTTTATAGCTCCTGTGTAAGTGTTCCCCCCCCCCCAAATTGTAGAGTTTCATTATTCATGTGCACATTGATATTCGGCCAAGATTGGAGGGGATTCCATGCAGATTTCTGGACCTCTTTCTCTTTATAACTTCCTCATGTCTAGGGCTGTCTTGCACAAATCCTAGTCACCCTGGTCTTCCTGAATGGGTCTCCTTCACTCAGTGAGACCTACAGGCTTAGTTTGGGGTTTTCTGCCCAGCACTGCAATGTGGAAATGCCTCTAGGCACAAAGCCAGACAGATCATAGGGCACGTTTTGTTTATGTCCCTTTCTCAGGGTTCACAGTCATAACCAGTTCTGTTGACCAGTGTCCGAAAGTCACCAATCTTTTCTTGGTGTTTACAGCTGGGCATGGGCACTTCCAGACCTCTTAATTTCTTTGAGGCAGAAATTCACCAGGCATGATATACCATCTTTCAACTTTGCCTTAATATTCTACTGGAGTGGGGAATAAATGCTGCTGATTGTGAGGCTGTCTTACAAATGCAAACTTTATTTTTGGACTTTCTCCCTTTCTCCCTCTTCCCCTTCATTCTCAGAAACCTTTATCCCAGAGTTACAAATGGACGCTTGGAAGCAATATCATGACCCCCTAAATTATAATTTAGTTGGCGCAAAGATTATACTCTCAAATTGATTCAGCTTTAATAGAAAAGTTACTTCAAAACTGCCTCTGAATTGAAGATCTGCCTTGGGAAAACCACCTTGTAATATAAAAATTCCAGAATCAATGATGACTATTACAATAATTTTGTAATACAAAATTAATATAGACATAAAACCAGTGGTAAAGTGGTGATGAGGGACATTTGTGCTTCCCTGGAACTGCTCACAAGAGTTCACGGTTCAGGATAAAACTTGCCAAATGTCTCACCTTTTACGCTCTGTGAGATGCCAACATGATGCCAGCCCCACTCTGTGATATTTACTAACAAAAGGCATACAGCACAGCCAGTGTCTTAAACCCCCTCCTTTAGTCTTTATAGAATAAAGGACAAAGCAGGAGCAAGGATATCAGACCTCTGAAGGAAGGTTCACGTCCTAAATATTAACGATGCCTTTTCCCTCTCCTTCCCTTGGTGGAGAGCCTGGGGCTAGGCAGCAGGGAAGTGTCTATCCGTTCCAACCTCTTCTGTGGAAATCTGTGTCCACCCCTGAGTAAGGACTGTGGGGTGGGGTGGGGGTGGGGTTGTGTGCCACTGAGCTGAGCCAGCAGTTGATGCTGCTATTGATAGAGCTGTAAGAGAGAGTGCCCGAGGGCAGCCTGTGTTTCCACTCTTGGCTTGGAAAGGATGGATGGGCCCATGCCATGGAAGGTAGCTGGGGCTTGACAGAAGCAGAGACTTTGGGATGTATTGCTTGTTGCCTTGGTAATAGGGGAAAAGAGGACAGGGGAACTGTGCAAAGATGGGACCTTGGGGAGTTCCCTAGAGAGCTAATAATTTCATCCTCACTTAGATCCAGGGCCAACACTTGATCCCAGACCAGCTGCATTGGCCTTAGAGGTGGAGAGGGGACTTGCCAGCTCTGATGCCATTTGCTGGGTAAGCATGGGTCTTTCCCCCTCCTGCTCAGGCACAAGGCAAGAGACAGAAGAGAGAGGGATGGCTGACAGTTCAGATTTCAAAAAGCACAGGAATAAAGTTTAAACCTGAGTGGGATAAAAAAATAATATGTCTGGCCTGGGCAGGTTGCAGAAGCGAAAGCCCACATTTGAAAATGAATGAATTTCATTCTCACACACATCTATGTTGAGGCTATTCAATCAAACTTATGAATATGCTAGTGCATATACATAAAACCAGACATATAATTTAAAAAAGCTTTTATGTCTTGTTTGCTTTTACACACTTGCAAAATTCCCTTGAGAGACTGTTATTGCATGGATTGTTTTGACTGAGGCTTTAAAATATATTTTCAATAAAGTTTGGACATAGGATGCCTGTCTCCCTTCCTGGCAAATCTCTTTATAATAAGCAAAGGCACTTGTCATCACTCCAAAACCCTTTGAATTGTACTTGTAATTAGGGTCATCTGCCTCAAAAATTTTAATTGCTTTGTTGATGAGTAGGCATGAAAGCATCTAAATGTTTTGAATGTTTCCATGGGGACTTCTTCAGTGATCATCAGCACTTCCATTTCAATACATCTGATGAATTTGAAAAACTTGGATCAGCTTGTCAAGACTGGATAATTGGTTTGGCTTAATGAGGGACAACAGTGCTGGTCACTCAATTATTTGAAATTCACAAATATGAATTTTTGGTATTACCGTGTGGCCATTACCTTCTCTTTTTAGCATAGCACAAGAATAGCCCCTATAAATGTGTAAAAATGCTTAATTTTAACATATGGTTCCATTTTCTATAATACCAGAAACTTGGCTGAAAACTCAAATTTGTTACCTAACAGCTCTGGAGGTTAGAAGTCCTAAATCAGGGTGTCAATAGCATAGAACTACTTTTGAGGCTCGATGTAAGAATCCATTTCCTTGTCTTTCTTGAGCTTCTAGAGTCTATTAAATTTTTTGGCTTGTGGCCCCTTCCTTCCATCACTCCAATCTCTGCTACCATTGTCACATTTTTTCTTTTATTGTGACTTTCCTGCCTCTCTCTTTGATGAACACTTGTAATTACATTGGGTGCTCTGGAAAATCTAGTGTAAACCCCACATCTCAAAATCCTTAACTTAGTCACACCTAAAGTCCCTTTGCTATGACAGGTAATAGTTAAAGGCTCTGGTGATTAGAACATGGGCATCCTTGGGGAGGGGTAGTGCTATGACACCATATTAGCTAAAGAGAGCCAGAAGTAGTATGGTCTCCTGCATCCCTGCAATGTTAAACCCTCACCGTTCATTTCTGATCATGACTTCCTGTCCGTGGCCCTCATTTCCTTGATACATCTATTTTTGAGACTTATTGAGACCGTCAATTTCTTGTGCCCTAATATTTATCCTCTTTCTTTCTTCCTCAGTTCCAGACCCCATGTTCATCCTTCCAGCCACCCCTGATGCTCATTAGCTTGTCCTTTTGTGGCACCTTCTCTTCTCATATAAAATTTCAACTTCGTTATTATGACTGTTGTGTTCTCTTGGAGAGAATCTCTACATGGTCCTTGGTATCAGCAAGATAATTCCTGATCTTCAGCCTCTCCTCAATATCAGTGCCACCCAGAAAGCCTTCTGTGTTTTCATAGTCTATACTGTCCTTGGGGTGTATTACAAACTCCAACCCATCTTCTGTTCTCTCACTCTCTTTGGGCGATTCTTTGAGGAGTAAATTTCAGCCATCCAAAAGAAGTCCATGAATTTTGTTCTTTGCCTTGCAAACTCACTTCCAAGCACACTTCTTTCTCCTTTCCTGTGGCCGGGAGAGGTGTTTCCATCGAAGGCTAATCCAGAATTTTTACCAACCAAGATTTTTCACGTTTGACTCATATCATCCTCATAGCTTTTGTTCTACAGGTGCAAGTTCTCTTTTTGAAGTAGTATTCTGTAGGTGCTATCTCTTCTTTTTTTATAATACACTCATGTCAAAAGCTCCTCAATTACCTGGAATGTGTTTTGTTTCTACAATTTCACTGAAATAGCCCTTGTCCTACATACAGGAAAATCCGAAGCCCAGTTTATCATCAAACCCCATCCCAGGCTGGTTCTCCTGGTTTCTTAAATAAGGAAATGGTGTCAACATTGTCTTGAACACATCTTAGGTTTTGTCCCAATTAGTGGACACTATCTCAGTTACCAGACCTGCAGATTCCAGTTCCTAGCACATATACACACATGTGTATGTATGTTATTCAATTTCCTCATTATATTTTATGTAATATTAAATTTCCTAATACGTACATTGTACATAAATGCTACATACTTTTCCCATTAATTTATTATAGGATCAGCTATTCATCTATATTTTATATACATATTTTATACCCTTTGGGAACATTTCATTATTTAATATATCTGAAAGTATATCTATGGTATGCGTGGGTGTGTGGTTTAAGGGAGAAATGTAGCTTTATTTATTTATTTATTTAGCTAATAACTATTCATTTGTTGCAGCACCATTTAACCATTTATTATACTCTTACTAATCGAAATGCCATCTTTATTATTTATTAAATTTATACACACACAGCAGTGGGTGAAAGTAGGTGTGCAGTTGTGCGTATGTGAAATGGAGACTTTATTCTTGAATGATTTTTTATTAATTATTGTATAATTTCCCACATGAACAACTGTGAAACTTTGGCCATACCGCACACGTGCACAGACCTGCTTGCTTCCTATTTTGTTGATTTTTCTCTTTGTGCTTGAACCGTACCACTCTGTTTTATTTGTTGCATTTTTATTTGTTTTAAGAGTACTATTTGCTTTAACTATTTGTCCTCTTCAAGCTTTTTCAGTTGTTTTTACTTCCTTATTTTATGTTAAATTAAAAAAAAACAACTTTGGCAACTTTGAAATTGAACTATATAGCACTTATAAATAAATTACTTGGAGGAAAAAATGAGATCTTAAGAATAAAGTCTCCTTTTCCAGAATTTAGTATATCTTTTCACTATATTTGCCTTTAAAAATATTTTATCTTTTTAAAGATTTTTATTTATTTATCTTTAGAGGGGAAGGGAAGGAGAGAGGAGGAGAAACATCAATGTATGGTTGCCTTTCATGCATCCCCTGCTGGGAACTGGCCTGCAACCCAGGCATGTGCCCTGACTGGGAATCGAACCGCAATTGTCTGGTTCGCAAGCCCGTGCTCAATCCACTGAGCTATACCAGCCAGGGCTATATTTACCTTTTTAAAAAGTCCCTCAGAAGGAAAAAAACACATGATTAGACCAATGACAACTATTATTTTATAGTATTAGACTTATGTTACTAGTATTCTTCTCTATGATATGTGAAAATTTGTGCTCTTCTGGCTTTATTTTGGGAAGTGTATTAAGTCTGAAAAATAGTATGAGAAGCTGTTCATTGTTCTGCATCTTTGATACAATTTCCTGTTAAATGCTTGTCTACTAATTTGCTTTAGTTACTTGTTGATTTTCTGGTTCTAGAAGTTGAAGTAGAAGCACATTCTCCCCAGAGACTGTGGGTGTTGGGTTAGACTTAATACTTGTGTACAGAGAAGAAGGTAAAATACAACATCTTTCTGAGAACTGACAGGGGGAAAAGCGGGGAGGCTCCCAGCCAAAAGAAGAAATTACTGATATTTTCCTCACCACTTGGTGCTCATAGGGCAGTGGGGAGAGGCATCCTGACACACTCTGCTTCAGGGCCAGCCGCATGTCTATGATGGTCCTGAGTGATAGGCGTCAGGGCATCCCACACACCTGGAGAGAGAGGCCTGGCTGTCCGTCTGGCAGAAAGAGTCTCCAGGGTCCCCCAAACAAAAATGACGCACCATGAGAAAACCAAACTAAACCCCAAATTTGATCACATAATTCTATTTCAAACAGCAAGCAGTAAGGCATACATTCAAACTTCTATCCTACGAATTGAATCAGCTTTCTATTGCAAACCCACAGGCCTCTGCTTTTTCAGGCATCAGTTTGGTGGCCAAAGTAAGAAAGTGTTATTTGCTGGCAGAGATGGGTAGTCACCAGGTCCCTGAGGAATTATCCCAGAAACTCCTTACAAATATTCCACTCCTTGAGGTTTCCACTTCTGAGAGTCATCTGGAAAAATGGTTTTCTTTTAAATGGTGGTTTTGCCCCTTTCCTGTTATTTGTTAACCACATTTTTCTTTTCCATTAATAACATCAATTCTATAGTTACATAGAACTTTTTTTAACCATAAAACTTTTCTGTCCAGGTCAAAGAATGATTTATTTGATGCTGGATCTCACGTTTCCAAACATCTCAGAACAATAACAGTAAGAATGTCATGGACATTTTATTTCTGACCCCAAAATGAAATGCCTTTGGTGTTTGAGAGGACTGCTTTTTCTCATAATAGGAAATATTTTTGTATTACTCATGGTATTAAAAGAAATAAATGTTTAGATTTCTCAAGTGCCTTAGAGTAACTATGGAATCATATGATTTTGCATTTTGTGCATCACTGAGACAAGGCTTTTAATAAAAAATCCTAGTATTAAGACATCCTTGAATTTTTAGAATAAACATCACTTATAGTTTTGAAAAATTATTTGTGTAGTGTTGGGTTGATGTTGCCAGCATTTTAGCTAAAGCAAGTGAAATTTCTTTCTTTGCTGTGTTGGCTTTATTATTTATGGTTAACTTTGAAAAATAATTTGGGAAGTGTTTTATCAGTTTGTAGTTTTGGAATGATTTAAATAACATGAGATTTGTTATTTGAAAGTTTTTAAGAACTTGCTCATAAAGGATCTTTGGATCCAATTCCCTACTTGGAACATAAAAAAATCTTCCATGAGTGTCAGTCCGTTAAAGCTTTCTGATTCTTACTGAATTTATTCTTCCTTAAAAACTGCACAATTCACTGGGTCCTGGGACTTTGTTATCACAGAGCTATAAAATATATTTTTATAGTTAAAAAGTTCCTTTACATCTGTGCTTATATTTGTCTTTCCCTCTCTTTCTTTTGTTAATATATCAGTAATTTTCATGTTTTAATGCTTTGTAAGAGGAAATACTATAATAATCACTTTATCAATTCCACTGTTCTTTTCCTGCTACCTTATATAATTTTGCTTTTATTTTTATTCGTTCCTTCATTATATTTCTCTAAGATTCACTTTTGTGTGTTTTATTACATATTCTGCATCAGTATTCTTGAAAACTAATTATAATCAAACACTTTGTAGATTAGTTTTTTTTTCAAAAAATCATTCTTTTTGGATTTATCAGAAAGATACAGATTTTTACAATCATGAAACTATAAGAACCAGGTTCAGTAAACCCATTTTCAATAAGCAATAGAAACAAAGTCAGAAAGGAGACGCCAATGTTGTTAGGGCTTGGGATGTACCACACAGATATCAGACTAAGAGCTTCCTGGTCTTTATTAAAGTTATAGTTTGCATTTAGGAGAAGTTTCACGAGGTTAAACCATGAAATCCAAAAACACTCAGGGGTTTGACTAAACTGACATACTTTTTACTAACATTGCCTGTTTGAGGCAACTGTGACATTGCAATGGGGGGGAACTGTCCATTCCATTTCCTCCAGACTTACACTGTGGCCCAGGTTCATTATCCCGGCCACCTGGGGACAAACACTCGAATGCCTTCCTCCACATCTGCTCCTTTGATTTTCCCCAATTTTCTCAACAAGAAACACAGTAGAATTTTATTCTTTATGGTATTACATTGGGCACATTAAAATCCAATGACCCATTTTAGTTTTAAAAACCAGGAGAGGAAAAAAAATGTTATCATCAATCATGAACTTGGAAAGAGTCCTTTGACAAACAATGAGGGGGAGTTATTTTGGAAACAACTGGGTTCTATTCTGGTAGACCGTGTGTCTCTATAAAAGGTGCCCTCCCTCTGCAGCCAGGAGGTGGAGGCGGGTTCCGTCCAGGCCTCTGAGGCCTCCTCTGCCGCACTGCCAGCGCCGTGGGGAATGTGTCTACAGTGGAGGCTCCACTCAGCTCTTCCGTATAAACTTCCATCTCATTCCAGTTTAGGCTTCTCTTTCTCTTCTTCCATACCTAAAACACAGGCAAAGCACTTAATGTGAGCATCGGATTAAAACAGGAGCAGCTTTGCCAAGCTACTTAAAAAAAAAAAAACCTCTCAACACTTCTCACCCGCCCTCTGGCACCCACCCCTTCTTTTTAGCTGAGAAGGAAAGTCCTTCACGGTTTTCTTCAGAAACTTCCTCAGTGACCTCTCGCCACCCTTTTCCACCAAATCAGGACAGAATATCTCCGGGACACACCCAGTTCTTATGGCTTCTGGGAGTGAGGGACTCAAGTTAGTTTTTGACTCACTGAATTTGCACGGAAGCCCCCGACTGGACTGCTTGCTGTGTGACCAGCTTCTAGAGAAAGGAGGTGTGCAGCTGATGAGTTTCTAACTGACCTTATTTTGTATTTCAGCCCTGTCCCTTTCTAAGACAAGGACTCTGGATTTTAAAAAATCAAGAAATATATATATTTTAAAGCTCACAGCCCATTAGCCACAAGAACTGTTTCTATCCATACCCATTTGTACTTAAACTTAAGTTCTCCCTATGTTCAACCCAAGCCTGGTAGAACTGTTTTTCTTCCTGAGACTCATATGGATCTGGCCAGTAAGACCCCTGTCTGTTGTCTGGAGTGAATAGTTAATGATGTTTCATTTTCCTGGAGATGAAAATGTTCAAGTCATTCTCATGAATTAAAGTGAACCAAACAAATGGCTCCCTACTTCACTTTTCCTAGCTGAAGATTTTTCTTGTGACACTAAATTCTCAAACACTTTTTGCTGGAACAAGAGAACAACCGAATGCTGCTTAGAAGGTTCTGCTGGTATTCTTTTGCAAGCTCTCTGAGGGCGAGCCCTTAACTGTTTTATTCCAGATTATATATCCTTAGCATATAACACGGTGTCTTTTTCACAGTAGGAGTTCCATTAATCCTTACTGAATCAATGAATAAACAGTAAACACAGGAGGCTTCAGCAGGCTGGACTAGTGGGAAAACAGAACAACAGATGGAATTTTGCAATATAAAAACTCATGAAGCCTAACTGCAGGGGGCCACCATGATGGTGCTTAAAGTAAGAGAGACGTGCCCCCCCCCCCCCATCTCAGCTGCTAGTCTGCGTTCTGTGGGGTCAGGGTGGTGGCAGTGGAATGTGCATAACATGCTCTGAACAGGTGTCCTTAGACATTCTTTTAGGTTTGGTTTTCATGACTAAGGAACTGGCAGAGATCTCTAACACTTTTTCCAAAGTAATTCTCAGAATCATACTAAGGAAAACTTCAAATTGAGAAGTCATGACATCCAAAGGGAGGAGGGACAGGGCAGCGGGGGGGGGCGGGGAAGGCTGGCGATGCCTAAGTTGTTGGGTAACCAAGGCAAAGGCAGACAAACACAACACAGATTCCGTTCAAACAACCCACATGACTTGAGTTCCCACCTCATCCCCTGTCCATCCCTGTGGAGAAGCTATTGGGAGCTAGCCGCTCGCTTCTCTTTTTCAAGTCTGTTTCCTCCTAAGTGTTTTCTTGCAGCTGGGTTGGCTTGGCAGTAAGAGTGGAATCTTCAAAAGCGGGGGTGGAGAACAGGGGGTGGTCACTGACCCAGACAGGGAAAATGGCTCCCCACCTACTTTCATTTGGCAGCTGGGCGGTAGAGGGAAAAATTAGACAGCTGTAAATGATATGGAAGAGCCACAGGTATAATTTCCACACAAATGAAACCTAATGGGAAGAAACCTGTCACAAAGCTGAGGCAGGAAGTGCTTTTGGGTACGCAGCGGAAGAACTGACTGAGCTCCAGACTCACTCACCTGTGACTTCCCTGGGCTGGGGGGGGAGGGGGCGCAACCTGAGGGCAAGTTGGCAGGGAAGAAAGGTGCAAGTGTGTGTCCCAGAGGCCCGGTGCTGACTCCTTTTGTCTGCTTTCTCCGCCCTCACCCCAACCTTTCACCCTTGGGCACTTCCATTTCTGGTTGTATGAAGTTTGACTTTAATAAGATGACACATTGCAATGGGAATAGATTCTTAGCTAAAGCACAGAAATATTTCAGGTGTTGTAGGTGGAGCTGTGTCCCCCAGCGAACCCACCTGTTGAGGTCCTAATTTCCAGGACCTTAGAATGTGAGAGAAGGCCGAGGATGTGGCTGTACAACTGTCTGTGAAAGAGACCAGGTATGTGACCTGTGAATCCAATGAATCATCTCAGCGGACTCCGGGAAGGACCTGTGGGGGATGCTCTGTCTGATGCTTTGGACCCCCGTGGATTACATGGGAAGCCAAAAGGGTTTTATGAGAATCTGGTCCCAGCAGAAACCCTGCCGATATAGACTGAAAGGGACAGGATGAAATGAAGGAGGAGTAACTCCAAAAGCATTTTAGGGCTGGATCCTTCTTGATTCCAGAGGGTAGGGCTGCTGCCCAGGCCCAAGGATGCAGGGCCTCAGCCCCCCTCCTGGTGAGTCTTGAGGACAGGACATTCAGCCAAAGGGGATTATTCTCAAGCCTTGAAATGGAATGGAATCTGCCCTGCTAGCTTTTAGACTTGGTTGGGAATCATGCCCCTTTCTTAACCTGTGACTTCTTTCTTTTGGAAGGGGAACATAAATTCTATGCCTGTCCAATCATTGTATTTTGGAAGCAGATGACTTTCTTCCTGGGTTCACAGGTTCACAACTGGAGTACAATGTTGCTTCAGGATGAATCATACCCACAGCTTACCCACATGTGATTTAGACAATATTTAAGGTGAGATTTTGGACTTAAGATGCTGGAAAGACTTTGAGGACTATTAGGAATGTATATTGCATGAATGAAGAGCATGAATTCAGGGGGCATAAGGCAGAGTGCTATGAGCTAAATTATGTCTCCCTAAACCTAAATCTCAGTACTTTAAGAATGTGACTGTGTTGGAGATAGGGTCTTTACCAAGTTAAAATGAAGCCACTGAAGTGAGCCCTAATCAGATATGACTGATGTCTTTATAAAAAAACAAACCTGGACCTGGCTGGTATGGCTCATTTGGTTGTGGCATTGTCCCCTGGGCCAAAGTCCTGGGTTCAATCCCCAGTCAGGGCTCACACCCAGGTTGTGAGTTTGATCCCCTGTTGGGACACATATGAGAAGGCAACCAATCCGTATTTCTCTCTCACAATGATGTTTCTCTCTCTCTCTGTCTCTCTCCCTTCCTCTCTGTCTAGAATTAATGAAAAATATCCTTGAGTGAGAATACAAAATTAAAAAAAGAAATTTGGGGACAGCCTCATGTATAAGTGCGAACGCCATGCGAATGTGAAGACGGTCATCTGTAAATGGAGGAGACAGGCCCAGAACAGGTTTCCCTCACGGTCCTCAGAAGGAGCCCACCCTGCTCAGACCTTGACTTTGGCATCCAGCACTGTGAGACATGACATTTCTATTGTTAAAGTCATCCAGTTTGTGGTACTTTATTGTGGCAGCCCTAGCGAACTAATACAATATCCGCAACATCATGGAGAATTACTTTCTTTTAAAAAGAGCAAATGAGTACCTATTCATTTAGCCTCCCTTAAAGGCCCTTTGTCTTAGTTCATATCAGGTTGGTCTATTTTGTTATTTGATAAGCTCTGCCCATGGTGCTGAGTGAATTTTCTAAACTCTCACCTGCCTGGTGTTCCAGCGGAGACACCCTGATGGTTCACTAGAAACAACACTGGATGCAACATGCTTCGGGTGTTGGCTATGCAACCGCCCTTGTTGGTGGGTTGCTTACGATTTTTGGGCCTCAGTTGTTTCTTAATAAAAGGAAAGGGCTGGTTTAGATGATCTCTGATGTCCTTTTTAGTTTTGGGATTCTGTAACCATGTGATTTCATCTTGTAGTTGAGGCCGACATAACATACCAAGTGGAGGAAGCAGAGCCATTAAAAGTCACTATGGATGAACAGAAGGCGGCCAAATGTGGTGTTCCTGCCTCTTGGAGGAGTTTGGTTTGGGGTGCAGTACGTGTGCTCAGGACTGTAATACTGGGCTCAGTTGTATTAGATTCATTCTACAACACACACACACAACACACACTGCTTTTATTTATTTAGTGTTGGATCTTTAAATATCTTTTTATTGTATTGTTTCCATGACCATTTCCCCCCTGATGCCCTCTTCCACCTCCGCCGCTCTCCTCCACCCTGCAATCTGCACACTGTTATCCAAGTCCGTGAGTCCTTTCTCTTTTTTGTTTGATTCCTCCACTGCTTTTAATTGGCAGTTTCAAATCAACTACCTGCAAAACCAGCCAACTAATGTGACCGAGTAAAGTGGCCAGGCGAGGACTAGGGTAAATTAGAGCACCATTTAAAGGGAACAAGGGACCCTCAGCTCCAGACCTCTGTTGCCAGAAGAAAACAGTGGGCTCAGTGTTGCCAGATCTTAAACTATTTGAGAAGATAAAAAATCTGGCCTATACATGAAATCTCCCAGTTTTGAAGTGCTGGTTCCAAATGAAAGTCCCACTATGGAGGCCTGAGGACACTTTTTTGCAGGTAAGGTTTGGAGGAGGCCATCAGTTTGTCATCTCTCTCTGACATGAAAAAGATGACCTCTTGGCACAAAACCTCTGTCTCCATTGAATTAACTACATGGTTCCAAGTAGATAAAATTAATCTCCAAACCTGACATGAGTTACAAAATATTAGTCAACTTTAACTCATATTGCTTAAAAGAATGGCACAAATTAAATCGAACAGATGGCTAAAAATAGCAACCCTTAGTTTCACTATTCATTTTTAACTTCTTACTCAAAGTTGCTAAAATGTAGTATTCTATTTATGTAGATTGGACTTTTTTTCTCCCCTGGTTTTCAGGCTGTCTTCTCTCTTAGAAGGTATAGAACAATGGCTGAATGACCGTCGGAATCAAGCCAGCTGAGGGGAACAGGCAGTCATAAACACTTCCTGAATAACATACACTGGACATATTATCTTAAATTGAAATATGGCCTTTCCCCAAAAAGCTGATAAGGTTTGCATTTTACTTTTTATTTAAAAATGTTTTTATCACCGCCTGAGGATATGTTTATTGATATTTAGACAGAGAGGAAGACAGAGAGAGAGAGACAGACAGACAGATGGACAATGATGTGAGAGAGAAACATCAACCAGCTGCTTCCAATACATGCCCACGTTCCGACCAGGCATGTGCCCTGACTGGGAATTGAACCCGCAATGCTCTAACCAACTGTGCTACCCTGCCAGGGCACATTTAACTTTTAATACATTTTGAAAGTTAACTCAATACTTTTATAAGTTAAGTAATAAAGAAAGATTACTATTCCCATTGAACAGAAAGGAAAATTATTAAAATATGTTTTCTGGTCTCTCAAGTTATGGCCTGAATAGGATAAAAAATTTTGACACTTTTACAAATAGATCACTTATTCAAATCAAGCCAGCTGCTGGGGAAAAAAAACCCTCAGATTCCTCCGGGCCATTTAACATTGGCTGCTACGTTGAGGCATACCATCCTGGAAGAGCCACACGTAAAAGAAGCCCGATTCAATAACCATGCAATGACTGCTTTATTTGTCTCATTAGATCACGTTCCCAGCAGAGTGTCTGGCACACAGTAGGGTACTCGGTGTCTGTGTAAAGTGGTTCATTTCCTGGTGATGTCGAGAGAGGTCTCGGACATCCCCACATCATCTCGCCTTTGGATGGATTCTCATGCAGGACTCAAGTCACTACATGTCTGCGCGGTTGCTTTGGCCACTTTCCCAATTTTGTGTTATCTTACATACACTTTGGGCAGATTTTGCGCAGCTTGGGTAAGATTACATGCCTTGCCGGGGTGGAGGCTCTGCCGTAAATAGAAACAAAAGAGAAATCAATCCATAGGTTAAGAGAGTTGATGCAGTAATGAAGTATTACCCTTTACTGCCTGAACTTCTTTGCCACTGCAACCCTTGAACATGACAGTCACTGGTGAATCTCAGTGGCCTGAGCCTTCTGTGTTGCTTAAAGGTCGAGGAGAATGGTGGTGAGGCTCTCTGAGGCTGCTGCACCCGAGGAAAGGATGGCGTAAAAAGTGGAGATCTGGGTGACTTCTATTGAGACTGGTTACATTTAAAGATTTTATTTGTTTATTTTTAGAGAGGGGGAGGGAGGGAGAAAGAGAGTGAGAGAAACATGATGTGTGAGAGAAACACTGATTGGTTGCTTCTTGCATGCCCCCAACTGGAGACCTGCCTTGCAACCCAGGCATGTGCTCTGACTGGGAATTGAACTGGTGACCTTTCAATTCCCAGGCTGGTGCTCAATCCACTGAGCCACACTATCCAGGGAGAGACTGGTTACATTTAATAATTAATCTATTTAGGTAAGGCTGTCTTTTATTAATCAGAGTAAACTCCTTATAAAATTTTATAGACATGCTTCTTTTCTTTTAGGTTTGGATATTTTACTAGCTAATAAGAAAGTGAGTAATAAACCATTCAGGTTACTGTCAGGAGCTCTTAGATTAACGCTGTAATTATAAAAAGGTAAGTCTTCCTAAGTGATTCTGTGCTATAGCGGATTTTTCCTTCGGTCTCTGCATAAGGTTTTATGACAGGAGTTCTCTTGTTTTATACTCCCCTAAATAATACTTACTTTTCTGTGTATCCCAGATATAGCTGTTCAGCACTTCTCCCAGCAGGTACAAAAAGTTCAGTAAGATGGTTGCAGACCCAAAGAAGATGATTCTGGCTCCTGGGCCAATGTGTTCCAGGAACGGGTACACCCACATCCCAGTTACATGATGTATCCAGCACACCCTGCAATGGAATGGCAACGGGGACCAAGACAGGACTTACTTTCATGTCAGGTTTCAAAGCTGCCGATATTACAAATATGGACCCCCCCATTCCAACTATTCTTCATCAGTGCCCATCATGGTTTTGCTTCTGACACTTAGGAGCTACCAGAGGTTTTGTTGTTGTTTGTTTCTTTTACTTTTTTTTTTTTTTTACTCTGAAATAATTTTAGGTTCACAGAAAAGTTGCAAATACAGTATTAGGGAATTCCAATGTGCCTTTTGCTCAAGTCTCCTGCATGTTACTATCTCATATAACTAGCACAATTACTAAAAGGAAGCAGTTAACATTGGTACAACACTACTAGCTGAACTGCAGATTTTATTTGGAATTTCCACTTTCCATTAAAGTCCTTTATCTGGTCAGGATCCCATACTGCATTCAGTGGTCATGACCTCTTCATCTCCTCCAATCTGGAAGCTCCTCAGTTTCTCCTTGTCTTTTCCAACTCTTGGAGGAGTTTGGTTGGGGATCTGACACTGCCTTTTTTTTTTTTGTCTAAATACTGTTATACAATCTTCTTCATCTCTTCTTTATATAACGAAACACTGTAGCATTGGGCAACCACATGATAGTAAAACCTGGGTGAATATGTGCCAGGAATCTAGCCGCCCTGCCTCCCAACCAGATACCAACGTACATCCACATGCTGATAGGACCACCCTGCAACCTCGAGACACCTGACTTCCCACAGCCTGATCCTTGGGTCTGTCTTTGTTTGTTTGTTTGTTTCTTTTTCTATTTTACTAATATATACTTGTAATTATTCTATCTGTGTTCTGGAGATTTTTTTTTAGACTCGGTGGCAATACAACATTATTCATATCCACTGTTTTCAAAAGTTTAGTTAGAATAATTGCAATGTTGGTTTGGTTCTGACACAGCTAAGAGCTATTTTTCAAAATATCAACTGTTGTCAATTTTGAAGACTAAATAAAATATAAAGAATTTATGACATGGCAATAAAGATTACTTTTTACACCTCTGTATTTTGGGTCATTTTCTTTATCATGGCATCACTTCTCTTTAAGCAGTTTATTTACATACATAACATACAAAGTCTATCCAGAATGTATCCAGCCATATCATATGAAAAATAGACATGCTTACTGAGGAAGATACAAGATTCAAGCAACATTATACATAGGACAATGACACCTAGTCCCCTTCAAAGGAGGCACTTTGGGACCTCACACAGTTCTCCCAATCACCATCGGTTGCCTGGTTGTATTTTCCTGAATCTCACCAACGGTCTGAAATGTCTTCCCTTTCAAAAATTATTTTAGTTTTGGGAAAAGCCAGATGTCACAGGGTGCTAAATCTAGGCTGTAGGGGGTTGAATCATCCGGGTGATTTGATGTTTTGCAAAAAAACTCTGCATGAGATGTGAGGCACGGGTGGGCACATCGTTGTGATGAAGCTGTCAATCATTAGTTGCCCATGGCTGCCCATGGCCTTCTGAATCATCTGAATAGTTTCCGTGGAGGAATGTTCAAGCATAATGCAAAATCTGATGCAGATTCATTGCTCTACTTGCTCGGTCATTTTGAATGTGATGGCCACACAGTACACGTGCTCACTCAACTGGTGTCTACTGCCCCAACTGACTACTACAGTGAAGTTGTCATTGTTCATACAAGCATGTTCCAGTCCACTCTCATGGGCTCCCAGGTTACATTGATGTCATCCAAGCCATCCTCATTCCATTAACAATGGCTGCACTGACCTCATGTGTGTGCGTGTGTGTGTGTGTGTGTGTGTGTACTTACTCTGAGTCCAGAAACCAACCCTGGTATCTTTCCTTGGGGCTTGCAAACTCAACCAGGTTAACAGCACTTTTCCCCGAAGGAGGTGAAAATTGATTCTGGGAGGGTGGTGAAGAAATCTTTTTCTTTTATCTATAAAGCATGGATACATGTATATGCAGAACATAGGCTGATACACAGTTTATCTGTAGTATTAACAGTTCATGGACCCAGCAATGCCACTCCCAAGTACAGAGCCAAAGGAACTGCAGCAGGGACACAGATACTTGGGCAGCCATGGTCACAGCAGCATTATTCACAGTGGCCAAAAGACTGAAACCACCCAAGTGTCCATCAACAGATGAATGGATGAAGAAAATATTATATATGCATGCAATGAAATATTATTCAGCCTTCAAGAGGAATGAGATTCTGATATATGCTACAACATAGATGGATACTGAAAACATTATGTTAAGTGAAAAAATCCAGACACAAAAGGACAAATATCGTATGATTCCACTTAAATAGGATACTAGAATCAACAAGTTCATAGAGATAGAAAGTATAATAGAAGTTACCTGGGGCTAAGGGGAATTGCAGAATGAGGAGTTATTGTGTAACGGGTTCAGAGATTATGTTGGAGATAACGAAAATATTTTGGGAATGGGTAGTAGTGATGGTTACATAACATTGTGAATGTATTTTGTGACTGAATTATACACTCACAAGTGGTTAAAATAATGAATATTATATTATGTACAGGGTGTGGCAAAAGTAGGTTTACACTTGTGAGTCCACAAAACATAGTTTACTTTTGTATTATCATTTATTAATTGTATTATTTCTAAATGAACAACTGCAAGCCTCCTTTTGTCCCACCCTGTGTATTTTGGCACAATAAGGCATTTTCGTGAGGTGGAGATTAGGGAAAATATACCTAAAAATTCTCCTTGGTTGGGGGAATCAGTTAGTAGAAATACTGCCTTAGAGAGAAGAGGTGGTCATGAGATCCAGCCAGGCAGCTTGAATAACAGTCCAAACTAAAATATTTTACCAAAAGAGGAAGCCAAGCCAGTCATTATTTTTTAAAGGCTGAAGCATGTGTGAGTTAGCAAAAATTTGATTGTTAGAACTGGCTCTACTTTCCAAATATAACCCAATGATCTACTTCTCACCATTGCCACCATTACCATCTCAAGTCCTCATCACCTCTCAACAGAACCATGCCGAGAGTTTCCTTTACCTTGGCTACAGTCTATTCTATAACCTATTCTCACTGGAGCAGCCAGAACCCTAGGAGATTCTGATGCATAATATTGTTCGTAAATTAGAGGCAATTTTATTTTCCCAATCTTGTCTTAATTAGTGTAGACAGTGGTATGTGCCCATCACACAGCTTATTAATTTTCATTCAGATAACATGCAATATCCCCCAAATGCAATACCGCAAGTCTATAATTGACTTTGTAAATCAACTTATAAAATAATCTGACTCACTGTAAAACTTTCCTCAAATAGGTGAGCAATTCAAATTATGAATGCCAGTCATATTTTTAAATACCTGTTCCTGGCATTCTACTTGCTTCCAGGAAACCAAACTTACATTTGAAGCTTTTGGTAATGTCTCTGATGCCAGGGCTCTACTCTTCAGACATTGTTTGCAATGTATTTTTGGTCTGTATGGAATCATGACACTGAATAGGGAACCATGACCACATCCTGTCTATTTGTAGCTGACTCCTGAATGTCTATTTCCAGCCTTGACCTCTCCCTGAACTCTGGAGCCCCAGGTTGCCCACTGCGCATTTCTACTTGGAGCATCTCTAACCTAACCTTTCCATGACATCATCATCATCCCTGCATCCTAGTTTCTGCACATCTCCGCCTTCCCTCATCACCAAACAGCAAATATGTTTCCCCTGTCTCTTACCCCTTAAACTGATGACTACTCGGTCACTCTAGTACTAGTTTGGGGCAGAATATGTGCTTTAATATGATATATAATCCCTTTCATCTTATTCAATCACCTTCTGAAGTATGATTATCCCCATTTCACAGATAAAGAAACAGAGTAGACTAAAGACCTTGTCTAGAAAAATGGGAAAGGAATGCACATATGATTTTATGATTTCTTTTCTGCCGCATAGACTTGCTTCCCTAAATGAGACACATTCATTGCCTTCAAAAATGAAGTGAAGGTTTTTTTTTTTTAAAGTTTTCTTGACTTAGTAGGCCATCCGACCATCTCAGATGCAATAGTCCTGTTATGTGGGATTTCACCTGGATCAGTGTGAATGATGCATCTTCTTGTCCCAACAAGCTGTGCTTTCACCGTTTGTTTCCTTGATATAATCAAGGCTCAGTTCTCTGCACATAAGTGACTCATGGGCTTGCTCACCTGTTTGCAGAGAGTTCTCACTTCTTGGTTAACTTTCAAATTCTATCTTAATCTAAGGTTGTCTTGTCTTAATGCCCAAGTAGCTTCTGCTTAATGTAATAATACCAATTTTAATTTTAGCCTAAAAATTGATAACCAAGGTGTGTTTGTGTGCTCGTGCACACATGTGTGCATAGTATATGAAGTTTGTTTGAAAAAAGTATATTGTTAACAATATGCTTTATTGTTAACAATAAAGCCCAGCCATTGTTAACATAATGAGAATGGTTTGTGTGACATTGATGTAACCTGGCAGCCAAGGAGAATGGACTGGAATGTACATGCATGAACAATGACCACTTCACTACACTATTCAGTGGGGGTGGTAGACACCACGGAGTGAGCATGTGTACTGTGTGGCCATTGGATTCAAAATGACTGAGTAGAGCAATAAATTTGCATCCAATTTTGCTTCAAGCTTGAACATTCCTCTCTTCCCTTTCGAAGGTGATTCTAGTTTTGGGAAAGGCCAGAAGTTGCAGTGCACCAAATCTGGGCAGTAGGGGGACTGAATCACCTGGGTGATTTGATTCTTTGCTGAGAAACTCTGCATGAGAAGTGATACTTGAGTGGGTTCATTGTTATGATGAAGCTGCCAATCACGAGTTGCCCATGGCTGCAGCTTTTTGAATCATCCAAATAGTTTTTGTAGAGGACTTTGTATATGTACATGTTATAGTACCGTAAGACTTGTAGGTGGTCTATTTTATTAAATGTACCTCCAACATCATTCCCTTTAATGTACGATTAAAAATGACATTTATTAATACCTCCTGAGTCCTGAGATTGACACCAGGGATACAAAAGTAAGTGAGGCAAAGGTGATTCATGTCTTCATGAATCACGGTCCAATGAGGAATACAGATATTAAGTGCAGTAGAATGAAGAAAATGTTAAGTATAGGATGTCACAGGTGCCCAGGGATCATTTCCTCTTTTTTTTGGGAACTTCCACTCACCATCAGTGTTTTTTTCTTGTGTATTCAACTTCCTTTCAAGTCAATTTTTCATAGCTGATAGATATGCCCGGATGTCTTCCATTAAAGCCCAACAAAAGATTTTCCCATCAACTTCACAAATATTGCCCCATACCTCTCCTTCTCTTCAAAACTAACCTCTCCAGTGAGTCCACACTCATTGACTCTATGTCTGCACTTTGCACAATTCCTCCACCCACAACAGTCAGGCTTTTGTTCTTGATAATCCACCAAAACATGCCAGCTCTCTGACATTGAGTTCTCCTGGTTCTCCCCCTACATCTGAGGTTGTTCTTCTTGGATCTTTTTGTGAGTTCCTTCTTCCCTACCCAACCAATGAATGTTGAATTTCCTTAAGGTTTGGTTCTCAGTGAAATATAATTTAATGAGTCTAGGGGGTGGGTAAAAGCATAGACAGGGAAAAAAAGCATTTGAAAATATGCATGGCAGGAAGGGACGTGGCAAAAATCACAGAGCCAAATGAAAGCCAGTGTAACAAAAGCAAGGTATGGTATGGAGGGATGAAACAGGTAGAAGCCACTCTGTGAAAGACACTCTCAACTTTGTTGAAAATGTGGGTCTTTAACCAAATACAATGGTGGGGGCATTCACGTGTCTGAGCCAGTGATATAATGTGTTCAGAGTTCTGGTTTGAAAAGATTCCTCTGGCAGTTGTGAGGACGAATTGGAAGGAGACATAAGTAGATATGGAGGGAAATGAGAAACTATGACAATACTTCAGACAGAGATAGATGATTATAGCATGCATTCAGATGCTGGTGACACATTCTCAGTTGACGAGTTTATTCATGCCCAACTGCTTCCTGTCTACTACCTATACACAGATATCTCACAAATTCATGTCCTATGAACTGTTAATCAAACAGTCCTCATCTCATATCATTTTGCACATCATAAAGATACCTCAGTTTTGATATATCTGTAGCCAACCACACACTCGTTTCCCTCAAATCTGGTCCTCCGCTGGTGTTCCTTATCTCTGAGAATGGCACTAGCTCCGTTCAGTTTTGCAACTCAAACCTGAGAGTTACCTTTGTTACTTCCCTCTCTTTCATCACACCTTTTCTACCCATTACTTCGTCTTGTCACGGCTATCTCACACATCTCTCCAATATGTTTTCGCTTGCATCTCTATCACCAGCATCTGAATGCATGCTATAATCATCTATCTCTGTCTGAAGTATTGTCATAGTTTCCCATTTCCCTCCATATCTACTTATGTCTCCTTCCAATTCGTCCTCACAACTGCCAGAGGGATCTTTTCAAACCAGAACTCTGAACACATTATATCGCTGGCTCAGACACGTGAATGCCCCCACCACTGTATTTGGTTAAAGACCCACATTTTCAACAAAGTTGAGAGTGTCTTTCACAGAGTGGCTTCTACCTGTTTCGTCCCTCCGTACCATACCTTGCTTTTGTTACACTGGCTTTCATTTGGCTCTGTGATTTTTGCCACGTTCCTTCCTGTCATGCAGATTTTCAAATGCTTTTACCCACCCCCTAGACTCATTAAACTATATTTTGCTTTTATATCTTAGCTCAATTATTATAACTAACCACTCATCACTTAGGAAAGGTTTCTCTAGCCTATTAGATTAGGTCAGATGTTATAAGCTCTTTCAGAACCACGAATCTCTTCTTTTTAAAAATTTTGTTTATCTTTAGAGGGTAAGGGAAGGAGAGAAGGAGAGAAATATCAATGCGTGGTTGATATACATTGCATGCATATCAACTCTCATGCGTCCCCTGCTGGGAACTGGCCTGCAACCCAGGCATGTGCCCTGACCGGGAATCAAACCATGATCCTTTGGTTCTCAGGCCTGTGCTCAATCTACTGAGCTACACCAGCCAGGGCTTCTCTTCTATTTTTAAAGCTTTTTAAAATTAGTACTTAGATTTGAATGACATATTTGTTTGAATAACATTTCTCCCCCTTTAGACTCTCTGAATTTTGTGAGGCGAGGGCCCCCGTTTGTTTTTACTGCTCATTGTACCCCCAGCACTTGGCACCAGGCCTGTCGCATAGAAGAAAAGGGCAAATGAGCACGACGGCATTTACCCTATGATAGGGGGAGTAAGAGTGAATTGAACAAAGATGGGAGGCAAGCACTTTCTAGCCAAATGAAATCGCATGTCAAAAGACCCCAAAATAAGGGAGAGCTTCCAGTTATTCAACAAGAAAACACTGTGTTGAGCTCAAGGGAGAAAGGACATGAAGGGCAGGCAGGTGACACACTATGGGTGGCTTTTTAAGCCACAGCAAGCACTGTAGACTGCCCTGTGGTGGACATCAGGAAGTCTTTGAGGGGTGTTAAATAAATGTGAAACAGATAAGGTGGCCGGGAGAACAGGCTATTGGATCTTTGGGATGTTTGCAAGCTGGTTGGTTGGTAGCTTTAATTCAACCGAAGAATGTTAAAGGCATATCAGGCTCACCCACCCTCAGCTACCGCAGAGTGCGTTGTTACATGCTGGGTTGGTCAAAAAGTCCGTAAGGTTTTTTCCATAAAATAAAAGACATACTTTTTATTTTCACTAATAATTTTGTTGATTTACATATTTTGAGTATGTTAGCTATCTCTCTCAGGGTAGAAGGTTGATTGTTCTCAACTAATGTCTCAATTTGATTTCTCTCAACTTTAACTGGTCTACCCAACCATGAACCATTGTCTGGTGAGAAATTCTCCAGCACTCAATTTTGCAAACCACTTTTGACATGTTTGATCAGTCAGAGCACCTTCTGCATATACTTCACAAATCTCTCTCTCTTTTTTTTACATTTCAGTTGCATTTTACCTTTCTTGACAAAATAAAGCATAATGCACTGAAAATGTTGCATATTTTCTTCCATCTTCAATATTAAAATGGCTACACAAAAACTCACCGATTTTGATAAGTTTTTAAAAAATGCACACTGATATGACAGCTGTCACCATACAATCTAACACAACTGTTTTGAATGAAGTTGCAGACAGCTAAGTGCTACTACAGCTATCTTCCAGAAAAAAACAAATAAACTTTTTGGCCAACCCAGTATCTGTCAGTAATACACTGGTTGCTAGCATTTAAAAAGTAAGAATAGAAGAAAACAAAAGAAAATATCAGAAGGCCTTGTCTACAGTGATGATAAAAATGGTTCGTGGAACTTCCACTTGATGTGCTTCATGCACATGTGTGTTGATGGGGTCATGATGCAAAGGATGTTTTTTATGTGTTTTATTCACAATAAAGTCAATGTGAAAGACACTGATTTGGAAAATAGAATTAAGATAATTTGGTGATTATGATCGGACTTAGGCAGTTAGGGAACTGAGATGAGTTAAGGATTAATCATAGATTCCTGCTTAAGTAGGAGGAGGACGATGCCATTTCCTGAGGCAGGGAATGCGGTAAAGGAGCTGGTTTGAGGGGTTACCAGTTTCGTTTGGACATGTCGAGTTTGAGGTACCTTTAAGATATCCAAGCGGAGATATCCTGAAGGCAGTTACATGGGTTCGAAAAGGAGAGAAGAGGACTGATGTGGCAATACAGATATTGGGTGTATTGGCAAAAAGATGGTCGCTGAAGCCACCAGAACAGATTGAGATCACCGAGATAGAGGATAAGGTATGAATATGGTGAGCCCATAAGGGAGCCTTAAAAAAGATCATAATTTAGCTTCATCCTTGTGAAGGATGAAGCTAAAAAAAGAAAGAAAAAAAATGTGGGCTACTGACTTGGGAGAAAGACAGAAAAGTGTAGTGTCTTGAAGCCAACAAAAGAGTGGTTCAAAAGTAGAGTAGGCTACCTTTTATTAGTACAGTAACTCTGAGAAGAACTGAGAATAATTAGAAAATACATTTATCCAATGGAACACTACACAGCAGAAGGAAAGAAGGAGCTCCTATCCTTCACAACAGCATGGATGAATCTGGAAAGCATTATGCTAGGTGAAATAAGCCAGGAGGTGAAAGACAAGTACCATATGATCTCACCTATAAGTGGAACCTAATCAACAAAACAAACAAGTGAGCAAAATACAACCAGAGACATGGAGATAAAGAACAAACTGACAGTAACCAGAGGGGAGGGGAGAAGGGGATAATGGGGCAAAGAGGGGGAAGGGTCATCAAGGAACGCGTATAAAAAGACCCATGGATAAAGAACATGGGCTGGGAGGTGAGGGTGGGTAGGGTGGGGAAGAGTAATGGGGAGGGGAAATGGGGCAACTATAACTGAACAATAATAATAAAAAGAAAACAGACTTTCCACCTATGAAGTAGAAGCAAGATATTTTTCTGATTTCAGGTAGTAAATGTATCATTCAAATCTGCTCTGGATGCTGAATAGATATAAATGGTAAATAGTAAGTAAAGAAAAATTGACCTTGTCAAGCTTAGTAGCTCTCTATGCCACATGGCCAAGTTTCACCCTGTCACACAGCTCACGAGCTGTGGAGGTCACTGGGGCCCTGGAGGAGCTGTAGTGAAGGAGACACAATGTCCCTCCCTTTTCTGGCTCTGTCACCCTTCTTTTTAAAAAAAGATTTTATCTATTTTTGGAGAGAGAAGAAAGGAGGGGGAAAGAGAGGGAGAGAAACATCAATGTGTGGTTGCCTCTCATGTGCCCCCACCTGGGGACCTGGCCTGCAACCCAGGCATGTGCTGTGACTAGGAATCGAACCAGTGACCCTTTGGTTTGGAGACTGGCACTCAATCCACTGAGCCATACCAGCCAGGTTGGTCACCTTTCTTTATCCTACTGATGACCTTTCAGTTCTTATGATACGTTTATTTTAAAGAGGATTTAAAATTTGTTTTATTATTCACATTTTGGTAAGGAGCCAGGCTATTTGGCAGCCAGGCTATTAGGTCATTAGACAGAACCCAAATTCATTGCAGTAACAGCTAATAGCAATAGCTACTGATGCTGAATTCTCACTGGCAGGCCATGTGCAACTCCTTGGGGCAGGTATTATATATAGTAGCACCATTTTATAGATGAGAGCAGTGGAGCAAATGGAGGTTCAGTCTGTGGGGGAGCAGGGACGTGGCACTCAGCAGGGTCCCCCAGTGCCCTGAAGACGGAGATGAGATGGATAGGAACAGGGCTCTGCAAGGCTTTTAATGTGCTTGGAACCAAAAATAATCAAAGTGTAACGTCTCTGTGTAAATTTTTTCTTTTTCCCCCCATGGACTCTAAAAGTAATTCATGCTCATTATGGAAAATGTATGAAATATAGAAATGTTGCAAGATGCAAGGTAAGTCAGTTTTGGTGAAGTTTTAATATAAGACTAAGGCTCTTATAAAACTCAAAGATCTGATTTTAAAACTTCCTCAGAAGAGAGGAAATCCACTGCAGGGATAAAGTCATAGACACTTCCAGAGAAGGCACTGACCTATTTCTTAAGAAACCATCATATCACCTATGCATTTAGCCTACTGGAACTTACTACGATGCTTGGCAGGCAACGACAGTCTACCTTAGTGTGGAGTGACAGAAGGGACATGACTCAGCTTCTCACCCAGTGGGTCTCTGTGTGTCTCCCATGGTACCTCCACTCTGATGCTTTGAAGGATTTTTCAAGGGCATGTTTGACTTTTGCCTCAAATGCTGACTGTAGACCTGGCCTTCTCTGTAGACATATTCGTTTAATTTTAGGGCCATTCTATAGGGCTTTTGGACCATCTCCTGGGTACTGATTGCATGAAGCCTTGTTTCTATCACATTTTTGAAAACCTAGAATTCTACTGGAGTTTTCTGGAATTCGTAAACTCATGCACTTATTCAACAAACATTTCTGGAGTGCTCAGTTTGTGCCAGGTGGGGTAAGCAACAGTGAGGATGCAAAGGTGTGCCCTTGAGGAGATTATGGTGCCAAAGGGCTACCCAGGTTCCCACTGAAAAGACTGTAGGTCCCAGGGAATATAACAGAGGATGTCTGCCTGGGGGTAGCAACAAGGCTCTCAGAATAGCACTCCAAAAGTTCTCCTTGGCGATGTGTGTGATAGTGCTTGATAGTGCTAGAGCATCCATCCACAAGCAAATACCAACCAGAGGGGCTCCATCGGAAGCAGTGTGGAAATATCCTCTCACTCAATTCCAGAGACTACGTTAGAAGTTACAGGAAGAATTATATGATCCTTCCCATACTGTGGGTTTCATGGATTACTCTGCAAGGCAGTCTCTTAAGGCATAATCATCATTTAAGACTGACCGAAGTCTTTCCAATTTTCTTTCTGGAGCGAGTGCAGATACACAGAGCCTGAGATGGTCTAAGCACCAGGCTGCCTCGAGGCTGTATGTCCCAGGCAGCCACCCAGGGCCCTGTGCTTGGTTCAATGCTGTGCTGTCACTGCCTCAAACTCTTGACCACTTCTGAACAAGGGGCTCCACGTTTTCATTTTGCACTGACCCTGCCAATTAGTAGCCGGTCCTGTCTATGTACCTGTGTCATCTATACTTTGGATCAACTTCCAGCTCGTCCACATGCCAGTGGGTCACCTTGGATATTATTGAACTTTGCCAGCCTCAGTTTCCCCTTTGGGAAAGGGGTATAAACTGCCCACCTTAGAGATGTATGCATGAAATAATGTAAAGTTACATTACATTATTCAAGGCCTCCTAGAGGAGGCCACCTTCAACGATTTCAGCTGTTTCTTCTAGATTTTATACCCATAGTTCTTAAAAATAGCCATATATTGCTGTTTCTTGAGTCATCAATTTTAATATTAATCATAAGACTTCCTAATATGAAATATGTGAGTTCAGCCCTCTTATAACCTCTCCTCTCATTTCTCCCTATCTTTTATCGACCTAATACATTTATAACACATTTTGGAGGTCTAACTTGGTTTTCAGTATTTCTTTCTTTATGTTTTTTGTGTTGTATCTAAAAGCTCTGCCAAACCCATATTCCTGTGTTTTCTTTTGGAAGTGTATAGTATCGAGCTTTACATTTAGGTTTATGATGCATTTTGAGTTAATTTTTGTGAAAGGTATAAGGTTTGTTTCAGCACCATTTGATGAAAAGATACCCTTTCTGCATGAAAGTCTCTTTTCTCCTTAGTTAAGTATCAGTTGACTATATTTATATGAATCTATTTCTGGGCTCCCTATTCTGTCCTGGGGATGTTTGTGTTTATTCTGTTGATGAGACCACAGTGTCTTGATATATGGAGCTTTACAGAAAGTCTTGAAGTCAGGTAGTGTTAGTTTTCCAATTTTCTCTTTCTTCTTCAATGCTGAGCTGCCTATTTTGGGTCTTTTGCCTTTGAACTTAAACGTTAGAATGAGTTTGTCAATACCCCAGAATAATTTTCTGAGATTTTAATTAGGCTTGTGTGGAATCCATAGATCAAGCTGGTAAGAATTACCATCGTAATAGTCCATGAACATAGACTGTGTATCTGCCTATTTATATGTTATTTATTTCCTTCGTCAGTTTTATAGTTTTTACATATAAATCTTGTACATATTTTGTTAGATTTATATCTAAGTATTTCATTTTTTGGTGTTATTGTAAATGGTATTGTTTTCAATTATATATACCAATTGTTCATTGCTAATATATATGTTTATTGCTAATCAAAGCAATTGATTTTTGCATACTAACCTTGTATCCAGTGACTAATTAATTCCAGGAGTGTTTTTGTAAATTTTTTGGGTTGTCTACATGTCATCTATGAACAAAGACAGTTTTATTCTTTTTCTCTTACTCTATATGTACTTTTCACTTTATTTTCTTGTCCGATTGCACTAGCTAGGACTTCCTAGACAATGTTAAATAGGAGTGGTGAGAGTGGACACTCTTGCCTTATGCCCAGTCTTAAAGAGAAAGCATCCAGTTTCCTACAATGTTATGGTTCTGACATGTGCATTGTTTGCAATAAATCTGGCTGCACACCAGCTCTATTTTGATTAGTGTTAGTGTGTTATAGCTCTCTTCATCTTTTCACTCTTAGCCTATCTATGTCTTTATATTTAAAGTGGAATTCTTCTATGCAACACATATTTGGGTATTGCTTTTTAAATCTACTGTCACAATTGCTATGATTAGATGATTCACACTTAAAGTGATCACTGATTTAGTTGGGTTAATAACCACTCTGTATTTTTATATTATACTTGTTTGTGATTTTTTCTTTTCTCTCTTTTATATTTTTTTGGTTTTAAATGTTTCCATTTTATTTTCTCTCTTAAAATATCGGTTATACTTCTTTTTGCAATTTTTCTCTAGTGTTCCCCTATAGTTGCAATATAAATTTATGACAAATCTAAATACACTTCCAAACCAAATCCCTAGATAGTTCCAATACCTAATAACAAGTTATTCTCAATGATTCCTTTCCATCCCTGCTAACTTTTTCATTCATTTCGCTTCTTCACATACTGTAACTACCCAGCACACTGTTACTGCTGTAACTGTGAACCACACTTTTCTAATAGATGGATTAAGAATAAAGAAATTAAAGCTTATATTTTGCCTCTACTTATTCCTTTTTGCACATTCTTCCTTTCTTTATGTAGCTCCAAGTTTCTAACCTATATGATTTTCTTTCTTCCTGAAAAGCATCTTTTAACATGTCTTCTAGGACAGGTCTGCAGGCAGTGAATTCCCTCAGTTTTTGTCTAAGATCTTTATTTCTCCTTCATTTTTGAAAGATAATTTTGCAGGATACAGCGAATTCTAGGTTGGTCTTTTTATTTCAGTATTTTAAATATTTTACCCCACTTTTTTCTTGTGTACAGTGGTTTCTGATGAAAAGTATGCTATAAATCTTATCCTCATTCTTCTAAAACTGAATAGTGCTCCCCTACCCCTAGCTTCTTTCAACTTATTTTCTTTGGTCTTTTGAGCTTGAACATGGCATTTGTATATTTTTTTGGTGCTTATCCTGCTTAGAAGTCCCTGAGCTTCCTGAATTGGGATCTGTGGTTTCGTGTCATTGGTTTTGGAATAGTCTTAGCCATTATCACTACAAGTATTTCTTCTGCTCTATTCTCTCCTCTGGTATTCCAATTTTGTGTATGTTACACCTTTTAATCTTGCTCCACAGTTCTTGAATATTTGGTTCCATTTTTGTCATTCTTTCTTTTCTTTTGCGGTTCAGTTTGAGAAATTTCTATTGAATATTGTCAAGCTCATTAATTTAGTCCTTGCCTGTGTCCTGTGTCCTGGTAAACCCATGAAAGGCATTCTTTATTTCTGTCAGTGTTTTGATTTGTAGCCTTTGTTTTTGATTCATTCCTAGAGTTTCTAACTCTGATTATAATACTCCTGTTTTTACATGTTGTTTACTTTTACCACAAGAGCTGTTAGCATATAAATCAAAGTTATTCTAAATGCCTTGTCTAATAATTTCAAAATCTGCGCCATAGCTGGTTCTGATGCTTGCTTTGTCTCTTTAGACTTTTGCTTTGTTTTTTACTATTGTCATGCCTTGTAATTTTTTTTGAAAATCAGGCCTGATGTTTCTGGCACTAGAAATTGAAGTAAACAGGACTTTAGTGTGTTACTCTGACTAGGATTTGGGCTGTGTTTAGTGTTTTCTATAGCCATAAGTGCCAGAAGCTTCAATTTCCTTTAATGTCCTTGCTTTTCTCTCCCCTTTATCTTGAGTTTCCCTAAGAGCTCAAAACTCCTTGTTAAATAGAGTCTGTGTCTTGTAGCTCTCAGTTGTAATCCACTGTTATACTGGGACCCTGTTGAGGGGTGGTTAGTGTGAGATGGCGATGTGTTTTATGATCATGTGGTTAAATCTTAGTGCTCTAATGGACCTGCGCTCCTGGTCTGTGAGAAAGGAAAGCTAGAGGGGGCTAGAATTGGGCAATTGCCCTTTATTTGGGTTTATAAGACTCTGGCAAAGTCTTTTGCCCTTTTTGTTGTTGAGAATGCTCTGGTTGTATTTCAAAATGGTTGCTTTTGCCCTCCCCTTGCCAGAAGCATTAAGAGCTTTGCTTGACTTTTCACCATCAGTCTCACTCATCTTTGAGTCTCTATCAGCTAGCAGAGTCAATATACAGTGGGTGCTGTATATATCTGTAGTACAAACAAAGCAGTGAATAAAGGTAAGTCCATAACATAGATGGTTTAGAATAATAAGTAGAGAGTATTTCCACCTCAATGCTGGAGGCTGCATTAAAAATATAGGGTAATATTTTAAATTTTATATCCATTAAACAGAGGCAAAATGTTGTGTATTACTAATTTTTAAAATGGGAGATCAGCGGTTCTCTGCACACCGTGGAAACAATTGAAGGCCTTCCTTCTTCTAGCACAGAGTCTTGTCCGCTGTTAGGTTTCTGGAAGCAGTGCAGGATCATGTCAGGCTGTCTTTTGGAGCTCTGTCTCCACTTCTTCCCACTCACAGTTCTCCACTCTATCCCATACCCTTGATTAGTATCCCACCCCGCCACCCTCCCACCCCCCCGGCCCCAGTTTCTCATCCTGCTGATCTTGAATTTCTACCCTTGCCCTGATCTCACTCTTGTCTGTCCATTGGAAAAGCCCACATTCCCCATCATCCACTCCACCTAAAAGGTGACTGTTGCTTCCCAACAACTTCAAGCTTGAAATCTCAAACCCTTGATTCAGTTTAAATCTTCCATCTCCGTCCCAGGTCCTATCCATTTCTGCCTCACTGGCCAAATTCATATCTAATCCCTTATTAATTTATGCTCTCCATCCCACTGAAGATTTCTTTTAAAAGTATTTTGAAGCATGTGTAATATATGGCAGAAATTTTACATACTTCTAATGCATGAAGGTATGTAACAAAGACTAACACTACAAGGGAAAGTTGTACATGCCCTGGGAAAAATTACTAAATTAAAGTAGCTAAAACTGAAGCACTAAAATTCTCCCAGTTCATAAATGTTTTCAGACCTCCTAGCCTGCAGGAAAGAGAAAAGTAAATTAAATTAAGAGTTAAGTTACAGTTTTTACTCTCTCCTAAGTGGCAGAAACAATGTTTTGGCGTGACTGAGTAGAAGAACAGATGCTAAGCCTTTGCAAATAAATTGTTCTGTTTGAATGAGTGAACACTAGTTGACTTCTCTGGTGATCCATGTTAGAACCAGACAGGCCACAGAATAAAGCTCCCCTGTGCTGCTGGGGGGCTCAAACACGGGACTCACAACCATGGGGAAGTGACACTTAGTGGAATGCATTTATTTTAGACAACAAAGACAATGAGCAAATCCAGGTGCTGAGTCACTAGGAAAAATGAACACATACACGAACATAACAAAACCCCAAAGCTATTGTCTTTCCTTGCTATTATCCTCGTATCTTGAAAAGTTGATTTTTCTCCCTTCCATAGTTTTATACCACAGTCTTATTAGTATATGAACAGAAACCTGTCTTTTGTAAGGTTCAGCACTAATAAAATAATTTTATTCACCATTTACTTCCATTTGTTTCTAGAGCAATAACTAGGACCACTGAAGGTCACAATGTGATAAGATCAAAGGGACACTAGTCTCCCTGGGTGGAAAGCTGCTTGCAGGAAAACCTGAGTAGCCAGTATGCCCTCCCTTAGTGTCGCACCCAAAGACCAGCGTCCTGACTGTCCTGGCATTACCGATATTCAATTTCTTTTCATTAAGCAGTGACACGGTGAGTATTTCCGTACTGTCTATGTTTCAAATGGGAATAACAGAGGAAGAACTGCTACCATGGAAACTTACCTAATGGTCTTTGTGGTGAGCTCCTTGGTGCTTGAATGCAAGCAAACCCCACACAACAAAGGGCCGATCAACGTTAGGCATAAAGCTTCTATGCAAGAGCACTGATGATTAACTTTAATGAATGCCTTGAACATCACAATTCAAGGCAGCACTATTTCTGTCCAACCTCATTATTAGATAAGCACAGGGAAACTTGCAATAAATTATATTTTGGATTACAAAGCAAGAATCAATTTAGGACCATCTCCCTTATATATCTCTTGTAAAAACAAGCTACATAGTTAGTTGAAAGATGCATACATTTAGAAATAAGTTATTAAAAACAAACTAAAAAGTTGGACCATAGTCTGCTACATTTCAATAGCTCAAACTCACTTAATTAGGATGCGTCAAATATTTCTTCATTTATACAGTGCCTTCCTCAAAGAAAATTCATTCAAAGGCTTAGTGCATACAATATTTTTTTAATGTAGCTGCATTTTCTATAGCTGGATATTTTAAAGAAAAATTTATTTGGTCAAGTTAGGGGGATATACCTACTAACTCAATAATATTAAAATCCTGATTTTTCATAATTTAATCACTTTGGAGAAAATGCATAGGCACAATTTTTAATAGAATTAACAAAAATAAATAAAATTGAATTAAAAAATCAATGGTAATGGGTGGGGGGAAACCAGTTTCCAATGTCAATTAAGATAGTATATCTTATACTAGGTTATATTTGAAATCCTGGCTAGTATCCTATTCTTCTCTACCTGTGTCCCTCTGAGTGAATAGCCTCTTGCCACTTTTCCGTTTTGTTTCAGAAGCCTTCATTGAAGAATGGAACACCGAATGTAGACAAAGGAAGAAGGTAGGAGAATTAGTAAGTGAATATGTCTGGGAAATTTATTTTCAACTTTGATAAAGAACATGTTCAGAAATACAAATAAATAAGTTTTGACAAACATTAATCACTCCAGTTCTCACTTATTTTTAAAGTTGTGAAAACTCATCTCTGAGGAATCACAATGACTGTTGTGTTGGAATGAAATCCACATTACTATCATGCCCTAGTTCTTAGCATCTTTGAACCTCATGGATTCATGGACTTGTGGTTTTGAATGTACACTTCCTCCTTGCCTCCCCTCCTTCCTTCCTCTCTGCCATATTTAAATTTACAGAGCCCCAGTTACATATCCACCAGGCAGCCTCAGGCACTGGTAATAACGGTAGTTCATGCCCACATGCTTACAGCAAGGTGGAGGTTGAGGGGTGAAGTTTCCAAGCAGTGGTGTATGTGCTGTGATGAGGTGATGAGGGAGGCATGGACATATGTGAAAGGGGCACAATCCAGAGTGTCCAGGGATGGTTTTCTGGAGGAAGTGACATCTGATCTGAGACTCAAGATAGACTTCAGTGTAAATGAGGCCTGGAAGACAATGGTCCCCACAGAGAGAAAAACATTGTAAGAAAGACAAGATAAAGGCAGGTTCCTGGAACTATAAGAAGTTTGAGTGGAGTTCTGGGGAAGAAGCAGAGCCAACTTCAATGGGTTTTGTGTGCCATGAAATGACATGACTGTGCAGCGTTACTTTGTGGTCTCATGTTCAACCAGGCCTTCTCTGTCATCCAGATTCCTTCTTGTTCCCATTAGCTCTTTCTCCCTTTAACTGTGTGGATTCTTCCTTCATAATATTATACATTCATCTTCAGCCAAAAAAGTTGAAACAACCCAAAGAATGATCATCAGTTGATGTCTGGATAAACACAATGTGGTATATTCATACAATGGAATATTATTTGGCCATAAAATATAATGAAGCACTAATACATCCTACAACATGAATGAACCTTGAAAACATCATGGTAAGTGAAGGATGTCAGACACACACAAAAAAAATCACACATTTTAGAACTCCATTTATATGAAATGCTCATAGTAAGAAATTTAAATGGACAGAAAGTAGAGTAGTTATTGCCAGGGGCTGTGGGGAAGGGGGAATAGGGAGTGACCATGTAGAGTATACAAAGATTCTTTTGGAGGCTATAGAAATATTCTGGAATAGTAGAGATGGCTGCAAATTTTGTGGCTATTCTAAAATACATTGAATTGTACATTTAAAAGGATGGATTCTATGGTATATGAATTATATCTATAGAAAGCCAATGACATAGAGGTATAGATGACATAAGTTTGGCAATATATTATTGATAACTGTTAAAGCTTGGTGACAGGTAATATGAGTTTATTATATACTTCTGAAAAAACAAAACAAACAGTCCCTTCCAAGTCAACCACTTTCCTCCTTGCATTTAGATTACCTGATATCACAAAGAAAATAGAAACCAAGAGATAACCATCTACTCAGCTTGTGGTCACCAAACCTTAAATTAACATTTGTTTACAGCCTTCCCTTACTTATTCATCTCTGTGTTTAATAAATTTGGGGGCCTCACATTCTAGCAAGAGGTAGGCATACAGCAACTGCCACAAGGGGTTGGGTTGGGAATAGAGTGCCCGGAGTGCATATGTGAGTGTCAAGAAGCAAGAAGGAACATGGTTCAGGAGATGACATTGCTCAGGTAGGCAGGGGTGAGGTCATATGCGGCCTCTGAGACCACCTCAGGATTTCAGCAATAAAAAGCTCTCCAGATGCCACAGCTGCTTCATTCCCAGTTCTTCTCCAACTTTGTGTGCAGCAAATCCAAGTATCGAGAAGAAGCAGGAATCACTGTGCTTTCTCTCAATGTTGGCTCAGGCATGAACAGAGGTGTCTCTGTTTAGGACCATAACAGCTGTGCCTGGTTGCCCCTGTTTATTCATTGGATGAGATAACTGAAGTCATGGTATGGATGGGGCAGAAGGAGAACCATGTGGATAGTGAACTCACAACAAAAGAGGTATCTGCCATGCTAGCAGTGCAGTGAGGTTCCTACTGGGTAAGGTGGGGAGTCAGACATCACATCTCCTGCAGTGATTCCTGTTGCTCCTGAGAAGCACCATGTTCTCCCAGGGAAGCTCCTCTGAACCTCCAGGCCTCTTGCTGCAGATCCTGTTTGAAACCTTCAGTAGCCCAGTTATACATGCTGCTATTCTGGCCGTTCTGTCCCTGTGTGCCTACGGTCACACATGGTTGGGTACAGAGACTGGGGTTATGGTGTCACCTACACAATGCATATCCACCATGGTTACACCTGATTCATGTAACTTTATTTCTGGACTCAGCTATCTGAGATTTGGCATTGCTAAAGATTGTGAGAAAGAAAGATGTTACAGCTTCACTATTATAGCTGAGAAGGAAATTGCACACGATGTCAAGGAGAAGTGCCACTGCCTATCATAGATGTCAATCAGGAGCTATTATTGCTAACTGTGCTCCCGAGAGAAGTGAACGGAGGTCCCAAGGTCAGTTGAGGTTCTCTGAAAGAGGATTTTAGGTCCAGAAGCTTTTTTTAACCATCCTTTGCAGGCCATGAAATCATGGCATTCATGAGCACACTTCCGATTCAGCCATAAGATATTGTATTTATATTGCAAAGGACCTATATGCCAGGGCAACATGCACCATCTGGTCTCTTGGTATTACCAGGTATCCTGGTGTTACTGACTTTAGAACAAGAAGATGTCATAGCTCTGGAACCAACCACAATGAAATCGAGAGGGTTACTCCTTTGAGTGCAAGTATGGTGTATACTTACTCTCTTTACGTTCCAGCAAATGTGAATTAGTAAGAGGACACTGATACGTTTGGCCTGTGTGATGGCCACTGCAAATATCTTTAAATGGACTGCTGGCAGATATGCAGCACTTTCTGTACAAGTTAGTTCACAAGTCCAAGTTTACCCTGGCAGAGGCACACGTCTTACGTTAGACTCTTCCACCCAGAGCACCCTTTTTAGAAGACAACTGTCCTTGTCTGATAGGCAGGCAAGGAGCATTATTTCACATTGTAATCAAGGTAACCATTTTTATAATGCACTTTATAAAATTCTGCATATACTTTTAATTTACAGTTTAATACAGTTAGGTGGGCAATTTGTGTGACAAAAGGAGACTCTGGGTTTTGTGCTTAAGGAAGGGACTTGGCCTACTGTGATGGCTCTTTAGCTGAATTTCCAGTGAGCTGTTCACTCCTCTAGTGTCTGATCAGATCTGAACAAAGTACTAATGACAATTTCTGAATTTCTTTAGAGGCTGCATGAATTTATAAATGAACTGTAACTTCTTTCTTGCAGTTTCCTACAGAGCTAGCAAACAGCTAATCCAAGCCTTCAGACTCCATTTTTTTCTCATCCAATGTTTTTTTCAGCAAGACATCATGGGGCTAAATTACTCATTATAGTCACATAATGATTTGTATTTGTACCTGTAAATTTATGCATTGTTTTACTTTACATAAGATTTTGTACGTAATTCTCAGCTTTTAAGGATGACTTACATACCCTGTTTTTCTACTGTCATGTGAGAGTATCATAGCCCCAAAGGTACGTCATTGTTATAAAGCAAAATAAAAGTGCTACCAAAAAAGGAAAAAAAAAACCCAGACAAAATCCAAAGTGGGAAAAAAGACCACACTATTGAAGAGTTTTAAGTAAAATAATTGACATGACTGGATTTGCATTATAAAACAAGCTCTCTAGCAAACAGGTGGAAACTGGGTGGGAGGCAGTGCAAGCAAGTTTGCTAAGAGGATTTGAACCTTAGGGAATGAGATGGATGGGGCCTGCTAAGGAGGTTGGAGAAGAAGCCACAGGACAGAGCTGGGCATGATGGGAAATGGGCAAGTCAATCAACCAACAAAACAAACAAATGAGCAGAAAACTTGTTCAAAGTAGGATGTTGTGGAAGGGTAAAATAAAGCAGCTTCAGCGGGGAGAGTAGAGGCAGAATTTGGATTGTAGTGATTAGAGGAAGGCAAAATGTCCATGGTTCCAGGTGCACTAAACTTCTTTCACTGCCTATGATTTTCTCCCTCTTGCCCCCGGACCATCTTTTTTCTCTCCCTGCAACATTCTAACACAGCTTTCATGTAGCTAATCTTAGTTGTTCTCCAAGGGCCAGCTTCCAGGTCACTTCTAACAAGCCTTTCATAGCCCTGTATGACTGAGTTAGGCAATGTGTGTCTCCATTTCTCCTATTTTCCATAACCCTTATCAACGGTACGATCATTGCTTTTTTCTCTTATCCTTTAATAGACTGTCAGCTACTTGAGAGCAGAGCAGAAGCACCACACACTGTTTAACCCCTGCACCTAGCACAAGGCCTGACAACTGGTAGAGGTTCAAATAACACTTTTCGGAGAGAGTTAATGAACTTTCCCTTGCATCAACATGAATGCAGATCTTTCAGATTATGGGAGACTCAAAATGCTATGTTAATAATAACTAGGCTAGGTGCTTCTCTTACTTTGGAAATTATTAGAGAAATCGGTCTACTTAAATGGATAAAGTCAAAGTTTTGCGTGCATATTTTAGAGCATATTTGTCTTCCCATTTCCATCTTATCTCAAACAAAAAGTCTTTTCAGCTGTAAATTTCTTTTGACTCTTGGAGGATCCAATCTGGAGCAGATGTTTCCTCATTTAAATTGTTTATTTTCAACCAGTTTTTATTTTGCACCTCCCACGACTGAAGCACTGCTAGGCACTGGGAAGGCACCCTGTCCCTCCCAGCTCTTGCAGGCTATGGGAATCCTCTCCCAGAGTGAGAGGAGGCAGGACTCTGGTCACTTTAGAGATGGTCACATAATCCCTCCCATTAGCCAACAGAGAGTATGTTCGGAGCCTTCAACCTGCTCTCATACTCTCAAAGACAACTTGGAACCTTGCTCAGAAAAATAAGGAGGCTATAATTTGGCTAATGAATGGATTTCCTCTACTTGACATGTTTTTATTGCCCAAACTTGGTCATCTCCCATATAGGATGTCACTTTGGCAAGGAATGCGTCTGTGAGGTTCCTCCTACAAGTCTATCGGGTTCAGTGGGCAATATGAATGAGTCAAGCAGGTGGGAGAAAAGAAAATAAAGTTAAAATTCAATATGAGAAATAGATGGTAGAAGTACTATAAACACTTCATATGGTTATAGTTGAACCAAGAGGAAGATATATATAATTTTTAAATATATATAATTAACAAAATTTTTCTACTTCATCTGCTTGCCTTTAAAACTCACATACTGTCACAACTTCTTTTATTAAGCATTCTGTATTAAGAATATTTTCTCTGACATGTTGATTGATGTGAAGTCTAAAGAAAATGTGCTTGCATTAACCCTTAGAAAACACTAGACAAAGAAGCTCTCTTTATTTTCTTTAAGATCTTTTCAAATGCTCACCATTTTCTTGCTCTAGATAGTGAAGGAAGGGAATTTGGGTGGTAGACTTTGAAAAAAATTAACCAAATAACCACATAAAAACAATGGTTTTTATTTTTTAACTCTCTTGGTAAACATGAATGGGGGATTAGAGTGAAGCTAGTTACAAGTCTTGGGAATCAGTGAAGGCCTCCCTGAGAAAAAGATACATGGCTGAGATCTGAAGGGTGAGTGACATTTGGGGTTAACAATTGTGGGAGACATGACTGGGAGGGAGGGAAGGTTGAGTAGTGGTACGCAGAAGGTGAGAGCTTTGAAGTTGGAAGGAACGTATTGCTCTTGACAATCAGACAGAAGGTCATTGGGGCTGGAAGTAGTGAGTAAATTGGAAGAAGAAGATGAAGGTAGAGAGGTCAGCAGGCTCAGGTAATACAGGTCCCCAAACACCATGTAAAGGAATATTGGACTTTATCCTTAGAAGCAATGGGAAGGCATCCATAGTTTTTGATCCAGGGAGTGGCATGATCATAGGTGTTTTTAAAAGATCACCCAAGGCCCTGTGGATAGACAGGTGTGGTGATGGGAGAATGCCAGTTCTGTTCAGTGGTTCAGGAGACAAAGAGCTGCAGCTCAGATCATGGTGTTGGCAGTAGAGAAGGAGATAAGTGTTAGACTTCTAAAGTACTTTGGTGGTATAAGAGCCAGAAATTAGTGAGTAACTGTGCATAGGTCTGAGGAAGATGGACTGAGGATGCCTCATAGATTTCTGACATGAAGAACTGGGTGGCTGGCAATGCCAAGGGATACGGTTTGAGGCTGTGAGTGGGAAAGCAGGTACCATGTGAGTTTGGTTCGCAGTTGCTAAGTGTGAGAGTCTTGTGAGCAGATTTTGGGAGAGACCTCTGAGCTGGAGATCTGGGAGGGAGGTGGATGGAAATACAGAGTGAATGGGTTGACACGGGAAAGTAGGCAGTAGAAGAAGAGGACCTAGGTTAAGAGGGTGGATCTCAAGTTAAGTATTCGTACCACAATAAAATTAAAAAAATAATAAATAAAAATGATGACCTAGGGCTGAGCTATAAAAGCTCCAACACTGAGGTTTGGGTAGAGAGGGAAGAGCCAGCAAATGATGCGGAGAGGGATTCCGAGAACTGGGAGGAGAACAAGGAGATTGTTATGCCATCTAAGTTGGAAGAGAAAGATCCGGGCAGGGGGTTGTTTCAGAATGAAAACTGCTAAAATGTCAGTTGAGAAGAGGTCTACAAAACATTCAGCAAATTTAGCAAAACAGAAGTTGCTTGTGAGATCAGCAAAGGTTTTGCTAAAATAATGAAGCTTAAGCCACGCTGGAGTGGGTGAATAATATTAACAGAGCACTCACTCTGTGCTTAGACTGTTCTATGTGCTTTATATATACTAAAGATTACTATTACTTTAGTCACCACAACAACCTTCTGAGGTAGTACTCTTATTACAGCATTCCAGAGGAGAGGAAACAAAGGCACAGAGAGGTAAGGTGACTTGCCCACAGTTGGACTGCAGAAGCAGAACGCAGGCTCGGACAGTCTAGCTCATGAATCTTTTTCTAATGACTACAATGCCCTGTCTCTTAAGTGTGTAACTGGGGGTAGAGACAGTGTAGACAGATCTTTGGAGAAACTTGGCTGTGAGTAGGAAGGTCGTGCTGTAGCCAGATGTAAAAGGAAGTGAGGATGGTTCCAGAGGAGTAATTATTTTTAAGGGGGAGATTAGGACTGGAGTGAGTTCACATACAGATGGGAAGGGTCTCATAGTGAGACTGATGTTACAGGAGAAGGAAGTGATGATGGATAGATGAAGGGCTGGGAGGGGACGGAGCCAGAGTAGAGAGGGAAGTGTTACCTGATGTAAAGAGTAGAAATTCTCCCCCTACTGTCACCAGAAGCCAAGGATGGGTGGGTGCAGAAAGGATGTTTGCAGGAAGAAACCAAATATGTTACTTAAAGCCTTTAATATTCTGTGAAATAAAAAGAAAGGACATCTACCGAGAGTCTGGGGAGAGGGAGGTGGAGAGGAACAGGTAGAGCTGGCTGGGGACGTACGAAGTGGAAGTGCCAAGTAACATCAAGGACCCAACTGGCTTCAAACTGGTGATTCCAGAAGACAACAGGGAAAGCAGCAGCGGCGTTGGTATGGATGTGGGGTGGGACTGTTGGGGAGCATGGAAAGAGTCAAAACCACACATACAATGATTCAAAGGTGATGTTTAACAACATATGGGCAATTCTAGTTCTTCATGTTCTCCCAGAATGTCTGGGTGTAGGAGAAGGTGAAACTCAGAATAACACATACTGGAAACTGAGATAAAGTATGTGCACAATATCCTTTTCTGTCCAGATGAAGTTATAAAATCGTTGATTTAATCAACAGAGGGACACTCTGAGATAGCTAGTGTAGGCCACACTCCAGGCTGCAGTCCCTCAATTGTCTGATAGATGTTGCCTCCTTAAAAAATGAGAAAACAGTAACTCATACTCAACAAAGTGGTTGTAAAAATAAGTAGATTGGAATAATGGGAAAGCAAGGACATTCTCAGTTGTCAGGGGAAAAGCAGAGCTCAGGAAAGAACTGAATATATGAACCATAAGAAAATTACAGAAAGCTCTTTAGCATCGGGTGTAAAAAGACACAAATACCACAAAGCAGGACCAAAATCCCTAAGAAGAGAAGATAAAAGGAAAATCAGGGTGGTGGGGAAGACAGAGAAAAACACAAGAGTATTTCTCATAAAGACTCCTCAGACATTTGGGATTTTTATTGCCTAAGAAGAAGAAAATTGCTATTTCTTCCTGAGTTCCCCATAAGCTCATTAGTCCTCACACCAGTTCTATGGGGCAGGCATTATCTCCAATTTTGAAGGTGGTAAAAATGGGGCAAAGAGAGGTTAAGGAATTTGCTCAAAACCCCTAGGAAGAGAGGATCTGAGCAAGGACTGCCTGATGGCCAGGGTCTGGACCTCAACCTGCCGGAGTAGGCACACCTGATTAACGAGTGAAGAAACACGCAGAAAGGGGCTGAGTTTGAGCTACTTTATGGTTGAGTATTCTTAACATATGCACAGAACAACAACAGTGGCTACTATACACTATTCAGTACAATGCCAACTATGTGGCAGGCATTTTATACCCGTTTTCTGGTTCTAAAGTATCACCACCCTCTTTTTCAGAAGAAGAAACTTCAGAAGAAGAGGCAGAGAGAGAATAAGTGACTTATCCATTGCTGCTATAACACATTAACACACACTTTGTGGCTTAGAACAACACAAATGTATCTGTAGGTCAGAAGTCCAACACAGGTTTTAGGGGCTAAAATTAAATTGTTGTGGGGGGTGGTACTGTGTTCCTTTTGGAGGCTCCATTGGAGAATCCATTTCCCTGCCTTCCCTCGCTGCTAGAGGTAGCCACAATTCCTTAGCTCATGGCCTCCTTCCTCCATCTTCCAAGTCCGCGATGGTTGTGTGAGTGCTTTTTACATCACATCTCTGACTGGTCCCTCAGGTTTCCATCTCTTTCTAACCACAGCTGGGAAAAGGTCTCCCCTTTTAAGAACTGCAGATTAATCTCCCCGGATTAGACTGGGCCCACCTGGATAATCCAGGCTAATCTCTTCATCTCAAGATCTTCAATGTAATCCCATTTGCAAAGTCCCTTTTGTCATGTGAGATGACATTCACAAATTCTAGGGGTTGGGATGCAGACACCTTTGTGCACCATTATTCTACCTACCACACAGCAAGTTCAAAAGGTGTGAAAGGGACTGAGCCTGGAGTTTGATTTGGATTTGGCCTAAATTACACAGGAAACCCTGCTGACTGTGTCTTCACTCTATACCCGGGACCCTTCTGCTGCCCACACTGCTGTTTCTACCACTGTGGTCCAGGCCATGTCATCTCCCACCAGGGTCACTTCTACAGCCTCTTAACTGTCCTCCTGCTCCATCTTCGCTCCCAGTCCATTCTCAACACAGAAATCAAAGTGATACTTTAAAACATCTCAGATCACATCAATGTAGTGTGCAAAACCTTCCAAAGACTCTTAATTTCATGCTGAATTAAATCCTTATAATGGCCCAGGAGGCCCTACAAGATCGTCTCCCCATGCCAGGCGTCTCCCTTCACTCTTCCCCTCACTCTGCTCCAACACACTGGCCTTCTGCTTTCCTGGAACAAACCAGGATATTGCTGGAGCCTTCGGTGGAAGGGAGCTTTGCACTTTCATTGTGCCCCTCTCTCTCCAGTATCTTGGGGTAGATAGGGAGGGCATGCCCTGGCTGGTGTAGCTCAGTGAATTGAGCTTGGGCTTGTGAACCAAAGGATCGTGGTTCGATTCCAAGTCAGGGCACATGCTTGGGTCGCGGTCCAATTCCCCGCAGGCAATGCATAAGAGGCAACCATACATTGATATTTCTTTCCCTCTCTCCTTCTCTTCCCCTCTAAAAATAAATTAAAAGAATAAAAGAAAGGGAGGGCATATCCTGGTTCTGAGATGTCTCTTCCCTGTTGTTCTGGGAATGGAAATGGGAGAAGGATGAACAGTTCCTGACATCAGTGCCTGTAGTTGTACAAGTAGTCGCCCAGCTTTGTCTGGTTAATACCAACCTCCCACTGATAAACACTGTGAGGCCGATGCTGAGAAGCTCCCTTTTGTATGGGGTACATATGTGTGAGGTGTATACGGGTCTCTGAAGGGTTTCTCCATCTTGACTTCTTCAAACACCTTCAGCTCTTGCTCATGGCAGTGCACGCCACGGTTTCTTGCTGCCAGGAAACCCTTGCCCAGGGACTGTCCTTCCTGGATGGGTCATTACCAAGACAGCTCAAGCCCAGTGATGTTCCCCAAATATCACACCAGATCTATAAGAAACACCTGCCATTGACACATATGATGGGATACAGGCTGCCCTACAGTTGCCCCTCTCTATACTTTGCCACATCCTTTACTGCTCTGTAGGAGGCACAAAGAAGGTTAACAGATCTGCTTCTTAAATTGGATTCTGTCTCACCCCTGATATTTACCAGGGACTGTCATGGAGCCTTTTACGATGAGCTTTGGTGAGTATGGGAGATACTTCCTTCTCCAATGGCTTCCCTAGACACAAAACTCAGGGCTGCAAGGACCCTCTCTCTCTTCCTCAGCCAAGCTGAGGAAGAAAAGTGGGGAAGGTGGGCATGGCAAAAAGTGGATGGCTTTTGTGATGGGTAAAGTAGCAGAGTCCTTGGGCTGTCTCTTATTAGCTCCAAGGAAGATCTCTTTTCAGAATGTGTACTTATCACCTTACTCTTGCAGCATGGTTCCAGTTCTCTGATGGCTGGAAATCAGGAAAACTCTCACACACTATTACTGATGTAAAAGTCATCCAGGTAGACAGTTATGATGGAGTGAAACATTCAAGTTGAATGGAGGAAAATGTCACGTGCTGGTCACAGAAAAACTGCATGTTGGCCAATTAGTATTTAACTGCTGAAGAAGCATTCAATTAAACAAGGAGGATTTTGATGTGGTCTAAAATTTATTTTTCACAGTAAAGAGGGTACAAATTTTATGGTAAAAATTTTACTCATTCATGGCTCAAAAATTCTTTCCATGGCTTTTGGGTTTGTGTACATTTCTATTTTTAACAGTTGCTTTCTGTTTTTAAAATAATGGATGTTTCCAGCAGAAACTTGAGGAAATCCAGAAAAGTTTCAACATGGAAAAAAAAATCTGCAGTTGCACAGCTGAGGGATAATCAAGTTTAGTGGGAGACAGGACTCTGATTTGGGACAATTTGTAATTACATCACAAAAGAAAGATCACTTTATCTTGATTTTACTTTTTGTTTTATTTTCTGGGTTGGGAAGTTGTACAGTGAACACTTTTTGGGGTAATAAGATTTGGAATATGGAAGTTAAAAGAATTAGGGTCCTGAGAAAACAGAAATCTGTACTTTGTTTTAAAGAAGTTCATTGCAATGGCAAGAAATATGTATCCATGAGAAGAATGTTCCAGGGCTCTTTTTCCCCTCTTCCCTAATGTTGCCTTGCTCCTGCCCATGTTGTGCATTTAGTGGTCTGCATGTATTATGTATTATGCAAGGTCCCTGAGATCTCCTGTGGGCTATGATTGGATGAGAACTGCTGGGGAGGGGGTGATGGTTAGGGGATGGACAAAGACTCCCCAGGACAATGGACACTCACTGTTGAACCCTTGGGGCAGTCAATTTCCTATCTGGAGTAGTTTTCTCCTGCTGTGTCCTACAGATTGAAAAGCAGAGCAGTAAGCAACAGTGGTATCAGCGGGAGGACAAGGATATGAGTTGCTGGGGCTGGGGTGGGGATGCAGCTAAGGAACAGAGTGGCCACCAGGTGAAGTGAGGGTGTTTTGCTTTGCAGAATTTGTCAATAGGGTGACAGCAGTCAACATCCCATGATCTTAAAGCTCTCTGTTTCACTCAGCCTCCCTTCGAGATTATCTGATGATCCTTTTAAACTTGAACAAAGGTGATATTTCATATCCTGGTGGGTCTGGGTTTTTAAAATGAAAAGCTTGAGTGAGTGAGGATGAATGAGAGAAAGAGAAAGGGTTTAACGTGATTGGAACTAAAATTCTGAAAATCCTGATAAGAAAAAAACATTATGTGCTCTTGCTACTATTCATTGAGGAGTTTCTCAGAACTGCAAATATAAAAAAATAATAACATATACGGAAACTTCTTACTGTATGTTGGCATTGTTCTATGTGTTCTACATACAAGTAAGGAAGTCCTCACCACTGTCCTGAGAAGTACACACTATCCTTGTACACACACACCATGGCCCTAAGAAGTACACACTATTTTATGCCTAATGAGTATAAATGAATTAAAGCCCCTAAAGGTTAAGTGGAGGAGTCAGAATTCAAATCCAGGAAGTGGCCTTAACTATTAGATATGGCTGGTTCTGGTGTTTTATTGCTTCACTATAGAAACCACACCCAAAACCCACTTAATCTGTTCACCCATGGAGTTGCTCTTCACATGAAGAGGCAGTGGAGAGAGTGGTTAATTGTACAGACACTGCAGCTACACACCAGGATGTGCATGCACTATAGTTCTGTCAATAACAATAATAATAACAACAACAACAACAACAACAACAACAACAAAACTAGTGGCTTTTCCTTGGGCAAGTCATATAATCCCTCCAAGTTGTAGTTTCCTTATCTGTAAAATGGGTTGAGCAATCCCCACCTCGAGGGTTGTTTGGGAACTCAGTAAGGTTTTAAAAGCACCGGCACGGCTCTCAAAGGTGTGGGCTCCATTACAATTCCTTGTAAGTGCTGTTGCACTGGAAACCAAGAGGTCCCCTGTGTCATATCCTGTGTTAGACAATGTGGATCATCCCATTTTGGGGAGAAATCCCACAAACAGGTGCAGAGAAGTGTGTGGGGAAGCAATGAAGGAGGAAGGTGTGCAGGAAAGGAGCCCACTGTAACTGGACAAGGAGATGTTTGTGCCCCAGGCCCCTGGGTAAGTGGACAGAGAAGTGAGAGGAGCTGGAATTGACCATGAATGGAGTCAGAGATGACTTCGAGACACAGAGCTTGAGTGGGACTGATGCAGGGGCTGGGAGAAAGAGCCATGGAGGGAGGAGCGCAATGGGCTCCAGGCTGTGATGGAAAGTTCTGGTGTCCCTTGCTTTCTCAACGCTTGCTATCCAAATCCAGGAAGAGCAGCTTCAGACAGGGAGGGAGACTTGTGAGATGGAGAGAAAGCTAGAATCAGAGCAAAGCAGACAGCCAGCCTGGCCAGCAGTCCCAGAGGTATAGATCAGCTCAATCACACAGGGACTAGGGAGGGAGATCTAATTATTTTATAACTAGCGTGTGATAAGAGGAATGCTTTCTTCCACCTGACATGAGATTGTGGTCATGAGTAAGGGTCATTACTCATGACCCTTACATGCTATCAAAAGATTTCATATCACCAAAACTTCTGCTGGTCTATCAGCCCTGAGATAGTCTGAAAGAGAGTGAAACCCAGTACCTTTTTGATAACCATTAAAATCCTTGGATTTATATAATGTGACATGATGTGAGGAACACTCTTTAGTGTCTTGGCATAGCTATAAATGCATAAGACAGAATAACAACAAAAAGTCTATTCTGAAAGCTTTCTCAGATGTGTCTGAGAGAATGTGCTAGTTAATGCAAATATGTGTCCAAACAAGTACTGGTTTGCTTAGGGAGTACACAGACCTGGCAAGCATCACTTGGCATGAAGAGCATGAGTAATGCCTCATTTTAATGAGGGATCTTGGGGGTCTGTAATGAAGATGATGTGGTACAGTATTTCCCATGTGTCTCTTTGGAATGTGGACTGATTGTACCCACAGGGGGAGAAAAACCATCTGAAAGTACATCGTGCTTGAAACCTCCGGGGCTCTACAAGATTCAGACAATTTGATGGCATATAAATGAATTCATGGAAATATACCTAGAGTTCCCAGAGTAAGGAAATTCCCTTCTCATAGGTAAGCAAATATGAATGCAAAACAATGAGAATGTATTTTGGGGAGGGAGGAGTGAAATTTGATGTTTAAACAAATGTTGTAGGCAATTTCAGGTATGTTGTGAACATTGCAGCGTCTTTGGAATAATTGTGTAGCCTCCTACATGGCTCTTCTGAAAGACATGCATCATTTGACCATCCAGTTCATATGTACAGAGTACATACATTCATTTTTATTCTTAAGATGTACCTTCACAGTCACTCTTTACCCATGAGCCCTGATCCTTTGGACCTTTTCTATCAGACAGTACCTACCATTTTAGGTGGAAAACAGTTCTAGACAGTAACTAGGGCACATTACTGCACGTTTGTTCTGAGGTCCGAAGCCTGGATGTCCCCTTAGATCTAGTCATAGGGCATGACTTCCTAGACACAGATCCCCTTTCTATTTAGATCTGGGGCATTATGTGTACATTCATACACAGTTTGTGAAGTACTGAACTGACCTTTACTTTATATTTCTGGTCTGGCTGGAACAACACCCTCCATGAACACTGGGCCTCCTAAAGAGCTCCAGGAGTTTGATGGGTTTGGAGGACATTATTCAGTACTTCAGGCTTAAAGGAAAGGCTGGTGACCCAGAAGTCAGGACAAGAGAATCCTGAGAGGTAGAAATACTGGCGGGGGAGACCCCTCCTGTGTATGCTAATATATCAAAGAGGACTTGGACTTATAAAGAGACATAAGAAATTTTCTCTTAAGATAAACAATTTTGAAACATTAAAACATGGTAAGAACTGCAATTAGTGTGCAATAAACTCATCAGGCAAAAACTCTTATCAAATAAATTTGGTGTCTCCCACTTGGGACTACTTATTTATGCCCAGTTGATCAATTGGAGGTTTCTTGTGATTTATTTGCCCCAATTTTAAAAACCAAAACCATTAAGTGGATGAAATAGGTAATAACTAATTCTGGAATAGATTTTAAGCTGACTCAGGAAAATGTACATTTTCACTTGCTTCCTATGAAGTTTAGAGTCATTTCTCTAGGAGGTCACTTTTTCTATCCTTATTTGCATTCGCTGCAACTCCCCCACTCCCCAACAAAAGCAACAACAAAAAACCCAAGCAAAAAAGCCCTTAAGCAATAAAACTGGTGTCCAAGAAAAACATTTAGTTTGAAAAAGAGTTGAAAAATGTAGCCTTGGAAGAACCACTGCTTACATGGGATTGTTCAACAAATTCCTGTTGTGTGAGGTTTGGCATATACTTTCTAAAAATATAAGCATCTGGGGAAATGAGACAAAGCCCAGGTCTTGGACCAAACGAGGCACGCAGTGTGAATCTGTTAGTGATTATATCCATAACGAAATATGTGCCCAAATTTCGCAGTGCTGAATCTAATACAGTACAAAAGCCCAGCGGGCACTGTCCTTACCATAATATATAGCCAACAGAGAAGGTACATATGGCGGCGAGTCCGCTGCTCCTGCTGGGATACGCGTGGTGCGATGTCCTCATCTCAATCAATATAAAGGGCAACACCGTTGTGTGCTGGAAAAGAACAGAGGCCAGGTGACACAGATTCTCATCATCGCCCCTCAGTAGCTGTTTTGTCTCCAGTTGGAGAATGGACAGTGTAAATCCCCAGCAAAAGCGAAACATCAGAGAGCTGAGGATGGACATGAAAACATGGAATGCAACTACTGCTCCACTGGTATTTTTCTTCTGTTTCTTAAGTTTTGAAATTTTATTTATGTCTATAAAAAGACATTTTTATAACACAGAAAGATGTATAAAAGGAAAAGTGGAACATAAGAAAGGAATAAAAATAACCAGTGTTAATACTTTGGTATATGTCCCTACCCCCATTCATATTATTTATATACAGCTAAGATCAAACTGAGCATGAATTTTGTTTTAAATTGTAGCATGAGAATTTTTGATATGCCATTTTAAAAATCCCTCTAAGAGTATCAACCCTGACCATAGCTGCTTAAAATACCATCTTATTTTATTTTACAAATTTCTGTTCTTGAACAATAAATAGTAAAAGATTTTCAAAATTTCACTTATTAGAAATATCATGGTATCATAGTAAAGATCTTTTATAGAAGTCTTTTTATAAATATCTGAATGTTACATTTTTTATAGTCAAAGGTGATGAAGATTTTCAGGATGTTGATATATAATGCCAACCTATGTGTGTATCAGCAACGAGTTAGGAGTGATGCCAAATTAGTTCCCAGGAATAATGTACCAGATTGTATCAGCAGTGCGTAGAGTTAGGTATGATGTTTGAAGAGAGAATGTAAACAAGCTGGGTGGAACATTACCACTTGTTTTTCACATCCAGTGGTTACTCTATTTACTCAGTTCAGGGGGCTGGGGTTGGGGCCACAATTTGGTAGGAAGAAAGGAAATTCAAGTGCCTTCGTACTGAAATTTGGTGGACAGATATAAAAGACAAAGACCTTCTTAGTAAAACTGGGTCAGAATATAGATTTACCTTCTAATATTGTAGAGTTAGTTTCCCAAGAGTAAGAAGCTGACAGAAGTAAGAATAGAATCATTGGAAGTAAGAATTGATGCTATTTAGTAACCACATAACAGCTATGAAAGAATCTTCATTCCAGTATTGCTCTATTGTTTGCATATTCAAGGAAAAAGTGGAAAATGGAACGATATAGTTTTTAAATTCTAATAAGTACTGTAGCAAAATGGAGTCAGGTTGCAGGTAGGCCTTGCCAGGAAAAGACATGGTAGGGATCGGGATGAACATTTTTGGAGGAACTTACTATTTATACTCATAGAAAAAAAAAGAACAACAGGATTTTGTAAGAAACATTAAGGCTGGAAATTCTTTGCCTTAAGTATTCCTCTCTAGATAACTGATTGGACTACTAACATATTAGTAATTAGAGCACCATATTCCCAGAATGTCAGGTGAGTGAGTCTACAGTTGGGTAGCTTTGTATTTCTTTATTCTTTGTTTCTCTATTATTGTTTTAAAACAGTATAATCAGCTCTGAAGGGAAACACTCAAAATGCACATATGTGTTAATTCAGAGACAATATGTATTTTAAAGACCTTTTATTGTTGGTTTTCTTTTCCACTATAACCTAGTCACCTCAGATGACACTGGCTTGGAATTTCACCAACAATTTTAGCTGCCAACAATAGTTTTACAATGGTGCATTCATGTAAAATTCAAATATACAGCTAGCAATAAGACCAACTCTCATCAAATCTTACACAGAAGAAAAATCCATGCAAATAAAATGTTTACACTGAAAACAATGCCGACTCTAATGGCCTGTGTGTGAGTTATAGAATGACAATCTTATTTTTGACTTGTTACTACAAAAAAATGTCCAAACTCCACCTTTTCATCTATTGCTCCAAAGGGAGCAGAAAATCATCCATTTTTCTATAAAGTTATATAAATTCAAATAATGAATCTAAATATTTTTAGTTATCCAGTTACCATTATTTTGCCTGGCATAGTTGCTGATTATCAGATGGCATTACCTGGAAGTGTTAGAATGTACTTTGACGATGCCAGGCAGAAAATCCCTTTGAAAAACACACATCTTTCTAGATTACTTCATCCCTGGCACCATTACCACTAAAAGGGAGCTACTTATTCCACCAGTGACAAAACGAATGACAGAAGATCTTGTTGTGCCCAGCTTGGCCTTGGCCTGTTTGGCTAGAGGGAAATCTCAGGAGAAGATTTTTTCTGTATCAGGGTAACAACTGCTTATCATCAGGGATTTCCAGGCACTAAAGGATGCATACCCCCCTCTCTAAAAATGTATCATGCAAATTATGTTTACCAATAAACAGTATATATTAACAAAAGTAAAAATCATGAAAATATTTATAGTAAACATAAATGTTGCCCTGCGGGTAGCTAAAATTTTGTAAGTTTGAGAAACTGTAAAACTCTAAATATGGTCATGCTGAATCTCTAAGAAACCTTTAGAAGCTGAGTTATATAACTCAAACTCTGTAGTAACAAGAGAGATAATGGTTTAAGAAGTACAGGTACAAGAAATCCAGATTTTTTCTATTCCCGGCAATACTGCGCTTAAATGACTGAAGAACCACCAAAGACCACCAGCTGTCCCCAAATGGTAATCCCATGTGTTACTCACTGTGGCATTTGTAGCACTGTAAACACGAGCCTGGCACATTGGAGGTGATCAATAACTACTTGTGGGGATGATTTATTTACTCTTCAAAAACAACGTCTTAAGTGGGAATTATTAACTCCATTCTGCAGATGAGGTACTAATGACTTGAAAAAGGGAATAATCCTGCCCAAAATAATAGAGCTAGCAAGTCTGGGGGTAAGGTTCGAGACCAGTTCTGTCTGTCTCCAAACCCCATACTCTGTTTTCTACATTAGAATTATATCTTTAAAAGATATGAGTTAAATGATCTTTGACACAATAAACATGGGGAAGTACGTGATTGTACATTGCTTATGTTGCTTCTCAAGAGACTGGATCTATTTTTTTGTTTAGCCTCAAAATTTAAAAAAAATCTTCATTTTAAAAAAATGTATTTTGCTAAATGTGTTTTTCCCCCCTGTGATATATAAACATTCTGAATAATACTACCCAATAAAATCAGCTGGCCTAAAGTCCGAACTTTTCAGAAGTGCAAGCATAGTTAAAGATGGCCGGAGGCAGCTTTTTCAGCTTTGGGCTCAGAAGAGGCCAAGGAACAACTCTTCAGTCATCCTGCACTAGGGCTCTTCTGGCACCAGATGCCTCTGCCGTGTTACCTAAGTTCTTCCCAATAGGGTCCAAGTCTTACATCTGAAGTGCAAGGGTGGGGATTTGTGCCACCTCTGCCCTGGCCCCCAGGATCGGACCCTTGGGTCTGTCTCCAAAAAAGGTAACAGGTGAGTAGGAGGCTCTGAGAATGACAGTGAACCTGATCATTCAGAACAGACAGGCCCAGACTGAGTGGTGCCTGTTGCCTCTGCCCTCACATCAAAGCCCTCCAGGAACCCGACAGAGACAGAGAAGCGAAGACCCGTCAAGCAGGCGGGAAACAGCACTTTGGATGGGTTGTGAACATTGCCTGGAAGATGTAGCGCCGATTGGCAGAGCCAGAGAGCTTTCTGGAACCATGAAGGAGAGTGGGACTGCCTGGTCTGCTGGCTGTGATGTTGATGGCCACCACCCTCATGACATCATGGGCAACACCCACAGGGTGAGATGGAATGCTTGCTACTTAAGAACTACAGAAGAAAATATTTCAATAAAGGATCTGTTTCTATTCCTCAAACCTTTTGACTTACAGTTTTCTCAGGCAGGTGTAGATATACTTCAGATAAACAGAGAAAGAGACAAAGGCTGGTTGCCAGAGGGGGCTCTTTAGAATTGCACTGGACTGTTTTCTGCAGCACATTATCAATAGAACAATTGCCCAGCAGCTGAGTTACTGAGGGTCGACTGTTTTATTAAGTGCCAAGTGAGAAGAAGGGTTTACAGCCCGAGGAGGAAATCCTTGATCTCCCCTATAAAAACTGTGCTAGAAAGTACTGGTCTAGGATGTAAGTAGTTATCCCAACCCATGCTCAATCTTCCATTGCTGCTGATTTTAATGAGACTGTATTTGGAAGATTGTGTCTAAAAAGGAAAGCTCAAATCTATCTTGGTCTTTTGCATCCTTTGTGTTTTTCTTAATAGGGTTTTCATAGATTCCCTCCATGGGGCAGCGATGATCAGATTATCACCAAGAACTGACCAGCAAATGTCTCCCTACAAAGGGGATCTACTAGGCGAGTGTCGCCTCTGTACTGAGATGCTCAGACCTGAGCAGAGGGCTGGATTTGAGAAAAGACCCATGATTTAATTATGATGGAAAGGAGATGGGCTAAAAAAAATTTTTTTGAAGAAGTGGATCCAAAAAAGGAAGCAGTGTAAAAAGACTGGAAAACTGGCATCTATGATCCAGTTCTGATTGTGCCCACCTCATTATAAGATTTCAGGCAGGTTCTTGCACATTTGTGAAGCTCAGTATTGGTCTTTGTAAAATGAGAAGGTTGGATTAAGTTTGTGCATGTCAAACTTCAGTCATGAAGAACTACTATTTTCAGTTTTGCTGTAGCACATACCAGGGTCTGCACATGCATTAGGCATGGTAGACACAGTGCCTTGGACCCATTAAAACTTTCTAATTTTTTTACTCAGAAGGAAAAAAATTAACTTTTAGAGTTGAAGATTATATTCATGTTTTTACCAATGCAGTCATAAATGTTACATATAAAATATATACATATTTATATATAAGCATTATATAAATATATTTATAAATAATGTTTAAAGCATATTATATATGTATAAAATACATGTATATATATATACAATGTGTATATTAATAAGTATAAATAAATGGAGAAAAAAGTCATAAATACTAAGTGCCTAGGTATACAAAAGTAAAAAGTCATAACTCAGCCTGTTATATGCTACCTGATTTTCACAAAAATATATTCTTACTCTAATTTTTTCTTACATAAATGTATTTAAAAAGAAACTTATGGAACTTAAAAACTCTCATAGAATATCATTAGTCATAAATGGAAAATAACCACAGATACAATGGAGAGTAATCGATCTTAATAAATATTTGCCAAATATGTAAAAACTGATCCTGAGGTCTGCTTTATATATACTAAGTAGCAGTATTAAAAGTGTTAGGGAGACATTCAAGGCACGCTAGCATGGCTTAGAGACTCTGCTAAACAGAACCAGGACTGGAAAATAATTGAGACAGAATCACCTCTCCACTCTGTGACTCAGTATTATTCAGTGCCAAGTCCGTGTGCCACATAAATTATCTTGCCCGTCGTCAGAGCACATGACCTATGTACTGGAATGGATGGTCATAAATTGTAGTTGTGCTTCTTAACTGCTGAATTATTTGATTTATGAACAGATGTCCTATTAACAGAAAAATGGAGAGACAGATGAGTAGGAAGCTTAGGTATTTATGGAGGAATTCAGGGGGCGATGATGAGATCATGGAAGTGGATTTACCTGCACAAGAAGGATCTGGACTTGCTATTGGGAACAACGTTTGGTTGCCTGTTATGGTAGTCAGTAGCCTATGAATTAAAGGAAAGTTTTAGAATAAATAGAAAAATACAAACTATGCTGTGTGATGATATGAATTCAGGCAAGTAGAGTGGATGAATTAGGGGACCACTCAAGTTCATTTCAGAGCTCATCACGATAGCCATAATCAGAGTGTATATTATGAAAGCAACACATGAGACATGAAGACTACATGGATCTGCTAGCTCTCTGGTCTTTCTTCTTTCTCCCAAATATTTTTTAAATAGGAGAGTACTGCTCCCCTACCCTGTGAACACCAGATACAAGCAGTTTCCTTCCTTGGAAGCAAAAGCAACTTTTGAATAGCGAGGTGCACCAGACAAGCCCCCATGTAGCCGAATAACAAGAGAGCTGGCAGCCCCAAGTTTACTTATTTGTATCTGTGGGACACAGACAGTGCTCGGGGAGTGTTCTCAAAGTAATGTGAGCTTGTTGGAAATGAGATTGCTAAAGAAAACAGTATTAAGATAAAAAGAGAACCAACTGTATGGGAAAACATATTTGCCAATGATACCTCAGACAAGGGTTTAATCTCCAAAATATATAAAGGAACTCACATGACTCCACTCTAAGAAGACAAGCAACCCAATTAAAAAATGGGCAAAGGACTTGAACTGATATTTCTCCAAGGAGGACATACAGAGGATTCAGAGACACATGAAAAGATGCTCAAATCATTAGCTATCAGAGAGGTGCAAATCAAAACCACAATGAGATACCACTTTACACCGTCAGAATGGCCATCATAACCAAATCGACAAACAACAAATGTTGGAGAGGTTGTGGGGAAAAGGGGACACTAATCCATTGTTGGTGGGATTGCAGACTGGTACAACCATTATGGAAAACAGTATGGAATTTTCTAAGAAAACTAAAAATGAATATGCCTTTTGACCCAGCAATTCCGCTGTTAGGAGTATATCCTAGGAACACTGAAACACCAATCCAAAAGAACCTATGCACCCCAATGTTCATAGCAGCACAATTTACAATAGCCAAGAGTTGGAAGCAACCTAGGTGCCCATCAGTAAATGAATGAACCCCCAAACTATGGAACATTTACACAATGGAATTCTGTGCAGCAGAAAGAAAGAAGGAGCTCCTACCATTTGCAACAGCATGGATGAAACTGAAAAGCATGCTGAGTGAAATAAGCCAGGCAGTGAAAGACAAATACCATATGATCTCACCTTTAACAGGAACCTAAACAACAAAACAAACAAGCAAGCAAAATATAACCTAAGACACTGAAATAGAGAACAGGCTGACAGGGACCAGAGGGAAGAGGGGAGAGAATTTGAGGAGAAAAGGGGAGGGGTTTACAGGAACAAGTATAAAGGACACATAGACAAAAACTAAGGGGGGTGGAAATGGGAGGGAGGTGGGGAGCACTGGGGGGCACGGGCTGGGATGGGAGTAAATGATAGAAAGCTGTACTTGAACAATAATTAAATTAAAAAATTAAAAAAAAAAAGACATGAGATTGCTGGGCCCGGCTCCCAAGGCGTCTGGTTTACCATGTGGAGTAGTGCTCCTGGTAGTTTCCACATGAGCAGACCCCAGTTTTTGCCTTCCTGTTTGTCGGGGTATAGGTTTGCCTATATCTCCAGGACAACTTTGGATCATAAAGGAAAGTTGAAGGATGGCTGTGTGCGAGTGCATGAGTGCGCACAGGAGGTGCCCAGCTGCTGCTGCATCACTGTGGGCGCCAGGATGCGGGCAGGGCTAGAGATGTGAGCAGAGCCACCTGGGAGGATGGGCGAAGGGAGAGCTTCTGCGACGTCCTGACAAGTGCGCGGGAACATCACGAAAAAAATAACAGGGGAAACTGCTCTAGCCTACAGATAGTTGTGCACTCCAGATCGCAACTTGAATACGTTGTTTGCCCTTTTCCCTCTCAGTCTCCTCTAGAATAAAAGGGGATTTAAAAAGAGAAACCTTTAAATTCTGTAACAAAGCAAGAAGGAATTTCAAGTTTGAGGATAATGTCCATTGTATTAGCAAAACATGATCTAAAACGACAGAAATGGTGATGTCGGAAAAACTAGTGAAGATTGTAAAACGCTGTTCACTCCTCACTTTTTCAAAGCTCTGGGCTCTCCACACAAGTAGAACATTTTGTGAAAACAGGGAAAGGCAAAGTTGGGTGGGAGTGATAGGTCAGTGGATGCAGGGAGGGGTCAGTGACATCCCCGGCAGCTTGGAGACAAAGGTGTGGCAAGCTCTGAGAAACCTAATTTTTTAACTCTGAAAGCCTGACTCAACATTTTATCATACTGCCAGAAACTGTGGTTATTCATTTTATTAATGGGTCAGCTCAAAATTTGCAACGCTTTCTCATGCTCTTCATAGGAGAGATGTTTTATTGCTTTAAACGACAGGGACGTGCATGTCTTAACCACTACAGTTTCCAGGAATGTTCCTTTGCCATGCACCTCCCTCTCCTGAGGCCTGCGTTGCTGGTTGGAGTGTGGCAGTCGAAGCCTGTGGAATAGGACAGATCTCTCCGGAAACTGCCGGAGCCTTCTTGGCTGTGCCTTTTTGGAGTGGTGTTGGACATCTGCTTCTGCTGGCTGTCATATCAGTCTGAGGTGCTCTTACACAAGCATCTCAGAATCAGGTGATCCAGCACCAGAAACTGAGATTCAGATGGAACCAATATTTATTGAGTGCCAGTATGTTCCAGGCACTTCCCAAACTCTGTATGGGAATGATACTAAATTTGGGACTCATCCAGTCCAAACATTAGTCCCAACAACTCTTAGGATATGGTTTTAATATTTAGGCCCAATAAACCAAATAGTAACCCACATTAAACCCAGACATGCATATCTTTGCAATTAAGAGCAAAGCAGGTGTCGATTATACTAGGTGAGTGGCACCATTTTACTGGTCTGTTATTTTTGTATTTGAAAAGCATTTGGACTTGAGGAGCATTCATGTCTCTTGCTGATCCTTCCTGATGAAGGTATGCACAAGGTGCTAAGGGTCTGTGTGTCTTGAGGGGCTCCAGGGTGGGGCCCCTTTTTCTATCCAGCAGTGTTGGCCACCAAAAGAAATTCTTGTAAATGTGATGCCAGAGATGTCCCATATGGTATCTTAAAACATAGCAGTGACTTTAAAGTGATTTAAAGGGATTCACTTCTTCCATGAACAGTTTGCAATTCATACTTGTGGTTCTCATAGAAGAGCGCCTGTGATGGCTGCCTTCAACCAAAGGATTACAATATAGTGAGCTATACGCAGAGGGGCAGCCCTGTGATGGTGCAGTGCGCGAGTTAAGGACAATGGTATGCAGCAGAAGACACTAGAACTGAGTTGGTAAGTGTGGCTAGGACTTCACCAGTAGAAGAAAGGGTAAAGGAGGGAGTTTATTTACAATGTGGGGCGTGTTATAGTTGGCGAACATGAAAGAGCATGGAGAATTGAGTTCAGATAGGTGACGAAGGCATAAGCCAAATCAGAGAGAGGACTCAGTCCTGTAGGAAGCAGAGATACCTGTATAAGCTTAAACCCCTTCTGTGGAGTGCAAGGTATATAGAGGCAGGAGAAACACATTTGGATATTAATAGAAAGAGCAAACTGGAGGCAGCGTGGAGGACGGGTTAGTGAGAAGAGAGATCTGTCCACCAATACACCCACCTCCCTTCCTTCCTTCCTTCCTTCCTTCCTTCCTTCCTTCCTTCCTTCCTTCCTTCCTTCCTTCCTTCCTTCCTTCCTTCCTTCCTTCCTTCCATCCTTGCTCTTTCCTCAGGGAAGGAGCTCAGTTCTCTCCATGACTTCCTTCTAGGTCTCCCCTGCATCCCCTCCTCCCTACCTCCCCACAGCCTCCCCACCTATAATTTCTACTCTTGTTTTTCTCTTTTACTTTAATACACACCACAACACAAAAGACAACAAAGGAAAAGAACGAAAAAGAAAGCTAGTCTTTAATTTCGGCAAATCTATGTTTGGCAGATAAACATGTAAATATGATTTCTTCCATCCCTCTTTGTTTTATGTTGATTCCTCTGTTATTAATTTATGTGTACAAATACTGAATACATAGTAATAAAAATAGCTACCAATATACACTCAGTTTTATACTGGATATTTTCCACCAGCATTGCATTTAATTCTCACAGCAACTCTAATGAAATAGTTATTTCCACCTTAGTTTATAAATGAGGAAATGGAGGAACAGAGTAATTAACCTGTCAGAGGTAACATGGATTAGTAAATGGTGCAGTAAGCATTAGACCTCTGGTCTACCTGACTCCAAACCTCTGCTCTTACTGAGTGAGACACACCGCTTCCCAGGCTTATTTGTTTGTTCATTCAATAAATACTTCTAGTACTTCTACTATGTGCCACTCATGACTCCAGGCACTTAAAATGTATCCCAGAACAGAGCAGATGACGATCCTTGCTCTCAATAAGTTACTGTCCTTGGGAATGCATTTCAATTAAGCTAGTACACATTTGAATTCTCTGACCCCAGAAAAGACCAAGTTCATTAGGGTTGCATGAGGATTACATGAGATCTTATGGTAAAAGTGGCTTGCACAGTACGTGCAAAAAATAATTCAAGTTATTTTTGTGAAGTCTCTATAGAAGACAAATTGCTAAACAATACTGTCTATTTACTGCATGCCAGGGACTGTAGTAAGTACTTTACATGGGCTAAACCTCATTTACAACTCACAAGGCTTCATTGACACATATATTATTATCAATTTCAGATTATAAAAACTGAGGCACAGAGCAGTGAAGACAGTTGCTCAAGGTCACCAATTGAAGGTGGCAGATTTGGGCTTAGGTTCAGGTATTTTTGGCTTCTGAGGCCAGCTTTTAACCTATACCAACTCTGGAAAAATTGGGAAGACCTGAGAATAAGGGAGTAGCCAGTGGAAGAATTGGTGTTAGGAAGTGAAACTCTCAGCCTTTTGGTTGCGCTTAAGAGAAAAAAAACCAGGGCCCTTCTCTCATCCACACCATTCAACTTGGGAAGACTCTTGGGGCTGAAGGATCAATGGTCTCTACTTGAAAATGAAGATGATCAGACCAGACCTTGTGCTCATCCCCTGGGCATTGAGAGTGTCAGGGAGGTGGAGGGGCAGGAGTCAGAATAACCAATCTATGGACACATAGATGCCTTCTCTTGCTGAGATGCTATTTGAGTGATCTTCCTTGTCTTTTCTTTAGCCTACAATCCTTAACAGTATTTTGAAAGCATTATACAGGGTGGGCTGGGCAGCGGTGGAAGGAAGAGCTGTGGGGGGTATGGTAAAGGTAGGAGACGAGGCAAAAGGAAATTTAACCAACTGCGCTATAGTCAGTAAAACAGAAAGCATCCTTAAAGACCATGGCACACTGGCAAGTTTCAGGAACAAGGCTAGAAAAATGAAACTCATTTCTAGGGGCATGTTAAAATTAAAAAAAAGAAACCAAAAAATAAGAAACTAGATTTTAATGTTTCATGCTGCTCAAAAATTATTTTGAGCTCAAACAACTCTACTCATCAATATATATATATCAGCATTCTCCAATGCCAGGGTACTCCTCTAAAAACACAATTGTGACTATTTGGTTCTCTTCTCAATATCTTCAGAACAAAGTCCAATTTCTCAGCATTGCCTTCAAAGGTTCATATTATCAGATTCAACCTACTTTTCTGGATTAACCTCATACCACTCTGTACTGGCCATTCCACCAAAAGGCCTCACATGTTCATGCTTTTGCTCACACTCTTCTCTTACTGGATTCCCGGGATATTTGGGACCTCCTCTTTAGCATATACTTATGGCAAGGCCATTTTCAGCTCATCAAAGAATCATCCCTCACACTTCCTTGTACCTTCTTAATTAGGCAAGGCCATTATGGCTAGTTCTAGTCAACAGCCTACTATTTAAAAAGTGGTATGAACTCCTCTAGGCATTTCCAGCTGGTGTGAACTCACTTCCCTCATCACAGTGACCCATAAGCCATATGTTCGAATGATGAAGCCACGAGATGAAAGCATCCTGGATCCCCGAGTCACAGCCTGGAAAGAAGCCGCCCTCGAGTCAGCTTCTCTCTGGGCTGCAGCAGACAGTGTGGAGCGAGAAATAAACCTCTGTGAGGTTAGTTCACTAAAATTTTAGGGTTAATTTGCTACCTTAGAATAAACTAGCTTATTCTGACTAATGCTATTCCATATCATCACCCTTATCCCAGAAGGAATTAATTCCCCCTTTTTATTAATGTTCTCACTACATATCTATACTATGGTGCTTAATGCTGCACATGTGTGTCTATCTTATACATGCATGTGTGTAACATTATATATATATATATAAAATGGTATATTAATATGCCTCGTAATTCTCTAGTTAACAAGTAGGAAAGTGACCCTGATATGTTGGAAACCCTTTTCTAGGGGGAGGGAGCAAACCTCAGTGACCATTGTATTCTTAGCTCCCTGCATAGTGCAGAGAAATTAATGGGGTCTCAATAAACCTTCACTCAAGGAACATGATGTTATGGCTTGCCCTTAAGTAAACTCTATTTAATGGGCAATTTATAAAAAATAAGTTCCTAGCTGAAATATGTAAGAAAATACAAATAATACATTCATCTTTAAAACACAAAAATTATAATTTTCTATTACAGAAAGGAAAGGGGCTACTTTGCCCCAAACCATATTTCAGTGGGATCAAGTCATCAAATTAAAGCTGTATATTCACAAAATATAGGGGGATTAATTTTTTGAAGTGAGAATATAGTAATATTTCCACTGACTTCTATAATTTCACCACACTCCTCTGTCATACGTCCAAGGAAATTTCAATGATCCTAAAGAAGTAACTTCCCTGAGTCTTCAAATACAGACTTCAAATGGTTTTGATTTACTCTTGTTTATGATAAAATAAATGATATTCTGATTGATTGGCAAATGTCTACTAGCAGCAATAAGAGCAATTATGTTGGACATGAAGACATTATAAAATCTATAACCCAAACCTTTAAAGCCTGATTTGAAATGTCAAATTTGACTTATGAGAACCGGTTATAATCCTGCTTCATGCAAAAAGCATTAGGTTAATGCTGGAGCAAAGTACTGTTGCCAAGTGTGCACTGGCATAATTAACCAGGAATATTTCAGAAATGGATGGTGCCCAAGAGGTTATTGATTTCCTGTCACGACACGTTCTTCTCACGGCTGCCCTAGCACACTAGAGCCGGGATGAGCTGGCGCGCCTTCTTCAGTGACGATGCCTCAATCTGCGCCCTGGATTCCTGCACTGACATCTGCAAGCACTCACATTTGACAGCCCCAGGCCTGAGTGTGGTGGCTTCCAAGCTGATCAGGATTAGTTTGGAGGGGTTTTGGAGCAGTTTGAGGGTAATTGAAAGCAGAGAGCCAGGGAGCAACATGCACCCTGCAAATGGAATCATATTAACAGAGAATGTGCATGGGTATAACATACATGCATGCAAATGCAGATATGACTATATCCATATCTACTTGTAAGAATGTACCCATGCACACACCACGCAAACATGCCTGTGAACACACCCATGCATACAACCACACAAACACATCAACCCATACACACCCACACAAACACACATGTGTACACACATGCACACACACTTAAGGAATAGGGAACATTTCGGTTTTAATCTTGAAGTTCATCTCTATTATCTATTAAGCTAAATTTAAGCTCTTACAGAAGCACTATTTAAAAAAGTATAAAGCAGCTACAAAAGCTCTTTTTAATAATGATGCCATGACATACCTGTTATAATGACAACAGGTAATGTTGTCACTAGAAGCCCTTAAAGCACCGAGTTGTCAAGTGTTCTCTCAGAGATTACAGGGGAAAGTCCAGGGACAAAGAGGCAATCTAGTTCATGGCTCAAACCTTTTTCTCTGTCGTCTCTTAAACATAAGGCCCTACTGATTGTTACACAAGTGCGGGTGGGACATAGGTGAGGAGAGAGGCCTCTAAGAAATGGTTGACAGCTCTGTTACCTTGGACACAGTGTATCAAGTTCAATGCTCCTCTAGGTCTTTGTTCAAGCCTTATTTCCCTGCACGTTCTATGTCTTGCTTAGGCTGCACTGAGGATGATTATTTGGCAACAGTGAGTCCAGATTAGTAAGGACCCTAGCGATTGCACGGGCTCTGACTGCTGTGAGGAAGTGGAGAGGACAGGGCTAGGAAGCCGTTCACCATTAGTTGGCTGCACAACTTTGAGCCAACTGGCGCCCTTCTGGACCTGAATTATCAGTTAAGAGTCTGCAGCAGTGGACAACAGAAATTGTGTTCAAATCTGGGGGATTTGTGTCCGAATCCTTAAAGATACATTTCTTCTGTATCAGGCCCTGTCTTCCTCCCTCTGTTGCTGTGCAAACTTTCAGTTTCAGTATAACATAGATACAGAAAGCGCACAAACAGTTAGGTGTCCAGAAGACGAATGTTCCCAGAGTGAACTCACTCCTATAGCCGGCACCAAGATTAAGAAACTGACTGATACAGGATACATGCCGCCCTCACTATCTCCCTCAAACCTCTTCTTGTCTCAACTGATCTTCCCTGCGGTGACCGTCACTTTGACTTGCAACACCAGAGAGCAGGTTTGTCTGATTTTGAAACTGACATAAATGAAATGATACACTATGTATTTTTTGTTGTTCCTGGCTGTTTTCCCTCCATATCATGTTTGCAAGATTCACTCACTTGAGGCATGGACTTGTAGGCTTCCCTTGTCACGGCCGTGTGGTACTCCATTGTGTGGATACAACACCGTCAACTGGCCCAGTCTGCTGCTGGTGACACTGTGGTTCTTCCAGCTCAGTCTTTGAGGAAGTGTGCTGCTATGAACACTCCCGCGCATTTTTCTTTTGGTGAATGTGTCTGCACTTTTCTTGGGTACATATCGAGGAGAGGAACAGCAGGATATGACCCTGGCTATTTAGCTTTAGTAGATAATGTCCAGGAGTTTTCCAAAGTGATGGTCCCAATTCACACTTCTATCAGCGGTGTATAAGAGTTTAACTTGTTCCACATCCTCACCCTTCAGACTGTCTTTCTCATTTTGGTTACTCTCTGCCTTTTCATTTCAGTCACTCTCATCCTTTACAGTATAATGTACTATTCCTAACATGCACCTTTGGATGCAAACTCCCCGGACTGTTGTAGTGTTACAGGTCAGGTTCCCTATCAGGTCCCGTGAAGCAGACTCTGAGATGGAATCAGCCTAGAGAAAACTGATTAGGGAGTTTGGAGGTTACGTGCCTGCCAGTGGAGGGGGTGGTGGGTGGGGTGGAGAGAAGGAAGTGTGATGCAGCAGAGGGCAAAGTGTGCCTGGCATGTGTCTCACCGAGGGCCTTGGCTGACCCCACCAGGAGCTCTGAAGAGGTGCCCCACGCTGGGGTCAGGGGGCCAAGTCTTTATCCTCTCGCCACGACCAGTTATGGGATACGGACTGCTCTGGGGAAGGGGGACTGACCAGTAGGAAAACACTCTCTTCAGATGAGGGTGGCTCCTGGAGATGGCCTACGGATCAGTGCTGAGGAGGACACCTCTCCCAGCTGCTGGAAAGGTGAGTCCTTCAGGCCCAAGGGGGGACCCGGGTGGCACATTGCAGCATCCACCAACCACAGGTGGTTTTCGTTCAAGCCGAATTTCCCTCCCACTCCAGGCCTTGGCCACACAGTCATCAGTACAGTCACTCTGAACCTCCGTCTATGAACTAATTAGAGGAAGTACCTGCAAGGACGAGCCTGACGACTCCCAACAGCACCGCAGGGCTGCGAGTGCACTGACCTCAGCATCTGCAGGGACTTTGCGCTTTCAGGAGTTGCCACACTGACCGGTCAGCATTTGGTAACGTTCCTCACTGCTGCCTGATGTGCCCAGGAAGCCAGCTACTGTATTTAATAAATGGTCATAGATGCTAAGAAGTCCTCTTGACATGGAACTGGATTTCTTATTAAACCCATCGTAGTTAGTGAACACAATCATTTTTAAGATTCATTATCAATTTGTTCCTATTCAACACTTTCTGTAGCTGACCAAGGCACACAGTAGGCCATTGAGTTCAGGTCCCTGCGGATCTGAGGCTCTAGGAACAATGCCAGGTGTGTGGGGGACACAGAACTCTCATCCCCGTGTGACGATGCATTTTGGGGATGGGAGGGTGCTGGAAGGAAGAATATGCTTCAGCTTCCATATCTAGAGCACTCAAATGACCTTTGGTTTTATTTTTTCCTTACAGCACTGTGCTTTGTCATGTGCACCCATGGACTGATATTTTAAGTGGCTTTATTTCCCAAAGCGTATATATCAAGTCATAACCCTCCCTATTTTAATACAATGAAAAACATATAGAGGATGGGCAAATGTAGGCTCGCAGTTGTGAGTAGGTGAAACACAATTCTATTATCATTTATTCATGCCTGTATTATTTCCCGTACAAACAACTGCCCCCCCGTAAGCCTGCTTTGGCCCACCCCGGTATTTTGGCCTGTTTCAGATCAGTATGAGATCAACGGTATTACTGCACTGTGCTCATCGAGTTCAGCCAAATTAGAGGAACCTGACATTTTCATTAGCCCCTGCAGCCTAATCGTGGGGAGAGACACATTTTTGTAAGCTTTAACACAGTGTGCAGACTCCTCCCCGCACCTCCTGACGCTGGCTCCTCCGAGTCGGGTCCCCAGTCTGCGAAAATCCCCTGTGTACATGGTGACGAGTGGGGCTGACCTTCCTTCACCGGGAGACTTCCTTTCGTGCAGGCTGCGCTGTGACGGGCTGGCCGCCGGCTCTTGCCTTCAGGTTGATCCCTCACTTCAGCCAGCGTCTCTGTCTCACTTTGACAGCCGTAGACTCGAGCGCTCTGGGAGCCATTAAAGAGGGAAGCGGGATGAGGTCAGAGGTCCCTGGGAGCCTTGAGAGTCTTTTCAGTTTGAAGAATCCGGGAAGATGGAGGGAGAACACGTGTTCAAAGGTATAAAACGAGGAACTGTGTGGGGTGCATGAACTAGGTATGACAGCCAGTTCCTGGAACGCCTGGGGCTTGGAATAAAGTGAGCCGGGGATGATAAAACAGACGTGTGCTGGGCTAGACAAGGACAGGCAGCCTGCAGGCCATGAAAGTGGAACAGACTAAAGTATAAATTGTTTCAAATATTGGTTCAATTATGGGTTTAATAAATTGATTCAAATAAGTGTTTTGATAAATTTGTGAACAGGAAAAGCTAGGGTGCATTAAGAATATCAGGTGTCCGTATGTTAAGAGAGGCAAATAAGTCCTAGTCCGACGTGGCCTCAGGACACCTCTTCCTCTGGCCTGAACTGACCTGGGGTCTGACCCTCTGTGAGGACGGCTTCTGCCCAGGGGAAGCAGCATGGCTCCCAGGATTTGAGCAAAGATGTCAGACTCCTGTGACACAGCCTGGAGCATATGTTTTACAAAAGTAGATGGGTAATGGGAAAGGGAAGCAGAAAGACACACTGGCAAGGGCCAGGGTCGCTTTCCTGAGTTGTGCATATTCCTCAAGGTTGAGTTCTTTGGCTCTGTTTAACTTGGTCCTTGATTATGCGATTGTCTTTGATCAACTCTTGACAGATCATCTCAGTTAATTTGCATTTAATACCTGCCATGAATGGGTATGGTCTTCTTGTTTCCTTTTCATTCATCACCTGTGGGAACATTGCAGATAAGCAGGATTCTAAACCACAGTAATGAAGGGAAATGTCACTGAAGGACAGGTGGACACCCTGGGCGTGGTGAGGGTTAGGGTGTAAGCAAAGGAAATGCGCACACCGTAGGAACTGACTTCAAAGCCTGGGGTGGGGAACAATGTGCCCACAGGGTCTCCAGATAGTAGATGCTTAATGCGTTTTTTGTGCAATGAGGAAATGGGTGAGCATTCTGCAGAAACACTGCGGATGCCTAAGGCATGGACTGCGCTTGTCTTTTGTCATTTTAAATTCACAGGGAGAATGGGGGACTCTTTCTAGAAGGGTCTCTCTCACCAAGTTTTCTCTTCTGAGTGAGGTATATTGGGTTCAGCTCTTGCCAGACTTAAATTGCATCCATGTTAAAGAGGGAAAAAGGCTTTAGCACATTCCTTTGGGGAATGGAAACAATTTATTTTGTTTGTTTCTAATGGAAAGGGTTTGCTCCAAAATCTCACTGTGAGGTCTGAGAATCTGGGTTGAGGACGCCAGGCAGCCAGAGAGAGGATGAGAAAGGGATGGAGGGGGAGAAGGGGAGCGAGTCACCGAGACCTTATCAAGTGATTGAAATAGCAAGGGCAGCCAGTTATAGAGGCAATGCGTAAAATACTGTTCCTGGATTTAGGTCAGGAAGGAATATTTCCCTATTATATTGATGTGCTTTCACGATTCAACTTTTTCTTACAAATGCTTGTTTTGTGTTAAAATTAAAACCTTCCTCTGTTGTTCAGCACAACTGCCATATCGCTTATTTTAATTTTTTTTGCAGGGGTGGGTGGTAGGGAGGATGGTTTTTGTTTGTTTTGTTTCTCCTCCTTGATATTCAGAAAATAAAACTGTCAGGCTTACAGTTCACCTTCCTGCGGAGGAGGAGAGGGGAGGCATAAATGCAAATGGCCCAGACTATAACAAGTAATGAGCGTTTGGAAAGACTCTTTGGGTTCCCAACATGAACCAGCTGATGAGAAACATAAGCATGATTTCTCATCTGCTGGTGTCCCCTGAAAGCCTTTTTTTCATATAACATAATTTATTTCCAAAGAACGGGCTTGGTCTCCTAACCAGAGCGGAGCGTTGTCACTGTGAAGCTGCAAATGCCGGCTACAGCCTCGAGGTTAACATGGGCGGCATAAATAACAAGGAAAATGCATCCTTCCCAGAGTTCCCAAGCCTGTAATAAGTCTGCTGGCGCATTCGGTGATATATGGTCTCTTTTTATGTTCAGCAGAGAGCAGTATGCTTTGGGTCTTTGAGATAGTGTGTGATTGCTTTATAGAAACCAATCAATAACACGCAGGTAAAGTTTTATACAAGGCACATAAATCCTAGCATGGGGAGACCAGCTGTTGCAAGGTTCTGAATTGGTGCCAGTTTCCAACTGGGGAGTCTCAAGGAAATGATCCCGAATGTGGGGCTTTGTTTGGATTTCAATGGAACATAATCGGGCGACATCTGGTCCCCCACCTTGTGCTGGCTTGGCCGCACTTCCTCCGCCATGGCTCTGGGCATCTCCTGCAGGGCTTCCTGTGAGTGCCGAGTGCCAGCGCCCTGCCCGTCACCAGCTGCCAATCAGTTTTTCTCCACGGGGGACCAAAAAAGAATGTGGGGCCTTGAAGACACCTGCTGAGAACGACTCATACAAATGATCTTAAAATGCAGTTTGGGTCCCACTGCCCCACAAGTTACTGGACAGAAGACAAAAAAGAATTACGAGTGTAACAGGGGGGAGGAAACATTACTGGAGGGAATGAGGAGAAGCGTTGAAAATTAGCTGTGCAGGGTACAAGGTAATAGAAAAGCAAAGAAGGGATGAAAGAATTAACGAATAAAGACTAACGATAAACAAATGCATGGAAATACATGCACTCTTACTAATAAGCAGTCACATTCAAATGAAAAGCCATTTCCACATATTACATTAGCAAACCTTTCTTTTAAAATAAGAATACTTCATGGGGCAAGAATGAGGTGAAAAGCGCACACTCGTGAATGTGGACAAAGAACACACTTCTCTGGTTCAGAAGCAAACTGACCCTGACTAACCCCTTCTCCAACACCACAATGAGGGAATGGTTTTTAACTGAGATGTATGCGTTCCACGGGTGTGACATAATCATGAAAAGATATTAATAAAAATACTTATCAGAGTTAGGCCTCAAAGAACATAACGGACACTTATACTATCTTATTTAAAAAATCCTACTTGTAAAACAATCTAAAAGGAATAGAGTATAATGTTAACAGTGGTTTTCTTCGTCTGAAAGATCATGAGTGATCATCTTTGTGTTTACATTGTTATATTTTTCAAATGTTCTTTGCCTGTTCTCCTTTATTATTGAATGTAAATTCATTAAAAATTTAAAGAGAAGGCATTACAGAAAATGTGACCCAGGAAAATATTAGAATATTTTTTGAGTATCAAGTTTTTGATACTCAAAAGTATCAAGTTTTTGAGAACACACAGAAACATGATAAAACAGCACACAGCTTACAGTAAGCTTAGAAGATGAATGGAGAGAGGGCTAGTAAGTTCCCCATGTCAGAAATAAAATAGAAGTGAGGAGGAGGAGGAAGCTTAGGTAGGTAAAGAGAAAGGTAGAAAACCCAGAAAAATACCAGGACCTGGAAAATGGAAAGAAAGAGCTATCCTGTAAGAGCTGTACAGCTGAATGTTAGATCACTTTTGTTTTGCTGGAGAAACACTTAAAAATGGTGGGTCACCATTAGTCATGCTGGGGTAAGACCATGTGACTTCACAAACAGAAGAGTCAAAAACAATTGGGCTGAGTAAGGATGATGTATTACTCTGCTTCCCCTTACACACGGTCAAAAGAGTCATGGCCAAAAGAGTCACGGTGTCTTAGGTTTCAAGTTTTCAAATAAGTCCACTGGGCCCCAAGTGTCCTAAGAAGCATTCCTTGTGGCCATCCACTGTCCTCTGGATTAGTACCCTCCTGCTTACCTCTGACATTAATTTTATGCCTAATATTTGAGGCTAGCTATGCAGATTTGTTTGAGGAAATTTAAAGGGGAGAAAATTAGAAAGGTTTGCAATAACAACACATTAAAACTGGACTTTGAAAAACTTCTGAAAAAACTGACCACAGTGTTTAGCCAGAAATGTGTATATTGCCCAGCTCCCCATCTGTGGCCACATAACAATTTTTTACCTCTGGATTAGCCCTCTGCAAAACTCCGGTGGAAACCATAACTATTATACATCGTTCTAAGATCTTCCCCTTGCTAGGTTGTAAACCTTTAAAAAAATCTTCAGTTTTTAGTTCTGTTTGATGTATATTTCTTTCTTCCCTCTTTTTCTAATCTTGCATAAAATCCCTCCCTTCATTCTAGAAACTCTTAAGAGTCATTTCTCAAAACCGGTATATGATCAAATAGTGAGTTCATGTGATTCTTGGCAGAAGTTTTCTTCATGTAAAGGCCAAGGCTTCCCCAAATTTACTTATTTTCCCTACCTTTGCTCCCTTTGTTTTTCAGCTTGAAAAAAAAGATGAGATAAAATAGGGCAGTTCTTGTTTTCCAGCGACATCATACATGTAAGGCAGGCTGTGAGTTTGTTAGAGTTTCTCCCACAGGAAATAAATCTTTCTACCTCTCACTTGTGGATGGAACCTTCAATTTCCTGAAGAAGAAAAGAACCTCAGCAATGATGTCACCCTGTTTTAACGACATGAACTATTTAATACTTCCTATGCTACTTGGATTATATAAACCCATTTGCCTTCCCCTGGTGCAGTTTAAATTTGCAAGTAGATTTCATATAAAAATGTTTTTGCTAAGCCATATTATGAAAACACTTCCTCTTGCAAATTCTTAGATTGCTGCCTCTGATTTATTTCACTGAAACATCCACGGCTGGGCTGCAGCAATGGTTGAAAGGCTCTCAGCAGCAGCACCTTGAACATACCATCCAGTTCTCTTTTTCAACAGCGGGATAGGTTAGATACTCTCTCATAACTCATATGCTGTCTGAAAGATAATCACTGAGAGAAATTGACCATAAACTAACCATTTGCTTTTCCTACAGTCCAAAACTTATCAGCCAACTTAAATTCATGGCACTAACGTCAAGGAAGGAAAAGCACTTCCAGAGGTTCCTTAAATCATTGCAAAATAGAGTTGTTTGCTTAGCTCACTGCTCTCATCGAAGGTGCCCTTACCTAGATTTCCTCTCATAAGGCAAAGAAAACTCTAAGTTAATGAAGGCTCCTCTAACTTCCCATTTTCTGTGAATTCAACCCACCGTGGGTTAGTTTGGTGCAGATTTTATTACTCCAGGTGCTTTCAAAAATGTTACGTTCAAGTAGAAAACCTCACTGTCACCAACTAACCCCTTCTCCAATACGACTTTGGCCTACATACTCCACAGAAATTGTTCAGTTGGCCTCCAGGTCACTATCTCTGAATCTTACTGAACTGAAACTTTTAGGCAGCTCTATGCTGTAAGTCCCAAAATAAATGAATCATCAGTCATTTTGCCTTCTTACTATTCTTTTAGTATTCTCTATCCACTATCCAAACAACTGCCCAAACAACACATTGACAATAATTTCTTCCTTCCCTTTTGAGTTTCTAGCTGGCCAAACTGAACAGCAAACACTGAGAGTGGGCCATATTTCGGCAGGGGTTGGGGATGTAATTTTTGACTTTGGCTATGAGCATGTGAGCCATAAGGAACCTTTATGATGTTCAAATTCATGTAGGTCTGAATTGTGAAGAAGAATCCTTAGCTAGGTGGAGAATGGAGGGAGCAGTCAACAGCATTTAATACTCTTGAGAAGGCAAAATAAGGACTGGAAAATGTCTATTGATGTTCTGGCAAATGTAGCTCAACAGAGAGCCTGGAAAAACACATTTGGGCAGATGATGGGGACAGAAAACAAAAGTGCAGTAGATCCTGCTAGCCCACGTTATTCAATCAGAACTTTTAGGTCTAGAATTTGAGACCTTTTCTCAATTGTTCCTCAAGTTGTTTTCAATTTATGCATCCATTTATAATCTCCAAAGCCAGTCACCCTACTGGTTCCTTACTCCATCTACTTACATGCCCCTCTTTGATTCTCTCTGCCAATCGAGTCCATGAAATGCCTTCATTGGCTAACAGAGGCTGTAGGGTAAGAAACATTTGAGAGAAGAAAAGTCTTTAAAGAAAGGTTTTATGAGTTTTGCAAGAAGGTGTGGGTAAAAATGGAAGATATTGCTCTCTGTAATGTTAGCCATGGTTAAGAAGAAATCTTTGCTCTGAGATGACATGTAATTCAGCATTCCTAAGTCAATGCAAACATTAATTCTATTGATGATTTGAGTCATCGTTTGCTGATGGTTAACAATTCATGAAGAGGCTGAAGGAATACCAACTCTCTTTAATTTGTTCAACCATCTTCACAACTCTCCCATTTGATTACAGATCAACCAACGTGGCAGACTTTTGAGTTTATTTTACTGCTAAGGAAACTGAAGGCTTATCCTCATTAGCAGTTGTATAGAAATGGTTCAGTCTAATGGGAAACATCTGGCCTTTGTCTTAGGAGAAACCTAGATTCAAATACTGCTGATGTCATGGATTAAACTGGAGGGCCTAGAGCATCTACTTGGTTTTTCTGATCCTCAGTTTCCTCATCTGTTAAGTGGGAATGACAATAAGGTATTCATGGGATTATTATGAGGATTAAATTATATAAACCCGCAGCTGGGCTAAACAGGCATTCAACAGTTACTAGTTTCTTTTCCTTTCCATCCTTCTTCTTTAACTTTGAAACTCCCAATAGAAAAAGCACCACCAGCTACACGTGGACATGCTTAACCTTGAGAGCTGGCAGGAAGTGATGAGCAGTAAGGGGGACGCAGCCTGTCACCAAAGTCTAACTAAGAACCAAGTTAGACTAAGTCTCCATCTTCCTAAGACATACTGGGTGGAAGTAAAAATTAGAACTCATGAAGAGGTTATCCTGGCCTATCAACTGACTGGGCTTGTGGAGTCAGGACAGGGTACACACAGGTGAGGAGAGGGCCTGTGACTTAGACTTCTATGTCCCCCATGGCTCCTGTAGTATCTAGAATCTACCAGATAACTCAATAAACAAGGGATGGTGTGTTGGCTAGTTAAAACAGCACATTAAAAACCCCTGGCTAAAACGTAATCTCAACTTGGCTTTGACACAAATTCTGCATGACCTGGGGCAAATTACATAAAACATCACAACTTTATTTCTTTGCTGATCAATTTAGAGCCAAAATGTTGTAAGAACCAAACCAAAACAAAACTAAACAAACAAAAAAAAAACCCCAAGCCAAACTAAATCAAACCAAACCAAACCAAACCAAACCAAACAAACCAAACCAAAACCAAAACAAACACAAATCCCAAATAGCAGGACTAAAGCTTCTGTAACCATATACATGCTTAACTATAGCAGTTGGTTTACATACACACATACAGAAACTCTGTAGTGTATTTTCCCACTCAAAATCCCCAAAACTCACAAAGGTTGCACTTGTACTAATTTAGAAAGTTTAATTTGTTTTTTAAAGGTTTCCTTCATTCTTTTCAGGGTTAGTGAATGAAGATTTTTTTAACAGTCATGTTATCTGGAAATATTCAGAGTCTCTCTAAATAGTAAGAAACCTATTTCAATCTTCTTTTCATTTTAGTGCTTCGCAGCTACTGACTGCAGGGAGGGAACGGATGGGACCCCGGGATCTTGGAGCACTCCCTGAAAGCCGTCAGGCACGGGCCATGGCGGTGGGAGCTGCCAGCTGTCTGTGGTCCTGACGCAGTGACTGCAGCAAAAAATTACTCAGGGGTTCAAAGTGACTCTTCCCGAAAGAGCCATTCACCAGAGTCATAGGATGTCCTAAATAGTCACTTCTGCGACTCCAGCTGCATGTTTTGGGGGCAAATGAGACCAAAGGTTGCACATGTTTCCAAAGCCAATGATGTGCTTTAAGATCCCTAGGCCCTCTTGCTGTTGTTGTCCAACAATGAGGGAAAGGAAGTGAGTGTTGTTTTATTTTTCCCATCTACTACTGATACTTTTACAGGAAGTCACATCAGCAAAAATACATGTCTCAGCTAATTTTTCTCTTTGAAAACAACAAAACAAACTGGGAACACAATTTTATTTTTTGTTTTCGATATTCCAGCATATAGGGAGTGCTAAACAAAGAAAGCTCTAATCAGCTCTGAAGTGCTAATGGACTGGGAACTCCACACAGAGTGGTGGGACCCAGAGTATACTACTTCGGATTAGGGAAATATCATATTTCCCACTTATATTATATCCACGGGGTATAGTATAATTTTATTTCGGTAGGACACTTTCCCAACTTTATTTTTTATTTCATTTTCTAAAAAGATTTTATTTATTTATTTTTGGAGTGAGAGGAAGGAAGGGGGAAAGAGAAGGAGAGAAACAGTGAAGGGTGAGAGAAACACTGATTGGTTGCCACCCACATGCCCCCAACCAGGGACCTGGCCTGAAACCCAGGCAATGTGCCGAACTGGCAACCTTGTGGTTTGTGGGACAATGCCCACCCTACTGAGCCACACCAGTCAGGGCTCTTTTCCCACTTTAGATCAGCTATAAGTTCCACTTGTATCTACTTGCCATTCATGGAAGATTGTGTTTGGATTTGACAGTTCTGTACCCAGAGAAAAATTTGAAAATCACTGGGCAGGAAAAATGCCTAAAGCTATCAAAATGAAATTTACTGATGGTGAATAAAAATCCTAAGTTCAGGTTTAAGGAGTCAGTAGGACAAATATGCAATTGAAGCAGTAGCCCCAGAGATAAGCACAAGATAGGACCCAAGAAGAGCTGGGAGGTACGAGAGAGAGAGTGAGAGAGAGAGAGAGAGAGAGAGAGCACCAGGGGCAGGGATGACTTTTCAGGTGTCGTTTATCCTGTTTTCCATTTTCAAAGATTTTACTTTTTCTGGGTTTTCACCATAAGGTCATTTCCCACCACATTTTTCGTTGCTTTTTGCCACATATTAGATAGGCATAGACAACACTGCCCGTACGGGGAAGTTCAACTTCATTCACTAATTCATTAATTAATTTTTGTAATATGATTACCATGTCCTAAATTCATAATTGCTTTTTGATTTTTATTCTGTTTACCTGCCTCAGGTATTTATTAGATTTATAAAGCTATATGTTTTTTTAAGCACTTAAGTCATCATTTACAAAGGAAGACCCTTTCAAACTGTACAATGATGAAAAATACAACATCATCATTTCAGTTATCTCAGCAAGATAGAAAGACATGGTCCCCAACTATTCCCTAATCTTTGAAAAGATTAATAATTAGTAGCCAAATGGAATCTAGATCTCAAAGTCTACAGAGGATGGAGCAATCAGGGTATAGGATCACAGAATCCTTATGAGTGATTCACATATATCATCAAACCTGGAAAAATAATTAAGGAGGTTGATAAAAAGCAGTGCATCCTACCCATTAAGATTCTTTGAAATTCCCATTAAAGCTGTAAACTCTCCTTCCAGAAAAATCCATGTACACACATGCTGACACACATCTTATAAAGTACTTATGACCTTCAAGCTGCTTCTGGGCATTGTGGGTATCCCCATGTTATAAACTGTTTCATGTTTCCCCCAAGTTCATACGCTCGAGCCGTGACCCCCGATGGAATGTTTAAAGAGAAAACAGGTTATTGAGATCATAAGGGTGAGGCCCTAATCCAATGGGACTTGTGTCCTTGTAAGAAGAAGTAGAGACAGCAGAGAAACAAGTACATAGAGAAAAAGCCGTGTGAGGACACAGAAGGTAGCCATCTGTAAACCAGGCAGTGAGGCCTCGGGAGAAACCGAACACGCTGACACCTTGATCTTGGACTCCCGGCCTTCAGAACTGTGAGAATAAATTTCTGTTGTTTAAGGCAGTGGTCCCTAACATTTTTGGTCTCATGGATCCCTTTGGTGGAAGACAGTTTTTGCACAGCAGGGGAGGATGCTGGTGGTGGGGGTGGGGGACAGACAAGAGGTGGAGCTCAGGCTGTAATACTAGCCAAAGCTTTGCATCTCCTCCTCTCCCCCTGCTCACCTCCTGCAGTACTGCTTGGTTCCTAACAGGCCACAGACTGGTACTGCTTTGTGGCCCAGGGGTTGAGGACCCTACGTTTAAGCTATTCAGTCAGTGGTAGAGTGATGCCTCACCTATCGTGGGAGTTATGTCCCAGAGACCCCCACGATAGGTGAAAATCCACAAAGTAGTGGTGCTATATTTATTTTATTATTTATATATATTTTAAGGCTTTATAAACCCTTCCCACACTCCTATAAACCTTCCCCACTCCCTTATTAACCTTTCCCACACTCTTATAAACACTTCCTATGCTCTTAAACACTTTCTACACTCTTAAACCGAAGTAATTTTAACAACATATAAAATTCTATGTGGGTACTCACCAGTGAAGTATACAGTTGTCCCTCACTATATCGAGGTTCACTTATTGTGACTTCACTGTAAACTCACAATACAGTGAAGCCGCAATAAATGAACAGCGACATAGTGAGGGACGACTGTATTTTGTTATGGCAGCCCTAGCAACATACCCCACGACCGAAAGAGCCATTTTCATATATGGAAGAAACCGTGGTTCAACTGCTGTTGCTAATTGCAGACCCAGCTCTTCATACAGGACCTGTTCCGTATCACGGAGCAATTTAAGGGGTTATTCTACAACACACTGGCTGATACACTTCCCTGATAATTTACCTGACAGTTCATAGAATTAGAGACTTCTGGAGTGGAGAAGATCCATTTTTAATCACCTCACAAGGCATCACAACAACTTTAGTAATATCTTTGTTGGAAAACAAAACAAAAAATACTTCATTAGGGCTAAAGTTTTACATATCTAATTGGAGAATTAAACTGAAAAATTAAAAACAGCACAACAGGATCAACCCATAACTAGTCTGTGAGTCAATAGCTAGAAAAAAGAAGGAAGTAAAGAAAAAGAGAAATTTCCAAGAGTTTCTACTTCAGGTTGTGTTTGCAGATGAAACAAACAGACACATCACCGTGATGTCTAGGACTTTGCCTCAGGGCTGGATTTAAATTCTCTGGAGCCTGGAGAAGATTCCCATGGAAGTAACTTGTTTTAAACTTGGACTCTCTCATGTATAATGACTCCGGGATGTTTACGTGGGCCAAAATTTCCACCTAAGGACGGGCCACTTTGGAAGCCACTCCCTGCTTTTCTGCACATTACAGAACCTGCAGCTCCACGGAGAATAATGCAAGTTAAATCCCCTGTCTTCCAAGTCATGCTGCTAAATGGCTCTCCTTTGACTTCCACATTTTCTCCAGATCTCCATAATAACCATGACCTGCTACTGCTGCTTATTATTATTTTTGTTTATTGCTGCTGACAGATCCATGTAAGGCAGGAACCCACCACTTTTAAAAGGCACTTTCTCCCAGCATGGAAAGCAAGAAGCCTTTGAAGCAGAAACAGGGTCAGTGGGAGCTGAGTTCAAAGCACTCCCTGATGGCTAGGAAGTAAGGGGAGACTTCAAAAAGGGAAAGGCCCAGTCTTTGATGAAACTAAAAATTTAAAAGACTTTCTTCTGCTAGCAGAAGAAATAGGCAGATTTTCCACATTGGTCTGCAGGGAGAGGAGATGGCATCAGTAATATTAACCCATGAGATTTGGTGTAAACAAACCAGGACCAGGAACTTCAGCTTAGGGGATTTGGTATTGCCTCAGTGAAAGTTTTCATTTTCCCTTTAAGAATTTAAAAATGATTTGCAATGGTTCCTTGAATGAACATATTCTGAGTGACTTTGAAAATGATTTACTTTCCCTGTAAGAACACTTAGATTTTCAGTGCAAATTTTGAGAACTTTTATAGAATGACTACACAGTAAATGCAACATTGATAAACATCAGCTTGTGGATAAATATTTTGTTTGGGAATAATCTGTTCCCATGCACAGTGTAAAATAGTTAATGAGTTCCTGATGGTGGAGGTACAGAACTTCTAACTTCCTATATGCTATGTTGAAGATATATTAACTGAAGAATTTGTTTCAGTATCCCAGCTTGAAATCTGGAAAGCATATTCTCATAGACTAACAGTGGAATAAATAAATGTTGGTTATTTACAGTAGTTTGGGCAGCATGATCCTTCGTATATTGTGGGTAAAACACCCTTATCTGGGTAGTAAGCTCAGAAATCTAACTACATTACTTCTATTAAAAAATACTAGATTCTTAATTCCAATTGAAGAAGATATACTTTTTTAGAATATGACCCATTTGAAAAACTTAGGGAACACCTCTGGTATTACCACATGCAGCAGACAAGTTCTAGGATGCATTTTCAATGATCCCAGCTTCCAGGTATTCATGGCTTTGCCTGAGCATAGGCTGGTCCAGGGACTTGCTTCTAACCTCCAGTACGTGGTAAAGTTGAAGGAATGTCAGTTCTACGATGAAGCTAGATAAGACTGTGACTTCCGTTTTGCTAGCAGTCTACTTCCCTCACTGGCTTTGATGACACAAGTAGCTATGTGTCAAGGAGGCCCACATGGCAAAAGTTGAAGGTCCAACAGCCAGGTAGAAACTGAGGCTCTCAGTCCAACAGCCCTTAAAGAATCCTGCTAGTAGCTGAGGGATCTTTGGAGATCCTTCCCCACTTGGTCCTTCAAATAAGATCCTAACCTAGATGACACTTTGATTATACCCTGTGGGAGGCCCTGATGCAAAAGACCCAATTAAACCCTGTTTGAACTCCTGAACTACAGAAATTGTGCGATGATAGATGTGCATTTTTTAAAAATCCCCACACAAGGCCATTTTTTTCATTGTTTTTCAGAGAGAAAGGAAGGGAGGAGGACAATGAAGGTAGAGAAAGAGAGAGAGAGAGAGAGAGACAGAGAGAGAGAAACACTGACTGGCCACCCATCCTACATGCCCCAACCAGGAGGGTTGAAGCTACAACCCAGCTGTGTGCCCTGATTGGCAAGTGAACTCACAACATTTTGGTTTATGAGATGACCCTCCAACGAACTGAGCAACAGCGGCCAGGGTAAAATGTGCATTGTTTTAAGATGCTAAGTTTGTGGTAAACTGTTAAGGAGCAATAGGAACAACCAAGAAACCAAGTGTAGATTAATCTAATCATTCTGACCTTACTCTTATGAATTTGGACCAGCCCACCACCATTTCATTTGAGCCCTTAATGTTGTTTCAAAGTAATTTTATTTACATTATTATCTTCCTAGCATGTTAAGGATTTCATCACAACATTTTTTTCTACTCTTGTTTAACCTCCTCAATTTTCCTTCAATTCAATTATGCAATATTTGCTGGGTTCCAATACAGTTAGCTCTTCCTATATTATTCATTAGGGGAATGATGAACTGAAAGGTAAAACTATTCAAAGGCAGAAGGGATGGTATTCACATAAACATCTGGTTTCCCGAGAGAAATAAGCAATACAGAAAAGGATGAGGTGACATGAAGGGGAGATGAGGTTTGATTAAGCTTTGAAGATGGAGAAATAAAGAGAAGAAATGGAAAGAAGGTGTAATGGGGTTTATTTCAGGAACAATAGTTTGCATAGTTTAAAGAGAACAAAAGGGAGGGCAGATTGCTTTTCTCGTTGGATGAACTTTAGAAAGAATCCTCAAAGGCCAAGGACCAGGATGGCACCCAAAACAAGGTCAGAAAAGTTGCAGCTTGAAAGTGCACTGCCTTCTGGAGCCAGAGGCATCATCTGGGTGCACAGAACCTGCAAAAACAACCATGAGGAAACCAGAAATTTTTTTCCTTCATTTAATGATCATTAAGCACCTGTAATGTGTAGCACAGTGCTAGAGTCACGGAGCTTACGGGCCAACTGCCTCAGCAGACCGAGTCATGGCACTACCTGAATCTACCTCAGGCCAAAACCTGCTCTAGTTTGCAAACAAAAAGCATCACACAGGCTGGTTTTTAAGATAAGAACTCTGCAGACCTCTGTGGAATACTTAAGACAGTATTATTTATTAGTTTCCTGGGGCTTCTATAAAAATGACCATAAATTTGGTGGTTTAAAACAACAACCAACATTATTCTCACAGTCCTGGAGGCTAGCAATATGAAATTAATGTGTCAGCAGGGATGCAATCACTTCAAAGTCTCTAGGGGAGAATCCTTCCTTGCCTCTTCTGGCACCGAAAGACTGCCAGCATTTCTTGGCTTGTGGACACATCACCCCAACCTTGGCCTTTGGACTGCCTGCTCCTCTTCTGTGTCTAACTTTCCTCTGCATTTCTCATAGAAGGTCACTTGTGATCAAGATAAGCTCCTCCTTTCCAGATCTTTAGCTGATCATGTATTTTTGTCGTATGAGTTAATAATTACTCTTTTGCCATAATAGGTAATATTCAGAGATTCTAGAGATAAAGCATGGATGTATTTTTGTTGACATTTTTTACATTTCAGTATAAATTACTAGTGAGAACTTGAAAAAAATGTTAAACTCTCACCTATAGATTTTATAGAGACAGGTGGGGAGAAAGAGGGCAGGGGAGAGAGAGAGAGAGAATGAATATCCATTAGCTGACTCCTGTATGTGCCCTGACTGGGGATTGAACTTGCAGCCTTCTGGTGTACGGGATGATGCTCCAAGCGACTGAGCCACCTGGACAGGGCTCATGGGAACTTCTTTCAGATTTATAAATTCCCCAGTGTTTTTCATTATAGTTAGCCCATGCTCAAACCATAGTAATTAGTAGAAAAGCATTTGAAACAGAAAGCCATGCCATTCTTTCAGGGACAGAGGGACGGGATGGAAGAATGTAAAGAGCTGCTTCCTGTTCTAGAGCCAACTGTGACAGGGAACTAAGACACCAGCATCTTCTCTCTGATGGAGAAGAGCAATTAACACCAGGGCCTATGTACAAGGCACACAGGGAGCTGGGTCAGAAAGCGGACTAGGCTAGGTCTCAACCAGCAGGGGCTCTGGTGTGGCTTAGTCTTGTTCTAGACAGGCCACAGCACATTATGAGCAGCCTCGTGTTGCCTACCGTGCTCATAGTTTCCTTTTTCTAAGGGATTTCTCATGCATGGCTTGTCATGCGTGATGTATATCCTATGACTCTACATTCCTGGTCAAAGCCAGTAGAATAAGGAACCAGTGGTTCATTCAAAGACATCTTCCTACAGGCAGGCATGGCCCTTATGGTGACCTGTTTATTGCAAAACATGCCCAATGGAGGTACATAGAAGGAACCATGACTATAGCCAGCCTTTCTTTTAGAGGCTTTAAGTGCCAGACATATAAAAAGTATCAGCAAACAGTAGGGTGGATGGACTTGAAGCAAAAAAACACAAGAGGAAGGCAGGGAGCAGATGAGATAGGAGAAGCTTTGAGTAAACTGAAGCTATGAAATAGAGTGGTAGTAGTTTGTAACAGCTGTAGAAACCATGAGCTGATAGTGAAATAGGAAGTTTAACTGAGTAGAGAAAGGAGCAGAGATGGAAGAACTGAGTATTGAACCTGGGAATCTGTCAGAGCTGCTGTTGGGTTTCCAGAACTACTACCAGATGAAAGGAGCTACGGTGTTGTCCTAGCCTTAGTATTGACCAATGAATACTTTGTGAGGCCCACCCATGATGCTGCCCAGCTGATTTTATGTCTTTCCTTAGCCTTCCCATGTGTCCTTCCAGTATATCCACATAACTTCAGCAACCCATGCTTCTTCCTCTCAACCTGAAAGAACTTGAAGCCCAGCCAGCATATCCTATTGGTGTCAATAAATATTTAATTGCTGATTATTTTGTTAGTAGATACTGAAAAGAAATAACTTCTCATCAACCTGCTGCCCTCCTAGAAGATGCACCAGTTCAAACGACATCTCCCTGCCTGAAAATAGCATTAGAATTTTCTTGATGTGTATTCTTTTACATCCAGTGTCCAAACACTTCAACAACTAACGTATTGATAAATGACTATTGAATTACCTTGTGGTAAATTTGCCCTAATTTTAAAAATATACATACAATCTAATTATGTGTCTAACTTTTAATTACATGCTTGACACTAACACTTCTAAACCAAAATATAAGTGGGGATTGGTCATTTCATTTCCCTTTAAAGAATAAGCCTGCCCTAGATGTTGAAAATGAGTATTAGATGGCAGGTTTTCCTGTTTCACATATTTTGCAAATTTAAGTTTTTAAATTACGGTGAAACTTCAGTTCTATTACAGGCTCGACATTTGCTGTGCCTCGCTCGGAATCTCTGTAGAACTTTAAAAATGTCTATCTTGTTTGTGCCTCACCCTGGTTTAAGGAGGATTTCAACTAACTGATGGGAATTGCAGGAAGTAAGAGAGGAAGCACACTGATTTTCTGCCTTGATTCAAGTTCAGTCAACTGAACTCACATGGCTTGACTTTCACCATTGTGATGAGCTGGCCTCATACATCAGCATGGCTGATCCATGGGTGGGAACTGCCTGGCCCTTTGGTTTCATCAATGAGCCCTCTATTATTTGTAGTGGTTACTCAGAAAAGCTCTCCTCTGAGGGTGATGATGAGGGTGTGGCTCTCTTCCCACTACTCTCCTCGAAACCATCCACTCTGGACAAGCAACTGAGACAAGTTTTCTAAAGGAACCAGCTGCAGCTTGGTATCTATGATTGCATCCTAAATTTCAAGGTTCTAGAGACAGTCTCCGGAGAAATGTGTAAGGGCCCTGGCCAGGTATCTCAGTTGCTTAGAGCACATCTGCCGAGCTTGAGGTCAGGACACATACAAGAATCAACCAGTGAGTGCATCAGTAAGTGAAACAACAAATCGATGTTTCTCTATCTTTTCCTTCCCCTACCTCTAAAATCAATAAATAAAATTTTAAAAATTTAAGGAAGCATCATTCTCCTGCCATTGCAATGTACTATAGCAAACAAGGGAACCCAATCATGCTTTCCTAAAGACACTTAAGGCACGTGACTATCAACACCTTCTCTTGAGCTTACATGCATTTACTAATCAGTACCGGTACCATTTTATTTCCTGTAGAAATAATACAGGACTATTAACTTCATTAGTGATATTATTTTCAAGGCTTATAAAAGCTCCATTGACTCTTAATAGTCACATGACACTTCCAGGAAACCACAAAGGGGCACTTTACTATTGAGACAGGCACTGATGCTCAGCGTGGCTCAGTGTGCCAGATGGAAGACCCATTATTAGCAGCTATGAAGAAGAAAGCGCCTTTTAGACAGGCAGCCAGTGAAGCTCTTGGATTTTTCCAAGCAAAAGCCAGAGGAACATGGCAAGACCGAGAACTCTTTAACCAGACCCACCCAGGTCCTACCATTTACGATCAGTCTGCTTGCAAAAGAGTCAATGAACATACTTCAGGCCACAGGAGTAATGTTTAAAGACCCCAGAGAAACACTGCTTGGCTTTGAATCCTGGCTTTCTCCTTACCAGCTGGGAGTGCTTCGGCAAGTTTCTTAACCTCTCTGTGTTTCAGTTTCTTCAGCCATAAAATGGGTATACTAGTAGTAAAGAATTTACCTCTCCCAAGAAGCAGTCTAGTAGCTGCCCTCAGCTCCTAAGAGTTGCTCTCAAAGCCCTTGAAAAGTCCTCGCTGACAGCAGTGCCTATTTGCCTGGGAGCTTCTGCCACCAGACAGTCTAACAATGTGATTTTATGATGGGGGCTTTAGGCTACTTGGTATCAGTTCTTCCTCCAAGAAAGGACTGGAGACTAGCAGTCAGCCATGCAGGAAGTACATGATTAAGCCCCAATAAAAACTCTGGACACCAAAGACTCAGGTGAGCTTCCCTGCTTGGCAATATTCTGTGCACATTGTCACACATTGTCACTGGGAAGAACTAATGCCATCCATAGCTGTAAGGGGACAGAAAAACTGCAACCCACTTTGGTCACCTCCTAGACCCTTCTCTATGTCCTCATTCTCTGGCTGATTTTAATCTGTATCCTTTTCCTAGAATAATGGTGTTCAATGAGTTCTGTGAGTCCTGCTAGCAGATTTTTGGACCTGTGGAGGATTTTGAGAATCCCCAAACTTGCAATTGATGTCTGAGTTGAATGAGGATGGTCCTGTGTGGACATTGCTCCCTCTAATATTCTAGTTGGCTAACTCTCACAGTTAGCTGAAGCTTTTTGATTTCCTCATATAGTTGTTGAGAGGATTACAAGAGGTCTTATGTGCAAAACATGTAGAACAGTGCCTGGTATATACATTGCTCAGTAAATGGTGGCTATTATTTTATGTGCTTCACGCACAAACATTTACTAACCATTTGTAAAATGAACACTTTCTATGTGACCATTTCTGTGTTGAATGACTCAGATGGATCATCTCACTTCCTTCCCAACTAACCTTAAGAGAAAACTGAATGAAACTTAGAGGGGTTCAATGCCTTCTCTAGGATGGGTCTGTTAGTAAGTAGAAGTCAGGACTTAAACCCTGAGCTTTGTGACTTGAACACTGACCTGTGTTTCTGGAAAGCCTATGCTGCTAGCTGATAAGCTAGACTGACCCGTACGTAACACACCTCTGCTGAGGGTATTCATTGCCTATATTGCTATCAAGATGACAGAGGTGTTTGCAAGCCAGGGAGCAAAAAGATCAACAAATGAAAGCAGCAGCTAACCAAGTTCGCAGTGTTTGTCTTTGTAGGGTAGAAACACCGAACTCATTCAGTAGAAAAAATTGGGATGAAGACCCCCCTTCTGAGACTGCTTCATTGGTTGATAGCAAAGAATAGCACCCTAATCCCAAACTTGTTTATCTCTTTTCAAAGCAATTAGCATTTTGTATGATTGTAGCTTTGAGAGGGGCAATATTTGTTCCTGATTGGATTTTGTACTGACATATGAAATGAATAAACATCTTCGATTCTGAATTAGAGTGTATCAAATTCCATTATAGTATCAATAAAATGAAAAGAGCAGTCAGTTTAGTGCAGAGCCCTTGGGGGAAACTGAAACCACCATGAAACTCTACATACGCAAAATCGTCTCTGAGAGCTATGTTCTTTCTTCTTCATCTTCTTTCATTACTTTGTATAAACAGATGCAATGTCAGTAAACTCTGCTGCTGCACATATCAACATGTTGTCCAGAAAAAAACTGACAGCAAATCCTAAAGTTTCTCTGCTTTGGTGGATTGCACTAATTACACACCCACTGCCTGACCTCTCCTCAGACACCAGCACCTCTTCCCCTTCTCCTTCCCAGTCCTGTTCCTTTCATCCTCTCTCCCTTTTCTTCAGTTCCTTACAAATATGACTTCATTTTTCATGCTTTCAGGGGTACATTTTGTACTTATGAAAAGTGTGCTATTAATAGCAATGTTTCAAATCAGGATAATTCCTCAAATTGCATGCTGCCGGGTTGCCATGGGACCCAATTTGTTATTAGGTTCACTGGGTTCATCTTTGGGGTGCTTACTTACCTTAAAAATATTAAAAAACTCTCAATAACCCTGCGTAATCCCTCTATGACTTAACTGGCATGGGATGGGAAAGGGCTAATGTATCAATTTCTCATTGTTGATAATTATCCAATCCTCTTTTTCATTCTGTTTATATAGGTATTTGTGTAAAAAATCCAGAGGATAATGGCAATACTTAACACTAACACAGGTTTCATAATATCTTTCCACCTACCTCGAATGGCTATTAGAAGCATTGAATGATATAACATATGTAAGAGAAAGTGCTTTGCCAACTATGTTATGCAAATGTAAGAGATTATAATATTAACTTTGGTACTGAGGACTGGCTAATGTTCAATGTTTTGATGAATAAACCCAGAAGCCTTGTTTATAAACTGGAATTTCAGAGGTGCACCCTCCCACAAAAGCAATAATGGTTTCTTATTCTTAATGATGCTAATTTAGTGGTAATGTTACAGATCATTTCTTCTTCAAAAGTTGAACTATTAGATTAATAGCTGAGCATATTTCCTTCATAGAGTATTTATTTAGATATAATGACTTCTCAGAGAATGATCCTAAGTTCAAGTACTCCAGGATGTCAGGAAAAGGCTTTCATGGTAACAAGTGCTATGAGCTCGTGAGCCCAACCTGAGTTTATATATTTTTCAATAAAAGAACTAACTTGACGATGTGAGATATTGTAAAAGCACCCGAGCAGACGTTCAGATCCCAGGACTCTTCCAAACGGCCCATGTTTTCCCATCCTGCATAGGAAGCACATTTTTACAATTCAATCAGTTCTCAAGTGGTACCTTTATGGCCACGGTGTTTGCTTTGTGGCACTTCTGATTCAAATATTGAGGGTGAAAGCCTTCTCTTCCCTGGATCTTCTACTGCTCCAGGAACACCGTGTGTTCTCACCAGCAACATTATAAAGTGCACACCTATGTGGTACATGTACCACATTTTGGGGGCCACTCAGTGGGCTATGAATTCGTGGAACTCTTGCAGTAATTTCGTGGCTCCCATGGTGTCCCAGTCAGTCTGGGAATTTTTCTACAAGAAAAAATCTGTAACATTTTATCTGGTAATCAAGGAGAGACTGCTCTTGACCTTGGTCTGCCACCCATCCTCACCTGTTGCCATTCCCCACTCAGACCCTAGGCTGAGAAAGCACCTTCACAGGCATGCAAATTACCCATAGTTTGCCTCAAATTTTGAGGTAAAAATAAGCATGCACATTATACATGGGTAAAACAACTACATACCATGGGTATATAAGAGTGGGCATAATAATCCCGTGTATAACACACACAAAAATGTGAGTGCGCATTCTACACAGCAAAATACGGTAAGCCCCAGGCCTATCCCACCTTGACTGAGAAGTGAATGCTCTCCTTTTATTCTCATTCATGTTCATTTCCTGTAGAAAACACTTTTTCAGGAATAGTTACTCTTTGTTCCATGTTCCCACACCATCGAATGCATAATTCTATCATTTCATCTTGAAATAGTATATATAAGTCACTCCTGCTGGGTCTAATTCCCTCAAGTCTGCAAGCTGTTTAAGGTCAGGAGCTAGGTTTTACTCATCTTTGCATTACCAGTGCTGACAAGAGAAGGTAAACAGGTTTAAACTCATCTGCCAACTGTTATGCCTGGAACACTGGGTGAGAAGGATTTACATGCCAAGTGCTAGCATGGCAGGGAAGAGTGCTGTGATTGATTGGCTATGTCTGTGTTGAGACTGAGAGGGGAGGGTTGAGAAATGAGTACCACATTTGCATCCTTTTCATTGAGGATGCATGGGTGGGTGGAAAATGCTTTCCAGTTCAAACTAAATGGACATCTAGTCACAGATGAGCCTGGAAAGCACAGATTACAATGTTTCTTGCATTCCTCCCCCACTTCCCCACTTCCCTTAATCTCAACTCAATCCTGAAAATCTCCACCTATTATGTTTTCCTTTCTCCCATACCACAGGGGATGGATTTCTCCTATTCCACCCTCAGTGGTGGTAAGAGAGTAACTCACAGCAATACTTCTGAACCATGATTACTCTCCTCAAGCAAGCTGCGGAAAGCCTCCTTCCTCCATCATCCTTTATGGGCACTTAACAATACCTTCGCTACCACAGTCTGTTATCAGATAAAATGGACAGGCTGATCTGGGGTGGCTTAAGGTCAGATATCTTGAAAGATGAGACTTCACCTGGTCAAAAGATTCCTGGCATTTTGGTGTCTAGGTTACTTTAGCCAGCTATTTTTAACTGGGAGACCATTCAAAGAGAGATAAAACTAGGGTTCCAAGTAAGTATAACATTCTGGGGAAGTACTTTGCCAATTTCAAGAACACACACTTCCCACCACCTTTTCTTTTGAAATTCCTATCAGTGTTGTTTTCACAATTTCACCTGGCATTCCAAGAGTATCACTCCTGATGACCCGTTCCAGAATTATTTGGGTTTTTTTTATGATCTTATTCTTGAATTGCCTTAGATAAACTGTGAAACCCTAGATAGAATTCCAATTACACACCCAATATAGCTTTAGCATCTACATATGACCACTGCAAATGTTCCCATACAATTGAGTGATTGTTTATGAAGGGTTGAGAAGTAGCTGGACTGGAAAATATTGTAAAAGGAAGGGAATGCATTTCATATGAGTCCTGAGGAGCAATGAAAATGCCCTCTGGTCTGGTCTCGGGAACCAGCTCTGTGGACAAACTCTTTGTAGATCTAGGAGGGAAATAGTGTTGGAAGAGCCCGGTCACTCTAGTGGGTCACCCATCCAGGGCATCAGATAGCATTTCACTGGGCGTTAGGCCCAGTAACATTTCACCCTCCGCAGACCATATATGACCTGTTGTAAGAGAGACAGGTACCCCAGGACTTTCAGCAGGGACATATTCTCAGCTCTCACATCTTTGTTCCTCCTGTAAGATGCACGTGCCTAGTGTTCAGTGTTCTGTGTCTAGCCAATGGGTAACCAGGTTTGTCTTTCTTGGGTTTTCCCCACTGGGGGAAAAAATGAGTAACTTAATTTGTTTCATTTGTAGGTAACATAGTTCTGAGACACTGGGACACAGAGTGACTTTGCATACAGGTTTAGATTCTGCTAACCCAAACCCCCATGGCATGGGGTCATTAATTCTGACAGTGTGGTCAAGTAAAAATGGCCTGTGATCATGATAGAACTGGATAGAAATTCTAGTTTTGCCAATCAGTGTCTGTGAGGCTATGAATAACTTATTATACCTTTCTGCACTTTTATTAATGTTTTCATTCGAAAAATGGGGGTAATACTGTCTTTCTCATAGGGTTGTGAGGATTAAAGCAAGTTATGTATGTAAGCTGCCCCACAGTAGAGATTGAAAAACAACATAACTATTTTATCATTGTTGTTGTGGTTACAGGTGTCCTCCCATGTCCTTTGGTGTGAGTTTGGTTATGACAGATACGTGACTTTGGTCCTATTTGCTCACATTGCATACCAACCCTGCCACTCAGCCTTAAGTCTGTTTTCCCTTACGATGACTAGTGTCCCTTGTTGTTCTCCAGAGATTCGGCCGCTTTTCACGTGGGAGGTCTTGTTTCTTCTGGACTGAGACTCCATTCCCCTCATACTGCTATCACTCCCACTCATTCTAAGCCTTTCCGTCTACTTCTCCTTTTCCTCTGGGACAACGAGGAGGCTGCCATCGACGACGACCGACTGTGTGACTTTGGGATGATCCTCCCATGCTCTGTGTCTGTACTTCCTCAGCTATAAAACAGAGAGAGTAATAGAACCCACCTCTTAGGGTTATTGTGAGGGTCAAGTGAGCTGATGTTTACCAATTTCTTAGAACAGTGCCCGACACATAACAAGCACAGTGGAAGTATTTGTTAAATAAAAATAAAAGCTAATGAAATAGAAAGTGAGGCATCTGATAGGAGGTATAATAGAAGGTCTTCATGGGAATAAACTCTCCTTGTCTGGCTTTTCTTTCTGTTGTTGTTGTTGTTTTTCTCTTAATGCCTCATCTGAAAAGTGCGAAGATGGTGACAGCCTAGCTGAGTTTGGACCTGAGGGAAAAGTTTCCTAGCGAGTCTGGTGTGAGGCAGGGATACAGGCTGCAGGGTGAGGGAGAGGGCTCCACCTAACCCCACCTAACAACTCCAAAACGGCTTGGTCTGACTCGCAAGGGCCAGGGGTTTCACTTGGCAGACTGGACCAGCACTGGGCTGCAGGAGTGCTTCTGAGGTACTCCCAGGGCCTGTCTCTTTCAGGGACTCTCGTGAGCCTTTGTTAAAAGTGACTTTAGCATTTACCGTGTGCCCAGCACAAGATCCACCGTAGTGGCTGTGATTTTCTTGTTTTGTTTTATTTTTTTTCAGATCATTTTTCTCTTGCCCTCTGATGATGGAGCGAGGTTCTCCAGTTGGCCTTGAAAACAGCAGGTTTTCGAACAGCAGGTTTCCTATTTGTATAGGAAAATCCACAGAAATATGAGGAGCTTCCTCATAAGCAAAAAGCAAATAGGAATTGGTGTCATTTCCATCTGAAAATTCTTCACAGAAGTTCTTCTCACCACAAACTCTGAGTGTGGCCTGTGGACCAGAGCTGTGGCCTATGGATCTATTGGTACTGATCCATAAAAAGATAAGTGCAGAAATCGAGACTAAGCCTCTAGAAATTTTCTAGCAGTTTGTCCATTAAATCTAATAATATAAAAGTTGGGGTTAGACTGATTTTTCATTTCCTCTTTTTAGTAATCATTTTTAAATGATAATTTATATAAAACTTTTGGTACTTGGCAGATTTCAAATTACAAAGAAAGCAAAATGATTCTTTACCATAGACAGCCTTAAGTGTTAGGAAAATTGGTCTGAAAAAGAGGAACTGTGATTGGTTGATGTTCTCAAATCTGTGATTCCATCATTTCATGATCCCAGGCAGAAAAGGGCGTCTGTGGGTAATGTGTTTCATGTAAAAATGCCAGGTTTGTTGAAGGAGACTTATTAATGGAAGTCTCAGTTACTGTCTAGCAACATTAAGGTCAACAGATTGACACTCATAGCATAATCTGCAGTCACTCAACTTCTTACAATAGAGGTTGTGGTGTCAGATTTAAATTTCAATCCTGATTGTGTCACCTATTACCTACTTCACCTAGCAGATCCAGGGCCTCATTTAATATCACTAAGCCAAACTTCCATCATCTGCAAAGTGGGAAAGTAATACTTATTTCCTGGGTTGTTGTGCAGTTCAGGTCATTAACACATGTAGCACATGTAGAGTATGCACTATTTGCCAGGCATGCGATAGTATAAAGGGACACACATATCTTCATTTCATTCTCACAACAGCCCTATTTTGCAGATGAGAAAACTGAGGCATAAAGGGATTAAGTGATTTGCCCAAAGTCATAGAACCAGGAAGTGGTGAAATTGGGATTCAAACAGCTGGTTGAAGACTCTAAAATTAACCCCTCTATGGCACACTCCCTTTTATGTGCAGTCTGAATGCATGTTTGATCCCTGCTCACTGAGTCTCTTGGCCCATTGTAGGTGGGCTTTGGCAGTGGCTCACTTTGACTCAGACCCTTATAGTTACACGTACCTAATTATAGGGATATCTTCGGCCTCTGCTCCCCACCTACTGGAACATGTCGCACATTCTAGTTGGAAGGAAACATAGGGAGCCAGATATGCTTAATATAATGCAGTCAGGAGAGTACTTCATAAGTTCCAAGTGTCTGTGTGGCCTGCTATGGCCATAGGACAGCTATGGCCAACTTCCCATGGAGCTTATTCTATCACTCATTTGTTCAACATCTATGATTCAAACATCGACAGTATGGCAGGTCTTGTCCTTGGGCATGGGAGGGTCAGAGCTGTGATGATGCACATCTCACTGTTTAGGAGGCAAAGCTTCCACGACAAGATGGACTCATAAATATGAACATGGAAGTGGAAAGGTGAGAGGGAAACAAGATCGCATGGTAGCACAGGTGAGGAACTGAACACACAGTCCTTCCCATATTCATTAGGGGCTGCTTGTCCACTGTTCTACCCAAGGCCAGCACCTCAGCTCATCAGCAAACAGCCATATATAAGCATCCATTACCTCATTTAAAAAGATTATTCTATTTTTTCCATTACCATTTAACTCCCTTATATCTCCCTTCCCCCTGCAATCTCCACCCTGTTGTCCATGTCTATGAGTCCTTTTTCCTTTTTGCTTGATCCCAACACCTCCTTCCCCCTTCAATAGCTGTCATCCTGATGTCTACCTCTGAGTATATTTTGCATGTTAGTTCAGTTTATTCATTAAATTCCTCATAAGTGAAATCATGCAGTATTTGTCTTCCTCTGATTAGCTTATTTCACTTTTTTTTGAAGCCACAGCAACAGTCTATCGCAACAAAGAAAAAAATGGCAGGTTTTCCAATTAGCTGGTTTAAGTGTTGATTCTTTTGATCCGAATGTCTTAACAGTAAGTGTCTGCTGAAAAAGATTCAGAGGAGTTTCTGATTTCTGTTGATTTCTGTTATAAGATTCCGCTGGCTCCACTGTCCTTCTCTATGTTTCAACTCTGGATACCTTCTTTCCTCCTTCAGGGGCCAGCTCAAACATCATTTCCACTGCACATCCAACCTGCAAGCCCACCTGCCCCATTCCAAGCAGAACTGACCAGCCCCTCCCCAGTGCTGTATTCTGGGCATAAGCATTTATGTGTGGTAAAGTGTTCATTATACTGCAGTTACAGTTGGAAATGCATAGGAATCTAAAATTTCTGCCTGAGAGTAGACTATGTGTTATTTATCTTTGTATCAAGGCATTCAATTCAACAAAACCTTTTGGAGGACTGAGTTCTTTTAGGCCGCCCCAGTGAGCATGGATCTTCCCTGTTAATTACTTCTACAGAACCTGAATTTAAGGTGAAAAAGAAGTTGTAACTGGTCCTTCTCCATTCCAAATACCAGCCAATCATGGGGAGTTCATAGGAGCCTCTTAGTGGCAATTTGATCTCCTACCTTTCCCTTTAGTGGATAATCTACTCTGAACACAAAACCTATTTGGACAACAAAAGTGAGTTGTTGTTGTTGTTTTAGGATCTATCTTTCCAAGAATTAATCTGTTGAGTATTCCTGCTCATTACAATGTCTCCAAGTATTCTAGGCTTTTCTAAGGCCAAATGACCATTGCTTGAGTGTCTGCTTCCATTCACCTCTCTATGACAGATATTCTTACTTGCCCAATCACTTTCTTCCTTGCAAATCAAAGCCAGATATTGTAGCAGGTAGAGGGTCCATGACTTCAGAGAGAGTAGAAGCCCTACCTCAGATCCAAAGGTTTAAGTATGATTGGTTTAGGGCTTGACATGTAACTCGGTTGTAGCCAATAAGATAAAAGGAAATGTCAGAAGGAAGAAGGCTTCTATTCCAGAGTGAAAACAACAACAAAAAGTGCGACACTAGGAAGAAAGACATTTTTCTCCTATGGCTTCTTTGCTGCTTTGGACACCAGGATGAACAAACAATTCTGAAAACCACAGAACCCATCTAGTAACCACGGGACAATAACTTGGAGGATGAAAGGCCAACACCCTAAGGGTAGCAGATCAGAAAAACCTAGAAAGAAACTCAATCCTTCATAACGTTGTTGCACAATTGAAATAATAGCAGAAATACTTCTCCTTGGATGTCTTTTTATGTGGAAAAATTAATTCATATTGGTTTTTAAGTGATTGGTCATGTTTTCTGTGACTTGAAGCCATCTGGTTAACATGCAGCTTGAAGTTTTTTCCTGCTTCTCTCAAAAACCTAGGCTTACCTCTTTTCTCTTTCTCCGTAATTCTAAACCTTAGCTTCTTTTGTAAGGCCAGCTAAAGTAGAAAGGGTTTTTTTTTTTAAGATTTTATTTATTTATCTTTAGAGGGGAAGGGAAGGAGAGAGGGAGAGAAACATCAATGTATGGTTGCCTTTCGTGCGTCCCCTGCTGGGAACTGGCCTGCAGGGAACTGGTCTGCAACCCTGGTATGTGCCCTGACTGGGAATCGAACCGCGATTGTCTGGTTCTCAGGCCCGTGCTCAATCCACTGAGCTACACAAGCCAGGGCTTAGAAAGGGTTTCTACAGAGCTGGAGGTAATCTTCCATGATATCTACTTAATATGTGAAGAAACCAAGAGAGAAAGGGAGAGAGAAGTTCCGTGACTTGGCCAAGACATACGTAATAAATACTGGTGCTACAATCCAGCTCTTCTGACTCCTGATCCAGAAATTGCAATTCCTGAGAGTTCCAATATACTGGAAAGCTTAACTGTGAGTATAATACAGTTAAGGGATGGTATTGCTTTTGACTGTATAGCACCAGTTCCTAGCACGGTGACTGTCTAGCATTTCTTACAAAGATTTGTTACACAAATAAATGTAGCCCAAACTATATTATAAGCTCCATGAGACAAGACTTCTTCATAATTGGCTCCTCAGGACCCAGCATGGTGTATGCAACAGATGCTCAATAAATATTTGTCGGATGAACAAATGAATGGGAATTGCTAATGGATGCATGGGACTCTATTTCAGAAGAGATTTTTTTCAGTCCAAGGTATTGAAATTCAAAGGTTGGATAATTAATATCAAGAAAGGGGCAGTATACAAAAATATTAAGCTCTTCTATTGAGGAGACAGTTAGAGGGTTTTATATTTAGGTTTTATCAGTGGTCACAGGTAAGTTAATTAACCTAGCTGAGCCCCAATTTCCTTATATGCAAAAACAGGGATAAGAATGGCACTTCATTGGGGTTTTGTAGATAAAATGGAATCACAAGAACATAAAACATGTAGTGTAGTGCGTATGAGAAAAATACATGTTCGTCGTTCTTACTGTTTATGTGTTTGATGAAAATAAAATTCCCTCTGGAAGTATGAGGAAGAAATGTGATTCAGAACAGACAGAGTAGAGTCATTTAGGTGGACTTGATGCGAATGGGCTTTAATTGAGGGGGCGTTCTTGGGGTAGGTAGCTCACTCACTTTGCTTACAGCTTGAAAAGGGAAAAAGACAAGCAGATGGCATGGTGACACAAAGGACTGCAGCCTACTGTCACTAGAGCTTGTAAAAACGGAACCCCAGGGCTGCCAGCTTGGCTGAACTTCAAACAAGTCCCATGAAGAGTGAAACTCGCTCAGGAGGGGGCAGGAACTTGGTGTGAAGCTTTCTGAAGTGCAAAGGACATTATCATTGTGTCCATGGCAGCTTGACTCAGAGCTGGGGCCTGGCCCGAGACCGGATGGGAAGCTGGAGTCAGAAAACCGTGCCCAGACAGTGCACCTCATGGAGGGACTCCAGAAATCGAAACCTTTGAAAACCCCTAACTCCAGAAAAACAACAAATTACCAACAGATGGCATGAGTCATGGAAGCCGAGTCCGGGTGAAGCATCTGCAAACTCAGAGCTGAGACCCTGCCCTGCTGGGCTGAGCGGGCAGACGCGGGTCCAGACCCAGATGGCGGCGAAGGTCACCAGGAGGGACACCAGCCATACGCGATCTACTCCTGAGAACTGGCACAGGCTGTAAACCCCACAGAGCCTTCCCAGGGCCAAGTAAACCAAAATATCCTGAGTAGGTAAGACGTCACACTTCCTTTTGGGCTTGCTGGCTAAACAAAAGTAAAAATGTATCAGGTGAGAACGAAGGGAGTAAGATGGAGAGCCCAAGGGAGGCGTTTAGCAGAAAAAGGCCACTGTTCTCCATTCCAGCAGCATAATCTGACACACTTCCTTTCTGACACACAGCTTCGGCTTCAAAGCACAAAAATCCTGTAGATCTGAGCACTTCCCACAAATTTCCCCTGCAATCACTTTACAAAATATAGTCACATGAAAAACCAAGTGCAAAAGTATCCCAAGTGCCGCATTTAATTCTTCTTCCAGCAGTATATTGTAGAAACATAAAACATGTCCTAATGGAGACCTTCAAGGATGAAAGAAAATACCAGATTTGGTTTTCTAAAAAAGTCTTGCATAGACTAAAATCCTCATGGCATTCCACTGGAAGAAAAAGCCCATTTCTTGGGGTTCCCTGATGCCACACACACATCCTGCCCCTTACCTTGTGTGTAACAATTCCCTAACCCACTTCTGCCACTAGAATTGCCACCCCTCTAAAGTCAGAGTCATGCATCATTCACCATCTACCTCACATTTAGTAGGCTCTCAATTAATGACTGAAGAATGAATGAATAAATGCATGTTCACAGGGCTACAGATTTACAATTTGTTTCATTTCATTTTTGTTTTCCTAGGAGGGGAAGAATATTTGAGTTTCAAGTGGAATAACCTGTTTGTCATGTTCTCAGCCAATCTGATCAAAGTTCATTTGCATCCTCAGCTCCCAATTGCTTTCACTAGTATTCTATATCATAGATATTCACCGCAGGTTGTGAAAGGCAAGTTTCTAAGTGAAAAGTCCGACTATCTCTATTCCACCACATTATCAATGGTATTGATTAGGTTCTTGAGTCTAATTTGGATCCATTTTTCCTGGTAAAAAGATCCTAATCAGGATCTGTCATCTGAGGAATCCTCACTCCCCCTGTTCAAAAAGGACAATTGAAGAAACCAGGTTAAAAGAAGGGGAGGCCCAGTGAGGAGACAGCAGGGGGCCGGCTTATGTTTCCCCTTCCAGCTTTATTTCTCCAGCAATAATTTTTTCCTTACAAGGACAAAACCTCCCAGTCTGCGCTCAATCAATATTTTCTTCTCTTTTGAAACAAGCTCCTCAAAAGCAACCCAGTGGGGAAATCTCTAGGAATTTCTCTTTTCTTTGGGAAACCCACTTAGGGATACTCATCTTATTATCACTTAATCACTCAAATCCACCTTTGAAAGAAGACAATTGACAAAAGCAATGGAAATCTACCTCATGCAGTTTTCTAGCTCCTAGTTACTTTTTCTTTTCTTTTTTCTTTATGAGTGAGCATGTGTGGAGAGCTCAGAAAGAGAACCCTTTTACCTCTGAAAAGCCTAATGTTTTATTTGAACGATGGGAAAAACTATTTCAGTCCAGGTCTTCTTCTCCTCCTCCCAGAGACACTGTCCCCACCGCCCAGGGCTGGGCAGAGGGCGTGCTGGGGGCTTTGCAGTCTCCAGAAAACCATCACGCAGCACAAGCACCATGGACAGATGCCAGCCAGGCGCTGCCGCTGGGTTCCCAGGAACACTGGGCTCAAAATGCAGATCTTTTTTTTTTTTTTTTAAGAAACAGAGAAAAAAATCCTTTTCTTTTCTGTTTGAAGATTTTATTTATTTATTTTTAGAGAGGGGGATTTTTTCCTCTCACTCCCCCAGCCTGGGATCTGGCCGGCAACCCAGGCTTGTGCCCTGACTGGGAATCGGACAGGGGACTTTTCAGTTTGAGGATGACGTCCAACCCACTGGGCCCCAGCAGTCAGGGCAAAAATTCTTTTCAAATAATCTACTAACTGGGTAAACTATGCACACAGGGGAGGAGGAACAGCAGTTACTGACAAGTGGCCCAGCACAGACCAGGCTGTTCCCTGACAATGTAACGTGGGGTTCGTTTTCCCTTTCATTTCTGTTATCTCATCAAGCCATCAATCAATCATTCCTGGGTTGCCTGGGCTCTAATTTGGGCAAAATAAATGAACCCATCAACGTTGTGTAATCTGAGGACTTGGTTTTGAAATTTAAGATATTGTAGTTTTTGAAATAGTTTTTGAAACCACTTAGGATGGGGTTCCAGTGCCAGGCAGAGGCACCTGGGTGGTCCATGTCCTGATGTGAATGACAGTCATCAGAATTATCTGCTGCTTTAGCCACTTCTGGGCCTTGGGGCAAGAGGGTTGGGTGGTGCCTGGAGTGGAGGCAGGTGTGAGGTACACAGGCACCTCCTCCATCAGTGGGAGCGACATTTCCCTTTGCTTGTGGCCTCCAATCTTGCTAGCCACTCCACATATATGTTAGTCATTATCCTTTGGCTCAAGAGAACTAGCATAGTTCAGGAGGCTCCCAAGCCTAAAAAAGGGGGGCATGGCTAGTATATTACCTTAACAAGATTCAATTTGATCTACTTTCACATGTAAAATTTATTCACATGCTATCTTTTGGATTAGAAACTGATGAAGCCATGGAACGAAGTGGCAGAAGCACAGGCAGGAGGAAGAAGAAAGACCCCATAAAGTAGGCAAATCCTGAGAAGAAAATGAGTCCAGAAAGCTTGCCTTCTGCCATGCATGAGTGCAGTGAGTAACGGCGAAATTCCTGCACAAAGTGGTTTGGGGAGGCCAGGTCTCTGACAAAGAGACACACAGCATGAGCTGCTTAGTCCAAGCCCAAGGTATTCCCACCCGTTTTCTCTTTAACAACCTGACATTCTTAATTCCTCTTCCACCTTACCCCTCAAATTCTCATAAAGGCCCCCGAAATGATACAAAACTCATGAAACACTGAAATTGAGAACAGCCGTTTACTCATTGCTAGAGTTTATACGCATGTTTCCTTAAACACAGAGAAGCCTGAGGATGGAGAAAGGAGCTTCAGTCCTCCTTGCACTGTGCCTCCTCAGTCAGCCCTCCATAGCCATCAGCGTCATCTTCCCAAACCTCAAACATGATCTGCATAAAGCCTCTCAAAGGCATCGAAGGCTCCCAGTGCCTTTATGATTAAACCGAGACTCCCTAACTTGGCATCTGAGGCCTTCGTGGTCTGGTGTCTGCCTGCACCTCCCTTTCATCTCCCACCTGACAGCTACATGTAGCCCAAACTCCCTGCTCATTTAATACTGAGAGCTTTTCCTCTATCATCTGAACCTGTGCTGTCAAATACAACAGCCTCCAGACACACGTGGCTACAGAACACACGCAATATGGTTAGTTCAAATTGATCTGTGCTATAGGTGGATACCATACACACTAGGTTTTTAGAATTTAGTATAAAATAAAAAATATGAAGTATTTCATTAATAACTTTAACATATTATTTGTTAAGCGACAATATCTAGGATTTGTTTAATTAAATAAAATATACTGTATTTTTCAGACCATAAGATGCACCTAGGTTTTAGACTAGGAAAATAGAAAAAAAATTTTTTGAAGCAAAAAATGTGTAAAATATTTAATAACATAAATAAAATATTTTGCCCGTGTAAATGTAAATAGAACACAACAACATCATTAACAACCATTATTACTGACTTCAAGCTTTAAGTACAGAAATTTCTCTGATCATCAGGGAACCCCAAGCACTCCTCCTCATCACTACTGTCCACATTTACGAAGCTCAGTTCCTCGGAATCACTAGCATTACTGTCTTCGCTCTGTCTGTAGAGGATGTCCTCTTCAGAGCCATGAAAGGCATTGCTGATGCCACATTATTTGAAGGACCTCACAACGGTTTCATCCGTAACTGTCATGAGGTTTTCACTCACTCACAGACTGGGCTAATGGTGGTCCTCTTCATTTGCCCAGTTGGTGTCAGATCATGATTTGCAGCAGCCATTCATTTGTTCCACTCACTCTTCTTTCATGAAAAGTTTAAATGGCTTGTTGATGGAAACACCCAAAGGCTGCAACTGGCTGGTAAGCCCCCCCCAGGAGTTATGGCTAGATGGGTTTTCTCTTCTTTAAATCTCTTTTTTGTGGCTTCAGCGATATGTGCCCTAAACTGGTCAAGCACTAATAGAGCAGGTTCTTTCAGAAGCCCTCCAGGACATTTGGACCACACTTTTTCTATCAGTATCTTCGGGGCATTTTCGTCCATCCATCCTTTGTCATGAACATGAACAATAAATCCTCCTGGGATTGCCTCTTTTGACAAACTTTTTCTCTTGAAAATCAGCATTGGTGGCAGTTTGGTGCCATTTGCACAGCTGGACAACACAACTGTGTAATGGGTTTTATCATGCCCTGAGGTTTTCACGGTTGCAGTTTTGGCACCTCTCACATCAACAATGTTGTTTGATGGAACACCAAAAGTTAACGGGACTTCATCCATGTTCCCAATTTAGCTTATTTCAAATCCATTTTCCTTTCTTGCACCCAGAACAAATTTGTGAAAAGAAACAATCTAGGATTCATATTCTACAGGCATTTTTTGTGCAATGCTGGTTTTGGTGTGCACAGCAAGGCCACATCTTTTCATAAATCTGTGGCACCATGAGGGTGATCCAGTGAAGTTCTCAATGCCTTTCTCGGCAGCAAAACATTTGGCTTCATATATGATCATTTTCGTAGATACTGAAAAGTGTGATCCACTCTTTCATATACACTTCTAACTGTGGCCATTCTGCAGCATGCCCACGAAAACACTGTTTCGTTTTATCTGTTTTTTGCAGTTGATCCTCCTGTTTTCTCCATTCTGTATCATTTTTTCAGTTGGAGGTGGCCCGAAATGTTTCTCCGCTGCTCCAGTCCCATGTTCTTTGGCGTACTTCACTATCTTCTGTTTCAAATGGATTTTATATAAAATCCTTTTCTGCTTTAACATCTTTCCACAATTACGGTGGATTCAGCAGGAGACTATGGTACGATATCGTATCTTTCTACAAGAAAATACAGTAATGACAGAACTATCAGCACTGTGTCCTTCATAGTTATGAGGGCACTGTAGTTGAGAACATCAGTGGATGCTGCACTGTTACGGGGAGATCTGCTGCTGACACTGTTACGGGGGGACCTGCTGCTGACACTGTTGTATGGGGGACCTACTGCTGACACTGTTACAGGGGGATCTGTTGCTGGAGGGCCACAGGTTGTGCAACACTCTTGTATGGAGACAGCAGTTTTGCACAACTGTGTGGCTCTAAAGCTGTTGCCAAATTACAGCTCCCATCATCCCAACCTGTCCAAGCATGGTGGGAGCTGTAGTTTTGCAACAGCTGCAGGACCACATTGACAAGTGGAATTTGCCTCTGTTAATGTTAATGAGGGACACACCAGTCACATGATGTAGGCATGAACGGATGCCACAGGCTTTCTTCTCCTAATGAGCCTGTACCACCTGTACCCTCCTCTCTAGCACTATAGGGTGCCACAGCAGAGATTCTGCTTCTGCTTCCCTTGCTTGCAACTGCCAGGATACCCCCTACCTCCGCAGTGAGCCAAGCAAGCTACATTTGGACTAGAAGACACACCACCCTTTCCTCCCAAATTTGGGGGGGAGTGCATCTTATAGTCTGAAAATATGGTACTATTCAATGATCTCCCCTGCTTTGTTGCACTTTTGTTTAATCTGGGTCACACTTGTGGCATGCATTATGTTTCTACTGGATAGTGCTGGTCTACAGGTATGTCCGTGATCCCTCGGCGAGGGGGCCTTTTTTCCTTTGTTCATGGAAATAGCTCCTCTTCATTCTCTAAGACTCAGTTTCACCATCATCTTCTCTGGGAAGCAAATGTGGAAATGTATGGTACATAATAAAGTACCTATTTTCCCACAACTCCCAACAAGCTACACCTATTTGTGATAGAACCCAAGAGAAGGTGGAAGAAAATTGTTATAATACGAGTTTCTTCAGACTAATTCCTTTTTGGAGGCAATGGTCTTCAAGTATTAGTAAGTGCAAATACTTTGTTCAAACTGCAGGCAGCAAAGCTGCTTCCTTCACGGTTTCTGATGCCAAGTCCAAGGGCACTGCTGGAGGCAGACCTTCCGTCTGCTGGAGGAACAGGGCCCACGTAGGGCCACATTCGGTTTCCTCTGGCTGGGAGGACTACATCTCCTTCTCTTGGCCTCCTGTCTAGGTTTCTACCACGGCGCTGGTATAGTCCAACCCCGCCAAAAAGACCGTGGCCAGGCAGCCTTCAAAGCAGCGTCTCATGTAGGAACAAAAGCAACCTCTGCCTCTCCCAAGAATAAGAATTTAACTCTTAAATTAAGAATGAGTTGGCATTTTATGCTTGACATCTTGAAAATGGAAAGAATACATTTTTAAAAAGCTAACTCCATACCTACACGGAGAGGAAAAGGAAGGTTACCTTTGTTTCCCCTGTCCCCTGGACCACACCCATCACTTTGGTGACAATCATTTCTTTATTGGTTTTGAGGGTCCCACAGTCCCCTGAGTCCAAAGCACAGAGTCTCTCAATTCTTGTGCATAAAGGACGTTCAGATCCCCATAATGACTGTTTGGATTCTACTTCCTGTTCCTCAGTCGCTCTGTCCTGTGCGTTGGTCTGGGCTGTTGGAAGCTGGTGCTGTCCTCTCCTGGTTCAGGTGCCGACACTTGCTCCAACCCCACCACGCAGCAGATGTGGCAGTGCTGCTGCCACACACACAGTCCCTGCTGAGACACTAGCTTGCCCTTGTTGAAGGGACAGCCACATTTTACATGCATGAACTCTACCCCCACATTGACCACCACTTAGATCAAGGGTGGCACTTTGTTCAAGAACAGTCCAGTCAGGTGCAACAAGATAAAATAGAGTCCATTAGAAATAGATTCTCTCTTCAGGATGTGTAAAAGAATGGTCATTGGAGAAAGTAAATTGAGAAAACCAAAGCTAAGGGCACAGCAGAGGTTTTCAAAAGATCATTCCCAGGAGTCACTGGGGTCCTGTGGACGTAATACAGGGCCTGGTGTCAGGAGGCCTGGGTGGGAGGAGCCAAGCCCACACCCACTTTATCCAGAGCAGTTCCACCTTCATCAGCTTTCCATGTAAGATGTTGTTTGCAGAAACGTTTTCACTGCTCACAAGTGTTTGAAAATCATTAAGAAGAGAAAAAAATAGAACCAGAGAAGGTTAAAGAAGCTAGACAATAGATACGCAACATAGAGAAGAGTAGAGTGGGCCCTGGGAGACCAACTGAGTCACATTAATGCAGACCCCCAACTGAAGACCCCCCATTCTTCTGCAGCCCCAGGTCTCCCTGGCTTGTCCTGGTGCCCAGGCATGTGTAACCTTGTAGTAAACTCTTGCCTCCCACCCCCAGCTCCTCCCTGACCCAGCCCCTGGAGTTGCTGAGTGAGCCTTTGGCCCTTCCTTCTAAAGAACCCTAAAATATCCACAAAGACATTTTTCTGTGTTGAAAAAGATTGTACTTCAAAGAGATCACAGCTCTTTTGGCTTAAAATTGGACGCCTAGATCTCTGCATAGCTATAGAGATATTTTAGGCCTTAAAAGTTAGCCCTGGCTAGTGTGGCTCAGTGGATTGAGTGCTGGCCTACGGACCAAAGGGTTGCTGGTTTGATTCCCAGTTAGGACACATGCCTGGGTTGCAGGCCAGGTCCCTAGTAGGGGGTGTGTGAGAGGGAACCACACATTGATGCTTCTCTCCCTCTTTCTTATTCCCCTTCCCTCTCTCTAAAAATCAATAAATAAAACCTTTTAAAAAGGTTAGGCTGGGTTTTTTTTGGTTTTTGCTCTTGTTTTTATTTTAGTTTTACAATCATTTAGATGAATATCCTCCCAATTTGGAGGACCTTTAAAGAATATCTCTCACTGATGTTTTCTTAAGCTGTCCTCCGGGTGACCACCACATCAGCTGGGGGTTAAGGAAGGGCATGGACAAAGGCCCTGGCACATTTGCAATGGCTCCTCTCTGCTAGATAGCACACTCCTCATCGCGGGGCCCTCCTGCGTGCTCTGCAGTGTACCCTGATACTAGCACAGTGACTAGTCTATAGCAGCCACTGGGCAAGCATTTATGACAGACCGACCGACTACAGGTGAGATTCTTGCTTTCTGGGCCAACACTCCCACCCCTGAGAAGTCTATTATCTGTGTTCAAGAGTCTTAACTCAACAACAGAAGTTCACACAGATAGTTAATTATCTTTCTTTAGGACATTAGATTATCTTTGGAAATACTATAACAGGATTGGTGGCTTGTCCCTGATTTCTCAGTTTCCTGAGAGGTGATGTGAATTAGTGACCCACCTGTAATTCCACTAATTTTTAATAGGTACCTAAGTAGCAAATATATAATTTTCATAAAATTATGCACATTTGAAGGCCTAACCATTTCAAGTTCAATGAAGGTTAAGTGCCTATATTTTCATTTCTGAAAACTCATACTGAGATAAAAGTCTTGGGTAAAAATATTCACAGCAGTTGGCAGAATTGTTTGAGCAGTTATTAAATGCAAAGAAAATGATCTCTTGATTTGAAAAGTTAGGGAGAATGGAATCTAGAGCCATCATTTTAAGGCATGGTTGTACGGGTGTGATTTTTTTTCACTACACCAGAGCTTTTTTGTGAGTCAAACCAGTGGTAAACTTAAAAACAGGAAAATCCTGAAAATTATATGAGTTATTTTGGACCCTTTCAAAAGATGTCTTTGGACACAAGAATCTTCTTCCTCTTAATGATATTTTGAGCAACAGTTAAAAGTCTGAAATAAGACCTATCCCTTTAACCGCACCTGTTCTCTGTAAAAAATAACCTGTGTGTCATACCTGCTATGAAGCTATCACACAGACCAATGCCAGAGGGACAGTAGAGACAAACTACCTTAGCACATACACACAAATTTTCTTCTCTATGGGGCAGAAGAAAGAAAAGAATCAAGACAACATTGTCCCACACATTTTGGAGTTTGGAGAAAGGCATTCAAGGGGACTGATTTTTAAGTATTTTTCAATGCCCAAGATGTGGGTAGATGCCCGACTTTCACTATATGCATCTATAAAAATTTTTTTTGACTAATGATTTTTAAAAAATTGGCCAAATCAGGCTCATACCATCAAAGTGAAGATTCAGGGAAAAGTTATGTGTCATTTTAGAATCTTTACTGTCACTGATTGGATGATTTCATCCTCTTGTTTCTTAAAAGGAGCAAAATAAATGAGAATCTTCACCATATATTTTTAGGAACTTTTGGCTAATTGAGGAGGCAATGGCAGTATTTAATTGCTGGCAGGGCAAAAGTGACTTTCATTCCTTACTTCTTCATTCAACAAGCATTCACCCAGATCCTTTTATATGTGAATTATCTAAAGCAACGTGGCATGGGCTGGGCATATTCTCTGCCCCCTCTCACCACCCCCTTACTTGTAGGGTGTCTAAAACCTCAACCTGGTTAACTAGAATGTAAAACAGAGAGCATCCAGTGCTATAGATTATGAATGCGACATCCTTAGAGAATATAGGGCATAAAGGGAGACCTTCTCACTGGGAAGATTGGGGAAGGCATTTTGAAAGAGGTCATACTCCAGCGTGAAGGACAAAGTGGATTTTAAGAGTGGAGACAGGACGGAAGAATATGACAGTCAGGGAAGAGAGCTTCATTAACAAAGGCATACGACAGTGAGGCAAGTGGCTGGGTTTGCCAAGAAGCTGGTATAGGAAAAGGAGAGGCGCTTGGAGTTAAGTCTGAAAAAGTACATTGGACCTCGAACAGGAAGACTTTTAAATGACATGCTTGGGAGTTTTGACGTTAGTAAGTGGACAGTGGGAGGTCGTTAAAGGGTCTCGAAGCAGGAAATGCTTTAAGAGATGCGGTTTCAGAAGATTTAATTTGGCCCCCAGGGCATAGGGTGTCGTGGAGGGGAGAAATGAAAGGCAACATCAAGAGAACATTATTATCCTTCAGTGATGGGGACTGAGGACAGCGTTGGGGGCAGAAGGCGTGAAAGTGAAGGGCAGATTCAGAAAACACCAAGGGCAAACTGGAATGGCAGGAAGGAAGGGAGAGGGGACTAGTACTTATTGAGGACACAACTGTAAATAGAAAGGATGGACACATATCCTGCTTTGCTTGGCACAGTCTGAGCTTATGCCTTTTGTTTTTTGACTATGGGATAATTATCAAGAATGGCCTCTCTCATTCTCAGTGTTTTTGGTTTGGACAATACATGTCACAATCACATTCTTATGTACTTTTCCTCTCTGATTTCTCCAGCTCATCCAGGTTATGTACGAAGAAGCCGAAGACCTGAGGAGGTGCCTTATGGCACGTGTAGCCAGTTAGGTGCTAGAGGCTGGATTCAAATCTGTCTCCGTCCAGTTCTGAAACCCATGAATGTTCCACTACACCTCCCTTCCTGCCCCTATTTACAATAGGCCGTGGAGGACACAGGGCGTGGGAGGTTCATGAAAAGAAACAGGGATGTCAGAAAGTCAGGTTAGGGTGGATGAGAAGTTCTGGTTTGGATGTGTAGTCTTAAGGTCTTGAAGGTGCTGGAAGGATATTGAAACAGTTGGAGATATTGGCTGGAACCCGGGAGCAAAATCACACTCCAGTTACAGACTTGTGAGCCTTCCAAATCAACAGATGCAGGACCCTGGGACCAGATGACACTGCCAAGCCTGAGACTGCAGGACAAAGGTCACAGCTCAGATGCCTGCAGTGGCCAGGCAGGTAATGCACATGGATGAGGGGGCAGGAAGGAGACATCAGGGAGTGGCAGGAGGAGGTGCTGGTGAGGATTAGCTTAATTTCTCCCAGAAATTACTGGCAATTTTAGAGAAACAATGACAGCCTATTTCTTAATTAAGGCTGGCAACTAGGAAAATTTACAGTAATTTAATTGAAAATAAATCACAGTTGATTTATAAAAGTAGTTTTATTAACCATAAAACTAATTGATAGAACAGAAAATTATGAATAGCCGTCATACAATTCTGGTCTCCCCTTTTTTTATCCTAGGAGGAACCCCAATATGAGCTTTTAAAAAGTGCAATTAGTTCTCATCAAAATCACTAGCTACTCATAGGTATGTTAGGACAAACTGCGGTATGTTTTTGCAGTCCTAACAAGGGCCAAATATAACTCAAGACATTATTGCCGTGGGCATGTAGGTGGGATGAAGGGCAGAGGGTAGAGGAAGATGGGGGATAGAGAAGGGGACGGGGGTTATGGTGGGAAAAGCATTTCAAAAAGCAACCTGCCTAGCATTCAAATGTACATACCAGATCATTTATATTAGAAAAACGACTGTATTAATGAGAACTTAAGTTAGTAGTCTTGTCACTAATAACTTTGAATTCAGAGGTACAAGCACCTGTCACCTTCCTAGGCCTACACCAGTGGTTCTAAACTTTCACCAGCACTGTTACTTGAGCTCATTTACCTGGAGGACTCCTTACAACACAGACTGCTGGGCCTTGCCGGTTCAGCAGGACTGCGGTGCCGGGGGAGGAGGGTGAGAATTTGTATCTTTTACCAGGGCCCAAGTGGTGCCGGGGACCAGGGACCAGGGACCGCACTTTGAGAACCTCTGGTCCACATGCCAGCGAGTGTGTGCTAGACAGGCTGGCTGGCTTTGCCCCTTCCGAACTACCACGGGGCACAAACATACATTAAGGCTCTCTTTCTCATGGCACTCTGGAAAATGATTCAGCGACATGGCTTCAAACGGAGGTCCAACTTTTTGCCTCATTGTCTGTGTTCTTCATCCAACCTAGTTTAATATTTTGGAAAATGTTACCCTTTCCTGTACCGAGCAAAGTAAATATTTTGTCAGTTGTTAAGGATGAGCAGCAGTGAAAGACCTGAAGATGGATCCAGATTCAGCAGGAAGGCTTGGAGCTGCTTTGGGACTTTTTCCAGGTTGTGATTTGTAATGTCTTTCAGAAGCCAGGAGAAATACCAGCCACTCGATCTATTAAGGAAAGGCTGAATGAACCTTTTCACGGCAGATTTTTTTCCACACTAACTCTCATTACACTTGGCCAAGAAGAGAGAAAGGGGAGACAGAATGCTTTTCTGCCCGTAAGATTTCACCGGAGTATTGTTCTAAAAGAAAGAACTTACTAGCACAGAGTTTTTCAAAAACTGGAAGAAATTTTTAAAGTTGCTTTCTATTGACTTTACTGGGGTGACATTGGTTAATGAAATGATAGGGGCGAGGAATTTTTTCACAATCCCTTTTGACAACTGGAACAACTGAGGCCCAAGAAAGGCGACGGCCACTTGCCCGAGGGCCAGACGGTCTCGGAGCAGCGGCTGGGATAAAGCTCAGAGGCTGCCAGCAGGTGCTCTCCTTCCCACAGCCTGCCTCCTCCCTCGCAGTCCAATCATGAAAATAAAATTAAAATAAACAAATAATAGGACCAAAGTGCATCGTATGTTGTGCTTTCCCTGAAAATGCCTAAATCAATGGGTAACCGATGGCTTTGCCCTCCCGCTGAGAGGGTGGGGAAGCAGAAGGAATCCTGAGGGTACCCGTCTTACCATCCTCACCAAGCATTTCCAGAAGAACCTTCCATGCTGGTGATTTGGGTCTTTTTAATGTGATGTGTCCTCTGAGATGGGAGAAATATGAGGCTCACAGCAAATTTCATGTGTTGACAAAGAAATATGTCGGGGGACTTATAGGGGACAGAAAATCTGAGAGACCATTGGGCTCACTTGTCTCATGTATGCACAAGGAAACGAAAGCTCTCAGGAGTTGAGGAACTTGCTGGGGTATTCAATTAAATGGAAGAACTCAACACTCAACTGCAGATCTTTTGCCCTGAGGGTTGTTGCTACTTCTGCCTTATTATCCTGTCTACTGTAGTACCGTGTGTTGATTTAAACCAGAAAAATGCATGCTTCAGTATGAGTCTAGATCCAAAAATACTGAATCTCTTCAGCATTATGTAAGAAATATGGTAATAATGACAGCTCACATTTCTTGAGTGCTAAGTCTCTGCCAGGCACTGTCCTAAGCACTTTGTATGGATTATTGCATCTAATCAGTCATATCACTGAGAAGCTAGAATACCATAATGTAGGACTGGAAAGTAGGGATGAAATGAAATAATGAATGTGAAGCACTCAGCACAGGGAATGCACTCTTTTCCCAAGACAAGTTATTGTCTACTAAATGCGATAATCCAAGTAAGGGATTTAGAACAGCTCTTGGCTCACAGAGCATAGTAAATATTAGCTGTTATTATCACATTTTTCTCTATTTCTTCGTGTGGAACCACCCAAAGAAATTGGATCTAGATAAAAGTTATAAGCCAAACAAGATTCAAACATAAGGAATATACTTGGGAGCCAGTCGCCACCAGTGGAAACCACAGTGACCGCAGTGTAGCTTGGACTGAAACACTCTCAAAGGCCAAAAGTTGAAGCCAGAGACCACAAAGGAAGAGAATTAAACAGGTTTGTATTGGGCCATGGTTTCAAGGAGCTTCAAGAGTTTACTAGACATCTCCTCGTCAATTTTTACCATGTTCAAGTTGGAGGTGAACAGTGAGTCTAGTGTGAACACCTCTTTCATATGAGGGCAGTTTGCAAAGACAACAATGATCATTCAAAGCCTGTAGTGAGAACCCAGATTCCTTAATAAGAGTGCGCTTGTCCACTGGCAAAGGAAAAGGATATCACCATTAATTAAGATGAAACAACAACATGACTGCACATTAAAGCACCCGTGGCAGGTAAATCGCTTACATGGGAATGCTTGATGTACTAGGTACTTGCACACAGGCAAGAAATCAGGAAAATCCAAGTCCACCCTGCTGCTGCCAACTTCCTCTCCACCCTGGCAGCTAGAAAAGATTCATTCTGCTTGGCTAAAAAGGGATAAACTAGAATCTGTGAGTGGAAGATGCATGAAGGCAGATTTTGGCTCCAGGTAAGAGAATACTTTTTAAAAATGAGAGGTACCCAGCAATGAGCATGCTGCCAGGTGAGGTGGTGTGTGCTCTGCAGGTGATCAAGGAAGAGGCCCAGGGAATACTCATGGGGTATACAATGACTGGTGTCATAATTTTCATTGCCATTGTATTCATTATCTTATTAACATCCCACAAGTAGATATGGGCGTTGATTAGAGTTGAAAATGCTTCAACCAAGAGATTCCAAATAACAGCTAAGAGTTACTCTAGGGTCAAACCTGAGTTTGAATCCAGGTTCTATCATTTACTAGTTGTGTGCCTCTGAGTTGGTAATCAAACCTCTCTAAGCCTCACTTTATGCATCTGTACAATAGAGATGATAATAACTACCTCTCTGGTTTACTTATTCATTCATATATTTTCAAGCATCTATTGTGGGCCTGGCACTTTTCTAGGTATTGGGGATTTGGTGATGAACAAGACAGACAATATCATTATTCTCTAGAGGTTGAGTGTGTGTGAAGAGATTCAGAAACCATAGAAGTAAACATAATATAATGAATTAACAACTACTAACATGCAAATAGTAATAAATGCTGTGAATTAAATAAGAGTATATTTAGGATATCTTCAGTTAGGATGATCAAAAAAGACTTCTCTTAGCAGGTGACAAACACACTGAAACCTAAAATGAGAGACAGGGCCAGGTTGGAGCTGCTCTGGCAGAGGAAGCAGCAAAGGTCCCGTGGCTCCACCAGCTGGACTAGTGTGTGTGGAATTGGTCAGAGTGAGTAGTTCAAGGTGAAGCTGGCAATGAGGATTAAAGGAGGCAATGTAGAATGAGCCATACTATACTCCATGGCACAATGAAGCACATTGTTCATACTACAAATAATTCCATGACATACCAATGACCTTGTATAGTCAGATGGAAAGATCACTTCTCCATCCACGGACATCCCCAAATGCCCAGGCCTTGCCCTGGTAATCTAGCCTACCTAGTCAAATCCTAGCATGATCCACATGTTAACCACTGGAGAGTAGATAATGTCAAAGCTGGCAAAGAACTTGGTGGGTTGATCGTTGATCGGTGGGAACTTGATCAATGATCACATCCTGATGAGGAGTCATCTGAGGGAGGGCCCCTTGGAGCAGCCCCTGAAGCCCTGAGGCATGGAAGGTCCGGGGAGGTTAAGAGAATGGAACTCTCAGTTGGCCTCCCGTCTTCCCTTCAGTCAGGGGAGTTCTCTGACTCAACTGTCTCATGTTTTGGAAATCACTGAGTCCAGTTTTATAGATATGCAACCGAGCCTCAAAAAAAGGTAACCTACTAATGATCACTAATTTGTGGCAAACTTGTCTGAGAACCGATCTCCTGATATCTGATTTAATAATTTCCCCATGTTTTATTACATAAAACACAGATACTGATTTTTATAGGTATGGAGATTGTTTCTATTCAGTTTTATGCCAGTCAGTATGTGTTCCCTTTAACAAAAGCATATACCTGGGTTCTGATGCTTTATTAAGTACCATTTTTTACTTAAATTGGAACAACCAGCACCAGGCCTATTTTCAGTATCTTGCAGCTCACACAGGTTTTCTCAAACCAAAAGATGTTTTAATTAGGGTTTAGGAGTGAAATTTGAGGAAGCAGGATTAGGGCAACAATTTCTCAAAGGATTATTAAAAAGTTGAGTTACTCTTTCCTCTTTTCAAAAGCTGAACATTGGGGAAAGAACAAACTACAGAATCAGGAAGCAGCAGAGGTTAGGAAAACAATAAAAGCTGTGATCTGCAAAATGTTGGAAATGAAGAAGGAATCTTTGAGGATGCCCATTTTTCAGAAATCACTACCGTAGATCATGGGAATGGTTTATATTCTGTTTAGACCCAAGTTCTGGTAAGGAGAGGTAGGTAACCTGGCTACTTTAAAACATTACAAAACATTAGAAAAAGATAGAAATTTACAAAGATTTGTAAAGACATATGTCAAACACCTGCTTCAAGGACAGGAAGTTGGGTAGAAAAACTGGGTCAAAAAGAGGCAAATTTCCTAGTTGGAAAAGAGCAGTAACAATGAAGAACATATGGTATTTTATTTTATTTTTGCCTGTGGAAGCACTACTGGCATGTAGGATGAGGTAATTTAAAGTGTTTCCTGGATTAGCTACAGTAGTTGTGAATAAGTTGTCCTCGCTGGGTCAGTTAATGCTGGCAGCTAAAGCAAGGCGACAGGAGCATTTTCACAAGGTCGCCAATTTTCAGAGCTCAAGGTGCTTTTAGAAGAGGGCTAACAGGTTTCTCAACAAAGGAGAGGAAAGGAGCTCCGCCCAAATCCCAGAACTAGATGGGGGAAAACAAAAGGACAATACTAGCAATTCATAGAAGTTAATATCCTCAATCTATTTAGAGTTTATTCAAATTGCTTATGTCAGTGCATTCACAGTGAGCAAATGCCATCACTAAATAAATACACAAATGAGAAAACGTTCGTCCTAAAATCACAATGAGATGCTGCACTTCCTTTCACTGCGTGAGTGCTGACAAGGGTGGAGTGAGACTGGTGACCTCATGCATTGCAGGGGTTTGCTGCCCATCAATACAGCCCTTCCAGAAAGAAAGTAATTTGGCAACACACGTTGAGCCATAAACGTGGTCATACCTCATGACCAGTAATTCCACTTGGGGGAATCTATCTCAAGTAAAAATGTGTGAAAAGCTGTACCTAGAAAGATATATGTTAGAATAGTGTTTAAAACACTGCAAACTTAGACTGGGCAAGGAATTTCAATTTAACGCAATGAATGATAATTGAAAACCCATCAGTTGCTGGGTGTAAAAAGCAGAGTTCTCTTCCTCAATAATTCATAATCTTAAGTTAATAACTGTATTCTTTTCAATATTACACAACCATTGAAAAAGAGGCTATGTACACACAAAGAAATTAAAATGTGTGCAATGTATTAAATTTAAAAAGCTCTACACATGCCTGATGTCTACCATAATGGTTAGGGGCAGAAGCAAATGAAAAAGCCCAAAAGGAAATAAGCCAAAATGGTAATGATGATGAAATAATGGGTCATGTTTTCTTTATTTTTTGTAATGTGTTTATATTTCCTTTAAAATAAAAACCAGTAAGAACAAGAAGAGAAACAAAAAAATAGAGTTGTTGAATAAAAATGAAGATTAATGAGGCAAGTGCCAAGTATACTTAAGAACTTGTTTCTTTAAAAATTGTTTTTAGTTGTATATGTTTAGTACTCATGATTTGTTAGTTCAATAATGTATTTTATTTTAGTAGCGAAAATTATGAGGCTTCTAAACCAGAGATTCAATGAACCTCACTCATGGAGGCCTTCAGAATCCCACACAAATACAAGTTACTGTGACACATGAACTTGAGAAATTCTGGCACTTAAAAATGATAGGCTAAAATCCACTCCAAAGAATTGGGCTTGAAGAACAGGTAAGACTCTGGTATCCTAATGGAGAAGGTGAAAGTGGTTTCCCCTGGCAAGGAACTCCTATAGGTTATGAAGCAGCAATGAGTTTTGCAAGGAGGAGAAGCCTTGTCCAAGTGCAAGGGAGGGTCACGGGAGCAGGGATTTCCAGGTATTCAGAGACCCCCAGATCAACTGCTCCAATTCCCTGGGCCCTGCTCTTTCTCAGAGACCTGAAGACACTGTGAGCTCAGCTAACAGGATGATTCAAAACCCACAGGATCAAACTTTGTGGGTTCTTTTCTCTAAAAAGAGAGAGGTCTATGTTTTGAGACCATATAAAGGAATCATTTTACATGGCATCAGAAAGCTCTTGGGTTCTTCTTTTACCTTGGACCAAGCACCTGTGGATGTGAGCCTGTCCTTCTGTCTCTTACTTCAGGGGCCTCCACCCCCTCATGTCCTCTCTGCTCTTCCATGGAAGTGATGATCTGAGACTGCTCTGTGAGCAGCTGTCACCAGGTGAACACGGGTGCACTGAATTCACTCGTTCGCCATTGGGTGCCATGAGCTACTAGACTTGCATTCTGGATTTTAAATAGGACTTTTCTGTGTTCTACCTAATCTAGGTTAGATACTCTATTCCCAATTTTTTCTATTCCCCTGACAGTCTGTTTCCTGAAAGCCATTCCAGGATCAATTTCCATATCAACTATAGTTCCTGATTTCAACCACATGGATGATAAACTTTCAGGGAGGAGAAGTTTCTTGGGGAGGTAGACATTGACACATCATGGAAAGCACAGAGGAGGATTTTAAGACTTGAGTTGAATGTGAAGAACTAGGAAGGAATCTGCAGGGTAAGGAAGTGGGAGCGAGGGCCTCTCAACATGAGCGAGCAATACAAATACACAGAGAGGGAGGAGAGAGAGGATGAGCCTCATTAGCCTGGGTGGGAGATGTCAGAGGTCAGCCAGAGAGGTGGGCACAGATCACCCACTAGAACATAAGGGGACTTGGATTTCCCCTGAACAGTGATGAGAGGGCACTGGAGGGTATCACTTAGGAGAATGACATGATCGGTCTGTGTTTAATAAGCCAGATCTGCCACAGTGAGGACAGACCGAGGTGGGGTGGGAAGGCAGGAGGACAGCTGAAGACTTCCATTCACCCGTCATCACATATTTTGCAATCGTGCTTAAGTTAGAGCATGATCTTGTACTGTTGTTGCACAAGAAGATCCATTCACTCAATAGCTAATCAAGAGACACAATGGATAAATGTAACCTGTACTTCATTTAACCCTTGCAGCCAACCAGTGAAGCCCTGTCTTACATACACATGAAGTAACTGAGGCTCAGAAAAGTTAAGAGGCCTGTCTAAAATCTTGCAGCTAGGCAGTGGCAGAGTGGGGCCTGCATTAGGGTGTTCTGATCCCAAGTCCAGTGCCCTCCTTACTGCCTGTTGAGAGTAACCAGCATTCCAGGCCCAGCCCATCACCCCTAAATCCAGTCTAGGTGGTGCTGTTTGCATGTCTTGGCAATCCCATATCTCAGTGACATGAAATGCAGGAAAATACAGAGACATTTCCCTTCAGTTACTTCATGAAGCAAGATATCAAGAGTGTTTAACTAGGCTTTGGCAAGTTCTCTTAATAGGAAAAATCAACTATATATTTTATTATTCTTTTGTTCAGTGATGTGGCGATTATTCAAACTGAACAATCTATGTTTCTTTATGAATCCAGCTCTTTATTTGATTAGTCCATCTTTCCTCATTTATATGGGGAGCCATAAGAATTCTCAAAACAGACGTTTAAAATCTCAACTGCATTATATAATCATTTTATTTCATGAATTGTTCTCATAGGTTTTTGTCTTCCTGCAAAGAACTTCCCAGATACCTGTTCTCTCCCCTGACCTTCACGTTTGAGTTAGAAGCTGTCCCTCTCGTATTATGCCATCCCACATTCTGCCAAGGCACTTAGAAACCCGCATCATGGTTGCTAGTTTTCTTGTCTTTTTCTCCACTAGACGGTAAGATCCTTAGAGTTAGCAACAAGGCATTTATTTGTGTGTTTGCTTGTTTATGTATTTATTTATATTATTTTCAAGCACAGTAGTTGGCATGTAAGCCCACAATAAGTATTTGGAGGTCAGTTAATAAAATGGGGCAATATGTGACTAAACACATCCACTTTAAAATCATATTGTAAGAAAGCATTTAGCACCTTTAAGGAAAAAAGAACTACCTCCACTGTAATTTTACTGCAAAATATCAAAAGCTTTCTGAACAACCGCACAGGTTCAGAATCCAGGGATGCTCTTTATGGGTCCATGTCAATATTTAAGCCTTGGGGCCAAAATGCTCTTTAGGAGGTTGATCTGGGGACGGCTGCTATGTGTTCCATTTTCTCCCCCAGCCCACCTCCCACACAAAGCATAGGCTTTTCAGGTTAAGTCTGCCTTTCTTGGTTTCAAAGCAGAAACCTTTAAGCTTTCTTCAGTTGTTTTTGTGGAAGACTGGGCATTACACTATGGGCACATATGCCTTTCAAATCCACTTTGGTTTCTGCTGTTTGACTACTCTCCACACTGGTATTGCTCAGAAGGGAGGCTCTATGGTTTGGTCCAAATTGGAGCTGAACTCAAGGGACCTCTCATGCCCGAGCTCTCCCACACTAATACATCTCACCTTTTCTCCTCAAGAGTGCAGCACTGTATGGTACCATATGTTCATTTATGATTCAGTTTTAAGGCCTCAATGGGTATAACTATAAAGTAATGAGAAATTTCCACCAACAAATCAGCATTCGTTACTTGGATGGTCCCTTGCTCAAAATGTGTGTGGAAGCATCTCTTAGACTTGCCTCTTGTCAGAGCATGTTCATGGCCATGCTCTCAACCAGTCTCCTACTCTGGAATGCTTCTTTCCGCTCTGACTTTATTTTCCCTTCTAATTGCTCTGCTAAGCTCACTCTTGTTCTTTTCTTCTGCTCCTGAGTCCCCAAACCCAAACCTCCTCAAAGTTCAGGGATACGAGGAAAACGTTTGCAGGGCAGAGTAGGGTGGAAAACCCAAACCCAGCCTTGTGCAGCACAATGGTGAGCTGAGGCTGACTGCTTTCCCTCTGGGTACGACTTCCTCTCCATCCTAGGGCAGCCGGCTTGGCTGGGGTGGTGGTGGGAGTAGGGTTGGCTGAGTTTAGGGAAAATACCTGCTGAGCTTCAAAGACTGAAGTGTTGGTGAGAAGAGAAGATGGGGAGGAGAATGGGCCAGAAGCATTAGCCAACACAATTGTTTTTCAAGGACAGGTGGGATTGGAATTATTGGTGAGGTACCAGTGCTACTTAACCCAGGGCAATTTTGCTCTCTGGGGTCATTCAGTAATGTCTGCAGGCGTTTTTGGTTGTCACATTGGGGATAAGGAGGGGTTGCTAAATGTCTTACAACGCACCTCCTCCCCCCAAACAAACAATTATCCAGTCCAAATAGTTGATACTGCTGAGGTGAGAAACGTGGGCTAGACAAAGGACATGCAGGACAGGTGTCACACTACACATAAGAATGGGAAAACTTGTAGAAGTTAACTTACTGTCAGAATTTTAAAAAACCATTCAGATCACATCTCATCAACCTCCATCCACCTCAATTAATATTTGTGTATGAAGCACTTACAGAGACATATTCACACACCAATATCCCTTTGTTCTTGGTACACTGTATAAATATGAGACCTGCACCGGTTTTCAGTCTCAGCACTCTGTCTCCTGCATAGCACTGGTCAGCATCCACATTTGTGCCATTCTTATTCATGATACTTCCCTATGAATTTCTCTGGCGTCTCCTTTGGAGCTGGCCCTGCCTTATCAGCATCACTAGTGGGGTACCCCCTGTTGTGCTCTTCCCTCATCTCCTCCCAGAAGCCAATGGCTTCCTGAGAGCACCCAGCCCGCAGCTTTGATTTCTGTTGGCCGTGGCAATTTTCCTGAATTATAAAATACAGGGGTTTTTAAGGATCCTAGGTGATCATGTTCTGGATAAAGAAACTGAATTTTAGAATAGCTGGGGAACGATCTACAATCATTTAGAAAGGCTCTGGATTGGTGAATGTGAGATTAGACAGTTTTACGGGGTTGCTTTGATGCAGTACGAATATGTTGAGTTTAATTTTTAACTTCTGCAGTGTTGCTCAATTTTATGAGGCCTATTTTGCTGGGTGCATCTAAGGCACATTATACTTCTTCCTCAATAAGTCACAGCCTTCCCTTTCTCCAAATGTCTCATAAAAATTAAGCCTTGACAGTCTACCAAGACCTTGTATCTATCCCCTGACGCTTCCTGCCCCATGATTATATAACATGATTGGCTGCATGCATGTCAATTTGCTTCTTTTCTTTGTATTCATTTATTTTCCTGTGGATGTAAAGTCGTGTTGTTTTCCATACAACTGTAAGCTCTCAGCATGAATGGAAGAAAAGGCCCATTGCTCTTAGTTTTATGGTACTTCTTAACAATGGCTACAAAATTCCGTAGCCAATGTTGCTGAGTTAGATTTTGATAAAGAATGTTGCTCAAAAAGGATTCAAAAACATTAACTTTATTTCTTAATTACCTTTTATTTGCACAACTGAATATGAGCTATGCTGACCAGAAAGATTTTGGAATTCGAGAAAATGGATAATGCCAAACCACATTCAAATATCTGGGAAGGCCAACCCTATTACTCACGTGAAGATAAAAACTCGAAGGGGGTTCCCTAGCATGACTTCCCTAGACATCATTCTCATCTCACTTTACACTGAGTTAGGTCTAATTAGAAATTCCCACTCACGCAGACCTTTGCTTTCTCCATAGAACGGCTACTGAAATCTCTGACCTGGGAGATGGTAAAGCACATCTGACATGTCCTAAATTAAAACATGACTGTACCAACTGAAATTCTGAAAGGAAAAGACCTTCAAGGCAAAATAAATGTTAGGTTTATGCTTAGCAAAATGAGCTGTAAAAAATGGGAATTTATTTTCTTTGTTTCCTCTCGATTTTTTCCTTAAACCTACTGTAAGGATTAACGTCAGTACAAATGCCTTTATTTTATATTCCACTCCTGTTTGGAACTGAGAGCAGGAAAGAATGCACCGCCTCTGTGGCTCAGAACACTTGCTGCCTGAGCTTTCATTCTGCTACAAACCCCAAAGAACCAGTCACATCTCGGCTCTGTGGACGGGGACAGGAGAGTCTAGCTGATTATACTGTGTTTATAACATACATTGGAAGGTGTGTGTGTGTGTGTGTGTGTGCAGTATAATAGTTACAGGAAATCTAAATCGAGGCTTTGCTACATGTAGCTATAATGTTCACTTGGATAATTGCTTTGTCATAAACACAGCTTCATACAGTCTCAGCTTGCTGCTATGGAAGCAATGACATTAACAGAAATAACAGTGGTGCCACAAATCTTCAGGGATTTTTTTTAATGGAAAGGAAAATTCTAAAACTAAAAATAAACTTTTGAGTTGCGATGCTGGGAATCCAAACACCAGAAAAACACAAGAGGGCTGTGTCACGGGGACATGGGAGGTATTCTATCTGGTGGTTCCATGGAAAGGGTGCTCTGGGGATGGAATCTAAGCTCTAGGTCATTACAACTTGGGCAAAAGAGAAGAGCACTGCATCCTTCACCTCTAAAGAGGTGACATCTGGGAGGCTTTGTCCCTCCAGAACCCTCGGGCCTCACCTCTCCTGTGGAGTAAGGGGGTGCCCATTCTAATGCCTCCTGAGTGTATGTGGCTTATGACATCATGAGCCTTGTCCCCTTCACATGTGGCTTTTAAACACAACCACCTACCACAAAGATGCTCTCATCAACCTTAATTTTTAGTTGTTGATCTCAGCTGATATTTATTTTACAGAATCCATACAAAATATCCAGATCTAAAAACACTAAACTGTGAGAGAAATTACCTTCTGCTTTCCCTCAACATCAGTTGGACTTTGAAGGCATATTATTAATATGAGTGGCCCAGTTCATCTGAATTGGGCTCTATTAGCACTATTAGCAAAGACCATGAAATGGTTTTCTGCATGCTTGAACTTGATGATCTTCTGACCATAGCTGTAAATTATTTATAGCAAAATGCTGACTCATAAATCTTGGCTACAGGGAAATATTCTTTCCATTAAGGAGCCCCATACTTTTGCTTGTTTGTTTCTATATTTTTTACTTTCTTAAGGACCTTAAAAGGGTTTAGGGGATTAAAGAATAGATGTCACTTTCTGAATTCTAAATTTACGCTGAGGCTAAGGTAGGTTTTACTCACAAAACACAAACTTGTCTGTTTCTCCTATCAAATAGATGTCTGAAAACATCATACTCCTGGAATCTGAAAAAGAGGAAGGTGGACTTAGGCCCTCCCTTAGCAGACTGCAGGAGCATCTCAATTTACAAAGCCGAATCTACTGTATCAAGAATGTTTGTATTCAGTTAAATTCTGCTTCAGGTAATTGACCTAGAAAAATATTATTCCAGATTTTTGGAATAGGAAAACTACGGTGGTTAAAGGTTAAAAACAACCTTAGGAAAGACAAAAGAGAAGCTATTACTTAAAATAGGCCTGGAATGACCCACACTGGACTTAGAGCGGCAATGCACTGAAGAAAGCAGCCTGCAGCAATTTGAAGTGGATGGTGAAGACCTCAGTTTGACTTTTGGCCGCTCCAACCCTGTCCCCCGTGTGGCTACGTCAGCCTTCACTTAAGTTTTGGAGGTGACACTCCAACTACACAAACACTGGAGCAAGTGAAAACTCAGAAATAAAAAGCTGTGCAACAACATAGAGAACCGGGCCATTCAAACACCCAGATTTGGTAAATCAAGAGAGATGGCCAATGTCTAATGATTTAGAGGAATGAAGTCATGTAACAATTGCACTGTATTTCCACTGGCAAGCCCATGAAAAGTTGATTCCTCAAGCACTTTTGCTATCCATAAATTCTCACGTTGATGCTTTTTTTCTTTTTGCCCTGCAATCTGTATTTTATAAGAAACTCTGGTCCGGGGAATTCATGACCGCTGGCTGAAAGAACTCATGCATGTCCCTCAGTGTTGTAACAGCACATTCATGCAGTATTACATTAATCAATGGCACCACACACATATATTATTTTTAAAAGAAAACAACTGAAAATCCACATGTGTGTTGTCTGGGCAAGTGAGAGTCTGACTTGGCAAAATGTCACATTCCAAATTCAGCTACCCTAAAACAAATCCAATTTGTGCACTTAACATCCACGACAGAAAGCACTGATTGAGCAAAGGTAATGTATTTATGCATTCATCACTTATCGCCAAAACATATAATGTGAAAAGAACGAGACACCACGTCAAAGGGAAATATTGCTTAACAATTAATTGGCGAACTTCTTTCTTTTCATTTCTTTTCACTGAATTTATTGGGGTGACATTGGTGAATAGACCCGTACAGGTTTCAAGTGTACAACTCAATAAAACATCATCTGCAGACAGCATCGCGCACTCATCTCCCAAAGTCAAGTCTCTTTCCCTCCCCATGTAGCCCTCTTTGCCCACTTCCACCCCCTTCTACTCCCTAATCAGCACATTTCTAAAGATACTCATCCCAAGGATGCACACAAGCAGACTGGCACCAACCAAGCCACTGCAGCGGCTCTGTGCACACAGTAGGAGCCAAGCCACCACCACTGCAGCTTCGAGTACCTGCCAGTGTCACCCTCAAGTGACTCTGTTTTTGTTTTGTCTCATTTCTTTTATTCATTTTCATCCAGAAGAGGCCTGGAAGAGATTATCTGGATCACCTGTTAAAAGCAGATATTGTGTTTTGCTACTCAAGCTGAGATTCCTGGTTCTGTCGCTCAGTCCCTCAAGTGTGCAGTGGGACTGGAGCCACAGAGGGGCTCACTTTCCAGGAGGGCCAGTTCCCGTCCCCTCAACCCTGGACAACACTGGAGTCTTGTGTGCTGCAGGCCACATGCAGACCATTACAAATGTGAGCCGAAAGTCTTGCGGACACCGACTTTAGACCAAAGGCTGTGTGTGAGAGGCGCGCCTGGTGAGAGCAGGGAAGACACGCTTCCATCAGAATGAGGAAGGGACGCGGAGGCGCAGTACGCAGACGGTGGGTGGGAAACGCTCCTCCCACTGGAGAGCCTTGCAGCACCTGAACTCTGAAAACACTCCTTCCACTTTCTCTGGTTTTCATCTCAAAATTTGTGTCTCCACTGCCTGAACCTCTTTTTCTCTTTTTTATCTCCATGGCGGACACGCCTGGCCACCATTCTAAGGATAATTCTATCTTTGCTCTCATCTGGACTCCCAACACTGTCCAGAGTCTTGTTCCCTCGATTGTTTCCATGGGAGACCACAGGCAGCTGTAAATTCTTTGCTAATGCTCTCACTGAGCCCTGGCACCAAGCTCCTTTCCTCCTAAGCCTCACCTGGCCTCAGGGGTCTGATGGACCAACAGGATGCACTGGAAGTGATGCTCTAAAGCTCCTATAACTGGGTCAGAAGAAGCCGTGTGGTTTTGTCTGGACCTTCTGGAATGCTTCTCTAGAGCCACTGCGGAAGAAGACAGACTATCCTGAGAGACTGGTGAGGCCATATGTGGGGCCCCTGGTCAACAGTCCCAGCTGACCACAGCTTCCCCGGCATCCCCACCAGGACACAGGACTGTGCCAGCTAAATACAACAGTGTGATCCCGGATGACACCGTGTGGAATAGAAAAATCACCTGGGTCAAACCTGCCTCAGTTCCAGGCCGACAGAGTCCTGAGCTATGGCTATCATTTACAGCCACCAAGCTTTGATGTTATGCAGCAACTGATATAGGAACAGAACTCTAACTTCCCTCCCTTTTTTTTTAATGAATTCCTTACATTCTACATACAAATCTGCTAAGTTCTTCCCAGTGTTAAAATCTTCCTCAATGCTACCTTGTAATATCAATACCATAGAGCTCTGCTTCCCTCACTGGTACCCATCTTCAAAAAACGAGTCTATCCCACTGCTTCCATGTCCTCATTTTTCATGCTTTAAACACACAGCCACCTGACATTCACCACCTCCATTCTAAAGTGGCAGGACTTCAAAGTTGAAAGAGACCTTAAAAGCTACATCATCCAACCATATGTTCTCTACTTAACTCTCTTCCACAAGGTCCCTTCTTAATAGTAGGTGTCCCAATGATGCTCTAACAGCTCAAGGGATGTGGCATTTGGTGCCACCCGAGGGTACTCATTCTATCTTTGGATATCTGAAATTATGAGGAAGTTCTCTCTGACTCTGCACAGAACTCTGTCTCTTTAAAACTTCCATCCATTGGCCCTAATTCTCTTGCTCTTAATTATATAGAAAAAGCTTAATCTCTACAATTTGGAGGCATCTGTAATCATCCTGATAAGACATGGATTAAGCAGTGGCAGAAGAGATGAAGAGAAAAGAAAATGTCCAGTTGACATTTTAGTGTTACCAAGATTTTTATGCATCTTAAAATCGATGTGTGAAGTCACAGGGTGGACCTCACCATCACCTTTTACCTTTCTGTAATGTGATTTAAGTGAGGTCATGGTCCACCATTCCACCTTGTTGGGGACATGTGGAGACAGTACAGCAGAGAATGATACAGCGAGAATGATACAGCATAGATGGAGGCTCAGAGCAAGGACTGTGTGCATAGTCAGGCTGCCTGGGCTGGAATCCTGGCTGCAGGCATCTCCAGCTCTGTGACCTTGAGTAACTTAGCCACTAGAACTACAGACACTTCTAGGGGCACGCGATCATGTTCCATGATTTCACAGTCAAATACAGAAATTGAACATAGTGAAAGTAGGGTCCTGCCCTTCCCCCTTTCTGCCTGGTAGTAACTAAATCCTAAGAGGGCTCCTCTGTGTCGTGATATCAGGGAAGAGACATCAGGGCCATAAGGCCCTGCTTCTGCTCTTTGTTGGGGACCCATGCTGCTTTTGTTGCTGACATTGCCTCTGTTCCATAGCATGGAATCCACATCACATCTGTTGGTGGCATCCCAGTGACCTATCCACAGGGCAGCAAGGCCCTTCCGATCCCCTCCCGAGGCAGTCTCCGGGGACACGGAGTTTTAAGACATTTTCCCTGTAGCCTGGACATCTCAATGGGTTGGTGCTGCTTTTCTCCTCCTGACATCATGCCGCCACAGGATTCCCCTGTGAGGTGTGGCCTCTCCCAGACGATGATTGGAGTCAGGGATTTCCTGAACGCACCCGGGATTTCCATGACGCCTGTCTCCAGGAGAACCAGAGCAGGCGTACCTTCCCAGTGTCCCCCAGCATCTGTTGCACCACACACTCTCCTGCCTGCAGCTCAGATGTTCCCTCCTACGGGACAGGGAGCTCCCCAGACATCACCCTCCATTCTCCTCAACTCAACTAAATTGTCAGGCTTGATGATTTAAATCGTCAAAGCAAACCTTGAAGACATTTTTAAAGTTTATGTTTAAAAAAATTCTGTCTTGTAATGAACAAAAGCAAGCTAAAACCAACCCAGCTTCTGACCATCCTTTTTGACTTTCATTAGGCAATTTTGGAGGTCAATGGACAAGAATTTGCCTCTGTTTTCTGCCATTAGCTTATCCTGAAGCTACGAGCCTAAGGTAAAAAGGAAGCACCAAGGGGAAAACATTGGTTAGAATTTTAAAAGATAGCCCTGTTATAATTACACTTGATCTGCTAGTGCTTCCTTTACTTGGGCAAACTGTTGTTGAATTAATTTTAAGCTACATTTTATATCAAGGGCATGGTAGGCATGAGAAGAAGTAGTTCAGAGGTAGTCTGCAGGCAACTTGGTATAACAGAGTGGGTCCAAACAGGAATTGAATAACCTGAATTTAATGCTTGGTGTCTTTGAGTAGTCTGCTGATTTCCTATGCTCAGTTTCCTCATCTGTCAAATAACTAATGCTAATGTGTTGGATGTAGAAAGCAGTATAAATAGAGATCAGGACAACTCTACTAATCAGATTTACAACTCACTAGCTAATTCTGCAGAGGAAAGCAGAAGCAGGTTCTCTTTCCCCCAAATCCTTGTGCCTTTCCACTGAGAACACAGACTCATGAGACGTGAATAAAATGCAAACCTGTTCTAATACTATCCTCTTGTGAAAGGACAGTGTCTCCAGCTCCTTGCCAAAAAAGGAGAATTAGGGTTTCTGTTTTTCACCACTTGGGGCCAAGTAAAGGATGGTGGAGAGGTCTGCACCTATGGATTTCTAATCCAGCTCAAAGAAGAGCAGAACGGGCATCTCTGGGCAACACTGGAAGAAGAAGAGTTGCCTCGGACCACACATTAAATACACTGAGACACATAATCACACAAAAATTCTCATAATGTTTTAAGTACATTTATGATTTTGTGTCAGGCCACATCCACAGCCACTCCGAGCCACGTGCAGCCCCGCAGGCCGCAGGATGGATACCCCTGGATCTGCGGGGTCCCCTCTGCTGATGGAACTCCCTGGGGTGGGCCCTGACTGTATCCGAGCACGGTCAGGCTCAGAGTTTGGCTGCCCAGCACCAGCAAACCACAAAACCCTTTAAAATATATGGCTTAAATCCAACCACAGATTTACATTTACAGCCGGCACTGGTGCTGAATCAAACGGCTGTGTTATGATGAACTTACGTGAGAACCTTTATTTTTACAGCTTACGCACTCCAGCCACTTGAGGGAACAGCCTGAAGATCAAAGTACATTCCGCAACAGAGCGGTGTTTGTTTGAACCTCCGAGCGAGCGGACCTGTCCTGTGGATCTTTGCAAACAAAAGGATTCACTTTATGGGCCTGACCTGTACTGTAGGTGGGTGGTGGTGATATTTACTGAAATGGAGAACAGAGATGGGGGTGGGAGTCCGAATTTCGGCATGTGTAACATATGAAACACCTGTGAGAAATCCAAGTGGAGGTAATAGGTGGGTCCAGGACTCAAATGAGATGTAAATGTAAAACCATAGAACAGGAAACGCCCTCCAGGAGAGTCTGTAGGAAGCCCAGCACTGGTCCTAAGGTCCCACAACCGGTACAGGTTTAGGAGAGAAGAAGTCTGAGGAAAATGGGGAACGGCAGCCAGGAGAAAGCCCGAGGCCAAGCAGAGAGCTGCAAGGAAAAACGAGGGCTGGTCAGGTCGAATGCTGCTCGGAGAGTCCAGGGAGGGAGCGGCAAAGGCGCCCAAGCACTGTCACCATGGAAGGCACTGTGCGCCCTCCATGACCACTGGAGCCCAGTTTCAGCAGACGGAGGAAGCAGGGTTCTGACTCAGACTGGGTTCAAGAGTGAAAGGAAGTCGGCTAGTGGGGATATCCTGTGCAGGCACCGCTTTGGAGAAGCTTAGCCTGAAGGAAGGAGGAGAGACAAAGGAGAGATAAGTGGGCTCTGTGAGAGAAAGGAGTGCCGAGAAACACAGACCTTGTCCCACCAGGGACTCCAACTGCCTTTAAGACCATCCTGTCTTTTTCACAGTAATGATGCCATCATTTCCACCCTCTACCAGCTGTCCCCAACCTTTTCAGCACCAAGGAGTAGCTTCATGGAAGACATTTTTTTTGCGCAGACTGGGGTGGGGGCCAGGGAGATGGGAGGCAGAGCTCAGGTGGTAATGTGACAGGCGTCCAGTTGGGGAGGAGGGAGGTTGGGGACTGTGCTCTGCTCTAATAAAAATGGCCTTAAAAAAAGCTTTATTCCCTTCGGTAGAAATGCCTATTACTATCTCCTTACAGATTCAACTGTCAATACACGTGGTTGACTTCCCTCCTCCTGTGCTACATCACCTCATCCAGAGGTGGGCATCTCAAAAACGGCATGTCCCCTTAAAGAACCAGAATTTTCTCTGTCAGGTCCACTTTGCTCCCCTATTTCCTGTAATGGGGCATTCAGATTCACTCAAAACCATACCTTCCTTCCCTGTCACCAGGAAACCATCTCAAATTCTCTGCCTTACAGCCTTTCTCCCCACCACTTCCATCTGTCAAAAAAGCCTACCCTCTCTTTAAAGCTCATGATATCTGACCCAGGAATCCTTCTAACTTGATGTGACTTCCTAACGTTTAAGTCTTCTTGTGCACCTCTCTTCAACTACATTTATTTGAGAGACTTTCTTATCTTCTTGATTAGACTTTAAACTTAGTGGTCAGGGGCCTCATCTTACTCATTTTTTTTTGCATCATTTGCATAACTAGATGCAGCAGGCACTCACTAATGTCTTACTTAATTGGCTCAAAAGCAAATTGTTAGTGAGTTCTTTAGATGAAATGAGTTTATGCCAGTTGTATGCAGGCAGAACAAATAATAACACACTGGAAACTTAAGAAGGTACTTAACCGGAGTTACAGAAATGAGCTCTCGTGTTAGGGCACTGCCAGAAACTGCTTTTCTTTCCTGGAACTAGTATTTGTTTAACTTTTTATTATGGTATGGAATATTTCAAATATACCTAAAAGCAGAAAGAATTGCCAAATGAACCCCCATGAACCTATCATCCAGTTTCAGCAACTTAAGACATTTTCCCGATCTAATTTTATCTATTCGTCAACCCCTTTCCCATTCTTTTTTTCTAGAGCATTTTAAAGCAAACTCCAGACATCATATCATTTCACTTATAGAGACCTCAGTAAATATCTCTACCAGATGAGGTTTTTGTTTCATAGTTTAACCACATGTGAAACCTAATGAAATCGATTCTCTTCAGTTAATATTATTTAATATCTGGTCTTTGTTCCTATGTCCTCAATTTGATGCAATCATTTTATTCAGAGAATGTTTGATTTAATAGTTATAGACTAGTTTAAAGTGATTTAGTACAAGGCCCTAATTCTTGATTCTTTTAGCATATGTTTTGGGAGACGTTAAGGAGAAAGGGGATACTCAGTTTCTGAATTACTTAGTTTCCTTGATTTGTTTTCTTCCCTTCTCTGCTACTGCTCTTTTGGACCTTCCCCATGCTCAGGTTTATCAAAAATGGGAAGTGAGACAGGGTGTGGCAAAGGTTGCTCTTTGTCCCACAGTGTCTCTTGTCCCCTCCTCTCTAAGACTATACATTCAGGCATTTACACAAGGCCAGGCATTTAAAGACAGCACATCCTGACTCTCTTCCAGTCAGACAGCAGCAAGACCATGTAACTTTTTGAGCAAAAGTGATGTGTGCCATTTCTGGGCCATGCCTTTCACTGGGAAGACATCTGCCCTTTCCTCTCTGGTGCCCTCTTTTTAAGGCTTAAATGTCAACGTGGTGTGGTAAGTCAACTGCCACCATGCAGATGAAGAGGAATCCTAGACGATCCAGAAGCCACCAGATGAAAGAGCCTGGGCCCCAGTTAACCTCATGGGGAAGAGGTGGCCCGCCAACCTCCAAGCCGTCAGTTTTAAAGTACTGTTATTTTGCTATCCGTCACAGCAACTGTTCTGATATGTTAATTAAGGTAGAAGGTAAAACTCAACAATGTCAGAACTAGAATGTTCTAAAAATCTAATGAGAGTTTCTCTTCCCAACATCACAGATAATCAAATATTCTTCGCATATGTTTCCAATTATTACTAGCTATCATTCTGTCATAGAGCATAATGATCAACTGATGCAGTTAACTGAGTGTAAGCCATGAAAAGCAGTGAAGTAAAAAGCTTGGCTGAATTTGGTTCCAGGCAAACATTTCTTTGAATCCTTCCTTGCTACCTCCTAGCTATGAAGAAGTTATTAAAACTAAATGACACTTTAAGTCTGTAAAATGGGAATATAACAGTTTCCTTGAAGATTAATTATAGCCAATAAATCACATATATTGGAGGGGCAAACACAGTACTTGGCACATGAAAGTATTCAGAAAAGTACCTAATTCCAACTCCTTGGATTCCTCATGCATATAAATCACAAGGGTCTGTGATATTTTCCAATTATGTAAAACTGCTATAGCCATTGAGATCTCAAGTGATTGTCAAAACAGCAATGTTATCCGCTGACCCGGATGAGGGGCCCCAAGATTTACGATGCTGGTTTCTTTCTAAAGACTATCAGATAAGCTACAGGAAAATGCTGTGGATGAAAAACATGGCCCTTTTCCCAGAGTTTATATGCCCACATTGAAGAAATATTGATGAACAGTATATTAGCTAGGGTAACAGCACACAACCCTCACCGCTCAGAGGGTTTGTCTCTTTTCCATGACAACAGGTGCTCCTGGTCAGCAGGGAGGCTCTGGTCCCCCCAATTACTCTAGAGTCCAGACTGGAAAACCAGCCCGGAAACAAAAGTTGGGAGGATTAAGTGGGAGGGATCTGTGAGCCAAACCTGGAAGTGATTTCATAACTTCCATTCATATTCCACTGTCACAGGAGTCCTAGGTCATAACTAACTGCAAGGGATGCTGGGAAGTACAGTCTGGCACAGGAAGAAGAGAAAGGAATGTGGGGATCAGCTAGCAGCATCTGCCATATGCAGTTAGCCTGAGAGATCATTTACTGAACTATTTTATTTAGCGTCAGCTTGGGGAGTGGGAGGGTATATTTCGAAATACTGGCTCAAAAACCTTGATTAACAACAGTGTCTCATAAAAATCTTTCTATGATACAAGAAACAAATTTAGAAAAGATAATTTTTAAAAGATCAATCATAAACAATTCCTGAATCCCTCAAAGTGACTTCAGAAAGTAATAATAATTACTTTAAAATTTAATGGCAGAAAACCTAAATTCTTGTAGTTAGAAAAAGACTCAGCTTTGGAACATTTCCCTTTAGGAAAAAATAAGCACTTTTGTTTAAGAAAGCATTTGAACTTTTAAGGAATTCTCAAGAGTGATTAACTTCAAGTTGCCCTTTCCTACACAATGATGTCCTAGTGAACTGGGTCCTCAGCACACAGGTGGCCCACAAACCACACACGTTCGTCACAGCCATCGGCAACGTCTCTGAGACACATGGCGAAACTCACTAAGAGACTGCAGACTATTGTGCTTCACGATGATGATATTTCCAGAAATAAAGGGAATTACACATTAATAAAGTGATGAAACTATGCAAGTAACCATGACGACTGCTGCAGATTCAATAACATGTCATATTCCTGATGAGTTTTTCCTTTTTTATTGCCAGGAAGATTAGAGAAGTTATGAGAAAGAACCTAGAAGCATCTCTCACCTGCAGTCTCACGGGCAGACGGGGCTCATTCGAACACCAACTGTGTGGCACCAACTGTGTGTCCTGTGTGGCCAGGCTCCTCCCGGCTCCTGCCTGCACATTTACATAGAAAAACAGTCGAAGCCTGGAGCCCAGGGTCCAGAGTCTTTGAGTAACGTTTGCCCAGACAACTCTTTCTCCAAGTCAAGTTTAATTTCATCTATTTTCTAAAATACATTTCTTTTTTTTTTGAAGCCTCACAAAAACAAATGGCTCATCTCTAATGACGGGTCCACAGAAATTTCTGACGGCTCTTAAATATGTAAATCAAATTTCTGATGGCTCTTAAATATGTAAATCAAATGCGGCTTTCCAATGACTCAAACTATGTTTTTATTATTTTTGCTTTTGTTGCTTTGGGTGTGCTGACAAATGAGAAGCCACGAGTGGGAAGAATTATTTCAAAGTTTCTCAAGAAATGTGCAAAACAAGTAACCTCTGTTTTACTATGTTTCTGCATATTTTCCTATGACTTATGCTTAGTATGTATTGATGAACATTCATATCAATATAGAGAAAATTATTCTGGATAGACAGGACATTAAGCGGTAGGAAGAACACCCAAGACCATTATTGTGTAGCTGTGGAGACTTCTGGCCCTGCAAGGAGTGTATGTTAGACATAGAACACCATTCACCTGGAGAAAAGGGAGCTGAGGCCAGTGAGGGGCAATTTTCTGCCACTCAAAGGCTGTTCTTCAACCTGCCTTTGTTTTTGGCTTCAAAGATGAAATCATCCACCTTCCCTCACCTAAAAACAAAAAGCCACATCAATGGGATTTTGTTTTATTCCATTTTGCCTTTCAGACAGGTTCCTTTTTTCTCTACTGGTTTGTCCCCTGGGTCATTTTGCCACTCTTCAATACCCTTGTCAGCTGCTGACCTCTGTGGCCCAGGACGCATGTGTGACTGACCCTCCTTCCAGAAGTGTCCTCCTCTCTTGGGCCCCTTCCTCCCAGAGCTATTCTCCCACCCCTGCAATGGTATCTTGTCGGCTTTTCCTCCCTGGAGTGTGGGTGTCGACCAAAGCTCCATTCTCAGACTTCCTGTCTTTCCTTCCAAGTCCAGGCTATCCCTGTTAGTTCTCCTCCGTCGACCCGGACAGAGGAAGCCTTCTAAAATGCTTGTCTGACCCTGCTCTCCCCCTGTTTAAAATCTTTCAACAGCTCCTCTAAGCTCTTGAAATCAAATTCAGTCTTTTTGGCCAGGACACTGGGTGGCTGGGGACGGGCCCTGGGTGATTTCCCAGTGTCCTTGCCTCATTGGGCCTCTTCTTCTGTGGGATCACACAGTGTGTGCTTTGCCCAACATACGGTGGCGTTTCCTGACTCTGCAGATGCTGTTCCTGTGTCTGAGTCACCCCTATTTTCTTTTCCCATCTCTTTAATGTGTGAATTCAGTCATTTGCCTCATGCAAAACTTGGACATGTTTCTTGTGTCATAAAAGGTAAAACCTAAAACAGCTTTTGGTGTGTGAGGTTCTCCCAGATCTGAGACCCTCCTTGTTTCCTACCCACGGCTCCAGCAATGCCCCCACCTTGGACTCCTCTTCCAGATATACCCAATTAGTTTGCATCCCCTAAACACATCATGAATGGACATTCTCCCCAAATCACTGAGTCTGCTCTAGACCTGCAATTTCAGCTCCTGCAAACTAGTCGCCAGAGCTCTTCTTCCTCTTCCTCGAGGCTTTAACTTTTCTCTCTTGATTGGTTGTTTTTTTTTCCTTGAGAAGAACAAAATGAATACCCAGAAAAGTCCTAGGCATAACAGTACTAAGCAAGTATTTGTTAAGTAAATATCCATGAATGGGTTAATCTCTTACTATGCCTCCTCCCCAGTCCCTGGATGATGCTCACCTCTTGGGGATCATTCACAGTGGGGTTCTCCCTCTTTCCGGTGTGACTACGCAGAGAGGACCCTGTTTTTCGTCTTTCTGTCCTAGAGAGCTGAAGATGTGCTAGAAGAACCTTGGATCCTATCTCAGGTGGAGGTAATGACTGGGAGCGTGCTGGGGCACGCAAGGGGAAGGTCACCTGCCAACAGGTAGAGGGATCAACCACACATCCACATTTCCAGGGATTTGGGGGTTAGTGTGGGCTGAGAGATCCATAGGAAAATAAGGGTGAGCCCAGAAGAATAAAGAAGATCTTTAGGATTCTGTTCAAATATTAAACTGTTTAAAAACTATCCAAACAAATATGCGGATTAAGAAATTTCTAAGTACAGCCTTCTCACCCCCATAGTTATGATCTCCTGATGACAGAATGTCTCATGTATATAAAAATACACATTTGCACATGATTTCTACAGCCTGGTCAACGGAGCAGGGGATGGGCAGGAAGAGTGATTTCCTTACAAGTCACTTCTTCTCAGACCTCTTCTGCATTTTGCTGGTCACACCTAAAGCTATTTATTTCTCTTAGTCTTCTTTTCTTTCCCTAATTTTTTCCTCTACCTATTGCTGAATTACCAGGAAAAAGGTTATTTCATCGCTTTCCCCATTAATCACGTAAGTTTGCTCATCCTCAGTTTATCCTTCTGGGAAATGGGAAGCACAATAGGGTTGCAAGGATCGAGTAGACAATATCCGTAATGTGCTTAGCCCAGCAAGAGGGAGAAGTGTGGTGCCCGCTAGCTGTGTGCCTGGTCCTTTACATCCCTTTGTGAGTGACAGAAGAAAATGCAAGAGATAACTCTCTGTTAAGGAAAAGGAAAGTGGTAAGTCTTCCGGTGAAGTTAACATATAAAGCTGGAGCCAACAACTTCTTGGTCCTCCTTAAAGCAACCAGAGCTGTCCTTTAGAATTGCTGCAGTTAACCACTTGATAATCAATTGATCCCTTATTGCTCACTCTTCAGCACAAGGCTCTGTTCTAAGTCAGGTGGAGGGTACAGAAAGAGACCATCAAGGAATTCCAGAAGTCACATCTGTTTCTTTTCTATTCATGTAATGTGTATTCTTAAGTATATTTCAAAAGGGCAAGGCAGCTTGCGACGAAATGCTCAGGGTAGCAAAAACCAATACAAAATAAACAAATCAGACAAAAAATATGATGGGAAAGGAGAGGAGACTGTACCAAGAACCACAGGTAAGCTGGCCATGGCATGAGAGGACTAAATATGGCATCGGAGCAGAGGCAGAAATAACTCGCACTGAGGAAAAGAAGCACCATCGTCAGGAGAGAAAGTACTGTTTGCATTACTAAATTCTCGGTGGAGATTAATGTATGGATACTTATAACACTGAGTAAAACAATAGGAAATATCTCCACTTGGATTGGCAGAAAGTGCCTGGAGTCAGACCGGCTTCATTTGCACCCCATCTCTGCTGCCCAATGTCCTCCCATCTTTGATGCATTGCTTGATGACTCTGAGTCTCAGCACCTCAACTGAGAAGTGGTGATAGTGACCTCTACCTCTCAGGGTCACTCAAGATAAAATGAGATGCCCTAAAGCAAGTGGCTGGCCCATGGCAGGTATTTAACAAAGATTTATTTCTTCTCCATCTCCAGGTATATACTGTGGGGCCCATCATTATTTCTTGTAAATAGGTATCAACTTTAATAGTTACATAATATTTTTTTCATATAAATGTATGAGTCATAGGCCATCTATCTGTATAATTATTTGATTATCTCCCCCACTAGATTATAAACTCCACAAAGAGAGGGATTCTTCCTGCTTTCTTTCTGGCATAAGTGGTAAGGAGCACATCACACCTAGTATGTGCCCTGTTGGTATTTGTTATAGAAAAAAAGGCGGCATTCTATTGAGGACTGATTAACAGGGTCCAAGTGTGCTGGGTTTTCCTGCTAAGCTTAAAGCACAGTGTGGCTGCAGAGACCCTGGAGAAAGAATGGCTTTCGCTCCCTTGAGCGGTGCCCTCAAATGTCAACATTAGGTGTTTTGAACACCTCCGGGCCTCTCCAATCAAGGCTGCTTTCCCTCCAGTACCAGCATTTAAGTGAAAAGTTTTAAGCAACTCCACAACTGACTTTATTGCTTTTATGTTCTTTAGATCTACAAGTTTTCAATAGTGTAGTCTACTATTTATCACTATAAATGCACAATCATTCAGCTTCAAAACAGAAGGAGGAGAGTTTATGAGCTTGCCTCAAACATTAATTACCACTTACATAACAAAATTTCTGTGGGGAACTATGTTCCCAGTTCTCAATGACTATAGCTCATGAACTTTTGAAATCCAAATCCATTTGTATTTCAAAGCTGTCTACAACCCACCAACAAGATATCGCAAAACATTTTACCTTTAATGTAATGCCATTAAGTTAAAAAATATAATCTAAAGTAAAATATTTTGTACCTTCTCCCCTTCCACTCTCCCTCCCTTTCTTTCTTCCTTCCTTTCTCCCCTCTTTTTTCCTTCCTTAATTGCCTCACTCTTTCCCCTCCTTTTCTTTCTCTTTTCTTCCCATGTTTTTCAAACAGTTTTTTTCAGTCCCCTATATTCCAAGCTGCATTGGCAAAAGAAGCTTCAAAAAAGTGTTAAGACCATGACTCACCTCACTGTAATTCTGTTTATAGGATTTATGGAAAAGTGATGCGATCCAAGAAAATAAAATAAAACTTAAAAAAAATCCCACTGACAAGCAAAAAATCCTCTCTGTAGGAAATAGAGTTATATAAAAGATTTACATTTTGTTTCATATAACTCAGAGGAAAGCCATGGCCCCTGTTAACTGCCATCTCCAATTAGTTACAGACAATTTAACTCTATAAATATTTCCAAGGATTAATACTAATTGACATATTATGCTTTTAATCTGCTAAGAAATGTTAATATTGATTCGTTTTCCCCAGAATCTTGGGATGCTGCCAGTATTTTACCCTGGCAGGAAGCAAGGCATGGATGCCATCCTGCAACCGGCCCATAAGGGTTGGGTTAAGCTGGTTGAGTACATTTAACAGGTTTGTCTGTGTGCCATACCCTCCATGCAGCTCAGCCCCAGCCACCAACCATGGTGACATTCCTCTTGTGTTCTTCCTCTAACCACGTTCAACTCCACGGAAGCCCAGACACCAACAAAGTCAAAGGTTCTCAAACCACCTTTGGCTATGCCTCAGAATTCTGTGAGGGGAACATTAAAAAGTACTCATGGTGCATGGGTCCCCTCCTGGACTGAACCCATCAGAACCTTGAGCAGGAGACCTGGGCCAAGCAACGCTGACCAACACGAGTGCAACTTTTGTGGCATGGGAGAAGGAAGGCAGTCTGCAGACGTCTAGACATGGAGTTGTTTTTAAAGGAAAAGAGGGGTTTTCCATGGGGATCGGTGATGGTTAATTTTCTGTGTCAGCCTGACTGGGCTCCGGGGTGCCAGGTATTTGGATGAACATTTTTCTGGGGGTGTGTAGGAGGGTGTTTCTGGATGAGATTAACATTCGGATCAGTAGGCTGAGTAAAGCAGACTGTTCTCCCCAATGGGGGCAGGTCCCATCCAAGCCACTGAGGACCTGAGTAGAATAAAAGGCTGACCAAGGGAAAGTGCGCTGCCCCTTTACTCTGCCTGCATTTTGTAATGCAGAGACACCATTCTGTTTCTGCCTTTGGTCTCAGACACAGACTAGAACCCACTGCATTGACTCTTCTTGTTCTCAGGCTTGTTGACTTGGACTAAAACTGTGTGATCAGCTGTCCGCGGGGTTCCAGCTGGTTGACTGCATATCTTGGGACTTCCTAGCCTCTATAATCACGTGAGCTAATTCCTTATTATTTGTTCATGTGCTATTGATTCTATTTCCCTGGATAATACTAATACAGGATCATATTTCTCTCAGTCATGTGTTCTTTTATAAATATATATATGAAGGTACAAAGAAGACGTCTGAGATGCTCTGCAATGAAAGCAAATGGGACAAAGTGCCATCCTGTCACCTTAAAGGCTGAGAAAGTCCCTACCTGAGGCTTTGGAAAGAAAGTCCTTATTCAACTGGGGGAAGCTCAGCGGAATGCAGAATGGATTTTTTCATAAGAAAATGCTTTACATTCTATTCCCATACACACAAATAATCTCATATGATTCTAAAAATTAGGAGGGCGAGGCTGTGAATATAACTTATGGGGTAAACGTATTGTCTGACTAAGCTGACTATGCCAAGCTCGTCACTTCCTCATTTCTAAATGTCTACTGAAAAGATAACTAAAAAATATGATAGAGAGGAGAAAGGTAGTGCTCAGTGCTGGCGTTAGCAGAAGGTCAAGGACAAATGATTATTGGGTGTCATATCTCGTTGGCTTGGGCCTGCTCTCTCAGTTTCGTACCTTCGCTCCTGTGATCTACAATATTCAGCACCAGAAGTCACGGTGTACGTGATGGCTGCTGTTCCCTGCTACATGCCTTTCTCTTTTTCTCATCCTGTTTTCAGTCTCCACACCCTGCCCCCACCCCTTCTTTATTTAAGAAGCTGAGAAGTGTTTTAGAAAATACATTAAAAATTAGGCATATTAATATGACGGACTCTAAATTAAGGATGAGGGCTATTTGAGAAAATGTGTTCTCCAGTCAAAAACATTTAAGAGTAAAAAAACAAGGTGTGGTATTCTAATTAAGAATGAATCACCCTAAATATAGATAGATAAAGAAAGTAGGGTAAGATAATGGACTCTTTCTGAGATTTCATTGACAGAACCTTTTAGGCAATACCAAAAGCAGGCAACTTGGAAAAAAATTACAAGCAAAAAATTTATAATATGGCATTTAACATCACCAAGCTTCACTTCATTATGAGTGACTGCATGAAAAAAACTGCTTTGCAAATGTGTTATTGGTTTTAACCTATGTTACTGAATAAAATATGAAGAGTTTTGCAACAGTTAGATTCTATAATTTAGATTTTTAGCTTAGTTGCAAGGCTTACTTATGCAACTCCACAAAATGATGACTCTGGAAGGCTTGAGATTATAAGGAAAAAATGCCTTCATTTTAGTGATTCCAGTATAAACTTACAGAAATATCAAGTTACTTATTGAAAAATCCCGGATGAAGGAAGAAGGAATGTTCTGGGAAGCTGCTGTTAACAGTATGTTGCCCTGGTCTTATAGATGTCTATTTCCCAGGATTACTTAGTGAGGATTATCAGCATTTAAAAAAGAAGAATGGCCAGAAGTCTTTTATAAGAATCTTCTCAGAATGCTTTGAAGGGGTTGAACAGTCTTTATGTTATTTTTCAACTGCGTCCAGCGTGAGAGGATAGACTGGGTGGACTGGGAACCGTAAGCACCAAAGACACGACACCCAGAGCACTGGGGCCCTTTGTTTTCTCTCTCTTGGCTTTTAAAAAAAGAAGTACTGAATCTGACTTTGCATAAAAAAGGGTTATCTCAAGAAAATTAAGAATGAATGCAGAGAATACTTCTCACTCCCCAGTGCTCTTCCAACATACCACTTTGACCTTGGCCTGCCTTACCCTCTGCATGGTTGTGGAAGCAAGGCCACAGGGAGGGGACCTGGGGAGGGGGGTTGTGTTTGAAAGTCACGCCAATCCAGGAGACTGATCACTGACTACCAGGTAAGGCGAAAGTGCAGCTTCATTATCCAGATCCTGAAACGTCAGCCAACTTCACCAGCGTGAGAAGTGCCGTCGAAGGGAGACATTATGCACCAATACAAACACATCACTCACTGTCTGGAAAACCACGTGGCAACAACTGACATCAACATCAATGAGCATTTCTAAACTACAGCATGTTATTCTATGGGTGTGCACACTGTGATAAGGCAGTGCTTCTCTCCTAGAGCCTAAATCTGGTGAGGTAGAACCATATCAACTGGGCTGTTTACAAGTACAGAGAGTACTATCATTCCTATCATCTTCTCGTTATCCACTAACCGCACCTTCACCCTTTGGGCATCTTCTGTACCCTCAGCAAAAGTTTGAAAAGAAAACACCTAAGAGAAACAACAGCGGAATGCCAATTCTCCATTACCTAATTTTTCCAACCTGTTACAAAGTGCAACTAATAAAATCAAGAGCGATCATCATTCCTAGTGTATGTTAAACACTCTTGATAAACCAATGCCAAATTAAGAGGCTGAGCTTTGACAATGTTGCAAATACCCGTCCGTAACTTGCTCATGAAATGGCACTTCTTGAAGGCCCATATTTCATTAACTTGGCAACACTCTGTTTCAAGGTCATTTCCAAAGGCTCGTCTTGTGCAGAGCAGCATGCATGGAGCAGCACTAGTGTGGCACCAGGTCAATCCATTAGTCATTGCTGGAGTGAGCTTTCTGTGGAGAGACAGGCTGCTTCAAAGTCAGATGGGCTTTAGAGAAGCATGCCAAGAAAACTTTAAGATTTGAAATGTTACAGAAGAGAAGGTCACTGTATCTTTTAATTGTCTACTGTCCATGCAGAAGATTGCTTTTCATGTTTTTATGCAAATAGTATATATCTGCCCCGTGTGAAAACCAGCTTAAAAAATGTGGTGAGTTTGTGCATATGTCTTCAATTGAGCATAGTGCCGAGTGCCAAACTTCAACCAAACTGATCAGACTGTAGGTCTCTGTGTAAAAGCCTAAAGTGGTGGAATCTAGTTGCTATAGCTGCAAATTAAACAAATAAATGAGACACCATGGAATGCAGCAAAATATCTGTGGTCTGATTAGTTCATATTTGCCATATGTGTGAATATTAGCAGTCAAATTCTGAATTTAAGCAATGTTCTTTTGAGTAGGTGCAACTGAGAGGAAATGCTTGAAAATAAGATTTGAATTCTATGACCAAGGATAACTGTCTTACATTTTATATGAGCTTTTAGGGAATTGCATTAAGTTTTTACTTTAGACGTACATATGAATTCAGGATGGCTAAAAATACAGGGTTTCCACTAGGGCATTTTTCCTTGAAGCTTTAGACAATTTGACATGAACTTGTTACTTGATGATAAATGAAAAGCACTAGCTATAGTGAAACTTTCATCTCATCTTATGTGATCTTGCCCTATTCTATCCTATTTGAGAGGACTTACGTGACTTACATGTATAAGGCTTACTTACTATGTGGCAGGCCTTGTGCCATGTGCTTCCATGGCCAACCTGATGAATTACCACAACAGACACTTATGTTCCCACCAGTGGAAGTGTTTTCCAAGAATAATAAAACCAGAGAAAACTGGAGAGATCATTTGACTCAGTCTTTCTTTCTAGGTGACCATTGCATCTGTGTTTATTAGAAACACAGCATCAGAAACACAGTGGCTCTTTTGGGTTAATTGGATGTGATAAAAAGAATGGAGCAAAAAAGACATTCTGTTGTGTGTGGTGATGGCAGTGGGGTCAGTGTAGAAAGGAATGCTCACTAGCATCAGCCGTGCTATCCTAATGCATAGAGATAGTAGCAATGTGAACAGCTGCACATGGGCGTGTAGGATTGTAGATATATTTCCAGCTCACAGAAAGTAGTGCATTCGCTAGGGAGGAAAGGGGCTCTATTAAGGGGAAACATTCCCACCAATTGGCTAATCCTTGCACATAATTTATGTGTTCATTGGAAGACTAAACCCATGAATAATTAGTAACCAAACAATGTGATAAGGGGACTCACAGGCGTGTGGACGAGGTGTTCTGAATGCAGTGAGAACGCACCCGGATGCCCAGGAGCCTGCGGACTGCGTCAGTCACGCACGGGTGGTGTCTGAGACAGGAATGCAGTGGCCAAAAAGTCTGCTTAGTTTTTCCCATAAAATAAAAGACACGTTTTTCATTTTCACCACTAACTTTAGGGATTTGGATATTTTGAGCATGTTGGCTATCTTCCATGTGGTATAACATTGATTATTCTCAATTAATGTCTACATTCAATTCCTATCAACTTCAACTGGTCTACCCAACCACGGAGCATCATCTAGTGAGAAATCTCTAGCACGAAACTTCGCAAACCACTTTCGATACATTTGATCAGTCATAGCACCTTCTCCATACACTGTACTTTTTTTTTTGCAATTCAGTTGCAGTTTTACCTTTCTTGAAATAATAAAGCATAATATGCTGAAAATGTTGCATATTTCTTCCATGTTGAATATTAAAATGCCTACACAAAAATTCACCAATTTTAATAAGTTTTTTAGAATGCACATTGATATGACAGCTGTCACAACTCACTCAATCTAACAAAATTGTTTTGGATGAAGTTCAAGACAATTAAGTGCTACGAGAACCATCTTATGGAAAAAACCAAATGAACTTTTTGGCCAACCCAACAGCAGGGAGCCATTAGAACTTCATCTTTTCTAGAAAGATAACTGAGGCAGCAAGATGGAGAAAAATGTGGCGAGGAGACAGTGGGGAGGCAAAGAGATGAGAAATGAGCCTGTTGCCTCATCTCAGCTGAGAGATGATAACACCTTGAACCGAAGCAGGGAGGGTGGTGATGAGGAGGCGGGGGCAGAATTCACAGCTACTTTGGAGGTAACTCTGATAGGACTTGTTAACTACGGTGGATGTGGTAGAAAGAGGAGCTTTGAGATGCATCCTGCCATTATTAAGATGGCCACATGAGAGGAGCAACAAGATTTAGAGGAGGGGTTCATGTAAGGAGTTTGTTTCAATATGTTCATCTCAAGGCCGTTGTGTAAATTGCAGAGGGTGATTGCTCCTTGGGAAGGTGGACCCGGAGGTAGACTTGGGAATGACCTATATACAGCAGAGACCACAGTCATGGGGGAGAGTGAGATCCTCTTGGAAGAGAACACGAGGAGAACAAAGAGGACTGGCATTTGAACCCTGTAGACGAGATGAAGGGATGGACACGGACACTTCAACAGAAGACTCAGTTCCTTACAAGAACCTTTCGTACAGCTGAAGACCCATGGTCTTGGTCCACAGCTGCAGCTGCATCTGCATCCTGGAGATGCTCAAGCAGGGACTGAAAGGGTATTGTTCAGGTGGTATAAGTATCACATAGTATGTGGGCAAGGTGGCCTCTAGAATCACTTTCTAAGTTTAAGATTCTGGGATTCTGTGCTTCCATGATAGAAAATGCAGCTTTTTTCCACTTCACTTTCCTTGGCAGTTATCACAGATGCTTGCTGAGGTTGAAGCTTCAATTAAAAAGGAACTGGAAAGGATAAAGGGATGGACTTCTGCCAAAGAGCTGGGTCTGTGACTAATGAATGATCTGTCTGTGGTAGTGAAGAAGGAAGCCAGTTCCTAAGACAATACCTTCCTCCTGGCCCCACCTCCTCGCCTGACTATGAAGAGCTAATGGCAAATGAATGAGAAACATATGAATTAAGTTTACTTTGAAATATCTATGGATTTAAGGATTAGGGGTAAAAAAACTTGAGTAAACCACACTTTGGGTTTTGCTGACCCCAAAACATTTGAATATAACTTACAGACCTTTTGATGAACTCGTACTACTGCTGGGCTTGCTCATCTATTAAATGCAGCAAGAAAAAGGGCAGAGTATAAGCCAAATATTATTAGCCTCGAATTCTACCCTTGCATGAAAAATTAGTTCTACAAAGGGATTTGCAGTGGCAGGAAATTACTTTAAAAAGCCACTGTCAGTTACCCTAGAGAAGGAATAAATAAATAATAACCAGATAAAATAGTCAATATATAGAAGCTTTTCAATAAATCCGATCCAGGCTATTATATACCTTGCCTGTAGCTCTTAGGTGTTCCAGGTACCCACGGTGTGTTCTTTAGAATTCGATCCAGGCCTTCACTGGCAGCAGTCATAAAATGACACGTAAAAACATTAAGACCCTCTGAGATGGGGGCAGTGGGCAGCAGGCCCGGTGCGCAGAATTTTTCTGTACTGAAGTTTAGACTGAAGAGTAAAGTAAAATATAAGTTAGGACAGAAGTGAATGGTTTGGGGCTGCATTTTCTGTCAACTATTATGAAGAGAAAAAGATAAAAAGCAGGGAAACAAACAAGAGAACACAGGGACATGGAATATTGCAACAAACATTCACTGATCACCTGTTATGTAGAGGTATTGTTCTGGGTGCTTGGGATAAACTCAGTAAATAAAACAAAGACCTCTGCCCTTATGGACCTTACGTTCTAGCAGAGGGAGATGAACAATGAGCCACACATACAACACATAAGTAAAATCATGTAACCAGTCAAAGTTGGTGAGTGCCATGAGGGAGATAAACAGCACAGGGAGGAACTCTGCAAGGCACAGGGGTGATTGTGGCGCCTAGTGGGCTGCTCAGAGGAAGACTTACTGAGACTGAGCAAAGGCTTGAAGGAGGTGAAGGAGTGAGCCAGATAGATTTCTGGGGAACTGTGCTCCAAGACAAGGAGGGTGCTCGGTGCGTTTAAGGATCACCAAAGGAGGCCAGCTCAATCTACTAACATTTATTGTTTCATAGGATAGTTACTGAGTACCGATAATATGCCAAGTGCTGCAGAGGAAAAAAATCGACCCTCAAATCTCAAAGAGCTATGGAGTAGATTGGTATTAAAAAAAAAACTAAACTATATGACTTAGCCATTGTGCCTTCTTTTTTTTTTATTATTTATTTATTTATTTATTTATTTATTTATTTATTTATTTTTTAAGATTTTATTTATTTATCTTAGAGGGGAAGGGAAGGAGAGAGGGAGAGAAATATCAATGTATGGTTGCCTTTCTTTTGTCCCCTGCAGGGAACCGGCCTGCAACCCAGACATATGCCCTGACTGGGAATCAAACCGCAATCCTCTGGTTCGCAGGCTTGTGCTCAATCCACTGAGCTACACACAGCCAGGGCACCCATTGTGCCTTCTTTATCCTAGGACATTGTCAATTCTCTCTCCCCCAACCTTCTACCCATCTCCTTACTGGATCTCCCTCCTTTCTGGTCTTCTCACCCATGACTTTACCCTGTTTCCTTTCCTTGTCTCCCCTCTTTTCCCCTTCTCCATCCTAGCCTCTCTCAGGTCCTATCCCTCTCTCCAGTTCTCTCAATTCCTTTTGCTTCTTTCAGGAGTTTTTTCTTTATCTCCAATTACCTGTATTTAAAAAACAATATGCCTAGGTGTAGATTGTTTTGGTATTTACCCCGGTTGGTGCTTCCTGACCTTACTGGATCTGATCTGATGTCTGACAGTTTGGGGAACATCCTCAGTCTTATTTCTTCTGTTCCCTTGCTTTTGTTCTCCTGGTAACCTCATCATGCTTGTGTTGCTCCTTTGTATTTGTCCCACAGTGCCTGGGTATTCTGTTCTTTCTTTCAGTTTTTGTTCTCTTTACTTTTCAGTTTTCTGAGGACTGTACTGATATATCCTCTGGCTCAGCGACTTAGGCTGTGATTTGCTTCCCCTGATGCAGACCTTGCTAAGGACAGGATGCTCCAGTGTATTAAAAAATGGTTGACTTTTTCCCTCCTGATGCTGGAAGCAGGAGGGAATTTTTTTTCCCAGATGGTTACTGTGGGGTTTCTGGTGGTAGATCTCACAGTATTGTGAGGACCCCTAAGACTGGGTTCCCCTAGAATTTTTCACTCTCGCATTTGTCCGCTCTGAGCCTCCAGCAATCCATAAATAACAGTTCAGGTCTCCCTATCCTGGTACTGGTTCCCACGGTAGTTTCTGCTCATGAATCTCTGCCCCAGTAAGTTGTTATTCTTTATATGCATATCTGCCTCTCCAATCTTGGGGGCAGCAGTTTTCCCTGTGTCTTCCTGTCTTTTAAGGATGCAAAAAGAGCTGTTGATTTTTTGGTTTGCTTGGCTTTTAATTTGCTAGGATGGAGATGCGACTTCTAAGATTCTTATGTGCAAATCTGGAAAACCCTTTTGGTCTCCGTACCTCAAAAAATTCTTCCCAGGTTTCTCAAACATTGACTTCAAAAATATATTTTCTTCAATTTGTAATATTTCTGGTTGAAATGATAAATAAATAATAAAATTGGCAACCGCTGAAATGAACTAACCTTAAACCTGATTACTGACTTAAATAGAATAATCAAATTCTCATGCCAAAATTCAGACCAGCAAAATCTGACAGAAGTGGTGGGTGGACTTCGTGGAACTAATGATCACAAATAAAAATTCACAATGGAAGAAGCTATGGTCAGTAAAACTGAATATGAAAAAAAGCTCACCACCCCCAGAACAGCATGCCGCATTGCTCAAAGTGTCTACCTCACTGTGGACACAACCCTCCCTGCTCCTGGGTTTTTGGGGTTTTATTTGTGTTTTCTTTGGGAGATCCACTGGGAGTCTTAGAAAGAGGTTCCCAAGAAATTTCTGACCTCTGTTCCAGTCTGAACTTTTATTTTTAATAATTTCCAGATATCTTTTACCTACTTTAGAATATATTGGGAAAACTGAGAAAGGTCAGGGTTTTTTTTTTCTTTTTTCATAGGGAATGTTTACAATGGTCTTATTTCAACTAACAGCTTATTTTATGAAATATCCACTCTCAGGGTGGCAAAGGATCCCTGGACACTGAAATGCATGAACTGCGTATCCCAGAACTGGAAATTCACCAAAAGAAAAATGTCAAATCTGAGTTCCTGCAAAACCAATGATCATACAAGCAGCATTTAATGCCTTTTCTTCTGGGAAAGACAGATGCATAGAAACTTTAGTAATTACCAAATGTCAAAATAATGCTGAACAGAATAAATAGTACCCTAGATTAAGGTTCTCTTGAGGATCAGTTACATATAACAAGAACAACTGACAAACAAAGCATGGAGAGAGGTGGGGTTTATTTTTCTTCTCTCCTTATGAATTACACAGGGAGTGAAAAACTCCTGCTGTGATTCCAAGAATATTTAGGTCATGTCTGCTTAAAGATCTGCAGTAATAATGATAATATAATAAGGTTCCACAGTACTGGGCCTTTTCAAAGCACTTCATAAACACTAATTAGGTCTTCAGTCAGCAGAAACACTTGTCTCATTGTTTTTTTTTCCTGTTACAGCATCAGAGAGAGTAGTCTGCAATCATACTGGAGTTCAAATATTTATTTATTTACCTATTGGAGTACATCGCCATTTCCATCCTCTACAATTGCAAGCGTTTTTCTTCTCCTATAACCACCCAGTGCCTAGCAGGGTGCTTTGCATATCACAGGTATTCACTACATGTTTGCTGGATCGGATTAAATCAAAGCACAGCACCCCCCCCCATGATGCAGCCATGCAGAATCCTCACACAACTGTCCGTGACCTTGCTCATTGCATTTTAGAAAATGATCCACTGGCTGATATCACCTGTCTGGTCACCCGTGGACTGAGGATAGAAAGGTGGTAGAAGAATATAAACATAAACCTGAAATTCTTTCAACTTTCAAAAGCAAATGCACAAACATCTTTTTTTATCACTGACAGTGAAAGTCTTGCAGTGAATAGGGCTTTAAGGATAGATGGTTTTTTATTCTGGATACTGAAATGATTCTATTTAAATTTGTTGTAGATATATGTTTATATTTTAATTGTAATAAGTTAAAATTCTTTTTGGGGGGTGCTATTTTCATGGAGCCTGGAGATAACTTAGTGGTTACATACCAAGGGTATATTATTATCCTAACTCATCGACTTACCCCTTCCTCTTCTCTTCTGCAAATAAAGTCTAGGATTACTTGCCAAGAAAAAGAGGTAGAGAATGGAAAGGAAGTGATAGAATACATGCCTTTAATTATAATCAAGTCTAACTTCTGGCAACCTTAATGTGTATTAAAATAAAAACCCTGTGAATGGATCAAAAAACTGTGGTACATATACACAATGGAATTCTATGCTGCAGAGAGAAAGAAGGAGCTACTACCCTTTGCAACAACATGGATGGAACTGGAAAGCATTATGCTGAGTGAAATAGGCCAGGTGTTGAAAGACAAATACGATATGATCTCACCTTTAACAGGAAGCTAAACGACAAAACAAACAAGCAAGCAGAATAACCAAGACACTGAAACAGAGAACATGGGGACAGTGACCAGAGGGGAGAGGGAAGGGAATTTAAGGGGGAAAAGGGGAGGAATTTGGAGGAGCAAGTATGAAGGACACAGGGACAAGGACTGGGGTGGAGGAAATGGGAGGGAGGTGGGAAGCATGGGGTTGGGGGGCTGGGATGGGAGAAATAGACAAAAAACTGTACTTGAAAAATAACTAAATAAATTTTTAAAAAGATGTTATTGAATAAAAGGAGGAAAATGGAAGCTTAAAAAAATAAAATAAAAACACTGTGAATTTCCGAGTCTGTGAGTTTTCCTTTATGCTTGTTTTCTCACTAGTTTTGTGCTGGGAAGTTTAAATGCTGTAAATTCAAGACTGACTTAATAATGTCTTTTGCAGTGGTGTCATTTTAGACTTATAAACTGCATCTGAGTTCTGTGGTTTAGGGCTCCAGGTCCCTAGAAATTATGTTGAGACTCTAAAAAGTAGAGTATATTCTCTCTAGGAATTTATGTAGTTATGAATTTAAACATGCAACAGCAAATAGGACTAGTGAGCCATAGACCATTTGCGAAAATATTTAGAAGTTACAAATTATGTAAAGCATTAAAAAATGTTCTATCATGCTATCTTGTTAGATCATTTTCATAAAACAAAATAGAAAAATATAAGATTAGATGAGTAGTAAAATAAAGACAAATTGACATGAATTACAAATATGAATATAAAATATTAATGTAAATATTTCAAATTTTAATTTTCTTGCATTCATATCAATAAATTCATGAAATTTATTGTTATAAAGGACATTTTTATAAAATTTGAGCTCTGTTAGTAGTATTACTATAAGCTAAATCTAACATCAACTTAACATAAAATGTACTTATAATCAAGGTGCAAACATTTTAAATGTTTTCACTAAAAGATGAATTAAGATTAATGTAAAAATTTTATAATTAAATTATTTTTCTGTTTTTAAAATTAAATATTCAAAATTGTCTATTAAAATTAAAAGCAAACACAAATTAGAGTTAACTATTATTAAGTTTTTAAATAAAATTTAAACAAAGCTGAAAATATTTAATTTTTGATATCTCAGAAATATTATTGCACATTTTATAAAAGTGTAATTATTCATGATTCCAGCATTTAATGTTCATATTTTAATTGCCAATCTCAGATAACCAGCATTATGCTTTGGGCATGTTGTATTTAAAATTTCATACATACAAATTTAGAGTAATGTAAGTTATTTAATATTGCAAAATATTCCTCAGCCACCATAAGCAACTTCTTTGTCCATAACTCTTGGAAACATGAATGGAAATACGAAGAAAAGCAAAGAAATGGTCACTTATCTGTACTGAGACAAACTTCATTGTGAAAGTACCTATTGAGCTCGTATGATCTGAGAGAATTTGATATGTTAATAAATTTATCTTTTTCTTTCCTTAACATTTATGTCACTGAAATCCTCCTTGCATTTCTATTTGCCTCTAAGAGTGAGAATTTTAATCCATTCAACTGAATCAAGGGAAAATGATGAGACTCATATTGAAGTTCTAATGGCTGTGTACGCGCTCAATAAACCACCTGTTGGAAACATTAAATAGTGCCAGGATCTGCTAAGGTGTAATTCAGGCTCTGGCCAGAACGTAATGTTGTGCAGTGAGGGCTCCAGATAGTCAAGGACTGTACTTCTGTAGCACCTGATGCACCAGTTGTCCTCAGCTAGTGACCTTTTGGTATCAGAAACTTTCGGAGCTTAAGTTTCTTCATCTGTAAAAGGAATAATACCTTCTCACTCATAATACCTATGAAATGATACAGCCACTGTAGAATGCTTGGCACACAGTAGGTTCATAAAAACAGTGGCTATTAGTATTGTCTGCCAAGGTGTTATGGAAATTGACACTCTTGAATTCATTCATCAATCTAATAAATATGCACTGACCCTATGATAAGCCAGGCAGCTGGGCAGAGTGCTTGGAGTTGGCAGGCTGCTGTTTCGCACTGGGAGTGTAACATTTTTGTGGGGGACACAGATGTGGACATAGAGATGTGAAAGTGCTGTGCATGCACAAACGACAGAAGCGCTAACTTGTCAGGAGAGTGAGAAAAGACTTCTTAGTGATGTTATTATCTGAACTAGCAGGATAAGCAGGGGTTTCCCAGCAAAGAATGGGAAAGTCATGTGAGGCAGAAGATGACGAAGACATGGAGTCATGAAAGAGCTTTTACATTCAAGACACTATTTCTAGCTTTCTGCTCCCCTATAATTTCTGTGATGGGCTGCCCTTTTCCCCAGGAGCACCCGGTGACAGTCTAAAAGTTGCTGTCACTAAAAAAAAAAAAAAAAAAGCAGGCTTCTTAGTACCCAAACCACGCTCAGTTCCAGAAGCAGAAAGGGAGGACGACATCCAACTTCTCTGCAGAAAACATCTCTTCAAATCCTGTAAAGTGATGTGCAAACCATCCACGGTATTTGAGGACTAAAGCATCAGAAAGAACTAGACTCAGAAGAAGGAAAAGACCTAGCAGCTGCAGGCAAATGCCCTTGGATGGCAGACCCTGTCAAGGCAGCCACCACTGAGGACACCTCTAGGACGCATCTCCCAGGGAATGGAATAGCCCTGCTGTTCCTCCGGGGGAACTGCCCCAAGCACTATACTCACGTACTTCCCACACGACCCCACTGATGTGAGTTTAGGAGGACTAGGGTGTCCACAGTTGGGCAGGCGCAAATCGATCCTCGGGCTGCCAGAGAGGACAAGCCTCTCAGTGGCTCCACTTCATCCCACAATGGGCTGCTGCACTGTACTATCGAGCACCATGGATGCCTCTCACACACTGTGGAGTCATCTGCTGGGTAGTGTTAACTGACTCAATTTCATGGGGAGACGTTTTTTATTTATATGCAGTATTCTTCTTTGATTATAACTGCATTATAACCTTCCAACATTTCACAGCTATTTAGGCTGAGGTTACAGAAAGCCTAAGCTAGAAAACAGCACTTAATAATCAAATTTTTAAGAAATACAGGCAATCATTTGTTTTAGTTGACTCACCATTCCGTGGTTCAGCCACCCTGGTATAAAATTATCAAGCAACTTCGGGTAAATCATCTCTCTGTCATAGGCATAAATGATCCAGAACACTGCTACAACGAACTGCAAGGGAAAAGAAACCCTTTATTTTCTTTAATCCTATTAAAAGAAATTCACTAGCCATCCACAACATACAAGTTGCTAATTATCTATTGTTCAAAGAACCCAGCAGAATTTGTAATCTATAATGAAAGACAAACCAATAAACCAGCTAATGAGTAGAAAGACAGTTCTAACTTCATGCCATTAGTGGTGATGGGTGGGGTCTCTCCTCTCTCCCCGATCTCTCAACTGTGTCCTCCCAGGAGAAGGGCTATGTTTGTGAGGGAGAGAGAGATGGTCTGTCTGTTGTCTGCAACAGCTCCCTCCCGGGGCCGACTATGTTGGTTTGATTCCTCTCAAAAGGGTTTAAAAGTTCACTGGTGGTTTTGGGATCCCATTCTCCACTGTACAGAGTCAGCATACATTCAAGAATTTGTAGCGGGTGTCCCTTTTCCTGGAACCCATCATGTGGTTTAAATTAATCTTTGCATTCTCAAGTTCCTATTTCACCACAAACAGCATTAAAATCACTGCTATAAAATGTCCTGAAGTCACATTGCAAGCAAATGTATTAATTTATATAGTCTGAACAGGGGCTTTAGCAGCATTGAGAAGTAAAGCATGTGGAGGGCAAAGGAAGAATCCTAATTCTCTCAGAATAACCTGTAAATTCATCTGGGTTCCAGAGGCTTGACTTTGACCCGTCATCAACATAATCATCAAAAGAGAGTAGAGTCCTGAATTTATTATCATCTTTCTTCAAACTCATGATGAGAGAGTAAGTTCAGATACAATAAAGAAATGAATGGCCCAAGGTCTTAACCTGCAGCACAGAATTTAAAAGAAAGAGTGAATGGTTTTGTAAATAGTCTGTAAACGTAGCATGATAGAGGGGACCACCCCAGGAGGAGGCATCAAAGTCTGTGTCTCAAATCAAAGTTATGTCTCAGATAATAAATACTGCAGAATGACAAATGCAACATGAATATTCAATAGAAATAATTTTAATCCCATTTCTTATGTCAACCATGTCCCCACATTTCATTAATGAAAATAATAAATATTTTAGTGCCACCTTTTATGAAACCCCTGGTGGTTATAGCTCAAGGATAGTAATCAGACAGGTTCCCAAGTTCTTATTCCAAGTATCTCAATTACAGCATGGGTTATCTTGCCAGGAAAAAAATATCGCTTTTAAAACCTAGGGTGTTATGAACATTTATTCTTTCACAAAACACATTGAATGGTAATTACAACATGCAAATGTAGGCTATACACATAGTTTTAATATGACTGGGGTCCTTGGTTTTTAATCCTTCTTTTGGGTCAACTACTTTTACTCAGTTGACACATGTACAAGATGAAAAAAGAAAAAAATCTATTATTAGCTTAAGGTTAATGATCATTAGGATCTTTCCAAGGACAATGCATAATTTTTGAATTATCCACAATTTTAGTTTATTCATTCCACTACAAACTTCAAATGTAGTTAGTGACTATCAGTTGACCTGCCCTCAGACCTGAGCTCCAAGCTCACAGCCTTGCTAAGGAAGTGGGGTCCCATGGATCAGCAGCACCTGAGAGCTTGGGAGATGTGCAGAATACCCACTCCCATCCTGATGAGTTCTGATCCTGCACGTTGATGAGAACCTGAAGTCATCCCTGTTCATCCATGAAAGTGTGAGCTGTCCTGTTCTGGCAGGTCCAACTCTAGCCTTCTCCCTCACTGCAGAGTGAGGTGACCCTGGGGCCAAGTGGCTTCTCTACCCAGAGCCGGCACCCTTGCTCTTCTAGACTACATCCCAGGAAACCAAGGCACTGGAGTTCCCAAGTAGACACAAGGGTGCCTCAGGGTCTGTGTGGTCCTCCTTCCTCGGTCTGATGCCAGAGGGTTGACCGTGAAATGTGTTCCTTGACCTGAGAGATGGTTCAGAGGCATCTGTTTCTGTAGGGTGAGAACCAAAGCTTTAATTTGGTCTGATGTGCACACAGGCATTATGCCATTCCAATCCTAGATGGAGCCATTGGTGGAAATCCCTTGACCTTTGCCATATAATGAACTTAATCATGAGAGTGATATCCCATGGTGTTCACAGGCCCCTCGCACACTCAAGGGGAGAGAATTATTGGAGGCTGCACAGCAGGGGTGGGAGGTGTGGATGGAATCTTGGGGCCCTCTTATGATTCTGCTCACCACATGCTCCCTCTCTTCTTCCCAAAACCATTTTGGCCATTTTAAGTGCTTTGCATTTCCTACTAAGTTTTAGAATCTCAGCTGATTAATTTCTATAAAAGTATACTTCTAAAATTCTGATTATAGCTGTATTGAAACAATATATTCAATTTGGGGAGAAATGTCATCTTAATCATATTAAGTCTTCTAACCCACAAACCTAATTCATGTCTCCATTTGTTTAGACCTTCTTTAATTTGTCTACATTTGTAGTTTTCAATATACAGGTCTTGCATATATTTCGTTAAATCTATCACTAAGTATTTTATTTTTTATGCTACTGTACATAGCACTGAATTTCACTTACATTTTTGTTGATAGTATGTAAAAACACAAATGATTTTTGTATGTTGACATTGTATCCTTTATCTCTGTCAAATTTAATTAGTAGTTTGAGTTATTTTATAAAGTATTTTAAAAGCATTTGTAGTATTTTATAAAGTATATTTTATAAATTAATTTAGATTTACATATGTACATGATCTGTGAACAAAGACGGTTTTTCTTCTTCCTCTATGAGTTGTATACATTTTACTGTTTTTTCTTTTCCTATTGTACAAAACTGAGGACCTTCAGTACAATATTCATGAGAAGTATTTCAGAGGAAGCACTCTTGCCTTCTTCCCTCACTTTGGGAAAGTGTTAAGTCTTTCAACATGTAAGTTCGGTTTTAGCTATAGGTTTTCATGTGCCTTTTATCAAATTGAGGAATATCTCATCTATTGCTGAATTCTTATGTAATAAATGAGTACTGATTTTTTTCAGATAGCTTTGCCATGTATTTTGAGGTGATCGTGGAAATTTCTCCTTTATTCTGTTAATATGATGAATTATATTTATTGATTTTAATGTTAAAATAACTTTTGATTCTTAGTTGCTATGTATTATAATTTTCATGTATTGCTGGATTAAACTTGCTGGCATTTTGTTAGGATATTTTTTCCACCTTTTAAAATTTTTATTTATTTATTTATTTTTAGAGAGACGGGAAGAGAGGCAGGAAGAGGGAGAGAAATATCGACGCGTGAGAGAAACATTGATTGATTACCTCTCGCATGCCCCCAATTGTGCAGCTGGCCTGCAACCAAGGCACGTGCCCTGACTGGGAATCAAATCACAGACCTTCTCGTTTGTGGGATGACATTCAACCCACTGAGCTACACCAGCCAGGGCACAAATTTCCACCTTTATTCATAGAGTATATTGATCTATAGTTTGTTTTCTTTTCTGATAATGTCTTTTTCTAATTTTGGTAACAAGATAATGCTGGCCTTACAAGATAGATTGGGAAGTGTTCCCTCCTCTACTCTGAGGGACTTTGAGTAAGACTGATGTTATTTCTTCCTTACCTATTTGATATACTTCTCCAGTGGAGCCATCTGAACTTGTACGTTTTCTTGTGAGATTTAACTGTGAATTCAATTTCTTTAGTATAGAGTTTCCAGGTTTTTTATTCCCTTGAGTTAGTTTTAGTCATTTTTGCATTTTGTGGAATTTCTCTATTTCATCTCACTTTCTGAATTATAAAGTTGTTCTTAATATGCCACTATGGATATCAGCAATACTACAGATCAGTTTATTTCCCTACAGAACTCATTGCTAGTCATTCACCAGCACACCCCTGATGGGAGATACTTTCTGTTAACCACAAATAATCATTCGGTGTGCTTACCACAGGCAAAGAGCATTGTGGGATCAATACTTAATAGTGCAATCTGGTCCCTCTCGTACCATATATTGAGGGAATTATATGGATTATTAAAAGGGAAGTGACTTTCAAGAACACATTAGTCACCTTTTTTAGTGTAACACTAGAAGGTCAAGAGGCACAGCTGAGTAATCAGCCTTCTAAACAATTCTTGAGATATAAACACAGCACAGGTGATAGTTTCTTGGCTTCTTGCACTGATATCCTCTTGATTGTATGGTCACCAGCAAACCCAAAATAAGCTTGAGCTCTACTACCAGGGCACGAATGTAAAATAAAAATAGGTGTTCTTGGACAGGCTAAACGATAGTGAAACATTCCACTGTTGTGGAGAAGCTCCTTCTCGGGCCAGGACCCATGGCCAGCCATTCCTCAGCACACACCTGCTGCTTCTCAGCTGCCAGGACCAGAATACTGTACTTGAACTGAGAGTGAAAGGAGCACTGTCACTTTCCAGTCCTTCAAGTGTCCCAGACAAAAATACCTGTGTCACAACAAGTCCCTTAGGCCCTCATTTGAACTCCCAGAACTGTTAGAAATGAAAGCTAAAGACAACTGGATTCATCCTTTGTCTCTTTCTGTGAGGAGTCTCTTCTATAGAGTCCCACAGAAGCTGAAGCTAATTGGCATTAGCCTGTTCTCAGAAGCAGCTTCACTGATCAGTGGGGAGTTTTTGGCATTTATCAAAACAGATTAGAGTACAAAGGATGTTGCAGAGAACAGTGCCATGAATTTGGCTAAAGAGCAAAGTTACTTATCTATAGATTGGTCTACAAAGCCCACTTAGCGTGATCTCAAACATCCACTGTTGAATGAGGGAAGGAAGGGGAAAGAAGGAAAACTGAGAGACATAAATGAGTATGTGTTTAAAGTCTACAGCTTCAACATGATATATCCTATGAAACTGCTTTCCCTTTTAGAACCAATCTGCTAGTACTCAGACTTTACCAAATACTGATTGGAAGAATTTAAATTCTGTTTTGGGGTTCTATTACTTTGCTTGCAGATTTCCTATGCATGCCTTTTTTTCCCATCAATTCTTTCCATGGCCATACCATTGCTGAGGGTAATATTTTATTTAGACAGGTTTCCAGCTGTGATTTTTATTTCCAAACATACAAAGCATGAGAATAAGTTCTGTGTTCTGGATGCTAGCTGGCTTTGTCTCGGATGACCCCCATGCACAAAGTGGGTGTCCCATTTCAACATGGCCCTTGTCTTCCCACTTCCCAGGTCTAGGAGATCCTGGCTCAGTGAGTGGCCCCTCCTGGCTGACTTCCCTCGACCACACCCTCAAATGCAGAACTGTGTCCTGAGGGCCTAGGGCCCTCTGAAGTGCTATACTATCCTTTATTCCAGAGCACACTTAGTTTCTAGTGCTCATTCCTGGAAGTGTGACATGGATTTCCTCTACTCATCATTATGAGGCTATGAATGACATTATACTTTTTTCAGTTCTCACCAAGGACATTTTTCATTGCTTTAAGGGAAAGAAGAAGGGACAGACAGAAACATCAACATGGGAGAGAAGCAACAATTAGTTGCCAAATGGGGGATCGGAGCTATGACCTATGTATGTGGCCTGACGGGGAATCAAACCCACAGCCCTTTCGGTTATAGGATGATGCTCCAACCAATTGAGCCACATCAGCCAGTGCTATACTTTGTATGCTATATGTTCTGCTTAAATTATCTTAAAACCAGAATCTCTATCTAGAGAGTTTCTAAAGCACATGTTAATGTTATGTGGCTTTTTTTCACGGCTTTCAACTATCATTTTTTCATTAGAATTTAGAATTTGTCCAGATTATTCATATCTCACATTATGAATAAATAATGTGAGAATTAGAAACCCAACCCCTATAAGTGCTCATGTAGATTTGATGCTTGCCTTTCTCAACAGCCTCAGCTCCTACCATAGTCTCTCCTGCTCCATAAGACCCGAGTGGCGATTTAATTGTTCCTGAAACACATTACGCTTCTTCCTGCCTCAGGGTCGAAGCATCTTCTCCTCTCTGTGCTGGAAATGCTCTCACAGCATTTTCCCGTGGCTGGGCTGTTCCTTCAGGTTTAGCTAAAACATCACCTCTTCACAGAAGCCTCCCCAGTGACTGCACCGTGCCTTTATTTTCTGTCATAGACCCTGATTTTTAAATAGGTTCTTTTTGCCGCTGTTGTTGTTGTTCAATTGTTCATTGCCTGAGTCTTTTATGAGAAAGTGAAGTCTCAGAGAACAAGAACCCGTCTCTTTTGTCCGGTGCCATTTCCCCAATGCCGGGCATGTAATACATTTATGACAAAAATGCCCTGAATAAACGAACAAAGCTGTAACGCCACTTCTCATCTGTGTAGGACCCCACATCACCCACAGGAGCAAGTACTCTTCCACACCTCCACTTTCCTTCCTGCTGACCTCAGGTGTCTCTCTCTGTTCACCCTACAGTTAGTCCTCCATCAGCGAGGAAGATATGGCCTTCTCACGTCCTTCTTTCTAAGGCTATTCTTCTAGTCCATCCCTTCTCAGATCTACGAGTGAGCTTCTCCCTCACCTGGTTAAGTCTTCCCATCATCCTAAAATAATCCTCCTCTGCACTTCTAGATCAGAATGGAAGACTAGTGGCTCTCTTTCCTGAAATCAACCAAGAATAAGGAGAATGAGAACAATGGAAGTAGGAAACACCCATAACCAAACATCACTGTTTTAAAAGCACTGCCAAGTATTCGGAACACTGAACCAGGTTGGGGAAGACTCTGGTGTAAGAAACAAGGCACAAGGGCTCTCCGGTTGAGTGAGCAGAACAGAGTGGTCGTTACAGGAGGCACACGAAATGACTCATGCTGGGAACAGGAGTTCTGCGATGCATGAGAGCACTGGGGAAATGTCCGGATCCCTGCTTGGCTTCAGGGGTCCTACGTGCTCATGTTAAATGTGAAAATGGGCCAGCTTGCCATATGTACAAGAAGCTGGACATGGGTATGTTAAGGCGCACAAGAAAGGATCCAGAGTAACCAGCCTGAATGCTGAGCCTCAGGTCCAGGCCGCCAGGACCAAGCTTCACCATACAGAAGGGCCGTGATCAACATGCGTCAAGGAAAGAAATGAGTGCAGCCCAGAAAGAAGCCCTTTTCCAGGGGATGGTGGTAGTGGTGGGAAACGGTTGGAAATTCAAACTGCTCTAGCTTACTCCTTAGGCTGTTTCCAGTTCCAGCCCTTCACAAAGAGCTGGCACAGGAAGAATAGACCAACATGAGGATGAGTGATTGTGAGAAAAAGAACAGCATGGAATGTATTCATAGATACCACACGGCCTCCCCCAAGAAGAGAGAAAGTGGAATATGCCCCCCACACATGCATTTCTTCAGGGGAAGGGTAGGCTAGAGAAAACACTCTTTTGGTGCAATTTCTTTGACTTGATGAGATCCCATTTTCCTTAAGCACTTCACAAGGCCCCACTATATGATTGTGCACCATAATTTACTTAAGCACACACTAACAGACGTGTACAGTTATTGCAATTATTGCTATTTCCAATAATCCTGCAGTAGGCATGCTCTGTGTATGTTGTTACGCGTGCTATGAGTACACCAGAGGACAACATTCCCAGAAGTGGCGTGCCTGGATCTGAGGTCGCTGTTGCATGCTGAGCTGGCTTTCACAAAGTTCCAGGCCATACTGTCCTTAATCCTGACTATGAGGTAGCCTCTCGGTGAGACCCATTGGCTTCAGTTTCTTAAAAATATTATGTCTGTGCTTTACCTTGAACTCAGAGTTTTCTTATTAAAACTTTTGAGGACTCCTCAATTTAAAACTTCTTTTTTTTTTTTGTCTTTTTTTTTTAAATTTATTTAGTTATTTTTCAAGTACAGTTTTTTGTCTATTTTTCCCATCCCAGCCTCCCCTGCCCCTTGCTCCCCACTTCTAATGCTGCTCCTCCACTTTGCTTGCAGAATAAAATCAAAAAGTTTTGCACAGAATAAAAGCAAAGAAAATCATCAACAAAGTATAAAGAAAATGCATTGAATGGGGAGAACATATTCATGAATAGTACATCTGATAAGGGGTTAATAACTAAAATGTATAAGGAATTTATACAACTGGACACCAACCCCCCCCAACAGTTTAATTAAAAAATGGGCAAAGACCCTGAACAGACAGTTCTCCAAGGAGCACATACAGATGGTCAACAGGCATATGAAAAGATGCTCGATGTCACTATTTATCAGAGAAATGTAAATTGAAACCATAATGAGATATCAGGGCACACATGTCAGAATGACTATCATCAAAAAATCAACGAACAACAAGAGCTGGTGAGGTTGGAAGGAAGGGGAAGCATTGTGCACTGTTGGTGGGAAAGCAGACTGGGGCAGCCATTGTGGAAAGCAGTATGAAGGGTCCTCAAAAAATTAAAAATGGAACCGCCTTATGATCCAGTGATTGCACTTCTGGGAATATATATCCAAGAAAACCTGAAACATTAATTCAAAAAGTATATGCACCCCTATGTTCACTGCAGTGTTGTTTACAACAGCCAAGATTTGGAAGCAGGCCAAATGTACATCAGTAGAGGAGAGGATAAAAAAGCTGCGGTACATTTACACAATGGAGTACTATTCAGCCATAGAAAGAAGGAAATCTTACTCTTTGCAACAACATGGATAGACCTGGAAAACCTGCTAAGTGAATAAGCCAGTCAGCGAAAGACAAATACCATATGATCTCACTTATATGTGGAATCTAGTGAACAAAATGAACTGACAAAATAAAAACAGAATCATAGAAACAGAGAACAGACTGCCAGCTGTCATAAGGGAGAGGTCTGGGGTAAAAATGGTGAAGGGATTAAGGAAAAAAAAAACCCTCATAGGTACAGAAAACTGTATGGGGATTACCAGAGGGAAAGTGGGGATAAATGGGGATGGAAGGAGACTTGACCTGGGGTGGTGAGCACACAACACAGTGTACAGATGATGTGTTATAGAACTGTATACCTGAAACCAATATAATTCTATTAATCAATATCACCCCAATAAACCAAAATTTAAAAGATACAAAATAAAAAAGCCAATCTGAAAAATAAAATAAAATATAGGATGATATCATATTAATTAAAAAAATAAAATAAAATAAAATTGAATGCAAAAAAGGGGAAGTGTGCCTTTGTGCCCTGTCCCCAAGTTCTCCTTCCAGTCTCTTTCAAGCTTCTTCCAGGAACCCGATCCCCATACTATGTGCAGTTTCCCAAGCTCACCATACATTTCAAGTATCCATTTCTTTGCACTTTTTATAACTGCAGCTTGAAATTCATTGCTTTTTTTTTTTTTCAAAATTTAAGCTCTATCAAGTGTTACCTTTACTGTGCGGTCCTATCCCTCCAATTTCTTGTCAGAAGTAATGACTTTTCCCCTGGCCCACCACGACACTCTGCTTGTAACACTAGCCCATTTAACTCTGACCTTTATATACTCTTTAACTTGCTGGCCCCTCTCAGCCACCAGAAAGCTCTTTCTCTCTTCACGGATGCCGCACACTGCCCCTCTGCCTGGAAGGCCCCCCAACCACACTTCCCAGCCCATCCTTACCATATAGATGGGGTCAAAAGTCAAGAACCCTCCCCTGAGTGGCCCCTGTTCCTTGCATATGCTGTCATACCACGTTTTGCTTTTCCTTCATAGCACCAAGTGTAACTGTGATTAAACAATTGGCAGTGTCATTACTAGTTTCTCTCCTCAGTGGAATGCAACCTCTTTTAGAGCAAGGGCCAATCTATTTCTTTGTTGTTGCATTGTCATGTCTCTCTTGGTGCTTCATAGCTTTATTTCTTAACTCTTTATTTTAAAAAAAAGATTTAATTAATTAATTTTTAGAAAGAGGGAGGAAGAAAGGGAGAGAACCATTAATGTGTGATTGCCTCTCATACATCCCCAACTGGGGACCTGGCCTGCAACCCAGGCATATGCCCTGACTGGGAATCGAACTGGCAACCCTTTGGTTCACAGGCTGGTGCTCAATCCACTGAGCCACACCAGCCAGAGCATTAACTCTTGATTTCAAATTAATTGAAGACACACCAGAAGTTGAAAAATAACACAGAGAATTCCTGTGTATCCTTCACATAGCTTCCCGCAATAACGTATTATGCATGGGTGGGTATTTCAAAACCAGAAAACTGACATTGGTACAAGACTATTAACTAAACTATAGACCTATTCCGATTTCATGAGTTTTTACATGCTGCCATTTTTGGAGGGTGTATTGTAGAAATTTTACATGTATACACTTGTGCAGTCACTACCCTGATCAGAGTTCAGAAGGGTCCCATCATCACAGAGAAACTCCCTAATGCCATTGTTTTAGAGTCACGCCCAACTGCAACCTCATCCCTGGTGACCATGAATGTGTTCTCCATCACTGCACTTTGTCATTGTGAGAATACTTAAAAGTGTTGTGAATCTTTCCCATTGCTTTAGGAAGACTCGGTTATGTCTCTACTATATAGGGGCCAGGGGGTTCACAAGCAAGATCTTATTTAACAATCACAACTAGGTACCTTGAGATAGCAATGACCATTTTGCCAGTTTTAGAGATGAAAAAAACTTAGATTTAGAGAATTTTAGTAACGTTCCCAAAGTTAAAAATTAATAAGAGGCCAACCAGAATGTGAGGCCAAACAGTGGGACCCCAGAGCCAGTGCTTTTAGCCTCCAAAAATATATTTTGCACAAAGCAATACCTGCTTCTGAAGGAATTAATAATTGAGTGAATGGAAAATTAAATGCCAAAGATGCTCATTTCTGGGTCCGCTAGCTGGGCCTGCATACAGCTCAACGGAAGCGTGATAAGTGAAATTGAGAAGAGGTCAGCGAGGAAACATCCTGCTGGAACCTCAGCTTTGTATTGAGAGGAAAGAGAAGGAAAAATTTCCCTGAAACTTCATGACTGTAAGAGAGTCATTAGAACCATAAGATGACCAAGTGTGCTTAGGGCTTATGTGCTTCCAGGGGCCGTAGTCTGCCATGTGTTTTCTGTTCACGCACACCTTGCGAATATGAAAACTTGGCCCCACATTGAGGTCAAAAGAAGCAAGTCTCCAAGCAATTTCAGAGTATCATTATCTTACTAATCATAGACGCTGGTCAAAATGCAACTAAGTTTGAAATCAGTAACAGAAAGAATAAAAATCCCTACACGCTTAGAAATCTAAAAATACAAGAATTCCTTCTGGGATTGTGGATGGCATGACCACGTGTACCCTTGGGATTTTATGAACTTGCATTCAGTAACGTTTTGAGTGAGCGTTTGCAGTGGGGCGGCATCAGGCGTCACTAGTGGGTGCTGTCATCTAACATGACATTCTCTGTGACATGAGGCCATTTTTAGGGCAAACTGAAGGAAACTCGCAGTTTTTGACTGCTTGTCACGCGCCACGCACTGTTCTAAATACTCTATGTCTTTCACTGCCCTTCAAAATAACTCGGATAAGTTAGGTTGCGTTGAACCCTCTCTTTACATTAGAAAACTAAGATTTTGAGAGCTTGTAACACGAAGTGGCAGGCTCATTAGGAAGTGGTGGATGCACCACTACAGCCCAGGTCTGTCTGTCTCCACGGCTCAAGCCTTTGACTACATCTTGTTTCCTTTCACCTCACACAGGTAAGATCACCCCACCACGTGTGGCATCTTAGCATTTTGATAACTAATCATGTTCTTATGGGTTCAAAGTTATGTCCATTTTAGGTTGAATTCCACTTCAAAATAATTAAGCAAGGCTTCTTTCACTGTCCGTCAAGGGACAACAAATAAAATAACTAAGCATATCCATGAACCTCACACAAGACTAGTTGTATCATGTTAGAAAACCACTGCCAATCAATTAACAGAGATAGAAGTTTCTTTTTCTGGAAGCTATTTGGACTTTTGTCATCATAAAGTCACTGAATAATCAAACTCTTGCTGTCTCTTTCTCTCCCTCTTTTAATAAAATGGGGACTATAGTCTAGTTATTAGATAGGATTACATTAAAATGAGTATCCACAGGGCAGCTCTAGGTACATAGGAAAGACATCCAGCTAATTGCAACTTGAATTTACAGTTACTATCTGAGAATAAAATTAAGAAAAATCTCATTTAATCGAATCTAATAACATTTAATTATGAAAGTAATTGGGGCATCGTTTGTAGAAGCATTCTGCATTAGGTGGCTCTGTGTCAATGATCTCTTACATTCAGTGCTTGGGAGTGGATTGGAACAGCCTGACCAGAATGCTACTGTAACAGTGGAAGCTGAAGCCTCAGAGAATGAATCACAGCCTCTGCAGAAGAACGTGTCAACAGGAGAAAAGTGACCCCCATAGTGGGTAGCAGCCTATGGGTATAAAAGAGCAAGAATGTGTCTTCAGCTTTGTACAGAAAACAGGGTTCAGGCCACTCAAGGCAGCATTCCGACTTATCCTGCAAGTCAGTCCCTATGGTGCAAAAGGATGCACCACACAATAGTAATTTGATGACCTAACAAATATCATCCAATTACTGCCTTGATTTGAGTTCACCCAGAAATCTTCTGGCTGCCCTTTGTCTTCTTCAGAGTTGTCCTGCCTCTAAGGAGAGCTTACACAGACTCTGGTCGTCCTGACTATCTTTTTGTCATTATACATTGCTGAATTATTTTTCTGAACTACACTTCAATTGGCATGAGTTCATTTACTGAGAGAAGGATTACCCCAAAGTAGACAGACCAAACTGAGTGCCTGGATTTGGGTTCTGGGCTACAATGACACCTGAATACTGTCCCAGCACGCTGGGACATCCACCAATGGCCCCCTCACTGCCCCTTGATTGCCAAGGAGATAGGACAGGAAGAAGGTTAAGGTTTTCTGTCTTTGTTCAGTTTAGATTATATGCATAAACAACCTAGAAAAATGTGCAGCAAGTTTTGTACATAGTTTGCAACAAGAAAAGAACTTTTGGAGACACTGGTGAATTTCTTTTTTAGTACCATATCAACTACGTATAAATCTCCCTTCTTTTTTCCTCTGTGAATAGTTTACCCTCTAAATTTAGAACAGGAACATCTCTAAATGAGAATACATTTGCCAACATAACTGTGATTCTTTCCCAAATATGAGTAGTTGTGTGAGGGTTTTTCTGATACCTTTCTGTTTTTTAATTATAAAAGTAATAAATGCTCATTGTGAAGATGTGTGTGGACATTGATTTTTGCCTTTTAAATCATCCCGTGCTGATCTGTGTTGTATAAATAAAGTGGAAAGAATCAATAAGCAAGTGGTCATCTTTGGAACCAAAAGGACTCACAGATGCCTGTTTCATCCTGAGCCTCAGCCACAGTCTTCTGACAGCAAGCACCTGGCATCTGGTTGACCTGCAATCCTTATCATCTGCTCTGACCTCCCCTTAGAACTGCTAACCAATATGGATTGTTTTTTGCTTGTTTTTTTTTTTGTGGCTGAAGAGCCCTTTTCATCAATGAAGAGCCAGGATGTTATACTAAACTATTTAGTTTGAAGATGAGCAGTTCAGGAGGGTGCCAGGATTGGGGAGAAACATCTGTTTTGATGCTGATGTGCAAAAAAAAAAAAAAGGAAAAAAGGCCAGGAAATCCAAAGATCTCCCACGTGTGGATATTTTTTTCTCCTAGAACTTTTTTTCTCTCCGCCCTTACCACCCTTTTTGCTTGAGACTCTTCAAGTGCAAAGTGTTCATTCAACATTACTGTCCACTATGGCAGGCATCCCTCTCGAGGTGGGACTGGGGCAAAGCACAGAGCAGCTTGCACGGCCAGGGTGGTGGCAGCATTCCCACCTCGGTGGCCCAGCACTCTTGTCACAGTTTGCAGGGAGCAGCGTGCCTCCTACTGTCTACTGCCTCTTGTTGACAGAAGACCCCCTTCCAGGTACATGAAAGGATGTCATCATGTCCAACACGGTGGCTGGACATAGCACTCAATAAATGTTAACTAAATGTGCTAGAATGGAAGTTTTCTCCCCAATGTTCTGGCCTGCCTCACTTTTCAAGATAAAGTTTCTCTGTATCTCCTGCGACCTAACATAGAAGACACTTATCCACCCAGGCGAGGTTATTTACGGGAAGCCTTTGCTGAGCAACACTGAGGCCTGTGAGGTCGGACCACTTTGGATGCAGACCACCTCAAGTCCTCATTGCAAATAGGTGAGAGGGTAAGTTACAAACTGATAAAGGAGAGAAGATATGAACGAAAACTCTCTTGCTATAGCAGAATGAAGTGGCTCTCAGGAAGGAATTCTTGGTAAAAGAATCTCACTGGGTAGGTGCAGTTCACTTGTTAGAATACCCAGGCAAGATGTATTGGATCGTTTCTTGCCAAAAAGATTCTTGTGCAATCATGCAGCTATGAACCATGCCTTCTCAGAAGCCCAGGGGTGATTTATAGATGGTATTTGATACATTTAGTAACCACTTCAAAAAATGTAGTTATTTCTACCGATAAGACCTTATTTTCACATATTGAAAATAAGCATATTGGAGAAATATGTGGGAAGTTAAATCTGTGTTCAATTGTTGAAATGAGAAGACACGCCGGAAAGATGTTCTCTTCTTGCCAAAATGTGTATTTTGCAAACCTGCCTGTAAAACCACATAAAACCACTGGCTGTAGAGGGCCAACTACTGCATCAAAGGGGAGCGCAAATGAAGAGCCTTTTGTTAAACAGCTTCAAGGAAACAGCTTCAGTGACTTTTGATCCAGACTCGGCATAACTCCCTTTCTTATTTGGATGCATTTTCCTAAATTAGAAAATGTGGTCAGCTCAGAATTTATGTACAAAGCTAAAAATTCCTATCAAGTGAATGATGAAAACTCAAGTTAGGTTTGCTTTGTTAAAAAAAGTTTATAGTACTTGCTAAGATCAAAGACTCCATTGTTCAGAGTGTTTGGCTTCAAGTCCTGGTCGCCCCACTTACTAACTGTGGGCCTCAGGCAAGTGACTTGAAAAGTGGGGAGCCCATCTTTGAAACTAAAGTGGAAGCATCTTCTGTGAAGTAGGAGTGAAGGGAAGTCCTACCTGTTGGGACAACAAGAATGATGTAACTAGAATAAAGCTTTAGGCGGTGTCTGGCCCACCGCAGCGTGTAGCAGCAGTCAGCTCTCATTATTAGCTCTCTTAACCTTGTGAGTTGTTTGTGGGTTTTTCCATGATGGAAGGGATATAGTGCAAAGTCTCAGACAGTGTAAGTGAAACTGCTCACCCACAGGCTGGACCCAAAAAGGGAGGTGACAGCAACCACCTCTGAGAATGAGGCATTTTCATTAGAACTCTAAGGTAATGTGCGGGAGGGGCACAGGTAGTATTTCTGAATATTCAGACAAACATGTTATTATTGCAATGGATCTCAGGGCTGTTTCCCTTCCTTGACTCAGTGCTCATTTTGACATTCGTCTGCTCAGGTTATACTCTGGGCATGGGAGCGCCAAGCCTTCTTTCTGTCTAGTTCTTTGTGCTTGTATGAAGGTGGCCATTCTAATTATGTAGTTGATTTTTAAGGTAGAACAAAGGAGAGGAAGCCTGCTAAGACTAAAGAGTGAGGTTATAAAGATGAGCGCAGAAAATTTGCCTCCATTCATGCCTTCCAACTCTAGTACACCTCTCATTCATGCTTGGCGTTCTTTCTTGTTTCACATATATCGCCGGTACCCTCTTGGAGACTGATGAACATGTTGGTAGAGAACCCAGAGGAGCAAAGAAGTGGACTGGACAGAAGGACGCCCTGACCCCTCTGGGACACAGCTTCCCTTGTTCTCCTCATGTGGCAGAAAAGTCCACCAGCACAAGACCAAGTCCTAGCTCATATCTGTTCTTATGAGTAAATGTTGCACAGACAACCCACAAGATAAAGGGGCATTTGCAAGGGAAACTTCTTCAAATGCTGCTCTTGAGAGGAGCCAGGGAGACGGCGCACTGGGCCAGCTGGGCTGCCTGCGAAGTCTGGCTATACACATCCCTCCCCCACTATTTCCCCATCCCCACCCCTCTCCATCCCACCTTCCCACTGTGTCTCTGGGACATGTCCCCCAGAGTCAGAATTTTGCTGCAACTTTTCTGCTGTATAAAAAGGCATGAGGAATGAAAGTCCTATCCAGGACTGGCAAATCAGCATGGCAAGTGCACAGGCACAGCTAACAGCTGATAAATGTTGTGTAGGTGGAAAGTTCACTAGCTCCTTCCTTGGGGGGGAAATGTTCCTTTTGATGTTGGTTGATATATCACGGCACACTGCGATCCAGCTGAACAGGTAAGAGTTACCTCAAAATGCCCACAGGAACTGTAGTAATTTCAAGAACACCCACACAGCAAATCGGTTCCTTTCTTTAAAAAAAAAGGCTATGATTGGGGTAGAAGGATGGGCAGGGGGGGCAAGAGAGACAGACAGATAGACAAACAAAAAGAATGAGAGGCAGGGAGGAACACAGGTATGCAAAAAAGGAAGAAGAAAAATGAATAGTCTTCCTTTTCCCCTTTTCCATTTTTTTAAACAAAAACTAATATTGCATCTTGTTCCCGGTCCCCAAACAAGGACACAGAAAAGACCCTGGTCTGGGGGTCATGTTTTAGAGAACAGGAATCCTATATTTATTTTATAGTATGTATCACATTATTTATGTTACTGAAGATCAGTTCTTCCTTTTCCTGACCACATAGTTGATATACACATTTCACTTATGGATATAAGCGATCTTCATTTCCTGAGATATTTTTGTGGCTCCTTGCCTAGAGAGAGTGGTAATTCTGTAAAATGATACACAGGGCAAGATAATTCTCTACAAGTTCTAGGGGACAATGAAAGGAAGAGTTTACTCACTGGACTCAGTTGTCTGCATATCTGAGCTGGTGGTCTCAACAGGGCCACTTGTGATACATGTCAGACACTCATAAACTGAACATAAACCATTTGGCCAATGTGTAACCTAAAGAACTTCTTCATGTATCAGATTGAGATAGCTGTTTATGATAATACTGATAACATGCACAAAAATGGTACTGGCAGGGAATAAATAGAAAAATATGTCTTTTGCAGCCAGAATAGAAAATGTCCATGATTAGTGTCATAGTTTTACTGTATCTATTTTCCATATTAACACATATAAACAGTGTTATCTAAAATATTATTAGTTTTTACTTATTTATGTTTAATTGTTATTCTCAAAATGTGTTTACTCATACTTCCTGAAACCCCTGATTTTTGTCTGGGACCAATGTGCCAACCAATGAAGGCAAATCAGAGCTGGTTTCAGCCCCATGGTAACCTCATCCCCTTCGCTGCTACTTGCTGTCCCAGCCTCCCATGCATCTTGGTCTAGCCAAGCGACAGTCCTCACCAAGGAGACCTGCGGAGGCTGCTGGCAGAGCTTCTAGGAAAGATTCGTTTTCGGATGAAGAGACAAACACGGGTTGGCAGGGGAGCAACCTAAAGAGCTTCTTCCTCTGCCTGCCTTGAATATGGCTGTGAAAATGTGAAGCTGGGTGTTTATCAACCCTTTTGAGACAGTAGGTGGCAAGTCCAAGGACAAAGAGTCAACACTTGGTGATAGAAAAGTGGAAAACAAAATGCCTAGGTCTTAAATGACAATAATGAGCAATAGTACTCTGAAACTACCTGCTTACAGGCTTCTTGTCTTGTGAGATATTAAATATCTTTATTGCTTAAGTCACGGTTGGTGGGATATTCACTCAGCAAATACTGAATTATTCATAGCAGTCCGCTTTCTCAACTGCTCCTGATGCTTGAGCTGCAGCCGTATATCAGATACACAGCCTCCCTGGCATCATAGGTAATGTACCAAGTCAGAGCAGACACACACTGCAGAAACAAAAAATTAACGTGGAATGTGCCAGTGAATGGTAATCATTATGGAGAATATAAAACAAGGTAAGGGGATAGAGAATAATGGGAGGCTAATTTCTATAGGTTATTCATGGAAGCTTTTCTAAGGGGTAATCATCCGCGCAGAGACTTGAATGAAATGAAAAAGTGAGGCAGGGGGATATCTGGGGACATTGTTACTTACAGGTGAACATGCCATTAACTTACATATCCAGTAGGTTTTTAGCTGTTCTTTTTTTTTTTTTTTAAATATTTTCTTTATTTATTTTTCGAGAGAGGGGAAGGGAAGGAGAAAGAGTGGGAGAGAAACATCAATGTGTGGTTGCCTCTCATGCGTCCCCTGCCAGGAACTGGCCTGCAACCCAGGCATGTGCCCTGACTGGGAATCGAACTGCGATACTCTGGTTCGCAGGCCCGCGCTCAATCCACTGAACTACGCCAGCCAGGGCCAGCTGTTCTTCAAAACAGAACTCAAATATCATCATTTCTGGGATGTCTTCCAGGACCTTCCACTCACCAATATTAATCACTTCCTCTTCTGGGCTACTCTGTACCTTAGACATGTAGTAGTATGCTTAGCATGACCTCTTCTATTTTGTATTAATTTCTTTTTATTATTTTAGAGAAAGGGAAGGGAGAGATAAAGAGAGGGATGTTTGTCTAAACACTGGTGTGAGAGAGAAACATCACGATCGGTTGCCTTCCATAAGCACCCCAACTAGGGACTGAACCCTCAACCCAGGCATACGCCTTGACCGAGAATTATCCTTTTGGTTTGTAGGATGATGTCCAACCAACTAAACCAAACTGGTCAGGGCCATCATGCCCATAATTTACTAGTATTGTAGCTTATAAAGTCAACTTCTCTAAACTGCAAGACCCTGGAAAGACAAGATCAATCCTTAGTCTCTACTATTTTGGTTCCCAGCTCTAAGTACTTGCTGCCTGGTAGACTTTTCTCCTTCGACTGTTCTGGATAGAAATGTGTGGTTTTCATTGTAGTGTGATTATTAATGAGCACTTACAATAAATTTTTTGAAGCAAAATTATATTTAGTGTTGAAGAAACTTGTCTTGCAAGCATGCAAAAGCTGACTACTATGAGTTAGCATGACCATGTACAAACTAAATAGGTCACCTAGGCAGAAAACCTTTGGTTTTCATTTAGGAGAAAAAAATATATAAGATGGTTGAAAAGAAAGTGATTCCCTATCAGCTATATCTGTCTAATCACATTAGCACCTTGGTCTTTTGAAAAGTCTATCAAAAATTAATTGTAAGACCACTCACCTAGATTAGGTAAGTTCAGTCTTCTGACATTTCTCCTGGTTGGGGAGGAAAAGGCTCATTTTGCTTATTGATCATGAATGAATCCTCATCAGTAAATCTTCCCTCTTAGGCAACTCAATTCACACTCATTTCAGGCCGGGGGGAAGCATATTGTTGACTCAATTCTAAATGAACGGGGTTTTGCCATAAAATAAAACCTAACAGATATTGTATTTTTAGCTTCAAAGGTGACTAAATAGAAAAGAACATGTGAAGAAACCTGAAAATATCAGATGTCTTAAAGAAAATAAAAAAAAGAATTTAATTATAGGTAACTGTGTAAAAATTTAATAAAGAGAGGATTAGTGGATATTAACTGTATTTTAAAATTAAATGTAGAGTTTATAGGATAAAGTAAACAATGTGCTTTAAAAAAAACTCCTCATTAATATCAAAACAAAAGGAAGACGGACTGCCAGTCAAGATGGCGGCATAAGCACACATGACTCACCTCTTCCCACAACCACATCAAAATTACAAGTACAACATATGACTGCCATCACTCAGAACTGTCAGAAATCAAGTTGAATGGAAGTCTGACAACTAAGGAATTAAAGAAACCACATCCATTCCAGACTGGTAGAAGGGGTAGAGATGTGGAATGGGCTGGTCTCACATCCACGTATGGTGGATAAAAATTCATGATGAATATCTCATGAGCAAGGAGTCCAACTCCCACACCAGGCCCCCCAGCCCAGGGTTCCAGTGCCAGGAAGATAAATCACCACAATGTCTGGGTGCAAAAACCAACAAGGATTAAGTTTGTGGAAGAAAATTCTGGAGTCCCAAGTATTCTTCTTAAAGAACCCACAAATAAACTTACTCAGACTCACTCTCTCTGAACTCCAACACTGGGGTAGCAGTTTGAAAGGTACCAGTGGCATACAAGGAGAAACTGGTGTCTGGCATCAAGGCAGGAAGCTGGAGGACAGCTTTCTTCCAGACAGAAAGGTAGGCGGAGGTCACTGTTCCTTTTCTGAGCCCTTCCCCACAGAGCCACAAAGCCAGCAGGCAGGTACCATAACTGAGACTCTATCATCCTGGTTAACACTGTTTGCCCCTCCCTGGAGATCCCCTGAGACTCTGTCCCACCCAACTTATGGGCCCACCCAAACTGTTAACCATGACCTTTCCATGAATGGCTGGTCTTGGCTCATGCTTCACAACTTCTTAAATCCTACCAAACAAGCAACAGCGGTCCTCAGAAACCCCTCAGCCCCAGTACCTCTTGCTAAGTGACCCCGTGCCTGGTACTAGCAGCAGCCAGCCTAGACTCACAGTTTGGCTTTGCCTGGGCTTGGAGAAGCCCAGCACAAGTAGCAGACATCTCAGCTTGCTTTACAGATCATGCAGGGTGGCCAAAGGGGAAAATTGGGACAACTGTAATAACATAATCAATAAAATGTAACTTAAAAAACACAAAAAGACAGGCATTTGCTTTTATTTACAATCTCAAATAGAATCAAATGCCCTTCCCTTGTGTGTTATATTAACAGACATTAATATAAGTAATTAATATCATTTAAATATTTTATTTATATTTAAATTAAACTCTTACTTTTAATATCAGAAATAAAAATAATGTATTTTAAATTGTAAGGCTTTAAAGATCCAAATGTATATGCACCAAATTTTTTTTAAGGATTGCTGAAGCTAGTGTGTCAGTAAATGAAGATTTTTCAAGAAACATTTTTAACAAGAAAATCCATGGATGCATTCTCTTTGAGTTTGTATCTGAGATTTAAAATTCCATTTTCCATGTTTCCTCAGGAAGCAGGTACCACACATGTAGTTCCCATCACAAGAATGAAAACAAGTTTTAAAGGGTCCTGGACTAGAATAAAATATTCACTAAGCCTTCAGAAGAACATGATTATAATACCATAGGAGCAAATGATTAATTATATGGTTTACTAAGGCAGTCAAATTTCAGAAAAGTTCATCGGGTATGTGCTGATCTGTCCGTCCCTTGTACAGTAGATGCTCATCAGAGGTTAGAACACATCCAAACTTCTAGGGCCTTCCCAGACACAATCCCTCTTTATTGAGGGAGGGACATCCTCCATCGTCACCCTGAGTGGGTCAAGGATAGTTTAGCAGCAACCAGCATCTGGTCTAGAGCAACCAAGTAGCACCATGGACAAAGGTACACTGGGGAAGTGATGAGGTTGAATTAAGTGTATTATGCAAGTGGAGCAGCTGCAACTGAATGGGACATGTAGACTTGAATTAATGGAAAACATATGACCATTGTCACTAAAAGGGCTACTTAGGATAGCAGTTGGAGACACATGTAGGATTCATCATACTCATTTTTCCTGTTGCTCTTCCTCTTTTTCCTCATTTTTTTTTTGGGGGGGGGGTTGAAACCTTAGTCTATTCTCTTAACTAGAAGAGTATCTGCCAGCCAAAAAGTCAATGAACTCACAGGAGACAAAAGACATTCTTAGTCTGATTGCTCCTAATGAGCTTCAGTGCTTCCAGACCACATAATGTCATAGAATTGTTTGTAATGCTTCTTTAAAAGGGTGACAGGGTTCAGAAATAAACTGCACATGGTAAGAGGAGCCTCCCACGGGTTATGCCTGCGAAGTGAGTGGCAAGGCTTTGGGAGTGGTGGTGGTTTCCGGCCATTAGCGTTACTAACCAAGGCCAGCCTAGCGTTTATGGGAATCTGCTCAAATCAGGACGACACATGCTATGCTCACTCAAGCAACTCTGCCTGATTTCCTCAAGGTTATGCTGAAACAAACTTTATTCCAATTATCTTTGACTGGAATGTTTCCTTGTTTTTATACATCCTTGAGATAGAGGGCGTCCATGCAGTAGATGCATTAGGGTCATGGGTCACCAAGCCACATGGAGGGCTTCGTGCCCGCATAGAGCAATTACTGTCAATTCTCAATTAACCTCCTCATGGGAGGAAGCATTAGTGTAAAAAATGCAAATCCTAGATAACCTACCCTTGCTGCCGTAGTTGCAGCTGAGGTGAGAGAGAGAGAATGGGAGCACCAGGAAAAGCTTGGGGTTGAGAGGTCTTCTCAGGAAAATTTGGGCAGAAGTGGTAAATTCAGCTGCCACTGTGCCCTCTATTTTTGCCCGCTCCCTCTTTGCCCTGCACCAGGAAGCAAAAATAAACACTGTTTTCCCCACAAACTTCTGGATGACAAACAAAAGGTGTGGGGCTGAGAAAGGCAGCAGAAAGTAGCAGGGGGGGCACTCTGAGAGGTGGGTGGTCACCCGGCCACCAGAGCCCGGCACCTGAAGGGACCACAGACAGATTCTGAGTGGCTCTGCACCTTCCTCCTCAGGAAGCCGCACCCAAGGCTCTGGGGTTTTTGACTGTAACCAACACAGTGGAAGATGTTTAATTGCAAATGTTATAATTAATCATTCGCTCCTATGATAAACATTCTTACTCTACGGATTGCTATGTGTATAACTCTATGTCCAGCAGGTCCAGGACATTAGTGCTATTCCCTTCTTTCTCATGTTAAAAAACCCTTCTGGCTGGGCACCTCACTCCAGGCCAGGAGCCACTGCAAGAGTGAACCTAACGCCACTGCAAATGACTCCTCGGGGCATTGCTCCAGGAAGGGTTCACGCTTTCATAAGGAGGACAGGTAGAACTAGAGTGGAATTCCAGGACCCACTGAGCAGCTGGGGGCTCTGAGGGGAGACCCAGAAGGAGCAGGCGACAGTTCTTGAGGTCACAGCAAAGGCTGGGAAAGGAGAGCTAGGAAATAGGCTTGAGGAAAGGAAGGGAAAGGAAACAATAAAACTATAGGCTTTGATGACAAAAATATATTGGGTTTGTTATAAAAGAGACAACAGACCCAAAATGGAGTCAGTCATGCTAGGCCCCAGGTCAGCAAACCAAGATTTAATACTTAGGATAGCTATACTTTCCACTGGCCAGGAATGTAACTTTTAACCAGTGAACACAAAAATGACCTGGTCGGCATTAGTGAGATAATCCAGGGTATAGGCTCCTTCCGTTCCCCTTAGGAGAGCAACCTTGTCTGAAACAGCACATTCTTTCCTAATAATTTCTTTTTCCGACCCCTTTCTGCCTTTAAAACATCTTTCCTTTCCTATAGCTCGGTGGAGCTCCTTTCTGTTTGCTACAGGGGATGGTATCCAATTCATGAATCACTAAATAAAGCCAATTTGATCCCTAACATCACTAGGTTAATTTTTTGTTATTTGACAGGTTAAAATGCATATAAAAAGCTAAGTGCATATCCTCTGTTAATACGACTTTGCAATAAAATTAATGGGGTCAAGGAAGAAGCCATTTGCCAGTTTTTGCTTCAAAATGAATATGTGAGTATTAGAGTCAGTAATCTGGTAGAAATTGGATAAACAGATATAAAAAGTCAAATGAAAGTGTAAGAGAGAAACAGTGGAAAACATCAGGGCATTTCTGGAGACTGCTGGCCAGGATTCTTCCTAATACTTAGGTGGGGAGAGAGAGAAGAAGGTAGAGAGAGAAAGGGGAAAAACAAGTGTGACAGAGGAACCTAAGGCTAGTGACTGTAAAATGGTAAGTGACTCATAAAAACAGGGGAGATTATTAAAAAATGGAAATATTGACTATAAAGTATCAGTGGGCAGGGAAAAAATGAGGTAAAGACATCAGTGAAGCTGCACCTTTCTGATGGATTATTTGTCTGTAAATTTTCCTACGATGCTCCTCAGCTAGGAAAGGTGCATACATATGTACTGAAAACGTATGTTACAACTTCTGGTTTAAAAAGGAGAGAAGATACCAAAGGTATCATTGCTCTTTCCTCTGCTAAGACACAAAGAAAACAACAAAAATGGTGAAGTGTGGAGGGCAATGTCAGATGGGCTCAAACAAGGAATCAAACAAAAAGTCCCCCATTCATTTCACAGACTGAAATGTGTACATGGACCGAATAATCTGTATGTAACAAATACCTCAAGTCTCAAGCAGGTGCAAAAAGTTCCTGGGCAAAGTCATGTCCAAATGTCTACAGAGCAGATGTAATGAGCCTTTGACGAGAGTGGCAAGACTCACAATTCAAGCCCTGGGGACACCGTTTGACATCATCTGACTGAAGGAGAGGTGGAGCTGATCGAAAACATGGCACTGTTGTATCCCTGTTTACTTTGGTATTGTGTTGTGTTACTATTGTATTCCTTCCAGCCAGGGAAGAATTCCAGAGGCAATGGCATGTCTATAGAAATACCAAGGGGGTGAGGGATAAAAAGAAACAAAAAAGCATATGGACTTGAATAAGTCTTTTATGCAGAAAGTAGATGTTTTTGTACTTTATGCCAATAGCAGTTTTCTCTTAGATGACTATTTTGATAGAAAGCATTAGAATTTTGTAAGGCAAGTCCAAAGAAGGAAATGTTAAATAATACATAAAACACTTAACTCTGTTACATTAAGCAATAGAATTTGAGAGATTTTCTAGATAGCTTCAATCTGAGCACCCATGTAGGTTTTCAGGGGATAAGAATAAGAAAAGTACAGCCAGGTTATAATAAACCTCCTGTGGTGTTGTCTAGAGCTAAGGGCTGTTTTATCTAGGAACATACAACTCAGTCCATAAAAAAGGCAATTCGGTGATAGTCTGGGCACTTACTATCATATTTTACTATATAGTGTGTGCTCTTTGTACCCAAATTATTGAGGGAAAAATAAGGAAGCACATTATACATGGGTAGTAATACCTGAAATACCTTGTATCTGTGCTTGTGTTTTGTAATTATTTGTTACATAAAATTTCTTGAACCAAAAAGTATTCAAAAGTAAATGCTAAAATTTCTTTATAATATAAAAAAACAAGTATCTAAACATAAATAAAAAATAATTGAATTAAAAAATTAAAATGAAAGATTTTTTTCCTGAAAGTTCTGGCCCAAAATATGGGTGTGCATTATACATGGCAAAATATTAGTCTTAGAAGAAGCATGTTGAGCTTCCACCAGCTACAAATCTGAAAAATGTGAATACGAACCATTGGGAACAACTTTCAACTCTTGTTACATTGGACCTTGGATGTAATACATGTAGGTCTAGGTCATTTGGGTGTCTGCTGTACCCAGAAATCAGCTGTCAAATGAAAGGTCTGAATATGAATTAGGCGATATACTCCTATTTGTACTCACAATTTGAGATTTATGAGTTCTCTCATCTCCTGGCTCTACACAAGTTAAAAAAAAATCTGCAGAATCTCATAGGTTCCTGGTCCTTTAAAGAAATACAGTTTATGTTTCAGACAGACCCTAACATGTTCAGAACAGATCCAAATATTAAGCAACATTTATTTAAGTGATATTCGCTAATGGCACAGTTGGATAATGGACGAAGTATAAATTAATGCTGACTTTGTCTCTCTCAAGTTTAAAAACACTAGAATGATCATAGACCCAAGGGCCATACAGTTCAAGGCAGGGTAGTTTAAGAAACTGCTGAATTGTGTCCCCCTGAAATTCTTTTGTTGAAGTCCTAATCTCATAGTACCTCAGACTGTATTTAGAGGTAGGGCCTTTAAAAAGGAAATGAAGGTTCAATGAGGTCATTGCAGGGGATGGGGCTAACCCAATATGTGTCCATAGAGGTCACTTATAAGCCAAGGAGAGAGGCTCCAGAGAAATCAACCCTTGATCTCAGAGTTCTAGCCTCCAGAGCTGTGAGCAAATAAACTTCTGCTGTTTAAGCCACCCAGTGTGTGGTGCTTTGTGATGGCAGTTAGAGCAAAGGAATACCTCAACCGCCTATAATGAGTCCTTTCTCTCAGAAGTCTGACATAAGACCCAAGTTTCTTTGTGGTTAAATGCAATCTGCATCATACTCACAACCCCGACAGGAAAGGCCAGCACAGCTAACATCCAGTCCCGAAGAGAGATGAGCTTCCTCAGCTGTCTCTCTTGTTCTTGGTTCCCACTTCCTCTAGTCAGAAGACTAGAAAGATCAGTCAGCACACAAATGCCAAAAAAGACAGCCTGGATCACCTGCAGGGAGACAAGGGCTGGTATTAGTCCACGACAGCTACATGTGGGCAACACAAGTCATGATAAGAGGAGATTGGAAGCACATTTAAAGAGCGGGTCATAAACATAAAACAAAGAAAAAGGTAGGTGATAAAGTTCATCTTAAAAACATTACTTCCGTTTTTGCTCACCTAAGGACAAGTGCAAAACATGATGTACATACATGGTTCAACAGAAAGGCACCAGCTCTCAAAACGACATGCCCATGATTTTAAAATATCACATTTATGGTCTAGTTATATTGACTAGTGGTGTTTAACAAGCCTCGAAGAGGTACAAAGAAGAGGATCAGAGTAGTGTAAATAATAAATGAGACAATTTAGTCTGCATGTGAAGAAACCTTTTTATGCTTTAATCAGATAGGCTTAGAAATTTTTACCAAAGGAAGTGGTAGAAAGAGTCTAGTCCATGAGTCACAGAGAAATCAACTGAATGCAATAATCAAGACTGATGCAGAGCAAATTGCTGTCAAACTGGGACTAAATGAACTCCTCAGGTTTTCAGTGTTTATGAACTAAAGTCTTTACAAAGCATTGTAAACTTAGACACTCAAACTTCGTCATTTCCCCCAAATAAAGTGACCAACTGTACCTTCCCAAATCTACTACAAATTGTATTACTTACCTTAGCTGTGCCTTACTTGGACTACCACAGAGAGAAAGACTGAAATGCCATCGCCCAATTATTTGTGAAATTCTTAAAGTGAAGGTAAGTATTGATGACCCCGAGCTGTGCGTGGCGGCAGGCAGCACACTATAATATGGCTTGGCAAATGGTCGTCAAAATTAGGAAAAGGACATACATTCCCTGGGCTTAAAACCATGCCCATTTAGCAGCAAGAAGAAATTCAGGAGGATTATTCTGGTTGCTTCTACCAGAAATAATTTTCAAAAGATGTATGTATTTGTAAAAGACACACAGACACAACTGGGCTCATTACCTGTTTAGAAAACACAATTTTTTCTTGGCAAGTTTCCACGTTGGCAGTGGCGAGAATCTGGGAAAGTGCTGTCATTGGCTTCCCCACTGAGGCACAGAGCAAAGGGAAGAGGGAGCCTGCAACCCACCTGGTTCTACCCCTTAGCGTAGCACCGGCATGCTCACGTGGTTACTCATTTTGTTCAACTCTTATAGAAGCCACTTTGAAAATTCCCCGGAACAAGGACTCCATCATGGGATTTAGTTAAATAAACAAAAAGCCTGCAATATGTTTATACATAATACACTGGGCTCGTTGGAGCTCACCAAATCCTGTTGCGATTAGCCAGACTTAGCCAGAGTAATGTCTGTTCTGCCTAATAACTTAGACTCTCTTTTTGCTGCAATGACTTAGGTATATTGTTCTTTCTAGAACCAGAAAAACCAGAGTAGGAGAAGCTAAGACTTCCACACCTGAGCATGGCACAACCAAATGGCTGGCACAAATTATGTCATGATGACCAGAAATAATTTAAATGACTCAGGGAATAACTTTATACTTGGGAACATTTTCCATAGCGTATGTTACGAATTCAGATGTTACATCTGTAAGTGAACCCTAACAGGATTTGAGAAACTGAAACAGCCATATTCAGGAATAATCATATCCACACCAATCTGGCCAGAGAACCTACTGACAGGTATTAATTTGCATTTCCCTAATCAATAATCAGGGAAATGCAAATTAAAATCACAAGAAGATTACATTTCTCATCTATATAATTATTTACAGATTAATTCTGATAGAACCAAGGCTTATAAGGACGTGAAACAACTAGAAACCTTATGGTGGGAATGCAAGTGAGGACAACCACTTTGAAGAACAACCGGCAATAATTTGGTCACGTAAAGATTCAAATAGTCTACTGTCCTCTGACTTTGCTGTGAAGGGCACTCCCGACAGAAACTCCCCCATACCCACAGGTGTGCTCGTCCCATCTGTAGGAAAGTTAGTTTCAGCAGTCACCGCTTCAAACCACCTGGAGAGATCCGAATGTCTCTCATAGTCGACTGGATGAATAAATTGTGCTGTATATTCATACGATGGAATTATAAGCACTAGTCAATTTTTCATTCTCACAACAAAACAATTAAACAAAAAAGGAAACTAGAAAAAAACCTACATTTTAAAAATTAAATAACATTTCAAAAATGCAAAGATAATTTTAAGAATGCATGTATATGAAGTAAAATACGAGGAAATGTATGGGAATTAATGACACTGAATTCAGGTACATTGACAAGGATGAAAAATTAGGCAAAGGACACAAGGGCCTTAATTGTTCTGATGACATTTTATTTCTTAAGGTGATTATGAAGTACATAGAAGCCTATTAATTATTCTCTGTATAATTAATTACTATAAAATATTTCCATATGACTTTTTATTTTTTTAAATTTTATTTAGTTATTTTTTGAGTACAGTTTTTTGTCTATTTCTCCCATCCCAGCCATACCCCCTGCCCTGTGCTCCCCGCCTCCCTCCCATTTCCTCCCCCACCCCCAGTCCTCATCCCTGTGTCCTTCATACTTGTTCCTCCAAATCCCTCTCCTTTTTCCCCCTTAAATTCCCTTCCCTCTCCCCTCTGGTCACTGTCCCCTTGTTCTCTATTTCAGTGTCTTTGTTTTTATTCTGCTTGCTTGTTTGTTTTGTCGTTTAGCTTCCTGTTAAAGGTGAGATCATATGGTATTTTGTAACAACATGGATGGAACTGGAAAGCATTATGCTGAGTGAAATAGGCCAGGTGTTGAAAGACAAATTCCACATGACTTTTTAAGTCATGAATTTTTTTAAGTCATGTGGATATATTTTTGGTAAAAAAGAGTAGTTTTTATGCTTTGGGGATACACTTACTCTCTTTCAATTCCTTCCCTTCCAACACAGTTTCTCCTACTTTTTTTAAAAAAGATTTTTTTAATTTATTTTTAGAGAGAGGAAAAGGAAGGAGAAAGAGAGGGAAGGAAACATCGCTGTGTGGTTGCCTCTCACACACCCCATTCTGGGGACATGGCCCACAACCCAGGCATGTGTCCTGACTGGCAATCGAACCAGAAGCTCTTTGGTTCACAGGCTGGCACTCAGTCCACTGAGCCATACCAGCCAGGGCAGTTTCTCCTACTTTGAAAGACTGGCTAATAACAGCAGGATTTAGTGAGCTGCAAAGCAAGTGAATTTTAAAATTCCATGATCAAGTGACTAGTACCAGATTTGCATTTTAACCATAAACAACTAGACATTTGAAATTAATACATAATCATTCTCTTCATATTTTGAACTTTCCTTCTGCAATCATCCAGAGAAATCTCTTTTTTAAAGGGATCATCTGATGAAGTCAGGCACACCTTGAAATTCTCTCTCTCTCTTTCTCTCTTCCTGTCTCTCTCTCCCTCCTGCCAGATAAAGTAATAGAATGACAGGAGTGACTGTATTCACAGGATCTTCCAAAACCTAGTGGGAGGGGAATCTACAAGTGTTAACACCCCTAAGGGTCATTTTAGAATTCTACCTACCATAAGCTGTAGGTTAAACGACTTTCAGAATTCACTCAGAATGGAGAGTTATTCAAGTTCTTACCAATCAAATAGGGAGGCCTTACTGACTACCACAGGTATTCAGTAGAAACCTAAGAAGTTTCATACCTAAATATTGGTGCTAAAATAGCCTTGCAATAAAGCTCCTCTGAATCTATTCCAACAATACTTAAAAACAAGCCTCAAAAATATCAAGCTGATTTATAAGTAGCTTAAATGCCTACAAACACAAAATTCTTCACTCTTTAAAGGAGGATAACACAATGCAATCATTCAACAATATCCAATATTAGAAGAGTCAACATACAATAAAAAATTATTAGATATGCCAGGAAGTAGGAAATCCTTAACCAGGAAAAAACCCATTCAATAAAAAGATACATGTCAGAAATGTTGTTTTTTTTAATTAATTTATTTTAATTGTTGTTCAGATACAGTTTTCTGTCTTTTACTCCCATCCCAGCCCACCACCCCAGTGCTCCCCACCTCCCTCCCATTTCCACCCCCCTTAGTTTTTGTCCATGTGTCCTTTATACTTGTTCCTGTAAACCCTTCCCCGTTCCCCTGAAATTCCCTCCCCTCTCCCCTCTGGTCACTGTCAGCCTGTTCTCAATTTCAGTGTCTTTGATTGTATTTTGCTTGTTTGTTTTGTTGTTTAGGTTCCTGTTAATGGTGAGATCATATGGTATTTGTCTTTCACCGCCTGGCTTATTTCACTTGGCATCATGTTTTCCAGTTCCATCCATGCTGTTGCAAAAGGTAGGAGCTCCTTTCTTTCTTTCTGCTGCATAGAATTCCATTGTGTATATGTACCATAGGTTTTGGATCCATTCATTTACTGATGGGTACCTGGGTTGCTTCCAACTCTTGGCTATTGTAAATTGTGCTGTTATGAACATTGGGGTGCATAGGTTCTTTTGGATTGGTGTTTCAGGGTTCTTAGGATATAATCCTAGCAGTGGAATTGCTGAGTCAAAAGGAAGATCCATTTTTAGTTTTCTTAGAAAATTCCATACTGTTTTTCATAGTAGTTGAACCAGTCTGCAATCCCACCAATAGTGCACCAGGATCCCCTTTTCTCCACCACCTCTCCAACACTTGTTGTTTGTTGCTTTGTTTATGATGGCCATTCTGACTGATGTAAAGTGGTATCTCATTGTGGTTTTAATTTGCATGTTTCTGATAGCTAGTGATATTGAACATCTCTTCATGTGACTCTGGATCCTCTGTGTGTTCTCCCTGGAGAAATGTCTGTTCAAGTCCTTTGCCCACTTTTTAATTGAGTTGTTTATCTTCTTAGAGTGAAGTCATGTAAGTTTTTTGTATATTTTGGAGATTAAGCCCTTGTCTGAGGTATCATTGGCAAATATGTTTTCCCATATAGTTGGTTCTCTTTTTATTTTAATACTGTTTTCTTTAGCCATGCAGAGCTTTTTATTTTGATGAGATCCCATTTGTTTATTCTTTCCTTTATGTCCCTTGCTCTGGGGGACATATCAGTAAAAATATTGCTACATGAAATATCTGAGATTTTCCTGCCAATGTTCTCCTCTAGGATTTTAATGGTGTCACAGCTTATATTTAAGTCTTTTATCCACCTTGAATTTATTTTGGCGTATGGTGTAAGTTGGTGCTCAAGTTTCATTTTTTTGCACATAGCTGTCCAGTTCTCCCAACACCATTTGTTGAAGGGGCTATTTTTACTCCATTTTATGTTGCTGCCCTCTTTGTCAAATATTAATTGACCATAGAGACTTGGGTTTATTTCTGGGTTGTCCTGTCCCATTGGTCTATGTGCCTGTTTTTATGCCAGTACCAGGCTGTTTTGATTACAGTGGCCTTGTAATACAGTTTGGTATCAGGTATTGTAATCTCTCCTAGTTTGCTCTTCTTTCTCAAAATTGCAGCTGCAGTTTGGGGTCATTTATGGTTCCATATAAATTTTTGAAGTATTTGTTCTATGTTTGTGAAATATGCCATTGGTACTTTAATAGGTGTTGCATTGAATCTGTAAATTGCTTTAGGTAGTATGGACATTTTGATGATGTTAATTCTTCCAATCCATAAACACGGTATATGTTTTCATCTGTTTGTGTCTTCCTTAATTTCTTTCTTCAGTGCTGTGTAGTTTTCTGCATACATGTTTTTTACCTTCTCAGTTATGTCTATTTGTAGGTATTTTATTTTTCTTTTTGCTGTATCGAATGAGATTTTTTCCTTGATTTCTGTTTCTGCTGTCTCATTGTTGCTATACAAAAATGCCTTTGATTTCTGGATATTGACTTTGTATCCCACTGTTTTGCCAAATTCATTTATTAGGTTGAGCAGTTTTGGGGTGCAGTCTATAGGATTTTCCATGTACACCATGACAGAAATATTGTAATTGGCAGACAAGAATATTAAAAAACAAATAAAATAAGTTCAAGAAGTTAAATGAAAATAATGATAGAAATAAAAGACATATTAAAAAACCCAAAATAAAACCTTTAAACATTAGAAAGACATTACCTAGAATTAAAAAATCACTGGCATAATAAAAGTCACTGAAATAATAGCATACTATACATTGCAGAGGGAAAGATTAAAAACTGAATACAAATTTTATACAACATTTATCCCACTAATAATCAAGAGAAACAAAAAATATGGAGAAAAATAAAAAAGTTATCAATGAACTAATCCTAATACTAAAAATGCCTACTCATGAATGCAGATTCAAGAAGTGTAAATAAAATTACACATTCCACATTCACTCTTAAAAAAACTGAATACATAGCAACAGAAACTATCCAAAAGAAATCAGAGAAAGAAAAACATTTAAATTAACAGAATGTCACTGTACTCCCAGAATATGTCAAGCAATCTGATAATATGTATACTCGAGTCCTAAAGGAGAAGAGGGAGATCATGTAGAAAAAGGATTTTAAGAGACAATGACTGAAGTTTTTCCAAATTTCATGAGAATTATACACTCATAGATCCAGCAAGCTAAACAATGGAGTATATACAAAGAAAACTACATAAGGAACACTGCAATGAAATACTGACAATTTGGGATGAGATATTAAACGATGCTAGAGGAAAGAGATACATCATATACAGAAAAATAAAGACAAGAAATATACAGACTTTTCATGCAAAACAATACAAGTCAGAAAACACCGATATCTTTAAAGTTCTCTAAGGGGGGGAACTGTCAAAGATGAAAGACTATTTCAGACGAAGAGAAGCACAGAAGATTCATTGTCAACAGACTTTCACTACAAAAAAACATTAAAGTATGGAGAATAGGCCACTAGGTACAACTTCAACTCTATTCAAGGCCATGACAATTGCCAAAAATAGTAAATATGTGGATAAATATAACAGATTTAACTTCTAATTTATTTTATTTTTTAAAGATAATTGACTAAAGCAAAAATATAGTGATGTGAGGTTTTAAACATATTTAGGAACAAAATTATGACAACAATAGCACAAAGGATGAGGAGGGAGGAATGAAATGCAGACTGTCATTAAGTTCCTAGTTATGTATAAAGTGATAGACCATTATTTGGAAGTGGACAGTGATAAATTAAAGACATATACTCTGAACTCTAGAGCAATTACTAAAAGAATGAAGTACAGATTTTTAGCTAATTTGTTCATTGTCCCTGCTGCATAACCAATTACTACACACTTAGCAGTTTAAAACACCAATTTATTCGTTCACAGTTCTGTAGGTCAGAAGCCCAGGTGGGTTATTCTGGCTTCAATGCTCAGGGAACTCTAACACCAAAATCCAAGTGGCCCGCCCCCACACAGGGCTCTTGTCTCGATGCTTCATTAAAGCGTTTACTTCTAAGCCCACCTGGCTGGTTGTTGGTAGAATCCATTCCCTGTTGACTGTAAAACTGAGGTTTGAGTTTCCTGGCTGGCAGTTAACCACAGTTACTCTCAGTCCCTTGTGTCTGCTCTCCAACCTTCACAACTGGCCACCTCTACTGTCAAAACTAGCAGCAGAATACAAACGTGCTTCCTGTATCTGATATCTCTAACTTTTCCTTCTGCCACTGAACTGAAAAAGTTTCCCGCCTTTAATGCATCATGTGGGAAGACCAGGCTTCCATGGATAATGTCCCTTTCTTATGGTCAACTGTGCCACGTATCATAACACAACCAGAGGGGTTATAGCTCATTAATACAGAGGCTCTTGAGACTAGAGGGGGACATCTTTGGGGGGCAATGTAAGAATTCTCCTTTCTGACAGACAACAAGCCAATAGTGGAAATAAAATGAAATACTAACAAAATGAAGATAACCAAAAAGAAGTTAGAAGTTGAGAGGAAGGAACAAAGAATAGATGAGGCAGAGAAAACAATACATTGTCAGACTTTAAGCCAATGATGCTTATAATTACATCAAATGCAAATGGTTTAAACTCTCCAACTAAAAATCAGAGACTGACAGACTGCACTTAAAAATCAAACAAGCAAAAAATACTTTAAATACAAAGTTACGGATTTGTTAGAAGCGTATGGATGCAAACACTAAATACAAGCTGGAATTGTTATGTTGATATCAAAAATAAGTTTCAAGATTAAGAAATATTACCAAAAATATAGAGAAGCACTTTATAATAATAAAGGGTCAATTCATTAAAAGGCATAATGATCTTAAATATGTATGTACCTCATTGCTGAGCTTCAAAATAGAGGAAGCAAAACCTGACTTAGCAAGGGATTAAATTACTCAATAAAGTTTGTTAAATAAATAACAATTCAGTGATTCTTGGCAAACAGATGCTTTTCTGAAGATTTACAAAAGAAAGGGGGAACCTTAAAATGCAAAAGGGGGAACAGAATCTGGTATTCTAGAATATAAAACCCAAAGAATTTCTGCAAATATAAATGCAATAGTCTAAACATTTTGCCATTTATAAGCTCAGTGGTACTAGTGTAACACTCTCCTATTGTTGGTTTATCTTCTTCTTATCCAGTGGCGTCACCTAACACAGCAGTTCCTTATCACCTGGTGGCGACCTTGGCACAGTCTGCAGACCTCTCCAGCAGCTTGCCCCCTGCCTGCCAGCACTGCTGGGGAAGACTCCCCCAAAGACTCCCCCAAAGGGCATACTGGGGGGTAAGGAAAAATAAACTGGTCTCCTCCTAGTTTACAAACAGGAGGCAGAGAGGGCACTGTGAGCCTCTGTGAGGTGGTTTTTTTAAAAATTCAAAGTCATGCTGACTAATCCTCAAAAGATAATCACAGAAATTATAGAATAGGTTACCATTCCCTGGGGAGAAACAAGGACTGACTTTTGGTTATTTGCTCACTTAAGATGCAATTAACCAATACTGTTAAACCATTTCAGATTTCTGCTTCAGGATTAGAATTTGATTTGAGCTGACAGGTAACAAATCACATTAGAGACATTTTACTTGTGTTTTTCTACTGCCTATAGGTGTCACGTTGTCCACTGCAACTCAAAACTCATTAAAATAACTGTAAAAAATGTAAAGGGTGCCTGGAGATGCGCAGGAGAATCTTAAGCAGGATTACCTGGAAGCATTATTCAGCTCCCGGCATTCTGCAGAGCTGGCATTTCCAGACCATCGACTCAGCATGACACACACATGCACCATCTGGCTTTGAGTTCTTGACAGGCTGGTTGCTCTTATTATTTTGTGCCATGTGTAGAGATGAAGTGGTCAATTGTACCATTTCTCCCCAAGAAATACAAACAGGGATTTATCAGAATGAGAAACCTATCCCAGGTTATTTTTGAGTCACTCTAGCAGTTGTTCTCCTAGAACATTCTCTAATGTTTAATTCCTTCTGCATCTTCTCTCCACCTCTTCAACTCTCCCTGTCATGAAATCATTGCATTTTTCTGAGTCATTTTAGGTGTAGGATTCATTTCCACAAGTATGGGAATGCACCCAAATTCCATTCATATCCTTATATTTTTACACATAAGTGGTTTTCATTAAATTAATATTTTTCCCTTTTTCCTCTGGAATGCACTAAACTAGTATTAAAGTGTTTGTATTATGGGGCAAGTTAATTACACTTCTACCATTTAGTTCCAAATATATATGATAGGGCTTATACAGAATAGGTTTTTTAATTTCATTTTATTAGATCATCTTTAATATCCTCAATTATGTGTAACTGCACCAAACCTATAGTCTATATATCTGGTCATGTCATTATTTTAATTAGCTGCTGATTTTTACATTTCTGCCTAATTGGCCAAACTCAGGCAAAAACCAAGAATGAAGCAAAGTAGAAATTCACACATTAAATAAGAAATCGAATCATTATTTACATGAATTTTTGAAGACCAGATTATAGCTGTCCTGACCTTGGGGAGTAAAATTTCCAGAAACTTATACTATGCTATACACATTTTACTTATATTGTACTTTCATAAAATGAACATGAGTGCCATCATGTTTATTTTGAAGGTTTTGCTTGAAGTTACTTTGAGACAGAAGAAACAAGAAGATGGAACTCCGAGGGGCAGAGATAAAACCATTTCATGATATAGATCATGAAATGAAAAAAACTGCAGAGAGAACAGATGGGAAGGAGGCAGGGAGATTTATAGGTGTCACAAGGGAAGTCCTAGAGGGGCCCTCTCTGTGCGAGGATAAGAGCATTAATTCAAGGGGAATTGCCAAAGAAGAAATGAAAATCTACCTGAACTGTTTTATAAGTGGAGAACAAAGTATTCTGTAACTCTTAATAAATGTATATGTAGTCTAGGAAAGAACAGTAGACTAGATAGATAACACACGTACATAACACACATGGTATTTGTGTGTGGTGTGTGTGTGTACGGTGCATGTGTGTGTAATTTCTCCCACGCAGAACGCTGAATAACACATTTAGAGAACTGGTGTGAGCTCAAGGCCATGCTGTATCTCTCCTCCAGTCACACAGCATGTGGCACTGGAAGCCAAAAACGTTATTTTGTTTTCAGTTCATAAAACTTTCAAGGCAGTTCTGGCCAGAAACCAATCCATGACCGTATCTGTGCTCAGTGAAGAGTGAATTTGACTGAAGGAGTTAAATAGTATGTGAGAAGGATCCAAAAGCCATGAAATAGCAGGACCATTAAACATAATCTTCAAGGGACTCCCCCTCCATTCCACACATATCTTACTTTTTAATGGTGCATAATTCCTACTCCTTATTATCAAGATCAAGACTGAATGCCCAAGGAATTTTGGCACCATGGGACAGTAACTCAGTAAGAAATCAGCTGAATGAACTCCACAAAAATTCCTTCACGTTGGTTTCCAGTGCCTTCCTTGCCTGAGACAACCAGACATCCCTAGCAGTCCTATAGCCATGGGGGTCTGTCTCAGTGACAGAGAGTATGGAGTCTACCAGTTACATGGAAGCTACGATCAGTTACAGGTCTGAATGCTACTTTGTAGAGAAATCAGTGCATTTAGAAGTACCAGAGGCTCTGTCTGTCTCCCTCGGCCATTGAGACTATCTCCATCAGATGCATTGCCTGGTGAATTTTCCTCTGGTACCCTGGGAGAGGGTTTGCTTGAATAAGCCAATATGGTTCTCTCACTGTAATGACTGTAACTCTATTTTTCTAAATCTGTCATTTAAGTGATGTGTTTTAAGCCCAAGCATTTTCAAGGAATCTTCACCACAAGCATTTTTGAGGAGATGGACTCACTGCATCATCAAGCCCGTGGTTTTCAGAATGTGATTTAGAATCCTTGCCCACGTACGCAGACATTTACCTCATACTGCTCTATCTCATTACTGAAAATCGATGAAGTAAGCCATAAATCACCCCTGGCAAGCAATTCATTCAGATAGAAAGAAAGAAAAATAAGCTTTGCAGTCAGAAATAATGCATTTAGATAAGCAGCTTTGGAAAAGAAAGTTCGTCCACAAAATTTGTTATAATATCACATAATCGTTTTTGACATATAAGTAGCAGGCAGAAGAGTCATCTGAAGAAGGCATTTGGTGTGGCTTCACAAATGGGCGCAATCATGCTGTGTTCCAGCAGCAGCCCAGAAGAGCATGCAGGGCAGGGGCCTCCCAGAGACTCCATTCTAATCTGCAAATAAGAACACAAACCTCTCCTCTGGGTGCTTCCGCTGCACTCCACTGACATACGAGCTAGTCAACACTTTTACAGGCTGAAAGATTTTTGAAACTATTAATATTAGCGTGCATTTTTGAACACTATTAAACACACCATTGACTTGTTCAGTAAATATTTATTAAGTAATATGTACAAAGCACTTAGTAACCTACTTGTGCAGACATGCAGACTACTAAATGATTATACATTGTGCTGTAAATGTGAATGTGCTTAGAAGGGTTTATGTTCTAACTTAGTGCACTCTTCACTTGCTAAGGATACAGTATCTAGATGTAAGCACAATAATGGTAACGATCAATTATTGAAAAAGGATGCATCTTTTATAATGCAAGTCTATTCTGAAGATTTTCTAACATTATAAAATGTTTTTTACCCTTCTAAATTTTTACCCATGGTAATAAATTATTTCAGCAGAAGATGATTTAAGTGCCAAACATAATCATTAAAGAGCTAGATAAATCTGAAACCTAAACAAAAAGGACCTAGACCTGAAGTAAGACCAAATCAGATCTTAACTGACCAGATGTTATAGAATCAGATAATCTCACATAGTCATGCATGATCTAGGTACCATAAACTAAATTGCATATATTATGAGCATACACATATGCAAGTGAAATTGTGTGAATGCAGCAATTTAACATACTGAGAAATCTATTGATTTTGGTCTAACATTGAGTCTACGTTAAGGCTAAGTCTATGAAATTGTGGACAACTAGTTGGCAGGGGAGTGAATGTTAAAACAGTCTTAAAGGTACCTCCTGTTTCTGGATGCTGACTCCTGCCTTCAGAAATAGGATCTTTCAGACAAAAGCTGCTGGATGGGCTTCGAAAAGTCTCACTCCCTGTCAGTTGATGTTTGCTTTTCTTAACTCATCCTGGCCATTGTTCTACCAAGTAATTTGTTTAATCTTATCATTTTCAAGTTTAATGATGCAGAGCCTACAAAGTGTAATTTACCATTCTCTTCATTTCTGTTCTCCACCAGTTCACCAAGGAATCCAAAATATTTTACCTCTAGATGGAGTATTTGTAAAATCCCAGGACTCTTTTAGTTTGAGAGAATGTGAAGCTAGAGACCGTGGTTGGAGAATGATCTAATAATCAAGCTGTTCTCCAGGACAGTGAGATGCAGGGCGGCCCTGGCAGTAAGCCCCAGGGCAGAGAAGACAGAAGTCAGCAGAGTTGAGGGCGAAGAAGGACTGGGAGGAGTGGTGTTATTGTAAATTCTGGGGCAAAATACAAAAAAAATAGGTTCTAAAAAATTTCAGTGACATTGTAGAAATCTATAAATTAAGTATATCAATATAAAATACATGTTTATAAAAGAATTAACAACTGCCATACATCCATAGAAATATAAACAAGGCATTTTCCTTTCAGTTACATCAAAGTAACTGCATCTTCTTTTGATCTTGACACATTTTTGTTCCTGTGAACATATAAAGCATGTGTTTAAATGCTAATAAATAGGAAAAACATCAAAAGCCAAAGTTGTATATGGACAGAACAATAAAACAAAGGGTGAATATATCCCATAAGGGGATAAAGCTAGTCTCATCGCTTCTGTTGTGGGTGGAAAGAAGACAGGAAATTCAAAATCTTCTGGAGTTCCAACAGGTAGTAATAAAAATATACATTTCTTCTAAAAACAGTAATTCATCTGCAAACCACTCCTGAGAGAAATAATTCAACATCACAAATCAATAAAAGATATTTTTGGTGGTGACCACAGTGAGTAGTCTAAAGGCGATACATGAAATAAACCCCAATCAAAATCTGCACCAAAAATCATGATATACTGCATTTTTCCAAAAGTGCATAATGCTTATAATGATCTCCTATATGGCAGTTTATACAACATCTAATGTGCTTTCACTTAGGTTGTTTTGCCAGTTGGCCCTTTCCTCTTCCCCGTTGGATATGACACTGTCTCTCAGCTGGGTTTTCCTGACCTTCTCAGTCTCTAACCTCTGGTGTACCCAGGGCCCGTCATTGAACCTCCTCTCTCTTCCAGCTGCAGTAGGGTTGGCCCCTGGGAGATCTGATCCCGCCTCCTGACTTGCATACCATCTCTATGGTAATGACTCCTGCACTTTCATCTCTAGTCCAGGCTCCTCCCTTGGATTCCTCTCCTGGAATGTGGCTAAGGGGAACCAACATACAAAGATCGTTTCTGGATTGTTTTCTGAGATTTCACATTATATCTGAAAAAGATATAATGAACCTTTCAAGGCTTTAGGTCCTTATTTACCATAAAGGCAAACATTTACGGACGAAAGCAGCGTAAATTTTATTTCAAGCAGGGATAGAATTTTTGTTGGAGAGTTCCTAGGTACACAAAATAAGTTGCTGCCTCTTTCAAGTCGCAGCTAATAAGCTTGATGTACATGCATCTCTCCAACCAAAACACATCTCAATGCATCTATTGCTCCAACCAAGCTGCATAATGTTTATTTACATGTTCACATATCATCTGTAAATATTTTAGCTCCCATGTAATTCTCTGCATCAGAGAGATCTGAGGGAATGATCCCTGGAGAGTAACTGCTGAAACAGGCTGTGTGTTGCCCGGAATTTTCCTTGATGATCTTTACTCAGAGGATTATCTCTCCACACATCATTTCTCTAGAGATCCCTTGTGTACACTTAAACAAAAGTCTCTCAGACCCAGAATCAGGTGCTCCTTCTTTCATGTTTTGTAAATACCTGTAATGTGGCACTTAACAAATTGCACAGTAATTATCTGTTGATGTTTCTGTAGCACCTTCTACAGTGTGAGAGCGCCGTGGGCAGAGATGAAGTCTTATTCATCTTTGCATCCCCAGAGCCTCGTGTGGTGCCCATTCATAAAAGCAGACACTGAGGGAGGATACAAACATGAAAGGCTTCTTGCTTTCAAAAAGTTCAGATTGGGGTAATCAAAAGAGGCGAACACTTCTAATGCAAAATAATATAGTCTAGACTGGTGGGGAAGAAGGGAAAGGGTGTCCCCTAGAGTGAGGGTAGTAAGGGGGGCAGTGTGCCCCTTTTCAGAAAAAGCAGCAACACTCCTAAAGGGAAGGCAGAGTGACAGAATAAACTGTAAGATAGTTGGGAGACCAGTCATGTCAGGTAGAGAAGGGACACTGTCAAGAGATAAGGCGGAAGAAGCAGAGAGGGGCTCGAGTATGACTAGGTTTAGAAAACTATGATAAAGAGCTTAAAGTAAAAGGAAAAGTGCTAAAGGAAAAAAATGGAACCACGATAAGAGTTTTAAATAGAGGAGTAGCACATTTGGAAGACCACTGTGAGAACAGATAATGGATTAGAGCGTGACAATATTGAAGGCAGAGGGGCCAGCCAGGAGGCTGTTGAAGAAGGTCAAGTATGAAGGACTTCCAGCTAAGATGGAGGCGTAGGTAGACACACTGTGCCTCCTCACACAACCAAAATAAGGACAACAACAATTTAGAAACAAAAAACAACCAGAACTGACAGAAAATTGAACTATATGGAAGTCTGACAACCAAGGAGTTAAAGTAGACACATTCATCCAGACCTGTAGAAAGGGCAGAGTTGGGCACCAGGGCAGAGAGGAGTCGCAGCAAAGCAGCGGCTGGCAGACCCAGTGAGGCGATGGATGGTGGACAGGTGGCACACAAGGCAGCTGGTGGACCAGGCAGTCCCACATCTGCATGCAGATAAACCAGGCGAAACTGAGGAGAGAGACAGACCACGCAACCCGGGGCCCCAGTGCCAGGAAATAAAGCCTAAAAGCACCAATGGAAAACACCTGTGGGGGTTGAGGAGCAGGGAGAGACTCCCAGCCTCACAGGAGAGTTTGTTGGAGAGACCCACAGGGTCCTACAGGTACACAAGCCCACCCACTGGGGAACCAGCACCAGACGAGCCCAATTTGCTTGTAGGAAGCAGCAGAAGTGACTGAAACCTGGCAGAGAGCAGAGCAGCACCATTGTTTCCTCTCAGACCCCTGCCCCACGTACAGCGTCACAACCCAGCAACTGGGTTGCCCCACTCCGGCGAACACCTAAGGCTCTGCCCCTCATACGTAACAGGAACAACAAGACAAAAAAATGGCCCAAACAAAAAAACAGATCAAAGCTCTAGGAAAATACAACTAAACGACAAAAAGATAGCCAACCTATCAGATGCACAATTCAAAACACCAGTAATCAGGATGCTCACAGAATTGGTTGAGTTTGGTCACAAATTAGATGAAAAAATGAAGGCTACACTAAGTGAAATAAAGGAACATATACAGGGAACCAGTAGTGATAGAAAGGAAACTGGAACTCAAATCAATGGAGTGGACCAGAAGGAAGAAAGAAACATCCAATCAGAAAAGAATGAAGAAACAAGAATTCAAAAAAAATGAGGAGATGCTTAGGAACCTCCAGGACATCTTTAAATGTTCCAACATCCAAATTATAGGGGTACCAGAAGGGGAAGAGGAAGAGCAACAAATTGAAAACTTATCTGAACAAATAAAAAAGGAGAACTTCCCCATTCTGGCAAAGAAAATAGACTTCCAGGAAATCCAGGAAGCTCAGAGAGTCCCAAAGAAGGTGGAGCCAAGGAAGAACACACCAAAGCACTTCACAATTACATTACCCAAGATGAAAGATAAGGAGAGAATCTTAAAAGCAGCAAGAGAAAAGGAGACAGTTACCTACAAACGCTTGCCCATAAGACTGTCAGCTGATTTCTCAAAAGAGACCTTACAGGCAAGAAGGGGCTGGAAAGAAGTATTCCAAGTCATGAAAGGCAAGGACCTACATCCAAGATTGCTCTGTCCAGCAAAGCTTTCATTTAGAATGGAAGGGCAGATAAAGTGCTTCCCAGATACAGTCAAGTTAAAGGAGTACATCATCACCCAGCCCTTAGTATATGAAATGTTAAAGGGACTTATCTGAGAAAAAGAATATAAAAAACATGTGCAGTAAAATGACAGCAAACTAACAATTATTAATAACCACACCTAAAACAAAAGCAAAAACAAATTCAGCAAACAGCTAGAAGAGGAACAGAACCATAGAAATGGATATCAAATGGGGGGTTAGCAACGGGGGAGTGGGAGGAGGACAGAGAGGGAACAGGTGCAGAGAATAAGAGCATAGATAGTAGGTAGAAAATAGACGGGGAGGTTAAGAAGAGTGTGGGAAATGTAGAAGCTAAAGAACTTATGACACATGGATATGAACTAAAGGAGGGAATGTGAGTGAGGGGGGTGGAGGTGAGTGGGGGGGGAATGGGACAACTGTAATAACATAATCAATAAAATATATATTTTTAAAAAGGCCAAGTACGAGAATATGTGGGAACAGAAAAAAGGCAGTAAGTATAGAGATGAAGGCCAAGACTGGACTCACATTAGGGATGTGAAGGAGGAAGACTGACCAGCACTGGATATGGAAGGAGAAAGAAGAAAGAAGGATCAATCACCGCATCCATGTTTCTGGGCTACTGGAAAGGGTGCCGTTGACCAAGATGCAGAGCACGTTTACAAATTTCACTTTCTGACATATTACATATAAGGTGCCTTTGGGGCACTTCATTGGAGAGGTCCATCAGGTAACTTGGACATAGGTGTTTGTAGGGCAGGAAAACAGCCTCCCCAAACACCGGAATTCTGCTTTGTCAGCGAGCCCACAGGAGTGAACAAGTTCCACCAGAATGAAAGTTTGCACTAGGACAACAATGAGTCTGAATGGGTGGTGTGCAATCCCAACATTTATAGAATAAGGGGACCCCGAAATCAGGCCTGAGAAAGAGTGTCCGAGACACGGGAGGAAGACGAGGAGAGGCCGGTGGCTGTCAGGGAAGACCCGAAAGAACAGTTCTGTGGAGAAGGGCTCTTTCAATAACCTCAAATGTTGTAAGAAGCTGAAGTGCTTTCACTGGATCTGACAAGAACGAGGCCTCTGTGGCTTCATGATAAGAGTAGTGTCAATGGACTGCGGGAGTCAGGAGCCAGAGGGAGAAGTGAAGTGCAGAGGAGATACTCAGGTCAGTGAGAGAGAAATATTTTTTCCCAAAGCCTGACTGGGAAAGGGAAGAAAAACAAAGTAGTAAGCAGATATATTTCCAAAGGACTTCAACTCTCAAACAGAATGCTCTCAGTGACTCACACATGATTTATTGAATTTTGAAGATTCTTTTTTATTTAATGGGAAATACGCTTAGTGATAAATACAACAAACCTATCCCCTACTCAGTCACCTTAATAATAATGTAATCATTAATTTTAAAACTTTAATCTTGGGTGATCGGTGAAGTTAAGCCCATAGATTTAGGAAGGTAGGTCCAGGATATAATCTATTTACTCAGAATGGTCATTCGTTTCCCATCAATGGCTATGCTTCAGATGCTTCAAACGCACATTGGTTTCTTCATTCAACTATGAAATTACCCAAGGCAGTAAGTCAGCCTGCTTCTCCATATACTCTGCCATTCTTCCCACACACATCTGCTGTTACAATGGTATTTCAAAGACTCCATCTGGACAAGATGTACTGCATCTCACCTACCTCAAACCAACGGAAGAACGAACCCCGCACCTCCTCCTCAAGGTGCAAGGGCACTTCCTCTCTTTAGTTTTAATAGCATTTCTCTGTAACATTTTGTTTAAGGGTGTGAGCCCAAAGAAAGATTTTTCTTGGGTACAAACTAGAGCTGCTCTCTACTAAAAAGAAGGCACATAACTGGGAATAAAGCTAATAGAGATGTGCAAGACCATCACGGAAAACACCACAAAACTTTGCTGAGATAACGTTAAAAAAAGCTCTAAAGGAATGGAGAAACGTGCTATGCTCCTGAGAGGTACAATATTCCAAAATGTGAACTTTCCCTAAATTGATTATAGACTCAGTGTTATTTTCATTAACAACCTAAATTTGGAGGGTTAACGTTTGGCAAGCTGATTCTAGATTAAATAGAAATGCAAAGGCCAAGAGGAGTAAAAACAATCTTGAAGAATAACGTTGAAAGACCTATACTAGCAGATAGCAGGACATAACTTACAGCTGTAGTAGTGGAGAGAGGGTGACACTGGTCAAGGTCAAGCAGACTAGCAGAACAGAACAGGGCCTGGACACAGGCCTGCACAGCCAGAGTCAGCTGGTTCACAGCAAAGCTGCCACCGCCATTCTGCAGGCTACAGAGAACCTCCCACCACACACCCAAATCACCGCCAAATGGATCATGAACGTGAAACACAAAAGGACAAAACTTCTAGAATACAGCACAGGAGAATATCTCCGAGATCTTGGGCTAGGTAAATGTCTCTTAAAAAAGCCAAAGAAAGCATGTGGCGCAATGGAACAGACTCATGAATTGAGTGTCACTGAAAGTAGGAACTTCAGTTGATCAAAAGATACCATAAAGAACAAAGATAAGCCATAAAGAAAGAAGACACATTTGTAATACATGTAAATCTGGAAGAGGACTTGTATTTTTTAAAAGCCTCCCTCAAATCAGAAAGTAAGAAACAGACCACTGAACTTTAAAAATTGGCAAAGCAGTTGAACAGACACTTCATAAAAGAGGCCACTCAAATGGCCAATAAGAAAATACATTTTTAAAGATCATAAATGATCAGAGAAATACAAATTGAAATCGCATGCATTATTTATTGCATACCCCCCAGAAGAGCTAAATAAAAATAATAAAACACATAAATCTGAAATAACATTGCCACTTTAAAGCATCAGTGAAGATACAGAATAACTAGAATACAAACCCTGCTGGCAGGAATACAGACTTTTAAGCCACTCTGGAATACTCTTGAGCAGGATCTGCCGAACTGAACATACACATTTACCCTGTTACCCAGCAGTTCTGCTCCTAGATGGACGTGCACCTACACCTGCACCAAAGCACACACACGGGTGTGTTCAAAGACGCATTATTCTCAATAGCTTCAAACTGCAAGTAACTCAAAATACAGGAGCAGCAAGACGGAAAGTAGAGTTTGAAGTGCGCAACATGGAGTTCTTCATAGCCATGGAAAAGAACAAAGCATGGTTACACGCAACCACCAGGACGAGCCTCACAGATACAACAGTGAGCAGAGGAAGCCAGAGAAACAAACAGCGCATGCACGATTCCATTTCTATAGAACTCAGGAATGGGTGGCATTAGTCTACAGTAACAAAGCCATAACAGTGGTTGTCTTTAAAGGGCTGATGACATGGAGAGGACAGAGGGTGACTTCTGGGATGCTGGTGCCTGACACCCTGATTTGGGTGGTGGTTTCACAGATATGTTCCTTTTGGAAAAGCGTTTTGAGCTTTTATCGTGTATGATTTGTACATTTCCCAGTATGTCTCTTATGCTTAGAGAGTAAATAAATGAATAAATAAGTGAGTAAATAAATAAACGGGACATAGTAAGATGGAGTCAACTGTACGGAATTATGATACAACTATAACCGAGAGTTTAAAGGGCATTTCTGAGAGTAAATATCTTAGAAAGCTAAATCACTCGTGTGTACAAGTATGTGTCTGCCTGACACTGGCAAAGGCTGTGCAGTACCCTCACATATAGTCACAGTGTAATTTTATACAAGTGAGCCGGATTCTGGGCCCCACCCAGCTGAGGTTGTTAAGTGAGAGATCTCTGAACTTCAAACTGCCCTTTTGCTCTTTTATTTTTAATTTCTAGAAACAGAGGTGAGTCAGGTCAGGGAAAACAACAAGCTAGGAGTTCTCTTTCACTTATTACTCTATCAAATAGACACCACAAACATCTGACCATTGTGGCCAAAAGATGTTTTCCTTCCAAGTCTTTCTGCTTGATCTTAGGTTTCTCAAGAGACTGTCTTAAATTGAGTAAACTTTTCTTAAATGCTATGTGGCAAGTAGGACATCTTAAACAATATTTTTATCCTATCATTTTTAGTAGAGTAAATCTGTGATGTTTGTAAAACAGATTCCAGTCTAGTGCCTGCCTCGAATTTGCACTCTCCTTGTAGTCATCTCGTGCAGCACACACAGCAGAGAGAAGCCGACGCAGACCTCTGACCCTGCAGGACATGCTCTTCCCAGTACAGAGAAAACAATTCTTCCTTAACTGTAAATCAAGAGTTGAAATTCAGCATAAAGCTTCCGTGTGGCCATTTGGACGAGTCTAAATGTTTAAGCAAAACAGATAACTCCAACTGAAACAACAGTAATTTGAGCAAATGAGTTTTCAGAGGGAAGTTTTATGTAAAACCATCCGTCCATCATATGTTTAATTGGGTCTGGAATTTAATGGAAGTGTTTACTCTTTTAGAAGAAACACAACAAAATGCACACAAAGAAACATACAAAAGATATGAAGTTAACGTTGTTTCCATGTTTATGGTGGTATGAGATTCTTTTAGTTGATCTTCAAGCTTTTAGAGAAGTCTTCTAACTTGGGGGCTCCGAGAATGATTACAGAAGATAAAGAATTCCTCCCTTCTCCCCTTGTCCTAAGTCACCTCATCTTCTTCTCAGTCTCCAGGAAGACTTCTTTTCCTCTGCCTTTTACCCACTTGGTGCAAAGGCTAAAGTTACAGTAAATGACAATGATGTTTCCACATGTGGCCAGTTGGCATATTTTTGCTGCTGGCGCTTTGGGAGGAAGTTTTCCAGTTAAAGAGCTACATTTTCCCTTATAGTTCAACAATATCTCATTTCACTCACATATTCACAGAATTTTGTACCACTATTTCCTATACTTGAGATGATAGATGTATGCATCATGGGAATATTTGGATAAGTTATCCCTTTGCTCAGGGTAAATAAATTGTCCACGTACATTCTTTATTTATTCAAAACACATCTGTACAATGGGTAGCCATCTTTATATTAAAATGACTCATTGACTTTGTTTGTCCATCAATAAAATAATTGCTTTTTCCTCCTTCAAGAAAATCTTAACCAAGTGTTAAGATTCAACCTATGCAAATTCTATTGTACATGATGACTTTCCTAGAACAGTGATGTAACAACTTCACTTATCTATAGATACTGTGAAAGTAGTTATGTTCACACATTTAAGTACAGAACTATCTGAATGAAGTGCAGTGGTAGACTCTGGGAGAAGTAATCAAGGAAAGCCAACCTGAACCTAATCCAGGGTCAAAAATTATTCAACTGGAGTAAGTTCCAGAACTGGGAAAATAGAATATATGCTTTCCTATTTGAGAGATATCCAAATGTTTATTGGTAGAGATCAGCATATTTACTTACTTATTCAATAAATACCTTGGGGCCCCCCGAAGTGTTCTGGACAGTGTGCTAAGTTTGGAAGATTCAGAAATGCCCAGGATATAGTGCCTGACCTCAATGGATACAGAGTAACTGGAGGAGACAGATAAGAAACACAGTTAACACATGTATTCATTTTCTAGCACCACAACCGAAGGGCTTAAACAATGGAGATACATTGTGAGATGTCAGGGTTCTGGAAGCTACAAGTCTAAGTTCCAGGTAGTGGCAGATTGGATCCTTCTTCTGAGGGCTGTAAGGAGAAATGTGGGCCAGGCCTCTCCCCCGGCCTCTGGGGGTTTGCTGGCAATCTTTGGCATTCATTCATTGGCTTGTGAAAGCATCACCCCAGTCTCTGCCTTCATCTTCACATGCGTTCTCCCTGTGCACACCTGTGCCAAATTTTCCTTTTCATAAGAACACCAGTCTTGATGGATTAGAGGGGTCCGCTCCATGCCATTAGGATCACATCTTTACTAATTACATCTGCAAGGACCCTATTTCTAAATAAGGCGACATTCTTTTATAACAGGGTTTAGGATTTTGACATCCGGTAAGAATTTTGGGGGGGGGGGACACAGTTCAATCCATAGAAATACAGAACAAAAGGCATTTAACCTCACTGTTATCATTCATCAGACTCTGGGGAATCCTTGTGAAAAACCAGCACTTCCTCAGTGGCCTCCAATTCCTAATATCTGTTTCCCAAAGTTGGTCCCCTGTTCCTGTCACCTGCCCCAGTGGCTGCCTGGAGAGCGAAAATCTTAATGGATGGGAGCTACTGCCTCCGAGAGTGCACAGCAGCTGTGTCAAGGGCCCCTTAACTTCCAATGTGAGGGTCTAGGTCAGAATCAGACTACCAAGTTTCAAAAAAACAAGTCAGATAACTTCTGTAATACCGAAAATGATCCGTTTCACTTGTACTGCCGATTCAAGGTTTGAATTGTGCTTGACTGGAGCTGTGGGAAAAACTTTGATATCATTTGACACGTTTTTCTCAGTAAAACCTACACTTCATGATGTTTATAGTCAATTTGAGGAAGCAATCCAGCTATCACACTTTTTGGCAAATATTTTAGACGTAAGGATGTGATATTAAAATTACAATGCACAACAAATTTCAGAACTTCTTGATCTTGCTTCTCTGAAGCTCTATTTGTTTACCCCATGTGGGTTCGTCTGCAGCCCCACTTTGAAAATTACTCACGACCCCCAGTGAAAGCCATGAGGGCTCTGCCTTTCCCTCTCACACGCTGCCTCAGTGCCTCCCACTCTCATTGTTATCTTGCACATTCTCTGGTGAAATTCCCTGGGCCTCTCTGGCTTTCTTGACCTGGGGCCTTCATTAATTACTTACATTACCCTCGCTTGACCTCAGCATTCTGCTACGTTCTCACTGATCTGTGCCATGCTGCTCTTATTCTAAACAAAATTCTGTGACAATGTAGAATGTGGCAATGAGCTGCCAGACTCAGTGGCAGTCCTAGCTAAGGGGATTTAAATGACTAATACAACATTTTCTGCCCAGGATATAAGTCCCTACTTCTAGCATCTAGTTCCAGGCCTACTATCCGCAGCTCTGGGACACACTCAGGGCATTTACGGCTTCTATGGTTTCTTTGAGCCAGCACTGAAACATGAAACAAAAACAGAAGAGCTCACAGCGGGGGAAAGGCCAAGAGGTCTTTTTGAACCAAATGTCATACACCCAGAGGTCTTCAGAACTACAAAGTAGCCAGTTGAGACAAAGAACCACTATCCTTCTACATAGACTGCAATTTCCAGCTGGCAAGAGGGGCCGTCTTGGAGAAAAGAATCCCTCCACTAAAATAAGGTAGGAAGGAAACTCCACCTTCAGAATTAGGAGGCCAGAGTCCTCTGTTTACTACGGCAAAGGGATTTGAAAAATTCAAGCCATAGGCCTTTACGCAGTAGGGTGGTAAGCACTGTTACTTTTCATTGTTAGTATTTTTATTTTAGGGTCTTGTATGTTTCTGTGGAATGATTAGTTTTAAGACTCAAATTCAAAAGAGCCTTAAGGAAGCCCCAGAAGGGCAATGCAGCAGATTCCCCAACACCAGCACGGACCAATTCTCACCTCCACCTCTGCTCACACAGGGCTTCCGGGGAGCAATCGGGGGTTGGTTAAAACATGGAAATCTCTTCCCATCATCCCCACCAGAAGCTATCATCACCACCAGAAGCAGCAACAGCCACTAGGAACCCTGACAGGGACACCCACTTAGGGCAGAAAATGAAAGCAAGAAGTTTTGATGGGGCATGTAATTTTCACTCAGTCACTCAGAAGAAACTTGGCTAATGACTAACCCTTCTCAAGGCCTTAGTCATTTGCCTTTAGTGAATAATTTTGGGTGAGAAGGCACCAGGAAAAAGAACCTTCAGTAGCTCACTTTATATTACCTTTTAAAAAACATTTTAAAATCATTTATTTTTTCATTAAATTTATTGGGTTGACTGACATCGGTTAATAAGATCACACAGGTTTCAAGTACACATTCCTACGACCCCAGATCTGTTAACAGTAGCTCACTTCAGAAAACTTTGCATTCATCACACCGACCTTGTCAACGCTATAAATGATACCTCAGTGATTGCGCTGCTTGTCACTGTCCTATCATAACCTACCGAGGTAGCACACAGTAAGCACTGAGAAGGCGTTTGTGGAGTCAACCAGTCAACAGACTAAAAAATGGCTATTTTTCATTACCTTTTATGTGTAATTCAATAACACCTTCTGAAAGAACACATTCATTCCTAATGGCCTAAGACATATATGCATGCTAGGTGTTTGTGCCTAATGTATACACAAATGTTCAGAATTTGGGGATAATATAAAAATAAAGTGTCAATCCAACATACACAGTTTTTTTTAGTTTGGTTTTAGCTTTGAGGAAAAATTAAATGACTACTTTGGCATGTCTAGTCTCTGCTCATAACTAAGTTTTGTTTTAATTAAGTCAGATATCTGCTAACTCAACAAAAAGTAAAGGTGTACGATGGGGGTGGAAATGAACACCAACCACTATTATTTCATCTAGGGCACTTTTACATGCAGGGTGTCAGAACATTATAGTGAATGCAGTGCCGAAAAATTAATATTATCTGTCTGTGGTTTTGAAAAAGTAGCTGAAGAATCCTAAAACAATGACATTTCCATTCAACATCTCCCCCATGTTTTCAGGCATTCTTTGGCCTGAAAATGGTTGCTCAGACACTGAGTCAGGAGGCAGAGTAGATGGTTTCTGTGGCGGCCATGCCAGACAAACAGCTGTGGACTCCGGCTCTCCGATTTTCAGAGCTGCACGCTGCCTTCCAACCGTCCGAAGCCCCCACAGACCTCCACCTGCTCCAAGCCCCGTGCTAACAGGTATTCACACTCTTAAGCATGGTCTTCCCCTCCCCAACCCTTCCAACTTGCTCCTCTTTCCTCTAACCAATAATTCCCCAGAAATTAAGCGAGGATGGTAGAAGGCAAACAAGGCGATTGCCTAATTAGAGTAATTCATACAAGGTTGTGAGTAATTGATAGGTACCACCCTTGCAGGCCACTTTTTACTTTTATTGATGAAATGTGCTTGCCAGGATTTATTGAGCATCCTGCTCACTGGTCTCCCAGATGCCTCTGCGTGTGCTACCTCACTGTCATGTTTTCTTACCTATTCCCATGAAATTGGAACTTGAAGGATAAAGCTAGTGACCTGACATTTCACTTTTATGAACTTACCTATGCCCACTATTTAGAGCAGTTCACCATCAGTATGAGTAAAGAGAGTTACAAGAAATATAAAAACTTCTCAGATATACATACAAAAATTAAAATTCTGACTTTTATAACAATAAGCATAATTCATTATTTAAGGCAATCAATTTTAGGTATGACCATGTTATTGTCTTCCCAACTAGCATCTTATAATATCATTATCAGGGTCTGCATATTTCGCTTGCCCTTTGAAACAATGGGACTAAAGAGAGAACAAAGGATTAAGGGAGCACTTTTCCAATTACAAAGCTTTAACTAACAGTTTCATAATATTGACTTCTATCATCTCCTAAAGTAAATCAATGCTCTTTTTTCATTTGTAGATCAAAGTTATGGTCACTTTCTCTTTTTTCTGCTTTCTTTCATAAAACTAATTTGTAGCACTGCCTATCCAAATTACATCGAGGCAAAGTACTAAAATCAAAGGAATATTTAAATGAAAACCAAAGTCGAACCATCTCTGAGATCAAAGTAAACAGCCTGGGTCAATGGGCCACATGTGAAGAGCAAAGGAAAGATATCTTCATGTAAATCTTACAGTTCAGAGAATTCACTTGGTGGTTGGCCTGGGAAGAACACAAAGTACTAGCTCAAGCCCTGGAAAAAAACTAAATTAATGTAGTCAGTGGACGGCCTCAGGGCCGTGGGGTTACAGCCATGCGTGTTGAAAGTTTCAACAATGCTGGTGGAAGCTATAGAAAAGGTAAATATATTTTTACATCAGTACAATCCTACTGGCTCACCAAACCCAAATGATATTTGAATGGAATTCAACTCTGGCAGAATTTTCTTTAAAAGCTGGCCACAGGTCTGCCATGGACACACATGTTTTGGTTTGGCACTGGGCCTCCTAAACAACAAAGCAGGTGAAATTCCACAGAGATACCCTTCTAATAAATCATTCTGTCAGTTAGACAGTAACATTTACATATCACCCTCCAATTCCTAATTGGCTAATCAGTTGCACGACCAAATTACACAGTACTGAAGGCAATAAGGAACACGGGCATGTAAACAACAGCACAATGGCTCATTGTGCTGTCAAGTTCGCCCTGTCTAAGCATGCTATTTCTATTTGGATAAAGAAAGCCTCATAATGAGACCATTTTATGAAGGCCCTAATCAAGCTAAACTAACCAACACAATATATTGTTTAGGAGTACATAGTATTTTTTTAAAGGGAATGGTAAACACAACATTCAGAATGGTAGCTACCTCCAGGCAGGAGGCAGAAATACGGTTGGGAAAGAAACAGAACATAGAAAGCAAGAGCACTAGTAAAATCAGTGACACAAATCGGTTTAATACCTTAGGCATACATTGATTACACTCTTTCATAGTTATCATTTTTCCTATGACTGACTTTTGAAAAGCCTCGATCTTGCTTAGACTATAAAGAATAGGGCGTAGCAAGCCTGGATTATGTGCAGAGTAGCCTATATTTATTGTTAATTAGAAATCCCTTTGAAAGTTCTTTGATCTTTGCAATGTTTCTGGCCAAAAAGCTTACGAAGTTAGCCATCATGGCGACAGCATATAGAAAGAGCCAATCAGGTGCTTTGGATTCTTTGATATTTGCCACGTTTTCTTTTAATAAGATGTAATTCCTTTTAGAGCACCTTTACGTTCACAACAAAATTGAGGGGATGTTACAAAGATTTCCCATAGAACTCCTGGGCCCACAGTACCATCTCCCCCATTACCAACATCCCTCACCAGAGTGGTAGCTGTTACAACTGATGAACTTGCATGGACATGCCACTCAGAGACCACAGTTTACCTTAGGGTTCACTCAGTGATCCACATTCTATAGACGTGGATAAATGTATAATAAATCTATCCATGATTACAGTGTCGTACAGAGTATTTTAATTGGCCTAAAACTCATTTTTCTCTGTTTATTCATCCTTCCCTGTACCTCCAACCCTAGACAACCCCTGTCTCCATAGTTTTGTGTGTTTTAGAATGTCTTAGACTTGGACTCATACAAGATGTGCCTCTTCAGATCGACTTCTTTAAATTAGTAATATGCATTTGAGATTTCTCCCTATCTTTTCCTGGTTTGATAACGCATTCCTTTTCCAAGCTGAGTAATATTCCATTGCCTCTATAAAATCTGTGTGCTGGTTTTGGTGAGGACATACCTTTTCACTGACTTTGGGTAAATACCAAGGAGCACAGATTGCCAGATTGTATGCTAAGAGTATATTTAATTTTTTTCAGAGACAGCCAAGCTGTCTTTCAAAATAGCCGAACCATTTCCAGAAATGAATGAGACTTTGCTGCTCCCCATCCTTCCAGCATTTGTTGTCAGTGTTTTGGATTTTGGCCATTTTAATGAGTATACGGCAGTATTTTGTTGTTTTGATTTGCATTTTTCTAATGACATATGATGTGGAAATCTTTTCATATGCTTACTCGCTGCTGTATATCTTCTTTGGTAAGGTCTTTGGCCAATTTTTAATCAGGTTTCTTTTTTTTATTGTTGAGTTTTAAGAGTTCTTTGTAGATTTTGGATAATGGTCCTTTATCAGTGTGTTTTCTGCAAATATTTGCTCCCAGTATGTGGTTAGTTTTCTCATTGTCTTGACATTGTCTTTCATAGAGCATACATTTTTTCATGTTGATGAAGTCAGCTAATCAGTTATTTCTTTCATGGGTCATGCTTTGGTGCCTTATCTAAAAATACCCAAGAGGGTCACAGATGAAAGGTCATTTAGGTTTCCTCCTGTGTTATCTTACAGGAGTTCTATAGTTGTGCATTTTCCATTTTAGTCTGTGATCCATTTTGAGTTAATTTTTATGAAGGGTAAAGGTCTATGTCTAGATTCACTTTTTTGCATGTGGATGTCCTGTTTCCAGTATCATTGGCTGAGAAAAAAATATCTTTATTCTATTGAATTGCTTTTGCTCTTTTGTTAAAGACAAGTTGTCTGTACTTATTTGGGTCTATTTCTAGGCTCTATTCTTTTCCCATTGATCTATTTTTCTACTCATTCACTAATACCACAGTGTCTTCATACTGTAGCTTTATAGTTAAGTCTAAAAGTTGGGCATGTCAATCATCCATCATTGGTAGAATCAGAATATGCTAGGTAAAAACAAATTTTAAAAAATCTAAAAGCCTTTGCTGAAATTTCTCCAAGACATGAAAACTGGTTAAAACCATTTTTTGCATTATGTTCTTGACCATGATGAAGGTTATTCTCTGATCTTCCATAATTTCTTAAACAAAGGGATGTTAATTGATCATTTTCTTCACGTAATTAATATAGTAGTTCCACAGAGAGGTTAAACATTTCAACAGTTAGAAAGACCTGCCCAATTGTTGCATTATTAAGTCTATTTCAAACAAATGAGATGCGCACTGGAAAAAATAAATAGAAGATTCAAATAAAAATTCAACTGACCCATTTAGAACAATGCACTTTGGATTCGTACTACACCACAGTCCTGGGTAAGAGCGGTATTTACTGCTATGGAGAACAATGTGGTAGAAGCAAGTCTGGGAGGTGAAACCAAGAAAACTGATTTTGAGCATAAGTTTGAAATATATATTATCCCTCTAAGCCGAGACATAAAGCAGGCAGTTGGATACAGGAATGCGGAATTCAGGGGAAACCAGGACTCCAGATTTAAGTCTAGAGCACCATCATCACGGAGAATGTACTGAGAGCCACGACGCTAGGTGAGACTCCTAAGCGAGTGACTGTAGACTATAAAAGAGGACCTAGGACTGGTTTTGGGGCATTGAGAGGCCAAAAAGAGGAAGAGACACCAGACAGGGAAACTAAGAAGAAACAGCCAGAAAAGTAGTAGGGAAGTCAGAAGAGCCTGTTTTCACGGAAGCCAAGTTTAAGAGTGTTTCGAGAAACAGAAACTAACTGGATCCAATATTCCTGAGAGTTTAAGTTAAATAAATACTTGAAAGTGGCCCTTATATCTGTCAATGTAGTGGTGACTGATGACCTTAATTATAGCTCTTTCAGCAAAATGGGTTTAAAAAGAATGGCAGAGCAGGAAGTGGAAACTGGATGTGTAGACAGTTCTTTTAAAGGAGTTTTGGTGAAAATGGATTTAAAAAAATAGAGTAGCACTAAAAACCTCAAGACTAAGATAAACTTTGTTTTGTTTTGTTTACAATGAGATGTGGCATAGTAGATTTGCAGAGGTATGGCAATGAAGCAATCAAAGTGGAAAATGATATAATACAGGAGGAAGAAGAGATAATCTCAGCGATGGAATGCTGGAGCCAGCTAGAAGCCATGGAGCGTTCACACAGAAGAGACATCCTTAGAAGAGCAAACAGCTCATCTGTTGTAACAGGAGGGGACACAAAGTACAGTTTCCGTTGAAAGGAGATTGGTAGATGTGATGATGATGGGAGAATGGAGAAGTCTCTTCTGATTGCTTTTGTTTTTTTTAATCTTTATTTATCTTGTTCCGTTTATCCTCCTCCCCCTCCTTTCCCCAGCAAGTACCACTCCATTACCCATGTCCATGAGTCCTTTCTCCTTTTTGCTCAATCCCTCCACCTACTAACCTCCCCTGCACTAGCTGTCATCCTGCTCTCCATCTATTAGTCTGTCTCTGTTTTGCTTGTTAGTTCAGTTTGTTCATTAGATTCCACAGATGAATGAGATCATCGGTATTTGTCTTTCTCTGACTGGCTTATTTCACTCAGCACGATGTCCTCCAGGTCCATCTATACTACAACAAGCAGCAAGTTCATTAGGCTCTTTGGCCAATGGGAAGATTATTCTCTGAGTGACCAATGAGAGGATCAGTGAAGGGATGACCAAGATTAAAAGACAGGGGGACACAGGTGAAGGAGACACTGTGAAAGCAGGGGGTTCAACTGACTAGGGAAATGCGGTGCATTGGTGGCAGTGCTGAGGGCCCACCTGATATCTGTGGTCACTACCACCAAGCAAGACCAAACAGCAGGCTTCTGTGATTTTCTTCAGCAGTGCTCACCTGCTCAGTTGCAGACGTGAATGGGCAGGTAGTTGGGTTTAATTAGGATCACAGATTTTCTGGGTGAATAACAGTGAATGTAAAAAGGAATATGGTAATTGAGGATATGCAAGTATGTGTTTGTGATGTTGGGGCATGGAACCTAGGGTTCTAGAAAATGAGAAGATGAAGGAAGCATAAAGACTGGGATATTGTCCTACTACAACATAACAGTGAGCCCATTTCATGGAAAAAACCAGGGAGGTTACATCTGACACATCCGACAAGCATTCTACTGACACTTCAGATCCTCTGGCCCAGTGCTGCTCCCTTTTCTACTTGTCCCTAAGGTCACCAAGGGCAATTTTTAAAATATCAAATTAGGTAGCATCATAATGGCTTCCTATGGCAAACAGAAATTGGCTCAGATTATGTTTATTACAGTGAAGGTACGAGTTTAACTCATGTTAACATATGGAAACGCTAAATGTATTAGAATAAAAGATCACTTTAAGTTATGTTAGGTTGACCTTCAGTAAAAATGTGAATTATCTATGGTATGCTCCTATGGACTTCTAACTTATATTTGATAGAGATCCATTTGTATATTGAAAGATATTTTCTTCTTTATTATTATGTTTTGAAGACACAGAAGTCATTAGGAAAACTGCTTACCAATTATTGTCTTATAGTTATCTATTATCTATTAACTACCCATACCAGCAAGGCCCAGTGGTAGCATACATATACATGAGATCTTAGCCCCAGGGAATTCACCTTGTGAGGTATCAAGGCTAAGCCTTATTTACAGTGACGCTAACACAAGTTCTTTCATTTATTCTATGCTATTTGAAGTCACAATTTAACAGCAAAGACAGGACAGTCTGAGTGGATGAGGCTTATATGACTGGAGTTTACCTTTGAAACTGATGAATGATAAAAGCATATTAATAGTTTACTAAAGCTAATTTAGCCAGTTTAGGCATATCAATTTATATTTATTCATATAAACTACACTGAAAGTAGCAAAACCCACACTGCTAAAATTAGTATTTTCAGTGCTAATTGCAAATAAATTGTTATGCATTCATTAAAGTGCTATCTCCACTAGAAAATATTTAGTCAGATTTGTTCTGTATAACTTTAATCATAAAAAGCATATGTGTGCATATATACACACACACATATATGCATATAAGTAACTTGCCCAAGATCTTATCCCAGAGCCTGCACAGTTAATTGCTGAACTCCATATCCTCTCTGAATCCTATACTTGGTTAAACAATTAGTTTCATCTTAAAATGACTACAGTATTCTCGAATCATGGTTCTTATCCCTGGTCTCAGGTAAGCATATAACAATTAGAACATTAATACAAAACATTTCGGTGTCCTGTAGGGTCCAGTGGCACAGCCTCCCTTATCACCCAAGCTGGGCACAAAATGTGCAGCGCCCTTCATGTGGGCTGAGTACACCCTCCTCTTGAAGTTGAGCCTTGAATTCTTTTGGTAGGGCAATGGGAGGCATTTACCCAGGCCAGTCAGCTGCAAGGACTGGCTGTGTCCACTGACCACCAACCTCAGCCCTCTATGGAAGATCAGCTGTGCAGGGGAGACTAGTGGTGCTCCAACATGGTCTATAGCGTCCACTGAGTGCACTGGCCCTGGGATTTCCCAGGTGGTTCAGGTCTAGGTTAGTCCCCACTTGTGTTCTACCCGGGGCTACCCTGCATGAGCTATAAAGCAATCTGAGATGGTTGCTACTTGCGCTGAGTTTAGAGGTTACCAAGCAAAGCCAAGCTTTGAATCTAGGCAGGCTACTGCTAGTGCTGGGCCTACATTAGGCCACACTACCAAGTCAGAGAGAGTCATGGCAGCTTAACCTAATACATAGAAACAAACACAGGGAAGCTGCCAAAATGAGGAGACAAAGAAACACGGCCCAAATGAAAGAATACATAAAAACTTCAGAAAAAGAACTTAACAAAATGGAGATAGGCAATATATCAGATGCAGAGTTCAAAACACTGGTTATAAGGATGCTCAAAGAACTTAGTGAGGACCTCAGCAGCATAAAAAAGACCCAGTCAGAAATGAAGAATACATTAATTGAAATAAAGAGCAATTTATTGGGAAACAACAGTAAGGTGGATGAAGCCAAGAATCAAATCAGTGATTTGGGACATAAGGAAGCAAAAAACAACCAATCAGAACAACAAGAAGAAAAAAGAATTCAAAAAGCAAGGATAGCATATGCAGCCTCAAGGACAACTTCAAGCATTCCAACACTCACATCATAAGGGTTCCAGAAGAAGAAGAGAAAGAGCAAGAAATTGGAAATTTATTTGAAAAAATAATGAAAGAAAACTTCCCCAACTTGGTAAAGGAAATAGACATGCAAGTCCAGGAAGCACAGGGAGACCCAAACAATATGGATGCAAAGAGGCCGACTCCAAAACACATCATAATTAAAAATGTCAAAGATTAAAGATAAAGAGAGAATTTTAAAAACAGCAAGAGAAAAGCAGTTGGTTACCTACAGGGGAGTTCCCATAAGACTGTCAGGTGATTTCTCAAAAGAAACTTTGCAAGCTAGAAAAGACTGGCAAGAAATATTCAAAGTCATAAAAAGCAGGGATCTACAGCCAAGATTGCTCTACCCAGCAACAATATCATTTAAAATTGAAGGGCAGATAAAGAGGTTCCCAGATAAGAAAAAAACTAAGAGTTCATCATCACCAAACCATTATTGTATGAAATGTTAAAAAAGAAGATCAAAACTACTAACAATAAAATGGCAATAAATACATATCTATCAACAATTGAATCTAAAAAACATTACAAAGCAAACAAGAACAGACACAGAATCACGGATACACAGAGCGTTTTGATGGTTGCCAGACGGGAAGGGGTTATGGGGGAATGGGTGAAGAGGTGAGGGGATTAAGGAGTAGAAATAGGTGTTTACAGAATAGCCATGGGGGATGTAAAGTACAGTGTAGGAAATCGAGCAGCCAAAGAACTTATATGCAGGACTCATGGACATGAATAATGCTGTTGGGATTGCTTCAGGGAGTGGAGGATGCTGGGTGGAGGCAGGCAAAGGGGGGAGACTGGGACAACAATAATAACACATCAATAAAATATAATTAAAAAAATAATAGAAAACATTTAGTAACTACTTGATATGTGACAGGCATTGGTTTATGCAGTTCACACATCACCTTATTTAATCCTCACTGTAACTCTCTCCATGGGATAGGTACTATTATTGTTCCCATTTAACAAATGAAAAAAATCAGGCCTTAGAGAAGGTAAGAAATTTACTCAGCGTGATGTAATTGGTAGGTGGTAAGGCTGAAGTTCAAATTCAGTCTGACCCCTGGACCCAAGTACTCTTCTCTTATTCCGTAAAGCCTCTTTTTAATAGATATAGAATAGTCTGTGTATAATTCTCCAATAAACTGACAGTATGGTTTGCAAAGAATCATCACTTTATATTAAGTTAAAATTACCTTTTATATCTCCAACTATAAATGTGTGTGTGTGTATCTTGCAAAACAGAAATGTTTCTTATCATATACAATTGGTTGCAAATTAGACAGAGACTACTGAATTTGTGGTAGGAGTTTTAAATTCAATAATTTTTCAAACTATATTCATTTTGGTAGATCTTGGCACTGCATCAGAAAGTCTCTCTTACCCTCTGACTTTTGGTAGGGATTAAGCAATTTGCAGTAGTGGCAGGAGACTGGATAGTGCAAGGAAAGGAAACTTGGGGTGTTTGTTTTGTTACTCACCCCCAGAAGGTCCCTGCCTGATGGAGGGTCTTGCCAGTTGGAGGAGCACCAACTGTCGCTGCTCTCAGCCTTGCCGGGGCATTGAATGTCCCTATTTGTAGCCCACAGTTCTGTGCTGTACCTTGCGACTCTTCTATACCCTGCCCACCCTTGTAAATTGTCCCTTCACTAAACACCTTCAAATTACCCAGATCAAGTGGGGCATCTCTCCTCTGCCAGGACCTGGACTGATGAACAAGTGATCTGGTCTGGCATTGAACTCAGGCTTTAATATTTTAGAAAAGGCTATTTTTCCCATTCTATACGTATTTCTTCACATTCCTGTTCTTTGAGAAAATAACAAAGACGTGTAAGTGTAATTACAAAAAAAAGGATATGTAATATAAGAGCAAACACACTTCCCTTGGACTCCTAATGTTGGCTTTTTAAATTAGATTTAATAAAGCACTCATGACTCAGCTACAGTACAATTTTAGTGCAAGGTGAATGGAATGCACAAGCAAACCCGTGAGTACTGTGCACAGAAAACTACTGCTCACTTCAGCCATCTCAGTTCTATCCTAATTAGGATGCTCTAGGCATTTGAAGGTTCATGTATGGTTCACGTATTAATGAGCCCAAACAAAATGTGCCAATACCATAGGTCTTATAAACTTAATGACAGTTGCTCATTTACATTTATAAGCTATGTGTTGAAATATTTGCAGGGCAACTCCTGGTCAGTAAATTGTAAAGCTGAAGAACTCTGAGTGATCGTTGCTGTTATTTTTCTGTTCTTAGTGTCAGCAAGAATATAGAGATATAAGTACTCTAAATATTGCAGGGAGTGAAATTGATTGATTTAAAGTTAGGGTACACTCTTAGAGATTTTAGTAGAGCAACTGCACCTCTAAGAATTTATCCTGAGAAAATAATCAAAGATGAATGGAAAGATTTATCTATTCATATGTTCACTAGGACAATTAGTGTAAATCCCCCAATGAAGGAATACACATTCATTAAAAATGATGTTATGAGAAAATGTATAATGGCATGGGAAAATGTATACAAAATATTCTAGATGGAAAAAAGCAGATATTAAAATTATATGCAAGCTATTTCCACTGCCAGCCAAGATGAAGGAAGTTGACCACAGCTTGTCACCATCACAGAATGCAGCTAAAAACTCTGAACAGAGTTTTTAAAAGCTACTACCTGAGGGCTCTGAAAAGTGCACAGAGCAGGTGGATTAAGAAGTGAAAACTTGAAGAAGGGGTGAGGTTTGTGGATTTTTATTTCCTTTTCCCCCTATATTTGACCTGTGGGCAAGCTGGCTCCCAGAATTCTGCAGCAAGCACTAACAACAAAGACTCCAAGAGAAACACCGTCTTTCTGGTCAGAGGACCAGAGAAAAGACCCCCTGGGTGCTGGGCATTGTGAGGGAGACCTTACAGGCCCAGTTACAGAACTGCGCTGGGAATAGCACAGGTGTCTAAAACCCTAAGGAAAACCTGTCTCTCCAGCCAGAGGAACTGGGAAACAGAGGCTCTCTTGTAGGAAGGGCGGTGGGAGGGGGGAGGGGCGGGGTTTTTTTCTTGCTGCCTCCCTGTGAAGGCAACCCCAAGTGTGTAGAACCGCATGACAGCCCGGGAGGTAACACTCTGACCGCAGTCCATCTTCCTGGCCAGAGGAGGAGAGCAAAGGAGCGTGTGCAGCCCGGAGCGTAGGGCAGGAACCACGGAGAGAAGAGAGAGCCGGACTTCTCTGAACAGACCAATTCCTGGAAAGATGGAAACTACCAAATCATGATGACAAAGAACTAGATAAACTGCATAGTTCCCTATCTGGTAATCAACCAAATGAGAATTTTCGTTAAAACTTTCCAACGAAGGAAACTTCAGACCCAGTGGTTTTCATGGATATATTCTCTAGAGAATGTCAGGGAGATGTAGTACCAGGTCTACTCAGCCTGTTCTAGGGCACAGAAGAAGAACAAGGACTAGAATTACACTAATCTTGAAGTCAGACACACACAAAAAGGGCAAGTATTCCTCAAAACATAATAAACATAGAGACAAAATCAGCAAAATGCAGCAAACTAAATTCGGCAACATGTAAAAGGGCGATATATCACAATCAAATGCATTTACCCTAGGGATGTGGGACTAGTTCAATATTTTAAAATTGACCCATATAGTTCATCATAGTAACAGGGAAAAGAAATAAAATCCATATGAACATATCAATAGATGCAGTCAGTGCATATGACAAAATTCATCATCCATTTATGATTTTTTAAAGCTTTCCAGTAAACTAGGAGTAGAAGAAAATATAAAGGAAAACCAATAAGTGAAAAGTGAAAAAAATACTATCGCTATCATCATATTTAACTACAAAAGACTATTTTCTTCCTAAAACAATAAGGCAGAAATATTAACTCTCACCATTTTTATTCAATATCATATTAGAAGTCTGAAACAATATAATGAAACAGAAAAAAGACATAAAAGGCCTGGAGATTAGAAGAGAAGAAGACTGTTTATTAGCAGATGACAAGACTGTCTACTTTTCTAAAAAGATTTTATTTATTTATTTTTAGAGAGAAGGGAAGAGAGAGAGAAAGAGAGGGAGAGAAACATCAATGTGTGGTTGCCTCTCATGTGTCCTCTACTGGGAACTGGACTGCAACCCAGGCATGTGCCCTGACTGGGGATCGAACCTCTGACCCTTTGGTTAGCAGGCCCGCACTCAATCCACTGAGCCACACCAGCCAGGGCTAAGACTGTCTACTTTTTAAAAATCACGTGGAATCCATAGCAAAGCTCTAAGGATGAATAAGTTCAGCAAAATCACAAGATGGATGTGTAGAAATTAAATGTATCCCTAATGAGCTAGCAATAAACCCTCAGAAAGGACAAGTTAACAAAGTAATACTATTTGTTTCACTGAAAGGATAAACAGATGGCCAGTAAGCTCGAAGACATTCAATGTTATTAGCCACTGTCAGCCGAATGCAAACTACAAACACAATGACGTACCACTACATACCAATCAAAATTGCTAAAATAAGAACACTGACAACATCACGTAACAGGCAAGAATGAGGAAAAACTGTATCACTCACACATTGCTGGTAAAAATGTCAAATGCCACAGCCACTCTGGAAAACAGTTTGGCTGTTTCTTCTAAAACTAAAATTATAATTATTATACAACCCAGCAACAGCCCTCTTGAATATTTATGCAAAAAACATAAAAATTTATGTTCACACAAAAAACCATACATGAATGTTCATGGCAGCTCTATTAACAATAGCCCCAAACTTGAAACAATCCAGATATCCTTTCGTGGGTAACTGGTTAAACAAACTGTGATCCACCCATACCATGAAATACCACACAGCAAAAGGAACAAACCACCAACACGTGTTAACAACTTGGGTGAATCTCTAGGGAATTATTCTGAGAGGAAAAAAATCAACCCCAAAAGTCACAAATATGACCCCCTTTATGTAATATTATTGAAATGACAAAATAATGGTACATATCCACTAAAAATGAAAACTCACATTCATGCAAAAACTTGTACGCTAATGTTTATAGCTGCTCTTTTACTATTACCTCCACTAGGAAAATCTCAAATGCCCTTCAGCTTATGAGTGGATCAAACAGGGATACATGAATACTGTGGAATGCTATCCAGCAATAAAATGGAACAATCAGTAGGCAACAGCAGGCAGGAATCTGAAATGCATCATGTTAAGCAAAAAGAGCCAGACTCAAATGCTGGGTACTGTATGTCATATATTTTTGTAGAAGAGGCAAAACTATAGGGATAAAGGACAAATCTGGGGTCACTAAGATTCAGGGGAGGGTTTGGCTATGAGGGGACAGTGTACAGAGGTATTTTAGGTGACCGTGGTGGTGGCTACGTGAGTCTGCGCATCCATCAAAACTCATGCACTATACACCAAAAGGGGTTCATTTTAGTGTATGTTCATTAAAAATTAATTCATAGAGGCAGTATGCACGTATTGAGCTTTTGTTTTAAAGAAATATATATAGTTCAAAAGGCAAAATCCAAATACTAACATCGGTATCTCCGAGTGATGTTTTTCTCTGTAATTTAAAATAATTTTCATAAAAATAGGATTTCTCTGAAATCTGACTATACATATGTGCACACACTGCAAACATATACAATATATATAACTGCAGTCTGACTCTGTATATGTGTAGGACGCTCTCAGATAAATGCCATCTTAAAGCACTCAAATGCAAAGATGCACAGAAAATGAAGGGTAATCGAGATGGGATATGTTTTCTTCCCTATGGTTCTCTGTATTATACAAATTTTCTATAGTTCTATGTGTCGCTTGTGAAATTAAATTCTTTAAATAATAATGGTCTGGCCCATCTAAATATTAGTCAATATGAAGGGGCTATATGTTTATCTAACTGACTTTTTAGAATGCCACGCTTCTAAAATACTGTAACGAATACATTCTATTTTCTCAAGATTCAAAAGAACAGTATTCAAGTGATGTCTCTGGTTATTTTTGACTAGTCTATCTTGACCGAGTCTACGGAAGCTACACTCCATATCTTGCTGTAAAACAGATCTGATCCACGGTTGTCTCGCGTTGAAAGAGGGCCCTGTGCTCACTGAGCTGGGGCAGGACATGTGCCCTGCACGTGGAAAATGGCCAGTTAGCTGCCAACCAGAGGATGCTAGACACCAAAGAAAGCTCGGTTGTCGTGGAATCCTAAGCAGGGAGGGTTTTCCAAGGATACTTGGATCACAGGAATATCTGATTCGGTATGGAAAATTATACTATTGTTCACAGCCCCACAGCAACACATGGCATTTCAGGGTAACACGGAGAAACAAATGAAAACCCTCAAGAGCAGCTACTAATTTTGCTAAATGTTATAGCAGAGATGAGGATGGCAGGGATGGGGGAAGAAGTGACCTCAATGAGTGGTCAGATGACTTTCTGTAATTTCAATAACAGTCGCAACTAAGAAAGGGAATGGGTGATAACGCACGGACAAAACCAGGCCTCTGGCTCACCTCTGATCCAAAACAACACTTTCAAAGAAGGGAAAGAGAGTTCTATGCAAAATATTGTACTCACAATTCTTCCCCAAGGCTAGGAAAAAGCATTAGCCCTTTAAGTTTATGTGTACATTTCAGGGTTAAGAATGACTCTGCTTAAAAATGCAGACTCACCCTCTTTGCAAAATATCAAAAAACAAAAAAAACCCACTTCATGTTTTTCACTGAGGACTCAGTGAACTATTGGTCTTCACATGGCAGTCTGTGGTTTTAACTGGCAAACTAAGCACCCTAGTTACATAATGACATACAGAATCTCTTCTCGAGATACTTTGTTTCCTATTTAATATTAAGCCATGAACTAGAGTCAAGAATACTTTATTATAATAGGTAAAATATAAGAAAAACTCAAATGCATTGTTCAAGACATTTATGCAATGTATCTTTTTAATTTTTTTAAATGTCAAAAATTCTTAGCATGTCTAAAAGCAAAAAATATATCCTCCATGTATACTTGACTATTTCCTGCTCTTTGAACATCCCAAGTATTTCCACATCTGAGCCCTTATTTACCCTTCTCACTCTGTGTTTTTCTTAAATTCTTTTTCAATACAGATTGAGAAAACAAAAATAAGTGCCTAGATTATATTACGTTAAACCTCCACAAAAATGCCTGCACCCAGTCAAAATATAAGGCCACGCCTCTGGCTTTCCTCAAATCATGATATAAGAAACATCAACTATAAAAATACTCCTATATATTCTGCTAAAAATCAATCAAAGGTATTATCTACTTTCTACTCAATGCTCTTTATATGACAGTCTGAGTGATAAATGACCTTGAAAAGCCAGCGCCTGGAAAGAACTGCATTTTTCTGATAAATTGCTCTGCTCCCTTTACGCCAACACAAGGGACGATAGAGGCAGATGCGTATTCTTTTTCGCCTGGGTTGCCCTGAAGATTACCTACATTTGTTTCATAATGGCAATAAATAACCTATCCCTGGTGCCTAACACAGTTTTCTCTTCCTTTTATTTTAAAGTTGTCATTTTTTACGTTTTTAACCAACTCACCATAAGAGTCACCTTCCATATATTTTGAAATATGTTCAGACTTTTTTTATCCTTACCTGAGTACATTCCTATTGGCTTCCAGAGAGATGGGACCAGAGAGAGAGAGAGAGGGAGAAATGGTGACGTGAAAGGGACATGCTGATCGGTGGTCTCTCACACTCACCCGGACTAGAAACTGCACCCACAACTCAGGCATGAGTTTGTCCTTGGTTTGTCCTGACCAAAGACAAACCCGCAAACTTTCGGTTTACAGGATAACTCTACAACCGACTGAGCCACACTGACACGGGTATGTTGAAAGGTGTTTTAAATCCAGTAGGCAGAATTAATATATCGACGCTGTGTTCTATGAACTGTTCCATGTTAAATTACAAAGCAGAAATGACGTGCCTAGAGCAACACTTATCACATTAGAATGTGCAGACAAACCACCTGATGGTATTATTAAGGTGGAGATTCTGATTCAGAAGGTCTGGGGTGCAGCCCAAGATTCCACATTTCCAGCAGGCTCCCAGGTAGGATGGATCCGCTGGTTGCCAGACCCCACTCTGAGGAGGCAGGACCTAAAACAGTCTTCTGCGCATGCACAGCCGAAGTCAGTACAGGGAAAACAGTGAGTGAGGTGCAGCCCCAACAGGTAACTCTCAGAATGGTGGGCACCATGAAGCAGAGCCAGTGGGAGAGCCAAAGTTTTGATTCAGTCATTAAAAAGCAAAGGTCCTAAATCCAATGTCAGGTGTAATTTAATTTTTAGTAACAAATGTCCAGGTCATGGTTTTCAAAGAAGTTGATTCTGGCTTATGTGTTAGCATTCTACCACACACATCTGTATAAAGTTCTGATTGATATATTCCCCCCCCCAAAAAAAATCCCTATGATTTTAAATGTTTTAGAAGGAGTTAGGGCAAGAAAAGAATGTTCACCTAAAATTTGGTAAGAAACACTTTCCATTTCTTCTTAAGTTTAGAAACACTTACTAACTCCAGCACTGCTGTGAGGCCTCAGCATGCACCTTATTTATGCTGGTTTTATTCTGGTTTCTCATTTGAATAATTTTGGGGGCCACTGTTACATAACTTGAGGGAGCAAGTATCCTTTCATTAGTGGTAAGTGAACAAATCTGCATGATTTGAAGAAAGTTCATCAGCTGTAATACTGGTTAAGGAAGTATTTGAAATCAGTGAGTGTAAATTTTCTTTCTCTGCAGCTTCTTTCCAGTTAAGGGTATTTTCCTCCTGGCAGGGTGTGTTGCATAGTGAGAGTCTCCAAAATGCTTAACAGCAAAGTATTTTGCTAGTTTTTCCAGTGCTGTTCAGTTTTTATAGATTCTCATATTGTCTGTTGTTACATGTCCATCTCCTCCGCACAGTTTCATAGATGCAGGAGGCTAAACCTATACTTTGGTTAAAGTGCAAACTATCCAATTACCTAACACACACGAAGAACTGCTAAGTCGCTGCCTAAGTACAACAACATTTAAGAATTTTGTTTTTCGGCCAGAGCATACAAAGCCACGGGTACCAGCTTTCTGTTGCTGCAGTAACAAACTACCACACATTCAGTGCCCTCAGCAACACCTATCTGTTATTTTACATTTCTGGAGGGCAGAAGTCCAAAATGGGTGTCACCAAGTTAAAACCAAGGTGTCAGCGGGGCTGTGTTCCTTCTGGATGCTCCAGGGGAGAATTTATTTCCTTGTCCTTTCCAGCTTCTACACACCCCGCTACATCCTTTGGCTTTGGCCCCTTCCTTCACTTTCAAAGCCAGCGATACTGCACCTCTCTGTCACTTTCTTCAGCAATCACGGCTTCTTCCAGCTGAGTCCTTTTCTGCCTCCCTCTACTTTAAAGAATGTGTGTGATTTACTTTGCGCCCATCTGGATAATCCAGGATAATCTCCCTATTCTAACATCAGCCAATTAGCAAACTTAACTCTCCTCTGCCTTGTGACCTATGAAATTCATAGATTGCGGGGACATGGGCATCTTTAGGGACCCGTCATTCTGCCTAGCACACCACAGCATTCCATTTCCATTTACAAACTTGAATTTTCCTGAAGCACTCTTTCTCTCACAGTTTTTTTAATGCTGGAAAAAGAACCTCTTGGGGAATAACAGTGTAAAATTACTGAGCAGTATCTTGCATTGCAGTGTTTAACCTTGAACTTTGATTCTGTTGGGATGACTTGTACTCAAAGAAAGCCACAGCTACAGCTGGAACGGCCCCGGCCATACAAGCATCTGCTGCTGGACACATGTAGCCTTACATTCCCAACTTGCATTCTGGCCAACTGATGCCATGGAACATAGAACCAGACTGTGACCACCAGGATAAATACCCAGGCTCCCCACAAGCCCGATGACTAGAAAAGGGGTCTTCTCCTTGTAACTTTGAGAAGCTAAACCCTTTTCCAAAATTGCTCTCATGACCTTCAAATTGTTAAAATTGTCCCAGGCACTAAGCAATCACGTTTTTTTTTAACGCGCAAAAATGAAAAGTTACATGGATAAACTATAGCAGCCTAATCTTTTCATGCCATTCCTATGGATTGGCAGGTTGGTTGTTTTAACAGCTATACAATGCTTAAGCTCTAAAGACCATAAATCCATATGGTCTGACCATAAAATATCCAGCCATGCAATAAGAAAAAGAGACATTTACTAAAGAAGATATAAAACACAAGAAACATTGTACATAGGAAAATGACCCTTTAGTCCCCTTCAAAGCTGTGACCTTCTTGAGGAAATATAATTCACTGGTAGCAGTTTGAATCAAGTCACTGGCAACTGCAATATGACGTTTCTTCTGCTCTGGTAGCAGAAGCTGCAGAATAAATTTTGCCACAACACGTTTCATGCCGAGATCCTCTGTTAAAATCTCAGACATAGCAGTTTTGGAATCTCCAGATCAGTTTCTAGTTCTCACCTGGTCAGTCACTGATTTTTGTTGATTGCAGCCCGTACATGTTCAATATTCTCAGGTATTCTGCTTGTTGCAGGCCTTCCAGAATGTGGATCACTTTCAACAGATTTCTGACTATCTTTGAAGCATTTCTGCTACATTTAATTTGCACTGCACTCATTGTATCCTCCCCAAAAGCCATCTGAATCATCTGAACAGTTTCTGGGAGGAATGTTCAAGCCTAACACAAAATCTAATATAGATTTGTTGCTCTACTCATTCATTCATTTTGAATATGATGGCCACACAGTACACATGCTCACTCAGTGGGGTCTACCACCCCCGCTGACTAGTACAGTGAAGTCGTCATTGTTCACAGATGAGCATTCTAGGCCCCTCTCCTTGGCTGCCATGTTACATCAATGTTATACAAACCATTCTCATTATATTATCAATGGCTTGACTTTTTCCAGACATATCTCTCATATGTGCGTGTATATATATATATATATATATATATACACACACACATATGTAGATATATATATAGTATATGTGTATATATACTGAGTATCCCTCTGTGAATATATTCTACACATAATGTCTCACAAGAACTCATGGTTAAAGAGAATTATTATATCCCAATCAGAACCACAGAGAGTAAGAAATCTGAATGACTGGCTGAAGGCCCTATACAAACTAAATCTAAATATGAAACCAAGTAAAAGCATCCAATTTGAATTTATGCCTGAATTTTGATAGACGAAGTCGATTTGTGGTGATCATCATTTAAAACAGACATGTCCAATGATCAAATGCTAAAGTATAAAGTATTTGACAGATTAAGTAGAGTCAAATTGGCTCAACCAGGGCTCCTCGTCACAGAGGTTATGAGAAATATATTGCTTTGTGTGAGTCTTATTTCTCAGCACACAGTAAGCAATGCCAACGTGAGAAGCAGTCATCTCTCATGGATTAGCCGACACCTGCACTTCCTATCCTTCTCAATGGCTGACCCCCTACTCTGCCCCCCTCCACACTTTATATAATCCTTAAGTGCTTCTGAGAACTGTTCAGACTTCCTGCAGCTCTGCTGGGGGCTCCGTCAGTATTTTAGGTCAACACTGCTCCTTGGTGACATTGAAGTGGGCCAGCTCTAAGTGAGATCTGATTGAGGAATGGGACATTGTAGTCACCTAAGAGGAATTTTGTTCACAGAGCCCCTAAAAGAATTCTGAAAACCTAGGCATGTATTTTAAGAGAATGTCTAAACATTTTAACATAAGTTTAAACACTTGAAAAAGGGACATGATTGCTAACACCCTGATAGATATATATGTGTGTGTACATTTACATGTGTATATATGTGTATGTATATATCACATATGTGATATACACACGTATGTATATGTATATACATGAGAACATCAAGGCTGTACATTTCACTGATTCACTCTATAGCAAATGCATGCTGTACATCATAACTGGCAGAGCCAATACACCTTCCTGTCAAACAAGCTTGACTTTGTTTTTCAATCAAATATGAAGACAGTCCTGGAGAAAAGTCACCTAGCTTCTGAATGCTAAAAGGAACAGGTAAATACAACAGAGAGCTTGGTCATGTGCTCATCCCTTGGCTGAACGGATGAGCACGTGACAAAGGAAAAAAGGAACTGGCGGGTATTACCTATATTCAGAGGGAGATCAACTTCAAAAAAAGACATAGAAGTTGAAGATTTGAAAAATGAAACCCTTGAAACCCTGGGGAGTCTTGGGTACACCATGTGCCCTAGCGTACAAGCCCAATTCGGAGGCTGGGGGAAAAAAAGAACTTAAGGTCCTCTCTGAGGACCTTAATGCGACACAAATATAAGGTGGTTTTTCTAAACAAAAACTCTGCAACTGCATTTTTGTCTTTTGAAGGATCTGAAGCCTTTGGAAATATCTTAAAGCAAATATCAAGTTTTCTTCAACAAAATGGGGAGTCAAAGATTAGAGATGACAATCTTGCTTGTGTAGCCCACCTGGTATATAATCTTGGACAAACAGTTCTGGCATCCCAGGAACTGGTTCAACCTCTTCTGTAGTCCTTAGCACGGGTTGCTTTGGTTTGAACTCTCTGCCCAGATTTTGTTGGTCATGTTTAGTGTGGCCATCTTTTAGGGTTTATTGGACCCAGAGTAAATTAGCCACCTTTCATTCCAAAGTTCCTACATTCCACCCCATGTCATTCCTGGACCTTAGGTTCATGTTCTGTTTCTCTGACCCTTTTAGTGCCAGAAGTTAATATGTTAACAAACAAACAATAACAAGCAAACAAGAAAACTGCAGTTGCCAAGGCTATTATGTTGTGCCAAAAGAGGGTTGCATGACGCAAACTAATGCAATCTTCACGTGGAATGGTAGGAAACTGGGGTGTAAAGTTGCACTGGAAAGGCATTTTGAAACTCTCTATTCCCTAAAGTTTCTGGGTAAAAGGAAGTAAGAAAATTACTGACAATGGGCCAAAAAATTAAAATAACCAGATGCAAAAAAAAAAAAAAGACAACTTTATTAGGCGCTTTCTCTTCCTCGTGTGGAGGACTTTGGTCCTTGCAGAGGAAGCTCCGAGTAATTCGACAGTACCCAGTTTCCACAGTTGCTGCAACTTGATCCCACGACGGGCACTCTGGAAAGCACCTTGGGAGCCAGGGAGTCGGAGGCCCCTCATGATCAAGGTCGTCCAATCCATTTACTAAGTTGGGCATCCTTCCGTGTCACCTCTTAGAAGCATATCTGTGTTCCCCTCCAAATAGCCCACAGCCTGGCTGCACCCCACCTCCACTCGAACCACAAAGGTACCACTCAAACCAGTAGTAATGTGGGTGGTACCAAGGGGCTACCGAGGGGGTAGGCCGGCCTTTAGACGCAATCAGTGGGTAAGACGCGAAGACCAGAGTGGATGCTGGAGGCGCGTGCCTACAGGCGCTGGAGCACTCACAGATATTCTCAGGCTAAAGTGCAGGGCAGACGGGGAAAGGGAGAGACAGCCTTACCAGATCTATGAATGTCAGGAATTTCCAGCTCCCTCCGTAGGTCTGATGCGAGGGCATTTCGATGGCCTTGTAGTTGCACAGGATGGAGCAGTAGGACAGCAGGATCGCCACCCGCAGCACCTGACAGGGGACAAGCGCCATGTTCACCAGAGGCCTGGGCTGGCTGGGCGGCCGGGGATGGGCGGGGTGCGGGCGGCGCAGAGTGCGCCAGATGGGAGGCTGGGCCCCGGCGATGGAGGGGCGGGACGGCGCTGAACGGAGCGTGCCCCTTGATCCGTGACAGCGAGTGCCCTGGCGACCTGCTCAGGCTCTAACGTTGGCCGCAGCCGGGCAGGCGGTGTGGCGTCAGCTCTTTCGTCATCTCCGTCATTCTGTTCCAGTGCTTTAGGGCCCCGGGAGACCCAGCCCGGGGCGCCCGCTAGGCTTCCCCGGAGTGGCGGGGCCTGACGCTCGGGCTGGGCAGGGCTGGGCTGGGTGGATGGGTGGGGTTATCCCCGTGGACGCCTAAGGCTTGGAAAGGAAACGCCTTCTGACCTCTAGGGGCTGCTGCGGGTGACAATAACGGGGCGGGGCCGAAAGTCGGGAACCCTGCCTTGCAGAAGACGGCTCCAGCGTTGACCAAGTATTCCAGCTGCGGGGTTTCGGGGGGAGCGACGTCCCTGGGTTGTACTTCTAGGATACGTAGGATGGATGGTCGGTGCTACGGAACCCGTGGGCTGTCAACGTGAGCACGGGTAGAGTGACTGCTTTATTCTGGACCCGACTGGATTTTTAGTGTTAGACTATTTACTGTTCATTATGAAATTCCGTAACCAGTTCTACAGCAGTAGACTTCCTTGCTCTTTCCACAGCAGGTTTATAAATATCTTGTTACTGTATAAGAAGACAGACTGTGAACTTTGGAAGAAGAGGTTTATAAATAAAAGGTTATAAAGAAAGAGTGAGTTAACTGTTTATGCTACAAGATTACATTCTGCTTAAAAACAAATCATTCGAAGTTTGGATGTAAAACTCGTGTGTGTAACTTAACACTAATCTTTTCAGGGTTAAACTGGTTTTGCCCTTTTACTTATTTATTTTTTCCTACACTGCACATCCAGGGCTTAATGGAAGGAAAATAAATATAAACTAGATGCCCTTTGCCTTCCAGTAAATGTTGCCACATTGGAGTTTCATCAGTCTGTGGGCAACATGATCACATTTTAGCCAACCAGAAGCAGAGGCAAATTATGAAAAGACAGCATACGTATTTCCTGTGGGTCTATTTAAAACAGGTGTCTTCTCCAAATACTCTCGGAGTCAGAGACTGTGGAGGGAGGGGCCAGTGAAGGCAACGTGAAAGAAAAAGGAGCGCCTCACAAAGGTTTGCCTGAAGTTTTCCAATCAAGCTCCAAACCAAAATTAAGAAAATCCAGCAGATTTTTTAAATTGGCCTTATAGTTATGCTAGTAGAAATGATGTCACAAAAATATTAAGATAATTCCAAAAAGATTCTACCAGCTTAAAACTATTTGTTATTGATGATTTGTAGCTTTCTCTTCATGTAAAGTTGGGTCTAATTTTTTTTAACTGCACGTCCATGCTACATGTTCATAAGATTGCAGTTTAAAAGTAGATCTGAAGATCTGTCTTGCTAAGTCCTTGATAAAGTTTTATGTGTCCATGGGATATCCTTTTAGTTTGATATGACTTCCTGCCTTACAATTTAAAAAAATCTTTAGTAAGACTCTCTGTCCCTATCATTAAAAATCATAAAATCATTTTCATAAAGCTACTTAAAAATTTATTCTGTTGTCAATTTCTTTTTAGATAAGTAACTATAGCACTCAAAGAAGTGCTATAGTTATTTCAGTAGGGTTGCTTTTGTTACTTGTGATTGCATAACCATGGTAAGACAGAGTTTTATGGAGGGTTTTAATGAAATATTTGCATAAATCTTGACTCAGATATTTTCCAGAGAATGTCAGTCCACAATTTTGGGAACGTCTTGGTAATTATGTATTAACATGTCCAGGTTGTTAATTTTATTTTTTATATATTATCTAATCTTAATTATGTTTCAAGGTATTTTTAGTGAAAACAATATTAATCTAGACATTGATTGCATTTTTACAATGTAAATAATACAATGGGATATTGATTTTAAAACTTCACAGAAAGTTATCCTTTTTTACCAACTGCAGTACATTATTCACTGATAAATATTTACATGGCGATTCCACATTTGAGTTAAAGAATACATTGTAAGGGGAAATATCTGCATGCCACCTGTTTATCCTTTTCATTCCGCCACCGACTTAGTGGGGATGGAAGAGAATAGCGTTATCCCTATGAGTTTCATGGAAACATGTTTCCCAAGAAGGTGTTTCGATACCCTGTTTTAGCATCTAGTTATATTAGTATTTTTCTAAATTGTCATAGCCCTTACTCTTACATAGTCTGTAGATGGGCTGAAGGTATACTTCCTTGAGTAATGCTAAAAAACGATATTTTTTCTTTTTTTATTGAGGGGGAGGGTGTCTGACATGTTAGTGATGATAATCCTCACTAGTTTTGGAAATGACAGGTTCCCCTGTGTCTCCCTTATGTTGTATTCCAAGAAGCCAATTCCTATAGCCACGGGTCTTTGCTTAAAAATGCAGGAGGAAAAATTGTTTCTCTATATCCTTACAATATTCCATGTTTATGTATTTCCTTTGATTACGTAGGTATATTAGATAAGCATTTCCTAACACTATCAATATATTTGAACAAATCATTTTTTCTCCTCCACACTTTTCTGCACCACAGGGCGGAAGTTGGGATGTGTTCTTTTGAGAGGGTTGGACATCAGAAAGACCCCTGTGCTGGTGCAAAAAGTACAGCTTTGAGTTGTTGATTATTTTTTTCATTATACTAATGGCATATTTATGATATTAAAATAGAAAAGCTTCTCACCAACCAGAGAAAACACTGCAAACATTTCAGCATTTATCTGCAAGTTTTTTTACAATGTATAGGAGTGGGGAAAAGTATACCCCAAACAAGGTTTATTCTTCTATTAGCATTTATTATGATGATGATGATTATTAATAATAATAATAACCTATTTTGGCCCACCCCTTTTTACTTAACTTGTTGTGACATACTGTGAAACAACTTGCCCCATGCAGATTTATTTTGATTTATATTTAATAAGAATGTTCTCTAATTATTTAAAACTCTTTGTAAAATTATGTTTAATGATTATATAACATGTCATAAGATGAACATATGTTTTGCTTAAACTTTTCTCTGTTTTTAGATATTTAGCTTGTTTCCAGCTTTTTATTGCTACAAATGCACTGTAATGTCTTGAGCTGAGAAGGTCATTCTTTTAAGGATTACTTGTAGCTTGACGCCAATTAAAAAAACCACCCTTTTATAACCTAATGTATATATATCTTTTATATGTGTTTATATGAATTGAGCCAAGCAGAGCTCTTTTGCCATAGCAGGCAGTTTGGAAAGATTAAGATTTAAGTGAAAGAAATAAGTCAAAATTATTCTTTTTTCCAACACCTTATGCTCATTGCAGATTTTAAAAACTGCCCTAGGTATGAAGCATAGTGCCAATGCATTTAATTAGTCAGGGTTTTTGATGTGGGTTTTTTTTCTGCTGCTACCAGGAAGGGCTGTTACTTACAGGCCAATGAGCAGCATCTACCAGCAGCTGCACTTGAGTTGCTGGTTGCAGCAGTTCTGCTGATTTGTAAATGGACCATATTTGCTATAGGGACATCTGCTTGGTGAGGAGATTCCTACATACCAAGGATTCTGTGGGGAGTTGCAGAAAAGCTTCAGAAAAAGTGGTGTAGAGATTAGCAGTGTGGACTAATGTGGACTAGTGTGGAGTCACCATGTAGCGCTCATACAGATCTGAAACATCCTCCCACTTCCCCTGAAACTTTCTGTGCATTACCCCATGCTGTGTGTCCTGCTTGAACTCTGTGTGTGTGTGTGTGTGTGTGTGTGTGTGTGTGCATGCACATGTCCAGACCTGGCACATCTGGCAACACTAGGTGTAAATCCCCTTTGACAACCCCTCTGGGACATAGGATGTGGTCTTCCTGCTCCAAATGATCCATGTGGATGGCTTACTGGTGATTCAAATTCTTTTTTAAAAGATTTTATTTATTTATTTTTAGAGAGAGGGTGAAGGTGGGAGAAAGTGAGGGAGAGAAACGTCAATGTGTTTCTCTCACATTGGGGGGTGCAATGTACCTCTCATGCACCCCCACTGGGGACCTGGCCCGCAATACAGCCATGTGCCCTGACTGGGAATCGAACTAGTGAACCTTTGGTTTGCAGCACTCAATCCACTGAGCCACACCAGGCAGGGCTGGTGATTCAAATTCTACCTGTACTCATTGAACTTGTTATTTCCTCCTCAAAAACTGCCCCTTCTGCAGTGTCCCCAGTCTCTGGAAACCGCACCACTTTGCTGTGTTTGAAATGTTGGACAGAGCTAGATGGCTAGCCAGAGCTAGCCTGGCAGTGTCAGGCTTTGAAGGTGCTAAAATATCCCAGAAGTGTGGCAAGTTGAAGGTGATCCCCTTACCAAAATTCTTCTCAAGAAGGAGACTGTGTGTTTTAAATAGAAGAAACATGTTTATAGACTCCTTTGCTGGATGAGGTGACTGGTGAAGAGAGACCTCCTAAAACATTAGAGAATTACACAAATTGTTGCTTAATTTCTTCTCCCCAGTGGGTGTCAGGTTAATTGCAGAGTTTCTGTTTTGCTGAGTAGAGTCCATACACGAGTTTGATACTAAAACTCACTTGCTCTGGGTGGTAGAGGAAGGTTGGACCACCACCACCACCACCACCACCAGGGGGCTTTTCCCGCAGCCTTCAGCCTCTAGCCTAACAACTGTTAAACAGATAGATAATCAAAAGGTATGTCAGAGGTCTTAACAGCAAATCCTTCAAGAACAGGCATGCATTATAGCTTAGTAAAGCCAGAGTAAGGTAAAGGGCTTGGCTGGGTCTATAACAAACTAACACAAGTGCATTTTAATTCAAATGTTTAAAAATTATGTCAGCCAAAAAGAAAAAAAAGCACAACTGTGTGCTACAGTCAGCTGCAGGTAGAAACGTTTGGATTATCCTTTTGAAAGGGTGTTATGTTAACACCTTACCCACGGTGTCCAAAGGTTCCCATCACGCCCTTGTCATCATCATCAGTGAGAGTGAAGATGGCTCTGGTTGAAGCTGACAACCCTATCCCTGGAAGTAGGATGGAGGAAATCATGAAGACTGGAAGGTCAAAAGGGCACACGTGCACTGTCTCTGAAGGAAAGTCTGCAGAAGAATCTGCCCACAGCCGTTCCACCTTCACCTCATGGCCCACGTCCTTCCAAGTGGCCAAAGCTAGAACAAGCAGCCTCCATCCAAAATCAGGGCCCCATTTTCAGGGAAGGGGGATATTGTAGGTTGAATTGTGTTCCCCAAGAAGATACGTTGAAGTTCTCATTCCTCCAAAACTGGCCTTGTTGGAAAATAGGGACATTGCAGATATTATTAGTTAAGAGATGATGTCATATTGACGTGGATTAAGTCCCTAAACCAGGATGACTTGAGGTCCTTATAAGAAGACAGAGACTCACAGGGAGAATGCCACATTGATGATAGAGTCAGAGATTGGAGTAATGACAAGCCAGGAACTGCAGACTGTCACCAGAAGCCAGGAGAGAAGCCTGGAATAGATTCTCCCTCCCAGGCCTCGAAAGGAGCCAACCCTGCTGACTTGCTGATTTCCAGCCTGTGGACCTGGGAGACAATAAACGTCTTAAGCCATGCAGCCTGTGGCATCTCTAGGAGGCTGATAGAAGGGAGAAATGCTGGGAGAGATCACTAACAGTTTCTACCCCAATATCCAATGAGTGGTCAAATTCCAGTAATCTGCTCTCTCTGACATTTCTCAAATATGAGCTTTTATTTTTATTTCTACTGTTGTTGCCTTATTGAATAAACTGCGTACCTGCTCTCCCCACCTCATCCTGTGTCTCTGTGTCATCCTTAGCATTGCCACTGGAATTATCTTCCTGAGATTTTTAGGTTAGATTTGTACCACTCCTCTCCTAAAAAATAGTGAATCTCACTTCCTTAGCATGGTGCTCAGCATCTTCCATGGTCTACTTGACCTTAACTCAGCACTTAACCTTCCATTATTGCACCTTTTCAAAGAGTTATGAATTCCATTATCATAAGGATACGTATCTGCCCTCTCCCAAAACTCAACATTTACTTTTACTCTCTTATGCCCATTGAACACTAATAATTTATATCATCTTCTCCATCTGTCAAAATTCTACTCATCTCTGAAGGCCCAGCCCTGGCAGAAATTCTCAAATAATACCTATATTTGCAAAGACTCTGTCTGCCAACTAGGAAGCACTTTTCTGTTATGCTAAGTGACGATTGTGGCATCTCCTCCCTACGGGGCAGCAGGTGAACATTCCCCGGCACCAACACCATCACCTTCTTGGAGGGACTGCTCCCAGAGGCCCTTGCCGTGGAACCAGTCAATCCACAGGGGACACGTGTGGCAGACAGCATCCTCTCTCTTTTGCAACACGGGGAGTGTATTCCCCAAAAGTCTGAGATGATGTGAAGCAGCTAATCAAACTATTCCCTTGGGACCAGACTCTTTGTCCATCTAAGGCGAGCCTTTGGGAGAACTGGTGGCCTCTATAATAAAGCAATAGCACAGAAATGTGGAATGCTGGGATGATGAGATGGGCTGCTACTTCTTACCATATTAAGCAAGTTTTCCTGGAATTTAGGGAGGGCAGCTAAAATGTCTGCAGTCCATTTATTGGCCCTCTGTGTTAGTTATCCTCAGAGCTAGTTAAAAGTCTGTTTTAAAAATGAATATAATAAACACCCAGCACAAAAGAAGAGTTCAGTAAAATTAAACCAAACACCATCATTTCATTTTTAGGAGACATGTGATTTTCCATGAGAGAATCTCGGCAGTGTCAGGCAGGCCCACCAAAAGCTGGGTTAAATGATCTATGAAGTTGGCCAACTCAGAGCTGGGAGAGCTATTTGTTCCCTCCTTGTGAGGGAAGACCCTGGTACCCAAGTAGGCCTGCTGGAGCCAAGGTTAGTTCTGACATCTCGCACCCTGTGGAGCTGAGCCTTCAGTCTCCATTCTGCTCAAAAATTCATCTGTCAAAAAAAGTTGGTGAATTGCTTTTATCACTGACAGCTAGACTCCGAACATAGATGAAGCTATCAGGTCCATAAGGATGTTTGGGAGTTTGCCTGGGATTGCCATGATCTGGCTGGGCCAAGCCACAGTGCTGAGTAAAGTTGGAAAGTGCTCAGAAGACTCCTGAGAAATATTTCACTAGCGCAGCCCTCTTCTATCTCTATCTTTCCTGTTTCACTGTGTGTGTGATGGCTGGACCTGCAGTTGCCATCTTGTAAGCATGAGGAGAAGAACCAGAGAATCTCAGAGATATTCTTCCGGACATCAAAGCACCAGCTAAACCAATGCCTACCAGACTTCCACCCAAACCCCTATTCTCTCACATGCAGCCAAATGATGTTACAAGGAGATATTTGGGGTTCAAGGATATATTTCCTGGCATGCTTTAAAAAGTGATGAATCATAGGATAGTGGGATACTACTAAGGAAACTATGTATTTTTGAATTTAATAAACACTCATATAACACTTGTGGGCCAAGTTCTGATCTGAGCACTTTATTAGCTCATCCTCACCAAGGGTGATTACTACTACTGTCTCCATTTCACATAAGAGGAAATAGAAGCATACTGAAAATTAGTTAAACTGCCAAGGTCATACAGCAAGTAAATGGGAGAACTGGATATGAAACCATGTATTTTGGGTTCTTAATCATTACATCATGCTGTCTGCTGCTGCCAGTCAGTGCATATCACATTGTAGGGTCTGAATCTTCTTCTGCTACTGATGAGCTGGGTGGTTTTGGTTGTGTTTTCTCCCATGTTAAAATTCTGACCTGCACTCACAACTGCTTACTTTACCCATGCTAATATCTGACAGAAACATGCCATGTCAGGCAGAAACAACATCTGCTTTTCAGCATCTTTGTAGACATTATTGTCTAATGCATAAGGACAAGAAAATTTTAGATAAGAATCCCAAGAGTCATAAATCATTTCATAATAATTTTCATGAAAGTTGCATTATTGACAATCTTTTTGTTATCACTTGACTATGTCCTTTAATATCATGGAGTCTGAGGCATCTGAAATTATCTTTTAAAACCTTGAGTTCTAGCTTCTTTAAATGAATGCTTCATCAATGCCTATTATGTTCTATTTCTTCATTTGACCATCAGATTCATTCAATAATTATATTCAGTTTTATTTATTTTCCTGAACTGCATAATGATGTTCAAGTTTTGCTTAAATTGATGAATCATTTTCTTTCAAAATAGCACCCTCTTCCCTTGCTTTAGTATATATTGGAGGCCAGACATCTTTATACTGACCATCATAGAATGATAGACTCCTCTCTCTGGAGGAAAACTGAGAGATGACCCAGTGAAGTCCCTTCCTTTTACATGAGGTGGAACTGCGGCTCAGATGAGCTATATAACTTGCTTGAAGTCACACTGTTAGTGGTAGAAGAGCTGGATTTAAAACTTTCCTTAGGCCCATTTTTTCTTTTCTTTTTATTCTGTTTAAATGAGTAATTTTATTCTGTAGAGCCATTTTAGGTTTACAAAAAACATGAGCAAAAAGTACAGAGACTTCCCAGATACACACTCTCTTCTGCCACATAGAGTTTCCTTTGTTATTAATATTTTGCATTGGCATGGCACATTTGTTACAATCAACCATTATTCATTCTTTTTTGTGTTGTATAGTCCCATAGGTTTTGACAAATGTACGATGTCTTGTATCCTCCCTTACAGTATCATAAAAAATAGTTTCACTATAGCCTTAAAAATGCCCCAAGTTCCACCTACTCATTCCTCACTTCCTCTCTCTGAGCAGCTGAAAACCATTAATCATATTACTGTCTTGTAGCTTTGCCTTTTGTAGAATTTCACTTTGTTGTAATCATATAGTATGTGGCCTTTCCAGGCTGGCTTCTTTCACTTAGTAATATGCATTTAAGTTTCCTCTGTGTCTTTTTGTGACCTGACATCTTACTTCTTTCTATTTTAAATAATATTTTCCATTGTGTGGATGTGCACAGTTTATTTATCCAAGAACATCTTAGTTGCTTCAAACTTTTGGTAGGTATGAATGAAGTTACTATAAATATGTGTGCAGATTTTTGTGGACACATGTTTTCAACTCATTTGGATAAATAGCAACAAGTGCAATTGCTGGAGTATATGCTAAGACTACATTTAGCACTGTAAGAAGATGACAAGCTGTATCCCAAGGTGGTTGAACCATTTTGCAGTCCCATGAGCAAGTGGCATTTATATAGAAAAACAGTGGACCTTTGTGTATTAATCTTCTCTTCTGCAAACTTGTTACAATAATTTATTACTTCCAGGAATTTTTTGGTTGTTTGGGGGGGGTTCTATTTAGCTGTCATCTGTGAACAAAGACAGCTTAATTTGTTTCTTCCTTATCTGTATACCTACATATTATTTCCTTTTCTTGTCTTATTGCATTGCTTAAGACTTTCAGTACAATATTGAATAGGAATGGTGAGAGGAAATAGTCTCATCTTGTTCTTAGTCTGGGAGAGAAAGAATCTAATTTCTCATCATTTTTTTTTTCTTTTTTTTTTTTTTTATTTAGTTACTTTTCAAGTACATTTTTTTTTTCCCTTCCCCCCCCGCCCGGTCTCCCCCCTCCCTCCCATTCCCCCCCACCCCCAGTCCTCAACTCTGTGTCTTTCATACTTGTTCCTCAAAATCCCTCCCCCTTTTTCCCCTCAAGTTCCCTTCCCTCTCCCCTCTGGTCGCTGCCCACTTGTTCTCTATTTCAGCGTCTTTGTTTTTATTCTGTTTGCTTGTTTGTTTTATTCTTTAGCTTCCTGTCAAAGGTGAGATCATATGGTATTTGTCCTTCAATGCCTGGCCTATTTCACTCAGCATAATGCTTTCCAGTTCCATCCATGTTGTTGCAAAAGGTAGTAGCTCCTTCTTTCTCTCTGCTGCATAAATTTCTCATCATTAAGTGTGATATTAGTGGTAGGATTTTAAAAGATGTTTTTTATTAAGTTGAGCTTTCCTATATTCCTGCTTTGCTAAGAGTATTATTCATAAATGGGTATTGGATTTTTTCAAGTGCTTTTCCTGCCTCTATTGATATAATCACATGATTTCTACTGTTTAGCATGTTAATGTAATGGATTACATTAATTGATTGTTTAACCTTGAACAAAACTTGCACACCTAGAACAAATCATTTGGTCATGTTTTATAATTTTTTATGTATTGTTGTGTTTCACTTCTTAACATTTTTGAAGATTTTTGCATCTATATTTATGAAAGATAGTAGCCTGTCATTTTTTTCTTAAAATTTCTTATTCTGATTTTGATATTAGAGTAATGCTGGCCTCGTAGAATGAATTAGGAAGTAGTTCCTCTGCTTCCATTATTTGTAAGAGATTGTAAAGAACTGATGTCCTTTCATCCTTAAATGTTTCATAGAATTCACCAGTGAACTTAGCTGACCTGGCCTAGTGCTTTCTGTTTTGGAGGGATATTAATTATCGATTGAATTTATTTAATAGACATAGGCTTATCTATCTCTTCTTGTATAAATTTTGGCAGGCTGTGTCTTTAAGAAATTAGTTCATTTCACATTGGTTAACACATTTGTGAGCATAAAGTTTTTTATAATATTTCTTTATTATTCTTTAATGTTTATTTGACCAGCAGCAATAGCCTCTTTCATTTTTGATATTAGTAACTTCTGTCTTTTCTTTTCTTTCTTTATTAATTTGGATAGAGGGTTACTAATTTTATTATTCTTCTTAAACAACTAGGTTTTGATTTCATTGATTTTCTCAATTTTTTCTCTTTTCAATTTCATTAATTTCCGCTTTACTATTATTTTTTGCTTAATTAGTATTTAATTGACTCTTCTTTTTTCTAGTTTCCTTAGGTGGAAGCTTAGATTACTGGATTTACATTTTCCTTCTCTCTTAATACATGCATTTCATGCTAAAATTTACCTCTAGTCACTATTTTCACTGCATCTTGTACATTTTGGTGAGCTGCATTTTCATCTTTATTAAGTCAAAATATTTTGAAATTTCTCTTAAGACTTTTTTGAATAATTTGTTATTTTGAAGCGTGTTGTTTAGTCACCAAATATTTTAGGATTTTCCCAGCTATCTCTTGTTAATGTCTAATTTAATTTCATTGTTGTCTGAGAGCATAGTTTGTATAGTTTATATTCTTTTACATTTGTTAAGGCATTTTGATGACCTGGGATGTGCTCTATCTTGGTGAAGGTTCCTTATGTACACTCTCCATTGTTGTTGGATGCAATAGTCTATAAATATCAATTTAGTCCAGTTGATTGATAGTGCACTTCAGCTTAATTATGTTATTACTGATTTCCTGCATGCTAGGTCTGTCAATTACTGATGGAGAAGTGTTGAATGTCCTGATGTAATAGTGAATCTGTCTATTTTTGTTTCCTATTATGGAAGTTGTTGGTGCCTATATTTTGATGCTCTATTGTTAAGTGCAAATATGTTAGGGATTATTCTACTTGTCTCATTTCCTCATAGATTCTAGTTACTGACATGCTGTTTTCCTTCTCTCTGAAGAACTTCTTTGAGCTTTTCTTGCAAAGCTGATCTACGGGCTTTGAGAAGAAAAATCCCTCAATATTTGTTTTGCTGAGATAGTCTTTCTATCTCCTCTAGTATTTTAAATACACTTTGCCATTGTCTTCTAAAATTAACCGATTCTCTTTAACAGAGAATTAAAATAATTCTCTTCTTTAAAAACTCCTATAAGAAAACTCTTCCATCACTTCTCCAGGTCTCCTGAATTCTGTCATATCTTCTTGTTATCCCTCTATGTCCAATTCATAATTATCTCCTCAAATCCGTCCTCCAATTTATTGGTTTACTTTTATGTAATCTATTATTAACTCCTGTATTGAGTTGTTCTTATTTCAACAACAATGTTGAAATAAGCATTTTTTGCTTTTAGGATTTCAGTTTGGTTCTTTCTTATATTCACTTGTTTTTGTTCCCCAGTCATTGATTTCCTTTTGTGAACCAAATACTTAATTTTTTTAATGATTTAAACATTTTATTATTCACAGCCCTTTCCAATAAGTCTAATATTTTTACTTCCTCAGAAATTAATTTTTCTACTTAATGAGTCCGTAGTTTGTTTTCATGGCAATTAGACGAGATCGGGCACGTTCAGGGTGGTATGGCCATAGACTGTTTTCATGGCAATTAGATACATCATATTTTAAAGAGTTCGTCAAATGCTCTGGGGCCCTATTATTGAGCAGTTTCACGTTGCTTTTGCCCTGATGTATGATATTCAGCAGTTCAAAAGGAATTTATACTTGGTTTTATGACTCTGAGCATGTGAACCTATGTGAATGTATTTTGTCCTTGACTGAAGACAAATAGCTTGCTTTAGTTCTCAAACTCTGGTGCCATAAATTTTTGTTTCTTATTATGGAAGAATTTCAAGTCCTTATTCACATATGTATCAGTGACTTTGCTCTCCACTTTATGCAAAAAAAAAAAATCCAGTTCTAGGAATCTTGATTCTAATCTATCAAGAGCTTATAATCCCTAGGCCTTGAGATATCTGTACAGGTCCTCAGTGAGAAGTTCCCAAAGGATGTCATGTATCCTTAGAAAACAGAACTCTTATGGAAGACAAGCTCTCACACAGTAAGTACATATGGAACTAGTCACTAGTGATAGTATGCAGATAAATAAGCAGGTTGGAGAATAAGCAACAAACCAGTAATGAGGGTTGCCATGGGAGATGGGCTGGAGGAAGTTGCCCTACCTATATTATGTGACTTTCTCACAACCATAATGCATTCAGATGCTACTTATATAATTAACAAGTTTATTACTTGAGAATTAATAACGTGTACAGGAAATATGTTTGAGTCAATGCAACAAATGTGACATTAACATCAAAAAGAGTTAACATTTAACATCATCTGCAAATACAAGCATTTTTCTAAATAACTCCTATAACATAAAAGGGAAAATGTGATAATATTTTCTCTCTTACAAATCTACAAAAAAATAAAAACACCACTACAAAAATATGATAAAAATATGAACATAAGATTCATGAAAGAGCTACGGATAATTATTGAACATATTCCTTAAAGAATACCTAAACTGACTTATAAATATATAAGAATAAATTTTATTTAGACTGAAAGAATAAAAATGTTTAAAATTTTATAACATTAGGTATGGCAATAGGTAAATAGATAAATATATTCTTGGTAGAAATAGAAATTGGAAAAATATTTTATCCTAGTAATTTCTGGAAATTTGTGTATGATGATGTTACCTTTCACAAAAACATAAAATTACTGTACATGTCCATGACTAAGGGACTGGTTAAATGAATTGTGATTCCTCCATATAAGGAGTGGAGTCCTATGCAGCCATTAAAAAGAATGGAATGACACCGTGTATTGGTAGAGAAAGACACCCAGTAAGACAGCAAGTGCAGGTCACATACATTCCTATACACATAGAAACCACACCTTGTATTTTTTGATAGTACATTTTGATACATGTTTGCATAAATGCAGTAAAAAAGCCGGAAATATATACACCAAATGTGAACAGTGGTTTTCTCTAGGGCGTGAGTTAGAGATTTCCACTACTTCTTCCTTTTGAATGATTTTTTTCAGTGATGCTTATGTTGTTATAAAAAAATAGAAAAAAAAGCAGTCCAAATGAGAACTCAAGATCAAACTCGTACTAACCCTGACTTTAAATGTATGAGGAGAATACATTTTAAAAGAAAATTACTTAGGCTTTTCTTAATCCTCTGGAAATGAATGGGTGGTGCAAGTTTTTACCTTCCCTTCTCCACTGGTCTCTCTAAGATTATTGCTGCTCTGACTGATGGACAGGTCAAAGGCCTTTGCCTAGGGTCAGGATGCCAGTGTGTGATGCCAGAGTCACCAAGTGCCAAACCAAACTCAGCCACTGGGCAGGGTCCCTCCATCAACAAAACAAGCAACCAGCACCTGCCAAAACAACGGTCTGACCTACTGAGCCCTGCTTCCAGTCACCTCTAAAAGCTCTTCCATTGTTCCATGAACCATGGGTGAAGGCCACAGATGGTGACAACAGCTGCTATCAGGTACAAACCACCTGAGGCCGCTGCTACTTTGGGCTAAAGAGATGCTCTAAGGACATGAACCATCTTTATTGTAGCAGGACATTGACTTGTAGGGAATGGAAAGAATATTAGAAATTAAATCTAGTAGGTCTTCTGGAACATAGACCACTTGTGATAGAAGCAGAAATTCCCTCAGAGAACATTGCAGCAAATAGACTGCAGCCACAAAGTACAAACAGCCCAGAGTATACAAACGAACACATCTCTTCCTACAAGTAATTGTGTGTCTTTATAGCATCACCTTCAAGGCTGACAAATTTCATTTCCTTCACAGCTTTACAACTCTTTGGAGAGAAGATTTAAAAAACAACACCACTGTTTACAGTATTAAAATTTTATCACATATATGTACTAATACAATGGGATAAGATGGGAGAAAAATCCATATGGTAGTAAAATTATCTGGTAAATTATTAACTAGCTGGGGTTTCATCTAAGTAAGAGAATCATGCATTTTTTTCAGCATTGCTTTTTAGTGAGATAATAAAGTCAAGCTGTATAAGGATTCACAACATCCTCCTGGAATGATAGATGATTCTATCATTAGATGATTCTATTCAGGCAAATAGTAATTGGCACAAAGTTGTCTTTCTCATTAAACGAAGGGAAAGTTCAAGAGTAACTTTGTAAATAAAGTAATTTTTATAGAGTGAAGGCAACACTGTGCATCCAGGTAAATGCCTGGATTTAGGCCCAGTTCTGCTATTTATTAATACATGGAATTGCATAGCTCATCATGACAGTCTTTCCAAATCCCAAACTTCAATTTTTTAATTAAAAGATGGTCTTGGTCTAGATGTTTATAATTATCAGATATCATTGTAGATTTTCAACAAAATACTGTAAGATATCTATCCAGCTTACTAATTTATAGATTTGATAAATAATGTTAGAATGGGAAGGAATCCATAAAAAACCTACTTAAGTAAGGACTTCCAATCTATTAAAATGAAAAGCAAAAGAAATGAGAATGAGGAGAAGAAGCGAGAGAAGGAGGGAGAAGTAGAGTGAAAAAGAACAGAAAGAGATGAAGAAAACAAGGAATTAGGGGTAAATTAAATTTGAATGATTTCCAGTATTAACCTAAAAGCTAATTTTTATTGACAAAAGTAAAGTTTTTCAGTTTTTGCAAAGACACTGTTTTTGAAATGTGCTTTTTTCCAATGAATACAAGTATTATTATTATATTTGAAGTCATGGAATATGTTGTTCTTTGCTCTTGAAATGATATAAAGAGAGTTGTAGGTAAGAAAATGAGCCAATTTTTGTATTTGATATGTACAAAATAGAGGGTAGAACAAAGCAGATCACGGTTGTGAGGACGCAAAACAGTTTTTTATTGTTTCTGCACAAACGAGGCTAAACCTAGTTTTGGCCCACCCTGCGTGGGCATTAATCTCGCAGCACCCTGAAGACATTTTGAGTCCGGTGATAACACAACTACCCAGATCAAATGAATTACAAATGCTGTTTTCTCATTGACAGAGAAAAGTCTTTACAAGAGAAAGAAGATAGGATAAGGAGTCTGATTTTTTAAAACTAAACTTTTTTGAGTAGTTTCATGTTTACACTAAAGTTCCAAAGGCAGTCCAGGGGACTGCGGCATATCCTGGCCCCAGTTTCTCCTGTCATTACCGTCTTACCTTATGATACATTTGTAACAACATACATTAGATAACTGCTAATTAACTAAAGTCCATACTTTGTTCAGCTATCCTTTGGTTTAACCCAGTGATCTTTGTATATCCCAGAATCCCATTAATTATACCACATTACACTTGTCCCCTCTCTCATCTGAGCTGCTGCAGCTCCTAACACTTCCCCAGAGCTGAGCCTCCTGACTTCCCATTCACTATCGGAGCTCCAGCCTTGGGTCAGGCAATATTTAAGCTGCTCTAGCCCAACAGGCAGAAACCTTTACCTCAAGTTCCAACTTCATGAAGTTGATAGGCTGAGGCAGCAAAGCAGTCCTGAATTCCTCCACAGTACTCTCTTCCAATAACTGCCTTTCTGAGCCCAAGACCTCTTTGCTTTTTGTTTGATCTAGGATAAAATATCGCCTGTTGCACTTCAACTTCTAGCCGCATGCACAAATCATAATCTCCCTTCGGTGCCATGTTCTTAAAAGGTGGTCTTGTCCCCAAACACACCCTTGTTTGTTATGTGCCTCTGATTCTAAATTTGGGCTTCTCTTTTAATCCAGGTCAATAGGTTTGTAAAATAACCTGTCCGGTTTCCCCCTCCCCCTGCCCCAGAAAACTAGGAGCTTGTTTTATGCTGGCCATTCCCTGCCAGATACTGGAATCCCCAAACCCGGTCCACCAGCTAAGACTTTGCTTCGCTTCCCCCTGACACCCTGTCCTGCACACAATTTGAGATGCTGGTATCGCACCATGGATCTCCTTTCTCAGCCCAGCCCTCTGACACCTGTGCCAAGAACTCCCAAGATGGAGGTAATGAGCCCCCCATGGTTCCTGGCACTCAGGATGTACTCAATTCCTTTTCTCTGAGCAAATGCCCATGAGCTGAAATGCAGGCTGTAAGTTATAGAAGGTGGGTCAGCCTTCCCAGGAGGCAGAGAGGGCCCTTCCTCTGTTAGGCCTGTCTCCCTGCTTCCTACCCCGTTACACTGTGAGTCATTGGCGGCTCTCTCCAAATGAAACACCCCTTTAACTGAACAACTCAGCAAAAGAGGAAACTCAGTCTTCAAATGAAAAAAAAAATTTTAAAAGATTTCGGGGCTATTTCCTGGCTTTATATAAATATGTATGGAATTCTACAATGCACTTTTGTGATTTAACTAACAAAATAATGATAGTAATTGTCTTTAACAGTGTTCTTTCTTGCTTAAGGCTATAGAAGCCATGGTTGGTAAATTTGGTCAAGGTAAACCATTTGCTTTAGCTCTTTTTATTGGAAACAAAATTGATAAAGTAAAAATTTGAATATAAAGTAAAAATATTTGGAAATATCAAAACCACTGGTTATGTAAATTTTAAATTCTGTTCAATCAGGGACCCTTTTTGAGTATTAATGTTCTTCTAATTTGAAAAAGTTAAACACGTATTTTTTTACCCAATTCCCAAAATTAGATTTAGCAGCTAACCAAAACCATGTCTATAACAATTTTTGAGAATAGGCTATGTTGATAAACACTAAATTGTATTTATCCTGATATCCCATTCATTTTAATTTATAATTAATGTTTATTATTATTTAATAAAGTTTTCTATTTGTAAATATTGACACCTTTGTAGTTAAGTGCCTCAGCAGTCTAGACAGGATACTCTTGTTTGTATGGTAAATAATAAATAAATGATTAGCAGGCCATTTGCTGTTAATGTGATTGATGGGTTCCCCATCACACTACTTCCCTGTTCTTATTTCAGCTCCGATGCAAATGGGCCTGTCATTGGCCAATGCCTACAATACCTGCTTAAAGACTAATGGCTCTCCTCATGTTTCTTAAGTTTGTTGTTTATGTTTGGCTTCCCACACACACACAATAAGGTGTTAAAATGGAATGGTGCAAAATGTAGCCTGAACTCAGGACATTTTTCTCTCTGCTGCCACTTTGCTGTGTAAGAGTGACTTTTCAGAGGCAGAATCTTGGGGCTCTTTACTGAGAGGTGTGAGGGAAGAGAAACTATGTTAGACGTGGTTTTTTATGGCTGGGCTTATTGAGGTGATGCAAAATAACAGAGGGGAGCTTCTCCTTTCTCCCGTGTAAGTTCACAGCGCTGGTGAAGGGTTACCAGTGGAGGCTGAGAATTTCAGCAAGATTTTGGGAAGAGTGAAAACCTTCTGCTCCTGAAATAAACACCCATGCATCACTTACTCATATTAACGTTAGAAGAAATCTAGCATATCCTTGACAACATCCTGACTTTGCGCCACCAAAAATAGGACACAAGGATTAGGCTTAAAATGAAAATATAGTATATGCATAATATAAAATTATATGTATATTCAATTGTAATTAGAATTGTATTAAAATCAGAGAAAATATGCCCGTGATTTCAGAATATAAAGGACTCAACCCAGTCCAGGTCTCGTTTTCTAACACTATTCTCCAATAAAAAGAACCAGGCTCCTTGGAGAAATGTATTAAGTCGACACGTTGTATGTTTGAAGTTACACAATGTTATATGTCAGTTATACCTCAATAAAAAAATGGGGGGGGGTAGTTTACTAACCACAATGTTAAGTGATTGTTTTGAACAGTGATCTTCACTTTTTTATATTTCACATTTTTAACTTTACCGAGAAGCTGGGTCTTGCGTGTGTTCCGTGGATTCGAGAGACCCCGTGTTTTCTACGCAGCCCTTGGGATCCAGACATTTGAGCTCCACTGAAGTTGTTTGCATCATCAGGTGTGTCTCTAAGTCTCTTCACACTTCAAGAATGTTCCTGTATGTAAAAGGATACCTCCTGTTATCAAATCATGAGGCATTCTGGGGACCCGACGTGTTCAATGGCACTGTGCCCTGGCAGAGGGCGCAGCTGAGTGATTTCCCTCGTTTTAACACGTGTCACCTCACTGATCTCCACCCCCACACAGGCAGATAAGCAGAGATGTTACTGTCTCAAACAGTCATCAGCTGAAGCAGTGGAATAAACACGCCTAGTGGGATGAGGGCAAGATGATTTTCAGACCACTGGTGAGGAGAAGCTTTCAGAGCCGAGGGTGAATCTAGGGTGACAGTACCAAGTAAAAATGTACCCCTGGGGCATTCCAGAGAGGGAACTCCTCCTCTGCCTGACTTTTCAAGGCACTTCAGGGGCTCACATGTCTACTTTATGAGGTAGAGGTGACAGGCAAGTTGATGAAATGCCCAGAAGAGACCCATAGTAGCACCTTTTTGGTCTCCTTAGAGATTTCTTAGGCTTTCCCACTTAAGAAGGAGTTAGCATCAACACGGTGCAGGGGCCTGGGGAGGTCTTTATCCCCAGCAAGTCAAGGTAATTCTAACCTGAAAACCATTTAAATTAGAGAAAAGACATGGAAATGTAGAAAATGACACAATGTACTCCTGAAAAAAAAGAGTCAAGAGTCTGCTCTCTCTCTCCCTCTCTCTCTCTCTCTGGTGTGCTTTCTTTGTCTTTATTTATGCCAGCCTAGGAGAGTCATTCTGAAAACCAAATTTATCAAGTGCAATCGCCCATATTATAGTGATTTCTTTTTTTTTTAAATTTTTTTAAAGATTTTATTTATTTATCTTTAGAGGGGAAGGGAAGGAGAGAGAGAGAGAAATATCAGTGTATGGTTGCCTCTCATGAGTCCCCTGCTGGGAACTGGCCTGCAACCCAGGCACGTGCCCTGACTGGGAATCGAACCGCAATCGTGTGGTTCGCAGGCCCGCGCTCAATCCACTGAGCTACACCAGTCAGGGCTCTTTAAAATTATGACAAAATTTCCCCTTTCCACAGAAATTCCATGGAAAATGCCTTTGAGTGTCTCAATACCATTTCTAATTGCAGTAGAGACTGAAGTTCTCTTCTGGATCCTCTCACTGATGGTGTTGAACTTTAGCCAGAGCACACCCAGGCCTTTTTGTAAGCTACTCCCTAACTAGCAAGTCATTTGGGGCCTCAGGTGGCTCATTCATTGACTCTCCAAATTGATTTCCTCTTTACCACACTCTGTGCCCAGATTTCTGTATGACTCAAATGTTAGATCCATGGTCCCGCTTATGACCCATGTCTGAGGCATTCTGGGTAGTCCCACAAAGTCTCACATGGCAGCTTAACACCCTCTGCCCCCACCACCACCTTCCGAATCCAGTATCAGTTTGATAGTATGTAAAATACCAAGGTGTGTTTGGCTGGTAAAATGGAAAGCCAGCAACACTTTTTATTGTAACGCCAATCTCTTGATAAGCATCTAACTTTCCACATGTCTCTTCTCACCTTTTTACTGCCACTTAGTAGTCACACTGTTTCCCACACTAGTATTTTAGAACTGACTTAGAGTAGTGAATTATGAGCTCTCCTTTTTATTAGCAGTACATTAAACTATTCCCTAGTAAAACAATTCAGAACTCCATATAGAAATGGCTGATTTCAGGACTAAGACCTTCTAAAAAAAGAGTAAGACAAATTTGGACTACTTTGTGGCACCAGAAAATAAGGAGGTGCTCAAAATGGTGCGGATGTGCCAAAGGATGCAGGAGCCATTCTCTTGACCTCATGGGGGCTTGAATCGTAGATTATTGAAGGTATCTTCTTTTAAAGGGTCAATTTTGTCTAAGGAATCTTTGCGGAAAACATGGAATTTACAGAACTTTGCTATTATTACAGGAACAAAAAGAGTAGGCAGACAATTGCATGTATCCAAATTATGAAATAAATTACTATAGAGCAACTCTTGAAATTATACTGTAATGTTTTAGGACTCCAATAATATATGGCATGATTCAATAGAACACATGCATACATTTAAAAATACTATTTTTTAGCCCTGGATGATGTAGCTCAGTGTACTGAGTGCGGGCCTGCAAACCAAAGTATCGAGGTTTGATTCCCAGTCAGGGCACATGCCTGGGTTGCAGGCCAGTTCCCAACAAGGAATGCACAAGAGGCAACCATACATTGATATTTCTCTCCCTTTTTCCTTCCCTTCCCTCTAAAGATAAATAAGTAAAGTCTTTAAAAAATACTTTTTTTATTTTTAGGTATATTTTCTTGATTATGCTATTACACTTGTCCCAATTTTCCCTCTTTCTCCCCCTCCACTTGACACACCCACTCCTGACAGCCTTCCCCCTTGCCCCTTTGTTCATGTCCGTGGGTCGTACATATAAGTTCTTTGGCTTCTCCATTTCCTATACTATTCTTAACCTCCCCTTGCCTATTTTGTACCTACCAATTTTTATTCTTATTCCTTGTATGTTTCCCCCATTCTCCCCTCTCCCACTCCCTGCTGATAACCTTCCATTTCTGTGATTTTTGTTCCTATTCTAGTTGTTTACTTAATTTGTTTTTGGTTTTTAGTTTTAGTTGTTGATAGTTGTGAGTTTGTTGTCATTTTACTGTTCATAGTTTTTATCTTCTTTTTCTTGGATAACACTCTTTAATATTTCATATAATGATAGCTTTGCTGGATAGAGTAATCTTGGATTACCGCCTTTTATTACTTGAAATACTTCTTTCCAACCCATTCTTGCCTATAATGTTTCTTTTGAGAAATGATCTGATAGTCTAATGAGAACTCCTCTGTAGGTAACTCTCTTCATTTCTCTTGCTGCTTTTAAGATTCTCTCCTTATCTTTAACCTTGGACAATTTAATTATGATGTGTCTTGATGTGTTCCTCCCTGGGTCCAACTTCTTTGGGACTCTCTGAGCTTCCTGGACTTCCTAGAAGTCTGTTTCCTTCACCAGACTGGGGAAGTTCTTCATTATTTGTTCAAATAAGTTTTTAATTCCTTGCTCTTCCTCTTCTTTTTCTGGCATACCTGTGATTGGGATGCTGGAATGTTTAAAGTTGTCCCAGAGGTTCCTAAGCCTCTCCTCATTCTTTTGAATTCTTGTTTCTTCTTTCTGTTCCAGTTGAATGTATATTTCTTCCTCCTGTTCCAAATTGTTGATTTGAGTCCAAGTCTCCTTCCCTTCACTATTGGTTTCCTGTGTATTTTTCTTTATTTCACTTTACATAGCCTTCTCTTTTTCCTCAACTTTGTATTTGTAGTAGACCATTTCTGTGAGCACCCTGATTACCAGTGTTTTGAACTCTGCATCTGATAGGTTGGCTGTCTCCTCCTCACTTAGTTCTTTTTCTGGAGTCTTGATCTGTTCTTTCATTTGGGCCATATATATATATATTTTTTTGTCTTGGTGCACCTATTATGTTGTAAGGGGTGAAACTTTAGGTATTTTCCAGGGTGGGGCAACCCAGGACTCTGGCACTGTATGTGGGGGAGGCGTCAGAGGGGGAACAGTGCTGATTCCTCAGCTCTTGTCCTACTTTCAGTCATTTCTCTGCTACCCACAAGCAAATTGGACCCTTCTGGCACTGATTCTCGGGCAGGTGGGTTTGTGTACATTCTAGGGCCCTGTGGGTTTGCCTGCCTCTCCTGTGAGGCTGGGAGTTTCTGTCACTCTCACAACCCCCACAGCTTTTTACAGACAGAGGTTTTGAGGCTTTATTTCCTGGCGCTAGAAATTTGGGTTATGATTCTGTCTCACTCCTCACTCACTACACAAATATGGCTTATGCCCATACAAATGTGGGACCACCCAGCCCGCTACCTTTGACTTAGCCCATCCTGGTCCTCCCTCTGCCTTGCTACATGTCCTCTCTGCCCTGGCTGCCCATCTTTGCCCCTCCTACCAGTCTGTATGAATGTTTTTTTTTTCTTTAAATCCTTGGTTGTTGGACTTCCATACAGTTAAGATATTCTGATAGTTCTGGTTGTATGGGGTTTTTTGTTGTTTTTTGTTTGGTTGGTTTTCAAATTTGTTCTTATTCTTTTGGTTGTACAAGGAAGCAAAGCATATATACTTATACCTCCATCTTGGCATCTTGGCCAACTTGGAAGTTCTTAAAAAATCACTGGTTTTTAAATATAATGTTTTCTTACTCTATCTACATTCCTAGTTATTTCTTCAGTGAGTTGCTCACAACCCAAAGAATAAAGCTGTTATGCAGAAGACTAATGAAGAGCATTCACAGGAAACTTAGAGAGGCTCAAAATTCAGTAAATATTTCTATCTACTCATTGACCCTAACATCTGTCAAAGAACCTACAGGCCAAACAAAAAGCAGTACTAGACAAATAAGAAATTAACAAGCATAAAATAAATATTTGTACTAAATTCATTGAAAAACAACATAATTCTTCAGTAGGAAAAAAGAGGTACTGAACGCACAGGTTTTAACCTTGATCAAGTGGAAGAACCTGAGCAGGTAACAGCACTTTGACTACATGGGAAGAACAGATCTTTGTCCTACATCTTTCACCAAAACATTTATATATTTCTTACAATATAAAAAAGGAAGGCCATAATTATTAAATTACTGTGTGTTAATAGTTAACTTGATGAACACATATGACAAGCCCTACACTTTATAAAATTGTTTCAGAAATAGCTTTTAAAAATATTGTTATACAGCTTTCAACCAAATTCAGACTTTTTACTCTATATCAACTCTAAAACTGTTTAATATTGCCTAGATGAAAATGAGATTTTTATAAAATATTGTTAATTTACAAATGTGATGGGAAAAAATAAAAACACTCATCCCATTGATTTTAATATTGTGACTAACCCATCAAGTTTTAATTATATTTTTAATGTTTACAAATAAGAAACTCAGTTATGGTAAGTTTATAGTGTCACATATATGATAGGCTTGTATACATGATATAGTAAGTGTATATATATATATATACATACACACATATATATACAGAATGTAAGTTCTCTCTTGAGAAATATGATAAATTTATACCTCTAATTATAAAAATGAAGCACAGCATCACATAATTTTGCATTAAAAGCAGTAGGGAAATTGTATGTTCCTTGACCATGTATCATCACACTTATTACATATTATGACATTGAATCTTGTCTAAATTAAGTACAGTTTCAACCTAGAATGAGGAAGCAGATTTTTTTTTTACCTAAATAGTATCAGTCACCAAATGGGACATGAGTTACCTTATGCTGAGTTTGTTGGTCATGGACTGGCAGAGAAACCAGGTATGGGTAACGGAAAGAGCTAAAGTAAGGAAAGGGGGCTCAGTTAAAACTCAGTCATTTAAAACTTGTCATGTGACTTTAGGAATTTAACTAGATTAGACAGTGAACTGAAATAGGCCACAATCCACTCTTAGGTAGGGACATCCCACTATAACTGCTCCCAAGCAAAATAAAATTCAACGGTCAGGGTAGAAACTGGTAGAATGCATGCAAAAAGTAACTTCCAAACAGCAAGATTGTATTAAAAATTTTTCTCATTGTGCTGACTTAAAAATCTTTATTTGAAAATACCCACGATAGTGATTGATGCAGAATAGATACTTAATATATGTTGACTTTTTGTGAAATAGGAAATAACTCATAGGAATAACATGGCCATTAGCCAGTGTACATACTCTTGAGAAAATCCATTAACCCCTTTGATCTTCAACTTCTTCACATAAAATATATGCAGTGAGATGTTGAGATATTTATAATACAAAATACTGCATTTTCTATACATTAACATTAGCAACAGAGTACAATTCCCAAGTGTGATTCAAAGCTATGTTGATGGATTGTTTGTCTTTTCATAAGAGAAGTCAACTTGATGGGCAGCAGGCACTGCGTTGGGGGAGATCCCAAGGTGAATAAGGCAGCCTTTCCTCTTAGGGAGAAACAACTTCTTGATGAGAATATCAAACACTTATTAAGCACTTCTTTTATTCCAAAACCTGCTACATTACTTCACTTCATTAAAAATGCTTACAGCAACCCAGAGTTTAATGTGCTAATATCACAAAGAGAGAAAAAAATCAGAAAAGTGAAGGAAGATGATTGTACCCACTCCTTATACAACCAGTAGATAACAGACCAGTAACTGCAGCCCCTGAGCCTTTCACTGGCCCAGCACTATGTCCTTTTCCAGGCCCTGCATTACTTCAAGGAAGAGAGTGGTAAGTACTAAGGGGTTCCTCCAGCAAAATGCTCCGGAGTCCTACAGAGAGAAGGAAGATGCCCTCACTTTTAAGTAGCATTTAAATTGTTATCATGACATGGGTAAGGTGATGTCAAAATAGTCCCATGCCAAAACATGGGTTAACTATGTTATGTGTCTGCCATCATGTGTAAAGGAAGAAAACAAGATCCACTAGATGGGGACAGATTGTCCCTGGGGGAATGGCACTGAGTGTGTAAAAGACAAGAAGTTTGGGGACATGATGCAAAATTCTACATGCAGTGACTCAATCCCTAATCTGAGTCCAGCAGGGAAATAATGCTAGGTTACACTCCAAGCCTGTTCATGGAGGAGCTACCGCTGTTTGTCATCTCCTAGTTAGTTGGAACTGTACATCTTTGCTTTTGCAAACGTTTTTGCCTCTGTTTAGAATGCTCCTTTTCTTTCGCCTTGTGTGTGAATCCCACCCACTTGATACAAACCACACTTGCTCCAGGAGGTGTTCCCCTGTGTCACCTCCTCTGCCCAGGGCTTTTTCATTGAAATCTCCATACTCTTTAATAAAATTTAAAATGATTTGAGGTTTCCAGAAAAGTTTGAAAGACATTGAAAAATTCCTGAATTTGGAGCAAGATGGGAGTCCCCAAATCTGGAGAAATATCAGAAACCTGAGCCACTTACACTGGCAGGTTGTGAAAAACAAAGACTAGATCCAAGCCTCTGATAACCAGAAGGTCTTGTGAACAGAGATCTCGATTCTGTCTGTATATCCTCTTATTCAATCATTTGTTTTACAATGACACTGTTACAAGCCCAGGAAACAACAAAGGAAAAGAGCAATGAGGTCCATGCTTTCTTGTTTTTTCCATTTTTAGCAACAGAAGGTAGACAGCAAACAACTAAATAAATAGAGAAACAAGCATTTTCCAAATAAAGATAAGTTTGATGAAGAAGAAAGCAAGATCAGGTAATGGTAACTAAGAAGCCAGGGAAGGCCCCCTGAGGAAACGACACTTGACCGGAGCCGTGTTCAGAAAGAGAGCAGAGCAAGTGCAAAAATAAAAGAAAATGACTTAGAATGTTATAGGAAAACAAATAACATGTGTGGCTAGAGAACAGTGGAGGAACGTAGTGTGAGATGAAATCAGTCAGATAGGCAGGAACCAGATTGCAGAAGGCTTCCTGTGCCCAAGAAAGGCATTTGCTTTTTTTCCCCCTGAGGTCAATAAGAATCATGATCTTATGGAAAGTGTGTAAGAATTGTATCTTTTTTAGTGATATTTTGCACCTTGAGCTGTACATCCGGTAGAAATAGGGAATGGAGTGGCTGAGTTAAATCTTAGCTAACTAGCATACTGATCAAAAAAATAAAATAAACAAAAGATAATCACCATCCTATCTCCCCAGCTCCAAGAGAACTTTCAGTCTCTGCAGGATCACATCCTAGTTAATCTTTGTATCAGAAAAAGAGGATCAGAACCTAAGAATGCCATTCTTCAGTGATGCTATTCACCATTGGTCATGAAATTGCTGTTTCAGGATAATATTAACTTTGTTATTATTGGCAAATAAATGCTCGATGCCCATTTCTTAAATGGATGCATGAAAGTAGCTAGTAGCTTTGGAAGAAGGAATCACACTGTCTTTCTTCTGCTAAGAAGTGTAGAGCACACCGTGGAAGTCAGGACAATGGGAGTTAGATGTGTACTCTGAACTGGCGGCCACATGACATGATAAAATCACCGGTTGGCCTCTCCCCAGTCCTCACCCAATCCCTGCTCGGTAATCTCCAACTCTGTAAAGCTGAAATACCAACCTGGGCTTGTCACAATTTGAATTCTGGGAGGAAAAAAAAACCTAAGAGGCAAGTCTGCATAGAACAATTATTTTGTTGCCACTTTAAAAATGCTGCTTCAAATTCCTCAGATTTCAATATCCTAGTTTTCTCTTCAGTTTGTAATTACCATTAGGATTCTACCAACAACAAAAGTGTAGCCAATTATGCTACCAAGTGCTGTGTTTAAAAAAAAAACAATTACAGATGGCAATCTACTTTGCAAATCTCTTCTATAAAAATAAAATAATTCGTTAAGTTGGTTTGCTGGTCAGACAGAAAAATTAAAGCAAAGGAGTTTGGGGTTTGGTTCTCATTAGCATTGGTCAGTGGCGCAGAGAAAACTGGCAGGAGTAATTGCAGTACTTTCCATTTTGTGAAGCTTGCCAAAGAGTCAACTTACCTCCAGAATAACCTTGCAAACGATTTTCAGCAGATATGGTCTTGCTGAAAAGTTTTTGGACTTTAATTGGGGTCTTTCATTTACATTTATTTTCCATTTCTTGCTTCTTTTTAGAGATTAGTCTTTTTAAAATTAAAGTATAGTTGGTGTACAATATTATATTAGTATCAGGTGGACAGCATTGTGATTCAACATTTATTACCTTATGACATGATCACCACGAAAAGTCTAGTAACCATCTGTCACAGTACAGTAATTCTGATATAACTGACTGTATGCCTTGTGCTATACACTACATAACCATGACTTGCTTATTTTATAACTGGCAGTTTGTACTTCTTAGTACCCTTCTTCCCCTTTTCCACATCTCTCCTTCTCCCTCCCAACTGGCAACTGTCAATTTGTTCTCTATATCTAGGAGTTTGTTTCTGTTTTGTTTTGTTTTATTAGACTACACATATAAGTGAAATCATGTATTTGTCTTTCTCTTATTTCTCTTTGCATAGTACCAACAAATTCCATCCATGTTGTCACAAATGGCAAGATTTTATTCTTTTTTATTGCCAAGCAATATTCCCCTGTATATATATATACATCTTCTTTAAACACTTATCAATTGATGGACTTGTAGGCTGCTTCCATATCTTCGAGTATTGAGTCCACAGAAGCATTATTTATAGTAGCAGAGATGCCAGTATTTTGATAGAGGATATAAATCTCAGTTTTTCATAAATGCAAATAGATCAGCATATGTTGAGACACTCTATTTTGTAAAGGATCTGACACAGCAAAAGAAAATATTACACACTTTTCATTTGGAAGCCCACTGAAAACATCACTGTCCACATCAACAAGTTTTCCTCCAGAAGCTCATTATTCCTTTCGTTACAAAATTGTTCTTTGAAAGATTTCAAAATGAGCTGTACAAGAGAGAAGTATCAGAAGACTTGTAATGTGGATCACGTAGGACCTTATTTAAACAGTATCTTGTTGAAAGTTGTGTGTGTGCATGTGTGTGGAGGTGTGCTTAGACTTGTGTGTGCATCAACGTGTGTGTTCATCAGCTCCCGGTCAGAGAGCAAAGTGGGTCTCAGTGAGAACACACCTCATTGTTCACCCAAACACAGCCTCATGGAGCTGTCTTTGAGGCAATAAAATTTTTATGAGTATTGTTTTGACAAATCTGAGACTGGCTGATTGGATGTTTAGAATTTTAACAGTAATCTTATCTAAACACATTTAAGTATTACTTATGTATCAATCTACACATTGAATTTAATAGTTTAAATGGTTATATATAATTTAATTTATCCTCACTGAACAATGAGCATTATATTCTGTGTGTGGTGATATTTACATCATTGTAGACACTTCTAACCATTTATTCTATGTCATGGGAAATTTACATTTCAGGTGGAGGTTTCCAGAAATAGTATAAGAAAACCTGAAATGGATACCAAAAGCATTATTTATTTTTCAAAAGCCAAACTGAAGTTCGTGGAGGAAAAATAAGTCAGCATTTAATGGATGGAACAGAGTGGAAACATCTGACTGAACAGTAGGAAACTTTGTACTGCTTTGAATGCCTCACCACTACTCACACCATCTGTCATGCATTTCTCATGAAATAAACAATTTTCAAAACTGTTTCGTCCGGGGAGAGAGACATTTTACATTTTATTGATTTATTCATGCTATGTGAACGTCACATAATGATGCTTAAGAAAATTGCTTATGAAGGAGGTATTTTTATACGAATCGCTAGTATTTTTTATTTGAAATATTTATGGAGGCTAGGAGATGCGGCCACGTGATAATAGATGGATCGGGTGGGACATGCAGGGCGGGGTGGTCTGGAAAGCAGAGACCTGCTGCCAAGAGCAAACGCTGAGTTTCCTGCCATTTTTATTTCCCCAAATCTGAGTTGCTGAGGAAGATCTGGCAGAGGGAAGGAACTGAGGGAAGGGAGAGGGAAGATGACTTCTCCAGGGGTCTCCTTCATGAAAATGTTAAACTGTTGCCACAATCTGGCCATATTTGTATGCCAGAGGAAACATGACATTCTCTTCATTATTTACAATTTTCATATTGTGTCTCCGTTGATTACCAAATCTCTCTCCACCGATTCGTATGTGAAAATTAAGTTTTCTTAAGTACTTTTCATTTCCTTAATAGTCCAGGATCGTTTCCCATCAGAGTCCAACGACACCTTTGACATTAACCATCGGTGACTTGTTGTAAGGTTTTGATCATCACTCTTCCAGGATTTCTTCTACTCAATACTTTTTACTTAGTTTTTTTTCTTTTGTTTCTTCTGTCCTATAAATGCTATTTTTTCCACAGCAAGGAGACAGATATTGTGACATTAGCCCCTGAATCTAGTCTCAGCTTCGATGTCGCTCTATATTTCTTGCACAGGGTACTTAACCTCCTGATTCTTCAGGCCTCAAAGGGCGATGGTCATGTGCACTCCCCAGGACTGTGGTGAAGGTTGAATGAGATAATGTATTTGGAGCATCTGGTTCCGATTAGGGAATAAATGTTTTTCCCTCCCTACACTTGCTTCCTCTGTTTCTTTAATCATCGTTCCATGACTGTATTCATCTCTTCTGTGACGTCTTTCACGCAGCAGCATCTTCTCTTCCCCTGCGTGCGTGGTGCCACCTCCGTCCTCTCCATGGATGGGCGACAAGGCAGGGGCACTGTGTGCTGAGGCCAGGTGCTCCCCCATCTCTTATGCTACGTTCAAAACAATGTTCGGGCTCTATCACTCATACTTCCTAGAGCATAAAAAGTAGCAGGAGTTCTCAAATCACCAGAGCGATTCTGGCCTTTACTCATGCTCCTTAAGTTTAATTTGTCTTTCTTCTACATACTTAAGTGTCTTCTGAGGCCCAGACATAGCGCATTGCTTCTTTCCTTTGGGCCCCCTACCCCTATATCTCTCATTGTAATTTCATTATTTCTTTTCTTTCTGTTAACACTTTTTATACCATTTTGACTATCCCCATAATTGGATATCCATTTGAGATTAAAAAGATTTTCTTTTGGTTAAATTCAGTGGCCTGACATTTCCAAATTTATTTGCCCTGCATGGGCCTTGATGCTAGTCGCCGACCTTGGGGTTGACTCCAGTCCGTTCCTCGGTGCTGGCACTCTGGCCTTGCATCTCTCAGCGCATCCTCATCCTCACAGGTGGCAGTTTCACGTTATGGTGTCCCTTTCTCTAAAACATTTCTTGTAACCACCTCTTTTTCACTTTTTTCCAGACACACAAAAAATCCAAAATTCTACCTATTTTCCATTTAATTTGCTATGACATTGCATTGGTCGGGGTTCTAAACAGAACCAACAGGATACATACAGGCCCACATGGGAGGACATGTGGTATAGTGAGTGTCTCTCGCAGGCGTGGAGGCCAAGCAGTTCCCCAGTCTGCTTTCTCTGTGAGCTAGAGAAAGAGGTAGTATAATTCAGTCCTGGTTGGAAGAACCAGGAGCTCTGATGTCCAAGGGCAGGAAAAGATGGATGTCTCAGCTCAGGAAGAGAGAGGGAATCTACCCTTCCTTCTTTTTGTTCCATTTTGGCCTCCAACACACCGGATGATGTCCACTCATATTGGTGAAGACGATCTCTTAGTCTGCTCAGTCAAATGCTGATTTCTTCTGCACACACTCCTGCAGACACACCCATAAGTAATGTTTTACCAGTTGTGTGGGCATCCCATAGCCCAGTCTTCTGCCTAACGTGATATAACTATCCTGTGTACCACAGAAAAGGCACTCAGAATGCTATGGTCTGAATGTCTGTGCCCCTCACCCCAATTCTTATGTTGAAATCCTAACCCCCACTGGTGATGGTGTTGATAGAGGGAGCCCTTGAGAGGTCATGGGTTGGAGCTCTCAGGACTGGGCTAGTGCTCTCTCTCATGAAGGAGATCCACCAGAGCTCCTTGTTCCTTACACCAAATGAGGCTATAAAAAGTCTGGGACCCCAAAGAGGGCCCTCACCCACGGTGCTCATCTCGGTGTCCCAACTTCCAAAACAGAGAGCAGTACATTTGTGCTGCCTATACATTAACCATTCTGTGATATTTTGTTATTGCTGTCCAAACATCTCCTTGGAAACCCCTAAAGATCTTTCTAGTCTTTTCCCTCCTGCTTTATATTTAAGCTAATAACAGTAACTATAATTAAATGTTAAAAAATATTTTAATTATTGTTACCTTTTCAGAAGCTTGACATGCTTCTCAGTTGCTTGCTTAAAATGAGTACTGAAACCAAGTTTTTAGGCTTCCCATCTGCTAGACTCCAGAAATCTGCTTATTCTTGATCTTTCTCTGTACGTCTTTCTTTGTGAGTTTCCCGCATGGGCTTCTAGAAAAGAACTCCACAAAGGATGCATTACTGTGTATTCTCCTGGGCCAACACTTAGCCAGTGGCGAAAGGCAGAGGAACACATGCAAAGTTATTCACAACCATCATGGAGAAAATGAATTATTTGGTTGTGGCTCTCTGTGTCAGTTTATGTCAAGGTACCAGTGTACCTACCCAAGTCTAAGCTAACTAGCTTCTCTCAGAACCAGGGAACTGCTCGGGGGCTATTTATATGCATGTATATATATTTCTATCTGTATCTGACTACAAATCTCTATATATCATAAGACGACAGGTCTATGAGTGGCTGTTCCTGATCTTCAACCTCAAAAGATTAAATATTTTGAAAAGTCACCTACCTCAGACTCTGTCTCATGATTTTTAACCTTGATATTCCTTCACTTCTCATCTGCATAAAATGTCTTTCTGACTACCTTCTTCAGAATTACTTTTATTACCACTCTATTCTAGATATAGCACCTTATAGACAGAATTAGTACATTATTATGTGAGCACTTTTAGCACATTATCCTAAGCCAATTTTGCTTTCAAATTTGCTTTATGATTTAAAGTGAACCAGATTATGGAACTAATGTTTTTACATTATTCATTCTGCCCTTTCATTCTTTTTATCATTACTATTATTTTTACCATTATTATTATTTTACTCCTGTAAACCTCTGTAGCCTGAAGCTCATCAGAAGTTCTTGAACATCATTTATTTTCTCATAATTAGGAAAAGCGGAGGAACAAAATTGGTCAGCCTATGTTGATATTCTGAGTGAGTCTGTGAAGGAAGACTTGCCATTTCCAGCAGATACAAGCTCACATAAAAGTAAGAGAGTATTCTGAAACATTATGATTTACTTATTGACAATAATGAGTTGTTTATTCTTTTTGATGCTTTTACTCCATCTTTTGGTCCATTAGCAGAGACACTTGAAAAAGTAACATTTCTTATCTTTCAAATGCTGGAAGACACCTTCAAGAAATCAGGCAATAAGCATTTAATGTTCAGCAGAAGCATGCAAATCTAGCAGCCCAGCTGGAGCCCAGCCTGCCGTATATATGCGCAGACACACACAGTGGCTAAAATAAAGTTCCACATTGTTTACCCTACTTCCTGTCCAACTTACCACTTCCTCCACCACCTACCAACAACAGTCCCTTCTCAATGTACTTGCATCTCTGGCTTCTTTTACTTTATCTGTAGCCTCAAGACATATCTCTTGCCTTCTGGTTTGATAAGCTAGAAAGGACAGCAAAATTATTTGATTTATCTTACTGGACTAAGGACTTTTTCTCATAAGTATCATTCTGGGCACTGTTTCCTCCGTGGTTCTGGGACCGATGTTGGCCATGGTCTTGAATGCTTGTACCCCTGTGGAAATAAGAACAGTGAGACACTTAAATTTTTGTCAATGTCACTATTCTATGATAGAAAGCGTGCAATTGTTAAACCCACTTTATTTCATACAAGGGATGTTCTCCTGTAGGGTTTTTGCTCCAACTTAAAAACTTTATGATCTTTTAGACCAATCAATGCTGCTCCGTCTTCTTTTTATAATAACTATTTTTCAATGCCATGTTATGATTCCAAAATAATTTGTTAAAATAGAACTTATTAACCTATACATAGTTTCAAAAAAAACAATATAAGGTATAATCTAATATAAAAGATGAATGAGAAAATAATTTATAATAGGTTAGTAGGCATTTCATTACATGCATGTTTGGGACGAATATCCTAGAAGACCCAATAATATAGTCACATGGTTGTGTCTATGCACCGACCCAACTAGTCACAACTACAGAGACAGCTGGTTAGAAGTATGCTTTTTATTTGGAGACTAAAATAAATGGTGCTACTGTTAGAATGTGATTTTTTTAAGTGGTATAATCCAAATAAAACACAGCAGAATCTTTCCTCTGGGAATGTTGTGTTGCTATATAAAATGGAATTAATTCGAAGCTCAGGTAATATAAAGAAGTTTTTAACTTACATGAATATCTTGTGACATATTAAAAAGTTACGTGGTTGTAAGGTAATTATTGCTCCAACTGTCTCATCTACTACAGGACGCCTGCCCTTCCTGGACCCCGCCTATATGTATAGTCAAAGCCAGTAGCTTCTTTATCATGTTGACAACCAAAAAATGCTTCTCCCTCCATCTATAAAATGCCTCCAAGAGGGTGGTAGAGCCCACACTGAGAACCACTGCTCTAAAATAGCCATCTGCCAGGGAGGGCAGACAGGGAGAAAGAAGTGGCAGGCATGGTGGGGGTATAAACTGATGTTACACACCCCCTAGATAGCAACATATGTGAAGGAATTTTACATGTTTTTCAACTGCATCTTCAAAATTGACCCTGAGGTAGGTAGCCTAGACAGGTTAAATCACATCCGCAAGGTCAAACAGCTAGGAAGTAAAGATCCGGGTGCAGCCTGGTTCTCGCTGGCAGCATTCTTGCTATCCTGCTGTGCAGAAGACTAAGAAGTGGTCCACATCACACACGAAGAGTGAGAGTCCCCTTCATGGAAGTTTGAGGGGGGTTCCCAGCTGAGCCGCGCCAGATGCATGAAAGCCTAAAGCAGCCAGGGAGTGTCAATCAAGCCATTCACAGGCTCCAGCTGAGTGAGGTCCTGTCCACCGCTGTGCCACGGAGTCTAAATCTTGGCCCGGGACCCAGGCCAGGGACAATGCTGCTCTCTGTGGGATTTTTCTTTTTCTCTTTCAAAAAAATTACTTCATTGTTTTCGCCTTTATAGCAGAGAAAATAGATGCACATTGTAAAATGTTTGCTGCAATGTAGAAATGTATAAAATGGGAAGTGAAAATTCTGTAATCCCAGCCCTCAAATATAATTGTTGCTAACTAATTGGTATACATCCATTGGAATTTTTCTCCTGAGCATACAAAACTAGTAACTAAATGAGATCACACTATAAATACTGTTTTTAACTTATTATTCTTATTCAATAATATATTCTGCCTTTCTGTCCTTGTCTATAGGCAAAAACCCATCTCTCTTCTTTGTTTTAATGGTTGCATAATATAGAATCGTTTGACTACTCTTGTACTAGACTTGTAATAAAATTTTGCCTAGAAGAAATAGACCACAAAAGGTAACATTTTTTTTTTACATTTCTGCAGTTACAAACAACACTATAATGAGCATCACTAGGCATATATCTTTGTGCAAGAGTACAAATGCTCCCACAGGATAAAATTTAAATTGTTTTTATTATTGTTCAATTACAGGTGTCCCCATTTCCCCCCATAGTCTTCCCTGCCCTGCCCACCCCCCTCCCACATTCAATCCTGTCTCCTAAACCCCCAGAAGGGTCAAGACAAGAAACATGTATAAAGGACCCATGGATAAGGATGCAGGATACATTCTTAAAAATTAAATTGTTAAATTGCCCTCTAAAAGGTTTCGCCAATTTACAGTTATACCAATAGTACATGAAAACCTAAAATTCTCTACACCCTAACAAACTCTAGTTGTTGACAAAATTTGTCAACTTACTTTAGAAAAATAATGTGCATCCTTTATTTTTAAAATAGAGTTAAGTATATAGAAAGTAATAACTCTGTTGAAATCACACTCTTCAAAATTTTCCATTGGAATGTTAACTGATGCCCCCACAGAAGCTTATGTCCCATAGTGAACCTGTGAATGTGGCCTATTTGGAGAAATGAATTAGTATCAGTGTCAGTACTTGGTATTAGTCAGGATTCTCCACAGAAATATAATATATATAATACATATATATATATATTTATATAGAGATTTATTATAGGAATTGGCTAGTGCTATTCTGGAGTCCAAGTACCACAATTTGCTACTTGCAAGCTGGAGAGCCAGGAGGGGTGGTGGTGAGGATGGATCTTTTTTGTTCAGCATACTAACTCAAATGCTAATTTTTTCCAGAAACTCCTTTGCAGACACATTCAGAAATGTTTTGCCAGTCTTCTAGGCATCCTTAGTCCGGTCAAGTTGACACAAAAATTAACCATCACAGTACTTTGTTCCTACTCATGGCTATGTCATTACTTTATTCCTTTTGATGGCTAAATAATTGTCCATAGTATGGATATTCAACATTTATTTACCTATTTATCAGTCGTTGGATAGTCAGGTTGTTGCCACTCTGTGATCATTATGAATAATGCTGCTGTAAACATATGTGCATACATTTTTGTATACATTTTCACTCGTTTGGGTACATAACTAAGGGTGGAATCGGTGGATCATGTGGTAATTTCATTTTTAATTGTCGAAGAACTGCCACCATTTTTCACAGTGACGGCGCCACTCTGCCTTCTCACCCGCAGTGTATGAGGATTCCGATTCGTCCACACCCTCACGCTTGTTGGTCTCTTTCTTTTTTCTTTATTATAGTCAGCCTAGTGGGTATGAAGTGGAATCTCACTGTGGTTTTAAATGTCCTTAATGACTGATTTTGAACACATTCATTGTATGTATGTACCTGGATTTATTTCATAACTTCTTCACTGATAGGCATGTGCACTTAAAAAATTGCCATTAGAAACAACTTTCCAGTATATCTATCTACATTGCTTAATAAATAAAGTTCTTCGGGGTAGAGTCCCAGGCTTAAGATTGTTGGTGAAGGAGTTGCTCGTTTTACATTGCAACACATATTGTCAAACAGCTCTTTTCTGGTGGTGCCTGTTCCTCCCCATGCTGGTCAACAATATCACAACCAAGCCAGTGTGAACTGGGTGCACAAGCAATGCTGTATTTTCTATTGACTTAAAATAAACTTAAATTAGACTCAGTGGTCTCTCCTGATGGCCTGGGAGTAGGGACTAAATTACAGCCCTGAGGATCTCCCCCAAGCCTCCCCGTCACCAGGGTCTTGTAGAGTCCCTGGGGATTCTTACTATTCCAGTAGAGTGCAGAGCTCCCTCCAGCCTCCGTCCACAGGCCACCGCACAGATGCTTGTTCTCTAAAGCCTCCCAGTCCCTTGGCCTCTGATGATTCTGCAGTTTCCACATAACACTTGGGGACCTTTAAGAAGCTGTGAACCTGGATCCGGTGTCCAGACTCCCCAGGGTGCTACCCTGAGTGGGGCTCATGTCCTGCTGCTCTGGAGATCCTTTGCTGCCTTCTTCCTTTCCCTTGTAAATCACTCTCCTCTCTCTCCTTGAGCCTCTGTCTCTCGCTCCATCTCTGTCCACCTTCTCCCCACCTCTCTCTGAAGCCGGCTGCAATCACACCAATAAGTTCAGTTGTAGACAAATTACAGGTAAGCCAGGCAGATTTTGCCTGCCAAATCTGGAAAAATCCATGAGATAAGAAAATGGAAAGGCTGTAGTGGGGGCGGCGGATGCCTAGAAGGAAAAAAACCACATATCATTTGCTGATTATTCTGTGTCCATCTTTTTCATTTCTGTTAATCTGATACACAAAATTTATTTTTCTTTCCTCAATTTTCTATTAACGTGTTTATTGTCTTCCACATTGATTAGAAAATTTTTAATCTTTTTGAATGTAACCAGTATTAGATTATATGTCACCTTGTTTTAATTTCTTTGTACTTTACCCATGTTTATTGTTCATTTATAATTTCATTCTGCAAATTGCTTTTCTTCTTCTCTTTGTTCATTTTCTAATGAGTGTTTGCCTTTTTCTTATTGACATGTAAGCACCTTTTATAACAAAGACGTTCAACTCTTCAAATGTATCACAAGTATCTTCTTGTGGTCTCTCTTTTGCTGGCCAACTTTTCTATGGTTTTTAAATCTCTACTTGCATGTAATCAACTGTCAACATTTCCCCTTGTAGTTTTTGGATGTTTTATTGAGGATTACAATAGGCCTTTTCCACACCAATAAATGGTCTCTTATATTTTGTCTTAGTGCTCCCATGTTTTATTCTTGACATTCTTCATTTACATATTTAAACCATCTGGATTGGTATATACATGGTATGGGGAAAGAATATAACTTTTTCTCATTTTGATTATAAAATTTTCACAGAATTATTTAGTAATTAATCTGTTAGTCACTGATTTAATGTCTTTCTGCCAGTATGTTTTCTAGTTAGTTGTGTTGATGTACCTGATTAATTCTAGTATTTTCATTACTGCTAGCCATCTTTCTGAACTTTAATGTGAAACTATCAGTTATTTCCTTGGTTTTCTATAGACAATAATAACAGCATCTTGAAACCGGGAGTTTTTAGCTCTTGTATAAACTTCAATGAGGTTGCACAGTTTCCTTCATATGGGTTTTATGTATTTTTTTTGTTAAATGTAGTGAGTGTGGTTTCTTTTTCTCATTGTATAAATAGGACATCCTGAACAATATTAAATAATAAGACACATGTTTCCAGTGTTTCTGCTGTGCCTCTTCCCCCTTTTAAAAATCTTAGCGAACACCCATTTAAAATAGTTAAAAGACTTTTCAAGTTGTGCTCCTAAAATTTTCTTCCAGTTTTTGCTCCAATGAGAGTAGCATATATAAGACTGTCTATTCCTTATGCCAATGTGGGAAAAAGTCGTAATTCAACTGGGCATGAACATGGTCTTTGAAAGAGCAAGTCAGGTCACTCAGAATAGTTTGTCATATTTCCCTCTAGGCCTTGCTCTCCTGATGCACCCACCGTAGGCACACATCCTTTGCTTTGCTGCTGACACTTCCTCCTCTGAGCTCATAGCCTCCTATCTCACCTCAGTCTTGGCTCTAACTTGGCCGTTCCTCCTCCTTGTTTGGTTAATGCACCTCTACTTATACTAGATGGAGCTGGCCTGGCCAGTCAAATACTAATCAGGTGGAGGAAAATACATCAAAGACTGGGTACCTCAGGGACTGAAGCTGGAACTAAGGCAAAGTCCATAGGTTGAAATGTAGAAGATGCCTGGTGCAAACAGCAGGAGACCACGTGCAAACACAGGACTCAAGATTTCAAACTCACACACAGCTGGCTCACTTTTCAGATTATTAGGTTGGACCCCATAATAAATCTTTATTCATCATAGCTTATTGCAAAGCTTAAATTTAAAAAATTGCCAAGTAAACTCATTATCATAACTATTCACATACTGACATTTAGTAGCTTAAGTATGGTGAAAATTCATTTCTTCCCCAAGTAAGAGTGCAGAGGGGAGTAATCTAGGGCTAGTATAGTGACGTTGCTCTGTGAAGTTCTCAGGGACCCAGGCTCCTTGTAGCCTTGCACTTGACCATGACAAAAGTAACCCTTTCTTTAAGCACCAAGATGGAGCTTCAGAAACCACATCCATGTTCCAAAGAATAGGGACTTGCTGCCTCTGGTGATAGGGTCATGGATGCTTTTTCTTAGACTCCACTGGTCAGAACTCAGTCACATAATCATACTAAGTTGTAAGGGAGGCTGAAAATGTAACCTTTGCTCTGGGTGGCTACATACCTAGCTAGAAGTTCTATTAATGTGGACGAGGGGGTACTAGATATAGAGGGGTCATGCAGAGAAAGACAGATATATGAGTGAACAAGTAAAATTAATTCTTATGTCTGTACAGTATACAAGAGGAGACTGAGATAAAGGGGAAAAGTCATTAATTCTCCCTGAAGAGGGGTGTGGAGATTTGCTAGAAGAGGTTTCAACTCAGTTTTTGTAGTTGAGTAGATTTGCTGCTGGGTGACTTACAAGGAAGGATGTCTGGGGTTGTAGGAAGAGCTCAGGCATAGAGAAATAAAATATGAGGCATATAAAATTCAAAAAGCATTTCCATCTAGCTGGTAGGCACAAAAGAAGTGAATAGTGCAGTAAGAAGGAAGTGTGGAGAACTGGACAGGGACCAGCAAATGAACAGCTGTCTGTACCCCACTTACGAATTTAGACTTTAATCTTTAATAAGAGAGATAAGATCTGAGTTACTGAATCACAAAGTCGTGTCTGATAATTACTTTAAAGAGTAATTTGAAGGTGATCGTGGCTGGTTGAAAGTCATAAGGACAAGAAAGTATCGAGGAAGTCTCTTGGACTCTTAGCACGAAGATCCACATGGATGGGGATTGGTCAGAGTTCTCTGGAGCAGAACCAGTTGAATCATGGATACGGGGATGTGTGAAGGGTGAGGGCAGGCCAACAGGCTGGAGAGCTTGGGGGGAGCCGATGCGGCTGTTGTGAGGCCAAATGTTCTCTTCAGGAATGCCTCCATTTTGCTCTTAAGGCTTTACAACTGAACTGATGAGGTCCACTCATCAAATATATCTTCTATATAAAGAAGATCAAAATAATCTTCTTTACTCAGAATCAACCAATTCCGACGTTGATGACAGCTACAAATATCTTCTCAGCAAAACCTAGGTTAGTGTTTATTTGAGTAACTGAATGCTATATTCTAGGTAAATTGACACATAAAACTAACTATAACAGACGGTGACACTGTTAACTGTTTAGGGCCTACAGAAGAAATAAATCTGGGAACTAATGAGAAAAAATAACAGGCTTGGTTTGGGGCATATTGAGAGTGAGGAACCTATGGTACATCGCAGGGGAACTGAGAAATGTGACAGTGTTTGAGAATGTGTTGTGAAGTAGACCTCCACAGTGACGTAGTTCAAACCCTAAGGAAGGATCAGATTACACAGATGAGCACATAAGGAGTAGCTGCAAATGCTCATTTATGTAAATCAATTAAATGGGTGGGTCAGGGCCTTCACAGAAAATGGTAAGGACTATAGTAACTGGAGTAACATAAGTGCTGGTCTAGTGTTGTCAGAAATTTCCATACGTGAAAAGTTCAGGTTGTAAATACAGTGTCTTAAATTTCCCTGAAACACCATTGAGCCAAAATTGTACACATCTGTGGACTGTTTCTGCTCTATACGCACTTTGAAATCTTTGAAAGAGAAAGAGAAAAGAAGACAATGGATGGAACTTTGGGAATTTGGACACTGAAAGGTCAATCAGAGACTGTGTCAACTGAGTAACATAATAACTAAAATGAGGCCTTGAAACATGGCCATTAGAAGTTAATTTGTGAATCGGTCTGTGTGTTGTTTTAGTGGCATGCTGGAGGCAAAAGGTGGATTACGCATATTGAAGGAAGTTCAGACTATTCTTTCAAGAGTTGTCTCATAATTTTTTTTACTATAAGCAGTTTAGTAACTTACTTTTAGCTCTTGGGAACACAGTGTACGTTTCTCGCTCCCTTCCTGGTCTGTGCTCTGATGCGGGGGTATGTGGTTCTATGATCCCAGAACACTGTGATCTTCTTGGATCCTGGGTATTAAGGGGTGCAAACAAAAATAACCAAGAAACCATAAATGCAATTTATTTCTACAAATAAGTTACATGTCAGTTTACAGGAAGCAATTGCCCAAAGTAATACCTTGCAGCAATTTGTGAGCATTGTCTTAAAAGAATCACCTTCAGCCACATGCTCTGGAAAAATAATAAAATTGACACAAAATACTCAGCCTTCCCAATGCCCGGCTAGACCCCCAGAGAGTTAAGTTAATCAAAGGTCAAGGACCTTGAGGTTTGTAACATCTAGTCTTGTCGATTGATAATTCAGGATTTAATCAGACTCCAATCAAACCTGTATTTTTTCTGTTCTATGACCAGAGAGATGAAAAAGTGCCAGATGTGGTTGAAATTGTGTTTACTAACGAGTGAGGATGAAAGTGCTGCTCTGTGTGTGCACGCACATGTAAGTAAAAAACTTTATTTCCCCGTGTGTTTATGCCAATCAGTCAGATTCTGCCAGCTGCTTTCATGACCCATGAACAAAGATGTGTTCCTGGTGTCAATCTCTAGATAACAGCCAGGAGGGACCACTAATCCCTAAACTGTATCTGTTCTCAAGAAACACTTGTGGAGTCTTCAAAGACTGGCCCTAACCAAGGAGAAGGGAAGCTTCACACGTGAACTGATAGTTCAGGAGGAATGAAGAGAAGTCTGTTCCCAAAGATATCCCCGTCCTCAAAGATAACCTCAAAGATATCCCAAAGATAACCTCAGTCCCCTTTAAATTTTGTGGGGTTTCACTAATTGTGCATGAGTACGGGTCAACCTGCTTAAGATGCAACATTTTACGAGGGGAAAAGCAGTCACTCATGTTTAAGTCCTGATTAGTTGGCTTTTCTGTTTAGATGTCTTCGAGATTGGCAGGTTTAAGACAATGCAAGTCCGATGGTGGAAAAGGGAAAAAGAAAGGTAGTGACCATCATGGAACTGGAGAGCCTCCGGGCAGGAGTGGTTGGCTGGTCTAGAGACCTCGGACTCCTGGGGAGCAGCATAGGAGGGTCTCTGAGAAAGGAGAGGGTGAGGAAGAGGAGGGTAATGGAAACCAAGAAGCTGAGGTAAAATGCTGGGTACCAAAGACATTTTATTTACATTCTAGCTCCACAGGACTCTCCTTGCAGTTAGCTGACGGAGTGCTTTACCAGGTGGCAACTTAGCTGGCAGCTTCTGAGGATGAGGCAGGAGAGACATGCTGCAGGTGGGGAGGGGAGGGGGCTGATTCCACCCAAAGATGTTGGGCTGAAGTGAAAATGAGGAAGAATCTAATTAAAATGTCTCAAATTAAGAAACCATCTCAGCCGAGAGATGAATCATCAAAATACTGCCATGGAAATCACTTCGAAAATCTTTATGTACTGGAGAAGAATGTTTCTCAGAGCTAATTTCTTCATTTGGCTAAACTTAAATTGAAACTGTGTAGGTATATATGCATACATAATAGCTAATGTATTTAAATTGTATAATTGCTCTTACTTGTTAGTCACTTGACTTTGTCTCAGCTTATTTTTGTGTGTGTGACTGTGGTTGTGTTAGTTCTTGGGTTTTGAACACATTTTCCATAATTCATATGTAAGGGGAGGAGTTAAAACTGGGGTTTCGTTATCTTCAACATCTTGTATTCAAATAGAGATTTATAGTGCTTTTAAAAAACCTTAACAGTAAAGCTTAAAAGGACATTTAACATCTCAGGGCTCACATATCCTCTGAGGAAGGCATTAATAATAATATTCCTACTTTATAGCTAAGGAAACTGAGGCTCAGAGAGTTTAAGTAATTAGGTTGCTTAATCCCAACCACAGTGCTAACTTCTGAGCCCAAAATCTGGGCGGTAGTATCAGGACATCTTTCTGTTGTGCTTCAGAATCATTCTCAACACTGCATGAAGAAGAGAACAACTTCCTTCGCTACCTTGTTTGTGACTCTGTTTGAGCTATTTATTCACATGAGTTTTGTTCAGAGGGTATCAGGAATAGGCAAGAAATGAGAACATAATCTCATTAAGGTGCACAACATATAAAATGCCACAGAGTTTGATTAACATTGCAACTATGGAGTTTTAAAGATTAATTTTAGAGAGAGAGAAAGAGGGAAGGAGGGAGAAAGAGAGAGAGTTGCTCCACTTGTTTATGCATCATTGGTTGATTCTTCTGTGTGCCCTGACCAGGGAGCCAACCCACAATCCTGGCGTTTCAGGACTGTTCTAATGAACTGAGCTAGCTACCTGGCCAGGGCATATAAATATTGACTTTTAAAAGGATAAAATAGAACTTCAGATTCCTAACAATTTGGCTGTCCACATGTTTTTGCAGTACCTGTGACTTAGTTCTACCAAATCTTGTCCTCAATTTGCTGTGAAAGGAAAAATCCTTATCACTGCTTTGTAGGTCTCTGTTTTGTTCTGAAGACCAAGTAAACACAAATGAAGTAATGAGTGTGTCTAAATGTGATAGATAAAAATAGTAGAATTATGTGTCAGACATGAAAACTTAAAAAAGGCCTATGATATTTCTACACTGTTATTTCTCTAAAGTTTCCCAGGGTATGCTAATTTTTTTGCAAAAAGTCAGGAGGTTTAGAAACCACACAGAGAAACATTCCTTGGAAAGAGGAACCCTTCAATGGTCTACGATTCCAGATCCCTGAATTGGAATGGTATGCAGTTGAGTTTTCCATTCACAGTTCCAGGAAAAATGGGATTTTTTTCCCCATTAAGATACTGTTATTTAGTTATTTTGAAGTATACAGTACATACATGCTTTTTTCTAAAAACCACTAGATTTCACAAGAGGTACACATTTGAGTATTTAAAACCTTCTCTGTGATTTTAGATCTGACCTGGAGCTCAGCTGTAGGAAAAATTTCATGTGAAGCACAGAACAGAACAGGAGCAGAGGCATCTATCATATGGCTCATAAAATGCTTAAATTTACTACTTATTTCTTGAGAGTGACTCAGCATTCACATTTATAATAATAAAATGCTACACAGCTGCCAATAAATATTGGAAAGCTGAACTTTCTAGACACAGCACAGTAATTACTCTACCCTGACAAAGTTTTCTTAAGTTTGCTAGAAATGAAAGAGAAAAATGTTTTAAAACTTAAAAAAACTTAATGAGATAAAACATAATTAAAACCTTGCCTTTTAAGTAATTTTTGCTCCATTTTGTCTTATTAAGGATAGGCCAAGCTATAGCAAGTTACTAAACCTCTCTAAACCTCACTTTATTTTTCTATAAAATTGGGAAAATATTAATAACCCAGCCAAAAGCACAGGACTTTTTTGGTTGCAAATTAAGAGGTACTCAACTCATAGAAGTCCAAGGGTAGCTGTACATTAGTGTGGCTAGATCCTGGTTCAAACAAAGTCACTAGAACTCAGCCACAACGATAGACTTAATGTTTCTCCCCAAATTCACATGCTAAAACCTAATCTCCAATGTGATTCTATTTGGAGATTGGGCCATTGGAAGGTGATTAAATCATGAAAGAGGGAGCCCTCATGAATGAGATTAGTACCCTTAAAAAAGAGGCCCCAGAGAGCACCCTGGCTCCTTCTGCCACGTGAGGACACAGAGAGAAAATGGCATCTCTGCACTAAGAAGCAAGCACTTACCAGATTCTGAATCTGCTAGCATCTGGATCATCTTCCAGCACCTTCATCTTGGGCTTCCCAGTCTCCATAATTGAGAGAAATAAGTTTCTGCTATGTACAAACAACCCAGTCTCTCACAGGGAGCAAGCTCTCCTCCTGGGACAAGACAGCCTCCAATAACTCCAGGTGATATCTAACTAGCTTCAGAAAGAGAAGGTCTACTTCTCAACTGTTGAAACAGCAGTCTGTTTGTTGATTGGCAGTAACTCAAATTAGCACAACTTGGACCTTGTGTGTATCTCTGAATCTCTCTTTGTAGTCAATTGGATGTGAAGTTTGATTGGCCTGCTCTAGGCCATATGCCCACCTGAAAATTAGGAGAGAGAAACAGTAGGAATTGGAGAGTAGATGAGGAGTAGTAGCTCCCCATAGAAACATCTGGGTACTGTCAGGAGAAATAAAGAGATTATTTTAAGGTCATCATAATAATCAAGAAAAATAATATAGGCACATGAGATATTATGCAAACATAAGAGATTTTATTTGTTATGCCAAATGTTATTTAATTAGAATATTTCTCAAAGACCATTTTTTTCAATAGTGACATCAAGATTTTGGAACTTGAGACATCTGAGTCATCTATTGCTCAGAGGTCTCAGTCAATTTACCAAATTCTTCTTCGTAGTTATGGTGGCAAATTCTCATGGAGCTGATTGCAGGAAAAAAGAACCACTAAGTATTATTTTGGCATAAGGGTTTGAGTTCCTTTAAAAGAGCTAAGTAAACCTTTGGCATCCAAATAAAAGTGTTTTAAATGAGTAGAAAAAAATAGCATGGTCTCTTTTTGCAATTATGAAATAAATGATCATTCCTTGACCAGTAAATCTGCATGGGAGCATAAGTTTTGACTATTGGTATGTGTATTTGTTATTTAAGCACTTATAAAAACTAGCTCTTTGGTTTTCAGTTGCTGTAGAGACAGGCTGGATGGTCATCAGTCTTAGTTCAAGTTCCTATTCCTGGGCACAGGTTGGTTCTGGATGTACCAGCCCCTCTGCATTGAGTGGAGACCATGTGGCTTAACCTGGTCAATGGAAGGTGGGCCCAAGGTGATTTAAGCCACTTCTAGGTCTAGTCTTTTCAGAAAAGTCTTCAGTCTTACAACCTAATGGGACACTCTCAGAAGTCACATTTCTAAGATGGCAGATTTAGAAGACTACAGGAACCCGAATCCCTGAGTTCGCAGAACATTTTCCAAGTAGAACCACTATACCCACTTTGAAATGTTACAAAAATGAGTAAATTCTTATTACACCCAATATCTGGTTTTTGAGTTGTTTAACTTGCTGCATACAAGTATGTCTAGAGCAAAGTAACATTTACTAATAATAGCATTGCTTCATTTCTCGACACATCTACATAGAAGTTCATGAACTGATGAGGGCAGCAATCCATGCAGGTTTCTCTAGACCTTCGACAAAGTTCCTTCTATCTTTTCCATTCTCAGGACAGAAATAGTTAAAGAAATAATTTAGAAGTTTGACTTATTTATTTACCATATAACTACTATATGACAAGGTTGCATTAAAAAGCATACTATTTGCCTACCAACATACCCAACTTACATACATTCTCTTTCCCTAGGTGGCTCCCAAAATCCACCTCAACCCCCCATCCCATTGATTGGCATTACCATCTACCCAACTGCCCAGGACAAAAACTTGAGAATCTTCCTTAAATTTCTATTTCTCTTTAACTAGGCCCTATAGATCTTACTCTTATATAATACTTTAATTTGTATATTTCTCTCCATTATCATCACCACTGTTCTAGTAATTATTACTAAAATAACTTGTTCTTCTTATCCTGGTCTGCCCCTTATCCTAAATTCACTTTGAGGCTAGGTTAATTGTTTTAAAAGGCCAGTTTGATTGTGTCAGTTTCATTCTTAAAATCCCTCATTAGTTCCATATTACTCTCAGGATAGTTCAAACTTTGTAGTGCGGCTTACATGGCTCTTTAAAGATCATTCTAGCCCCTTTTTTCCTCTCCAGCTTACCTCTTTATACTTTCCCCAATACTTATAATGCAACTATTCATTACTATGAATAATTCTTATGTATCTGACCCTTCCAAAATAATATTTTCATTAAATTCACAGACGTTAGAATATTGAAAGTAAGTTAAATCTATTTGGTGCTTTTCATTTTAATCCCCTGGCCAGCTTATATTTGTGGGGCCCCAAGGAAAGGTGCACTTACTTTATGTCTAAATATCAAAAAGTTATCAATCAAACTCAAAGACTATTAAATAATATACATTCCATCCTCCCACCTTATCTAATATATTCATACTAACCGGTAAGGTCTGGTTTTAATTTTGAATTCTCAGGTTCTTCAGCTACACTCAAGTCCAACAATAATGTGAAAAAAGGTACCCACAATCAATGGAACAGAGAGTTCAGAAATAGACCTTTACATGAATTGTTCATACATTTTATTCATTTTATTTGTAATGATCAAAAACTGCAAACAACTTAAATGTTCATCAACAGATGAATGGATAAAAAATAGAATACAATCACCGTGACAAATAATAAACTATTTGATGCATGCAACAACACAAAATAATTCCTCGTCTCTGTGGAAAGTGTTTTTATGGCTTGTCAATATTTGACCTTCCTGAATACATGGTGTTGTGGAACCAATGTTTGTATAACCCCACCAAACTAATATGTTGAAGCTCAACTTCCCAATATGGTGATATCTGAAGGTAGGGGACCTATGGGGGTGCAATTAGATCGTAAGTGTGGAGCTTCCATTAATGGGATTAGTGTTCTCATAAGAAGAGACACAATAGAGAGATCATCTTGCTCTCTGCCATGTGAGGCTATAATAATAAAGCAGTATAGCAAGAGGGTGATCCAAGAACTGTATCAGGCAGCACCTTGATCTTGAATTCCCCAGCCTCCCAAACCATGAGATTTCCTAGTCAATGGCTTTGTTGTTGTTGTTATGGCAGCCTGAACTGATTGAGACATATGGTTAGAGTCATCTCACCATGACTGCCATGCTGTAATACCTACAAAACCTAGACCAGGTGTTGGCAAACTTCTTACGCGAAGGACCAGATAGTAAATATTTTAAGCTCAGCAGGCCAGATGCTCTCTGTCACAACCATTCAAACTGAACCTTGCAGCAGAAAAAAGAGCCATAGACAATACATAAAAAAATGAGTGTGGCACAGTTCCAAAGAAAATTTATTTGCTGAAACAAACTGTGATTGTATTTGGTCCACAGAATGTAGTTTGCCAACCTGTGGTTTAGCCTATTAGATCTGGTATGTGTGTTTCAACTTTCCCCCTATCTGATGTGCTGGATCTGGGACCTGTTGGTCATTTGTCTAACTCACTGATCCTGGATATCAGGGAAGACATCAGTGGATCTCAGCCATTTCTGTGATGCTGGGATGCCTGGACACTTAGAATAATCTGGAGACCTTTCCAGGGTCAGTAAGAAGCTTCTTTATCTCACAAGATGCCAAAAGCCTATGAGAAGTGTGATGAATTAAATATAACTGCACATTCTTTGTCTCTACCATGGGGAGGTGGGGTTTATTTCTGTGCCCCTTGAATCTGAGCTAGCCCTGTGACTGCTTTAACCAATGAATATGATGGAAGTGACAGCATATACATTCTACACTTAAACCTTTAAAAGGCCATAGAAACTTCTGATTGTGAACTTTTGAAAGCCCTGAGCTACTATGTAAGCTGCCTGCTTAACCTGTAAAGATGCTGTTGGGTGACATCTCATGGGTAACCCATGTGGAGAGCTCAACAGAGAGAGAAGCCCAGCCATGCAAGCATCCAAAGCTAAGTTCAGCCTCTTAGCCATCCTTTTCCAGGCATCAGAGTGAGCCATCTTGGATGTTCCAAACCAAGTCAATGTCTCTGATAACTGTGGACTCAGCTAACACTATTTGGAACAGAAGAATTGCCCAGTAAACCAAGACAATAACATTGTTCTAAGCAACTAAGTGTGGATAGCTGAAACAAGGAGATAAGAACACTAAATGTGACCTCTGTCTAAATGAAAAGGTTAGACTAGATTAGTGATTCTCAAAGCATGTTTTATGAGATGCATACAGTCGTTCACAAAATAAGAGTATAAGGATTTCATGTTCAAATGAAGTTTGGAACTATTTTGTGACATATAACACATGTAACAACAAAAGATTAAAAATAGTATAAATATCCTAGATAAAGGACTGAGTAAAATGTGTGATAAAATAAAATTTAATATTATTCAAAATGAAAAAAAAAGGATAATCATGTCATTGAGAATGGGGGGGGGACCCAAATCATGATTTAACAGGGTGAGGACTCTGCAAAAACTTTGTATAAACTGAGCTCATCTCATGTGTGATTATATTTCAAAATAATGTCATTTCTTCAGTGACTCTGTTCTCTCATTTAAAAAATAGGCTTACAGGCTTTGCTTTCCTAAACTAAAAATAAAATAAGAATAAAACTGAAAATAATGTATCACTGCCCAAGCTCACTTACTGGTTAAGATATTATCTTAATTGTCTTACTTGACATCTTAGCCCAAACTTCTTGAATTAGTTGTGCATGCAGTTGGCATTTCTCCCCTCTCGTCATTCACTCCACAATCTGCTACAATTTGGTCCCTCCTCTCACTCTCAGTTACTTTTTAAAATGGCAAATTTTCCCAGGTGATGTCGTCCAATTCCAAACTTTCAACTCTTACCTGTGTACATTATGATGGAGAATAAGGAGCATTTTTAGATCTACACTCCAGCCTACTTCCTGCCCAATACTCACACCTGTTCAAGCATTTATTCATTGATTGAGCACCTACTCTGGGTCCAGAATTTTGCTAGGCTGTAGGTTTTATTTTATTCATTTATTTTCAGAAAGGGGAAAAGGAAGGAGAAAGAGGGAGAGAAACATCAATGTATGGTTGCCTCTCATGCACCCCCAACTGGGAACCTACCCAGCAACCCATGTATTTGCCCTAACAGGGAATTGAACCGATGATCTTCTGGTTCATAGGCTGGCACTCAGTACTCTGAGACCAATGCCTGATTTTAACCCTTATTAGGACTCTGCTCTTGAGAGCTTAGGATTCAGTGGTAGAGACAGATCTATAACCAAACACTTATACAGAAAAGCATATTTCTATGGGAACAACAAGGAGAAAACCTTCACTCAGCCTTGGTACTGGTGGTAGGGGTTTGGAGGAGGCTACTCTAAAGGCCTCCCAGAGACAAAAATGACTAAGCCAAGTCTTTGAGAAACATAGAGAAGATAAAGAGAAGAGAAAAGCAGCCAGCTGGAACAAGTACCTTGTAGGGAGATACCCAGGGAGGAGACCGAGAGACCGAGTCACATGCTCACAGAATAGCAGGTTGTTCTGCATGGCATGGTCTGGAAAAAATGGTAGACAAGAAGCCGTAAGGTAACAGCACAGCTGGAGAAAGAGCTGTCTTTATAGAACCCAAATTCATTGATCACTCTGGGATTGTGCAACAATGACATGTTTTTGTGTTTCCCTTGTGGATGGAATATTTCAAATATATACAACATGTTTCTAATAAGGTTCAACATGCTTTTACCCTGTGACCCAGCAATTCTATTCTCAGGCATTTACCCAAGAGAAAGGAAAACATATGATGTCCACACAAAGCAACGACTTATTCAAGAATGTTCAAGGTAACCTTATTCGCAGGAGACCTAAACTGGAAAGGACTCAAATGTCCATGGATGAGAGGATGAATAAACAAATTTTGGTATATTTGTACAATGAAATAACAGTTATAAAACAAACTATGAAGACACAAAACAACATGGGAGATCCTCAAAAGCATTATGCTGAGCAAAGTCAGAGAGATAGAGATCACACATACTGCTTAATTCTACTCGTATGAAGTCCAAGAATAGGCAAAATGTATTAAGGTGATAGAAATCAGAAAAATGTTGCTCTGGGTATTCAGGGTGAATGGGAAAGGGAACCTTGATAGAAAAGGAACAGGGGAACTTTCTGGGGTGGTGGAAATGTCCCCTCTGTTGTTTTAGGTGGTGGTTACATGGGTTTATTCAAAACACATCATGTTAAACACTATGATTTGTGCATTTTATTGAATGGTGATTATACTTCAACTTTTAAACCTGCCAATGAGATTATTTCTTTCAAGAGTCTAAGGGCAGCAACATGGTTTGTCCAGACTAAAGCTGCTTCAGTCCTGCAACCTGGTACATTGCAATATAATGACTCTAAAATACATTTTCAAAGCATGGAAGAGAAACATAAACACAAATATGATGTGAAGAGTTATTCAAAAGGTGATAAAGTGTGAATACTTTATGTCTACTATGATATTGAACTTTTCAATAAAAAAAAACCCTGAGAAATCAATGACTTCTAATTTGAACATGTGTAAAGGGCATTTCTTTTGTTATTTATAATTTATTAATTTCTTCTCAGTAGAAGAGAACTAGATGAAAATTAATGGACTATAAAAGAAAAATTGAGTTATAAAATCAATAGAAATTATTTTGACATCAAGAAATACATTTTAACATAACATTTGCTGATAATACAAAGAACACTAATTCATTAAGAAGAAAGTTTTGAGTTAAAGTACTGAATAGGTTTTGTATTCTCTGATAAGCTAATTAATGAAGAGGGAAATATTGGAAAGTATTTACATTTCTTTCAAATGGATATAAAATAGTGACATTGAAGAAGATGAAATAAAATTCACAACATAACATTACAACGAAGACTCCAATGACAAGCTGATTCTTGAGTATTATCAACTGAAAGAGTACTGAAAGTTATTCACACACAAGGAAATTCACAATGCCCCGAAATGTTAAATCTCTTACAGCCCATATATGAAAGAAACTTGAGGTTCTTCCATACTTGCCAACAATGCTGAAATTTTACTTAGGAATAGGTGTGAACCATAAAGAATACAAATTTTCATCAAGCATACTAGAGGAATAACTGCATTATCATTCTGTTCTTTTTATAGGAAATACTATAACAAAATTTTTGTTGTGTGGTCAGCAATATGCAACCAAAATGTAGAACAAATACAATTATAGCTGTGAGACAAGTAGTTCATTGATAATAAAATACAGCAGTTTTTCCCCCTCTAGATTTTGTGATATTTCTGGAATTTTTCAGAATTTTAAAACTTGTAATTCATTTTTATTTCTTTTCTCTCTGCAATATTCACTTTCATTCTTTATTTTGCGTTTATAATTTTGAATTCATCTTCTTAAAATGAAGCTCCAAAGCTACATTAGTGTAAAACTCCACCAGACCTAGTCCCACCTGCTTTATTCCAGGTTGTGTCTTCCTCAAGGTCAGGGGTTGGGACCTTTTCCCCTTTGTGTTCCTGGCCTGGTGCCTAACAAAAAACAGGGGCCTAGGAAATATGTGTGAAGTTAAATGGAATGCGGCCAACAGTCTGATAGTTTAGTACAAGGCAAAATATCAGTGATGGAGGGCACAGTGCAGACGCATTAGATCACAGCCTGAATTCTCCCCAAGGAAGAAATATCCTCTTACCTCTTGGGATATTGGTCTGGCAGATCCTAACAATGTTTATCCAATCCAGCCCTCTTGTAACCTCAGTGGATACAAGTCCTACTCAGTTAAAACTAAAAATTGACTATAGGTTTCCATATATTGTTTTATCTATACATTTCTTGTAAGGTCATAAACTCAGTACCTTTCTGGTTTTATCATATTTGGAGGAAATATTACAAATGGGTATGGTTTGGACCTTTGCTGTAAATTCAACTATATTCTGAATAATTTAGTTACCTACCTTTGCACTATAAAAATCAATGAAAATAGATTTACAGCAGTTAAAATGGTGGACATTGTACATCCCAGTTTGCTAGGTGAACTGAAGTCATTTGTTACTTTCCACAACCAGAAATAGAAATGGTAAGATTACCAGACTATAGGTTTGCTTTAGAAGCTGTCTACTCAGGCAGTGCTACTATTATCCCATCCCAACAGATGTGATCCTATTTTTAAAGACTTCTGGGAAAGGGAGATTCCCTGACCTTCCTTAGCAACCGGTTCCGATGTTTGACAACACTTGCTGCTGGGACGCTGATCCTCTGAGCCCGGCTAGAGTATTTTTATATGTTTCTCTGTGTTGGTGTTTCGCATTGTTTCTGTTCCCCCGTTTAGCGTTTATTTTATTTCCTTACTCCTTTGCTTTTCCCCCCATTACTTTAGCCTGTAGATGTATTTTTTAGAATAAAAATAAAATTTTAAATTAGCAAAAACTAAAATAAGAGCAGAACAGGTAGAATATCACTTTAGCTGTCGTACATACTTATGGAAACGCATTAGATTACATTTTTCACAGCAGGTACTCAGGCATTTGATATTCTGTTCCTATCTGCATCTAACAGACACTTGTGAACTCGGGTGAGTTGAGGCTATGCATCATTTTATTGAAACACATTACATTTTGATAGCTTTAACTATTTTAAATATTTATATATTTGTTTTAGTCTAGTCTCTTCTGAATGCTCTCCAAATTGTCTTATTTTTCCTTAAGTTGATGAGTTCCGAACTGAGAGTGAAACTCTAATAGTGGTCTGTGTAGTGCTGAGCGTTTTGGGCAGGAGACCTTTCATTGATTTATAGTGTCCACCTGTGGATTCATCCATATACCTAGTAGCTGACCAATAAGCACACAGGTGGCCAAGTATCTCATATGAGAGGTGTGACTGGATAGGTCCCAGGAAAATAGTGCCGTTTTGAAATAGTCCTTATTATCAGGTAACGCACTACTTGAAGTTTCACTGTTAGAAATTCACTTCATTTTAGTTTCTTTGTGTGCATTTTAAAAGGGAAGAACTTTTCTAAAATTACGAGCCTTTAATCAGTTTACTTCAAGAAACCAGCAAGTGAGTGGAAGTACTGGGTGGCTCTGGTAGATAGAGAGATGGGAGCAGAGAGATGCAGGGAGAGGGGGACTGTTTCCCGGTTGGTCCCAGACCATCTTGGTTCATACCAGTTACCCGGGCCTATTTATTATAGCTTCTCCTGTCACTCCAAAATGTACAGTCACCTTAGTGAAATCAACCGAAGAGGAAAGTGGTTACTAAGTGCAATTGTAGGAATCTGGGACTTAGCTTTAGACTCGAATCTGCACTTTCCCTTGCTGTCTGGGTGATGATGGGGGATCACTTAACTCCTCTCACTTCATAAACAAACATGGGCTTGATATTAACCATTTTTGGCTATATGTACTAAAGACGCACAGCCATTATTATTAGAAATTCCTGTTATGATCAGGATTGGCATTTCTAAACTATTGAAATCTCTACCAACACACAGATAGATACTTTTCTACTCCAGAGTCACTCTCTATGTTGTTATTTGCATTTCATTTCTAGTTGTTTTCCTAAAGTTCACAAATTTACGCTTTAAATTTTTTTATAATGCCCCCCGCAACTGATCATACTTACAACCTGCATGACTCTTTAACACTCACTTTCACCTCCATCTGTTATTGGCTATGGGTCTGTATGTGTCATCTCTTTTCTTCCCACCATTTTCCAAGTTTCTTGAAAGCAACGATTCATCATTTTTGTAATACCAAAGCAACATGCAATTTTATTTTTTATTTTTCAATTACAGTTGACATTTAATATTATTTTATATTAGCTCTAGGTATACAGCATAATGGTTAGATATTTATATAATTTATGGAGCAATTCCCGTGATAATTCTAGTATCCATCTGTCAACATACATAATTATTACAATTGTTGACTGTATTTCCGGTGCCGTACATGACATCCTGTGACTGTTTCGTAACTAACCAATCTATGCTTCTTAGTCCCTTCATGTTTTCACCCAGCCCCGGCAGTGAGACTCATCCTGACTTTCTCAGAACTTAAAACAATATGAAAAACAATAAAAGACTGTCAGATTAATGCGGTTTCTCCCAGTTAAAATTCCAGGCAATATAGCACTCTCAGCTTTACTGCCAAACTATGTTACCTGAGAATGAAAGGTGATACAATTATCACCATTTTGTAATGTGTGCCAAAGGCCTTAAAAGAAATCTGAACATTCTTAAAAAGTATAGGAGCTGCATTCTCGAGGATTCAGATCCAAAACAAAAACAACTTTAATTTTGTGACAATTTCTTGTAGCACAAAGGAGGAGAATGAGCCTGCCTTGACCTAGAGGAAACTTCTCCAGAGCGCAAGCTGTGTCTTCACGGTTCAGTAGGTTCCTAGCCTTCTCGTGGGGCCTGCCAATCAAGACTCTTAGGAGAGGTCTTTCTGGCAGACCAGCCCTGACCACTTGAAATGAGGCAGACATCGCCAGAGCATTTCAGAGGCCAGACACCAGATGGGAATGATACATCTCAACTATTAGGGGTTTGGATCAGAGAGCTAAAGGTGAAGGTCTTGTCTCATTTGTTAAATGATGTAATTCATTATTAGATCAGGACAAACCAGTTAACATCCGAAGTATAATTTTGGTTGCTATTTATAACACACTTGCCAGTTCATTTGGCCTGACTGGTTGCTGAATTGTGTGTAGCATTTCACAAAAACCTTCATAAGGGCTAGGAAATGACCTACACAAGTCACAGCCCTGGGCAAATCAAAACTTTTCTTCGGTGCCCATTAAATGTTAGCATGCTTGAGTTACTTAATGAAATAATGTATTATTTAAAATCTGAAGCAGGGAACTCACCGGGTAAATTTAGTAAGTGTTGACAACATGTATGGAATTTATTTACTGAAGAGATACATGTCTCTCAGACTTTACATGATCACTAATTTTTCCATTCCATGCTCACATGCCCATGAAACTGTTGGTGCTCTAAGTGGCCCAAATATCACATTTTCTTTGTAAAGGGGAGAAATTGAAAATGTAGGTTTTCAAGAGCCAAGTAAATTTGGAAGCTGCTTCCTTAACATGGAGACATGATTTGAACTTAAGTCCCTGTTACTAAGAGAAAGGTACCCTTTATAGATATTCAGAAGGCTATTATTTTTACTCGTCAACTCTGATAATACAAAGCATGTTCCGAGACAAGCTGGGGGTGGTAACCGAGGGCGTCATTTATCTGAAATTAGAAGTGCCCGTAATGGGTTGGCAGGGCTGTGGGCAGCATTGAGTTTCCCGGTTCTCTCTAATTAGCCATAGAAAAATGGGAAGAATAGCACCCACATTATCTAAATTCTCTTTAGGATTTGCTACCTTAAAAACTATTTTCCTTTTGTTATGTTCAGCCTGTATAATTATGCTTTCAGAAGGCCCTCTGCTTTGAAATTCTTTCTTTGCTGACCTGCCATCCAGCTGTAAGTCCTATGTGGAAGCCACTACTAATTTTCTGAAGGTTCTTTCTGGGAAAAGTTTTAAAAATTAATTAATAGAATATGCCAAATATATTTTTATCTCCAATGTCTATCCCCCTTTTGCCAACCCGTTCCCTATAAAGGAATTTTCCTTTGGCTCCTGCTTGCTTCTCTTATGTTATGTCTCAGGACGAGCCACCTTCCCTAACCAGCCACACTGGCCTTTCAGTTCCTCTGGCCCTGAGCGGCTGCTGGTCTTAGGGACGCCACACTTTCAGTTCTCTCTTCCCGGTGCACTCTTTCGCTGCCCTTCACCAGCCGGTTCTCAGCCAAAATGCCAACTCTGCAGGTCTCTCCCCTCCCCATCCAATGTTGTGCTGCTGTCCCACCCAGTTACTGTCTATCAGTTACGTTGTTTTATTTTTCATGATATGAAATGGTCTTATTTGTTAGTTCGATTACAATCAGTTCCCCAACAAAGCCTCACAGAGCCCCAATACATTAGTTTTGGAGATAGGTAGATGAGTGGACAGATATCTTCATTCAGTAACATCTATGGAGATTAAATTTAGAATACTGATTAACTGGGCAAGAGCGCCAGGGAGCTTTCTGGAGTGTTAAAAATAATCTTCATCTTGACCAGAGTAGTGGTTACACAAATACATACAGATTCGCAAAAATTAATGGAGCCGTATCCTTATGATTTGTTTATTTTGTTTACCTAAATTCAAAAAATTGTTACTGTTGTGTCAGCTTGCTACCATATTTTACATAAAATTTCTAGATAAGGGTATGAATCACTGCACAAGCTTTGTGACAACTATTTAACTCTGTTTTATTTTCTCCTCTTAACCCAAGGTTCAGCACTATATAAAAAAGTGTCAAATATACCAGAGAGCTGACCAAAAGATTGATTGGGAATGGGTCAAGTCACTGTTCTCAGAAATCCTAAAAGTTTAGGGTAGCAATAAAATCCTTCATTGGCTAAATTAAAGAAAAATATATTTTCCACAAAATACTTTAAGGCTGATAATTACAAACAACTCTTCTTGTTTCTGAGCAGACTGAATGTCAAATTTATATGGCACTGGGTTAAACCAAAACTCTATCTCCTTCATTCCTTAAAACTGGAAATTGAAGTTTTGCCCTAAGAAACCACATCAAGCGCTGGGAAAATGAAGGTCTCTGATGAGCTCTCTACCCTCTTCTTCTCCGTTCTGCTCTCCTCTCTTCCTACCTTCATGTTTTATTTTTCTCCTGACCCTGCTGGATCATTCGCGGTTTAATGTGCAGAGTCTATGACTGTAAGGAATCCCATTGTATTTTGGGTGAGGAAGTGGAGGGGCCTGGAGAGGGGAAGCAAGTCTCCTGTTAGTTCAGGGTCAGAGCCAGGACCTGTGCTCTGAGCTGACAGCCACCTGCCTTGCTCCTAAGAAGCCTAGATCATTCTGCGCCCTGTCCACAGGCCCTGAGCAGAGGAACCTTCAGTTTGGTGCCAAACACCTTGCTTCTTTGTCTGTCTCTCACTTCCCATTTCCACATCCTTTCCCCATCAGTCTGTGTTCAATTCCTAGACCTCTTGTGTACTCCCTAACAGTCCTGCCCAAGCTTTGGATCTCTGTCTCACCCCATCTTATACTTTGTCAAGATAAATCAGTTTGAGTCCTAGGCTAGCTGTCACTCTGGAAAAGTAATCTAGTAAATTAATCTCTCAGAAGACGTTAATGACTTATTAAGAGCTTAGGATATTAAGAGCTCGCTACTTATATTTGGATTGTTAACAGAAGATTTCAGTAGTTCAAAGGCTTAACCTCAAGCAGTGACTGCTAAGTGGAGGAATTTCTATTACACCCGGTTTTGGAGTGAGGAGGGGGTGGTGGAAGAGAGTAGCATGGTGGATGGGCTAATGCGTTGCTCCTGAGTTCTTAATGATGGAATTGTAAACCCGTGTTCCCCTGCATCTAAGGGAGCAGTTCAGGCCTCAGCAATCCTGGACAGAGTCTTATTTCTACTACGGATTCTTTTCTAATCTGATTCCTTTCTAAGAAGGTGTTCCATGAGAGACCAGAGAACTAGTCTTCCTCAGGATAGAGACCTGAAGTGGGCATATCTTGAGTTCACTCTCTGGGATGTAAGAAACTAGTTTCATTAGTAGCTTGTACTGCTGAAATGTGCAGTTTCTTTCTAGAAACTGTTGATGTAGCTAGTCCATAAAACCTAAAAAGCTAAATCAGAAAGGCATCGGAGGTTTGTTTGCATCCTTTTCATCCCCACCAACTCACCTCTCCCTCCCCCCTCCTGCCCCCTGTAATTTCTAATTCTGCGCTCTAGAATGCCTTTGTCCCTACTCCTCTGAGGCTTTTCTTTTCCTAACATATTTTTACACAAATGAATCTGGTTACAATGACCATCCCAAGAATATCTTTGAAGAACAAAAAGGGCCAATTTGCCATAAAAGATCGGGTGGAACCTGAGAAATATAATAGAGGAGAAAGTAGGGGGGATCTTAGGAGCAAAGTGTACATCAATGTTTCTCAAGTTTTAATGAGAACCAGAGTCACCAGAGGTATCTTTTTCACCATGGAGCTCCCCAGGCCCTAATCTCGAGGATTCTGATTTTATAAGTTTAGGGGGAAGCCCCGACATTTAAATCAGTGTTTCAAGAGATGATACTGTGGGTGGTCTTTGGAATATACCTAAAGAAGTTCTGGGAGTAAGAGGTGACATGTAGTTGGTTGGGTGTCTTTGAGCTCCCCCCATTCTGTGAAAGCTAGAAGGATGAGCACCTCATCATTCAGTCCTAATAGATATCACTTCGAATCTCAGTAAGTGTGACTGGCTGGATGGTCCTTACTTACCACTCCCTCCCTCCACTCTTCTATCAAAGGAGGTTATAGTGGAATAAAGAACCTGGTTTACATTAGTGTGTTTGACTTATATCGTATTAACAATATAACAGACAGGCAGATTTTCCTTCAAAATTCTGTTCCTTAACTAATTTCTGGAGACCTAAGTATTCTTCATACCATGAAAATCATGACTTGGCTTCATTTTTCTCTATGTACTAACTACTGTGGATGAGTAGGAAGTGGGAGGTCCATCGGAAGGGCAGTTCTAAATCACCCCCGTTTTACCACGACCCAAAGCTGTGCTCCATTTATTCATGTGAATCCCACAGCAGATAAACCCTTTAATACTTATATATTGTTCTATGTTTTAGTACTACATATTATTTGTGGGGATGACATGCCAGTTAATTTATTTAGCATAGTTGTATGGAGGGATTTATTACAGAGATTTATAAAGAGTTTACAGTCATAAGGAATCAGGCACATGACCTTAATCAACCCCTTAACTAAAAAAAAAAGAGAGAGAGAGAGAAACCAAGGCCAAAAACTTAAGGGCTGCCGCGGACACCCCATGCGATGTCCTAGACAGCTCCTCTTTTTCTCTTCTGGGAACTGCCCTTCCCTCCAGGCCCACCCTGCACTCCACGCCCAGGTCTGACCAATCAGACCACCCCATCCCCCAAGTCCAGTGATTGGCTCAGGTACAAGGACGTGATGAAGGCTGCCTGAGCTATTTGGGAAGGAGGTCTTTTCCCACTGGCGTTGCTCAACTAGGAGAAGAGGTAATTTGGGACTCCTGCCACCACCCTGCAGAAAGGTTGTCTGAAGTGAAAATGAGTCGGAGAGATAAGGAAACCCAAGAGAGGTAGAAAGACTGAGGCAGGGTAACACCATTTGAGCCTCAGGATCTTGTTGAGTTGAAATTTAGTCCTTCCAGTTGTGAGTCAATGAAGTCCCTTTGATCCTTCAGCTAGTTGAAGTGGAAGATTTAAATTTGCAACTGAATGAGTCCTATTGGGAACACAGGTTTCCAGGCACGCAGTTCTCCTGCGGGGTCTGTCAGCCTACATGCTAGAAGGCAGTAGAGTTTGAGCTTTACAGAATGCTTAAGAATCAACTGTAGTATCTGTTAAAAGCGTAAATTGCTGGGCCCACAAAGATTCAGATTCAGAGTCGGAGGAACCGGGTGGCAAAGTCCATAAATCTGTCCTTCACCAAGCTTTTTCCTGAATGAGGAAAGTCCTTAGGGGGTGGCCTGGGAGGCTGCTCCATTCACTGGCTGTTGCATTTTCTTCCAGTCACACTGTTCCCCTTGAGGTCTACAAACAGGGCAGGCCTGCTGCTCTGGCCTTAGAGCTTTATCCTAGCTGTTCCTTCTACCTGCAAAGCTCTTCACCCCAGATGACTGCCAGTACTCAAGTGCTTCCTTCAAGCCTTGGCAGAAATGTTACTTCTCAGCAAGCCCTATTCCGACTTCTGTATTTAGTATAGCAACACAAAACCCCACCCTACAGACATTCTTTAACCTGTTTCATGTCCCCCTCCCCATAACTCTTTTTCCTTCCCAAATTCCATACTGTCCATTTCTCATATTTGTTTTCTATCCTGTTTCTACCCCACTCCCAGCCCCCACTGCTAGTATGCCAGCTCCAGGAAACCAGGGATATGTTCACTGATGTATCCTACGTATCTTTAGCACACGGCAGGCACTTGACAAATATTCTTTGAATGAAGGTGCTTTCAGTTTGAAGTGATTTCTGACTAAGAAAATGCCATACTGCCATGTGGAAATTAATTATTTTACCAAGGCTACTAGATTTTTCCTTCCTTTGAAGTGAGAAGTGATAGGAAAGATGAGTAATAAAAAGGAAGTTGCTTCATTGTTGTTGATGCACCCTATGGGTGCCCAGGCAAGGCAGCTCTGCCCACACTGCCCCACTTTCCGTAGAGCCTCCTTGGGCCCAGTGCAGTTTACCGAGGCTGATTTTGTCTTCTGAGGATGTCTGGGAAGAGGAGTTCTTTTATTACTGTTACGCTTAGAAGTAAGCAAGTGGACAGACATATTGCAGCATTAGGGACTGGGGACAGGGATGCATTTATTTGAAAGAGAGTAATTCTTCCCAGTAGAGGGATGTCATCAAGTTCACACATCCTCACAGATATTTTCATTTCTGCATCAATGTGCTTCAGGTTATATTATTTAGAACCTGATGATTTTAGAACAAGGTAAGGAGAATCCAACTTTGACTACAGATTGTCTGTGGGGCGGGGGTCCTCTTTGGTGGTAGGATCAGGTCATCAAAATAGATGTATATTTGCTTTAAAAATTACTTTAGTAGCCCCAGTACCTGAGTATTCTAATAGTCACATTACACCCACCATTCAGTCTAGTCTTTTAAAGAGGCATTTAGGATGTCGACATTCATTCGTTCTAGAGAAGCAAAGCTGCCTGCTACTTCCTTTGCTTACTTTGTGGGAGCGTGGGCAGCCGCTGTGTGTGCTGAAGGGAAATTGAATTCTTAAAGAAACTGCTTAATCTTCTCCATTAAGCAATTAAATAAAATGGACTCTGGGAGTATGTGGCAGGTGGGTTTGAAAGTGAAAAAAACTCAGAAATCGCGTTTTGCGTTTTAAATGGACGTTGAAGAATGCAACGGCATACATTTAAGAGAAAATGATGATTGGGGGAACTTTTATTAAGTGCATCAAGTTAAGAAGGGCTGAATAATAAGGAACTTACACAGTGAAAGGAGCCAGTTAAGCAGAAGTAGGCCGTGAATTTAAATGAGATCAACCTAAAAGGACACAGGGAAACTTACTCCACATTGTTCAGATTGTTCTCCTTTGGAAAAAATACCCATAAAATAAGTACCCATCGCTTTACCTGCAGTCGTCCTTCATGACGATGTCGGCTTTGGATAGAGAGGGACCCGCAGCAATACACCGATCGCAGGTCGAAGTGAAATACAAAGCAAAACAAAAAGGAAACTAGCAGCGCTAGTGTCACAGACATTAAAGGGGCTGCCTCCGTTTTGATGAGTTTTCATTGAAAAGGGAAAAGAATATCTGATATGACTCCATATGTGGTCCTTTTCCGCGAAATCTGAAATTTGAGAGGCGAAGCATCCCTCAGTTGGAGAAATACCTGCTTTAAAAGCAGAACCACAGTTAATGTCCTTGGCCCGGAATTCCAGAGACTAATTTCCACCCCTCCCACGGAGTCACCTGCTCAGGGGGAACCCCGGCCAGAAATCCGGGTCGCGCCAGGTCAGATCTTGCGTCTCTTGTTTACTCCGCCCCTGGCAGGGCGGCGGCGCGGCCTGCGGTGGGTTGGGCCGCCGGGCCCCGCGGCGCCCGGGGCACGGGGTTCCGCTCGCCTTGGCCCGGCTGCTCCGACTGCAGAGGAGGGTGCGCGCGGTACTTGCCCGGCGGGAAGACCACCCGGAGGAGGCGGTCCCGGCGCTAGCCCCGCCTGGCTGCCACTCGCGGCTCTCCGGCCGCCGCGGCCTTCTGGGAACCATCCCCGAGGGTTCACACGAGTCCACACAAGCAGGGTAACGGCTCGAGGGAGTCCCGGTGTCCCCCGGGTGTCGCTGGGGAGGAAGCCCAGAGCTCCGGCCCCCACTCGCCCGGGATTCCCCCGCCCTCCGGCCCCGTTCTCCTCGCGTAGGGTGTGTTTTCACGCGCGTCCCTTCCGAGGAGAGCGGAGCGCGCAGACTGCAGGAGGCGGCTCGCCCGGGGTCCCAGCCCGGCCCACCAGGAAACCGGCAGCCGCTGCCCAAATCGGTTTGAACCTTGCGGAGAGGGCTGTCGGCAGTGCCCGAGCTGGGTGCGCCCAGGGCGCCCTGGTGAGTGACCCCAAGGGAAGGCAATTTGGGCATTTGGAGCGCGAGAAAAGTTCGTGCTTCCGCAGGGGCACGGAAAGTGCTAGTCAAAACACTTTGCAAAGCTCCGCAAACGCAGCCAGGAGCTACGTACAGTCTGATTTTGTTTATCTTGACTGATAACATAACCGTGAGTAGAGGCGGGGACGAGGGAGACGCAAGGGATCAGAGGTGCACGGACAACATCCTAATGACAATACTAATTATTATATAATTCCGTTTGTTAGCAAGACCCGGAATGATTATAAGGAAAGTGGGGGAGATAGCTGGTGGGGGGAGGAGGAGGTTTCCAGAGCCCGAAAGGAAATTCTCAGGCTCCTAGAGACGCCCAAGTGTTTTTTGCAGAACAAGTAGAAACCCGCTCTCCAGGGAGTTCCCGGATCCCAGCGAGCGGGAGCGCGGCCACGATCGTTCCGCTCCGGGCGGCCGCGGCGGGGCCGGGCCCTGTCCTCCGCGCCGCCTCCCTCCGCTGGTCGCCCCGCGCGCGGCAGCACATCCCTCTCTCCCGGGCCGGCTCCAGACTGGTTTTTCTGGTTCAGCCTCCCTCCCTGGGACGCGCTGGGGGATCCGATGACGTCGCTGGCTGAGTCTCTCCCTCTTCCTCCCTCCCTCCCTCCGCCTCTCCCCCCGCCCGCCCTCGCCGCGCTCTCCTCCTAGTAACTTCTGTTCGGGGAGGCGCTGCCAGGAATAACCCGGTGCGTCCACAGACCGGGAGGGGAGGCGGCCGCCGCGGCTCCCGCAAGCGGACTGCTGCGGCCCGGCCCCTCGGCTCCCTCCCGAGCCCCGCGGCCCCTGCCTCGGCCCGTCTCCGTACAGTGTCAGAAAAATAAGTAAAGGGAAGAGGAGCCTGGGCAGGCGGTCAGGATCTCTTCCCTCCCTCCGCGCCCGCCCTCTCTGTGTCCTTAAGGAAATGCTACCAGACACCCCCCACCAGACACGCTCAGCCTGGGCGAGGAGCGGCCGCCGCGGCAGCGAGAACAAGGGCACCAGGGGGGTTTCCTCCCCCACCTTCTCTCCCTCCTCCTCCTCTCCGTCCTCCTCCTACTCAGCGGTGACTTTCCAGGTGAGCGGCTGCCGCTGCTGCTGCGAGGATCCCCCTCGCCCGCTCGGTCTCCGGCCGCCGCGTCGCGCCCTCCTCCCGCCCCTGTCACCCGGCGGCGGCCGAGAACTGACAGCCGCCCGAGGGGCTTGCGGCCCGGAGGCGGGCGGCGGGCAGGAGGCGGGCGGGAGGTGAGGGGGTGGAGAGCAGGCGAGCGGGGCGCCGCGGAGCGCCGTCTCTCCCCACTGGAGGAGGGTCTCCACCAAAACATCTCCGTTCACTGTGGCACAAGTCTTGGCCAAGTTGCGTCTTGGAGGTTGAGGCTCCCAGGACCCTGGAGCAACTTGAAGGGTCTCATGGCTCGTTGACATCAGTCCGACACGTCTCGACTTTGGGGTGCTGCATGCACCCCGGGGGCGCGTAGAGGGCGGACTGAGCATTTGGGAAACAGAGCGGCATAAATGTAGGTTCCTCGGCTCGGTAAGTGGCCTCGGCGCCGTGTTTTTCCTGCCTCCCGGAGCGTTGGGGAGCTTGTTTCACTTTATACCGAAATAGCCTCCGCCGGACTCCATCTCCCCTCCGGGCGCGCGTCCCCCGTTGCTTCCCGGTTTCCCAAGGGTGAGGGTCGGAGGGGGAGGGGATGGGGGGAGACCTCGCGAGGGGGGTCCGGCGCGTTGGGAAATGTGGGGAATACCCTGGCCGCGGATCTATGCAGAAGAGGGGAGGCTGCTTTGCGTAATGTCCTGGGGGGAGGGGGCCGCGCGAGAGAGCTGGAGGCAGGAATGTGCCTGGTTACTAATGAGGGACGTGCACCGGCGCGCACCGCCGGGCTACAGCTGCGGCTCCCGCGGCCGCCGGCCGCCAGTCTCCAGGTAGCGGGGGAGGGGGCCGCGGCCGCGCCGCGCGAGTAGGGGGCTGGGGAGCGGCGCGAGGGCCGGGCCGCCGGCCTGCGGCCCAGAGAGCGCAGCAGAGGCGCTGGCTGTTGGCATTTCAGTGACTCCTTTCTCCTGCCAAGGAAGGAAGGAAGGAAGGAAGGAGAGAAGGAAGGAAGCGAGGAAGGAGGGGACTGTCTTGATGGAAGGTTCAGGCGGAGGCGCCCTCGCCTTGCGGGTGCACCGGCCGCAGAGCGGCTCCCGGCGGCGCAGGCTGGCCGGGGGCGCGTGGAGACCGGTGGGGGCGGTTTGCATGCATGTTCGTCTGTGCGTCTGCCCGGGGACCGGGAAGGGACATGTGTGTTTGGGCTGTGCACGGTGGGGAGCTGGGTCCGCGTCTTTATGTCTGTTCCCTGAAGTGGGTGGAACGTTGGCCCGTTCCGGGAATGTTCCATGACGTCGTGCACCCACAGGAAGGGGGTTAACGAGGGGCTCTCTGCCGCGGCGGCTCTGCCGGCTGCTATCTTAGCAGATGTGCTGCTGCTGCTTCTCCTCTCACCTCCCTTCACCCCTCCCCCCCGCCTTTCCATTCTGTGCGTCTGGTGCTGGAAGGGGTGAGACAGGAAAACATTGCTGTGGAGGTGGGTGGCTGGGTGGGTGGGAAGGGGTGATGTATGTGTGTGTGTGTGTGTGTGTGTGTGTGTGTGTGTGGTGTCTGTCGTATTGGTGGGGGAGACTCCAGATCAGCGCTGCCACCTCAGCTGGTATCACAGATCGATGCGCTTTATACGCATGTGCCTCCCGCTTTCTGTCCCTCTTACATAACACATCCAGTGCAGCAGAGAAATTGCGACCCCAACCCTCCAAGCCCAAATTGGATGAGGGGATAGAAGGTCAGGAAGCGTGCGCTGCTGTTTTTCTTGGGGTGGGGGTGGGGGGGGCGGACGTTGTCCCAGCGGGCAAAAGCTGGAGAGGAAAGCAGGTTTTCTTCAAGTGGCTTCTCTCTGTCTGACTTGAAAGCATCGAACTAAAAAGAACTGCAGGAACTACTCCTGTCTAATGAGAAAGCTTTTACATGTCACACCGAGGGCGACTGTTACTTGAACTTGGGGAGTGCAGAGAAAAGATAGGGTCCTTAGGAAAGACACTTGGAGGAGACAGGCAGTAAAAATGCGGGGTACGGGCCTTTGCGGGGAGGGGACCAGAGGAATCCTCTGATAATAGGTTTCACTGGAGGTCTTAGGACACCTGTAATGGCTTAGAATTCACACAGGAAGCAGTGTGAGCAACTGACATTGCGAAAGCCTTGTTCTCTGTACAGTTACTTAGGCCTGAAATGAACATAAAAAGGCTTGTTTCCGGTACTTTCACTTACAATGGAAAATCTGAACTGATTTCCTCCCTCCTTTTTTTGGCCATTTTAAAAATAACTCAGTTTACCTACAAATGAATATCGGTACTCTCCCCTACCCCCAAAGGCTAGACCTTGGTAATTCACGAGAGAACTGTTTCTTTTGCCCTAGCATTCTCGGAGCTCTGGTCAAAGGCTATTGATTTTTCTCTTCAGTACATTTTTTTTGGTAGTGGCGTGATCAAGCCCAGAAATTATTTGAAATATTAATACGATACACTTTAATTACATTTGCAATGATCTGTCCTCCTAGAAAAAGGCCATTTAACTTTATTTGCAACATTTCCTCCAGTGATATTGTAACCTTTGGTGATGTTTGGCCTTGAGCACAGCAATTTATTTTAAACATTTGCCTATATTATAGTATATAGATATATTTTAGACATCTTACATATATATTAGGATTTACAAATATCTTGTGCTTTTTCACCTTGTAAGAGTGCCAAAGCAAGATTTTAATCAAGTAAATTGTGTAATGCATAGATTGGGTTTGGGTTTGATTTTTAGGATATAGGCCAGATAGTTTATTAAGACAGAAATGCCCTCCCCATGAGTCAAATGGGTATCATTTCCATTATTAAGACAAAATTATTGTGGTGCACTAAAGGGTCACGATGACAACTGTGCGTTTGTATTTTGAGGTAAAAGGGATTTACCAGCCTCCACTTAATAATAGTAGTGTGTTTCAAGTGTCATAATCCCTTCTGACCACTAGGTTTGAAACGTTCAGTACATGTCTATGTACACAAATATGTTACATGACTATAGTGAATCTTTTGAAAATTGAGTTTCCTGCTTTCAGCATAGGTGAGATATAAAACAAAATTTGCTTATTGACACACACACACATACACACACACACACACATATCCCTGTTACAGTGATTGTATTTTGTGTGGTTGGCTTTATTAGAGACTGTTTATATTCATATAAAGGTATTTATGATGAAATTGATGAGGAATTTGATTTGGGGGTAACTTTAGGAGTGTAAGTATATTAATGATTGAAGTTAAAGTTAAAATCTTAAATTCTAACTGATTTTTAAATGGTTAGATGATTAAAATTTAAGTAATTTTTAAATGATTAGATCCATGTAAAGGCCTTCGGGGAAATACCGTTGAAACAGATATAACATTTCTATATTTCTACTAAACGTGGATTGTGAAAGGGATTTACCACGTGTATGTTATCACCAATGAAATCATGCTGTTTGGCTACATTGAAAGATTGGCCAGCACAGCCTTTGGATGGCTCTAGTTCCTTCTACCTGAGATGTGTTTACAGATGTTCTTGTCACTATGAAAACAAAACAGACAACACGCGTGCAGGTGTTCCTTGTGGGATAGGGGTGCGTGTGTCTGCTTGAACCTCTGGCACTTCGTCATGATTCAGAAAGCTGGGTTGACTCTTCTATGCTTCTCCAATTTAAAATGAAAAACCTCCATTTAAGAAGTTGCTTGTTTTTTTTTTTTTTTAAGTAGGGCTCATTTTAATAGCAGCATTAACAAATAATGAGTATTCTGTGCTGGTTTTAGATTTTTTGAGTTATTAATTGTTAGCTGAAGTTAACCAGAAAGCTTCAACATAGGAAAAGTGGTTTTAAAGAGTGTTGCACATGTTATTTGGCATAAATAAAAGTGTAATCCATAGGACATATGATAATGTATTGCCGGATGTGGTAACTATTATAATAAGGAAAAATTGGCTAAGATCCACTGGATGGATGGTTTTGGATCCAACAGGCTGCTCCGCACCTAAGTCTGTTAAAAGTAAACAATTTTTTCATGTTTTGATTCACAGCCAGCATCGGCAGAACTCTGTTGGTCCATGTGGTAGACCTGTAGGTGGAGAAATGGTTCGCAATTTAAGTGACGTGTTTCCAGTTAATGGATTTACATGCGAATTCTTTGTGAATCCATATTTTTGGCTGAAACTGGGTATATAAGTGTTGAAACTTTTTAGGTGATGTTTAGAAAGGAGCAGAGGAAGTTTGCTAACTCAACTCAATGAACTTTAGGTTTCAAAGAACTTCAGACCATCCGGCATGTGTGGGTTTGCTATAACTACCTAGGCAGAGCCTTTATTCATCTTGAGTAAAACTTCAGTGATTGTCCCTGTGAGACTCCCCAATGTTTGAAGCTATGGATGAACACAGAGGATTGAGAGAAAATGGGAAAACTTGATGAAAATAAGATTGTGAGTGTTTGAAGGGAGTTCTATAAGTGATATAATTTTCTGTTTGCTCCTGAGAGTTGACCACAATCAAAAGCATTGCTTACTATGTGCTGTTATGGCAATGCTAACAAAAAGGAGGTTGTTATTAATCAGTTTTTCTAGCTACGAGATGGCCCTGAGTAATTTGGAAAAAAATGTTTTAGCACTTAATCTATTATTGTGATGCAACTCCCAAGTCTTTATGTACAAGAGGATAATGACATGGCTTGCTGGGTGTGTGCAGTCTTTGGCATCTGAGTTGAACTATGGACACTAAGAGAAAGGGAGACATAGGAATGTCCTATCTTCAGGACTGCATTTGGAATGGAATCAGAACTTCCCGAAAATTTGTGTCATAAGTCATTTGAGTTATTAACTGTGATGTGATCTATTCTATAAGGGTTCATAACTTTAGATTTCCTATCAGGTTAAAATTTGAAGTCTAGGCATATTCAGGAACATTTGAAGAAAGTGCTTTGGAGGGAAGAGATGAAAGTGATGTTTGCATGCCTGAAGTTGAGTCTCGGCAGAAAGCAGGTGGACATTGGCCTGCCCCTTCTGAGTCCCCCTCTGAGTCAGGAAGTACTCAGGGGCCAGCCAGCAGCTTTGACTTTAATTCACATATAATCTTCTATTCTTTAGGGCTCTGTGACCAGGGCCTCAGTCATCATCAGTGAATACATTTTTTCATCCGTTTATTCAACAAGTATTTATTATGGGTCAGGCTTTGTGCTAGACACAAAAGGTATAATCATGACCTAGACCAGAAAAGGAACATGTAATCTACTGGGGTTGACAGATATTAATAATATCACGGACCGATATATGTAATGCCACACTGGTTATAAGTCCTATGGAAGAAGTGTAAAGGAGTGTATACCAAGGGGTACTGCACTCCTGTCTTGGGACTGAACAAGAGACCGCTCTGAGGAGCTGATGTTTGAGATAAAATGTAAGACTGAAAACTAAGAGTCAAGTAGAAAAAGGTGGGAGGGAAGAGGGGGAGAGTGTTGTACTGAGGGGGAACAGTGCGTCAGGCTGGGGGATGTACAGTGTTCTGAGGAGTCGATGGCAAGCCAGTGAGGCTGGAGCGCAGATAAGAAGGGAGGTGATGCAAGGTGAGGCCAGACCATGTGGGCAGGTTGACCCCATGAAAGATCACCTCACCTGGTGTTAATGGTTGGGGAGGAGGGACTGTTGTTTGCAAATGAGGATGTATGATGACCCTATTGTTGGCCATGTTAGAGACTGACCGTTGGAGGTGGGGTTTGGGGGCAGGGTTTAGAGGTTTGAGGGGCTGATGTATGTGTAACATGCATCTCTTCACATTACTTCCACATCAGTGCTTCCTGGCCTGCTAGAAATCTGTTAGGATTCGTGTGCTGGCTTCGCTTGGAGGGGTTTGGTGGCAGGTTGGCTGTCGCAGATAACTTTTTGAAGAATAAATAATTTCACTTTTTTAAAAAGATTTTATTTATTTATTTTTAGAGAGAGGGGAAGGAGGGAGAAAGAGAGAAAGAAACATCAGTGTGTGCTTGCCTCTCCATGTGGCCCCCACTGGGGACCTGGCCTGCAACCCAGGCATGTGCCCTGACTGGGAATCGAACTGGCGACCCTTTGGTTGGCAGCCTGCGCTCAATCCACTGAGCTACACCAGCCAGGGCAATAATTTCACTTTAAAAAAATACTTATTTGGGACTCTGGTTAATTGGCCAGCATTACTGATTTAATTGATTACTTACCAATTGAAAAATTCTTACAAGGTCTCAGTGTGAAGGAGCAGGTTAATCTTTGGAGCCCTATATGAGCTGGATCTACGTTTCTGAACAGTTAGTGAAACATTGAATTCCACAAATAATTTCTCTACGGGATTGCAAATATCAAGACCTTTAGGAAACTTTAGATCTTATTTTTCACTTTACCTGTGTTTAGGGGAGAAACAAAAGAATATGAAGAGAAAGAGTAGAAAAAGAAGTCAGTGAAAATAACATTCCTTTATGTACTTTAGGACTCATTCCATTTTGTCGGCTGTATCATTTAATTAACTTGTTCCCTGTTGTAACATTTATGTCGTGTACAGAATTCACTTTAGGTGGGCAAAAGGAGTCCGCTTGTGTAGGAGTTCCAACCTTGGGCTCTGGAGTCAGACTTGGGTCAGAATGAGCAACCGGGAGGTAGAAGAATAGTGATCTCCAACTGGAAGAATTTTACAAAGTAGAGAAGACACACAGCGTATAAGTGATCTTCATTACAACTCACAAGTGCAAGTTGAGTATGATCGGAGGCATGCTTTCTTCCAGCCAGAAAGATCAGAGAGTCTTTGTGGGAAGAAGGGATTCTTCATTGGGGACCTTGAAGCCTGAGTAGAGTGTTGACAAATTTTATGAAGGGGAAGTGTGGGGCAGTAGCTGTGGTGCGAGGAAAGCGAGAAAGTTGGTGAACCTGCAAAGGGACATTGGTTCCAGGTCCTGTGAGAAAGCTGGGCCTCACTTCAGATTTTGAGCAGAGGAGTGATGCTGTCGTGTGTGTGTTTAGAAAGATGATAAGCATATATAGGATGGGTATCTTGGCAACAAGGAGACAGTGAAGTTGCTATAACACCCAAAAGAGGAGTAATATAAGTTAACACTACTGCGTGACAATTCTCTCCTGTGAATGGACATCATAAAAATAATAAATAAAAAGTGATAAAATGTTTTGATAAACATGGTCAAGTAAGAATGGCAGGTTGTCAATTTGAACTACATTGAATTACTAGTTCAACCCACTATAAAACTGCTTACTCTAGACAATATTCATAAATATTTATAGTAATTTGGCTATCAAACACTGGCTTATAAAAATGGTTATACTTAAGATTATAAGGTATTTACATTTTTAGGTGTAAATATTTCAAGGAAAGTATACGTGATTCATTTCATGGTTCATTAAAATACCACTTTTTAACCGATGCCCAATTCTACCTAAATCATGACAATACTGGACAGTTAGCATAGTGCAGTGTATTGAAAGGCATTGCTCTTTTTTTTGATAAAGATTTATTTGATGGTTTCATTTTCTCTGAAAAAGAAAGCAGGAGATCAGTGAAGCTCTTATTATTTGCATTGTGGCAGATTTGCTTGATTTCAGAAGCCCAACAAAAAGGTGGGACTTTTGAAACAAGGCAGTAGGCAAATGCAGACACACCCTCATTTGTATTTAATTAGTGATCTGTAGACATGCTTATACGGGAGGCATGCACACACGTACACACACATATAGAAAAGATGTGTTCCATGAGGAAGAAACTTTTGATACTTGAAATACAGCTTAAATTCTCATCCTGGTAGTGCAGAAAGTGCAATATTTCTTTTAAAATGGAGATTAGGTCTAACACCATATAAAGAAGATTATAGGAAAGGTAATTTAAATTGTAAGTAGCTTTGTTCACTAAAGTGCTAGATTCATTTGAAACAGTGTTTTCTTTCTTTTGGAAGCCAGACAACTCATTTAATAGTGTACATATGAAACACTAATTTGGCTTGTTAATTGGATGCAATTAAACTGAGGTTATTTTATACTGCTTAATTGTCTGAAAATTACATGCATTACCATGCCTGTGTAGTGTGAGGCAAAAACTGGGGTAGACTTGGAGAGGGGTGGAGGTGCAGACGGTCTAGTTGTGTCTTTGCACTGAACTTTCTGTAAAAATTTAGAAACGAGTCATTTAAACGCTCCGGACTTCATTTGGTAAGGGAAGGGATCAGAACAGATGGCTTCTAAAGCCTCTTCCAACTCATATTCTATCAGTTTATAAATTCTACTTTGTAGTTCTAGAGAATGCAGTGTCATTATATTCTGTAATTATGGTATTACAAGGATGAACCAAACACTTTAAAAAAATCAGCACAGTGCCAATTTAGAAAATCCGTTAGAGGGAAGGGAATTTGGGCTTACGGAGCAGGCGGTTTGTGCCATGCTTCATACCAGGCACTCTCAGTAACAACCCCAATAATATTTTGGTATTTTATTTTCATGAGTATACTTAGGAGATGAGATTCAGAAAGGTTACATGGCTTTTGCAGGGGCACTCTGGTAGTCAGTAGCGAAGCAGAATTTGAACTCAGGGCTATTTGGCTTCAAAACCACTGGGTCTTTTCACCATTCCATGCAGCCTAAGCAATTGTTAAACATTGAGATTATGTCAACAATTATATTGTCAACTGTTTTTTACCACTTTTCACAGTGATTTCCCCTAGTGATTGATGCACATCTGATGGATATAGGTAACCTAGGACCTATGAACCTAGATTTGAAGTCGGACAGAACAGGATGGATTCCAACTCCACTGGCAGCTGGGGGAGTTTAGGAAAGTCACTTAATCTCTGGAGGTTACTAAACGAGGGTGATATATCTGTTGAAGAATCATTGCAAAATCTTTAGGAGAATGTGTGTACGCATCTGATGGGTAAATGTGTAATTGTAAGTGTGTAACATTGTGCACATTTACTCATTGTCAATGTGTAACACCTGGTAGCTGTGATTATCATTACAAAGAGGTTAGACCAAAAGAAAAACACAAAGAATCCCAATTGTTGTATATGTTTTCAAATGGTCTATTAATCTCTTGATTGAAATTGGTTTAATAAATGATACCAGAATGCACATTTTTCAACAGTTAACAAATGGAAATATCAGTTACAGTTTTGGGTATTTCTTACTGAGTTCAGCCGGTGCTGTAGTAGTGAAATGAACTGAATTCTCTGGTTCTCTGTGGATCATCCTGCTGGAGTTTTGGGTCTAAAAATAGCCTTTAGGGCCTTACTTATCCAAGTTGAACTATGTCAATCTCAAGAGCAGGGGAACCAGCCTCCCTTTCGGGGCCTTGGATGTGCTTAGGAGACACAACCGGAGTGTTCTTGGAACTGCTGACTTTTAAACAGACATTTATTGACCAGACAAAGATGTATTAAGCACCTCTTTTAGCAGAGGTGCTATTCTAGACACTGGAGATTTATCAGTGAACAAACTAGTAAAAACAGAGGAATACATAATACCCTGCCCTCATGGCCTTTACAGTTTTTGGACTAATTTAGAAACTTTTTAGGCCAAATTCAGTCCTTGCATTACTTCCCAGTGGTTTTATATTGGGTCTCTAGAAGCAGTGCGAGGCTTAGTGAGTCACTAGTGAAAATATCTCATTTATTGTTTCTATGTATTTTTCATAGTAAGATAGTGTTGAAGAGGAGCTGTTTTTACATAACTCCGTATTATAGCATTCGTTTTAAAAAATTTCTCTTTATGGTTCAGGATTATAGCTTTTTATAACCTGTAGAATCAGGCCCTTGTGACTGTTTTACAGGGGAGAAGAGAAAATGCTTTATAGATACACTGCATTTATAAGTAGTTGAAGTGAAGCAATTTCCACAATGTATATTGGAGTGCATATTTTTAATCTTCTGTAAATGATTTTTTTACAGATAACTTTTGTTATAAAATTTATGTTGGGTTGTGATGGTTCTACCGCCACAAACCATATGGACAGCACTGTGCATGTTATCCAGGGGACATGCAGTAGATATTCGGTGAATGTTTAAAGTCATCATTCACAACTCGCTTCAGCCTAAATGGTAAGAACAATTTGATCCAGTATAAGATGGGGGGGCAGTCATCAGAAACAAAAGAGGGATGAAGTCCAGGTTAGTCTTCATTCCTATAGCCACAGTCCATTCACCTGCTCCTCCTGACGTCAGCTATTTAAGAAGTCGTCCAGGAAACCGCTGCCTCACCTACCCACCCAGCAGTCACAGCCACTTCTTAGAGTCGTAGCCAAGGCCTCCCTGGGCTCTGTACTTCCTGTTCAATTTTCCAGCACTTGAACAGCTGGGGCCACCTTGAGCTCATTTTTCTCTTCAGTTGGGCAGGGCGGTTTACAGTTGAGCTGGGGTTCTTTCATGGAGGGCAGTCCTCTTTGGCCATGTTTTGTTCAGGGCCCTCTGAACAGGGAAGCTGTGTGAAGGGGGTCCCTGCTGGGTTTGAGGAAGAGTTGGTGGGCCTGCTCAGATAACTTCATCAGAGAGAGGGGATGTGTTCCTTTCTTCCATTATGTATCCTTGTCTGTAGAGCAAAGAAGGATGAGCTAGTGAAAGCTTGAGGGGCGACTCTTGTCCTCTCACTTGAGGCTGGCGAGTAGAACTGTCTGCAATCTAGCAGTGCCCCGTGGGACAGTGCTGCTGGCTGGCCCAACACTTTATGGACAGGTCAGGAGAAGTTCGGCTCTGAATTATCCATGGAACAATGATCAAACTTCATTTTTCTTCTCCTGGTGCTTACATTTTGAATAACTTCTGTTTCTGTAAGCAAGGGAAATATCCAGGGTTCTGAGTGTTTGGAGCATTTTCTTGTCATTCAGTGTGTTTGCCATGTGTCAAAGTTTATGTTGGGAGAAATACAGACTTCGGGGAGAAAATGAGGATTTCAAATATGTTGTCTGTTCTTGCTGTGAGGCTGTGTTCAGGAGGGTCCACACCAGGGTTGCAGAGGACACCCCAGCTGCTGATGGTAAACTTTGACCCTAGTAGTATGTTGCTTGCCTTGTTATTGATTTTCAAAATGATGCAGGCGAAGTGGCTATACCTCGGTTATGTTTCATTGTGTCTTCATCTGTAAAACTGAGGCATTTGTTTAAAGTGCTGACGTGCCTCCTGGGAACAGGAGGGTAACATACAAGAGAATTGGAGTGGCTATTTTTGGAGGACGTGAAGAAACACTAAGTTTGAGAATAATTCAGTTGTTGAAACAAAATTTGATACACAGCAATACATTTTTGATAAGGGTGCGGTAGAGTGTTCTTGAGATAATTGATTGCTATTGATGCAACTTATTACAGGCACATGTAATTGTTTTCAGAAAGATGATGGCCAACAGCTCTAAAGCTTGTTGTAATAATCTTTGGTGCATTTACATGTTGTGTAGTCACTAATGCACACGCATAACAGAATTTTGAGATAGCTATACCTGTATTCAAGCAAAAGAACAGGAATCTAAAGTCATTTGTTTACTAATTTGTCGTGTATTTACTTGTCAATGGCCTCAGTAATGTTCATGAAAATTCAATCAAATGTACCTTTTAAAAAGGGCCAATCCAAGTGCCTGAGAATATTCAAAATGACCTTTTAAAATAAATCACCTGACAGTAGAGAATACAGAAAATAATTGGATGCTAAATGCGGAGATTAGGTTTTCTGGTGGACAGACTCCAAATCTGTTCAGTCATCAGTTGATTGTTGGCCATGTTTGGTAGGAGTTTGCTAATGTTAAACCTAATGACGCCTGAAAATAGTTATGATGGGTAATACTAGAAGATCTGCAAAATTTTAAATTTTAGCTGATTACTCCAAGAATTTATATTGTGTGAAAAATGTTGGGAGAAACATAGACTTGTAGGAGAAAATGAGGATTTCAAATATGTTGTCTGTTCTTGCTGTGAGGCTGTGCTCAGGAGGGTCCACACCAGGGTTGCAGAGGACACCCCAGCTGCTGATGGTAAACCTTGACCCTAGTAGTATGTTGCTTGCCTTGTTACTGATTTGCAAAATGATGCAGGCGAAGTGGCTATACCTCGGTTATGTTTCACTGTGCCCTGATAATTAGTCTTTCTCTGTATTCTTACAGTTCTTATAGAATGGGAGCAATGCGAATCACATAGAGGGCATTTTTAAATTAGTAACAAATTTGCCCTGGCTCTGCTGCTTGCTCTGTTAATCCTTCCGATAGCTGTAGAAGTGAACAGTATCTAATGGTATACTCAACGTTTGTGATCTCCTTTAAGCCCATTGGGTTTTATAAAAAGATTTTATTTATCTTTAGAGGGGAAGGGAAGGAGAGAGGGAGGGAAATATCAATGTGTGGTTGCCTCTCTTGGGTCCCCTGCTGGGAACTGGCCTGCAACCCAGGCATGTGCTCTGACTGGGAGTTGAACCGCCATCCTCTGGTTCCCAGGCCCATGCACCGGCCAGGGCAAGCCCATTGGTTTTGGTTTAAATTTCATAAGAAAATTTCTACCACACACAGTTGTGTAAATCAAGTTATTGTTCTTATCTCTGGTGTGTAAATATTTCCTAAAAATATTTTTTGAGATAGAAATGGGATCCTGAGGGTCTTTTGGAATATGCAGATGGCTTGCTTCCTTAGTCAGTGTAACCTTTCCAAGTGCTTCTTCCCAGAGGGGTCAGATCTTGGCTTTGAGCAGGCCGCATCTTTAGTATCCATTTAGCATTTAGGAGAAGTTTTACTTTTTCCTGTCACTCTGCTACAATTTATAGTCATACAGCGATGACTTATTTAGGGCATCTTCTAAATGGTCTAATTTAAATTATGCCGATTAACTTGCTCAGGTGTAGAATCTGCTGTATTGATTTGTCAGATGGTGACGGACACGTGCGGTGTAATGTCTTTCATAGAATTGCAGGATTAGAGAAAACCATCGGAGGCACCGTTTAATCCCCAGCTGAGTGAGGAGAAATCACTCAAGACAGATCGCCCAGTAGTGCCGGCATTCAGTCCCTACTCAAACACCTCCTCCGTTCTTAGGGAGGCCTCTTCCACTCCCGGAGGCTTCAGTCAATCAGCAGTCGAGTGCTCTGCAGTTATCTAGAATGAGTTGGCTCATTGGCTTGCAGGACAGTCTACAATTATGTAAAGGTAGTGCTTGTATTCCCCTTAAATATTCTTTTCTCCAGGCTTACTATTCATAGCTCCTTCAACAATACCTTTTATTATGTAGTTTTCATTTTTATTTTATTATTTTCTTCAGGCATCAGGCTGTTCACGTCTGAAATTGACTCCAGGCTATGTTTGTTACGAGTCTTAAAAAAAATAAATTGCTTATCTCCGGTTACTCTTCAGAACATAGCCTCTTGCCAGCTGGTTTAGAAACGTTTTATTGAGAGGCGTAGACGTGCTTGCTGAGACTTTTACAGCTGGAACAGAGTTGGAATGTATAATAATATAATACGAATCCATTTGAACAAATGTAGTTATTGAGGTTCTGGCGTGTGTAAGATACACGGGAATACAAAATACAATAGAGATGGAAATAGAATGTAAGATACAAAGAACAGTGCTTCACTATTTTCAATATCAAAGCTTTCATAATTTACTATATTAAAGCCAAGAACTATGCAAGGGGAACTGTAATTAAAAGCAGCATTTTAAATAGAGGTATATATGAGGCACAAAGTCACCCCTGGCTGATGAGATCCCAAAAGATTTCATAGCAGGGGGGGCTCCTTCAGATAGGCCCTGATTGTGACAGGTACCCAAGTGGCAAAGTGTAAGGGTGTTTTCAGAGCAGTATGTTATTTGAGGGCATATCAAGTGAATGTTGTTAAAAAAAACTTAGAATGTCTGGGATATGTTGTCTAAGGACTTGGATTCCAGCTGAAAGAGTTTGTACTCACAACAATACATAACAGTGAACACACGTGCTGTAACACATCAAAAACTTGGTCCCTGATTTTGGCATTTCCATATGTTTTACAAAACATTGTTAAATAAAATAAAATGGAAGAAAGATATGTGAAAACTTCTATGCATAAATTATATTTTAGTTATAAAGAGTAGGAAGGGTGTATATTTTGCATGTAAGACCTAGTGGTTTTGAATTAGATATTATTATTACCTTCTTTTTCCCAGAAGCCCAGCAGTTTCAAGGACACTAACAAATGAAAGAGGTAAAGTGAATATATTGCTGATGCACTTGCTGTTATCCTCATACCCGTGCCGGTTATTGGTACCTTTTCTATTTACTACTCTTTGGCCATATAAATGGCATGCCACACTGACATCAGGGTGAGCGCAGATGGTTGCCATTTTAGTACAACATAAATTAACCTTTTCTTCACTTTATATTTTCTGTTGATTAATGGTGGAGATACAGGACTTTGGGAAATATTACTATGGGGGTGTGTTACTTGTAAGAATGCTACCTGTGTAGTACCAGATAGAGTATGCAGTGAGTTTTATTGTATCTTAATGATAATTTTGAAAAATATTTTTACTTTAGCTCACCTGTCTTTAGTATCTATGAGAAAACTCTCTTCTTTTAATCTACCCATGCAGGTTGCTTATTAATCCGCATAATGAATAGTAGTGATGGTGAATACCAAGGTGGACACGTTTCATAGAACACGTGGACCTGTATGCAGAAGCAGTACATTATACAATAGCTAAAAGTTAATGATTATATGTTACCAAAAGAAAAGTTACCATTTCCTCAGTGGATACTTTGATTCTGGAACTTATAACCACTGTGGCAAGTAACATTTTAGACTTAGTCACTCTTTTAGTCTCTGGAGAAGTACACAGAGCTTTGTGAGGACGAGGAGAGAATAGGAATATAATGTAATAAAATAACTTACACAGTTCATTAATTTTTAAGTACACTTGAATGCCTGTGGGGACACTGAAGTTTCAGTAACAGTTGATGATAGGCCGTCTGAGCATTTACTATTCTTTAGACTTTATTGACGGTCTATCCTGAAGTATTAAATGTAGATGGAGACTGAAGGAGAAAGAGTACTCCTTTCTGCATAGGAACGAGCATTATATACATGCACTCCCATTTGAAGAATGTATTGGCTTTGACCTAGAGGCTGAAAGGCGTGAGGTAATGGTGCGTCTTCTTATCATCTAGAGGAGGGAATGGACGGTGTTCGAGCCATCTGTAGGTCTGGGGACTGTCTTAGCATCAGGTGCTGTACTTTGTATAGTTACCCAGGCTTGAAGGGATCAGAACACAACTAATTTGTGCTAAGGGCCATTTAATAAAGAGAAAGTTGTCGTTATGGGGGCAGTTTGTAAGAAAAATAAAATCATGGGGCTTGAAAGTACTGAAGTAGAAAAAGGATCATTTTGGAACCAAAGATTGTAAACCATGTAAGGTTTCTCATGAAAGTTTTCTTCATTCATGTGTGTGCATACGTGTGTCTGTGTAATGCACTTGTGTCTTTGTCCCTGTTCACTCGGTGAGCTATAATCTTCACTTGACTGTACTGTGTAATTGACTCTTGAGCTGGGTTCTGGTTTTATGGAGAACTGGCCCCACAGGAGCACTGCAGCCTTACACTGGCGTGGAAATCGACTGTGGCCCTGAGAAAGAAGGGCACCCTGGTCGTTTTGCCAAGTATGCTTCTTGGGAGCCAGTTTTCTGGAAAAACGACAGAGGATTGGGGAATGCTCATTTGAGAAGAAGAAAACTCAATATGGGCTCTTACGAGAGAAGAGTAAGAACTTACTCTGCCATTCTGAACATTTTTAGAGATGTCAGCTTGTGAGGCCAGTCAGCCTCTCAGGGTCAAGTTACAGCAAAGCCTGTGCATCATCTAAGACACGGGGAGGCTCTTGTTGTAGAGAACCGGGATCTCAGAAACATGGAGACCCAGAGAATTACCGCAGCCATCCACGAAACCATCGTTCTCATGTTGTAACTAAGTGAAACCAATCCTGAATTAAACGATGAGTTTTAAGAGGGTTACCTTGGGAAACAGCAAGTCTCAGTCCTTCCGGTTGAATGAAATGAATATATATCACTGGGTTGGAACTGTGCGCTCTCATAACATACTTGGAAGCATAAAATATGAGCATTTAAATTTTTTCTGGCAATTTCTAAAGATGAAGTGAAAAATATATGTTATCCTGAAAAACATCCTTTTATTCTCATAATTCATTTGTTCTCTTTCATGATATAAAAGAGATGCATTTGAAAATAACACCAGGAACTTGAAGATTTCACATTTTGTTATTATGATTTATATTTTCAATGATGTATTTTTTCACAAGTTGATTTATTTCATTGCTATCATCCTGGTCTTTATATTCCAGTTTATACTGAAATTATGGTAATACTGATTTCATTTAGTCTGAAATTATTATTATAAAATAGGATAATATTTACTCATCCTTGTTTTGTCTTTTCCACATGCCATCGCCAGCAACTAAGTATAAACCAGAGAGTGAGAATTCTGAGTAAAATCTTCCGCAAGCTCCAATAGTATTCGGGCAGTCACTCGCAGCTTGTGGAGTGTTAATTATATACCACTGGCTGATGATGTAAAGGAATAGGTGAGATTATGCTCTAATGGAAAACACAGGATCACTGCAGGGATTTAATGCTTAAATTAATGATTGATACGGGGAGAGAAAAGGCACTGAAAAAAGTTAGTGTGAGATCACCCAGACCAGGAGGATCACCCAGACCAGATCAGACCGGGAGGCTGACAATGGTCTACCCGTATCAATCCAGAGTGTTTCCCAGGAGTGGACACATAGGTTCACTTTTACAATCCAGAATCCTTTGATAACAATTTGGGAAGCTTAAGGAAGTTGTTCAGAGATTGCTGTTTTCAAGCTCAGTAGATGAAGCAGTTGGATGTGATTCTTTGTTAGGCCCCTCCCAGCACTCACTCACAGGCAGAGGAGGAAGTGGCTACCACGCCAACCTAGAGCGTCCTAGGAAGTGCAGACAGAGGGCCTGGTTTCAGTTTTGAGTTTTGGAATATGGAAAGGGGAAGGCTTCAGCATTTCTTTTCAACATTGAAAGGAGCCCTTCTGAGATCCATACATTTATGCCAGTCCTGTGTTCACTGAGCCCATTTCTTGGTAACATGGGGAGAGGAATATATGTAAAACAAGTGGTTAGCAATAATAAAGTCTGCAGGTTTAAGATATTATCATGTGATAAAATACTCAGTTGTTTTATTCAGATATTTCGAAAATAAGACAACAGAAAAAGTACTCAACGGCTTTGGATCACTTTAAGTGGAAGCAAGGTCACCTTTCATGTCGCCCTTAAGGAGTGAGTGACTGGTTGGGACAACTAACGTGTATGAAGTTGTACTGTTTTGAATGTACATTTAAAATTTTTTTCAGTAAAAATTTTTTAAAATGTAATTTCTTTATCAAGGAGGGGTAGACCCAGTTGATGAACTTCATGAAAGCTATCCCAATAATGATTTCTTTGTCAATTTTTAAGATTCATTTACTTGTGAATCTGTAGGTTACAATGCAGTGCATAGTGTAAATATCATGATACTTATAACACCCTAAACACATACTTTTAAAATAGACTTTATTTTGCAGCTAAGTTTTAGGTTCATAGCAAAATCGAGTGACACAGATATTTCCCATGCTTCTCCCCCAACTTACCCCAATATCAAAATCTTGTACCAAAGTGACACATTTGTTAACTGATGAACCTACACTGACCTGTCATTACTACCCAAAGTCTATGGTCTACACTGGTAAAACCCTAAATATTTGAATTCCATGTACTGAGGTGAAACATTGGTTAGTTCAAATGCTAGAGATGTTGGCACAATGTAACATCTATAACATCCAGTCACCAGAGAAAAACAATCTATAACTTGTTCTGTAATCGACAATGCTATGGACACATTAGGTCTTTCAGTTTTTAATTTTAAAATGGTTATATAATACCTGATGGTCTTCGTTTTAACCCTTGTGAACCCTAAATCACTGCTTCTCTGGAATAGCATATGGTTATAATCTGGTTTATGGTTTGAAACTAAATGGAAAACTAGGAGTATAGGATATAGGCAACTTTAAATATCACCATTATTTTTATGTGAGTGGGTAATTTCCATTTTAAAAACATTCTAGCCAAAAGTTTTGTGTGCTATTAAAATGAGTAAGAACAGATCGAAAGATTTTTAAGAGACGCTGATTTTTTAATATTAGCCATTTGAGATTAAGGACTTAATGAATAAAAAGGATTTTATATGTTGTATAATGGGTATTTTAATAGTGAAAACATATAAAATACGCTTTGGAAAGGTCTAGGGTTGTCCTCTTGCCTTCTTTGACCTCACTGGAGCCATGCAGTACAGAAACGATTTTTTTACTTTTTTCCTCTTTGACATTTGATTCCTCTTCAGAGGAATCCACAATAGGAGATAAAAATTGCGGGGACAAATTGCAAGAATAATGCTGAAAGGGTTTTCACTCTTGTTTATTTAAAAGTAATCCTGGTGGGGGAAAAAGTCATCTACTTAAAAATTAAACTAAGAAATTTACGGAAGGAAAGTGCGTCCCCTAAACACCTGGAAACACACGCCTATGCCTTTGCCCTAGGAAATAAACAGATAGGCAGAGGCCAGCCCGCAGTAGTTGAGGGCTTGGTTTATTCTGGGAGGAAAAGCGCCCCCCATCCTAACCCCCGCCCCGCCGCGGTTCAACCGAGGCTGTCCAAGCCCTTGCAGCCGGGTCTGTGTGCCGGGCTGTGCCAGCCCCAGGCGAGGGGAGTGGTTCCAGGAGCTGGGAGCCCCGACTGCCTCGCCCTGGACCGCAGCGCTCACACCGCCCGGGAAGGGCTTGAACTTTGCCCTCGCTCTCCTCCCGGGTCCGCTGAGACCCGGGGGAGTGCGAATGCAGTGACGTCTCCGCTCATTTCAGTTGCACAATAGGAAATGCTCTCGGCCTCCCCCTTCCTGCCTGGAGAAAGTGGGGCTCGCTTCTCCCGGCGGCCGACGCCGCGCCGGCCGAGACCTAGTTTCGGGGCCGCAGCGCCGGGCCGGCCCTCCGGGACGTTGGCTCCCGGGCGCCCGGAGCAGGGACACAGGAGGATGCACGTACGTGCACAGCTCACTTTACGAGCTCGCCAGGGTACGCCACTGTGCTGAACAGACGGGCATGTCGGGCGATCACTGGCCTCGGGGAGACCACGTCACTTGCATAATAGAGAGAACACCCGCTCAGGTCAGGTGGGCCAAAAGCATTGGCGGGCTCCAGAAATCGGGCGAATAATGCTGAATAATGCTGACTGCAGCGGGCCTGAGTCGACTTTTTAATCACCTGGATAGAATGTACAATCTCTCTCTTCACAAAGCCCTGGCAGGAAACCTCGTGTTTAACCCTCCTTCTAACTGTCACCTTTTATTTTGTTGTGGAAACAAAGATATGCATGTTTAGTGCAAAGCACAAACATCGTGCCTTTATGCACTTTGAGATAGAACCATTAAGAACATTATCTCAGTATTTATGATTTTAATCGTTACAATTTAGGTAGTGAATCTAGTTTTAAAAATGCTGGTGGTCCTGCCAATGTCAACAGTACCGTGACCCTGGAGGTACTATCCTCAAATTATAGACGGATTTTTACTCTTTTTTGAAATTTTTATTTTTTGGCCGTCGGTAGGCTTAAGCAATTCAAGCAAGTAAATCTAGCCTTTTAGATAAGGTATTTCAACTTGCATTGGTGATCTTTCAGGTTACATTTTAGAACCCATGTTTAGTACCAGTAACCTGTAATTCAGGGACATAGATCTCCAGTGTTTTACATACCTGGGACAGTGATGAAGAAGAGTATTATCAGCTGGGCAGTCGTCATTGTCCTAAGGCCTCAGCCTGACTCTTGAACAGGCTTCGTAATGGGAGATTGTTCTTTGGGCCACACAGCCAGAATGCCAAAGTTCACTGGGAGGTCTGCAGAGAGGATTTCATAGATGAAAATATTTACTTTTTCATAGTAAACCTAGAAATTATTCTAAATTGGACCAAACACTGTTTGTATGTTTAGGTTAAACTGAATCATCAAACTAATCACTGACCCATGCCTTTATAATTGTTGCTTAAATATTTTCCTTTAAAATAAGGCCCCGCAGGATCATTTAGTTGTGTATATAGCACAATGTGATTTCCCTGGGGACACTTTGAGCTGATTTAGGCAACAAGGAACTTGAAGATGATTTGAGTACATGTAGAAAGAGAGCTATAGCTTTGAACATCATATATTGTTTTAGATCGCCATTTCCTCTGACAGATTGTAACACAAAGATCCTCTCTTTTCATCACCTGAGCCTCACTAGGGATGTTATGGTAGCGCTCTTACTTGGCTATGAAATGCACAGAAATATTTGTGCAGGTATTCTCAATGGCCCGCCAAAGGAAATAATGTTAGAAGTCAAGGACAGAGGGTGAACTTGTGGCTCCTTGGTACTGCACCAAAGAGAGCAGACTCCATTACAGTACAATCTCAGTGGTTAAATGGATTCAAGAGGCAAATGGGGTGGTGGGAATGAAAATGTTTTGTAAAAGTGGAAAGCACTATGCTAACGCAAGATTAGTTTTTTCTATGATTCTTGTTCCTTTTCTCCTTCTACAGTAAGATTATATATAATGTTAACAAGGAAAACTCTAAAAGTGGATGTTAGTTTCATTCTTTGTGGCTCCATGATATTGGGTCCCCTGAGCTATGGTTATTTGCTCTGTAATAGGGTGGAACCACTTTTAAACCCAGCTTGGTCGTTTATAGCACTGGTGTTATGAAAGTATTTATTTAGCAGTATTAATATAAGGATCAATTACTCCAGATCTGTATTAACAGTAATCCTCAGTTTTTTATGCAGCATCTTGTTGGAGGTGCTAAGTAGGATCTTTAAACACATTAATTAAATCTTATAACAACCAGGAGATTAACATGCTATTTTATGAAAATCACCATGTGAGAAGTTCTTATGGATTATACATAGAATTTGAACTTTTATAATATTAACCCAGACCCAACACCTCATTTATAGTCGTGGCCCAAACATATGTAATTTAATTCATAATTGAGTTATGGATTTATCTACTTTGGGGGATATATTCTATTATTTTAATCTGCGGAAGAATTTTGTGCCTTTGTAGTGACCAAAGCTACAGTTCTGATTAGGGTCAGTAGAAAAAAATCTTTTAGTTCTCACCTAAGAAGTTCGTGCCTCTTGGAGGAAAATTCTATAATGAATGCAACTCTCCGCTATATCTTGCAATCATAATTTGAAATATTTTTTAGAAAGTGTTTTAAAGGAATTGGTTGTCTACTGTCTGCTTTTTCCAATCAGCTGCACAAGCCGGGCAGAACTTGTCTGGTCCGTGTTGAATCCCCACTTCCTAGAACAGCACCCTGCTCCCAGCTGATGTCCAGCACACTGGGGCCCAGGGAAGAAATTCCGAAAATGATAGCGCTCTCTCTTACATTTCAGAGGATATTTCTTGTGCCTGGGCTGTAACTTCAGAATCCTCTTTGTGTCTGATGGCTTGAATTCTGCAAACATGAGACAATGTTTGCTTTTTTCAATGAACTGTAAACTTAGTCGGAGCACAATAGACATTTATTAGGTTGGAAAATATTAAAAGAAGCATCACATTTAGCAATATTGCATCCTGGGTGCTTTATTTACTATTATGATAATGTGCAACCTTCCTTTTTCATGGAAGGAGAGTCATTTTTATTTTTTTAATTTTATTTTTATTTATATTTATTTATTTATTTTTAAGATTTTAATTTATTTATCTTTAGAGGGGAAGGGAAGGAGAGAGGGAGAGCAACATCAATGTATGGTTGCCTTTCCTGCGTCTCCTGCTGGGAACTGGCCTGCAGGGAACTGGCCTGCAACCCAGACATGTGCCCTGACTGGGAATGGAACCGGGATAGTGTGGTTCTGACGCCCGTGCTCAATGCACTGAGCTACAGCAGCCAGGGCTAAGGAGAGTCATTTTTTTTTAAAAGCTTGTCGACTTCTTGATTTACAAAAGAAGACACATAGGGAGGCTAAAGAATAACGCACTTGAATTTGCATCATGTTTGACTGGCACTTAACCCTAAGGCTCTACATAGCAGTTTGATATCCAAAGATTCTTTGAGCTCTTAAATGTACTTTGTATTTGACCCTTGATTGCCTAACAGGATCTTTGATGCTGCATTCAGGCCTTTCAGGATATTGGGGATGTGGATTAAAAGCCACTGCTGTACATCCAGTGCCTAGAATGGTGTCCGGCAAAACCCAGGGGTTCAGTAGGGCCAGCTTTGTGGTGGGCAGGCATGAGACCCGTGCGGTCCAACCAAACCCCAAGCTCAGAGAGCTTTGTTTAATGCTCTGCTGCCTTGAAATTCTTGATTTTGGGACGGGAGGGGTTCTGTATTTTTGTTTTGCACGGAGCTCTGCACATTTTGTAGCTGATCTTGTTGCTACATAAATATTTGTGGCAACATTAGTGACTTAACTATAGAGTTTAGAAACTTAGATTTTACTTCTGAAAACACTGGTTTGTCCATGGGCCTTAGTTTCCTGTCTTTCTGTGGTGTAATGGAATGAAGTATAAATTGGGTTCAATCCAAGGAAGTATCTCGCCTAGAATATTATTTGGAACCAAGTATGAATGACCTTAAACAAAATAGAGACTTGTCCAAAGTGCTCAAAATATGCTCCTAGCTGGTTTGTGCTAAATGGTAGTGCTGATAGAATTGGGAAGACTGAGGCTAACACAGTGGGAAAGGTGGTGAGTAGGCTCACCTTTCTCTTAGGCTTTTCTTTATATCCTCAGTTACATTTTGGTTCATCTTTATTTACAGACTACTAACTTTCAAATATTTAACTATTAAACACTTACCCCAGTTATCAGTGATGTAATTATACCTAATCATTGATTTATTACTAACCAGTGTGTTGGATATAGAGCAGGATTTATATTACAACTCATGTCTTCGTTTTCTGGAGAATACCAATGAGCGCATCAGTTAATAGGAGAGAGCGTGCGGCAGTGGGAGGAGCTGGCTCCGGACCTCTGGTCCCTCCTTTGCATCCAGAGGCAAATCAGTCTTTTGAAAAAAATCTGTACTTAAGACTCTCCATGGGTGTAAATTTCCTAATTCTTGTTGAGAGCCACTCCTGTCACTTAATTGGATTTATGGCTGGAAAGGGGGAAGTGCGGAGAGCATGACCAGGAATGTGGGTTTCAGAGGTGGGCTGTTTGAGTTCCAATGTTGCCTCCACCACTTTCTAGATGTGTGGTTTTGGAACAAGTAATAAACTTTTTCTAGCCTCAATTTTCTTCTTCTGTACAACAGGGATAATTCCTAAAATGACCTCAAAGTTCCTTGGGAGGATTAAATGAACTAATATGGGTAAAGTACTTGATCTGGAGTTAGCACTCAATACTTGCTAAAGAGACCATGGTAAAAAGTCTGTTTACTTATTTGTTTGTGTTATGTATTATTATCAAATAGTAATTAAAAGCTTACGTGGCTACCTTCAAAAACTTCATGGTCTAGTGAGAGAACTGATTTATAATTCAAGGATTAAGACGTTGTGGAATAAATGCAAAAGGAGAAGGAAGTAGAGGAAAGTGATAAGAAGGTCTAGAAGGAGCTCTAAGCCATCCTGGGGGGAGTGGTGAAAGGGAGCCTTTCCTAGCTGGCCTTCCAACGTTAGTGGGGATCCAGAACAGCTTGGGGAGGATTTGAGAAAGCCTGGAGGCTGGGGGATGGTTGGGGAATTCTAAGTAGTTGGTGGCAGCGGAAGCTTAAAGGACAACTGGGAGATGATGTCATGTAGTGTAAAGATGTAGAGGCCAGACCCAGAGAGGAGGGAGGGCAACTAGGAAAGTCATATTTTACAAGCCACAAGGGTTATGAAGGGTTCAAGTGAGATAAGAGCTGAAGAATGATTTAATAATTAGGAGATGGTTGGTATTTATTCTTATCTGTCATTTGATTTTGAGAATGGGTGACTATTTAGGTTTTGACTATGGATTAAGTGCAGGGGAGACATTTAGACCGGACACAGAAGTTTCTAAGAGAGGATTAAGCCCTCGAATTTCCAAAAGAAGTTTCATAATCCATTTATCTCTACTGCTTTCTGATTGGGGTAAACCACCGGTTTGTAATTGGTTTATGGCCGACCTAGACGGTCGTCTTCAGTAGGGAGAGGGTGGCTGAGCCTCATTTATCAGTGATCAAGTTTTTAGTTCATAATGATAATTTAAAAAACTATCAAGTGTCAGGCATTATTCTAGGCACTTTACATGTGTGAATTAATTTAAGCCTTGTATTTTATCTCATATCTTTAAATCTTTATGCTCCTATGGGGTTATTATAGATGAAAAAACTGAAGGGCAGAGAGGTTAAGTAGCTTGTTCAAGGTCACAGAGCTAATGTATTTTGGAGCTTGAGTTTAAAAGTCTGAATTCAAACCCCAGACTCCTTTTTATTATGATTGCACCTCCTGCTTCCTTACTGAAACTCATTATACATTTGCTGGATAACTGGGTGTGTAAATTACTGAAAAGGGGGGGTTAGTTAGTAATTGCTTTATCCAGATTAGTAAATCTGAGTTAAATTTTTTTCTGCTTCTGGGTGGTAGGTTCCTTTTATTTTCGTAAGGGATATTTATTGTTTTATTATTTCAAACAATAACCCAGCTTTCTAAATTCTTGAAATTTTAAGATGTGTTTGGGGATTTGTTTCTTGGTAGGTAGGGAATAGCTGAATGAGCTCACCTTCTGGTTTGGGTCATGGGGGCGTCTTAGTTTGCTGGGGGTGGTGATACAAACACAGCCGTGCTGTCTGAATGGTGCAAGAGTGGACCAGCACTTGGCATCATTGGTAAAGCCATGAGCCAGTGGACCAAGGCCAGTTCTGAGGGCCCTGACATTTGGAAGCCAGTGCTTAGGAGATAACCAAGATAATTGACAAATAAGTAGCAGAATATGAGAAAAGGGACATTATTCTTATGTTTGTGACTTTCTTTTTAGCTATGACTCTTTCACATTATGTAGTGATTTTGCAGAATGGGACTGTAAGTCTTATCTTGGGAGAGGAAATGAGAGGAGATGTTTGCTAGGCTGATAGAAAGATTGCACTACTGAGTCTTTACAATTAACAGAATTACTTTACATGGTGAAACTAACTACCCTACCATAGAAATGCTTTGAAAAAGCTCATACATGTCTAAGGATATAAAATGTACTCAAAACCCTACGTTTTCACTTACAATAAAGAATATGCTAAGTGTTTTCCACTTCTTTAGTTATCTCTGGTGAGTAGATATTCTTGGAGACATTTCTGTCTCCTTGTGGACCAAGATTCTTGATATTTAACATTAGTGACTGGCATTTATTTGCAGTTTATTAATATTACTTCGAATAGTCACACTAACGTGAAAGGAGCAGAGTGAGAGCCATATCAGGGTATCTTCTTTTTAACTAAATAGAGTTATCAATATTTAAAATGCCACTTCATTTTTTTTTGCATAGATAATGTATACTGCATTTTTTCCCTAAAGCTTAATAGGTTTTAAAAAATTATTTTATTGTTGCTCAATTACAGCTGTCTGCATTTACCCCCCCCCCCACTCCTTACCCACCCCAGCCATCCCCACTTCTCTCCCGGGCTTCCACACCCCCTTCGTTTTGTCCTTGTGTCCTTTATAGTTGCTCCTGAAAACTTATCCCCCCATTATCCCCTCCCACCTCCTCTGGTTACTGTCAGATTGTTCTTAATTTCAATGTTTCTGGTTATATTTTGCTTGTTTGTTTTGTTGATTAGGTTCCAGTTAAAGGTGAGATCATACAGTATTTGTCCCTCACCTCCTGGATTATTTTGCGTAGTATAATGCTCTTCAGTTCCATTCACGGTGTCAGAAAGGATGAGGGCTCCTCCTTTCTCTCTGCTGGGTAGTATTCCATTGTGTAAATGTACCATTGGTTTTTGATCCATTCATTTACTGAGGTTGCTTCCGGCACTTGGCTGTTGTAAATTGTGTAAGGCTTAATAGGTTTGAATATAGAGTTTATGTGTAGAAGGCAAATGAGAAGATAATTTGCAAAAGTGAGACTATGAGTAGAATGATGATAAACTTATCCATATTATAAACTGCATTATGACATGTTTCAGTAAAAGTAATGTGATTCTAGAAAACGACCTGTGTATGAGAAGAGAATTACCATGGACCTCAGTGTCTGAGCTACAGCTGGTAAAGCACATCCCTGACCCGAACAACAAAACCCTGGGAAGATTCATTTGTTTTAATTTTAAAGCACAATTATGCATCAGATATTAAAATATGAAGCTCTGACAGTGGCGAAGAAACCTGCTGTTATGAGGAAATGGGCAGAGGGTATTTTATGGGAAAGGCACTTACTGGTATTATTTTGTGATTTTCTTTTACTGAGATTTTGTCTCATAGAAAAAGAATTATGATGACTTGCCTCAAAGATCTTTGTAACTTTTGAGAGTTCTTTTTGGCTTGTGTTTTTACAGACCCAAAATAAAACCACAGTGACAGCACACTGGGGTTAAGGAACCAGTGAGAGTGAAGGGAAGTGTCATTCATCTGGGCAGGGGTGTGTGGTAGGTGGGTGACTGGGAGTTTACAAAGACACGGAAATCAAAGCAGAAGAACATGTTTTAAAAATAAAGCAATCTAAATTGTATTACTTAAAAGTAAAATACTACGTAGGGAGTTATGGACTATGAAGAAACGCATGAATGTGTTAACTACAAGTGTTAATGTATTTTTTGAAAGTCGTGGTGGGAAAGATTTCATCTGAGACTTGGGTTCTCTCGGTTAAATTGTTTTTATGCTATCATTGTTTCCTCAATTATTGGAACCTGGTGTCGGCCTATTTTGACACTATTTGGTCATGGGAAAGTACATTTATGTAAGTTAAGTCTCTTTCATTCATTTATTTCACCTTGTATTTGTATAATTATATGACTGTGTTCGTTCTCTAAAATTAAAAGAACATTGTGTTCATTGGGAAACAAGAAGTCGGTATAGAGTGCTCTATTTTTACAGCTGCGCTTCAGGGTATCATGTTCCAAAAAGGTCAGCCGGGCATGACCTCATGGGCATGAATCTTGGGGAGACAGTTCTGAAACAGCCACAGGCCTGTGGAGTTGAAAGCCAAGGCAGAACCTCCACATGTTGTATTTAGGAGCTATCTGGCCTGCTAGTGCTGGAGTAGGTTTTTCTTAGTAGCATCTGAATTCAGAATAGAGTCCAAAGATAAGAGGACCGGGTAGGATATAAGGAACAGGAAGACACAGTTAGTAGGAAACAGCAGATGCCACTGTGAATACTCTGGGTGCTGTTGTACTTCTAACACTGGGTTTGTTTCATAGCAAAAAATAAATAGGAAGTAAAGAGGAGGAGTGGAAGGAAGAAGTTATTGAAAAGGGTAGTAGAGAGACTATTGTGGTAGTTTCCTTTCATTATAACACTATTGTTGTTAAAATCATAGAAAACTGGTAAGGTTTGGAACATGTGTGGGAAACTACTAGAGAAATAGTTAGTTTATCTGATGCCCAGATATGGTTATTTATGGGACATGGGCAAATGCTGTCGTCCTTTGTACAATTGTGTCCCAGGTTTGTAGCAGCTGTGAGGTACACATATCTTTGGAAGTTGTTTATGAGATTCTCATTTAATAAAAGAAATTCAGAAACATTTTCCCATCATTTAGAAAAGATGTTACATTGCCTTTCATCATCACTGTTGATGAGAATAAAATGTGTTAATTTAGAGTTCGCATGCACTGTTCCTCCATCTGCAGTGTGTGTGATTTTACAGGGAAGTCACACGCACGGCTCCCGCCGGCTGCTGCGGCTCCCTCCTCAACATCACCACGATACACCCTCGGAAAACTTTGTAACAGAGTGAGGGCAAGTAAGTGACTCTTTCATTTTGGTGATGTAACATCAGTACTTTATTTTTACATTTTTAAGCATCTTTTATTTTTCATATCAAGTAGGTTGGTGATTCTGAAAAAGGAGGAATTGGTGCTAAAACCAACAGTGTATTACCTATGAAACTCTTACTTGATGTTTAATGACTCACATGTGAACTATTAGAATAAGAGTAGGAAAGAAGTTATCAGCCAGTGAGATTTGAAATTGTTAGTAATGTAAATTAGTAATTGTCTATGGAAGCATAACTATTGACCATACCATATCAGAAAAGTGTATTTAAAATCTAGTTAACCTAAACTGAGTTTTCACCTCCCACATGTATTGTATGTCTACTGTGCTAGAGTAGAAGCTCTTGGGAAATTAAAAAATACTGCATATGTCTTTCTAAAAAATGTTTGCCTTACAATATCATAGACAATTAAAATACAGTAACTTCTCCCAACACATGCAATGCTTGCTTACCATCCATTACATTATTTAACACTTCTGTATTGGGTGTGTGTTATGTGCCAGGCAGTGTCCCAAGAGCTGGGGACAGAGCAGGAACAAGATAGGCAGGATTTCAGCCTGTGTGGGAGAGACACTTAATCTCATTACTACAATAATCATACGGAGGTGTTATTACAAATGATGCTGAAGTGCTAGAGAGGAGAACAGGGCACTTCATTCACTTGACAAACCAAAATGTCGATAAAGTCTTTCCAGAGTTAAGGGAAGGTTTTCTGAGGAAGGGGTATGTGGAGCGCAGCGTGAGCGACAAGAACAGGCGAGAAGAGCTGGCGGGTTGTGCAAACTGGGGGAGCATTCGTGTGGGCCCTGTGGGGGGGGTCACGGTGCCCTTTGCACACAGAAGGGAGCCTGGGACTGATCCTGATCTTTTGAGGGCAGGTCTTCTGGTTGGCCAGTTTTTACCAATCTAAAATGTGAACAACGCAAGAAAGGCCACCGTGGTGAAGGAGACGGGGGTGAAGGTGAGGTTTGGGCAAGAGTGGGTGCCTCTTCTGGTGGAAAATGATGCGTCTTCAGCCCAGTTTTAGGTTTCACTTCCTCTGCAGGCCACCCTCAGCACCCCCTCCCGTCTTATCGCCCATCTCTCCGATTGTCAGCAGTTGTGCTCTCGCTGTTCAGCGTGGTTTCGTTTCCTGTGAAGTTACCTTTCCTCTGATCTGAGGTGGCCCCATCGGCACCCCCAGCTTCCCCAGCTGGTGGGAAAGTGTCCGCAAGCTTAGTGAAGGATGGGGAACTGCATTAAATAAAGTTGGCTAAATAAAACACTAAGAGTGAAGAACACACGTTAACTTTTCCTTCCAAACATTTCCCATCTTCCTTGACACATTCACTGTGTCCTGATATCGGGGCTTTTCCCCTCAAATGTTGTTTTTTAAAAAAATCAGATTTTGTTTATCTTTTAGATAATTGGAAACTATCCAAATGTTAGCACAAAGAAAATTTACCTGGTTTTGGTGGTCCAGAAGATGTTCTGAGAGTGAAATAGAGGTTCTCATTTAGAACTCAAGGCTTGAGTGTTTGAAGCTGTTGTAATTACATGAGTAAGAATTGAATTGGATTGATACACCCTCTTTGAAAAACTCCTTCTCACCTATGTAGTCCATCTCCCATAGGTCATCGTGAGCCCCGGGTTTGTCGCCCTGCACAGTGGTAAAGGGCCGATCTCTTGGCCGATGGTAGAGACACAGGATAGTGAGCCCAGAACGCATCTGATTTATGCAGCTAGGTATATGTTTGGAACTGCTTTAAAAATAATTTGATTCTTCTTCTTCTAAATGTGCAGCACAGGCAATATTGGTAGCTAAGCAGGTGCCTCTTTGGAATGATTGAAAAACCTCACCATGTTTTAGACTTTTCTTCTTTCTTTCCCTCTTTTACGTCTACATTTTCATTCTTTGGGTGATCCCATTAAAATATGTTCTACCTAGTAATCTTTTAATTAAGAGTATATCCTGTATTTGTGGACCTCTTACTGGGCCAGGTTGTTAGAGGGTGCTCAAATGAATGGGACTGCCCTGGTCTTAAAGAGCTAACTGTGGGGCAGGTGGGTGCACACATACCTGTCAGCCGGGGAAGTAGGTAGCCATGAAAAGAGAGGTGCCATGAGCAGAAGGGTCCCAGGGATTTCTTAGGAGGGAGATGTGAATTTGTACTGGAGAGGCTTGGGAAGGCCTAGCAGAAGGGACAAAAGTCTGATCACTGTGGTTGGCATGTGTTTAAAACTCGATGTGAAGGGCAGTTGTGCATCTTGGGATCTGTAGTTGTGTTTGCAGAGAGAAAGATGCTGTGGAACAGTGCTGGGCAGTTGAACTCTGCAGTGGTGGGAATGCCCTCTAGCTGCCCTGGCTTTAACAGTAGCCACCAACCACATGCCTGCGTGTGGCTTTGGAGCGCACGAAACGTGGCTGGTGTACCTGAGTGGCTAAATTTTAAACTTCATTTAATGCTAATTTGAAATTTAAACAGCCACAGTTAGCTATCCTGTTGGACAGTACAGAGGAAACCTGTGTATCCTAACCCAGTACGGTGATTTCAGATGATCATTTTGACCACGAATCAAAAAGACTTTGGTTGATTTTTACTTTTCAACATAATTTGTCATAAATGCTAGCACTGGAATACCCATGACTATATCAAAACTCAGCAACTCTTTATAAAAGAAGAGTGAGTTGTTACTTAAGTTGGTTGGTGACACCCCCTCCACACGCACTTGTGTGAATACACGTACGCTCATGTGTGAACGTGTACTCGCATGCACACAGATACATACAACACACACATTTTCCCCTGTCTTTTTGAGATGGAAAGTGGGAGAAATGTGTTTTTGAATGACTAGCTGTTTTGAAGGACCGGTCATGAATTACTGATCCTTCTACTTCTAGAAATACCAGGCCGGGCAAACAGAGTCCCTGATGGATGAAGGAGACCAGCTTCGCCCCTACAATAGCTCTGGCAAAGGGTCCCAGGAGAGTCTTACTGTTCTCATCTATAAACTAGATATAATAATACCTTCTCTGTCTGCATTTAAGGTAAAAATATATTTCTAAAAGCTTCTTTTCAGGGAGATTTGTCCAAACCAGTATCTCAGCATTTTTGTTATCTTGCTTTGGGACCTTTCTCTCTGTATTGACTGTGGTAACAACAGATAGGATTTTTACTTATTTTTTCATTGATCTTAAATATCGTCTGGCAGCTCGCAACCTCTTCTGAGAGCCACACTTGACAATCTTGTCTTTGAAACTCTGCCCCAAACTTGTTTGGGAAGTTCCTCCTTCATGCATTCCAACAGTACTCTGCTCAGCACTTGCCTCTGCCCTCCCGGGACTTACTTGCCCACTCACTGTGTACAGACAGGACTGTGCCCGAGCACCCACCTCCTCCCCGTACATGCTGTGTGCATATTTTAAAAACATACCTTCATGTGTCTATGTTTTATCTTCCTGATTAAATCGGAGACTTCCTGTGTTCACAGGGGGCTTCTGAACTTTATCTTTTATTTTTTTTAACTTAATTTAATCCAGTGCTTTCTAGATGGTGGCTCTTAGTAAATGTTGCAGACTGATAGTAAAACAGGGGACTCGGGCTGTTCAGGCTCATCCTGACATCTTTAATCAGCAGTTTTTGATTATGTAGATCGGTTGTTTCAAGATTTATCATGCTCAATAGGCTCCCGAGGTGCTTATACAATTTTCAGGTTCTTAGGCTTTATAAATACGATTCACTAGATCTGAGTGAGGCGGGACTTAGGACACCTGGATTCCCACATCTGGTCTTCCCGATGCAGGTGATTGGAGCACAGCTCTGAGAACAGTGGGTTAGGTAGTGTGGTACAGGGTCTAAATAGTCTGCCAAAAGAAACTTTTTCTGGCAGCAAGGATATTTCTTCCAAGGAGAAATGTTGGGCTTCATACATTTTTTTTAGAAGAGGTTGGGAGAAAAGGGGGAAAATTTTGTGGGTAAAAACCTTTGTTTAAATTGTCTTCTCAAATGTATGCTTGGGTCAGTGAGATAACAAAAATATCCCATCAGAAAGAGCTGAATAATTTCATCAAACTACAGTGGAATAAAGTACTGATTAAGCATTTACTCAGAGCTTGTTGGTCCCTATTTTAGGCTCAGTTTTAACGGGCTGGGTGATCCAATCTTCTAAGGAAGATTAGGAGCTGTACATTAGAGGGAAAGAGAATAGAACCATTGGTAAAGGGTGGCATGGTGATTGCAAAAGTGATAGCTGACTGTTGCAAAGTGGAGAATACAGTAGACAAATGGTGAAGCTCAGACAGAAGATCTTTAAAAGTTGGAACAAAATTCAGGACAGTGGGGAAGCTGAAGACTACAGGGGTAATAAATGCATGAATCTCAGTAGCTACAAAGGGCATCACTGAATTAACCCAGTTTATAGCGGCTATTTGTTAATCTTCTCAGAATTTAACTTTTGCCAGGGCCAAGACTATCCTTTTCCAATCTGGCCCACTATTTCCAGGGCTTAATGGACTGCTTGTCTTATAAGGAGGCTCTGTATATATACATATATACACACACATATATAAATAACTAGATGGATGTATTTGCTATGGTAATCTTGTTCATGATAATGACTCTAATATTTTTGTAGTAAATCAATAGAAATTAATAGGTTTGCAGGGGTAATCTATGTTCATGATAATGACCCTGAAAATTTTCTGGCTAAGAAGAGAGCCTAGTAATTTTAACCTTTTAGATAGATTTAAAAAGAAATCTTCCCTGGCTGGTGTGGCTCAGTGGATGGAGCACAGGCTGCAAACCAAAGGGTTGCCAGTTCAATTCCCAGTCAGGGCACGTGCCTGGGTTGCAGGCCAGGTCCCCAGTAGCGGGCACATGAGAGGCAACCACACATTGATGTTTCTCTCCTTCTCTTTCTCCTTCCCTTCCTCTCTCTAAAAATAAATAAATAAATAAATAAATAAATCTAAAAAAAACATCTAAAATATTTTTATATGGAGGTTTATTCTACATGATTAGTATGTGCTTCACCTCCCAGCTCTCTACTCTCTCCTGTCGTTGCCCTTCCTCCTGCCTTGTTTATATTTAAATTTTCTTAAAGTGCAGGGGATTTCTCTTTCGGATTACACATGCCCATGCATGTAGGTAAAGTAGAATAGTTTGAGTTATCAACCAATGTACACTATGTCAGTGCCACATGAGCGCAGCAGATTTTAAAGTTTTCAGAAATATTCAGATACATTTTTGTAATTAGCTAGAAACCTGTTTGTGTTGAGTGGAAGCTGCCTCTTTCTAAAGAGCTAATGCCCATCGTGTTTTATATGGTTAGTTATCTTTTTATGGATCATAATGGTTCATTTGGAGCATGATACCTCCATTAAAATAGGTATTTTGGCGTGCTTACTAATTAAGGAAATGCACATTGTGTTCCAGGAAGGCACATGGGCTCATATAGTAGAGGAAGCCATGTTTGGAATGGCATGCTGTCCAAGTGTTTCACATGTGTGTTCTTTAAACTTGCCCTTTAGGAGGTGTTTGTTAATGGGAAAAAGAGGACTATTTTTGATATTATGTAAAACGGGTTAAATCATGTGTGGTTGCTTTGTACTTTGTTTGAACACTGTGTTTTTAATTGGTTGCCTAGAATTTGGGATTCATTTTCTCCGAGAGTTGAGTCTTCTTATTGGAGGGAGGAAGGGGTAAAGAGGAAGTTCTCTTTTTCCTAAGTACATGTTTGGTTTTAGGCAAAATTGTGAAATAAGAAAAAAAGTGTGTCGTTCATAGTGACCTCCTGCCCCTTAGCAGCCCCTCAAACCCAGTGGGCCTGAAGGTCATCAAAACCTAGTCCTGCCTCTCCCATCAGTGTATTTCATTCTTGTCTAGAAACCACTCCCTCAAACTTGTCTAGTTCTCGCATCATCAGAAGTCCCAGCCAACAGTATCTTCTCTGATTTCGGTGGTGGATGTGGAGCTATGTATAAAGAAAGGTAATTTCTATACTATTCACATTATCAGGGAGTATATGTACAATCTAGTATTGGTAGTAAGACATGTGTAACTAACTCACTATACTAAAAGAGAGAATATGCATAAAAGAAGCATGAAACAAATGAAATGAAAGTTTAGAGAAAAATAGTACCACCAGTTATAGGAACCAGGGAGGGTTTTATTTGAAGATATGGGCCTCGAGGAATGGTTAGCATCTTTAAAAGCAGAGATGGGGGTTGGGAGTTGCATTCCAGGTGGAGAGAGTAGAATGTTACAGATGTGAGCAGGAACATCCGATATGGCTGCCCTGGAATTGAGTATTACTGAACTTTGGAGGGCCCCATTCACATAGACTATGACATAAATGGTGCCTCCTGTAGTTATGTAGCATAGTCATAGTGGCCATGAGTGAAAGCCAGGAGGCCAGAAACCTGTAGAGATATGATCTGAGAATCATAAGGAGGATACCCTGCACCATGTTGTGGTGACTTGAATGAAAGATTCAGGTTGTTTTATTTCTTTCATTGGATTGTAGAACTAAAAGCCCTTCAACCCTCTCAAATGCTAAGATTCTGTGTTTTCTCTGATTCAGTTGGTAAGAGGAGCCGAGGAAGACTTTTGAGCAGTGGAGTGGCTCAAAATTTCAGAAAATGAACATATAGGGTGAAGTGAATTGGAAAGTTAGTAGATTTCCAATGTGTGTAGAGTGGTCCTGCTTCTTTAAGGCCATTCAAACAAAACAGGAGTTATCTATTGACCTAGTGCTTTTTGGGGTCACAGGCTTAGCCCCCAAACTGGACCCAGCCTGGATTGGTCCTGGCCATGGACATAGCTGATTGTTCCTGGGTTTTGATTTCCTTTGTAGGACTAACTGCATGATTCAGTAGCCCAAGAAAGATGCCTGTTATCAGGCTCTTGGAAGAGGATAGGGGAGAGAAATCAGGCTGAAACTACAGGAGTGAAAACTCATTCATTCATTCATTTAATGTTTGTTGACTACTCTCCAGGTCAAGTACCAACTTCATGTGGTTTCTCTTGCTGGTCCTGCTTTCATTGCTTTCAGCCTTTCTCCTTTCAAAACCTCTAAAAAGTTTAAGATTTTTTTTCACAACAGCTGAGTCTCTCTGGGAGTATCAGCAAGACCTGTGGTAGTATTAGAAGGCAACAACCCGGGGACGGTGGCAGCTGGTTTTATTTTTGGTCTTCGCCAGTCAGGTGTTTGTAAGTTGAGAAGTGACTGTATTCAAACAACGTGATTTGGTACTGTCATGGGCTTCTGTAGAAGTAATGCCTGTGATACAGTTAAAAAGATTTCTATATTCTAGTTTTACTGACCATGTAATCTCGATCTAATTTAATGGTCTAAATTTTCTAAAAAATTCATTATTTCTGCATATTCAGTTTTTCTCCCATTGGATGCTTTGTCAAGGGATATAAATATTTTTATTATACATGGTCCTTATTTTCATATTACTTTCCATTTTCATTACAATTGTGCCAAAGTAAAAATCTTCACTGCATTGTTGTTTGGGTTTGTATTTCTTCAATAATTAGTGAGGTTTCTTTATTAATTATGTTTCATTTTCTGAATTGGCTTATCATATTCTTTCTAACTCCCAGTTACTGCTAGCTCTTTATGTAAGTATTAATTATTGTTTTAAATGTTTATACTTCTAATATTTCTCAATGGGATTTAATTTTTGTTTTATCGTTTTATAGGTTTAACAATTTTACCCTAGTCTCACTTGGTTTATCTATTTCTGGTCAGTTTGATGGATGCTTTCAAAGTTACTTAAAAGTTACAGACATCAAGGTGTGGTTCCTTGCTTTTTATTATTCATATTGCTTCTTGGTCTACTGTCAAGTGGTTTAGGTTCGTGTAGATGTATGTATAGAATCATGGAATTATCAAGCCAAAGGAGAATTATCAGTTTCATTTTTAAAATTTAGAGGATGTAGTAAATACTATTTACAGGTAAATGTATATTTATAGATGAGAGTTTAGAATGCAGATGGGAACTACATTCAAGACCTGAATACAGTGAATATGGCTGGTAAATGTGCTTAACTTTAGGTTTTAATATCAAAACTTGTTATATATTATATTTCTAAAGCACTTGAAAAACACTCTGTCTTTGGAAATTATATTTCCCATGTTGTTTTCGAGCATTTATGACACTGCTTTCCAGGGTCTTGATTTTTAAATTTAAATATAATTTCAGAATTGTGTCTTCAAATTATTGCTATATGCAGAATTTACTTTAGCAGCCTCTTATTGACTATCTAAATTATACCTTGTTGGTTTTCTTCTTCTAAGGCTTAGATTTTGTTTTGTAACTGGGGTATACATTTAGAATTTCTAAACCATTTCAACATTTTCTTTTTATTGGTTTAATTGATCTTATAACCACTTAAAATAAGCTAAGTTATCTAATAATATTTAGTTTATTGGTAGATAGTTTAACAGTATATTTCTCAGCTGTATTTAGAGGCAGGAGTTCAATATATCTTCCGGTATTTCATATGCGGAAGAATTGTAAAAGCTCATGAAAGATGATTTTTCTTAAGTAGTTTTAGAGGATAAATTCTTATATCAAAAACATTGTAAAATACCATTCAGTCATATGTGGAATCAAATGAACAAACTGAACTAACAAGTGAAATAGACAGACTCACAGATGCAGAAAATGGGCTGACAGCTGTGCTGGGGTCGGGTGGTAGAGGGAGCAGAAAAGATGTCCACCCACGGACGTGGACAAGAGTGTAGTGATCGGAGGGGGGCGTGGGTGGAGGTGGAAAGGGGATAGGGGATAATTGGTAACGGAAAAAATACAGTTAACTAGTATCTAAAATATTATAAAATAAATGGGCAAGCAAAATCATCAAAACAGTTATTAAGAAAATAGAATTAAGTTGGTTTTAAGAAATTGTAGAGAAGGAAGAGTCGTGCCAGTTGTGTGCGGATGACATATCAGCCTACTCTTATCTCAGGTGAAAAGATCTGAAAACCACCGTGTGTTCATGGTTCCTTCACGGATTAATTGTGGTGTGGGAGGTGAAATTGAACTGATCCAGTTAGAAGGGCTATGAATGAAGTTTGGGCAAGTTAGGATTGGCAGATGAGAACAAATGAAAAACTGTTTTTACAGAATGTTATACGTTTGACTTTACTTTTTAAATGTCTTCAGTATTGGTAGAGATGTCTTTGTATCTTTGTTTTGTATCTATTTCTTTTGAAGGATAAGAAAGGATATTTTCCCTAGTTTGATCACACTGTTATTGAGTTGCTTTATTTTCATAAGAAAGAGGGTAGGAACTGATATCTACTGTGAGTTACTATTTAAACCTAACTATACTAAGAGGAAATGTATCCGTTTTGATAGTATTGGGAATGAAATATGACAGTTCATCTCTGATTATGCACCTACTGTATTTTCTCATAGGTTTTACTTTGCAATTCATGTCTGATGTTCTGTTGTTTGTGCTGAATAACAGATTTACAGAAACATATCTAATATATTCAATAGTAGTAAAGGAAAGTGTATGGGACACTGTGACCTTTATACTTTAGCATTGTTTTCAAAGTGTTAATTAGTAAGTTTTCCAGGAAGTTATTTTTAAAGAGAAGTGCATAGAGGGGGTTGACAAATCATATTTGGGAATGATTAGTGTAACAGATGGGAAACAAAAGTAGAACATGTTCCAATTCATGTATAGAATTTCTTGTTTCTTCATTGGGAGGTACTCGTCAAGTATACTAGTTGGAATTCAAGCAGAGTGAATTGAGCTCGTAAGTCTGAAAACTAGTGAAAGTCCCAGCTTTGTGCTGATGTGAGCTTTTACATGTATAGCTGGTTTCAAGCGAGCGAGCTGTGACAGCGCTTCGCCCAGCTCCCGTCTTCATTCCCCAGCACCTTGCTGCCCTACTGTCTCCTCCTCATGGAGCAAAATGACTGATCAGTGTCAGGACACTTGTAGTGGAACAGATCACTGGAGATTCATCTCGAGGAGCAAATTGTCACTGAGACATGCTTCGGTTTTAGCTATGTTGAACTTTGTTTTGGTGGAATAATCAGTAATAGAGCAAGAAAGGAGTGAAATAGGTGAGAGACATGGGTATTATGGATTCGGAGAAGGCATCGTTACCAGTAACACTTTCTTTAAAAATGAGTCCAAAAGAGTACCACCACTCTGGTGGTTTCTTCTTCTTTTTTGTCCTCTTAATTCATTTCAGATATCAGAATCAGTATGTGAATAAGTGGGAATCACTTCAGTTAGTTGCCCTGTGCTGAGTACTGAGACTCCATGTCAGAGAAGTCTCTGACTCTTGGTACTTTGCTCTGTATGTGAAGTACTCTGTTTGATTTCAGAACTTCTTGAGTTTACTTTTGAAAAGAAAGCTCCTGAGCCTGTAAATTATTATTATTATTGTTGTTACTAAGCTGCATAAATGAGAGATTTAAACTGATGAATAATTGTTTCAATTGCACCTTCAGTCATCAGCAAGGGCAGATCTGTTGAAAGTATCTTTTCTGACCTAAAAAACTTATATTTTCACATCGTTGTCTGGATTGTCTTCAATGGATGATTACAGCATTTGTTGGGGGTATAGTGCTCATGTTTCGATAGCCCACAGTCTTAAATTTCGGGTCTTGGTGATGTTATGTTGTGCAGTAGTAATATTCTGTAAATTATTTACAACACAGGGGAAAATACTGGAGAAAAGATCTGTTTACTGGTCCCAGTTTTCAACAAGGGAATACTGGGGAAGTTCCAAGTAGCTTTAGCAGTTCAGCAGTTGAGATATTCCACCCCCTCTCCCCCCTCTCTTACATCCTGTTTCATCACAAATATTTATCATTTTATTCATCATTCTCTACCCGCCTGTGGGCTGTTGTGGTTGCTGTCACCCAGCCAAGAGGCCGGGGAATGCCTGTCCACAAGCAGCACAGGGCATCTGGCTAGGGTGCTCACAAGCCCTGCAACAGGCTGACACTGAACTGTGAGCATGGTTGTGCCATTGAAGTCGATGCAGAGTAAGGCTTTTTCAATAACTGCCAGAATCTTCAATAACAGGCACACTGTGGCCAGTCATAGTGAAAATGTATGTACTATTTGTGGGAAGAAAAAAACTGAAGCCTGCAGCATTTGGAGATGTCATTCTGATGGGTTTTGCAAGCTTCACAATCAAAGAAAAAGAAAAATTACTGTACAAACAAAATTATTACCTACAAAGGCTGGTCTGTTTGAGTGCTTAATTAATGGTTTTAAAGGGTCATCTGGTTTTCCCGAGAAGTTCATTTAGTCGTATTAATTGGCTATTCACTTAAAAAACATCTAAAGCCACATAACACAAAATACAATATGAGATGTAATAACATAACATAGATACATACCATGACATATTTCAGAAGGGACAGACATTGGTGAAGAGTAATGGCCTGGAATTTCATAAACTGGAGTTAGGAGTCTTAGGGAAGAAGACCACAGAGGTGAGATCTGCTTCTCCTTGCCTTGTGTTATGGAATATGTTCTGTCAACATAGCCGATCACTCACTGGTGATGTTAGCTTCGATCACTTGGTTAAGGTAGAGTCTGCGTTTTCTGCTGTAAAGTTCCTACTTTTCTGTTTCAATATTCTGTGCTCCTGAGGTCACCTCACACTTAAAGGGAGAGTAATGAAGCTTCACCCTTTGAAGAGAAGAGAGTATTGGCAGATTATTATGATTACTTGGTGTGAACTCATTGATATTTATTTCATTCTTCAGGTTATCCTCCAGTGTCATCACTATTTATTTCGGCATTCATAAACTAATTTTTATTTCTTTAAAACTGCATTTTGCTTTGCTTTCTAGTATTACGTGCAGTTTGGGGCAGCGTGCATACCCATCTTTTCTGGCTTCTCACTCCTCCATGTGTTTACATTCTCATTCTTCAAATTATTGGAGTCCGTTTTGCTGCTCCAGTTAGCACTTAAGGTCATTCCTGTAGTCGAGTTTTAATGAATGCACTTTGCAAGGAGAAGTGAAAATACAAAGCTTGTTGCTAGCAGATTGGTGAATTTACCTGAGAAAGTGAAACTCAGAATTATGAGAACATGTCAGGAGGACCAAAAGCAGACTTCCGGGCAGGAAGTCAGAATCCTTTTCTTGAACTCCTCTGCGCTCGGTTTTGTAGAAGCCAAATCACCATTTTCTCCTGAGAGGCAGACTCCAGAAAGGAGGGTTGGCGACAATATTGAGCTTGCACCGGGAAATCACTTTGTGTTCCTTCTTTAGATTCCTCTATTATTTGTTTTCTAAACCACAAGATAACAGCTGAGCCTTGAAATGAGACCCAAGAGGAACTTGAGGAGTATATCTATATTTGCAGAAGCACTGCAGATACGATTTTCATTGTTGAGGTCTGTTCGAAAAAGGACTCACCAGAATATAAGTAATACGAAGGTTTATCATGCCAGAGAAAACAGCTTCTGGTTATAGGATGTTTTATTTGTTTCACAAATTACTTACTGACTGTGGATTGATTTATATGTGGCAGTTCTCATGAGCTCCTTGAAGAGGCGATGAGGTCGCACGCTGTCTGTGTAAGCAGGGAGGGGCCCCCGGGGAGGAAGTCAGGGAGCACACATATCCTCAAGTTTCTGCTTACCAATTTTACAAAAACAAGAATCCGTTTGCCAGCAGCTTCCATTGCGGTAATCTTACAAAGAGTAAATTAAAAAAAATACAGTTCATGTGAACACGGAGACAAGCAACTGAAAATCTGAAATAGAAGTGGAGTTAATATTATGCAGCGATTCTTACTTCTGCTGTTGGAAATCTAAAAACAGTGTGATCCCTCCATCTAACTACAGAGGTTTCAGCTCCATGGCAACAAGAAGAACCTATTCTGTCAGAGGGTGTGTAAACACAAATGCATTCAAAGCATGGGGTTGGAAGTAAGTTTGGGGGGGTGCAGGGACCAACCCTCCGAGGCTTGCCCACGCATTTTTATTTGTGGATTATAATAAGGCCTTTGTGCGAGGAGGCCAGATAGGAGTTCATGTCAGCTGCCCTCTGGTTCCTTACATGATCTAGCTGCCATCGTCCACCTCCCATCTTTCTCTGGAAAGGAAGCAAAAAAAGGCAATTAAAGAATGCTGCTGGGAGGAAAATGCACTTGCCCCTTTCTCCCTCTCTTTTTTTTCCCCAAAATGTCAATGCAGTTATTGCTCTTCTCTGTGTCTCTGCAGGGATTTGGCTGCTTCTTTCCACAGTCTTCTTCCAGGGAGAGCCTTTAAATTGTAGCCTCCATGAAGTGTGGGGGCTCGGGAAAGCTGTAGTCAGCTTTCTCCTCTGTGGGAAGGAGTGCTTTCTGTTGGTCATCTGTTGGCCTGCCTTCTGCTTCAGGTCCTGGGGTGGCGTGCAGTGATTGGTGAATGAAGTGTTCCCACCCACGGTTACTGGCCTCCGGCTCAACTCTTGACACTTTAGGTTTCTTGTCTCCCTCCTGCTTCACAGTCAGGCCTCTCTCCACCAGTCCCATTCCTCCTTTGCTTTCTTTTATCACTGTGGAGAATCTCGTGACTCGACTGTTGTATGTCTGTGTTCCTGTCCTGCATTTTAGGAATGATAGAGCAACCTGAAAAATGTTTATTGTTGCCCTCCGATTTAGTTGATCCAAGGGGTGAATTGAATATTCTGCTTTACCTTGGGTAGCTCTGAGCATAATCTCTAATAAGTCTTAGAGCATTTTCGTACCACCTAAAATTTGAGGTTGAATATGGATGGTTATCTGCACTAGGTTCAGAGATGAGGGATCCAAGAAATGTTCTCTTCAATAAAGATCTTTACGCTTTGTTTTGACTCCTGGACATAATCCCTGGCCAGCATCACAGATGGCTGTAGTAGTGCTAGGAGAAAATTAGTGATGAGTGGCCCGAGGGTTTTGTGTTTCTGAGAACACTACTTACCCAATAGCTAAATGTTGTCTTCTGCTTATGCTTTGGATTATGTTCATTGTTTCATCACACAAAGAAATAATGTATTTCCCCCTTTTTTCCTGCTTGGAACATTCTCTTTGGATTTACTCTTAGAAATAAATGATCTGTGACTACACACCATCAGTTTCATATACTCACATACCATCAGTTTCATTTATTAATTAACTCGTTCAACTATCTTTGACATACTGTTGTGGGCTGGCCTGGACATGTGAAGAAGAACAGACGTGTGCCTGCCCCTGCAGAGCCAATGTTCTGGAAGTTAAGTGCAGACAGCAGAGCATTGCAGTGTGTTGTGAAATGAGCCGTGAGAGAAGGACCCACAGAGCCTGGCTGTGACATGAGGGGACGCAGTCAGCTCTGCTTGAGGGCTTGGTGGAGGTGTGAATGCTTGGGCTGCGCCTTGCAGGCTGAGCAGGGGTTTGCCTGGTGGACAGCCCAAGGACGAGTTTTCCTGGCCATAGAGAGAGCCCTGAGGTCCAAAGGCCCAAAGACAGGAAAACAGCAGGGTGCTTTTGTGAGCAGTAAATCTTTGTGTGGCCGGATTACAGGGTGTAGGGAGAGGAGGAGTGGTGGTCACGAGGGAAGGGTCTGGAGTGCTAGGCAGGAGCTAGGTCAGGGAGGGTACGCCATGCTGCTATGTGGGGCCTTCGTTTGGTAGGCAGCGAGGAGAGACGTGTGCAGATTTGCATTTTGCAAGGACTCACAGGTGGCACCGTGAGAATGAATTAGAGAGACCCAAACCTGCAGTGGGAAACATGGTTTGCAGACAGAGTACTCTCCAAAAGAAAATTATGGAGACCTGAGCTAATTCTGTGATATTCAGAACAGTGAGCAGAGGATGGATTGTCAAGCTTGGGAACCAAGTGATGGTACCAGTGACAGAGTCAGTGTGAAGGATGAGGGAAGAGAAGGCAATCTTTTGGACTTTGGTTGGATGACAAGGTGAATATTGATAACATTTCCCAGGATAAGAAACACAGGAAGATGAGCAGGCTCTTATGAAAAGAATGACTTACATTTTAGATTGGTTGTCTCTGTGCCTATGTGTGGTCTGTGGAAAGGTCACTGGTTTTAGGTTAAGAAAAACCTGCGTTTTAATTTTATTTTTCCAGTGTATAGCCTGTGAATTTGTAGGCACGTTACTTAACCTCTGGGATCCTTAGCTTGCTGGTCTGTAAAGTGGGGGTAATAGTTATTAGCTTGCAGGCTGTTGGTGAGGGATGAAGGGGATAATCTGTGCAGAGCTCCCGACTCAGAGCCTGCTACCAAATAAAGGGCAGATGACTGTCATTGCCATGTCCTGTAGGTGGGTCTCCAGGCCTGGAGCCCAGCGAGAGTTTGAAAATGCAGACTCTGGAGTCAAGAGCATATAAGGGAACAGAATTTACCAGTGGGGCGGAGGTGGCACGCACACTCATTTGTCCAGAGTCATTGGTTGACAGCCAGTGTGTGCAAAATTCTGTGCAAGAACAGGGAAGTCAAGTTTCTGGCCTCAAGGAGCTTAGAGTCTACACAGGTGACGCAGAAAGGAATCAAGGGTGTCTTCAATAAGAAGAGGACCAAGGGTGAATCAATATATCAAGATTTTTATAATTGTATACATGCATTCAGAAAAGGACACATGCAATTTAATGAATTTTCACAAACTAAAGAGCAGGTCGAGAAACAGAACATTGTCAGAATTCCAAGAGCACTCTCCTGCCCTATTCTGCTCACAATGAAACCCAGGGAGCTACTAATCTGACTTTTAACACCATACAAATTTTTCTCATTTTTCCACTCTGTATGCATGGAATCATACACTGTGTTCCCTTTTGTGTCTGAATTCTTCCACTGAACAATGTTCGTGAAATGTATTCATGTTTTGCATGTAACAATTGTTCACTTCATTGTATAGAATTCCATTGTATGAGTGTACTACAAGTACAGTTTATTGATTCTACCATTGATGAACTTGTTTTTAGTTTTCTTATTACAAATATTGCTCCTATGCCCACTGTAATACATATCTGTTGGGTGAATACCTAGGGGTGGAGGTGCTGGGTCACAGGCCTTGTGCATATTCAGTGTTAGCAGTTAACTGCCACGTAACTTTTCCAGAAGGTTGTACAGATTTATACTCTGCCTGGAGATGCATGAGGATCCTAGTTGCCATCACCCTGTTGTAGTATTTCCATCTTTTTCTTCTTTGGATTCTGGTGCATGTTAGGTGGGGTAGCCTTATCGTCTCAATTTTCATTTCTCTGATCATTAATGAAGACGAGCCCCTTTTCCTATGTGCTTGGCTGTTGTATTCTCGCTTTTATAAAAGTGCCTGTCTGAAGCCTTTTGTTCATTTTTTTATTAGGCTTTCTGCCTTTTTTTGCAACATTGCTATTAAACAATGAGTTATTCATTGAGGGTCTACCAAGAACTGTGGTAGCATTTGGATAAGGGATCTGTATAGTTATACTTTTGGCCAACATGAAGTTTATAATCTTGGCCACTCCTTCAAAAAGCTCGGCTGTTTGGGAATGGTGAGATGGTAGACAGACGGACAGAAGATGTGGGAGCCAGAGAGCATTTTTTTATGCAAGTGAACGTATTACATGTGCTGACAAAAATAGAGCCACTGGGGAGGGAAAAGTTAATGACAGAAAGGAAACAGAGTCATTGAGCAGAATCCTGGAGCAGCCAGAGTGCTCCGAGATCTAGAAAGAACTGGGGCAGGCGGGACGGAGGTGGGGGAGGTGCACTATGAAGTTGATGGGTAGAAACTATATACTGGACAAATTTTCCTTGAAAACCCTATGTATGTATGTATGTATGTATGTGAAGGCTGTTATTTCCCTGGGAAAATCAGATACTGTTGAAGAAAATGGGGGACATTTGGATTGTATCTGGAGCAAGAATAAACTGACCAGTGATAACCTTCAAAAGGCTCAGCGGAAGTAGGCTCTGCCTTCGTAGGTGCTTTTGCTCAGACACTTTGAGTAGGAGACATAGGGGCAGAAATCACAGCAATGTTTAGGATGGGTGCATTTTGGATGCTGGCGAGGGGAAGGGGGAAGTGGCTCATAGTGGGATCTGGACAATACAGTGAAAGAAGTCGGGGGAGAAGGCAGATGAGGAGGGGAAGGGACATGCGGGGAAGAGGAGGGAGAACTGTTGGAAAGCAGGGGTTAAGGAACCGAGGGTCTCTTTGACACTGATAACAATAGAGTGTGAATGTGAACATGTTAAGCGATGTGACAAGACTGATTAAAGTAGCCAGTCATATTGAACCAAATAGATCTGATTTCCCTGTAAGGTTTTATGGAAAATAATCAAATACTTAAGCAAATAACTTTTCGAAAGAGGTTGCATTTTAAGTTTCAGCTTACCTTGTACATTATTGGTCAACTATTTTTTATTAAACAAAAACTTCTGAATAAGTTTTATTTGAGCATTTTCTTCTACTATCAGCCATTGAGTCTTAGTTGGTTCAGTAAGATTGGTTTTTGATAATAAGAATAACTATAGAGACCCAATGATCAAGCTTTAAACTAAACTAAAATGATGAAAATCGACATCTGTTGCATCAGCAACCTCAACTGAAACATACTGGGCATGTCCCTTTAAACAATTACATTTGCTATCTTCATTTGATGCATTTGGAATCCTCATTTGATCCAACACACATTTGCGTTTTCTCACTTCTACACATTGAAATAAATAATAGGGTGTGTTAAAATCTTTGGTTTAAATAAGTCTAAAGAGTAAAGTTTATATGTCCTTAAAATAGGTGTGTGCATATACACATTGCTAGATGAAGAAGGCTTCTATAGAAGACGTGTTTAGAGGAATTGGCAGATTGAAAATCCTGTGCTTTATCATAGCATGTGTAGAGTTTATTGGGCAGCTTAGTGAGAATGCAGATTTGGAGGTCTGTCCCTGGCGATGCTGATGTACGTTGTCCTACAGACCTGACTTTGAGAAACTTAGAATAGAGCTTCTAGCTTTGGACAATTACTACAGTATTGGGCACCACCCTAAGTCACTGTGACAAAGAAATAACACGGAAGGGAAGGTAGGAAAAGATAAGGTGAAAATAAAATGGGTGAAGACAAGAAAAAAGACAAGAATTTAAGTCTTGAAGAAATCCCTACACATTTATGTGTTTTGAAAGGCAAATTTCAAAAGATGCTAGGTAGAATCATACCAACTTTTAGATTATAAATGAAAACAATGAAGTGTGCAAGATTGCATGGGAAAAAACATCAAAAGTCCATGAAGAGTTCTATTAAGACCTCTGGGTACGAATTCAAACTCTAAGTATTAAAACTAAAATGTAGCTTAATTTTTTCCCATCAGGCCTTTAAATTGTAATGTGATGGTATACTACTTGTGCTAAGTTTTGGTTATGGAACAGAACTGTTACTATAAACAATTTAATTGGATTAGTTGATTTTTCTCCTGAATATCAAATCATGCCAGTGAATGATCAGGGCAGCTTTCATTCTCCAGGATGATATACTACTGCTGATTAAGGTGGTTGTGAAGGTTAAATGAGGTCAGGATTCTGGATGCTGGAGTCCCTGGGTTTCAAATGTTGCTCTGCCACTAAGTCTATACTGTAAGCAAGTAATGTGACTCAGTTTCCTCATCTGTAAAATAGGAATAATAGTTGTAGTGCTGACTTCACAAAATTGTTGCCAGGTACATTGTAAACGTTCAGTACATGTTATTCTAAACATGACTTCTGTTGGCAAGTTCTCTGCTAAAAGTACCTAAATTAAAACATGATTATTCAAATAAGGACATACATATGATTTTATAAAGTTATAGTTCTCTTGAGCCTTATGCCATTGAATCGTTGAACATCTGATACTAACTGCAGTAAGAATTCTTGGGGCTCAACAATGATGTGTAAGAAGGTCCAACCTTGAAAAATTATCTACTGACTTAGTTTTCTTGGGTAGATTTTATGCTATGTAGGGAAATAGCATAGAAGTCTCTTGAAACTGTATTATCAGCACAAGTAAAAGGCAATTCATGAAGGACAGAAGGGGATATTAAATACTATATCATAACTTGATATTTCTAAGCATAGCACATTGCACGAGGAAAGTTGCTGAGATTTTTCCAGTGCTAGATACAGTAAAATGGATGGAACAAAGATATGATATTAGAAAACCTGGATATTCAAGTGCCAAATCTACTGTTTTCTGATTATGTGGCTATAGGCATTTGACTTAACCTATGTCTCAGTTCTGCACCTGAGCAACAGGTACATAGATACCTTGCTGAGTAGGTTGATTAAATGCACTGCTGTTTATAAAGAAACTTTATGAACTATCATATGGTAGGCATTTACATATTTTCTCATGATTTATATTATACAGGCCTTGTGGACTCTGAAGATCCATGACTTCAAAACAAATACTTAGCATAATGTAGTTTTAGTAGGGTTACAGAGAACTTTATTATTCTCTGCAGAATTACCTGTAGATCAATAATGGATGGGCAACTTGCTGCAGAGGTAGGGCCCCCCAAAAAAGTCAACTGGAGGGTCAAGGAGAGCAGAGAGGTTACATGACTGTTATCAGGGAACAGTCAATGTGGAATAGGAATCGCACTCGAGGGTTCTTCCCACTGATCTCCATGCCATTTCTGACTATTTCTCAACTGAGTGGGTGAAGTGTAGGCTTCAAAGTCAGACCTGAGTTAAAAATCTCAGCTCTGTCAGTTACTAGTTGTAACTCCCGGCGAGTTACTAAACCTCTGTGAGCCTCTTCCCCCTGCTGAGGAGGGAGGGAACTTGCCTGGCAAACTTGTGAGCACAGCAGATCATGTCTGTAAAGTACCTGCCCAACAACTAGCTGATGCATTATTTTTCGTGTGATTATACATTGCCAAATTGCAGGGCAACTGGAATTACATGCTCGCTGAATAGGAGTACTAATACAACTAATAATGGCAATTGTTTAACTGAAGGGTTCTGTGTGCCAGGCCCTGTTCTAGATACAGTACGCATATGATTATCTTACTTAATTTCCAAAACATCCTGATGAGGTAATAAGTATTACAGTTACTGCCGCTGAAGCTCTGGGGCTCTGGGAGTGTAACCAGTGTCCCTAAGGTCACCCCGAGAGTTTGTGGTGGAGCAGGTTTATGACCCTGGCCACTTGTCACTCCAGATCCCACTTTCCTAGTTACTGGGTTATTCCTGTTCCTCCCTGGCCAGTTTCAGGATGTGGGGCAGAGAATGAAAGGACCAGTTGTTTCACAGGAGTTGTTTTGTGAATGGGGTGAGTATTTGCTTTTGGAGTCTTCACCATTCCGGTAGAGAGTACTGGAAGGGGCCTTTGGTCACCCATCATGTAACTCTGAGTGTGTTACAAGGCCTCACGGAGCTCCACGTCCCCTTTTTAGTGCTAGTATTATACCTGTAATGCTTGCAGCGAGCATTTACGGGGGATGACTGTGGAGCACTGCCCTGGCAGTCATCACCGTCTCGAATCTCTATCCCTAGACCCTTCTTAAGTAGCAGCACAGCACTGAAGACTGAGCCGTGGGGATGCCCGCTTTCCTGTTACACTGAAACCAGTGGGGCACTGTGATACTCAGCATTTGCATTGTTTAAACCAACGCTGTTACATCACAGGATATGGCTATTGACTACATTAAAATATGTACGTGTTCACATATCTGTTGTTGATCAATTGTATTCTTTCAATAGATGCCTTTAATGAAGACAGGTACATCACATCGGACTTTTCATTGATTTGCCTTCTGTGGCTGGGTCTGTGCACTTAGCTCATCGTCCCTTTAAGAACCACTAGCCCTCAGCAAAAATAACCTGGAGCAGCTCAGGTTACTGCCAGGCTCCAAAGACTCCACAGGGCGGTGGGTGGCTTGTGTCTTTGGCACTACCTCAGGAGGGATGTAGGACGAGCTTTATCTCTGCCAGCAGGGGGGTCTCTGTGGGTTTGTGCACCAGAGTCCACCTTTAGCCAGGCCCCCTCGGCTTTGACTTCTTCTGGACTTGCCCTCTTCTTCACGGTGGAGAGGCTTTTGGTTGGGCCCCTTGAACGGCTTTAAAGTAATTGTGATCCTGTCCCTCGGCCTGGATGCTGGAGCCTGCCTTTCCTCTCATACATGCGTTTTGCTGTTTCTCTGAAAAATAAAAATGAAAAAGACATCAGAAGCCATGAAAACAAACACGTACTTTCATCCCAAAAGTGAAAGTGTGGTGTTGTGACCAAAGGTCACAGGAAGACACACCCTCTTCTGCCTGCAGGACCCCCTGTGCCTGCCTGCACGCCTGAGTGTTCTACTGACCATGCCCAAGCCCAGGGAAAAACGCGGCCCAGTGAGCTGTAAAGATAAACAAACAGACACAGGAATGAACTCCTTAATTAGGTCTAGTTTGTTCAATTGTGGAAAAACAGTGAGTTAGCTCAAGGAGCAGTTTAGTGTGTGAGAGGGGACAAAGAATTAGCCAAAACAGACCATCTGGGGCCTTGCCTCCGAGATATTACTGAATTAGCTGAGGTAGAGAACAATAGAATCTTAATGGCGAGGTGGTCTCCGTGAGTGACTCAGATTCTCTCACTTTGTGGGGAGGAAGGTGGGACCCAGGGAGGTTGGATGACCTACCTGAAGTTACTCAGCTGGTTGGTAGTCTGGACGCCCAGCCCAGTACACAGCTCATTGCCCCCCATCATGCTGCAGACATGGTCCAGAGCAGTCTTTCCAAGCCCCTGTTTCCTTATCTATAATTGGGGCTTGTACTACCTGGTGTACCTTCTTTGTAAGGAATTGTAAGGCTCTGCTAAGTGACTGTGAATAAAAACTCTTTTAAAAACTATTAAATGATGCATTAGTATTAATAAGTATTAAATTATGTATAGACATATACATATGATGAGATATATGTACAGAGTGACACCTAATATTTTGTTAAAATTCTCCTTGTGGGAGCCCATTAATAAAAAACCTGGATTCTCTTTTAGCAATGTGAACCACCAGGAAATTCCCAGGAATATAGTGGTAAAACTCTAGACTTAAGAGTTATTAACCTGATCATTGTACCTACTGACTCTATTATTACTTTACATTTCTGAAAAATGGAAACAGCAAAATTCTTGGCCTGTCATGAGTGGTCCCAAAGATAACGTTAAGGATGTACGTGAAGGCGCTTTTCAAACTGTAAAGCAGAGAAGCGAACCGTTGCTATCGAATCCTGCCGAGGGCCGCAGACCCTGTCCATACTGCACATATGGCGTAATCAAGGCCGTAAATTCAAAAGCACATTTCAACATTATTTGACCTTGGTGTCAGGTAAAACTGTATACTACACACAGTGATTGCAATGAATTAATGAGTCCTTTTATTATGGTTTACAAATGGAAGTGTAATTATCCTTGTAATTATTACTCTTTCCCTATAATTATTAATCTTTCCCTTTACCCAAATTGTCAAGACATATGCATAGGGGACCTCATATTTATAGGACTTTATTTACTATAATAGTATAGAAGGTAGAGATTTAAATGTTATTTTTACAGCTTTCTTAGTTCTACCATTTGCCCTAATATTTATATGTCTGTCTTATCTCAAGTGATTATTCCAGGATATTTGTGAGTTGCAAGTAATGTTATCATTATTTGAAAGATGAAAGGTCAAAAGATTTTCCCAAGACCTCACAGAATGTGAATGGCAGGACCAGGATTTGAATCAAGCTCCTCTCGTCCCAAATCCTGTGTGCTGCCTCTGTGACCTGCCTTCCTGTGTTGTGTTGGGTGTCCCGTTCTGTGGGACTAATATTTTTTATTAGTTTCTTTTGTTGATACAGTCGTTCATTTCATCTGAATACTCTACGTGGAACTCTGTCATGTGATCTTCTCATACTCCCAGGACTAGATCTGGTTGGATGGAATGGGTTCCTTTATGCCTGATTTCTTTTGCAGAAGAAGTATTGACACTGACACTTGAACCTTGCAAGTTGGAGGGCAAGGGAGGGGGCAGGCACTTAAAGGGGGGGACCATTGCTGTCAGAGTTGAAATCATCTTCACTATCCAGTAAGGTAGCCTCCCCCACTCCATCTCAAAGGGCTACTTACATTTAAATTAATTAAAAGTTAAAAATCAGTTCCTCAGTCATAGTAGCTTCATTCCAAGTGTCAGCCACATATTACTCTGGTGGCTGCTGTATAGTGCCACAGTGATAGAGAGATCAGCGTCTAGTCCAACAGGGCTGAAATAGACAATTTTGCTGTCTGATATGTGTGTGTATAGTTGCATATTGGAAATGACATCATTTCGTTACACATTTCCCCCGAAGACAATAATAGGTACCATTCTCACTAAGTACCAGCTATTGGAGGAGCACATAATGCAAATGGTACTCCATTTTATCCTAACACTGTTTTGTAGATTGGGAACCTAAGGTTAAGAAAGATGATGTAATTGCCTAAGATATGGTCGGGCTATTGAATTCTTCAATTTCAAAGAGAATGCTCTTTTGCTCTACCATGTTGTCTATTTATCTAGTCTCGTTGGACCACGTGGAGAGTTAACATTGTCAGTGTGTTGTCCTATTATTCAGTTCACTTTTGCCCAACGAATGGGCTAGCCACTGCTTCTGCTGGGAGCTGGAGGTACATTGGTCGGCACCACACAGTCTCTGGCTGCAAAGAGCTCCAGATCAAAGAAGGAGTTCAGACATGCAGTGAACAGTTCTGGTAGCACGATCTCTGACACCAGACTTGGTGTGGGGCAATGAGGATCCACCGAAGAAGGGTTTGATCCAGTACAGGCCACAGTCGGATTTAGGTTTTATCACCCTCACTGTGGGTGACGTAGAGCGTTGTTGGAAGGAAAAAGTGAACTCAGGGTAATTACTGTATTTAGATAAGCAAAGAAATGTTGAAGGCCAACACTAAGGTCATGGTGGTGAAGGAGAAGATGGACAAGAGCAGTAACTTGGTAAAATTGTCCAGTTTTGGAGACTAAACCTGAGAGGAAGGAGCAGTTACAGACGACTCCCATGTATTTAGCTGGAGTGACTAGGTGAATGTCTGCCCTTATGAAAGGACATCAGGTGTGAGAAAAGGTTGTACAAATGTGTGTTTATACCTGTGTTCATGTAGGTGAATCGCACGGCGGCAAAGGGTGAAGATAATGACTTCACTGACCACAAGCCATCAAATGTGCAGAAAGCAATCATTTTTGCCAGTGGAAAAGGCCACTATTAAACAATGAGACGTTTTAAGGGTGTGATTTAAAAAATAAAAATAAAACTGAATCCTGACATAATACTGACACTGAAAGGGAGGAGTAACCTTATCGTCCAGACGTGAGGGGTTGCTTCGAGGCCGGGCACAGGATAGTGACCTGGGGGTAGAGCTTCCCATTTTTTTAATGTAGTCACAGTTTGTAAAAAGGTTTCTTGTCATGATGTTCTAGTGGTGACACAGAGGATGGCTGTAAAGATGGCTTCTACAAAGCCTCCTGTGGACAAGGCAGACTTTTTTTTTTATATTTTCGTTAGCAAAGCCCCACCCGCCCACCCTATCCAGGTAATTAAGTAATCTGGTTTTAATTTAGTGACCAGTAATTACGGTTGTTTGACATTAAAAAAAAAGTTAAGGAGTGTTTTCTAACATTTTTTGACGTTTCTTAATTTTAAGCAGGGGTTTATTTCATTGCCTTAGAGCAGAAAATTGTCTCACAGGTTAAAATAATTATAATGCTGGCATAGGTTCTCATTTAGGGTAAGAAGTTTTATTTTCAAAAAAAGTCACTTGTTTGGCTGATAGTGCGTTGAACGGGGTGCACTTACCTAAACCAGGAGTATTGAGGAAAATAGTGTCTTACCGAAGTCCATCCGCAGTCTCTGGATTCAGAGCCGTGTCTGTGCCTTCCGAACTAGTGCTGCTTTGGAGATGGGCATTTTACAACATCATCTGAGGGTTCTCAGTTCAAACTTGACCAGCTTGGAGCACCGCGACAGAAGGCTGCCGTGTGTATGATGCGGAGGATTATTTCTGGGCGCCTTGTCTCGTTTGGAGCTATTTAAAAACATGAGCTTCTGTAGAATCTGAGATGCATTTTTAGTTTCTGAATCAGTTAACTTTAAGTTCATTCTTTCTTCATTAGCAAATGTAACTATGTCTCATTATCTTGTGTTTATTTTTTCTTGTTTCTTAAATTTTTCCCTTCTTCAGTTTCAGAGAGGGATAATGACACCTTATGAAATACAGTAGATTGTAGATTGAATTTGCTTTATTATCTCGCATTTTCTGTCAGGAATTGCTGAATTGTGGCCGATGAGGAACTTTGCAGTACGGATGAGTGGAGTGATCCCAGGCCAAATGTGTTTCTTCTGAGTTACTTGGCAGCGATCGACTAGAGGGCACCAGTGAACATTTCCATTTTGATTCTTTAAAGTAGGCCACATACTGTTGACACATATGCACAGGAGAGAAACGTGAATGCTTTGCGAAATCTTGTACTAAAAATAATTTTCACCTGTATTTATAGCAGTGTTACCAGACTTGAGGGAAGTGAGGTTAGAGCTTACCAGAATTGGAAGAAAAATGTCATCTTGTTTCTGTCGATGGAGAACTTCGCTGTAAATAAAGCTCTTAGATTTGCCCAAAGTTATAGCAATGTTGCTAATAGGTCTTTGCCAGGCACGTGGGTAGGAGAGTTAGTATCATTAAGCCCTGAGATAAGTTCTATCACAGAGAGATGTCTCGTGGCTAGTAATTAAGTGGGTAACAATGAAAATGTATCCACTGTTAGGAAAGGATGGGTAATTAAGATGAACAAATATGGTACGCAAGTAGGAGGCATTCAAGTTCTGAGGCAGAATTTGGGTTCTCTCATAGCTAGTTGCCTTTACTGTACCAGCACTGCGGTTTAAAGGGAACTGGTGAGGGAACATTTTATATGTCCGAATACTAGAATGTGCAAAAATCCAGCATTTTCTAGAACGTATGCTATGTGAAGGACCTTCCTCTGCAGGGTAGCTGTGATATGTTTGAGCAGGAGGAATAAGAGAACAGATGACTTGAAAACTCATAACACTGTTACACATGTAAAAAGTTATTTATCTTCTCATAAAATAAAAAAAGCATTCAGTTTTAACAGTGTCTTGGTAATTAAAATATTTGCACATAACATTTCATTGATTGATTCTTTTTTTTGGCAAAAAATAATCCTCCTATGTGTAAGAGAGGATAGTAGGTGTACCTAACTAATATTGTAATTATTTCTATAAAAGATCAAACCAATTCAGGGAAATTTAATTGCTGATACAGTATGCAAAATGTCCATTTCTTTGATGAAACTTATAATTAAGTAATTAAGCATGTTTTAAAAGGGTATAGATACAGAACTGCAATTTGTGTTCTGTTCCTAACACTTATTTTCAGGGCATCTAATGCTATTTTTCTTTGGACTGATTAAGTATTAATGTTTGGGGAACTTATTTTTAAAAGGTGTGATTGTTTTATGGTGGAGAACATGAACAAAGTAAAAGATTACGTGGCATTTTATAAGACAGTTGGTGGTACTGTTTAATGCTTATAAAATTGTGTTAAAATTTACTAAACAGCGTGTTATTGCAGGAGCTTATTCGAACCAGTTATTTGTGGTTATGTCTGTGGAGGAAGCTTGAACTTCAGCTCTCTCCAGCCTTTGAGCGGCAGCACATCGACTTCGGGTCTCTTGGAGGAAAGTCTAAATGTAGGCTGTTGAATAATCCCTTTGAGGGCCCTGTAACTATTTTTATGCCTGGATATGCGTCATCAGTGGGTATTTTCTCTGGTGACTGCTTACATCAGGTCTCCTACCATACATTCTATCAGTGAGTGACTTATGATTGATGGGAACCACGGCTGCTGTTTAGCTTTATCTGTGACCTCAGCGAACGGACAACAGGAATTACCAGGCTGTTAAATTCTCTGAATGCTTGAAGACAGGGGCTCCCGGTGTTGATCCAGGCAGGTAGCGGAGTGATATTATTCACCAGCGGATGACGGGAGGAGGGACCAGCGAAGAAAGGGGAGGGAGAAGGAGGGGAAGGGGGGAATTCCTTTTGTGAACGACGGCAATTCTGGCTCAGCTGGTTCCTTAGCCCTTGGAGGCAGTGTGTGGGGAGCGTGCGTTTCCCTGCACCTGAAGAAGCTGACAGTCAGGACCTGGCCATGGAGGCACCCGTGACTCTGTGGGGTCGCCGGGGGAGGCTCTGAGTTCTCTGTAATTAGCTGAGGTTTTGTTTTTGAAATCAGTTAGACTTACCTGTGAGCGATTGGGCTGTTTTCAGTCTGTATAGAAAAAAGGGCTTTGAATTGAAGGATGTGCCAAACATTCCTGGAGGTGCATAGGAATCTACTGTTGTCTTTAATCTGGATGTGTTTGGAGATTCTGAAAGCCTCCACCACTTGGACATGCTTTGGGGAGGGGAGCCAAGCATCAGGATATGGATGTGGAAATGAATTATAGTCGCACGCATTATAATTCACAAGAATGTTTTCTCATTTTCTTCCTTGTCTCCACCTCTTCCTTACACATGGTGAATTAGGTTCCTGAACTGTAGGGAGATTGAGTCACCATTATTTTAGCTGATTACAATTGCTTTGCTAGGAACGTGACCGGTTCCTAAACTTGTTTGCAGGTCTGCCTTTCCATCTGCACGCACTCCTCCTTTTCTTTTTGACCCTCCTCTCTCCATCTCTCCCTGACGGTACTTTGTTTGCAAAAGTAGTTCTTGACTTTTTGCTGTGTTACAGACGAACAGGTCCTATACAGATTCTGGCTTGCCCGTGTGTGCTGGCTGTCGTCAGTGATTATTCTGTGTGTGCGTGTTTTAGGTGACAATTCGACAGGATTAAAACTCCTTTTAGTGTAATGGAATTCCATCACTTAAGCATTTATACAAAATTGGTTTTCTTTTAAGACTATTTTCTCTCTTTTAAGACCATTTTCATTATGGAAATATAACATTTGTTGATTTGGGTTACAAAGTTTTTAAAAAGATTATTTACTTATTATGAAGTCATATCCCCTGAATGTAACAGATTCTTAAGGTTACTCATCACCGTAACTAATTTCTTAATGGCCTGTCTCCTAGGGAGCAAATTCTGAGGTACACAGCGGAGCCTAATACCTGAATTCAGGCAGGTGCTGTGTGGGGCAGAAAAACCCTAGTGGAGAAAGAGATTGTTATCCATATCTTCTTTACCTCTTATAATCCACTGAGTGGACCGCAACATTCTTAATCATTTTTACAGCCTCATTTCCAGTTAGCTATCCAGATGCTAAAAGTCTATCTGACTATCCAGTCATATTGTTTTCACTTTAGACATTGAAAACCATATTATTGGGAAAAGAAAGAAAAATGAGCACCACTGTAAACTTAGAAACTTTTTCTTTAAAAAATTGTTTCTTGAATAAGCAATATGACTCATGCCAAGCACTATAATTTGAAATTTGTGAAAGATTAAAATTCAGAGCTCCCTGAGTTTTGAGTGATTAGTAGTTGAACGAATTAAGACTTTGTAATGTAACTAGTTACAAAGACATCTTTAAAATATTGGTGAGATCCATTGTTTATTTCATCATATTGTCCCCCAGGTGCTATTGGTAACTAGTTTTACTTTCCTAAGAGTAACATCGGGGGGAAAAGATACATTTAGGGGTTAGTTCACATGCTAACATTCTTTTCCGCCCTGCATTGTACAGGATGTTATTTGAAGCTATGAAATTCTCCCTGTCTTTAAAATGAATGTGTGCTTTCATGTAGGGGAGTGTGAGAGAGCAGAACCCGAGCACGTAGGAGGGTTATGTATTCTTCATTAAAATATATTTCACAAAGGATTATAGTTTGTGTGGGAGGGAAATAGCTGCTTGTCTGTTGATTGCATTGTACTTACTGCATACAAGCAGTGTTTGAGTTTAGGCAGGATAACCTCATTTTGATAATCTGATGACTGCTTCTGCTTGGAGAAGAGAATATAATTTCAAGGCTGCGTGCGATGGGCAACAGTAATTATTCTCTTTCTGGCAGAGCTTAGCATGGAATCTGCTTTGGTGTTTTTATAACTACATATGCAAATCTTTTCTTCCAGATTTTTTCTGCTCTCCCCATGTGCAGAGCTTTTTATAATCTTTAAGACTGTGACATTCTGAAGGTGTAGCATCTAATGATCCCAGGGTAGGGTGATGTGTAAATCTAAGTTAAAGCAAAATCTTGGTTTGAAGTGAGATCTTTTTATTGTATCATATCCTTCACTGTCAGCAGATTCCACTGTATACTTGGTTTCTATGGAGACACCGTTATCACTTATGGGTGATCGGGTTGTTCGAATGTAGTGAGAGTGATTGGTGTTCTGGCTTCAGTCTGTGTTGCTGATGGGGTTTCCTGTTTAATATCTGATTCTTTAACTCAGGTTCCTGTCATGTTACAGGGTTTACTTAGAAGGGTGAAGCAAACACCAAAAACCTCCTAAAACACTGAAGTGCTATGATTCTTAATTTTACCTTTGTATATGTACAGTGCTCCAGTATTACATGAGGGGAAAAAGAAACCCTCAAAATTACCTACAATTAAGATAATACCTAAATGACAATGTCAGGACAATTGAATGGTCTATTTACAAAGCTCATGGTGGGAGGGGGTAAAGATGTATCATTTGGCAAATGACTCTTTCACTTCTTACTATGTAATTAGCGTGTTAACAGCAGTGAAGGGATTCCTTAGTTTTTATCAGTTCTGCTTAGTGATCATTCAAGTTTTAAGAAACTTTTTTATTCCATGGCTGTCATTTTGCAGACAAGGAATATGAGGCCTCATAAACCGATGGGTTTTATACTCAGAATTATACCTTGCATTGACAGTGGCTAAGGGACAACTCCCCACCCCCACTGGAGCTTATCTGCTTGGGAGCTGGAGGGCTGGGACCTTATGTATGCAATGACCGCAGGGAGCATGGTGACCCTGGCCCAGTCCTCCTGCAGCCCTGATAATGGTAACAAAACTCTGCTCATTAGTTAGGTCAGTGTTTGCAGCTTTGCATGTGTTGTCTTAATCTTCCTGTGACAGAGGTTGGCAAGAATACCTTAGTGACTGATGCATGGATCCACCGTGAGGTACTCAGATTTCTACAACAAGATGTCATCATTTGAGTCAGCGGGGTAGAGCTCCTGCTGAATGGCTGCAAAGGGAAGGGCTTTCATCATTCAGGAAGCTGGGAGCTCAGTGGTGGACACACATCCCTGTGCAGACTGCAGTGGGTGGGGGGTGAACGCATTCTGTTCTACCCTTTTCACTTAGTGTGGCAGAAGATCTATTTTCTGTAGGAGGAAAGAACCTCAGATGCCTTATACTTGATTACAAATGATGACACTCAGGCACAAGAATGTTCATCAGTAGCATTCTTTAACTAAATAACATTAGATGACGCTGTCTGATTGCCTCAAAACTAGAGGATGGACAGAGCATCCTCTAAGAACATGTGTAGGGTGTTCTTGCGATGTTTCAAACAGGCTGCTGTGGTTACCTGCGCTCATCTTCTCAATATTTACTTGCTGCAGAATTTCACTTCAGAAATGTCCCCATTGTCAAACCTTTAGACTTTTTTACTGGGCACTTAAAAATTCTTGACATGGAGTTTTACAGATATCAAAATAACTAATTGCTGGCGGATGCCTCATTTTCTATAAAAATCACAGGCTGACTCCTGTGCGAACTAGGTAAAGCCAGACTGAAAATGGTTTCCTTCTGTTATTTGGGTTAGTTTTATATGAGTGGAGAGGTATTTATAACACCACATAGCATGGTCCAATAAAGAATTTATCTTCCTACTGAGGGAATAAGTTTATGAAAGACCAGAAATGTGTATTGCCAGTCATGAAAGAGGATCTATGCCTTTTAAACCATAAAGCATAAGATAAACACCTTTGCCCACAAGAAACTTGAGTCTGGTGTGGGGAGAGCATTGTGTACGTCCCATGCTGTCCCAGTTGCACACTAGAGGCACTTAAGGATGACTGAGGTTGGAGCCCCTGTAGTTCAAGGAATTGGTGTCCCAAGAACAGACAAAAGAAAGACAAAACCATTGGGAGAAAGACAAATTTGATTTTGTATAACTACTTTGTCCAGATAGGAGTATGAGGACCCTGGGGTTAGTTTGATTGTGGCTCTGATTTGTGCCTGGGCATTGATGTGTGGCAGGGATCAAGACAGTTCAGCTATCGGCTGAACTTTGGAGACTTAGAGTCACAGCCATAGAGGCCAAAGGGTGGGTTTGAGATCGGGTCTCAGTGGAATGGGTCAGTTTTCCCCATTTGTAAGGAAGTGCTGAGCAAACCTCTCTCTTTTATGTGTCAGATTGTCTTAAAGGAAGGTCACCAAATGCCTCTAAAAGTATAAAGCGCTCGGGCTTCAGAGAACCTGGACTTTAAAGGCAAGTAATGATCTCCGAGAAAAGAGGCTTCTTTGTCATTAATGTAGGACAGTTTGGTGACTGTGTCTAGTGGCAAAGGCTTGCCTGTCAGTCCCACTTGAGGCTCAGTTGTCCCCACTGGGAGGGTCCAATTCCTTTTTGACCTTTGTTCCTTCTCATTGAAGTCTCTCTCTCTCTCTCCCTTTTTTTTTTTGGAGGCGGGGGTGAGGATTTACCTCCTGGAACTGTGTTCAAGTTGTGGGAATTTTGACAGAAGTGTTGAATTTGCGATCTAGTGAGAATTATTGTCTGAAATATCTCAACATTCAACTGTGTTTGTGGGTGGGAGCTGGTCTCTGTTGGAGAGAGAACAAAGCAGGAATATCAAAGAGCTCAGTTTAGAAACCTGGGGAATATTCTTATTTTGGGGACAGAAAGAAAAATAGAATCTAATAAAGAAGAGCAGAGAGGGAGTAGGTGGAAGCCAAGAAAAGTGCAGTACTCGGAGAGATGGGTTATAGAACTTCCAAATACTATCACTGGTACTCATTCAGTATATGTTGAGGCTGTTCTATAAGCCAGGCCCTGTATTAGATTCTGTGGGTATAGTAGTGAAACAGACATTGTCCTTGTTCTCAAAAAATGTATTGGAAGTCGGATCAGGACCCAGGTGACACTGCTGAGTGATTCTTGCTGGCATCGCAGTGTAATCAGGGAGACAGAGCAGCTTGTTTGGAGAGGGGCGTGGCAGGGACAGACGGAAGGTCAAGTGGAGACTGTAGAAGGCTGCTGAGGGTGTCACGGAGATGTCTCTGTGATTCATGTTTGCTAAAACAGAGGTCCGATGGCCTGGGAAGGGTAGGATTAAGGGACCAGAAGTCAGCATGAGGACAAAGAGTCCCCTCAGCAACTGTGAGGAAGTGAAAAACATCTGGAGAAAGGAGTCTGGTATAGCAAGTGCAGATCTGAGTTTGAGATAGAGGAGAAAGAATGGGTCCAAGCAGGTAATGGGATTGAATTTGAGATGTTAGTGGAGGGCTTGAAAAGATTCAGTGATTGACTTGATTCTCATGCTAGCTTATGTTATAGAGATTTCTAACATTATTAACTGTTATGCTCACCATTCACATCCTCCCCCCCCCCCCCCTAAAATCCCGTACTGTAGAAGGCAACTACCACTGCCCTAGAGAGGTGTGCTGTGTCACTCCTGGTCTACTCCAGCCTTTTAAACAGCGTGTCTGATTCAAGTTCTCTACCTGTGATCAATTATTCTGCCCACCACAAGGCACATCTTCTTAAAATACCATTTTAATTAGGCTACTGTGACGATCTAAACCTTCACTGGCTACCCTTTGTTACAGTTCAAAGCATGTGCTCCTCCCAAAAAAGAAATCTCTTTTCATAAGACTTCATAATTTGCCATTGGCTTTTATGTACATAGTGTCAATGAGTTCTCACAAAACCCATATGGTAGACAGGACAGATGTTGCTTTCTTTCCCAGCTTGTAAGTGACATAATAGAGGATCAGACAGGTCAAATGACAGGCCCAGGGCCACACATTCTATGAGTGACTGAGCCAGGAATAAAAACCAGGTCTTCTGAGTTGAAGATGAAGGTGCTTGGTACTGCACGATGGTCTCACCTTGCCTGCGGTGCCCCGTCCCCATTCTAACCCTGTGCGTCCTGAAATTAGGGTGATGGAGGAGCTGTCCTCTAGCTGGATTGCAGAGAGGCCTTTTATGTCCCTGAAGTCACTGTTCTAACACTGCTCAGAAGTTGTGACCGAGAGCTGTCAACTGAGACACATCTCCTGGCAATTTTTTTCTTAGATTGGGAAAGTCTGTCTCCTGCCAGGACGCCTGGGGAGGTACAGAAAACACTGTACTTCCCTGATGTCATCCCCAGTGCCTACTGGTCTCATGTGGGACTTGGAGAGGGCTGTCACTGAGTTTTCATTGGCTTATGGGGTGGCTTTTGGCTGCTGATAGGACCATTTCTTCCTCCTCCAACATTTCTCTCCAACAAGGTGCCCCTCTGAAAAATGCCTTGAATATTCACCCGATGATCTGAAAACTTGCTTAAAAATGTATTCTCATTTGTTATGCTATTGGATGTATAGATTAGCTACCATGTAGACATGAACAGGTCTGGAAAATACTGTATACAGAAGGCTGTAGGGCTATGCTTTGGACTATGTGTTAAAGTCAGGAACATTTGTTAGCAATGTAATGATTAATGAGTCCGTGTTGACGTGATGTTAGAGTACACTCTGTTTTCATCATTTTCTCATTGTACTGAAGCCAGTGTAATTTGGATTTTGACAGTTTTTGGCAACAATTTACTGCATCAGAAGTTTAAGTGATATAAAAACCTTGCCTGACAATTGTGTAGAATATCAAGAATTGCCTCTACTCTCATAAAAAATGATGAAGGAAATACTGTGCATGAAGATTATTAGTTCAGTAACGTATTGCAGGAGTGCCACATTGCCTTGTGGGATCCACGTTAAGTACCCCCCCCCAAAAAAAACCCCGAACATCTGTTTGGAAATTGTGACCCAACATCCTTAAAGTTAGGTTTCCATAATTAATGGGTGCGCCTTTCTAAGAAGCAAAACTAAGGAAGAATAGTTTCAGTGTTTTTTTTTTTTTGTCAAAAAACCCAGTATTTTTTAATCCTCATTGTTTTGCATCCCCTTTGAAAGCTGCATTCCTCTTGAAGACAGTAGCACAGTTTTTCAGGATGCTAAGATACATGTCTCTTAATTTTCTTGTGCTTTTCACATGTTAGAATTAAAAGGCCAGTAAATGTTTGTGGTGGGAGTGTGAAGGACTCAACCGCCAAACTCTGTATTTTTTCCCCTTTGATTTCTCTAATTTTATCAAAAGTGTAGTGATATATAATATATTAGAATGAAACACAATTTGAACTTTTGTACTAAAACATTTAAGGGAGACAAGATGTAAATTCTAATGTTTTTGAAATGGGATTTTAATTCCAAACTGTAGATATTGTATTATTTCTCTTTTAGGTAATTAAAAATACTTATTGGGGTACTTATTAGTATAAGTACTAATTAATTGTATTGTGATCTTGTATTCTTCACCGAATCTAGTTACAATTAGCTGGCTGGCTGATAAAAATTGAATAATTAAAGAGAGCATACTTGATTAAAAATAGGCATATGTGCGTTTCATGAGCTTGTTAGTATATATGTTGGGCTGTATAATAAATTCAAAATGATTTGGAAGACTAGGTTGTATTTTATTCCAAGTATTAGTAATAATAAAAGAAGCCTGCTTATAATATATGGTATTAAAGAGAAGAACAAGTTACGGAAAGTTGATATTTTTGTAGCAATCTTTATGCCTTTTTAAAAAATACATAGGTCATGAGGCATGTCCTGTCATTGAATTTTTCAAAAGTGCTTAGAATTTCGTATCTCACCACATTATTTTCTCCAACCTTCGTGAATGATTTTTGGTGCCAGTGGCACTCAGTTTAAAGTTATTCTAACTTTTCTGGTGCCCTGTGTTCCTAACAGAGTTTCCACGTGGTCCCGTCACCTCCATTTTCGCCACCACAAATGCAGGCCCTCAGTGCCCGGCCACTGTGGACCACGGCATCTTCCAGCTTGAACTGATCGTGTCCACTACCACCAGATGAACTTTACAGGAGCAATCTTTCAGCACCCCTCTTTCCTGCTCAAAATTCAGGAAGTCTTTATTGTCCACAGGGTGGGAGGCAACTTAGAGTTAAAAAAAAAAAAAAAAAAAGCTCTGGAGTCCAGAGACCAGCTTGTAAATTGTTTGGCCTGGAAACATCATAGTTCATTAAGACTCCTCAGATTTGTATATCTTTACCAAGCAAGGGTCTCAAGTTCCTCACCTCCAATAAATTGTGCCAAAGCCACTGTTCATTCTTTGCCTTTGTGTTTTTCAACCCTTAACAGCATCTGGAGCAGTTGACCATCATGCCTTGCTTAGTGACGTGCTTGGCTCCCCAGCTTCCCTGACCCTACACTTGTCAGGCTTCTCTCCTACCTGGCCTCTCAATCTCCTTTGCTGGCCTTCCCCTCTGTGCTGTGGTTTCCCAGGGCTCTGTCCCAAATCCCTTTATCTTCTTCGTCTCAAACTTTCCTTCTAGCAGATAATCTACCAATAATCTCATAGTTTCAACTATATCTCTATGCTGACAGTTTCCAGTTTTACATCCATGAACGGATCTTCTCCGGAATTCCCAACCTAAATACTTCCTCATTATGTGCCCTTGGCTGTTGGAGGGATATACTGAAGTTAGGATAGTCCAAGGGTAACTATTTCTGTTCTCTTGCTACAACTCTGCCCCTGCTCTCCATTTCAGTAAATAGAACCACCATGCCCTCCATCGCTCAGGCCAAATTTCCAGACTTCATCTCCTTCCCTTTGCCCTCACATTCAGCCTAGCAAGGTCCTTTGGCACTTCCTCCAAAATAAATGCAGAATGTGAGGTCTTCTTGTTGTTTCCTCTGCCATGGCCTCTGGACAAGCCTTCAGCATCTTGCCTAGTCTGTTCCAAAGGCCCTTAACTAGCCTCCCCGACTCCACAGTCCCCAGAATAGCATGTTATGTTTAAATTATCTACTGTGTTCCCTTGCTAAGATTCCCCCAGTAGACTTTTATTACTCTTAGAATAAAATCCAAGCCATTCACTGTGGCTCACAGGGCTCTGCCTTTCTCAGGATATCTACCTGGGCTTCATTCTGTTCCTTAAACTTGTTAAGCTGTTCCTCTCTTGGTCTTTGCATTTACTGTTTCCCTGCCTGAAATGCTCTTAACCTGCATCTCAGGTATGTCTTTTCTATTTATTCAAGTCACTTCTTTGAACAGGCCACCTGTCATCCATGTTTGAGCAGTTTCTTGCCTCTGTCTCCAGTTTGGATTATATCACATTATTATCTCCATAGAATTTTTCAGAACCTGAAATAAACAATGCAGTTTTTTATATGTGTTTTTTTTTTTTGTCCCACTATGGACTGTCTGAGGTCAGTGGCATTTTGCAACTCACTTCTGTACCTCAGTGCTCAGTAAATAGTATTAATATGTAGTGGACACTTGAAAGTATGTGTTGACTCTTTCACCACCTTGAGCCTGACTTCCTTATCTATAAAACAAAGCTGGTAGGATGACCTAGCACGTGACCTCTGAACCGGCCCTATCTAAATAGTTTTACTTCTTATGTCTCCAGCTCTCTGATAGAATCCAGTTGGCCTCCCGAAGGTCCTATAAATGGGCCATGTTTCTTCAGGTCTTTAGGTTTTTGCTCACTCCCTTTCCAAGTGTCCTTCCTCTCTTCTGTTCCAGCCACATTCTTTAAGGATTTCCTTTTTTCTCCTTTTGTCTATACCCGTCAGAGAGGAATGCAGTTGTTTATGTGAACATGTCTTGCCTGTCCTGTTACATGGTTAGTTCCTAAGCATGAGGCTCTAATTGATTTATACTTGGGACACTTTTGAATCTCCATGGCCACTAGGATGATGCCAGCTTACAGGGCACACCCAATGCGTGCCTCTTAGCTGACAATAAGAGCAGAGTGTTTGGAGGGTTTGAAATCCAAGTGGGGTTTTCCAAAAACCCCGATTTCAGAGCGGTAAAAACGTTTGCACTGTTTTACTGATTTTCATGGGACAAAATGTGTTTTTAAAAACCAACCAAGTATACCTTTATTAAGCCTGAAATGGAGGGAAAAAAACTGAAAAAATGGAAATTTAGACTTAGGATAACATGGCGTCTTGCAAACAGTTGTAAGCAATCTTACCAAATAAGTTTTCTATAAAAATATACTAATAGATAGTTGAAAAGAGAAATAAATGGGTATCTCTTATTATTATTAACTCAGGTTAAAGCTCAAGTTGGGCGTTTAATTTGGATCAGTTTGTTCAGGTATTTGGAATTCAGAGAAGCCCAATGAAAATGTCCCACCTACACATTTTCAATACCCTCTTCCTGCTTATCTTCAGAACAGCTTGGTTCTTTTAATAGCAAATGGCTGAGTGGAGGGGAACCAGTTGTAGAGGGTAAATTTAAGTACAGTGTGTCCTTCCCATTGCAAGTAGAAGTTATGCTAACTGCTCAGGAATTGGTGCAAATGTGTTTTCCTCTCTCTCTCTCTCTCTTTCTATTTGCTGTTGGTAAGGTCCTGATAATTCAGAAGGATGTTACTCATTTCCTATACAAGTAGAAGAATTACTGGTCAACTTTAAAAAATTTCAGGAGCTAGGGAATACCTCATTTATTCTTTTTATAAACATGTTGATTTATTATCATCCTGTCATAGGCCGTTTTTAAAATTTCCATGGGCTAGGATAGCAAGGGCTCATGTTGTGAAGAATCACAGGCTTGTTTCTTTACGTAATGCAGAACCAACGCTGCATATCATCGTGCTTACTTCGGTATATACAAATGCTAAATTTCTCTTAATACAAGGTGGCTGGAAATGTGTGCTCCAAATAAAGAATAAGCATATATCCTGTTCATGGATTAACTGTTTTCAAATAATGCAGTCAAACACACTTACAATATTTTTATATTTAATAATATTAAAAGCATTTAGTGACTCATGGTAATCATTGAGTGCAGCAATTATTTGCGAAGAGTATTGTCATTCTAAATAATGCCAATGATTGGATTCAGTCTCAGTCCCAGAATTTGCTGTTTTGCATAAACAGCTTGTTTTCAAGGCATCCATTTCTTTTGGAAAAGTAGAGATGAGAAAGCTGTCTGCTTCTATAAATATCTTGTTCAGGGTAAATAGCTCCTGTTTTAAAACCCCTTCTTGAATAGACGCAAAGGATTTCCCGAAAGGTTACCATAGTTTTGCATGGGAGAGCTCAGAGAGTGCTTGTGCGGTGAGCTGCCGAGTGGGGAGGGCAAGGTGGGTCTCGTTCCCTGTTCCTGTGCAGCAACCTCACGCCTCCGTCTAAAGCTAAAACAAAGTTTGCTGTTTGATGCGTTAGGATTGACATGACAGATTCTTTCTGTTAGGGGAACACTGCTGATACGGGTGGTGAAGAAGTTGTGTCCTGTGGCTGCTGGTGACTTTTAGATCCCTCGGAGAATTAATACCCGTAGAGGTTTGGGGAGGCCTGGAATGTAGGAAAACAGTGCATTCAGATTATTTTAATTAAAAAGGGTGGGAACCATTGGAATAGTATGTTGCAAAATGTCAAATGGGAAATTTTATGAACTCTAAGAAATACTGCATGATATCTTAGTTCAGTCCTCAAAATTGGCCATATGAGGGATAACCTCAATTGTAGGAAAAGGGTAAATATTTAATTCAGACCGATGTGTTTAGGTAAATCATACTTAGATTTGGTTTGGTAGGGTGACCTGGAAGCTGTCCTTCTGTTCTAGGTAAAGACGGGAATGCTGTCTGGGTGAGGACTGACTGTGATGTTCTGTGGTTTTCTTCTGGTGAGCTCACTGGCTTGTCAGCCCCTGTCTCATTAGCTGCTGCTCCCTCACAGAGCAGTATTGTGATTTTCACTGGCCATTTGTTTGAACATAAAAAGATGGCATTGATTCCTATTTCAAAATAAAGTGAGTTTGAAAGGTTTTATGATATCACTGTTCATTTTGATTAGTTTTTGCTGGCAGCTCCCTGTTCTTATGCTTTGCTCTTGGTTGGTCGTAACTGCTTAGGAAAGATCGCAGCTTTTTGGAAGTGGTCCCAAAGGCTCATTGTTCCAGACATCGGACATCCTTATGGTACTCAGCTCCCACAGTACTTGATCTAAAACAGATTAATTGCTAAAAACTCAGTGAATAATTAACCATTTGACTTGTTCCCAAGTTATATACTCACTGGGTTGGAAATGATTTCCCAAACTGCTAGAGGAAAGGGAAGGTTGTTCCTGGTTTCACAGTGTCCCCTTTGTTACCCACTTGTGTGTATGTGTGAGAGACATCAGCTGATAGCTACCCACTGGTCCAACTGCTCAATCAAACCACTTCCTGGGGTTTTCTCGGGTAATGACAGTGATTCAGAAGATGCCACAGTAGCTTTAGAGGTACGCTCCCCGCGTGTTACTTGGGGCCTGAATCACTGGGAGCTGTCAAATTCAAAAGGAGCATTTTTGTTGCAGTACCATTAAATCTGAGTTCACTTTTGCTTACAGTTGCTTTTCAGCTGGGTTTAGGGTTGTTTGTGTGTTGTCAACAACATATATTTTAAGACCATTGATTTTTATAGTGGTGGGCTAATAGCCAATCTTCATTAATTAGTCGGTCCATGCCTTTGTTGAGTCTCTACTATATACAAAGTCCTGTGGGAGATGGTGGTCTGGGGGCCGGGGGAAGGGGAAACCAGCAAAGGAAAGTCATTTGTAGTTGCCTTCAAAGGGTAGTAGTAATTGGGGAGCTGAGAGAGAAAAATGGATGGGGGCCAAATAGGGTGCTAATGCAAACATTTCCATTGTACTTTTATAAATAGGAATTTTTGTGATTTCAGTTCCTGAATCTATTTACATAGTATAGTTCAAAAGGAAAACTTGGGACGTTTAGGCTTTTATTTGTAATATTAAAATGCAGATTGTGTTTATAATAGAGTTTTTGATTCATTTTATCTTCCTTAAAAAGAAATTAAGAATTTTCAAAATTATTTTGGAGTCACAAGAGATATGTCCTTTTACAGCCCTTCAGAAACTCCAAACTTGCATTTTTGGCCATAAACCAGAACTTTGGGAACTGAAGTCACTATTTTTCTCTTTGGTTATTCTGACACTTGGCTTGCCTTTTTCCTTCTGATACGACTTGAACATCTCCTCTCTCCAGGGCTGGGTGGTCCAAGTCTAATGAAATATGTATATGGAAATACTCTCTAAGATGGAAGGTATTATACATGAGCATGTATTATTGTTATCATTGTTCTTGTTTTCACGTATTCACTGCTTCGTGTTATTCCACCAAAGATACTGGTAATTACTTCTGAGATGTCAGAGATGACTATGGCTATATCAGTGGAGAAGCCACGTTCTTCTTCAGCTGAAAGAAATTGGGCACACTGAAGAGACACTGTCTTAATCAAAATGTCGATTTACCAGTCCTGTTATTGAGGTCCTCACCAAGATTGTCAGGCAAAGGGAGGTGTTAGGGAGGCTTAAGGATGGAAAACATTCATATATATTTATATATGGATGGAATTATGCATTGTTTGGCTATCTGCATGGTGTGAGGCTCACTGTACAAAAACTGATATTTGGCTTTATAAATAACTTTAGTTTTAAAATGAGAGGCTGTTCTTGGTAAAGAGGGACTCTGGAATCCCATTGTCATGCTTCTTGTCCTGGGTCCTTCATTTCGAGCCAGGTATTTCATCTCTTCGTGCCTCAGTGTGCTGAACTGTAAAACAGGCAAGTTTTATGACATGGTGGGATTATTTAGATGCAAATAGATTAATGCCTCTGAAGCAGTTTGTACTCAGTATGGCTTAAAAGAAGAAATAAAATCTTATGTTGAAGTGACACAGTGCTGTTGTAGGTCCCATGTGATGGAGCTTGGTTGAGTCTGATGATACGTCTCTCGAGGAAGAGGTGGAGGAGGGATGAGAGAGCAGAGGAAGCAGAGAGAGAGGGTGCAGTGCTGTGGGAACCATCACAGAAACAAAACCCCTGTGCTTGGTGGGGGCTGGCAGGTTTCACAGGCCTTTTATGTCCATTTATTCCATGGAGCCCTCACAAGGTCTATTTTACTCTCTTGCAGACAGCAGTCCATGAGTAGTAGCACAGTGAGGTCAGAGGAGCAGGTATCCTGGACTTGGGTGGTCATTTCCTTTCTGGTCTTTCTCTCTGCTCATGAAACATGCTCACTTGTATATTAACCTTGGCACTGAACCCTAAAGGAGCAGAGGGTGGGGGTGGTATTTGTGGGGATCCGGGGATCTCCTTTGGTGACACCGAGAGCACTGACCTGCAGCTGCTTAGGGTGCCTCTGGGGTGGGAAGGTGTTAAGCGCCCCCACTCTCTTCCTGGCCGTGAGTGAAGATTGCGTTTCATCTCTCCAAAGGGCCATTTCAGACCAGTGTTCTGTAGGAGAAACTTTCCGCCTTTCCTTTGTGCCAAAAAGGATGGTAATGAACACTTAGTCAGTGGTTGAACACATATGGTACCAATTAGTAGTATGAATACACTTTTAACCCATGCCTTTTTTGGGGGTCACTGTGTTGATCAACTTGAAATTATTAAGCAAAATTACTAAGGAATATAATGTAAGCCTTAGTTTGATTTAAGTAAGTCTTCTGTTTGTGGTTCAGTTGTACATCTTAAAATGCTAGTTGTTATATAATATGATTTCACTTGGGGGTTTTTTTTTTTTTGGTTCTAAGATGAAACACAGCTTTAAAGTTCAATTTCCTCCTTATCACGTTCATCCTGTTTGTCATATTAAAAATCAAATGATCAAAGTAAATTCAGTGTAGTGCTTTAGAATTTTACAAATATTGAGAACAAATTTTAAAATTGAAAGAATTATTTCATACCCGTTAATGACTAACGGTTGCAGTGATTTTTGTATTATATTAGAGTACATGATAGTTTTATGAAATCATTTTTTACTCTGAATAAAAATTTGTTTATAGTTGGTACAGTGCATTTTTGTCTAATAAGTAAATTTATTTTCATGCATTAATTTTTGACTAGTCATAATACGATTTTTTTGGATTACACACACTTCGTTTTTCAGAGGAGAGGCAGGTAAGGGTGACTTGTCTGTTTGAAGTAACATCTAGGCCAGGGTTTCTGAACCTCAGCACTGCCGGCATTCAGGTCTGGGCAGTTCTTTGCTGTCTTGTGTATCATAGGATGTTTAGCAGCATCTCTTGGCTGCTACCCAGTAGTTGTCAGTAGTATTCCCTCTTCCCACCCTTCACAGTCAAAAATGTCTCCAGACATTGCCAGATATCTCTGAGAGAGCAAAATATCCCAGGTTGTGAACCACTGATGTGGGATTTTTCAATATATCTTCCAATTTTCTACCTCACCCAAAGCTATGAATAGACGTTCAGAATCACACCAAGAAGGAGAAAATGCTATAGAGGCAATACATTAAACATATTGATTTATGAAAAAATAAGATTCTGTGACAATATGGTTTGAAATGTTTTCTGATTAACAGTTACTGTAACAAATCCAATTAACCAGAATTTCCAACATTTGGATGAATATTTTATCTCATTTTCTTTCAAACTAGATATATATCCCCTTGATTCTGAATTAATGTATCACAATGACTTGCAAGTGGTTTTTTTTAAAGCTTCAAACACATGGAAATATATGATTTGCCACACATTAAATGCTCTCTCATGAGAACACCCTGTGTTCCTCATGTTCCTTTAATTGCCTTCACAGATGGGCGTGTGCCTCTGTGAAACGGTTGTGCAAAAGATGCTGAGCATGAGCTTCAGAAGTCTTTTAATGGACTTTTTAGTGGATGTTTTGGCTTAAGGAGGCAGAGCAATACACCTGGTTATTAACAACCGTAGGATACACACATTTCGCTTGGCCCAGGAATTAAGTGACTGCTTTTTAAAACGTGTTTTGTTAACCATAGAACATGTTTTTATTCTTGTGAACTATGGCTGAAGCTTCAGCCAATCAGAGGGAGGAATTCACTGTACAGTAAAAGGAAGTATTTGTTCCGTTATTGTAGTACATGGCCTCTTGCCACTGTCGTTAAAGGACTGAAGTGTTGTACACCAAAGTCTGCTACCCTCTTGACCCTTCATCAATCACCAGCTGGGCTGTGGGGTTAAGTGAACTGTAGCTGGGCAGGAGGATAACTATTGTTTAGGCGTTGTGTTACTCCTGAAAACGGAAATGACGGACTCAGCAGTCTTGCAATGTGGTGTCTTTCTATTTTTAAGATTAGGGACATATATTTCCTTTCTGTTGCTAATCTGTGCCAGATTAGAGGTATGAAATGATAATGTATAGGACATGACATTGGGTTATTGAGATGAGTGGCCCTGGGACTGCTGGAAGATTATTTATTATTATTTTATTTTTTTAAACAAGAACACACAGAAAAATAATCTTAGGCCAGCACTCAGTTTCAAGGACTTCACATGGGATCCTCCTGGAATTGTTATTGTCTTGAGACCACTAGGGTGCCTCCTAGCTCCTGCATGTTACTCCTCAGCTATTAACGTGTTAATTACCTAAAACCCACACTTGTCCACGTGTTTTCTGGGTAACTGATGGCACATGCAGGTTCTTTCATCACATATCTTATTTACTTTTCTGACTAGCTCAGGAAAACTCTAGGAGAGCTATGCCCAGTATTTACAGCTTTATGTCATCTAATCTCTCTATTTACGCCGTGTTCTTAAACAAGTAATGTATCAGCTGCAGCTGTTGCTGACCAAAGCTGTCCCAGGAGTGGGTGGAGGAAGAATCAGAGATGGTGTGTTCAGATTCTGTGTATCAAAAGCATATCTGTTGCAGTCAATCTGTGATGATAACAACTGGCTTAGAGGAGGCAGTTCAAGCTAGATATGTTTTATCTTCCACCAACTATACCGCAGATCAGATGCCATAGTGATAAATGACCACCGTTAGTGAATCAAAGCTTGTTGGGGGCATATGATTACCCGAACTGTACAGTGAGAACTATTCACGAGTGTGCAGTGTTCTTTAGTTTTGGCTGCAGCCATTCTTTAAAGTTGATAACATAAATCTGAATGCTTAAGAGAGTGCAAAGTTTTTTTAAAAGGCCAATGGAAACACATAATGGTAAAAGAGTAAAATGTTTTGTTTCTGATATAAGCAGGCGACGATGCTTTCTACTGTGTTTTGATTAAAATAAATATTGACACCGAGGCACACGTCCAGCTGCTTATTAGAGGAATACTAACACCACGCTTACTAGATGGAGCTGGTTAGAACAACTGGAGTCAGTGTGTCCGTACCGAGATTTCTCGTAACGCACCGATCTCATTATTCTCTGTTGTTCATATTTCCTTGTTACTCAGTTTATCGTGGACCCTGGGAGCAGAGAAGAGCAACAAAAATCTCCACCAAAAAACTGTAGCTCAATTTTTATAATCTTTTTCACTTTTTTTCATAGAGCCAGTTCAAGAGAAAGGGAAATTGTTTTTTAGCAGTTAAACAGGGCTAATTAGTCATATCAGGCGGGGTCTCCTTACACTTTCACCCTATTGGAGTAAAATAAAATCCTGATTTGGTCAAATCAACTAAGGGAGAGCGTTTCCTTAAAGATAAAAAAAGAAAACCCTTTACACAGCTTTACATGTTGTTTTTCCAACAATTCTCCTTATCACTAACTTCAAAATACATATGGTTTCTGAGATTGTCCACATATTTTCTAAGTAACTGATGGCATATACAAGTTCTTAAAGCTACAAGTGCCTTATGGAGAGAATCCTCCAGACTAAATACTTGTGCCCTAGAACCTTAAAGACATTCAACTATGGATATACATAACACAGGACAAGGAGACAATGAAGGAAGAAGGTATTAGCTCTTATCCCAATTCCGAAAGTAAACTTGACAGCAGAGATGAAATTTCAGGAACCGTTTACTGTTGTAAATATCTGTGTGGATGGAGGTTGGGAAAGGAAGTGTGTGTCAATGATCGTGCTCCGTGATTTATTAATAGTTAGCATTTTCTAAGTACTCACTGTGTGTCAGGCAGGAGTGCTTTATGTGTATTAGGTACTTTAGTTCCCCAACAAGCTTGTGGGTCTGTTACTGTCTCTGTCTCCCTGTATGAGACATGGGACTGAAGCCCAAGGAGAATAAACAACTTGCCTAAGGTTCCAGAGGTAGTAGGAGGCAGCGTATGTGCCATACTGTCTATCCAACTTAATTTCTGTCACAGCTCTGCACAGTCAGCATTTTCTTCACTCTACAAACAGAGACATTAAAGCCCAGGGAGGTCAACTTTCTCAAGGTTGTAGCTGACCGTTGGCAGAGGGAGGATCTGTACTGAGGTCTGACTCTCAGAAGTCTGTGTTTTTTCACCGCAAGAGGAGGCCTTTTGGGAAGACTCAGAGGCACAGCTTGTTCAAAAGATATGGCAGGTCTAGCTCCTTCCTTATAAAGACAATTAAGGTTATAAAGGAACCTGTATGGGTTGCCCTTAATTCATTGTAAGGAACAGTAGAGCAGTGAGTGGTTTACTGAGCCATGTAAAACCCCTTCTGATTCAACTCTGCCTTGTAGAAATCATCCAGCTTGGCCTCTGTTCTGGGTTGTGCTTTGCCTCATTTGGTTTGCCTCATTTCAATGTCCTGGGCCATTCCATTCCTGTTTATAAATCTTTTAAGTGTGCACATTAAAGAAGTAATTAAGTTGTCATTATAATTTATAGCATGCCTGAAGTCAATCACCTAATTAAGCTGCAAGAGAAGAGAGGTGGTAGGTTCATACGCATTTATTAAGTATTAGTGTGTTAATTATGCAAGGATTTTGAGCCAAGTAAAAGAGAAGACTAATGGTAACATTAGTCTTTGAAATTTTTTTCATTTCTACTCTTCTTAGTTTAATAATTTCAGACCCTCACTAGTTGGTAGCATAAACCCCAATGTCTTTTCTGGTTAATTTTTAATGGAATTAGGATTTGTATGTTTTTTCCTCATTGTTTTCTTACAGTGCTCCTGACAACATCAATACACACCATCCCACATGCTAACTGAATAAGCAATTAGAAATGTAATAGAAAACAAAATCTGAATTCATGGGTTACAGATAGCAACTCAGATTTTATCTTGAATTAGAAAAATGACAGCATGTTAGAAACCTGGAGTCATTCAGAGGAGATTTGGTTTTTCTGAAGCAACAGTGGCCGTCAAGATAGTTGTTTTCCTGTTAGAGAATTAAAAACTACAACAACAAAACCCAAAGCCATGGAGGCTGTAATAAAACTCTTGCTTGGAGGAAACTCTTTTTGAAGAGTTTATTTTTCAATTCTAAACTCGAGCACATGTATACATATGTTTAATATGTGAGGTTGGAATTGATAATTTAGAGAAGGATTTCAGCCCTTCCAGGAGTAATTGCAGTTTGTAATGAAGTCTGCTGAGTTTGTTCTTTGGGGGGTCAGAGGAAGGACAGTGTTGGGGACATGACCAGGCAGCATCCCTGTGAGGGACAGATTGTGTGCAGTGGATTTTATCCTCCTAATATTTAATTTTTTGGGGGGGGGTGTAGATTGAAATGAAGGCTGTAATTCCAAAAGAGGCAATTCTTTCTTAAAAAAGGCATTTAACTGAACTATGTAATGGCAAATGTGGGCACCTAGAGGTTATTAGGGCCCAGAATATTATTGGATGTGCAAGTGTCATGCATAAAACTTCCAGTTTCTTTGCCCCTCCGGGTGCATAAAAGATATCCTTGACTTAAAATCAGTTTTCTTGGATAACGTTTATTTTTCTTTGCTAAGTCACAAAAACTGAATTGACCTGCAGCTTACTCAAATTATTAATTATTGGCACTATCTATCTGTGTGTCGGGTTTCTCAAGAAAAGTGCCTTCTGAGTGGTAAGTTGTGCCGTTTTGTTTTTCCTATCGTGGAAGCTGTGTTTCTCCCACTCTTGACTGCTAGGTGGCTCCCAGCGTTCTAGGTTGAAAGGATCTGGGGAGGTTCCGGCAGATGCTCCATCGGGCTGAAGGTTCAAGTACGAGGCTGCAGGGCTGAGGGCAGATGCTCCATCAGGCTGAAGGTTCAAGTACGAGGCTGCAGGGCTGAGGGCAAGAGGGAGGCAAGAGTGAAATCCTCCCTGCAGGTAGCAGACAGGAAAGAAAGGGACCTCCCTACAGCCCCTTTGCTGGTCTGACTGCTTACTCACTGGGTGGTCTTTCCAGTGGAAATGGAAAAGGTAAATCATGCACATTTAATTTGAAAATTACTAGCACATATATATCCTTTTAATACAGCCTTTGTTTATAGCAGTATAAACATTTCTTCATACAGGAACAAAAGCCAGATCAAATAGTAAGAGTGAGACTTAAATAGAGATTTTGCTTATAAATGTGTTCTAGGGACCTGCACAGGAGAAACCTTTCTTGACTGTGAGCTTTCTGGAGGAAAAAACGCATCTTATTCCTCGTGAGATTCTAACCAGCACCTGTCTCAGGGTTTGATATAGAGGGGACCCTAAAAATGTGTCATATGAGCAGCCAGGGTCGAATGGAGGTAGATGTGGAGTGTTGTGAAAAGTTTTGATTTGATATTTTTCATTTACTTTAAATCTGGCATGACATTTACTATTGAATTTGACTCCTTTAGCAAAAGACTTTCTAAACTTATTTTAGTTCCTCTTTACTTCTGAGAACTCAATTAAATTGGTAGGAGGATTCATAACTTGGTATTTGCCTTTGGAAACCTTTTGCCATTACATCCTATATGTTTTCTGATTCTTCAGAAAGCAATATTTTAGAAAGTTACTTTATGTATAGTGACTATTAATAGCCATTAACAATCTAGAGAAGTTCATTCATAATTTCAAAAATGATCTGAGGTTTTAAAATAAAAACACTGTTATGCGTTAAGGTCTGGAATATTGACAAGGCTGAGAAAAGATTTGGTTTATATTCGGGATCTATATTAAAGAAACCTAAACTACTATAGTTCAGAGTTTATTCATACATAGAGTTCTACTATTTGAAATTTCATATTAAATTTAGTGGCGTATTATGTATGGAACTGTGATAGAATTCACAAGAAAAATACCACCAAATCTATTTTTGCCATATATATAATTTGTTAAGTATCAAATCAATTAATCAATAATTTTAACTGTAGAAAGTAGTAAAAATTGAGGGAAAAGTGACCCTTGTCATTCCTATATGAAATCTCATACAGTAAAGTTCTTCTTTCCTTTTGTAATTAACACTAGTCAAATGCATGTTGCAATTATTAGCATTTCTTCTCTGTTGTGAAGATTCATGTAGTGGGAAAAGAGAATATAGGGTAGCAAAAACATTCAGGTATATAACGGCACCTTAGAGAGATTTGCCAGGCTGATATTTATAAACCTAAAATTTCCTGAAAAAGTTTTCAAGTAACATTATAACAATCTAAATGCTGTTTCGTTGTTGTTGCTGCTTCTCATCGTCCCGGAAATCAGTAGCGCCCCAGCTGTTTCCCCGTCTCCCTGCAGCTGTCCAGAAGGGCCATCTGCTCTTGCAGGTGGACCAAATCCTGATCTCCAGCAAGGCTGCCACACTGTCTGGTCTACTTACTTACCCTTTCTTTCTTAGGAGTCTACTTTGAAATGGAATCCCTTTTAAATAGAAGTTTCATGCACTGAATCTTATCTATTTATAGTTTGAACGTGTGGGACTGACAATTTAGGATGTATTGTGTAGAGGAAGAGGGCTAATTCCAAGGACATTTATTGATGGCTTGGAAAGAAAGCCAGTGCAGATCTTCTGATTTGGGGAATATTCCATTTTTAGCCTCCACCTGAGTGCAAAATGTGTGTGTGTGTGTCTTTTATAAATTTGTATTATATGTATAGTGCTACTGTACTTTATCGAAGAATACCTGCAAGAGACAGAGTTATTTTGCTGAGCTGGTCATGTTGCTTATAGTTCATGGAATGTTATTGCATTAGATCTTAGGTTTACATGGGACATGGCGTTGTTTTTCATATACAGAAACTATGGTTTGTTCATCTCAAACAAATAGTGCATATGTTAGAGCTCCTCATTATTACTGAATTGCTTCTTATGGCTCAATCATGTGAATATCAATACAGGGGTAGGCTATTTCAAACTCTGTGCTGATGGATAGGGAAAGGCTTCACTGCTTAGTAATAAAACATACCTGATACTGTTCACTTCCAAATGTACAGAAACAAAGAGACTTTGTTATTCTAACCAGCATTTTTCTTTATTACTGTGCTCCAGCATTTGAATATGCTGTTTTATTGCCTACTGCGTCCCTCCTTGGTTTGAGGCTCTCTTGTGGGGTTTTTTGTTGTTATCTGATGCATGCTTAGACTCTCTAAGTGAAATTTTAACTTTCTCGATTATCAATTTAAATCTTCTCTGAAATGATAGATGACTTCACTTTTGTGTCTTTTAAATTTTTTTCTGTATTTAAATGAAGCATTAAAAGAATAAAAGAAGATTCACCTAATTTTTTTTTAAAGTCTATTTATTACTTTAGACAAGTCGCAAACTTTGTTAGAGAGTGAGGCCTGCTACCAGGCCTCGAAGTGACAGACCAGTAATGGGGAGCTTACAGAACTTGATAATAAAAGTATACACATAAGTAATTTTTAAAACCTTGAGACATAGTAAGTACTGTGAATTTATTCCCCCGCCCCTCCGAAGCTCATTTAAGTTTTAATCCCCTCGCTTCTCAACATTAGTGGGACTTGTGTGAGGTCAACCCTGTGTGTGTGTATTTTCAGATATCATTATGACGTGGAGTTTTTCTTACTCCTTCTACAGTGTAGAGAACTTTAGAAGGTCTAAGGGGATAGAGGCCTTTGCTGAAGTTTTGTCTTTCTCTTAAGAAGAGAACTTAGGGGGTTAAAAATGTTTATACTTTCCCTATTGTGAAGTGTAACCAAAACAAAATTTTGATTTTTGTTAAAATCTTTCCCTTTTAATGACTTTCAAAGGATATTACCTCAACTTCTTGCTTGGCAGGATAGCAATAAACATTTTACTTTCAACTTCCTCTTAAAAAATTCTTTCTCTGGTCCTTGTTTTGACAAGTGATTGCGGATTAAGTCTCACTGCCTTGCCTTCGAGTGGGTGCTGTTGACTTAGGAAATACCTCAGACTTTCCCTGTAACGTCCAAAACTGTATAGCATTGCTAAAAGAAAAAATGATGCACAGAAATCTATTTTTCACTCTTTTTTATGTTTCTGTGCTGTCTACATATCCCCTGGCCCCAGGCAGGCCATCACAAGTGACTTGTTTCAGCACATTCAGCAGATGTTTGCTGAGCACCTGTTTTGTACTTGGCCCTGAGCAGTGTGCAGAGAGCGGTTTTCACTGCCAGGAGCTCTGGGTTTGTGAGAAAGGTTGCTGCTGCACACTAACCGCTGTACAGTGGATGAGGGTTTTCCAGAGGCAAGCTCAAGGAGGAGGCGAGCTGAAGGCAGTCGTGAAAACAGTTGGGGGGAGTGGCATTTGTTCTAGACAATTACTAATCAGTCACCTGCTACTTTCCAGGTACTATTTAAGGTACAGGGGGTCTACAGGGATGAACAAAACAGGACTGCCTCCCCTGAGAAGCTTCTGTCCTCGTGTGGGAGATAAATTCACCTGTCATCCTTTCCAGCACATATTCTCTGTATAGGTGTGTATTAATTGCGTGGGGAGAGGGTATGGGAAGAGGTGACATTGGAACAGGGACCTGATGGGGTCCGGCGGAAGGAGCAGCCACCATTACGATAGTATGTCCTGAACATACTTAGAACTCCCCTTGAAAGACAGGAATTAACATTTCAAAGTGAGGAAGAGAAATAGCTTAGAGTAAGTGAGATGTGTTAGGCCTGGCACTTGATGCATTAAGGCCACCAGACTCCATCTCTGGGGTTCAGCCAGTATGGACATACTATTGACCTGCCCCTGGGCAGAGTGTGGAGCAGCTGGGTGTTGCTCACACTCAGCCTGAGCTCTCCCTCCAGGGGGTACAGCGCCCCTGCCTCCCAAGGCCTCATCTGGCAGCCCCTAGTTCCTCCTCCTACTGGCGAGCCTTTTGGCACAGGGGAGGCCCCAGCTTGGAAAGGGCAAATCTGACCTAAAATTAAACCCGCAGCTACAATATAAAAAATGCTCATGATTAGGTGTTTACAGCACTGAATCTCCAACAATTAAAGAGAAAAGGAGTGGGTGGAGTAAAAAAATAGCAATACCCACACTCTGAAGTTTTTGAGAAAAACAGGAAACTAGTCTTTTTTAACCAGTGATGCCCAGAACTGGTTATTGCGAAGAAGGTTGTTTTTCGAATGCCTTGTGGTCAGCGCAGCTGTGCCAGGGTCGACTTCTGCTCATTATGATAGCCGTCTGGGGATTTCTTTAGCTGACAGACCTATAGACAGGCGAGTGTAATTATCACTAGTAACCTGGTCATTATGGCCGGATGGTGCTTGGAAAACAATTTGCACGAGTCCTGAAAGCCTGCGAGAACATACGAGAAAATAAGAGTGTTTAAGAAACATGTAGGTATTTCCTAGAGTTGTGAGCGACCAGACCTGTGAGCTGTACAGTAGCTTATTGTGGAAGGACTGTTTGAGCTCTCTCTTTATTTCACACTCCTTTTAAGTTGACAAGACAACATTTGCTGGCAAGAGACATAATATATATATTTTTTAATTTGCTCATTAACTCAAGTTCCACTTTCTAATGTTTCAGATCCCTTTATTTTTTGCTTCTGCTTGGTGATTGGTGGCAGTTAAATAATGATTTTAAAAGTAAAACTGAGGCCACACAGATGTTGTCTCTTGTTCTCAGAATCTCAAAAAACGTACCATCATCCCTAGGTCTGTGACCCAAGTAGGAAAAATGATCTAAGGGACTGTTTGGGCAGTAACTGATTCGGTTCGTGTTCTTTTGAATCATGTAAGATGCGTTAGGACCAAGTCGAAGTGGAGTGATTCCCTTTGTCTGCACTGTTCTCATGCACGGAAGACCAGGTTAGAAGAGTCTGGTCACAGAGGTTTCCCCTCCACTTCCTGTGTGGGTTCCGTGTAACTGGGGAGCCCCTCTAAACCAGAGCTCTCCCTTGCAGGCCTTTGTGTGTCTGTGCGCACCTGGGGATGTCACCCCTTTGAGGACAAAGAGGGGGTATTTGTCTTTGGAAATTGAGTAGTGTAACCTAGGTTTCATCACTTGTTGCATGCTACAGTCACTAAGCCATGCATTTGGTTTGTGCGTGAGGATTTACGCTTGTCTGTTTGTATCAGACTTTACAGTTATCTCTTTAATAAGTGCATTACTCATGCTTCTCTACTGTGGAGCTTGCTTGCAGTATGTAGCAACCCCCCTCCCCCCGCTCCCATCCAGCCGATTGCCCAGGCCGCTGCAAAAAAAGGCAGTCGTTACTGCTATTGATTTTTATAGCACACTGCTTGTGTTAGTTATTTGCAATGAGCGGGAAGTCAGCTCCTTGCATCTGTCTTTTTGCTTCACCACAAAAGGTACTGTAGATCGAGTCTTCAGTCCTTCCGCTGCAGGAACATCAGTCAAAGGAAACTCTTTTGTCTTCTTTCTCTGGGGTATCTTGGTGGAACTCTGGATATGAGAGAGAATATGAGGGAATGGGTTGGGGGGTGAGGGTCTCCTGTTTTAACCCCCAGCTGTCTGTTTCTTAGTGAAATGGGATGAGAGTACCTGCCAGTTTCCCCCTCACCAGCATGGGGCAAAAAGTAATGGGACAAATTGTAAAGTACTTGTAAATGACAGGTATTTTAAGAAGTACCAGCTCTACTGAAATGCAAAATGAAGCAAAACAACAAACAAACTCAGCGAACATGTTTTATCAGAAGGCTTTGTATTTCACACACATTTAAATCCTGGCATTTCAGCTGGGAAAACATAATCGTAGAAAGTTGTGATAAATGTTAAGGTGGCCAAAAATGGATTTTTATTGTTTTTACTGCTTGTATATGCCCTTATCATGGTGTGTCTTAAATATATTTCCTTCACCAGATTTTTTAAGTCTTGAGATCTTGAAATCCTTTACTTTTCATACTCGGTAGAACCTGAGTATATCCTTGACACTGGAACTTTTAAATGTCTGCACCAAGCACATGGACAGAAGGGAAGTACAGCCTTCTCAGGGAGAGGCTCTGGAAAACAGTATCATTCTCACTGCGGAGCAAGCAACGATCCAAGCCTACCCCAGTAGGTGGTGCAGTGTTGCTACAGAGTGTCCCTGGAACTAATTGGGGTCTCCATCAAATGTTTAAAGATAAGTAAAATATTTGTGATCACTAAAGGCTTCTTATTTCGTGTTGTTGCTGCCCTTTCACTTTGTTTTCATTTGTGATTTTTTTTTTTACAAAGACACCATTAAAAATGCATGTACCCTTCTTCTGTCCCTCCTAATGAGAGGATGGTGCTCGGGAGGTGGGGACTCCGTGCAGGAGGCTGTGGCTGGCGGACAAGGCCAGTGCGTAATGATTAGTCCTTGCCTGTGATGTGTACCTGGAGATCATTCTTTGATTTCTCACAGCCGTCATTTCTAGCGCAGCCTGGAGCTGAACGGGGACTTGCTCTGTCTAGCCAGGGGCCATTTTACCTTTGCTCAAAAAAGTGCCTCTCATGGACCCACTTGTGGCCTGGGTGGCATGTCCACCGTGTTCACATAGCCCTCACTGTTGAGGGTTTTGTAAGGTCTCGGATGCCTACCTACTTTCTTTGGAGCAGCCCGCTTTTCGTTACCATCTGGGAAGAAGAGCCTTGTGGTGGTGAGAATTGAAAGGGAGGTTGGAGATGACTCAGTCATACGCTTTCTCTTTTTAGTTGAAGAGAGAGAGGGCCAGCAAGAGGTTGCGTTCCTTGCCCGGGTCGGGGGACATTTGGTGCCCTGCTTAGTCACCCTGCTTTTGTTCTTGTTCACATACACATCTTGTAAGGCTTATTCAGGTGAGGCTTAAACAACACAGCTGCTGCTGGTGGAAATGCTTAAGAAGCAGGATCACATCCACATGAGAGCTCGTACCGTACCGGGCTCTGGAAACTGAAGTTTGATTCAGTTTCACGCCGTAGTCCACCCCATACCCTTTGTACGTACTTCAATTAAAAAACAAATGTCAAACTGTCATTCTAAAGAATACCACTGGTGGTTTGTAGGAATCTCTTAGGTGAGTATGGTCCTCACGAGGGGGTTGGAGTGATGCAGTAGTCTGCAGGTTTGAGCTGCAATCACTCAGTTCAACCCATTGTGAATACAGGAGCATGAAACAAAGTGTTACTGCAGCACAAAGTCCAAGGGCTTCTCAGCTTGGCACAACTGGCATCTTAGGCTGGATAATTCTTTGTTGGGGGAAGGGAACTATGCTGTGCATGGTGGGATACTTACTGCCATCCCTGGTCTCTGCCCACAAGATGAAAATACTACCCCTTACCCCACTCCCTAGTCCTGAAAATCAGAAATAACCCCAGACATCCCCAAATATCCCTTGGGGAAACAAAATCATCAGGGTTGAGAAACTTTGTAGACTAACAAGAAATCTGAGGACTAAACATCAACCAGCCCGAAGCAAGATTTTTGTTAACAACTCAAAGCTTGACTTTAAGAAGCCAGGGTAAGAAAGTCAGGACAGAATGGTTCGGTTACTAAATAATGAACATTCCTGGTCAGTGACAGAGGGGATAGCAACCCGAACCGGGGGATTTCCCCTGCTGGCTTGTGGCAGGAGTTCCCTTTCTCTTCCTCTTGCCCTCAGTGTTAGGACACTCCCTTTTCCTGACCGCCCTAGCTTCTGATTCACTTATTTTATGTACTGTCTTTGCTTTTCCACATTTCAGCCACCTCTGTTACTATCAGTGGCTGATCCACCAGTGCTGCTTTTGCAAAAGCCTAGAGCCTCTGAGGTTCTTCCTGCTGAGGCCCTGGCCCAGCGCTCTACCCCGGGATAACGTTCTTCATTATGTACTGCTTAGAGTTCTGCCTAGGCTTTTATGGCCCATGTAGGAAAGGGTGAGGAACAGTTTCATATCCTGTGAACTCAGGTCTTCAGCGGGACTATTTTTTCAAACAGAGCGATGTTGTATATAAAGTGACTATGCTCTATAGTACCCTTGTTGCCTTGCCTTTGACTAATCTGGGATGCTACTCTCTGTTTGTGACTCTGGTTCTAGAGGGACACGCTCCAAATTTCAAATAGTAGCGTAAGGCGTATGTCTTGTTTTAAGTAGGAGCCTCTTTGGTCGGCTGGAAGACGAAGTGTAACAGTCCAGGGTGTGGCTGTTCCAAGTGAGTTCTTCACTGAACCCACGAGGAAATCCCCAGGTAGGCAGCTTCGATTCCCCTTTCCTTTGGGATTGTACTCTATCACCACCAAGTCCCAAACCTGGAGGGCAGACGAGCTGGACCAGCTATGAAGAACAGAATCATCTGGCGGTCTGTTTGGGTTCCATTTGGATATGAAAGTCTTGCGTGTAATCTTTGCCAAATGTACTAAGTCTGCAAAAAGGGAAAACAAGAACATCTCAATCTATAGATTGAGATACCAAATGAGGGAAATCAATAAGAAAACAATGGTCATTTTAGCAGGTTCTAGAAAGAGTAAGAGAAAAGATACATACTATACAAGGATGCAGTTAAACTGAGGGGAGTTTAGATTAATGGAAAGAACAGAAATACCTTTTTCTTTGTTTCTACATCAGATAACAAATGTTTACGTCAAGTATGTCACAGACAGGAATGTTTTTCATTTTAGACTGGACACCTACAATTGGAAAGACTGCTACTCCGAGACTTGAAAGGGTGTTACAATTCTGATAATTTTGGTTTTTTTCCTTTCTGCTAAATATATCAAGTTGCACAAATTGATATGTTAGGCTGAGGGATAAATCTGTGCGATCTAGAATATGAGAGTGATCACCAGGAACTTTGAGGAAGTTTCTAGAACATCCATATTGATGCTTTTCAAATTGGATTCAGGGTGCTGTAGGACATCTAGTAGTGTTGAAAGAAAGTGGACTGTGGTGGATTTAACGTGTCTTTTTTGAAAAATCCATTTTATTTTATTTTTTTCGAATACAGTTTCCTCCATTTTCCCACCACCACTTCCCCCGCCCTACCCATGCCCGCCTCCCCCCTCAATCCCACTCTGCCTTGGTTCCGTCCATGGGTCCCTCATACATGTTCATTTACGTCCCTTTCCCTTCTTTCCCCTGTTATCCTCCTCCCCCCTCCCCTCTGGTTACTGTCAGTTTGTTGTCAATTATTTCAGTGTCTCTGGCTATATTCTGCTTGCCAGTTTGTTTTGTTAACATGTGTCTTTTAAAATCATCTCTAAATTTGAGGCTTCAGATCATCACTGGATGGATGCTTAGCTTCCACATTTAAAGTTGTGTACCTTCAAAGAGTTGCTTTTCTAAAATACTATTATATATTTTCTTATTACATAGCATGCATTTTGGGGGCATCTACATAGTAACAGTCTGTTTGCAATGTCTGCCCTTTACTAGCCCTCTAGTTCCATGCGGACCAAAACTGTGGCTTTGGAAATACACAGTTGTTGTTTTCTGAATGAATAATTGAATAAATGAAAGAAAGAAATGAGCCCTGGCTGGTGTAACTCAGAGGATTGAGCACGGGCCTGCGAACCAGACAATCGTGGTTTGGTTCCCAGTCAGGGCACATAACCGGGGTAGCAGGCCCGTTCCCTGCAGGCCAGTTCCCAGCAGGGGATGCGTGAAAGGCAACCATACATTGATGTTTCTCTCCCTCTCTCCTTCCCTTCCCCTCTAAAGATAAATAAATAAAATCTTTAAAAAAAAGAAAAAAATGGCTCACTATGAATATGTTGTAAGAAAAGCATAAGGCCCTGACTGGTGTGGCTCAGTTAGTTGAGTGTTGTCCTGCAAAGCGAGACGTCACCGTTTGGATTCCTAGTCAGGGCACATGCCTGGGTGGCGGGTTTGGTCCCTCATTTGGGCACTTATAAGAGGCAACTGATTGATGCTTCTCTCCTTCTCCTTACCCCTTTTCCCCTCTCTCTAAAAATGAATAAAATATTTAAAATGAAAAACATAGACCTTGACTGGGTTGCTCAGTCCGTTAGAGCATTGTCCTGATAATGCCAAGGTCACGGGCTCGATGATCCCCAGTTGGGGCACATACCAGAATCAACCAATAAATGCCTAAATAAGTGGAACAACAAATCAATGTTTCTCTCTCTCTCAAATCAGTAAATGAAGATTTATTTTTTATTTATTTTATTTTTTAAAGATTTTATCTATTTATCTTTAGAGGGGCAGGGAAGGAGAAAGGGAGAGAAATATCAACGTATGGTTGCCTCTCATGAGTCCCCTGCTGGGGACTGGCCTGCAACCCAGGCATGGGCCCTGACTGAGAATTGAACCGCGACCCTCTGATTTGCAGGCCCGCACTCAATCCACTGAGCTACACCAGCCGGGGCAGTAAATGAAGATTAAAACAAAAAAGAAAATCACAATGCATTTTGGGTAGGAAAATAAAGATGGGTAGGAAAATAAATTTTGTTTTTGCAAAACAAAATTTAAGAGAATGACCATGTAGGGAAAGTTTGAGAATGTATGGCTTTTGCTGAGGAACAAAGAAGTGCTGTATTTTCCAGAGAGGGAAGGCATGGTGTGCCCTCCAAAGTCAATCTAGTGGAACACGGAAGCACAGAGTCCTCCAAACCCATCCGTTTCAGTCTTCCTTTATTGTAATAAACACTTTCAGTGCCAGAGTAAATCAGGGCAGTGTTTCGGGTAAAAGAATATTCTTGAGCCGTGTAAGAAAGATTTTGATTTGGTTGCCAAATTTAGAAGAATGGCCCTCCTTTCTGAGAGTGAAAGCTTTCCATCACTGTTCAGTACAGACCTGGCCAGCCCACCTGCAGCCCCGTTACCCTGTGGTTCGGCCGTCACTCCAGCACAGACAGTGAGGAATCTGGGGTGGTTCGGTACATCAAACTTTCTTTGGTTTGGCACTGGTGGTCCGTTTGCCAGATTAAAACCATGAATGGAACTGAACATTGAGTGCGTGTAACTTCAGGGCTCTTGGCTTTCTTCAACCCGAGAATCTTTTTATGTTGCCAATATTATGTTTTCAAGAGTCAAGCCTGCTGGATTAAAAGAAAAGAGAAGAACATTTTTAGCCCTAATGAAGAGGCCATGGACATGTTCCTTAAGCTCTCGGGGCCTCAAGGCCTCTGTGAGACAGTCCATAATAGTACCTGCCTCATAAAAGATTTAATGAGAAAACGTGCATAAATCACTTAGCATATTATTGGAACACAAGGACTGGGTAAATGTTGATTATTTTTATCATTCCATGCAATGATTGTTTCAAACTCCATTACTATTTCCAGATCTTTCATTTTCTTACTTGTTTTGAGTAGTAAAGCCCAAAAGTTTCCTTTTTATGGAAATCAGAGTTCTCTCAACAGAGTCTGCTCTGCCAAAACTATCTGCTCCATCTCATAATGAAATAAGATCGTGCTTGGTGTGTATGTGTGTGTGTCCGTGTAAAAGGGCCACGACCCAAAGTCTCACCGGACTGAAGGCAGGTTGACTCCAATCGCCAGAAGCCAAATCCTACAACCAGGGCTTACTTCAGGGCTGATAAAGATGCTTTCTCTTGGCGACTTTTTTCCTCTCCTCTTATTTAAAACATGAATACTGAAAGGAGTTGGAAAACGATGAAGTAAACTTGTAAAAGAAATAAGAAAATGCTTCTGTGATTTCTGTTACCCAGAAACTGATTTTATAAGACATTTTCTAAACTCTAAAGAAGCATTTTTTCCTGACTTTTTCATTATAGGAATAAAACCCGGGGTTTCAGTTATAACCGTATGACTCAGACTGTCACACTGCGAAACGAACGTCTTTCACTTGGTACAATTTCTTGCTTACTCTTTTCAGTTCGAGTATTTCCTTGTCGTGTTGTCACTCTCGGGGTGAGAACCACTCTGGGGCATGACCCGGGCCTGAGCAGCATGTGTTAGTCACTGGGCGCTGAGACTGTGACAGGCCCATGGAGTCATTCTTTCAGGTAGCTCTTCGGAAACTGCCCTGGTGTCCTCACTCACTGGTCATGCGCTTGCCAGGGTTCGAAAGTTCGATAAAATGTTCAAACGTTTCTGAAACAGGGTAGTTTGTGCAGCCTCTTTGTCACAAGCAATTTCATCTCATGCAATTTAAATTTGGGTTTGATATTTCCTGATGGAAGTTCTTATTATTGTATTGATTAAGCTCTGTTAAAAATAAAATAAGGGTTTCAATGGATGTTCTGGAAAGTGTTGTTGACCTTGAAAATGTTCTGATTGAAGTTGACCTTTGCCTTTTAGAGTTTTACTTCTAAGATTTTTCCAGTTTTGTGTGATTTCTTTGTGATTCCTTTAGGCTCCCCCCCCCCGCCCCGAATCAATAAGTCAGTATTAGTGATTAGTTAATTGTTGAGAATTTGAAATTATACTTGAACACTGTTAAGTCAAATTAACACAGTCAAATAATGTCTCTCTACTGTGGCCTAAATTTAAATATGCTCAAATCCCTTCCATTTAAAAAAGTAAACAAATGAACAAACAAACAGACTCAAACTAAACACTCACCTGCATCACCATTTTGACCATTTGCTTGAGAAAGGAAGACCAGTAAACTTTAAAATTCAGTGACATCTTTTAGGTCTTTCACTTATTTGTCCAATCGTTGATTTTAGTACTTGACCCTGTGTATCATTTAATTTTTTCTCCACTTGGCTCTCTGGTGCTGTGACCGGTACCCACCTCTGTTCTCAGCCCCTTGACACACTCCTCTGGCTTTGCAACTTTCCCCAAAGTGTAGCCCTTGGGCCTTTCCTTCTGTAACTGCCCAAATTGTGTACATAGGCCAGTCGTTCTAAGTATCCCGTAGATCTGATGAAGATCATGGTCTCCCAAAATGGATTTTCAGCTCAGTATTTTTTGTGGGGTCACAGTCATATGTCCAACCGTCTGTGTGAACAGTTCTTCTTGAATGTTTCTAAGGTATTTTAAACCTAGTTTATTACAAAACCAAATATACTATTTTTTCCTTCTGAATTTGGTTTTCTCCTTGTCTGCCTGACGTGCTTCAGCAGATTCCTCCAGATTCATGTCAGGTGTCTCCGCCCTTAGCCCTTCCTTGACACCTAATCCTCGCTCTCCTACAGGACCAACTGTAACTTGTACTATAGCACTTTCCATCCTCCTGGCAGACCAGGTATTTGTCGAGGTCAGAATCACATTTGTGTACTTTCTGATGCAGCACAGGGCCTGGCGTGTGGTGAGTGCTTAGGAAATGTTTGTTGAATGTCAACAGAAATAGCAAATGATAGTCCCCGAGAGAGGAGGCAAAATTTTAATTTCACCAGGCAGAAAAGTTTGTTAGTGGCGAGGTATTAAAAAGATATTACTTATATTTTTGTAAAACATGAAACCATCAGCCTTATTGATTAGATGTAGTCCCCTAGAATGTCAGAAGAGAAAGGAAACTTCTACGTCCTTCCCAGACTCTTGGTTGACCTGTTGTTTGTGCGTGGTTTGAATGGAGACGCACTCATGGAAGTGTGGCGGCAGGTGCAGTCTTTCAGGTGACTTTTTCAGCTATTCCCATAAAGCACCTGATGGCAGGGCAGGGCTGAACTGTGTGTTTGGGAATACATTTAGGTGCAATTATTTCCTAGATCCACTTTCTCCTATTTATTTATTATTCTACATTCCCAGATGGGTCTGTGTGGGTCAGGATAAGAGGATGATATACATATATGCTTCCATTTCCTTAGACAGAAAGTAGTGAATAGAATTATGATTTCACTTCTGCTCCATCCTCCCCCACCCACCCAGATAAGACTGTCTTTCTGGCTGCGCTGGTCGTATTTACTTGGAATTATCTCTGAATCCACTAACATCAGGCTCATCCTCAAGTGCCAGTAGCTTCCTCCCTTTTCATTGAAGGAACATTGGGAAAGGTTTGTTATTAGAATCCTTGTGTTGTTGGGGTTAACCTCTAACTAAATGGAACAGGTATCTAGTTACCGTGGGTTAATTCATGTTAATTTTAAAATAAGAAGTCTTAGCAATGAACGCTCACATGCCGTGGTCCTGTATTAAAGATCAAATTCCCGGTACTGTGATGCTGCGCCATCACAAAATAGTCCCGCAACTGTTTCCCTTTTAGCGTTCCTGAAAACAAGCGACGTTTCCAGAGAACAGAGATTTAAAATACATGAATAAGAATTTTATCTCTCCATGTGATCTTCATTTCTATGGTTCACTCCTGATCTAGCTGTCCTCTTAGTTTGCTTTTGTTTTAGGTGTGGTTGTTAATAACTGTGAGTTTGCTGTCCTTTCACTGTTCATGTTTTTTAACTTCTTTTTCTTAGATAAGTCCCTTTAGCATTTCATATAATAAGGGCTTGGTGATGATGAACTCCTTGAATTTGATCTTATCTGAGAAGCACAAGGAGAAGGGGGTAGAAAGTGCAGAAAATAAGTAGCATAGACGGTAGGTAGAAAATAGATAGGGGGGCAAGAATAGTATGGGAAATATAGAATCTAAAGAACTTGAGACACATGGTCATAAACTAAAGGGGGGGAATTGTGGGGTTGGGGGAGTGCAGGGTGGAGGGGAATGAAGGGGGGAATAGAACAACTGCAATGGCATAATCAATAAAATTTAAAAAAAAAGAAAAAATTCACACACAGCTAAAAAAATAAAATAAAATAAAATAAAATAAAATAAAAGAAACAGAAAAAAAGAATTTTATCTCACTTTTTAAAGACTTGCAAACTTCACATAGGTCTGTAGTTTATTGTTTTGTGGTCTTACGCTGGTTTGGTAGTCTTCATGAGGAACAACGAACAAAACATCCTGTTTTTATAATATCCAGCAGCAATCCCAGTGGAATTATTACTGAAATAGCTAAGTTTCTTTCTATATCAGCAGGTTTTTAAAAGAATTTCCATTTTTTAATGTTTCTCTTCAAAGCCTCAGGAGTGTGACTAAAACAAAATTGACGTGTGCCCTCCAGCCCTGAAGTCCTGCTAAGCGTTAATTGTTCAGGGTTTTTTTAAAGATTTCACTGATAACTGGTGAAAATGTAGCGCCTGGCTCACCACCATTAAAATGGTGTCTGTTTTAAATTGAAAATATTTGTAAAACTCTTTTGCTCTTTTTTTTCCCCTTACATTTCATGGTTTCACCTCTTTGAAACTTTGCATGATTCTTTTAACTTTTGGCTTAGGTTAAAATAACTGAAATTGAATAGAAAAGATATTTTTAAAGGGTTGTAATATGGCTTTAGGACTGGTGAAAGAGCCAGACTGATGACTCAGAAGCTGAAAATAGCTCTACATTTTATGCAGTCAAGTCAAACTCTGTACCTTGGCCTTCCCCGCACCGGATTAGCCAGGAGTTGGAGGTGGTCCACCCCCGGCGGGCCACCGTAGATGGCATGCTGGGCTTAGGAAAACCCGGTGCCTCAGTGGAGCACGGGCTGCTGGAAGGATAACCCTGATGTACAGGGTGGATTAGAGCTGAGTGACCTCAACTCATATTCATTTCCTCTGAAAGGAAAACAAGGCTCTCTGTGCTGCGGAGGATCTGTATTGGGGGTTCTCCTGATGGCAGCAGGACTGTGCTACCCTTTGATGCTTGCCTCCTTGAAAGGGCTTGAGGACAGTGACAGCGTTTATCCTGGTTCTTAGGAATCACATTTTAAGACCATGGCATGGAGCATGATAGATTTTTTTTTTACTCTTACAGATTCCCCCCCCCCCTTAGTTCATCTTCTGTATGTTTTCATGCAAAAAGCTGTAAGATAAAATGAGGAGGGTAGAAGATGATTCCTGATCACTTTCATTTCTTTTTTTTTAATATCTCAAAATTAACAAATATTTAATTTATTTATTTTTAAATAAATAAATTGTGCCTGGGTTTATTTTTAATTTTTTTGAATATATTTTATTGATTATGCCAGTACAGGTCACTTTTATTTCTGTTGAGCAAGTGTATATACTTTTCTGGGTAGAGCCTCTTGGTTAGGTCTGAGAGCTGAGTCATCACGGAGAGTGAGACTTTGGTGCCTCATCTTCAATTCTTATTACCGGAATGGGACTGTATACTGTGTCCTGTCAAATATATAAACTGTCAGGTTATAATTAACGTGTGATGCTTCTCTAATTAAACAGGATTGATGAGAAATATCTGGGAGGATGTTAGCAATGCAACGGTGATGTTTGCATTTAAATGATCTTAATTACCCCTTAGACTCAATGCCCTGTTCAGATGAACAGGGCAGGGCTGTCACCTCTCACTTAGCGCGACTGTTTGAGACAGTGGCTGTGAGGAGAAAAGGGCCAGAGGGCAGTAACTTGCATTGTGGTGTCTGCTTTTGCAGACAGAAGGTTTGGGAATATAGATTCTTTTCTTCTCTCTCTCTCTCTCTTTTTATTCTTTTTTCCCTCTTCTTCAAAGGAAATTAAATCAGAGCCCTGACAGGAGAGGGTGAAATCTCTGAGCAGACCTCCCCAGTGCTTGGAATTCACAGACTCTTCCACGTCCCAGTTTGCTATTGTCCTAAGGCAACACACTCCCCTGCTGCTCTCTGCGTCTTTGGCAGCTCGCCAGCCTCCCAGGGCCGCCGGCTTTGATGTGAGGAGCGGGCTGTCCTCGGGCCAGGCCGTTGTTGCCCTGGCCTGGGCTTCACCCACCAGAATGCTAGGAGGGATGTCCTGTCTTCGCACTATACATTCTGACAGCCCAAGTCATGGTCAGAGGTTTCTAACACTCGGTGGCTGAGGGAACCTGCCTTGGTGTCAGCCACAAGTGGCTGCCTGCAGCTGCTCAGCTCTGCTCTGCCGGCTCCCAGTGCCTGTCATCCGGGGGAGGGCCCCTCCGCCTGGGGGGAGACACCAGCTCCGCCAGGTCAGCTGTCAGTCTGCAGAGCCTTCCTGGCGGGGGCTCAGGGGAACCGACCCAGAGAGCGAACGGCTTCCTCTGGGGACATTGCATCGACCTTCATTTGATCTAGGCCTGGCAGGCTGGGCAGCAAGGAAGAGAATTCTGGCTCAGAAACCTTTCTTAACTGAACCTATCTCCACCACCGTTCCAGACGGGTGGTTAGACATCTGTGCTGTTGCAAATTTAACTCTTGCAACTTCTGGTAATATCTGTAGATAATTCTAAAAGCAGGTGGACACATAAACACAGAGATTATCATGATGAATGCTGGGGAAGACAGAAAAGGGACTGTGCCTTGTTCTTAACTGAAAGGCCAACTCAGGCCAGGATGGGGGTGGGGCGGGGGCGCTTCTCATGGGTGAGCTGTCTTCAGAAGGGCCAGTTTAATTCAAATTGTCTCAGCAGACTGAAAGCAGACCATATCTTGTTCTAGTTTAGATGGCATAATAGTACCTTGCACTGTATCTTAATGAACTTAGTAATGGCATAGCTCACAGATGGAGAGTTTATTCTAGTAAAATCCAATCCCCAACCGTACTTGATTTCTTTGTAGTAAGTTTTATATTGTCCGAAGGTTTTTTATTTGTTTGTTTGGTTCCATAAACTAAATTCTCTAATGAGCACACATTACATTTTTGTCAGTCTAGCATGAAAAAGACCTTTCCTGCAGTCGATTGGGGAGTGCAGCCTGCAGGATCCTATGACCTAGTTAGGGGAGGTCACCTGAAAGGGTTCAGAATAGAAAGGGGAAGCGATTTGTAGAAAACAAGCTTTACCGGTCTTTTTAAGGCATGCCTGTTTGCATTCTGTTCGGTGCTTTGCAGCCATTCATGGGTAACAATTTAGCATCCTCATATTGTATCTTTTTCTTGTCTTTAATGAGTCAGAGCCATGTGTCATGTGGGTAATCTACTGGGGGTGTAGGTAACTGCATGGGTGCATCCTAAATACTAGGGCCTTATTTAACACAGCCCTAGTGAAGCAGGTATCTTACAACGTTCAAGTCTAGATGCTTGGAAACTGCAGAGGTTTGCCATAGCCTGCTGCTGAAACTCTGTCTTCCAGCAGACACTGGGAACTTCTGTAGTATAGCACCATGGAAGGAACGGTGGCTGATAGTCATGGCACTGAACGCTAACATGCAAATGTAATATTTGCAAGAATTCCATCTCTCACTTCTTACTGTGTACAATGGGCTCTGAAGTTGCCAGTGCTGCAGACGTCACTGGAATTCAGTGCACTGTGACCTGACCTGGGAAGGCTACAGTGCACTATTTCTCTTTCAGATATGTTCCTTCCCTCCTGCAGCTCACAGGTACCCTCCTCTCCCTGTGATTTTCTTGGGTAAAAAAAACTTTGGAGGTTGAATTCTCATATTTATGTTGACCTTGGCAATCCTGTTTTGTTTCTGTTGAGCCCATTGGGCAATATATCCAATACATTGTGGATTGATAGAAAAATTAAAGAGATTTTAAAAAATCTAGGGCATCGTTCATTAATAATTTCACTCGGTGTCTGGGTGTGTTTTCTTCCCATTGTCAGCCAGTGTGGGAGGAAAGGGGAGGAAGATGTCGGAGCCAAGGGTGTTGTGTAGGTGTGTGCCATCCTGAAGTATCTCAGAGGAGACAAAAGTTTGTTTTTAGTTTAAAAGTAAAATTCAAACACTAATGGAAGATTATTAATTCCATTGTACTGAAAAGTTATAGTCTAATGCTGTTAACATTCTTAATCATTAAAGACATGTTTATCAAAGGCATGTTAATATCCAAATAGGGTAATTCTGTGCTACCAGGCTTATACCCATAATGTCACTAAAGAAGCCTCTTGTTGTCAGTGGGGAGAAATTGCAAAAGACTGAGGCAGGACCACCCATTCCCCTAGGGACCAGGAGCAGCATTATAATTCCCAAACCTACAGACTTTAACCGAGGTCGGAACTTTCCTTCACCCGGTTAAAAGTGAATTCTGGTGAAAAGTTTCACTTGATGTTATCTACAACCACAAAGCGTGGTTTTCTCTCATTGGAACCCAGGCACTCCTCTGGCCTAGAATTGCCTTTTCTGGCCCCTGCTCACCTTCCTCTCGGCCCTGGGTCTGATTTAGTCTGACCTCTGTGAAGTCATTTGTCGCTATTCTGGCTCCAACTGAACACTTCCTGTTCCCAGTTGCCGGTATAGTTAGAATCATTACCACACAGTTTAGCATTCGACACTTAAATTTTTAAAATAATTTTTATGTGTTGGCTCATCTCTTATAACAACCAGCACAGTGTTAGGTACCTTGCAAAAGTCTTAATTGGTGGGCTGTCATTTCTGTTGTCTGGCTCTTAGTAAACCATTTTTACAGACTAGAGCCTCGCTTCCTAAAATGTGGACTTCAGACTAATGCATCGACATCTCCTGGGAGCTTTCACAGCCGGGACCCCAAACCAGACGTGCAGAATCATAATCAACCTTTTAACAAGCTCTTCTGGTGACTCATATGCAAAGTTTTCATAGCCCCGTTGAGGAAAGTCTCTTTTCCTGCGGGGGGGTGGGGTAGAGGCCCCAGGAAGCTCCACTCCAAGCCGTTCTGTATTGTAGTGACTTAGGGAACCTGCAGCTCTAACTATAACAGTGAGGTTGTAAATTTAGTCCTAACATAAAAAAAACTAAGAAAAGATTTTAAAGTGCCCAGAGGGCCTCGTTTAAATCATTAGGACTGTATTTGTATTCTGATTCAAAACAACCACCAGATCCAGGATCATTAAATTCCCTCTAAAGGCTTCTTAAAATTCTCAAAACGAGGAGCAAAAAGTATGATTTCCTTTTCCTTAGTTACCTTTTTTTTTCTTCTTCACTTGAAGTGCTTACACCCACTCAACTTGCTATTTTGAACTCTGGGAAAGAAAATTTGTGGGCAACTTGCAGATTTTCAGGAAACAAGGCTTAGATTAAATATTTGCCACATTTTTTTTCCTGCGTTTCTTTCTTCAGGAAAGTGGAGAAGCACATCACTCATGCTTTCACTCAACTTGGCACACAGTGTGACTTCCAAAGTGTGGGCGGGAAACAGCCTTTGTCCTCATTCGCCCAACGTTGTGCAGAAACGCCTGCCCCTCCCACCCCGTCTGCTTGTCTTCCCCTTTCACTGCAGTTTCTGGAATGCTTCCTGCACAGCACAGGTTTTGTAAAGTATAAGATTCCTTGAGGGTACCTAGGATTTTAAATCAAGGAAGATAACATGTGGTTGTAATTAACATGTACAACAATAGGCAGACTGGTCTCAGTTGAATTTTAGTTTACAGCATGTTGGTATAATTTTTAGTAATTAACGTTTCTCTGTTAGTTTTTCTATTTCTTTGAGTCCAAACCCACTTCACAGATAACAGGAATAAGAGACACTGGTTGGGATGGAGGGCAGGGGGAGGCTGTTGGGTAACTTCTGCCATGTAGCTGTGTTTTAAATGAACTCAGGGCTCCGTCTTGTAAATATACTAAGAAAAATAAATTGGCTGCATGGGATATCATTTTGTGGTTGGGCCATTTACATAGTTTAATTTCACTTTTGTTGAGGCAATTGAGATGTTTTATTTTAGACAGGACTAAAATACTTGTCTTCTGTCTCATCATTGTTCACCTGCATTTAAAGGATTCAAGGGCCCTTGTGAGGAATTAACACAATCTGGTTGCTGGACTGGAGAAATGCAGTATTTTTAAGCAAATTAAGTGGAAATGAGGAAAGACACAGAACCAAGAGACTTGTAGAACATAAGTGTTTATCAAATAGTTAAAATATGATACATGTAGAGATGCATTATAATATACTATGTTTTTAACATGGGAAAACAGAATATTGACAAGATGCTTATATGTGTGATCAACACAATATCATTCAGACTCCTAATGGGAATTTTTGAGGGGTACAACTGAATATGGACAGGAAATAATACACTTAATCAAATAATATAATCTGGGGAAAATGGGTGCAAATTTCGTGAGCATGGATGTGAACCCAAGGAAATACTGGGTTGGCCAAATGTTTGTTTTTTTTTTCTGTATGGTGGCTGTAGTAGTGCTTAGTTGTCTTTAACTTCATTCAAAACAATTTTGTAAGATTGTATTGTTTATTTTTTTCATATGGTGGCTCTAGTAGTGCTTAGTTGTCTTTAACTTCTATTCAAAATAATTTTGTAAGATTGTATTGTGACAGCTGTCATATCAGCGTGCATTTTTTAAAAACTTATCAAAATTGGTGAACTTTTGTGTAGTCATTTTAGTATTGAAGATGGAAGAAAATATACAACATTTTTGACATATTATGCTCTATTATTTCAAGAAAGGTAAAAATGCAACTGAAATGCAAAAAAACCCCACTTATGCAGTGTATAGAAGGTGTTATGACTGAAACTGTCAAAAGTGGTGCGAATTTTCTTGGTACTGTTGACATTTTGGCCAAATAGGTCTTTGCCATGGGGCTGCCTCATGCATCGGAAGAGGTTTAGCAACACCCCTGGCCTCCACCCATTAGAAGCCAATAGCAGGAGATAGCTGTTATACTCAAACTATCCAAATCAATAAAGATAGTGGTGAAAATGAAAAACATGTTTTGTATTTTGGGGAAAATGTAACAGTCTCTTTGGGCAACCCCATATTAAGGAATATTTGAAAAAAGAGAGTAAGGTATCGAAGCTCAGCCTCACAGAGGGTTCAAACATACCAATTGTAATTAAACTGCTGAAAACTGTGCCAAACAATGCTAGTTACAGCATACTGCCTGAATAAACATTCCATTTTAAATACATAGACCAATATAACGTCATGGAGAATCCTGATATGGGCCCATTACAATACAGTATACACATAAAATGTTATAACATTGTATAGTACGGTTAGTAAATAGTATTGTGGGTAACTTGGGATTTGTCTGAAATATTTAAATATGTACCTCACACTGTGGATCCAAATACATGCCAGGTACATTAAATGGTTAAATATCTAAAAATACACTTGCAGAAGAATTTGTAGAAAAATCAATATATGTATCATATTAAAAACCCATTTAAGTTCATAAGAAAAAATAGAACCTAAATATAGTCAAATTGTATGAATAGATAATTTCACTAAAGATAAAAGTCGAAATTATTTTAAAATAAGAGTGTAATTATGGTTACCATTAAAATAAAAAAGCAGCCCTGGAATGCCATTTTACATGAAGTAAATCACCCAAAGTTTAATCACATACAAAGTGAGGAAGTTTGGTGAAAGTTGAATGCTCATGTATTGCTAGTAGCTTTATAAATAATTTCAATCTCTTGACATTAATTTGCCTATAAACTTGAAGTCAATAAGTATTTATACCATTTCATATATTGAGTATATTTCTCTTGTTTTAAGGAAAAAACATATCTCTAGTGTTAAAAATAAATGAGCACATCTGAAATGTTCTCACATACAGGAATGATTAAGGAAAAGACTAAGCATGCTAAATCTGTGGAATATTATATGGCCAGTAAAAATGAGAACTATATGAATTACATGGAAATATAGAATGTTTTCATGAAATGTTCAGTAAAAAATGAGGATGCATAATTACATATGTATTAGAAGAATATCTATGTGAAAATATGCTTACCTGGGGTGAATAAATACTAGATTAATATTTTTAAAAGTGAAAATAATTGTGCTTGAGTGGTAGGAATAAGGGTGTTTTTCGGGTTGAAAATGTCTTCAATGTTGTTATGTATTTATAAGGATGATTAATATAAATTACTAAGTAAGACAGCTGTGCTAACCCTGGGCATTAGTATTGCTTTCCAAATGTTACCATGTAGTCTGTCAAAATATGCCGCATCTTAGATGTGTATGTCTCAAGGTATTTTCAGTCTCCTTATTCTCCTTGGCCAGTTTTTTTAAACTTGGTTTGCAAATAAGAGAGTTGATTAGAACCGTGACGAAGAGGATGTTATGGAGCCTATAATATGTGTGGGTCTATTCTCATTCACTTTGCACTTATTTCTTTCCCATTTTAAACTGAGAAGCATCTTTAACATCCTTGGTGCTCAGTAAACTCCTGCTAAATATAATTGAGCTTTTGCCTACAGGAGGCAAAGACGCTCTGTCATGTGTAAAGGGGAAAATAGTGCAATAGTAGGAAACCTGTCTTCCAGTTGCATGACTCTGGGCAAGTGACTGTGACCCTCTGGACCCTGGTCTCCTAGTCAATAAAGGGAGAGTATTTGGTGGTCACTAAGGATGAGTCCAGGGCTGCAGATACATTAAAATATGCTGCCCTAAAGTGCTCCTGAAAGATCTGATTTACTGTGTTCACTGTCCCAACAGCACATATAGCTGAAGTGCTTCCAGGGTATCCAGGTCAACTCAGGAAGCGTGGCTCCTGGGTGCTGCAAGGAGTCACCCATTCAGCTACCTAAGTCTAACATTGTAGGCACATCTGATTTATTGTATGCAAACAACTGAAATAGACCCATTAGTGACAGCATTATCAAATATTACCTAATGATAAATTACTCCATTGTTTACACCATGTAACTGATGGAAATGCAAAGTTCAGATCTACCATATTTTGCTGTGTATAATGTGCACGTTCTGCCCACATTTTGGAGGGAAAAATAAGGATGTGCATTATACATGGCTAGTACTAATCCTGTATCTATATGTCTTTAATTCATTTATTAATGCTTATGCATTAAAAGTGTAATTCTAGAAAGCAATAATGATATCCATATACAAAATAATACACTGGAACATGATAATTAGTTTTGTTTCTAAAAGTAAATAAACAAAAATTGAATTAAAAAGTTAAAACAAAATATTTTTTTCCTGAATGTTTGGGCCAAAAACACAGCAAAATCTATTTAGATTTTCTTATGGAGCCAGAATTGACTGAGGTGGGGTTTTTGTTTTGTCTGAGAAATAAAACAAGCAGTTTGTTTTCTCAGTGTGATGAGGCAGACAATAAAAATAAATGGAAGGTAAGGAAGTTTAGACTCAACTGCTTTAATCAGGTTATAAAATTATTTTAGGGGTTGCACTGCTGTGTCCTATAAAAATTGAAAGGAACCTGTGATTATATCTCAACTGTCACTGTTCACTCCTAAGTAAATGAACATTTCTAAAGAATGTTGTATTGATGTTTGCACACTTGAGGCTTACCTGTTCAACAAGTAACTGATCTGTATCTTCTGGGGCTAATTGGGGGCAGTCATTTAATGGAATTAGCTAAACAGGAGACTAATATATTTTGTACTTGCTGCATTGGAAGTGTGATGTAAGGTGATGTATCACCATTGAAAAATTTCTAGATAATCTGAAGTCACTGGCCGCTCAGATAACCATAGTTAGATTGAAACTAGAGCATATTTGCTATGTTACAGGTGAATGACCTTTTAAAATACTCAATGACTGGCCATGCTCAAGTAATTTAAGTTCTTTTATGAAGCAAGAACTACATATTTTTAAAGAAAATCATACTTAACCTAAGAAATAAACAAAGACAGAAAGGGGACTGGTGGATGTATACTTTGGTACTGGTCGATTTCATATTATACATTGAAAAATTAGTGAGAAAGAATTTTTTAGAACTTAGTTTTTCATTGTAGCTGGCATTATATGCCAACTACAGATGTAAGACACAGTGGTTAGACATTTGTATACCTTACAAAGTGATCACCATGATAAGTCTAGTAACCACCTGACACATACATAGTTATTACAATATTATTACGCTCCCGGTGCTGTACTTTACATTCCCATGACTGTATTTATAACAGAAAGTTTGTACTTCTTAATCCTTTTCACCATTTTTGCCCAGTCCCCTGACCCCCTTCCCCTCTGGCAACCATCAGTTCGTTCTTGTTCTCTGTACCTACGAGTTTGTTCCTGTTTTGTTTGTTTATTTTGTATGTTAGATTCTGCATAGATGTGAAATCATACAGTATTTGCCTTTCCCTGTCTGACTTATTTCACTTAGCATGAAACCCCTTGAGTTTCATCCATGTTGTCACAAATGGCAAGATTTCATTCTTTTTTATAGCTGAATAATATTCCATTGTGTGTGTATCATATCTTCTTTGTTTACTCATCTATTAATGGGATACCTAGTTGGCTTACATATTTTGGCTATTGTAAATCATGCTGCAGTGAACATTGGGATACATATATTTTTTCAAATTAGTGTTAGAGTTTGTATACAAATACTCAGAAGTGGAATTACTGGGTCATGTGATAGTTCTAATTTTTAATTTTTTGAGGAACATCCATATTGTTATCCGTTGTGGCTGTACCAGTTTACAGTGTCCCCAACAATTCACAAGTGTTCACTTTAGTGAGAAAGGATTCTTAAGAATATTCAAGTTCATTCTGTACCATGAGAAGAAACCCCATTACTTTTTCTTGGAAAGTGACTTACATAAACCTAAGTTGGTAGATAGTATAATAACACAAAACTATCATGGAAAGAATTCAGAGATGATATTATGAATATAGCTACCAAATATTATTTGAAAAGAGGCTTTCTAATTCTTTCATGAAGGACCTGGAAAAATAAAAAATTATTTTTGCAGCTCTAGATGTTCAAATGTGAAGAATGACTATATCATTTTGTGTCATTTTGCAGTTCATTGTTTAGGTGCCTGTATTTGTTGAGAGAGTATAGTTTAAAATAACCAAGCCATTTGACATTTGTCTTGTCATACTTATGGCAAGAACCATAAAATAATAACAAAGACTACCACTGAATAAATAAATCTTTTGAGACCATACACAAACGAGTTTGCTAGATAACTATTTCTTGAATAGCAGTCAGACAGGAAGCTAGACATAGGTCGTCTTAGAACTGGAAACCTAGTTCCATGACTACTCTGGATTTCTATCTGGTTTGTGCAATAATTGCTATTTATCTTCATTGTTAGGAACAATTTTGTTTAGTTTTGTGTTTGAGCATCTCCCTTCCAATGGTGGATAGCAAATCTATCTCATCCTTTTTTTTTTAACTGAGATAATTATCAAGGAGTTTTTCTAGCACATGGAGTGGGACTGGGGGAGTGACAGTCTGCGGCTAATTTCAAATTGTATACTAAAAATCATGTATTTATGGTGTTAGAATAGGTTTGTGTACCTTCACTTGGATATGGTTGTATTTCACGTTAAAGTGCTAACTCTAGCCTGGGGCACCTGACTCAGGATTACTGCATTTTGCTGTGTGTAATGCACAAAGAGCATGGCTGTGTGTTATACATGGGGGTGCATTATACACGGTAAAATATGGGAGCTGGAAGCCGTCCAATTTTTTGTCTCATTCTTCTGGTCAACCCCCCCAGCATTCCAATTTGTTTTAGGACCTCACCAATTGAGATATAGCTTGCTTTCTCTCAGCCTTTCTTAGGGAGCTCAGATAATAATTTTATATTTGGGCTTCAGAAAAGGTGTACCTACTAGTAAAATGAATAAAATTAACTGATATTACTTATAAGTCATAATCAAGCTCTTTTTGGGTCTTTAGCAAACTCTTTCTGTGAGAGACAAAGTGTAACGTTTTAAGAATGATTTGAAAATTCATCTTAGTGAGTTCTCTCCAAATGATTAATCTGGGTAATAGTTCGTAGACCTTAACAGCTTTAAGGAACTGCAACTCACACATTTTTATTGCATTAATAAATTAATAAGAATCAAAAGTCATTTGTATCTGAATTCCAAAACAGTCATCTGTATCTTTCCCTCATGCCTAATTTTATTACCCTAACTGATATTATATACTCATCATTTCCATGTTCCAATCAGTACTGAAAATAAACTCTTCTGCTCTCATGCTGTTGGGCTAGTTTATGGTTTTCTCTATGCTTGAACATTCATTTTACCCCAAACTGAAAAATTTAATTTAATTGGCAGATGCTTTTGTTGTTTTGTAGTTTTAAGTAGTGTAGTAGCTGGGAGGCGCTACAACAATGATTTGATTTGACTTCTGTGTTACTAATGTATAAATCATATCATGCTGCTCTGATTTAAATACTATTCTTTGTTGTTTTTTCTTCATTAGGTGGAGTCTTTGATTTTTTTTGAAAGACGAAAGTAATCAGATCTACTTGAAAAATTAAGTGAATTGATTTGATTGGAACACTCTTACCAGTTTTTTAACATTCAGCAGTTGGGTAAGTTGAATCAAGTGTCTTCTATGTGGTTTGGTTTTAGAATTATTGGAAAGATCTCTCAAAGAAGCAATTAAGCTTTACATAAAAATTTGACAGTAATAATTCGAGGCCCTCAAAACCTGTGAAAGAAGTCTGGGATGCTGTCTAAATAAACATGTTGTTAAGTTTCTCCATATTTCTGGAAACTTCCTGTTTCAAAGGATGAGATTACAAAATGTTGTCATTTATAGTTTGGAACCAGATCTCTCTGTTTACTCTTTGAATGATTATTTGCTTTTAATATTTGAGGTAATGTGAAACTGTCAAATTTCACTCACAGTGAGATGTTTGTGTGTGATTGTGCTGTATTGTGTCAGAGTCAAATGTAAGGTAAAGTGAATAAATCGGTAACTCTTTTTATTTTAAACCATTAACATTGTACAGAAATCTTTGTTTCTGTGATAGGAATAGATATCTTCAGGACTGTCTCAATTCAACTTCCTTATTGCACTGTTTTTGCAAAAAGCTCTTGAGGTAGAAAACTGCAAACCAGGAGGAGTTCAGGCTTTTAGAAAATTATTGGTGCTGCCAAGCCAGCATTTAGTGTGAACAGGACTTTGGCTACTGTTAAAATGTCAGGAGAGTAAAACCTGCTCTGTCAAACAGATTTTTGGCATCAGAATTCTAAATGATACTGATTTTAAGGTTTGGTAATTTTTTAAAATTCCAGGCAAACTCATGTTTTAATTAACCCTTTACAGAGTAACAGAAAATTTGGAAAAAAACTGTATTCTTCAATCACAGGATTTGAGCTTCTGAAATACTAAATTTTATTCACATTTCTGAATTGTGCAGCTTGATTTTCCTCTGAATAAATTAGAGCTACTTCAAAACATGATGAAATATAATGAATAAGAGAGGAAAGTGTCTAATCACGTGGGGAGCAGACTTCGAAACTAAACTAATAGTATCTGCTTTACCTGTGGACATGTTAAGACATGATGAGGTCAGATGGTTTTTCGGGGAGACAGTTGCATTGTTTATACAATGCCGATGACAACTGCCTTCCTTTTGTCTAAAAGAATCTCTCTTGAAGCTATTGTCCTGGAACTTGGTTTGTTAGTGCAGCCTCTGAACATCCAGTGAGTGTGGAACCAGCAAGTGTGGAAACCCCGGGAGTCTTTTCATTTGGCCTATAAGGTTCATGACCCTCGGGTCACAGATTCATTTGTGACCAATAATTTCCATTGTTATGGGCACGTGGTGCCATTCGGAAACTTTTGTGGATAATTAAAGGAACACAAGGAAGTTAGAGGAAAAACCCATCAGGAAGAGAAATGTCAAAAAGAGTTTCAAAAGCAAAGCCGTAATTTCTTCAATAGCTATAATAGATGTTCGAAGATGAAAATTAATACTCTGGGCCACTAACTTAGATGGCTTTGTCTGCCACATTTTATTTTCCATCTGCTCCCAAGGTTGGCTTGTACAATTATTCCCAAAGTACCCTACAGTGTTGCACTTGTCTGGTTGGCAGGACCTGGTTTAAATTATGTTTAGGAGACTGTTCTGTCCGTGCCTCCTGAGGACAGACACGACCTGGGCACCGGGGATGGCTGGCCTCTTCCTTGCTTATTGCACTGGGAATTCTGGAAGGCTCTGGTGAAGTCAGCTCATTGGGGTCACTGTGTTTTAAAAGAATTGTTTCTTTGAATTAAATTAGGATGCTACTTCATTCATAAGATTATATGAGGGTTAAGTTCCTGAAAGGTAGTGGGGACTCAGTAACTGGTAGTGATTGTGATGGTAGTGATTAATAGTGGTAATGGTCACAATCATTGTTTAAACATGACCATAATTATATTTTACTAACCATGTGACTAGTTCTTTAGCCTATCATCATGGACATAACCCATGGAGATGAGTACATTTTCTCAATTAAACCAAATACTTATTTGGGCAAGGAAACATTTCACATGAAATTGGTAAGCTCTTCTCATGCTGTGTATGCCTCGCGTGATCAGCAGTCCCTTGGGGATTTATCTGTTCGCCTGGCCTTGTCCATTAGCCCAAATGAGGATTTTTTAAATAATAAATTTTAAAAATGTGTCCAGTGTTCCCCATTCCAAATTAGTAGTAAATACAAAACAGTTTGCAAGAAGGAAAACCCTCACCATTAGATTACTCTTCCTTGTATAGTACTTTTTTTTTAAAGATAGTGAATGCAAATTATATTATCTATAAAATAATATGGCTTTTTATATTCTGCCATTTCCCTTCAAGTCACCACCAGTACTTTGACTTACCTTGACCTTAGTCATTTTAAGATAATATTAGCTGAACTATGAACTCTTAACTATCTCCTCAGTTTTATATGCCCTCATGGCATTGGAGGTAATTATTTAAGAATTGTGTAAGTGGTATTTCTTCTTTAAGCCTAGAAAAGAGGAGAGAGAAGGTGAAAACTATTAGCTTTCATTGGGCATGTTCCACAGAGTCAAGTTCTTGCTGTAGCTGCTAAATTGTTCCAAAGTAAGAATTAAAAACCCACATTCATTTGAGGAAATAGGGTTTCAGAGCAGTAATTACTTTGTTGAGAATTACACGGTTATGACAGTAATTTTTGGAATCAGAAGTTATTCGGTCTTACTTTAAATTAATATATCTGAAATATTTTATTTTCTGTGGAGATTGCTGTATTTTGTGATGTCCCAAACGCATTGTTCATCCACCCATCTGCTCCTTTTTCTTCTGTTATTGCCTTTTGATGTTTGTTTGTGTGTTTGTTTTTTGCCATTACTTACACCAATATGGAAAATAGAAAACTTGTAATTCTTTCTACTTGGACCATTTTAGCAGGTCTTATAAAGATCTGATAAGTTTGCAGATAAGATCTGCTATCTGTTCTCTATGGTTTGGTATACCTTTTGCTGCTATTACATATAATACAGAGTATACCTTGTAAAGCTGTAAGGTGTTGTGACCTTCAAAATGTTTCCTTTTACATAGGGTCATTTTTATAGCTGTTTAGGTGTATACAGTCCTTCTCTTTGGGTTCTCCATATTTTAAGGTGACTTAATAGAGTTGCAGTATTTCTGATTATTACTAAACTGATGTGAAATGTTTGGACGCTTATGGCCAACTCATAAGGACAGTTGTCTGTTTTTCCATTACAGTCTGAGTGAGTAGAACCCCTTGCTGCTAGGCGCACGGATTGATTTCCCCCAGTTTTTTCTTACCCTCTTCTATAAAAATTGACTCTTCCTGCGTTGTTTTCAAGCCTGTCACTCAGCTGTACCTTGATTCCCTTATACATTCTATACCCGTTTATGAATTCATCATTCAGTCAGCAGGCATTCATGAAGCCAGTGGTACCAGCAAAAAGCATTTTGCTCCACGAGCATTCTGTAGCCATCTGAAAATCTGACTGTGGGTTGCTTTTTTATCATTTCATAGTATTCCCTCCTGCCTGTCATTCCTCCCATCTCCTCTCCTCAGCTTGCAGCGTAGGACGGCTGTGTGGAGGAATCTCTCATCTCACCACATAAAACCTACACAGTGCAACTTAGTGATCCTACTATGCCTCATTTCTCTGATGAACTGAAATTTGGGTACTGCTTTACAGTTTACAAATGGCTCCAATGTGACTTTATCTCACTAAAGGCAATAGATACTATATAGATATGACTCACATTTTGTTTTGTGTATGAAGAAGTAGAGGCTCCTTGGGGTTACAACTTAATGATTTGCTCAAAGTTACAGTATCGGTGAGTCGTAGAACCAGAATTCTGTTTTCCTCACTTCAGACAGCATGCCATGTTGGCCGGCAGGGTTCAAATATCAGAATTTTGTTGATGTGGTCACTGTATTCTGTTTAGTATGAATCATATAAGGAAACAGAAGCCGTATTGGAGTTTGGGGGAAGAGTCACAGCTCTTTAATTCAGGGAATTTTGGGGGCATCCCACCTGTACCTTCCTTGGTAATACAAACTCTTAAGTTCACCCAGTCACTGCCCCTGTTCTGAGAATCTCAAACTTCAAGCAACAGCTTTATAGACCAGGACTGGTCTGTGGAACTCTGATTCCCTTGGCAATTATAGGTTTCATCATAAATGACTAAATTGGGACTTGGACAAAATCGCCCACTTAGAGATCTTCATGTTTCATCTCTTTCCTCTCCAAGTCATTTTAACACTTGACGTTTCTCCCCTGTCATTCCTTGTGCGTATATATCTGTGCCCATGCTTTATAGGAAATGATTTGGGGGAGGTTTTTATCTCACACACTGCGCTGCAACAGCTCACAGGCGAAGACTCTGTCTTCCTTTTATCCGTGTCCTCTTCGACCCTGAAAATGGTGATTGGAAAAAATGGTAACTATTCAATAAATATTTGTTTAATTTAATAGAAATATTTGGTTGTGTGTTTTCTTTTACAATTTATTTGGGGACTGCAAATTGATATCTGGGCACAGACTTAATTTTAATCATATTAGTGAGATGAATCAGCAAGTCTGATACTTATTAAATTATCCAGAGCAGAGCCATAAGGACAAATTTATGTGCTTTTTTAGTGTTCTTTTCGAATGCAAAAAAAAAAATCCTTCTTACAGTGAAATAACAAAAATCCCTTCCCTAACCAAGACAAGACAAAGATTCCCACATTTCACTTACAAACATGTTTCATTGTCTTTATCTTGACTGCGGGGACAAAAACAATTGACCTCTGATGAGATTCACTGAGAAAAAGGAGAATGTGGCCTCTGAATCTAAAGGCTTCCTGGGAGCTGATGTGGAGCTGCAGCTAAGGCTACGCATTTCACATTTCGTCTGGCCCGCAGTGGTGGGAAGCCCCTGAACATTTCTGAGCAGCAGAGTGATGGAGTCAGAGCTGCACTGGCGGAAGACGGCTCCTGCCAGGTTGTGCTGAGTGGCGTGGGGGTGGAGGTGAGGGTGGGCTGAGTGGGTGCTAGAGTTCCTGAAGGCACAGAAGACATTTAGGAGGCACTTACATTAATTCACACAAGAGCTGTCACCTCCTGTTGTGCCCTTTCCCTCTCTTCCCACACATACATCAGAGATGAAAGCCCTGTTTGGAAAACTTCAGGGAACATTTGCATCCCAGGTTTAGGCAATGCTTTCTGACTTCTTCCTGTCTCTTCCTTCATTCCTCACATCTCAGGCTTGGCATCATGGTGCCCTTGTGGCTCCTTTCAACTCAAATTCTTTTCCTCAAGATTCTCCTGATATTTCCACAGGTCACTGCCTCCAATAATTGTCCCTGGTTTCCATGTACCCAAGGGTTCAGTGCCCAGACTTGTCCTTTGGAAGTTTGCCAGGTGGATGCAGAGAACCTTCTGACCCCCTGACTTGAGGCTGTGGGCAGTTGGGCGGGTGCGGAGGGCCTGAATTCGAGTGGTGACAACGAAGAGCAACAGGATGCAGACAAAAGGAGGGGGGAGTGGGCAGGACTGCCTGGTTGGGTAGAGTAGGGGTGTGTGTGCACACACTCATGTGCCCCTTGGGGGACACTGTGAGTGATGACACCAGGCTTTGAGCCCGGGCGTTTGAATATCACTTTACAGAAAAAGGAACAAAGGGAGAAGAAGCTGGTTTGGGCGGTAGGAGGATGAATGTGATTGTATACCACTTGAGTTGGAGGTAAAAGTAGATGAGAAGCATGTACTTGACTTCTCATTTTTTAAAGAGGGTTTATTGTTGGAAACAGGAATTCACTGAAAGACGTGAGTCTTCTTCCTCTTCTTGCTCTTTTTCCAGCTCCTTAAATGTTTCCCAAGAGCTTAGGATGGTTTTAGGTTTTCTCAACTTTCCTCCTGCCAAACACCCCCCCCCACCTCCTGCAAAGTCACCTCCCCAGGAACATGTGTACTTGTCAGAGCACTCACAACAGCCAGAAGTGTGCCTTTCGGCCTCCCAAAAGAAAAACATATGGGCAAAATAGCTCTCTTTTCCCTTTGAGGAGCATGGCCATTGTCATCTCACAACTTGCTGAAACAGCACAGCGCAGGAACGTTTTTTGACAGGCTCGGAAACCCGGGGAACGCGCAGGCACGTGCACTTCTTCTTTGCTGTACTTTTCGGTTGAGGCAATCCAGTTCAAGGGAAGCAGGGCGATTTTACTTGAGCACGGAAACTGAAAAAATGTGCAAGTTGTTAGAATCTAAAGCTGTTTCCTCCATGGGTGGCGTGTCTAACAACAGAATCCTTAGGCTCTCAGATTTGGTTGGTGGTGGCAATGACTTGGCAGGCCTCCGCGTCACCTCCTCCCCCTTTCCCGTTCACTGAGAAGTTTTTGAATTTTAGAAGAGGTTCTCTTGATTAATGCAGTTTCAGGCCATGTCATGGTAATGATCATCATTTGCCCCTACCTTGTGTATTAATGATTAAAGCAAACATTTAATAACTATAGGGCAGTAAATATATTTCAGTTCTTGAGCCATAAAAAGATTTCCATTAACAGAATGTCTTGTGCACAAATAAATTATTCATTGACTGTAGCAGAGCTTGATTCTGTCATCAGCCTTAAGTGGAAATTTTGAGAATACCAATCATCGCAGAAGCCAACACTAAGTTGGCCTGGGCCTCATCCTTCTTACAGGGAACCTGAGCTTCTTGGCTATTTGTAAAAGCTTTAGTTCGATTAAATCCAATGAATATTTATGGCATTTCTGCTACATGAAATTTAGTGTTCTGGTGTGGAGCAGTACAGTGATGAGTAAGTCTGCATTTTAGCTTTCAAGTGGCCTATAAACCTAAAAAATAGATAATTCTAATAGATGCAGAACTTGGATGTAAGAGACCTAGGTTGCACCCTGAGAAAGGTATAAATAAAATGTGTTGCAAATTCAGAGAAAGGAATCATATACATCTTCTTGTGACAATGTGGAGGAAAGGCTTGGGGATCAGGAAGTGTTTCCTGAGGAAGTCTTTAAAGATAGGTGAGGTTTTGACAGGTGGAGAGAATGACAACCACATGGGCAAAGAGATAGGATGGAGACTACGGGTGCTGTAATAAAATAAAAAGTATCAGAGTGTGTTTGGAACACAGCGCTGGTAAGTGAAGAGGAGCCATGAAAGAAGAGGAAAGAAGAATACCAAGAAATCTGTGGAGCAGAGAGGACTTTGAATTTGTAATTAGCATATCAGTTAGTTAGACATTTAAGAACCTTTACCCCTTTTGAGCTAAGGAGCAACATGATTGGATTCTATTTTTGAAATATATTGTACCTCACCAATAAGAAGTAAAAACTTGGAGGGAGACAACTTAGGAAGCTATTGGGATAGTCTCCATGGGAGGTAATAAGGTTCTGAACTAGGCTGGTTGTAATGGGATTACAAAGGAGGGGACAGGTGGAAGAGACACTAAGTTGCCGATAGGCTATGGCGTGTGATTGGCTACTTGAGGGTGGGAAACAGGAAGGAATTTAAAATTCCATTCAAGAATTTCAGTAAACCTTTGCGTCCAATCAACATTTATGGAAAACCAGCCAGGTACAAGACATTGTGCTTGAGACTAGATGTGTATACTGAGAAAAATGAGGATGGCCCTGTTCTCAAGTGGCTGAAAATCTAGTCTGGGGTGTAAAATATATACTCAGAAAACTAAAATCCATGCCGATCATGACCAGTGCAATAACAGGGGTAGAGCAAAGGGTTTTGAGAACACAAGAAGAGAGTCCTTAATTCTGACTATGGAAAAGTGGGGTGGCATGTAGACGAGATGATGCTTCGACATTAAAGATCAGATAGAGAACGCCAAAGTATTTTTGCTGTCAGAAATGTTGGAAAACCAAGAGAGGCAAGCATCCATGCTAAGAGGAGAGGCGCTTTATGGACAGAAGGGCTGTTACTGCCTCCTCTGCGTCAGATCCTGGGCTGGCAGCTCTGTATTTAAGGAAGGCATCTTCAACAGTGTAAAGTGCTACAAAGTCATCATAATGTTATGATCAAAGAGAGGGCCGCTGTATTTTGCAGGGTACGGGTTGTGGGATGGCTTTTGAAGAAAGTTTCAGTAGGGTAGAGGGTGGAAACATGCTAAGGGTTATTACTAATCTTGCAGAAGTAATTAAACTACATCAGGGAAAGAAAAGGCTGAGCTTCCTCAGTGATTTCTCCTTAATGGATCGAGTTCATACAAACCACAGTAGATCTTAGAGCTCTGACTGTATTTAGAGGCATCACTTGAGAATGTGTTTGTTAGTCCTGAGAAGTCTTTGCAAACTTTAAACTATTTCAAAATTGTTAGGTTTTTGGATTATTTTCTCACAAGTAAAAGATTTCAACACTTCCTGCCAGCTTCCCTCTTCCTCTTTCCTCCTTCCCACTCCTTCCCTTGAAGCACCCAGCTGATTGGGGTGCACACATTTTCCACACCCTTGGCTCAGAGTCAGGGAAGTCCTCGGGCTCTCCTTGGCTCCTTGCCCGTGTGGAGGGAACTTTCCGTGCAGAACAATCCAGGGAAGTGAGTGCACACATAGACACACACACGCGCACACACACCAGTCCTTTTCCTGTCCTCAAGGATGGGTATGTGCCAATAAACAGACGAGCAGTCATCTGCAGGCAGGCACACTGTGCCACCTTCACCCCAGGAAACAGGGCAGGGGTGCCATGATCCAACAGGGGGTTGCAGGGACATTATTAACAGTTCAAGCTTTAGGAATAATACATAAAAATTTTAAATTGCTTTATTAAGGTGAATAACACTAGAATGTAAAGTGATGAGATTTATTTCTTGGTTGTTTTTGTTTTTGTTGTGCTTTTTAAAATCAATCATTATAGCAAACTGGGCAAATACAAGAACTTTTACAGAGACACCCATATTATTACAAAGGGCAACTTGAAATGATAACGGACCACCCTATAATTTAAAAGGAATGAAAGGAGAGGAATTCAAAAGAGTACAGGGATTGAAGAAGAAATAATTGCTGCCTGACCCCACAAATGCATGGTTGTACATGAGCATGATATGTGTGAGTACAGTTATAATCCATTCATTCATCCATCCATCCATCAGTTCACCCATTCACTTACTTGACCACTCAATCAATAAATGTCTGCTGATTTCCTATTCTGTTCTAGGCTGGAGACCAGGAAATATAAGTGGGTAGAGAAAAAAACATGCAACGTTTTAAATAAACTACATTATCCTTACAGGAAATGGGCCAATATAAGTAAATTTTCCTGTTTTATAGAAAGAGGCTTAGTGAAAGTACATTTATGATGTGTTATATGCTACTGCTATCACCCCTCAGAGCTATTTCCTACCATTGTAAACCCTACATGTGTTTAACCTGCTAGAACATAGGAATCCAGTTATTAGATTAATGGTAGTAGGACTCCTTAGAGATTCTAAAGAAATTGCCATACATTCTCATCAGATTTTACCTACTACAGAATTGGCATCATGTTTTACCAGGCTGCCTTTCCCATCCTATCAGAAGCCTTGGATGGATAGGGTCAGTATGTTTATTTGTGTGTACAGGTAAATATTCTAAATATTCTCAGGAATTCCCCAAATGTAGGGATGTCTTCTACCTTGACAGTGAAAAAACACTGTCAAGATTTTTTTCAACCAGCAAGCAAACTCAGAAGTGGGAAGGACCACTGGGACTGAGGTATGGCAGAGTAAACCTTATTTTTACTCTTTTATTATCTCTTCTTGCTTCATTTTAATAATGTTCTATTTTTCTTTAAACCAGGAATTGTGGCTGGTAGGTTTGTCTTGCAGGCTTCACCCTGTTTTAATTTCAGCTTGGTTATGCTTATGAGAAAACACGGCCTTCGTTTCTTCTGTTTGCTTTGCAGCCACAGGCAGGACTGGTAGGGCCAGGTGGGACATGCCACCATGCTCAGCTCTGTTTTAAATGGTCACAACTTCTAGGTGAGCTGATGAAGTGCTGGGACCTTTGCCACAGAACTCTTACTCTGGAGTTCTTCTGCTTCTAAAGCAAATTAAAAAAAATATGTGTATGATACATGCATAAAGGCAATCATTTTTATTATGTCAAAATATAAATTTTGAGTTTTCGGAGTTGATGAACATATTAACATATGTTTTGTAGAGTTACTAAAATATTTGAGTTAAACTTTGTGTTAATTTGGATGTTTATAATGCATATTTTAAGAATGCCCTAATTTGGAAATGTGTATTTGACAACGATAAAATGTTCATGTGGACTTTTTAAATTTTAGAGGGAAAAATAGTTCATTTCACCTTGGGGTTATTTTCTGATATGTTTGTGCTTATATTGCTTTTGAAAGCATATATTATCTTCTTACATGTTGAATCTGTTGCCTTGGAAGAGAGAACGAGAACTGGTCTGATGCATGTATCAAGCTTAGTCATTCATTCACTCATTCACTGTTCAGGGTGAGATGGAAGAATGTTGATCAATGACTTGTATTATTCACTCGGATAAAACTGAATAGATGGAGTGTTCTTAACTGGTAAATATAGTATTAATGCAGGGAGACTAAACCCCATATGGAAACTTAGGTTATTATAAGTGGATGGAAAATTGCTATATATAACAGCATCATTTTGATAGTGTTAATGAATTAACTATAAAATTCCCTTTGATTGTTATAGGCCAAAGGATCCATTCTTTTCAAAATATCTCAAACTGGGTTATGTGTGCCTTAAAATTACATGTTGTGAACCTTTTTCAGTTCTCAGGAACAGGCTTTGGTTAGTCACCAACAACTTTTCTACTAGTTTCAGTCAAAATAGGGCTCTTCTGAGTCTTCATATAAACTGTTTTCCGTAAGCTATTTTGGAATTTCTCCGTCAGGGATTTTGAATTTGTGTTTTGGGGGGCAACTTGGTTGACCTGTGGGTCATAAGGGGTAGGAGGTCCGTTCACTTGGGATTTTACTTAGAGGATTGAGGTGAACCAGTGGGTGAAGAGAATTATTTATTTCAAGATATTTATTATTTTATTTTAAACATCCACCGCTATAATTATACTTAGTATTTTTAAGGTGCCCATGTACATGTTTGATGCTTTTTGGAAATCTGATTAAAAATTAAAATAAATTAATTAAATTTTAAGGTTGGTACTGTAAATTATTCTTCAGAAAAGATGAACTTAGTTAACATTTTCTGAGGGCCACGTGTGAAAATCTTTTTACTTGTAATAACATCATTATTCAACCCTCTTGTAGATATCTTTGAAAATTAAATTGGGAAACATTCTGTGTCATTTCTTTGATGCTTTTCTCTTTTAAATTATTTTTTATTTTTCAATTTCAGTTGACATACAATATTATGTTAGTTTCAGTGATTAGACATTATATAACTTACTAAGTTATTATCCTAATAAATCTTGCACCCCCTGACACAATGCATGATTTTAGAATATTATGGATTACATTCATGGTGCTGTTTCTTATTAGATGTGCTTGAGTTTATGCATTTAGTAATAATGGATAGAATAACTTATAAGAAGATGTCTCTGATAACTCAGTGATTTCTAAGTATTATTTTCTAATATTATCACAACCTTAATAAGTGATTTCTGAATTGAATGATACCAGTATTACATGGGATCACACAAACATCATGTGAGGGTGAGTCTGGCAGGGAGGGAACAGGGGTGAACCTGAAAGGGCACTGGTTGGGGTGTCAGGAAGCCACAGAGGAGCCTGCCCTGGATGGCACAGCAACCTGGCAGACCTTGGGCAAGTGGGTCAGCCCTTCCGCATCTCACCACCCAATTCTTGATTTCAAGGAGATATACACATACATGCTGATACATATAGACTTGTGTATATATCTGCAAAATCTCTAAAAGTCTGTGTTTAAACCATGAGAATCAAGACTTCGTGCAGATCTTTAAGCAAAGATTGATATGGATCATTGCAGGAGTCAGTCCTTTAATCCAGATGTCTAGGAAATGACATTCCTCTAAGCCTCCAAGTATAAAGGAACAGCTCCATCCAAAATATTCATAGTGCTCATGTAAATTGTTGAGAAAAGGTTGGTACAAGATTTGTTTTTCAAGTTTAAAATCTGGATGATGAGCAAACATGGGAAAGGGTGCTCTCAGAGGCCTGTTGCATTCCCTTTGGTGTTCAGTGCCATTCTGCCTTCTACCAGTAGGGAGGTCCAACCTGGGGTCTGAGGGCCGCACGCAGCCCAGGATGGCTATGAACGTGGCCCAACCCAGAGTCACAAATTCACTTAAAACATTATGAGACTTTCTGGCGATTACGCATCGCAATGTATTCAATGTGTGGCCCAAGACAACTCTTCTTCTACCAGTGTGGCCCAGAGATGCCAAGAGGTTGGACACCCTAACTAGACGTTAATTTTCATTAGGCTGCTAGGGAAATGCAGCCATGTATGTGGCGTGGAGATGGTGGAGCACATGGCAGCCCAAAGGGCCTGGGCGGCAGGGAACACAGAATAAAGAGGGAAGAGGTGTAAACTAAGTACATGGTTCTGTCTATAAATGTTCGGAAGTTACTGGACTCCAGCCGCAGGCCTCCTCCACTCTCACGTCTCATCCGTGTTACCGCTCACTGACATTTCGCTCTGCTTTCACATCTGGCTGCAGTGGGGCACAGAGAGGGTTTCCAGGATGGGCTGTGTGGGGCTTGCCTCGTCTCCCAGCTCCTGAGACTGGATCTGAGCCCTTGTGTTACATGGCGACCAGGTACTTGCAGCAAACTTAGAGATTCAGAGGAGCAGAGGCAAAAACTTGGTGGAAGTGCTTTCAAGACAGTCTTGAAGGAGAACTGGGTAGGAGCCAAGCTTGGTTGGACTTTAAGAACACACAGCTTGGGATTTGGCTGTTGCTGCCGGTACTCGTGGGGCCTCCAAGGCGAGAGTTCAGATGGCGGCCCTCGTGCATTCTTCCTAATTTGTTCCGTGATACACTTTTTTATTTGTAAAGGATATGCAATTTCAGCGCTTTCTGGGTGAGGGTAATTGTCTGGCTCGGGTTTTTTTTTTGTTTATTTGTTTTGAACAGTAATTAAATCTTCATTAAATAAAGAATTTGTAATGTCCTGTTACTGAATGTTATATGGGTCATGTTTGACAAAAGTGTCTACTTTCATTTTTTCCAGCTTTAAAAATTTAAGCAGACTGACTGATTTTAGATTTTCTATTGTGTTTTTCCCCCTCGGCTTTTTAAGTTTCTGAAACATAAAAAAATCCTACATATACCAAGGTCCTAGCTTGGGCTTATTCTTAGTGACCTGAGGAAGTAAAAATAAAATGTAATTGTATTCAAAGTCTGCAGAGTATCAGTGCATTTTCATTAACAACGTAAACTAAAAAATTTAAAACTATTTTCAAAAAACTGTTTTTAATTAAATATTCATAATTATATCTTAAACTTAGAAGGCAAACTATATTATAATGATCGTGCAAAGCATTTTAAATCCAGAATTATTTAAACAAAGCTGAAACTTTTAAATATTTCTCTTTTGGAAATTTACTGTGTTTTTAAGTATTTTAATAAAAGCAAATCCATATTCAAGCTTAGTGTTCAGTGTTCATTCAGTTGCTAATGTAAGGACACAGCTTCGAGCTTCATGCAGTTTATATCTTCGCAAATGTAAGAATAAGAGTTGTTTAATTGCACAGGGTTCCTTGAGTGCCATACGTGGTTGTTACAAATACAGTGCTGTCATGAATAATTCCAGAACCACCCATCAGAGCACTAGAAAGGCAATGAAAGGGGGGATGGGCACTCCTATACCCTGGTACCCCAGAATCTGCTGCATTGGTGCCATCTGAGAGAAACGCGGAGGTACCTCTCTTGTTTCACCTAAGTCTGAATGCTTCCCACACCTCCTCTGCTTTCAAATGGTTTCTAACACCACACTGCGCAGTGCCACAACTCATAGACCTTCAGGACATTCAAGCTCAGTCGCTTTCTGATGAAAGGAAAGAGACTGGGCATGAGATCTGGAGAAACATTTCCCTGGGGCCCAAACAGCTGTAGTGAGGAACTGGGACCTAGGGTACAGGACATCTGGATGCCAGTGGCAGATGAAGGCGCTCATGTATTTTTCAGTAAATTTCTTTTGTGTGTGCTTGTGGTACGTGGGCCTTCTAAAGCGCGGGGCCCAAGGCAAGAACCCCTCTTGCCCAGATGTATGGACTCCCCAGGCTATGGGAGCACTTTGGCATTTTCACCAGGAACACCATCTGCACAGGCAGCAGAGGGGTTCCTTCTGGGGGACACTAGGGGGAGCTGGCACAGGAAGGAAGAATGGCAGATGGTTTGGGGACTGGCTGTCGGAATGCTTGTGGGATCTTGAAAGTCTCCCTTGCTGGCATCCTAGAAATACTTGGTTGGGACTTTTCTAGGGGACTGGAGGTCCCGTGGAAGCAGGTGGGGCTGAACAGCGGATGTGGTTGATTGGTGTTGAGACCACTTCATCTGTAATGCTCCTAGGCTGGGAGGGCCAGCGAGGGGGCGGGCAGCTCATTTCCAAGTCAATGCGCACTCCCTTCTTCACTGGGATGTTGCCAGGGAAGGACGCTTTCTCCTGTAAATCTGTTTCTCTCCACATACTTGGAAAAGAGAAGATCGTTCCCTTTTCCTTTATGAACATTCTCTGTGGAGGGAGCCAGAGATACAGTGCAGTCATTGCTATTACAGCACTGGAATTATAAAGGGATTAATTATTCATTTTGATTGGGGATCTTAACCACAAACGGATAGAATTCAGAGGGAATGGGAATTTGGTTAAATTTTTTTAACTGTATTTTCACGAACCTGTTACTTCAGCACCTCCTTCATAATTAATGTAGGCAACAAATGATAGTGGCTTTGGTCCCATCTGTGATTTTGTCACCAGTAGAAATCACAGATATTTTCATATCACATTACCATTGTGGCTAATATCTCAAGTATCTTTATGAGCATGACTACTCAAAATCATGGTGGATATTATCCTTTACTATATATTGTTTCTAATTTTTAATAAATACTCCCAGATATACTGCCAACAAGTTTATTTTAATTTTTGAGATAACTGCATTTCATTATAATTGGTTTCCTTTATAATCCTATGTATTTTATTTTACATAGTTTGAAAGTGTTTGTTAAGAAGGGGGATCCACAGACTTCAGCGAACTGCCAGAAGGGCTCCTGGCAGCAAAGAGGTTGAGACTCGACGATGTCCATGAAAAACCATCTTTCACTGCGAAAGCTTAAGGCCTTGGAGAGTGCAGGGAGTTACTTCAGGTCACATGGTGGAGCAGGCATTGAGCTCGGTGTCCTTCCTGCACCGTGTGGCCTCCTGGCACCACCACCCTGATCTCGGTGCCAGGGGAATGAGCTCCTTTGTCTTATTCAGCAAGCCCTGTGGCTATGATGAAGGCCCCCGTCAGCGGTCAGTGTCCCTCTTTGTTTGCACTTCCCTGGCCAGTGGCGGCCTTTCTCCCGCCCTCCTCCCATTTCCAGGCCTGCTGCTGGTGGCAGTGAGGTGTGGTCATCTCCAACAGTGCTTATCCCTGGGGGCTTAAGGCATCACCAAGCATGGTGTCCTAAGACACTCCAGTCAACAGAAAGAATAGGAAACTTAACCCTGATTGCTTGACCCACTATTAATGGTACTTCGGGCAATATTGTTATCCCTGGACCGGCAAGGGGAATCTGTCAGCCAACCCAGGGGCTTTCATAAACTCATTTAGGAACTCTGGTCACATCATTTCCTCCTCATTTTGGATTAACATGTGCCTCAAATCGAGAGAAAAATATAGAATTACTAATATTTATATTTCACTTCCAAGTGCCATTTCTAAGCACTGTATCATTTTTTAAAACAAACAGCATTATTATTATCCTCGTTTTACAGACGGGAAAACTAGGCACAGAAAGCTTAGGTAGCTTGCCGGAGGTGTCCACTTCATGTCAGAGATCGGACTGGAAAGAGGTGTTCTGGCTCCACTGTCCGTGATCGGGGACACCGTGCGCCGTGGCCAGTTATGATGTAAATGCTGTGCACCACTGCTGTCCAGAAGCTGTTCTCTTTTGCTTCGAGAGTGATGGGGAACCTACCTCTCTGGGGTGAAGGATGCCTTGGGGTGATGCGGTCCTAGGAGGAACTCCTTCCAGTGTCTCAGAGCTGTCTCTGAAAGGTACTTACCTCGTCCTGTGATTCAGACTCTGTTCGGCTTCTGTCCCTTGCATGTATGTAGTCAAGGCAATATGGGGAAGGGCAAACGTGTCCATACCCCGAAGTGTAGTAGTGCTGCAAACGGCTGCATCGGGACTGACTTTGTGTCCATGTCAAGGATGCTGACAGTGCTTCAGTCTCTGCTTTTGAAGCCTCCTTCTTAGCAGCATTGGCAAGTACACCTTCGAAAATTGCTATCTGAATTCTGGTGTTTTGAAAAAAAATGTTTGTTAATGTTTCTCTTTTCTAACATTAGTTGATGTTTTGCCAACTAGTTAAGAGTCTGCAGATCGGAGTGCTGGCTGAGAAGCTAAGCTTGCTGTAACCAGTTATCCCCAGATGGCCAGATTTCGTTGTGTACCGCTTTTATAGCTGCTCACTGGCTGCGTACTTGGGGTTATGAGGTGTACTGTTCCACTTGTTTTTGCCAGCCATGCACACAGTACATTATTTGAAAGGTTGAGACAGATGGTATAGCTCAAACTAAAATTGTGAGGGAGAGAAGCAAGTGGAAAGAAATGAAAAGGGCACTTGATTTTCTACTTCACATTTCGGAAGTGAGTTTTAGCTTCTGTGATTGACTAATAAATGCAGTGTCGCTATAAGACTTGAATTCATTAGCGTCTGTTTAAACAGATATAACTGAGTAATCGGCAGGAAGCAATCTTTTCCTTCGTGGATGCTGTCCCAAACTTCATGGGACTTCCTCCAGATCTGAAAGCGCTTGGGCCATTGGAAGCTGTCAAAAACAGATCCAGGTTTTTCAGAATAAGACGTACTACCTACCACCAATACCAATCCAAACAAAAAATCTCAAATTTTATTTTTAAACTGGAAATTATATATATATATAATATATATGTAATATATATATATATGCATATGTCTGTATAGCTTGGTGAAGTTGCGGTGATAAGGACAATTAATCAGTTTTCGTGCAGCTGCTTCCTGACATTTCTGCAAATTGTTGTGGAAAAATTAATGAAGGTTAGATCAGTAATGGTTTCAAGCTTGGCCAGTGGAAACTATGACAGTGTTTCCATCAGCAATTAAGCTGGGCTGCTTTCTTTTTTCTATAGGGGAAGTGGTATGATGTGTGTTCTCCACAGGAAATGGAAAACGGCAGCCGAGCCGTGAGCGCAGGTATGGAGTGCACTCCACTCCGGGAGCGCGCCACCAGCCTGTCCGTGATTTGCACGACAGAGGTGCATTTTCTGCAGAAAGGATTTTGCTGTGCCACGCTGAGAAATCGTCCCTTAACAACGGAGGAAGGATTTTGGTATTTCACTGAGCTGCCATTTCAGAAACAGAGCTATGCTATAAATCTAAACTTTGGGAACCAGAAAGTGGAACGTATGACAAACAGAAAGTGAAACTCACCTATCTAATTTTATTTTTCAAGCCAAAGGTAGTTCAGTACAGGCCCGGTTCACATCCTGTGTAACCCTTTGGGATTTTCCCCAGTATTAGTTAAAAAATTTTCCCATAGGGTCACACAGGATGTGAATTAAAGTAAACACTTAACAAGAATGATGAAAAGGAAATTAGCTTTCTAAATGATCCTTTCACTGTTAGCATCCTGAGTACTTATTAGAAATACGGGAAAGGGTCACTTCAGTGTCTCATTATCAAGTTGTTACATTATTAATAGGATATATTAATATGCTTCCCTATTAAATATGAAGTGTATTTCCTTATATATGAAACTAAATTTTACATAACTGTTTCCCTTTTTTGAAAACATTAAAACCTTAGCAAAATTCTCTGTACATCAGTGGTTCTTAGCCTTTTAGAGGAGGGGTTTATAAACCTGTTTAGGGCTCTCTTTAAAAGCCCTGGCTCTTTCCCCCAAAGAAATGCGTATGTCAAACATTTTTGCATACGACTTAAAAAAGTTTCACAAACCTCTTAAGTGACCTTGGCCCCCAGGCATTTTTCATAGGACTAGGTTTTTAAAACTATTCATGGACTAATAGGAAATTATAGCTTCAGTCATAAAATGTTAATTCATTACTAGTAAAGACTTTGTAAGAGGCTTTAAGAAACTTTAATTGTAACAATAATAATTCTTTCCCTTTCCACTTGAAAAGTGCTCCCTTGTTCTTGGGTGGGAGCTCATTCATTGAACAAAACATACGATGCTAGGTTTGAAGACCACTGGATGACATTTTTAGCAAGCCTGTGGGTGATCTGCCTCAGCCTCACCAATTCTGAAATGGTAGCTATAGGGAGATAAATGACATTTGTGTCTGGCAAATAGTCCATGCTCTCAATATATAGTTTCTCTTTTTCTCTCCTCCCTTTGAGATCTAATTTAAATATCACCTTCTTGCACATCTTTCTGCAACTCCTCAAGACAGATTTTTCCCACTTTCCCCCCCAGTGTTCCTCTACTGCTTTGCAGATTACTCTTAGTAGGATTGTGTTATGTTTCCTTGGTTACATCTCATGGAGTGCATTTTGAGGATCTTGTGTCTTATTAGTAAAGTTTTATTTATCTCTATGCATGCTGTGTCCAGCAAAGTGCTTAAGGCACGCAGGAATTTTGTGTGTTAAATTGATAGTAAAAGTCTAATGCTTTTTAGGAATGGAGTAATTTGGATTTGGGCTTCTAAATGTCACTGGATTGTGTTTAAGTGAATACTAGTCATTTCAAAAGAGAAGACAAACGATCAGTGTACAGTCAAGGTCAGATTTATTGACAGAATACGGCCTGTAACTGAACGTTTGTCTTTTCTAGCTTTGGCTACAACCAGAGCCACAGTATCTTGGCTGAAATTACCCAAGTTAGTTTTCAGTCAGGTGATTAAAAAAGGTACTATTAAATTTCTGAAATATATAGACCTGTATATTATCAGAGTCTTGGAAGAGAATTTTGGCTCCCACAGAGTCTTAATTTATATTTAAGTTTTAGAATCTGGGTTCAAATGATAGCCTGGAGGACATACTGATCCACCTCTCTTTGGATTCAGTCATCATGTACTCTTGCTAATGACAATGAATTTGAGTTGAACAAACATGTCCTCAAGGAGCTGGCATTCTTCAACTTCTCTCTTTCTCCCTACATACATATAATGAGACAAAAGTAGGTTTACAGTTGTGAGTACAGGAAACACAGTTTATTCTTATATTAATATATATTAATTATTGCATTATTTTCTATATGAACAACTTTAAACCTACTTTTGCTTGACTGTGTGTTTGTGTGTATGTATACTCATATGTATATGTATGTGTGTACGTATGTGTGCATATGTATGTGTATATGGCCTGCAGGTCTTACAGATGTTTTTATAGGCAACTTAAATTAAAAATGTACATGAAACCAGATTGTCTTAGTACTTGAACAACTCAGTGGCAGTCAGCTCTGTTCTTTCTGTACATGATTAATGATTTCCGACCCATAAGTTATGATTTAGAGCCTTGAATATAAAGAGTGGTTTTGAGCCAGAAGAGCCTTGGAAGAGGGAAATGGATAGTTGGCTGCAGGAGATTTTGAAACAAATTAGTGTGGGAAAAACATCAGGGAGTTACAAGGGAGAAAGTGAGGAGTATGCAGAAGGAAGAAAGAAAAATGCGGGAGGTAGAGGTTGATATCTGATGGTCGGGGGAAGGTCTGGCACATAAAGAAAAGCTCTTAGTCGTAATATGCAGCTAGGAAACTCTAAGTAGGACCCTGGAGGAGGTGGTATGCAAACCAGATCAATGGAAGGAACTTCAGAAGCAGAACTGAGGATCCATAGATGTGTTCACGATGTTGAGCGAGTGATGAGGGGGTTGTCGTAGTTGAAACAGAATATGAATAGACAAGCGTGTGCTTGTGAGATGCAGATGAAGAGATCAATTTAAGATATACAGGGAAGGAAAAATACACACTGGACATGGGCTGAATTGGGGACAAAGAACAGTAGGGTTGAAGATTTTGCTCAGTAAATCGTTGGCGGTGAATTCTTGGCTCTCCTGAGATGCACAGCCATTTCTTTACTCAGGCATTTCTTTCTCCTGGAAAGCCTTGTCTCTGCCTGTCAGAATTCTCAAGCCCTTATTTAACTTTAACCAGCTGCATAAATATTTCTTGCACAACACTAGCTCATGCAATCTCTCCTTTACTGAGCTCATACAGTACTGTTATAAGTGTAGTAGCACTTAATTGATGCTTAAAGCTATAATTTAAAATTTCACCTGCATATCTTATCTTTTCAATGAGCCTCCAAACTTGTGTAGAACTAGATAGTGTAAAAAATCTTCTCTATTATCTAATCAGAGTCTTGCATATGGCAGTAACTCAAAATATATTTTTAAGAGGTTTAAAGGTACTGGGTTTTTCCTACATCCCTAAAACTTTACTGGATAGCACAAAAGAATGGAAGCATAAGACACAATCCTTATTCTTAAAGTGAAAGTGATCAAAGTGGATGTTTTATTTAGAAGATTAGCAATTTAATGGAAATTTGGCATTAGAGGAAGCCTATTTTGGAGTCATCTAAATTCCCTAGAATTAAACAAGATAATGCATGTGAAGTGCTTAGTACAGTACCTGATGGTATGTCCTCCATAATTACTTTTTAGAATAACACTTCTAAATATTAGTGTGATCTGTTGACTGGTCCTTTCATAACTGAAATTCTGAAAAATTAATCTCGTAGTAATGCCAGTTTCCTTGCCTCCTGTCTAATAGGGATCTGGCTTTAAAACTTCAGCCCCAATGCAATTATTCATGTTAAAGTCTCCAATGGTCTTTTAACTGGCAACTTGAGTGGAATTTTAAATTTTTTCTCCTTGACATATTCTTCTCCACTGGTTTTTTGATACTCGTCTCTCTTGTTTTCTCCACTGCAGCTCTGAATTTTCCTTTTCCTCATCTCCATCACTGGTTCTGTCTGCCCATCAGCCCAGTAAACATTTCAGTGGAGAGTTCTTCTGTCGCAGGGCTCCTCACTTCCCTTCTTCCTATTCATGTTTATGATTGAGTGTTTTCATCTTTTTTTATTTCTTCAGTTGCTAACCTGTAGTAGAAGCTCTAGTTCCCTGCTCCATGCTTCGAAATCTACAGAGTGGGGCACAAGTAGCTTTATAGTTTTTATATGGAAAAATAATACGGTAATTAAGCCCTGGCTGGTGTAGCTCAGTGGATTGAGCGCGGGCCTGCGAACCAGACAATCGCGGTTCGATTCCCAGTCAGGGCACATGCCAGGGCTGCAGGCAGGTTCCCTGCAGGCCAGTTCCCAGCAGGAGACGCACGAAAGGCAACCATACATTGATGTTTCTCTCCTTCCCTTCCCCTCTAAAGATAAATAAATAAAATATTTAAAAAATAATACGGTAATTAATAAATAATAATACAATAGTCAACTCTGTTACATGTACTCACGACTGTAAAACTACTTTTGCCCCATCCTATCTACTAGATATCTTTGCCTAAGTAGTCCAAATAAACTTCAATTTCAGCATGCCCAGAATTGTATTTTTCTCTCAAGACTTGATCCTCTTTTTATTTATGAAAAGCCCACTGTCCCTGGAGTTTCTTCAAGGTTGAACCCTGGAGAAACCCCTCATCCTTACCTTTGTGCCACACTCACACACTCACACACTCACACACACTCACACACACACACACTCACACACACTCACACACATCACACACACACACACACACACCCCCTCTCATGTTCTGTCCGTTCTTCTTCCTAAGTGTTTCTTTCTTCAGTGCCTTCTACTTCTGCCTATTCAGTTTTTCAGTGTTCGCCCTGCCCTTGAACTACTGCAGTAGACTCTTGACTGTCACCCTTGCCTTAAGCTCCACCCACCTCCAGGTTGATCTCTCCATACTGTTTCCAGAGCTCTATTACTAAAAAAGAAATCTTCCTTCTACTTTAGGATAAAGTTCAATATCCTTACCATATTACGCTAGGTTCTTTATTATGTCAACTTACTTTTTCGTATTACATCATTTCTCTCATCTCCTTAGTATTCCTCACATAACTTATCTTCAACAATACCCAAATTTATTTATTCCCAGAATATATCTTGTCTCTTTATGCTCCGGTGCATGTAATGTCATTTTCAATTTCTCCATTGCGTGAACTTCCATAGATACTTCAAGGCAGGAACACCCTCTCTGTTGTGAAGTTTTTCTTACCCCCGTCATCTCTCATGGTCGCAGTCACTCCCCTTCTCACTTCTGTTCCCATGGTGCTTTGACCACACATACAGTGTGAAATTATTTTTCATCTTGAAGACTGTGTCTCATTCATCATCATATTTCCTGTGACCAGTGTGGACCAGCTAGGCATTCAGTAAATAATAAAGGAAAGATTATGAAGAGAAGCTGAATATATGTTCTGTTATAAAACATTGGAATTGATGATGAAGCATCTGGATTTCAATGTCTTGAAGTTTTTAAATGATTGACCTTAAATGATTTAACAATATGCTATTTCTTACTACACTAAAGAAAATGATTAAATATGTGTGTTATCCATGTATATGAAGTCATAGAATCTTGAATATGAATGATATTTTCAGAATCCAGAAGATTCAACAATGGAAACTGGGAGAGGTAGATGACCCAGAAGGTGGTTTAGTTGGAAACTAGCTCAAAATAGCAAACAACATTAATCTTTTAAGTGAAAGAAACTCTCCTTACAAATTTGGTCGCATGAATAGAATTGTCTGTAAGTACTGAAAACAAAAGGCCCAATGGGTTTTTATTACTGTATAATATACTACTGTATACAGCTGGTAAAGTCAAACTAGTTTTTAAAACTGTAAAGTTACTTATAAATTATGTTGGTTCTTATTGAAGGCTTTGTAGCAGCAACAGGTGTTAGAGTGTATAACCATCAACAGAAAGATTGTAAAGTGAGACAAGTCTAAAAAGTCACATAGTTTCACTAGTAGAAAAAGTAAACACTTTCTTTTCACTGTGTTAAATGGACCTACAACTGTGAATTTTGTCTCAGCCTCAGGACAATGGGCCTCAGCTGAATGTCAGCACACTTTTGGAATTGTGGCGAGTGGGGCTGAGTATTTCATGTCATTTTGAATAATTCTGTTGCTAAGTCTTCAAGTCCCACAGTCTTGTCTTCTGCACTGTCTAATCTGCCATCTGGTATATTTTTCCTTTCGGATTTTGAGATCTTTTCTGGAAGCTCAGTGTGGGCCTTCTTGATAGCATCCATATTGCTGTTACTTAACATATTTATTCTAGCTTCTTGAACATATGGAATACAGTTAAAATAACTTTTAATGGATATTCTACTAATTCTTTCATCTGTGTTATTGAGGGGTCCATTTTGGTCCATTAATTTTTCTCATCTTTATGGGTCAGATTTTTCTGTTTCTTTGCATGCTTAGTAATTTTTTATTGGAAGCTTCCCTTTTACCTCGTTGGGTTAACAGAGACTTAGTATTCCTATAAGTATTCTTTTTTAAAAGATTTTATTTATTTATTTTTAGAGAGAGGGGAAGGGAAGGAGAAAGAGGGAGAGAAACGTCAATGTGTGGCTGCCTCCCATGCACCCCCTACTGGGAACCTGGCCTCCAAACCAGGCATGTACCCTAGACTGGGAATCGATCTGGCGACCCTTTAGTTCTCGGGCTTGCGCTCAATCCACTGAGCTATGCCAGCCAGTGCCCTAAAATATTCTTGAGCTTCATTATTGGGCATAGTTAAGATACTTGGAAGCAGTCAGATCTTTCTTTAAAGCTTTGTTAGCCAGGACCACGGCAGCATTCATTCAGGTAACAGCCCCTCCCATATGCAAGCAATACAATATTCTGACCTGTGCCCCATACATTACGAGGCTATCCATTCTGGCTGTTGGAAACAGGCACTCTTTTTTTTTGGCCCTTTGTGAACACTGGGCACTGTTCCCACGTGTATTTTTAGTGATGTTTCTCCTGACTGTGGGTAGTTTCCTCATATGTGTATACTGGCCAGTAGTCGGCTGAATACTTCATCCGCATATCTTCAGAGTCCTCTCTCTGTGCAGTGCTGCTGTTGACATGCTCCGAGATCTGCAGCCACTTTTCGTTCCCTGCACTCCCACGGCCATGTTTCTAACTCTGGGAGACCACTCATTTCTCCCCGAGCTTCTCCTTCACAACCACAGGGAAGAATTTCTCCAGGTGTCATCCGGGGCCATTTCCGAGCTTGGCTCATTTGTTTCTCCTTCTCTCAGGGATCACTGTCCTCTGCTGCCCCGTGTCCAGTATCTTGAGAGCTATTATTTCATATTTGATATCTACCTTTATGGGGCTTTTCAGGCAGGAGAATAAATCTGGGTCCTGCTACTCCATGCTGATCCGACGCTGAGTCAAGGCCTATTTTAGTTGTTATTTCCTCAATTATGTAATACTCATTAGCCTGAACATTCAAGGAGGCACTTGTAGGTAATTGCTACAGAAAGGATTTAACTTCATGTACTCACCTAACGCTGGGAGCTAGGTCTGTGAAATTTGTGTTGAGAGAATGTGTTAGGAAGTTGTTTCATAGCATAATGCAAAGCAGTATTGTTGGCTCTTTCTTTTCAAAATCTTTCATCTTTTTTAAAATACTTAACTAAAAGTTGTGTGCCTTACATTCAGTTGTGATTTGTAAGATTCCGAAATAAAGGTTCTTTCTTCTCCTTATGTGCAATCTGACATTCTCAAAGGCAGCCACATTATGTGGTGTGAGAGGAGGGGAAAGACTTGTGACATGTATGAAATTTTAGCCATGGCACAAAATGATAGGGTTGAGAAGATGTAAATTGTGTGGTTTGGACAAATCCACCTACTGACTCCTATTTGTAAGAAGCCAGGTTCCTCAAACTGATCTTAAGTGATCATTTTGCTTTCACTAACCTTTCTGCATCTACAGTGGAAGACAGTTTGTGTGTGTTGCATTTTTAATGATGTGTCTTGCAGTGCTTCTGAGGCTATTCTCTCATGGAATGCTATCAGATTCTCTCCCCCCACGTCTACATGCGCGCGTGCACGCACACACACACACACACACACACACAGCCCTCATGAAAACATAGACATCGTCCAGAGAATTTCCTGATGTACTGTCCTTTGAATGTGATGACATTTGTTTACACAGGAAGCTAGACTCTAGGTTGTTTTCTTTGGAGACCGTGTCAGAAATGTATTTTCCACATTGGTTTTTCTCAATATGGCATACACATGTATCACTTAAAGTTTGGGAGGCATGTAGACTGATGAAGAATTCCCAATATGAAATGTGCTTATTGACTTTAAATATTTAATGTTTAGAGAACATCCTCTTTCCTCCCCACTGATTTTCTTTTAAATCTCCTTGGCAAACAGTGGGGTGGAAATCAGATTGAAGACAGGCCCTAGGCCCTCAGGTCCTGTCCCGTGGCTCACATATTTTGCTGTCAGCTTCATACAGCCCTTGTATATTCCATTATATATACAGATATGTGGATCTCTCTCTCTCTCTCTCCATATATATATATGGATCAAGATTCTTAATAAAAACACAGAAAACAATTTATAGCCCCAAAGATGTGGGTTGTATCTATATGGGGTTTCTAAATTAACTCTTTCAGATTGATTTTTTTAAACACCAAAATTAGAAAAAAAGTTACACATATTCATTGAAAAAAGTATTTGTATCAACATTCACTTTTGCCTGTCCTCGTAGTGTGATACTTACAATCACTATCATTACTGAGCACTAACCAAATGCCAGGGACACCGTCGGGTGCCTTATTTCCATGACCTCTAGTCCTGGCAGTAGCTGCGGGGAAGGTGCTGCTGCCGTCCGGGGACCCGTGAGGAAATCGGCCTAGAGACGTCAGTGATTTGTCTCAGGCCACATCGCTGGAAAGGAGCAGAGCTTACGTCAGGCTACTTTCATACCCTGAGAGGTTTAGTAACGTGTCCCATGTTTGTCAACAGTGGGGAGTGCACTTGGTAGATTAAAAAATCAGAACGTTAACCTGCTACTTCTAAAATAAAACACCAAGAAAACTTTATTGAGAGCCAAGGATGTGCAAGGTCCTGCTCTGGGGGCGATGGATTGTAACGATGAGCAAAAGTGACTCTTGTGTCCTGAGGAGGGAGGGGCAGTTACACAGCAGTGTGCTGTGCCAGCCTTGCTTCTGAAGGGTGCGTGCACCTGATGCCTTGGGTGCACGCAGTGGGAGGACCTAGAATCTTTGGGGGTGTGCAGTGGGGAAAGTCCTGAAGGAGGAGTAGGCAGCCATGACCTTGACTGTGTCTGGCAAAAATTTACCTGAGACTAGGGATCTCACCATGGTCTGCTGTGGTTAAGGCTATGTATGCCAGGCCCATTTACTGACCGAGGTACTCATTTGTACGTGGGTTTTATCCCTTACTTGTATTAAATTTGACCGTTATGCACATTTGCCACTTGCTGCCAAGTATACCACGTTGCTCTCTGATATCTTGAGCATACGTTCTATGACAGACCTTGTGCTGGAAGTTGTGTGGGAGACAGAGATGAATGTAGTTCACACTTCAAGTCCTTGCATTTAATGATGTAGATAAGAACTGTATTCAGATGCTAATGAAAAAGGAGAGCCTGCAGTGTGTGTGGAACAGAAGTGTGCTCTGGCACACTGACAAGGGAATGATCTCCACCAGGTAGTGGATTCAGGATGAGATCCTTCCCTCCGTTCGTCCATCCAACAGACATATACAGAGCATTGGTTGCGTGCCGGGCTTTGTGGAACAGCTGACACATGAGCTGGATTTTGTGTCTCTGGAGCTTTTGATACATCACAGTGGAGGTGATAAGGGAAGTCTATCAAGCGGAGCTCATGGCCTGAGCAAAGACAGAAAGATGAAAAATGTTGGTCCCGCTTGAAAATAAGGACTAAGCCATCTTTTCTACAACTGAGGTTATTGGAATAGATGTATTAGGAGATTAAGTTGCATACACAGAGAAGAACCAGATTCTGGAGGGTCACAGATGGCAATCCCGGGGATTGGAACTCGGTGGGATATGAGGAGTCCCTGGTAGTTTTTGAGCAGGAGAAGATTAGGATTAGAGAGATGGCTTTAGGAAGCTTCACGTGGTAACCATGGCATGTGGGTTAGCACTGGGACCCAGGGAGACCCCTGTAGCTGGGCTTGATGAACCCAGTCTGTTTGCCCAAGACTGGACTCCATAGGTTCTGAGCTCCTGGTCGCTCCCTCTGTTGTACTTGGCAGTTTTCCTCAAGCTGATAGGCTTTTGTGACCTTGTGCATAACCTCTCTCCTGGGAGTCCTTTTGGGCTGTTGTCTCACAGCCCCTCCCAGTCCTGCAAAGGCTTTGCCTCTAGGGATAGTTTCAATTCATAAACATTATGACTGTGTCAGCACTGTGTTTAATTTATATGTACACACTGAAGGCGTTATTCTTTAGCAAATATCAGTTAAGGGACTGTAAGTTACAATATTTGGGGTGCTTTCACTGGAACATTGATATGAAATGTCACCCTCGCTGTAACATTGTTTGTATGGAAAAAATCAAATTTGATTTACATTATTTTAACTGACAGGGATTTCCCAGGACTGTGGCCAGTTCCCTAGTGAGCATTCTTTCTGCCTTTGGATGATACACATGACCGCTTGTCTTCCTTTAGCTGCTTCCTTTGGTCCAGCCCTATGAGACACTCTGCCTACAAGATCTCTTGATCTGGAAGCAGTGCTTGGCCTCAATGCAAATTCAATATCAAGTGTGCTCAGGGCATGCAAACTGAGTTTCACATTTGCTTGAATTAAACAAGAAGGCATCTTTGGCCTCAGCTGATTTTTTTTAAGTCTTACAGTTCTCAATTCCTCTATGCAAAACTACCAAGTCGCAGCTTGGTGGACTCCTCCCTGTTCACTTACCCCTTCCCATTTCTGGGCTACTGGTTCATTGTTCTTCCTTCCTGGGTTGCCTTGCCCTCTAATCTCTGCCTTCAAAATCCTTCCAGCTCTTCCAGGTCCATGTCTAATATCACTCTCCTTCATTCAGCCCCCATGATTACTGCAACCACAAGTGCACTTTTATCTCCTCTGGATTATTCTTGTGGCACTTGTCACAGGCCGAGAGCTGGGCGTTGCCTTTGGATCCCAAAGCCAGCTGCTCACTACAGTCCTAGTGACTCTGAAGAAGTTACACAACCACTCTAAACCTCATCTCTAAAATGGGAGCAGTACCACTCACCTAGCAGGATGGTTTTGATGATTAAATGAGATAATGTATACAAAAAGCTTCACATAGGGTTATCCATCACATGGTATGTGTTTAGAATAGGTTAGCGATTTTTATGTCTTCTTTCTCTGGGAATAAGTTGAGATCAAGCAATGTACCTTATTTGTCCCCTCCTCAAATCCCGCCTCTAAAAGAACCTATCGTAGCTTTTTGAAGGTAACAAATATCCCATAAATATTTATTTGAGGAAAGAACTAAATACTACTTTTAAATTGCAAAATTCACTCCCAAAAGGGATTCATGAAGAAAGTGTTCTTAGGTTCTGGCTTTCCAGGGCAAGTCTCAATATTATGTATTGCTAGTGCCACCTTTTGCTCTGAAAAGTGCAATGGTTTGGACAATAACTTGCATGGGTGCCCTCTTTATGAAATATTTGCAGTTTTGAATTGTCCATGGTACTTTTCCAGTTATTTTGTGATTTATATTTCATGTAGGTGGGCTGTCTCTTAAAGGAGGTTGTAAGCCACTTGAGGACATAAACCATTTCATATCTCTCTCCCGAATCCACTGAGGACATCATGGTGCCACCAGTGTAGTGAGACCAGGGTGTGTCTTCACAGCAGTGACATAGTAAGTGTGAAGGTTGTATTGGCACCAGCCATAATCTCAATGCTGCTTTTAGATGAAGCCATCAGCTGATGTATAGACATATTAAGTGATGTGTAAGTGAGAAATAGTCATTCTCACCCATAAGGGCAGGGCTGCCCACTAAACAGAATTACTCCAGAGATCAGTTTATCTGCTTCCCCACTGTAGCCTTGCACCAAGCACAGCACCTGAAACTTAGCATGTGCTCAGTAAGTATTTGTTGAATGAATGCATGAATGATGAGGTTCTTAGCATGCCACACCTTGCTATTTCATGAAATTCTATCCAGTTCCCCTTGGGTCCTCTGTAAATGGCATAACAAAATACAGAGAGAGTCCGAAGAGCTCTGGTATGCTTGACTATGAGCTCAAAGATTTGTAGGAGGATATGCGAAGGTCAGGAGACATCTTGTCTCCTCAGACCTTCTCTGGAAACTATTCTATGTAGTCTTCTTTTCTGAATAAGCTTGTTTTCTAGAAGAAAAGTAGATTTCTTCCTATAAAACTCTGCCCTACTTGATAAGAGGACAAATGAAGGCTGGGGCCCTTTGGCTCTCTGTTCTTTGATTCCAATAAAAGAAAGAGCAAATCCTGCGTAAAAGGTTACTCTGTTAGCTGGAGGGGACTTTGGCTCTCTGGCATTATTCTCTGGGGCGTGTGGGACTCGCAGAGGATGGAGAGTTGGAGGGCTCCTTGAAAAGGGGTGTTGGTGTGACTCGCTTTCCTCCTTCTTCCCGGGAAGCCCAGGGAAGGACACCTGCTGGCTCTTGCCAACCCAGCCACTCCCCCTCTGCCTGCAGCGCCTCTCCGTTCAGTTACCTCCAAGTGCGGACCCTTCAGGGTCTAGCAAAGTGACATGTGATACCGACCTGGTGTTAAGGGATTGTGTTCAGTATGTGTTTCCTGTTTTTGTTTCTTGTTTTGTTTGTTTTTTGGACAAGTGGTGGAATTTTGGTGGCCTACCCTGTGGTGACAAATCCAAAGGGCTCATATTCCCCATTTATCTTTTTAAAGTCTACTCAAAATAATAATCTAGAATTTTTCCTGTGATGGTTCCTTCCGCTTTTCTCCACGCTGAGGTGAGATGGCCTTATATTCAGGCACCTGCCCCGACTAGGCTGCCCTATTTTCTTAGTGTCGGCTTTGTCCTTCTCTCATTGACCACCTGTCTTAAGCAGCATGGGCTGCTGTAATAGAAATGCCATAGACTCGTATAGAAAACAAAGATGATTTCTCATAGTTCTGAAGGCTGGAAGTCCAAGGTTAGGGTGCCAGTATGATTGAATTCTTGGCAATGGCCATCTTCTTGTTGTATCCTCAGGTGGTAGAGAGAGAGGGGAGATGCAGGTACTTGTGTCTCTTCTTGTAAGGGCACTAATCCTCGTAGGAGAGCTCTACCCTCACGATCTAGTTACCTCCCAAAGACTCTACCCTGTAATACCATCCCATCAGGGACTAGGATTTCGATGTGTGAATTGTGGCAGTGGTGGCAGGGGTGGGGGGTGATGGTATGGCATGAGTAATCCATTCATGTTAAATTCACAGGGAAGCAGCCCCTTCATTCTTCAGCTGGTTCTCTGATACTCTCCCCTACGCCCCTCCACACAGTTTTATTACCCCCTGGCCCTGGATGGACTGGAGTTATGAACCTTGATGTTCTGAAATTTATCCTGGTATTAAGCTAGACCGGTAGAGTGTTAACTATCGTTGTGCGTACCTTCCAAAACCCCGTTTGCGGGACAGTCGATCTGCTTCAGTACTGGCGTAATTTTTTTCTGAAATTGAGTGGTGCTGGCCAAGCCACAGCCTTGCGTAGTCTTCACTTGTAATGATTTCCAAGTCCTTTGAAATCTGTACCACTAAGGTGCCATTGTTTAAGCTGTGAGCAAATCCTGCCAATTAGAATTTATGCATCCTGGCTGAAAATAAACCAGTGCATGCTTCCATGTGCAATTAAAGTTTGAACTGGGGTTTGCTGCACTGTATCATTGGAAACTTGTCTGAAATGTCATAAAATAATTAAAGGAGATTGTGGAAACAGGTAACAATACCTTTTGATATTCATACCTAAGAGCTCCTTGAGATGAAAAGTTGAAACCTTTATGAGTTCAACGAAAGTTTAGATGAAAATGAGAGACTTTGGTTCCTTTCCCAGTACTTCCAGCTTTCAACCCCGAGGACTCAGGTGCATGGAGGGACACACACAGTCACCAAAGAAGAGAGGTTTCTTCTGTGTGACTTGGGCAAGGGCACTGTGGCCACAGATGACAGGAAAGGGAGAATCGCTTCACTGTCCCCCATCTGTTTTCACTCCATCCCAGTGTTTGCTGCACACCTAAGAGGTGACGGTAACTACCGAAAGTTGCTTCCATGTGGGCGTCTGTGCTCTCCTGAGTTTAGGAAGAGTATCTTCTCTTTGTGTTACGTGTGTGTGCATGTGTGTATGGTTGTTTTTTCCTCAGTGCTATTTATATCTGTGCAAGATACAGACAACAGTGGTTCCACGGTTAATCCTACCTCTGTGCCCAACGTGCAGTGTAGGTGAAGTCTTTTTTTAGCCTCTTCTTCGACTAATTATATGCCATGCAACTGTAATTATTTCACAGGCATCTGCAGAACTTATGTCATTTCGCTTTTAAAATACAGTCAGAAAAATAGCAGAAATAAACCCATTTTGAGAGTTTGTGCGGTGAAGCAACTTCCCTGGAGAACAGGGGTCCTTGGGGTCACACGCCGTCCGTAGCATTTCATCACCTGACACTTCCGGGGGTGATGCAATACGCGCAGGTAGTTTCCTACTGGCGCTTACACTTACCTTGATAGATTTCTTTTCAGGAGAATTAAATGCACTAACAATCTTGGCTCAGTCAAATGGAGACTTTTTCAGAGCCCTTTACATACTACAGAGTTTTATATGACGTCTTTAAAAGACCGCGCGTTCTTTCTTGGTGTGTACTCAGTGACTTGACTTGAAACAAAAGTTGTAAGTGTCTTGGTCATCCATGCACTTGATCCCCTTTTAATCTCAACTGATTTTAAAGCTACTTAGATATTAAACATCAACATCAGAGTTTTATGATGTAAAGTCTAGCTCAGCTACAGCAACACTACAGGGCTTTACCTTGTAGTGTTAGAAAAACATAAAATTCTGAAGTAAATTGCCCGGACAGACTTGGTCATGTTCTCTGTGTCTTTTCGTTATGTTGTGCGAGTGAATTCTGTCTCTGTTCATGTTTCTTCCATCTCTGTACTATTCCCTTACTATGGGGTGATTCTTTTTCTTTTGGCACTTTGGGCTTCGCTTATGATACTTCTCTCTTTTCTCTTGGTAATGTAGTTTTTCGTCATTATTACTGGGTTTGGGTATATCAGGAAAGGGAAGGCAAGCAGTGAATTAAAGATTTTTAAGTAAATTAGATCTAAATACTATATACTTTATATATAGTATATTTTCCCCTTTATTACTGTGTGGCCAAGACTTGGGTGTCCTGGTCAGTCCATCCATAGACCAGAAGGCACCTCTGGCAGTTTCTAACGTGAATGTGGCAGAGGCTGGTCGGCTACTCAACAAACCCGTGTCCTGCCCTGGAACTCACAGACCGCACTTCCCAGCCTCCCCTGCAGCTGGATAAGCCATGTGGCCAAGTTCTAGTGAATGTAATGTGGGTGACAGTACTGTCTGCAGCTTCAGTGCCCGACTAAGAAAACCTTCCTTTGGGTGACCCTCCATCCTTTCCCCCTTTTGCCAGGTTGAAGCAGATAATCCTGGTGGGGTCACCAGGATGGAGATGGTGGAGCCAGAAGGTTGAGGGAGCCTGGGCTCTCCAGTTACCCTGAGAGTGGAGCCACCTACCCTTCAGGACACTCGTTTGAGACTGCTATTGTGCATGAGCCATTGTGCACTTTGGAATTTGTTTGTCTTAGCAGCTAGTGGTACATTAGCAAATACAGACAGAATCTCTGCCTCCAAGGGCCTCCTGTGACACAGTGGGATGGACCATTGCTAAGTGCCTGTCCTATGGGATCACAGAAGAGGGCTTTGATACCCTAAGAGAGGAGGGACATTCTTAGATTTAAGGATGAATAGGAACAAGCCAGACGCATCCCTAGATGTATGAGACATCAAAGTCTTCAGGTATGACACAGAAGGCCTGTGTTTGGAACATCTATAAAATCATTACTGAGAAGAGCCATAGATTTAATGTTCATATCTTTTCATTTTAAGATTTTCATTTTGCCCTGGCTGGTGTAACTCAGTGGATTGAGCGCAGGCTTGCAAACCAAACAACCGCAGTTCGATTCCCAGTCAGGGCACATGCCTGGGTTGCAGACCAGTTCCCAGCAGGGGACGCACGAGAGGCAACCAGCTGTACCTTGGTATTTCTCTCCCTTTCAACTTCCCTTCCCCTCTAAAGATAAATAAATAAAATCTAAAAAAATTCATTTTAATACTACATGTTATATGTAAGTTTGTATGCATAAATACACACATATATAAATATATATATGAAAGTGGGACAGTGGAATTATTTGTTGGTTGCAAGGTGCCTTGGATCAGTGACAATACTGGGGCTCTAGAATAAAAAAGAGTCAGCGCAGAATCCTGTCCCTGGCATTTACTATCTTTGTGACCTTTGGTCTTATCTAACTTTCTCGACTGTAAAAATACTGTTTCAGTGTTAACGTGAAGGTATTTTAAAGTGTACTGGTATTGCTGGAATCTGGCATTCTTTTCATGTTGTCGTGGTACCTCTACCTGTATCTGTGCCTGTCTGTACCCCTAGTTCCCACTTGTATAGATACTGGGCACCGCCTTGACCTCATGCTTGTGAGGCCTTGGGGAAGGCTCTCCTCTCTGGTCTGCAGGGAGCATCAGAACAGGAGGGACGGGCAGGCTGAGCCCCGGCGTGAGCCACTGTGACGATCCTTCCCCGGGCAGGCTGTGTGTTCTGCACGCCGCACACAGGAGGGGGCTCTTGGCATCCTCTGTTTACTCAAAATGTAGAGGTTTCTACATAATGACCCCTATGTAATCAGGTTTGGTTAAGAAATGTTATTATATACCCATTAACATCAAGAAGCAACAAAAGGTCAGCTTACGTATGAGGCCTCTAAAGCTACTGTCTCTGGGAGAGGCCACAGTTCCTGGGCCATCAGACTTTTCTGTGCTTAGTCCAATGAGAAACAGCCCCGAAACAGGATAGTCACAGTTTCAGAAAAGGTAACCTGTTCTTTACATTGTTTCCACAGACATTGATACATTAACACTTTCCATGCATTTGGGGGGATTCCTTCCACTAAACCTCCCGAGTTCTCCCCTTTGTTTGTCTTATCATCCCTCAGAATATTAAAAGGAAGTGATCTCTACGATTTTTTCATCTGGTTTAAAATTTTAATCTTAACAAATTTAAGTCTTTTCTCATCAAATAGATACTTATCACTCTAAGTAGAAAACATGCTTCTCTATAAGTTCCACTACATAAATATATTCATGTTGGACATTTATAAAAAGGAAGGACAGACACTTAAAAGCCTTGAGCTGATTTGCTCAGAAAAGGAGTCGAATGTCTAACAGAGAAGCACAAAGCAAGTGACGAAGCTATCTGGCACTTTGACTCCCACCTTATTAAACTTGAATTCTGCACTTCTCATAGCAGAGGCAGAGAGGTGCTTCATAAGTGTTAGTAATGACTAATATTGTATCATGGATGCTGATTGAATGTTGATGCGTATCTAAAAATCGCAGTAATAGAGAGTGGGGTGATGCTCTGTCTCCGGGTCCAATGCCTCTGTGCCAGAGTGGTGAGCCACTGTGACACCCTTCACACCGGTCAGTTGCAGACACTTTTAATAGTTTCTGATGCCACCCAGCTGTGATGTAATCCAGACGCTCATCTGCAGTAAAGGGAAAGAAAATATTGCTGCTTGATCTAATTTCTGGGAAAGTTCTTGGGCAACAATAACATTTTTAGCATTTGGGCCAGGGGGGGAGATGGACTTTAGCAACCTGACCTGCGTTGGAAGAGAACTCACTGTTCATTGGCATCAAATGATGTCGGTGGTGCTGGGACCTGGTTAGGGGCGTGGAGTGGATGAGTAGCTTCTTGCTCGCCTGCAAAAGGACTGTTTTCTGCCACTAATTGGATCTTAGCCCAGAGGCTTCCCTGCTTTCTGATGTCACCAGTTGCTACTTTACCACTTGAACTTTAGTCACAGTTTTTGGAGTGTGTCATAGAAATTAGCTTGATAGAACTCTGAAGTTTGGAACTTTTATACTGTTGGGGCGTGGAGAACACTTTTAGCAAATGTTAACATTCCAAATAAGTTGTTGGTCTTGAAGCTGCCTGCTGACGACCAGAAGTTCACTAATTTTTAGTCACTGTTCTGTAGGACCCAAGGAAGCAAATAGCAGTACGAATATCCAGTTTTTCCAAGAAACGATGATGCCTGATGCTGTCTCTCCCTTTTTCTTAGTGTCATAGCACCTCACAGAGGAATGGCCCTGTGAGGTTGACAAGATGCATATTCCCGTCTGTCTTTCAGGGGCCCTGGGCGGCACTGCAGGCCTGAACGGCTTTCCTGCTGATAAGCCAAGAAATGAGTTACATTTTATGGCCTGTCATTCTGTCATTATATGTGTGTGTGCAATATATATTTCATATCATATATATATATACTATTTAACAATTTTTATTTTATGAAATACCATTATAACTTAAAGCACTGGTTTCATGCTTTAAGTTATATCTTCACTGAGACAAAATCTACAGACATACACATGTGTATTCACAGGTCCCTAAATACATGCAAAGTGAAACAACCACTTTTAGCTAATTCGATATTATTCTTATTGGTTATTCTTGTAGGTTAAACATAAACATCAAGTACCTACCTACTTTTGTAAATATAGTGTTTGACTTTATTTAAAGCTGCTGAAAAATAACTAAATAAAATTAATTTAAAAAATAAATAAAAATAAAAATAAAATCTGAAAAAAAAAGCTGCTGAAAATGTAACTCCACTGGTACCTGTAAAAAGAATGCCAGGACTTTGTGTGTGTTAGAGGTAGATATTACCCTGAGTTCAGGGTAGCATGCAGCATCGTATTTAAAACTCACAACAGCCTGCTGGCACAGAGCTGTTATCGTCCTCATTGTATCATGAGGAAACAGATGTTAAAAGTAGTAGTAGTTGCGTCAGGTTTGTATAGCTGGTGGATGGCGTGTAAGAGCTGAGACCCAGTTCCAGCCTAAATCCAAAGTGCATGTGCTTCCACTGTCTTCCTAGGGCCGTCCTTGACCCTAAGCACTCAGAAGCAGCATTGCTCCTCGTTTTGACAGAGTGGGTTAGGCAGAGATTTGCAACCCAGGTAAAAGACTGTTGAACCTTTCTGCTTTTTGGTTTCATGCCTTTGTGATGGATGTGTGGTAGATCTGGGAAGTGAGCAATGCCAACCCGTGTGTTTCAGCCCCAGCATTTGTATGGTGTCTCTGATAGCAGGGAACAGAGAGCCTGACTCAAACTCTCGAAAGCAAACGCAGAAATGCTAAGGCTTATGATTCTCAGCAGTCCAGACACAGTGTGCTTTCAGGAGAGGCTGGATCCAGAGACTTGTGAGCCTTCAGGGTTTGGTTTCTTTTGTGGGGTTTCTTTTGGCTCTGTCCCCTCTGTGTATCAGATTTCTCACTGTGCTGGTTCCTTTCATGGTAGTTGCAGTGACAAGAGGTTCCCGTCTCCCGCTCCTCGCCATGCAAATCAGAGGAAGAGAGAACTTCTTGTGGCTGCTCAGGAGGGTGAAACTCTTCCTTCATGTTTGACGGGCAGTACCTGTTGTTACCAAGGAGCCTGCTGCAATTATTTACAGTACTCTTCTGGACAGAAAATCACTACCTTAGGAGCAAAGGGAAGACTTTTTCAGATATATGCGTACATACTTTTTGGGCATACCAAGTACTTACGTACACAATTGGAAAACTGTTATTCAAGAAGAATAACCTTTTGCTTATAATTTTGGATGGCATCATCTGTATTTACTGCCAAATGATGTATGCCTATTATACCTTAAAATCCTGATTACTGACTCCTTAAAAACAGTATTCGATTTACTACTATCGATAAGTGTTTTGTGTGTCCCATGTAGGTTGTGAAACAACTTAGAACCAAACATTTTAATTCAGTTTGGGTTTACTTATGTAGATCATGTAATTAATCCCTACGAAATAAAAGAAATTACCATCCAGAACTTTTAAATGTAACTATTTTACACTCTAGCCTATTTTTATCTCACCGAAGTTAGGCCAGACGGCAGTATCGTCATTTACAATCTTCTTTGCGATGTCGCTGTCAGAGAAAACAAGCTGACCATGTGAAAACCCTCCATTTGTAGTAAACCCTCAGTGAGGAGGCACAATTTATAAAAGTTTTCCATATGATGAGCACAGTCCTGTGAAGCAAAGGGTCGCTGGTTTGATTCCCAGTCAGGGCACAAGCCTGGGTTGCAGGCCAGGTCCCCAGTAGGGAACGCGTGAGAGGCAACCACACACTGATGTTTCTCTCCCTCTCTCCCTCCCTTCCCCTCTCTCTAAAAATAAATAAATAAAATATTTTTAAAAGTTTCTCATACGATGTGCTTATATTTTTTGGTTCTGAGTACTACGTCTAAATTGTTTTCTTTCTCTTGCTTTTTTTTTCCTATGAGTAAGGATCTCCAGCTTGTTCCCCTTTCTCCTTGAGGAGAAAAGAAAGGAAGGTCTGTTTTATGAAACAAGTCATGGTAGCAGGTAGTGAAGTAAGCTTTCCCACAGGCCTATTTACTATACGGTTTCTTCCCTCCTGCTGTGCACTTATCTCCGGGTTCTGAGAAATGGATCTTATTGTTAACTAGTTTGAACACAAGGGACCATAACAGTCAAAATGGCTATATAGAAAGATAGAAAAACATGAAGCTTGAATGTGCTGGGTGTCATCAAGGGCAAAACCCTGCCATTTTTATGGACTGGGTATCACTGTGCAAATATGAATATTTCAGGGGCTTTGAGGGTATTAATGAGTCCCCGGACCCCAAATAAGAAAATGATCTGGGTGGATTTTTCTCATGCCTCCCCTCCCACTTACTAAACTAAAAGTAAATGTCTAATGTAGAACGTTCCAGGCCCAACTGACATAACACCTGTCTCTGCTTCTGGGTTGGAGGTGTTGCAGTGCCCACACTCAGAATGGTGAGCCTTCCTGACGCTGACGGGTCTTTGCACTGCAGCTCAGCTGGACTCCCACGTCGAGAGCCCTACCCCGGCCTTCGCGGGCCCTTTGTCAGTGGAAACTCACTAGTTAATGCATAAAATGAATGTAAGTTTGCCGCTGCTGTGTGTGTGCAGAAGGTTTTTGCTGACTTCGATTAGCCGAAAAGCGGCCCATGACTATGGTGTAGCAGCTTTCTGATTGGCTACTATATTACTGAAATTTACTGAGGGTCCTTGGTGAAGCTGGAAGTATTAGTGAGGCGCAGGCCTTTTTGTTTCTTGTTTTAGCTTCTCGAGCAGCAAAATGGCTTTGTGCATTAGTATCAACAACAGTATGAAGAATATCAAGTATTTCGTGGTTTAAAATTGGCAGCCAACTTTCCCACATCATCTCAATTTTTGGCTCGCCAATAGAGTGGTGTAAAAGTTGGGCCACCACATTTATTACTCCCGATTTACATATGAGGAAATTCAAGCTCTGAGAAAGTAAGGGAACCACCCAAGGTCAGTCCATGGTAGAGGGAGGCCTACCATCCCACACATGCTTCCTTAAGAGATTTATAGGACCCATGTGGTTCAAGGAAGTGTCTTTGCACTGGCAGACAAGGGCCAGGCAGCTACTTGACGATTGTGTGATCTTTGAGAGACTGGCCTGACAATTGCTTAACCTCTCTAAGTCTCAGTTTCCTCATGGTCATCTTATATGGGGAGGATATTATGGGGCTGAAATGATAAGCTTTGAAAAATAAAATAATGAATATATGTAATACATTATTAAAACTGTTTCTTCTCTGTACTGTGTTGCTAGTTATTGACTAAGTGAAATATTATCATCTGCTTGTTTCAGATAATTCACACCCTTGTTAAAAGCAGAGAGCAGGTACCGTAATAAAATTAGTTCTGAAAACTTGTCTAAGACCCTTAATGAAATCAGGGCAAGCCTGGTAAATCAGACAACGGGATAAAATATTTAATTTGGTAATCTCTGTGTTATAATTTGCTTAATTGTTTTTGCTTACTTTTCTCTACTTTGGTTTGTTTTCATGAGAACATGTGCTCAGGAAGAATTCCTAGCATAAGAGTTTTAAAGCAAATTCTTTTCCCATTGACATGTCAGAGGGAATGAAAGTGAAATTCCAAATGACATCAGTAAATGTGGAGTCAATGAATGTCATGTAAATTAAGACCATTTGTAAGCATGCACATTTTATCTTTCAAAGCTGAAGCAAAAGCATATACATACATATATGTATATACGTATACACATACATATACACAGAAAAGTAAGGGTAGGCAAAAGTAGGTTAACAGTTGTTCGTATAACAGAAGAATAAATAATACTACAAGAAGGAACTCTGCGTTTCACATATTCACAATTGTAAACCTACTTTTGCTCATCCCAATAAATATATTTATCATAATTTTTTTCAAGTCACACGGTTTAAATTATGTTCTTCAAATTACTTATATGGGTGTGAAGAACACAGAAATAAGGATAAAATGCCCATATTGGATACTGGTCAGTGCTGACTGAAATCCAAAATTATGAATCACAAACACATATTCTCCAGTGCTTAGGTTTATTTGAAAACGAAGGTCAAATTAAAGCACATATAATTGGTCATCAAAATGGCACTGAAATGCTTTTCAGACTCTAATTTGCTGTTTAAAATTTTAGTAACATTTAGGATACTCGATGTTTATACCTTAAAAGTAGAGGTTGATTTGGAACTAAAAGTCTTTCTGATTAAGTGGATTCTAAACTTGTTAAAGTACATGGGTCCAAATCTGGTTTTACACCCAACGGCTGTTCCACAGATAAAACAACCTTTGTCCAACCCCGTCGATGCACTGCGCAGGATTTGCGCGTGGGGTCTGCCAGGGTAAGTCATCTGCGTCCAAGAATATGTCAGATGCATTTACCACGTGCACAGCTGAGCCTTGACAGTAGCTGGAAATTTGACCATGTCTCAAAGATAATGTAATTTGACCATATTATTTCCTTATTATTCACATGCAATTCCTTAGAGAAAGAAAATCTTGACCGTTTCTCTTCAGTTGTATTATGTGTGCCTTTTCTGTTATATTTGTGCAATCCTTTCTTTCCTTGGAATCAATACAGTAGAAGGCTGAAAGAAATGACAAATATTTGGGTAGTTTTCCCATCTCTTTTTATATACCTTGAACCAATTCATTTTCACAGTTTTGCTGATCAAATATTATTGACATATATAGAGATTCAATTTTGGAAACAGTTCGCAGCTGCTGTCTTTCGGAACAGTCCCCATTCTTGAGGCGTGTATGTGTGCGTGTTAGTAAGCGTGAACATGATAGGACATAAGAGTAGGCATAGTACTTGAAGCTTGAAACGATGCTCATGATCAAAATACATGCCAGGAAGGCCTGGATGCTTCTTAGAGGAAGGCCCCCAATTCAGACCCTAGCTTTCCAGCAGCCAACCTAAAGAGGGACACTTAATAAGCTTAAAATGCATCTTTAAAGCCAGTTTTCAATAAGGATAAAATTCTTCTTGCTACTGACAACAGATCAATATCTCCTAGGGACCTTTACTTTAATAGACAATTAAAAATTGTAAACTACATGGCTCTTTTTTAATGCTGAATTAAATAGAATAGTTATGTTGCCTTGTTCATAGTTGCAACCAGTGTATATTTTGGGAACCACTGAATTGGGAGGAAAATGTGGTATAAAGTGATTGCCAATTTCTTTTGATAAATTATTGACTAAAACACTGAAAAAAAATCACCTTGCTAATAACACCATAAAAAGTGAATGTTCAGGCCCTGAATAAACATATTTCCTAAATGTTGATAGAATTAAGCACAGCATGCCTGTTGCAGTGTGCTCCTCTAGGTAGTAATGTAGAATTAGGAGGTGGAACGTCTTTGTTGTATTCTCTCCCTCACAGGAGTTCCCCTTCATCCCATTATCTTTTAAAAAATCAGTGTATTGAGTACCTACCATGACAGGCATCCTGGTTACAACAACCAAGATGAAATTGTTTTCATTTCTGACTGAAGAAGAAAGATTAAAAAGATTAAATAAATTGTCTAAGATTACACAGCTACCAAGCATTAGAACTAGCACAGAAATATGGATTTCCTGACTCAAAATCCGATGTTGTTTTGTTCATACCTTTTCTCCCTCATCTCAACAATTTTATGTAGTTTGTAAAATTGTGTTAAAACATTGTATTAGTCTGCTCAGTTTGCCGTTTAAGAAAAGCTTCAGATTTGGTGGCTTAGCAGAAAAATACCTCTCGTAGTTCCAGAGGCTAGAATTCTAAGATCAAGGTGTCATCAAGTTTGGTTTTGTTCAGAAGCCTCTCCTCTTGGTTTGCAGGTGGCCATCACCTCCCTGTGTGCTCACCCCACCTCCTCCTTGCGTGCATGAAGAGGGACAAAGTGGGAGAGAGGCATCTGATGTCTCTACTTACAAAGACACTGATCCTGTGGGATCAGGGCACCGCCCTGTGACCTCATTTAACCTTAGTTACTTCCTTGGGAGCCCCATTCCAAATGTAGCCTTACTTGGGGCGAGGGTATCAGTATGTGACTTTTGAGAGGACACAAACTTTCAGTCCATAGCAGCTATCAGTATAAGGAAATTTCATGTAGAAGAATGCGACTAGTGCTCCTTCATGTTTGTGCCTGGTGTGTGCATGAGGATCTCAACCTAGATTCAAGGGCTGAGGTTAGTTTCAGGGCAGGCTTGAGTGAGCCATTGTCATCCTGTGCCGTTGCCTTGAACTGTAGGTTGGCTCTATATCCTGATACCATTCAGAATTAAAGTGACCAACACCCAGGCTAAGTCTCTGAGGGCAGTTGTAACCCATAATAATAACAAGCAGGATAATAACTGAATAATTGCCATGTGCCAGGCACTATCTGCTAAGTGTTTGGGGTTCATTGAACTCATTGTGTTTCAAGGAAGTCTCACAATTAAATAGGTGATATCTGATATTGTTACTTCCTTTACACTAAGATTTCATGTTCCTGGCCACATAGCTAGTAAACGCTTGATTCATGATTTATTTAAACCTAGACAGTCTGACTTTGGTGCTTTAAATACTATCCCATTCTTCCCTTCAAGTTAGCAAGTGGGCCAGCATCTTGATAGTCAGTAAGGCGAATGAGCACTAAGACGGTAAAAGGTAGGAATATTCATGAGCAACTCCAAGGGACGAGTTATTTTATCTTGAGGGCCATTGAGATCAGCACTGTCCTACTTTTCTCGCCCACCCGTCAGGGCAGAGACAGAAGTTTGTGGCTGAAGCATTGCTTCAGTGCTTCGTGTTCTAATCCAAGAGTCATTTTTCTTTTCCTTTGGTTTTCAGTCATTTTCATATTTGTATGTTTGGAAAAAAGTATGCAGCACGGAGCAAAAGTAGGTTTACAGTTGTTCCTATGGAATACAATACAATAATCAATAAATAATAATACAAGAATAAACTCTGTGTTTCTCATACTCACAACTGTAAACCTACTTTTGCCCCACCGTGTACATAGAATCAGCATCAAACATCACAGGTCTTTGGCAATTAAAATGACAATGCCAGTCACTAAGGAGGCAGGAAAGAAAGAGTGAGAAATTTGGGAGTCCAAGCTAAATTGTTTAGTGTTCAGATTTTGGGTAAAGAGATTTAAGTCTAACTCTTAATCACTTAATTTAGTTACTATATTGAGTTGAGATCCTTAACAGAGGATAAAGTAATTGGATGTTTAAATTTATTATTTAGTAAAAAAAATACACATTTGTGTTAAGATTTTTTCTACATGAATTTATAACATTTCAAAATTACATGTTTCTTTTTCTGTGTGGTAGATGAAAAGTGCTAGAAATTCTAAAATGAATCCTTTTGGAGGTTTAGGGGTGCTCAACTTTCCCGAGGTCCACTTACATCAGTCACTTAGTCCCAAAGGGTTTCGTGTCCTTGCTCGTTGGGTGTGATGTTGGACTTGTTAAGACCCCTCCCACGCTCCATGTTGGAGGGGTGCGATGCTTGTTTTCAGCCATTAAAGCCAGAAGAGTGTTTTCCTGAATGCTCTATACACGTAGGGTACACTCACAGCATTCATTAGTTCTTCGATACGATTCACATTTATCTATTCATTTGATCACTCAACTGACAAATGTCTTTTGACTTTCTACTCTGCCAACCACTGCCCTATGTCCTGTGGGACATTCAGTTGGCTTTTCAATACATTCCATGTATAGTTGAATACAAGTAGTTGATTCAATAGACAAGGAATCTGCATTGCAGATATTAACTAATAGTTTGATCTTCTAAAACTCAGTAACATTGTACAAATTAATATAGATCAGTTTTTACATTTTATAGTATAAAGAAGACCTCTGCAGGTGTAAAAATACAGGATACTCGAGTTTTTTTGAATTGCCTTAGGTATACTGCTTGTAGATAGTGGTTTATATTATAGTTCATCTTCAGAGTTTCATTGAAAAATAAAACATAAATCTCTATATTTAATTATATTATCTTATATACTGTGGTAGTATATTATGTGTATATATTTATTAGCTTAGATACATTTTACAAATGTCCTTTTTAAATAGCGCAGTGAGAGAAGGTGTTCTGCCTAAGACTGTCAAGGGCACTCATCCCTCAGAGCAAACAGCTGTTGACACTCCTCACGCCTCTCCGTCAGGCCAGCTGCCTTCACTCCAGCACAGAGCCAGCCTCCCACTCTTCTGAGCGCATTAAGAACATCTTAAGGGAACTTCTCACTTTCTTTTTTATCTACAAGGTTCCCTTGCTTTATTATTTCTTCCCTCCCTCCAGTCTAAAACAGAACATTTGTCCTTCTTTCTCCTGAAGCTGATCTTTTAATCTACGCTTTTGAGTTCCCTTTCCTTTCTCACTTTTCCAAGAATTTTTTTCTACTGATCATCTCTCATATCTTTTCTCCCTTAACTTCAAACCTTTGTCTTAAAATGAAGAATCAAACTCTCAATTTGGTTCTTTTTCAGGCTACACCTTGGCAGAAGTTGGCCCCCAAAAGGGAAGGAAAGGGATGAGATATAAGTGTGAACTTTCTAACGTGTCTCCGTGACTGTGGCTGTCTTCTGCTAGGAACCTCTGGTGGCTTCACTGTCAACCTAATGGAGTCCCTCCAGGGTGTGCCACCGCCTTTCCTCCTCTGCCCCCTGCCTTTGCCCCAGTGTTGACTGTTGCAGTCCCACTGACTGCTCCTTCAACACCCCTTGCTCTTCCTTGTTGCACAGTGTGATATGTTCACGTTATATACTTCTTTGCATTTCTAGTTGCCAAATCCTAGCCTTCTCTCAAGGCCTAAAATAGTGTTCCTTAAATGCAGCATGCCCAAGTAACCTTTTGTTTCTCTCGTTTTTATACTCCCATTTATGCCTCTGTTGCTTTTACAGCTTATTGTGTGTATGCTTTCTCACCCACTGAACATTAAACTCTGTGAAGGCATGAATTGCATCTTATTTATTTTTGAATTCTATGTGTGTGCACTATTCTTAAGTCCTAGTTGTTAAGTGTCACTGAAATGGACTTAAATTACATATATTTATATTTAATAATATATAAATCTATATAAACATATGTATTTGGTAAATGAGGCAACAGCATCTGGATTCAAACTCAAGTAAATATTGAAATTTGCATTCCAATGTTTTACTTCATTGCATTTTAGTATATAAGCTTTGGAAAAGATGTGATTTAATTGAGTAATGGACTGGTAGATGGAGTTCTGGAATTGTCTGACAGTTTGCCCAAGGGACCTTACAAACACCTGCTTGAGACTTGAGTATTTTTCTAGCCTTAAACTCTGTAGACAGTGAGATAGTCCAAGATGAAGCTGAAAATATGAATGCCTTTCAGAGTTTACCGTGTGCCGGGCCGTCCCTGAACAACCATGAAGCACAGCTAATAACGAAGCTTTTCTTCTTTTGGGCAAAAGCTTACTTCTTTTGGGCAAAGTGTGGCTTCCACTCGAAGCACAGTCCTCTGTCACATCTTGCCTGGCTGTTCAAGCCCCTTTTTGATCAGATGCTTCTCTGGAGCTCTGACAATAACTGGCGTCCAGGTGTTTTTGTGTGCACTAACTCGATGTTCATTTCCAAAGTCTCGTGGGATAGCACAGTGTCATTTATTCACTCCATATGCTTCACCAATCCTGGGGGAGTGTTGAATCGAGATTTTCTCTTTGATTTACTGAGGTTGTCTAGCTCTTCAGTGGCACACGGGTTAATTTCCCCATTCTGTCAAAATATTCGGAAGAGGAGACCAATTGATTATTTTAGCAGCTTAGTTATTAGAGATGGTTATACCTGTGTGGTTAGATTATATGTCATAGGCTCCACCTTGATTTCCTTTTGAGGGGTATTTATTGTGTCTAGTCCTAATGTAGGAAGACTGAGGACAACTATTTTCCACCGTATCTGCGAATCACTTGTAGATACGGTGCAGCTGTGCTTTTACTGTTTTTGGTATTATTTACATTGATGTGGGAGGTTGTTCTTTCCTAAGAGATGACCTTTTCTCAGGCAAGGTCAGCCTGTGTTACGTATACTTATGAATATAATGTATATTTTATTACTTGATTTCCTCATTTTCTTCATTTACATAGCCCAGAGTTAACTTTGGCATTTCTTTATGCTAAATTTGGCATATCCAGGAAGAAAAGAAAGCATGGAGAAAGAATCCTGATCTTGTTTATGTATACCTGTAGCAACCAAATAGTAAACATAAGCACTGCAAAAGATAAGACTGGAGAAGGCAATATGTTGGAGTTTTGACTTGTTATGGCATAGTTCTCATTGGAGTAGTAAACAGTCCTCCTTTGCTTTCATCTTCCATATATTTAGTTAAACAGTAAATATTTAAGATAGCTTGTCAAGGGGTATTTACTTACCTGCCATAATAAATACTAAGGGATAGAGTAGAGAAGATTGAAAAGAAGGGGAATAAAAATAAAAATGTGTCACAAATGAGAAAGCAAGAAATATGTTTCATTCTATGAAACATCTCATTGGCCTTGTCCTTTTGCAAAGACAAGGCGGCGTACACCATTCCACAGAAGCAGTAGCGCCTGTTTTGGATATTAAGTAATTTACTACTTATAGAACTTGATTATTTTGGCAATTATGGCTACCAGGAACTCATTTGGGAAAAATTAAAATTTTGATTGAACTTATTTTGTTTTCTATAAAAACAGATAGTTCAATGAAGCATTGGTTTTTAACTACTATTATTTTTGTTTCTTGGACTGATTAGCTTTAAAATATGGATGATACATGGCTTGCTCATCCTAAGTTCAATACCATCTGTGTTTTGTTTTTCATTCATTTACTCAATCAGTTTCTGCCATAGGGCCAGGTTAAAAAAAAACTTTAAATAAATGGAAGTAGGATGGAAGTAGGATGGAAAATAATTGACTTGAAGGTTTGAAGACCTAACTAAGCTCTGGTCCTTAGCCAGTGTCATGACTGGTGGGTCCTTAAGCAAGTCTTTTGATTTCTCCAGTTCTCAGCTGTTTCTGCTGTTGGTTGGCTGATGGATTAATGATTTCTGAAATCTTGACGATACTGACCACACCCTCTATGATTTATAATGAGCTCAAAACTAATGATGATTGAAGTGGGCAGGAATACGTTTGCTCCTTAGTAAGTGAGTCAGGTGTGACTTGTTTGATGTCAAATATGTGGTCAAGAAAACAAATATCAGTTACAATAGCAGTCTTGGAAAACATGGCATGTTTTTAAGAACATTTGTGGGGGCGGGTTTGCATTGCTGGTACCCAGCGGTCACAGGTCCGATGAGAGTGAGAACTGGAGAGTGCTGGACTATCCCAAATCATCAAAGAAGGATGAAATTATGTTCAGGAGACTAATTAACTCAAGGAGAAGGCTAATGTACTGTGGAAAATAATTGCTAACAGGCAATCAAACAAAAATGTTCTCTTTGGTCTTTACCTAACATGAGGTTGTATTAACTAGACCATCTTATTCCCTAAGCGTCCCCAAGAACCAACATTTTACCTCACTAAAATAAAGTATATACTAGAGAGAAACTGCAATGATAGTCATATTTTATGTCACCTGACAAATGTATTTATCACTATAGCTAACACGGAGAACTGTGTACTTTTGCATATCAGCACACATAGATTTCTCTAAAGACTTGCTCAGTGCTGTGGTCTCTCTGAGAGCCTTTTCAAATTCTCTCAATAGGATTGAGCATTTCCCGATCTGTGGTCTCCCTGTTCAGTGTTCACATTTATGTCAAAGCACTTTCTTGAACTTACATGTTCAAAACGTCTCCCTTGTAGGTTCTGAGCTCTTCAGTGCAGAGCTTGCCTTTTTCACTTTTTGTATATTAAAAACTTAGCTCATTTCGTGGCACATAGTAGCCATTCATTCAATACCTGTCATAAAATAGTTAGAGACCCCAGTGAAGGAGGCCTAAGTTACAGTCCCTGGTTCACAGGTACTTGCTTCTTTGTTTTCAGCAGTGCTGATTTAGTGATGCTTTCATTTGTGTCTTTTCTGCGCTCCAGCACCCACTGCCTGCTGAGAAGCAGTAATACATTAGAGGTAGGTCTGGTATCACTTTTACAGACAGGTGTAGAACCAGAGTCCTAAATAATTATGGCATAAGAGGTGAATTTCACCCCAGCCGACTCTTGTAAAAAATCCTTTTTCACACTCACATTTTTGACTTTTCAGTCTTCTACTTTGTTGTCTCAGTAATTAATTGCCCCATTTTCCAAAATTACCACTTTTCCCATGTGTATCTCTTTAATCTTTTTTACATTTCAAACCAGACCCCAACTTTTACCTCCATGTAGTCATCATGCTGATCAAAATATTTGTGTGTACGTGTATGTGTGTGTTTGTGCTTCTTCGTAGCCTGCGCCTGCCTTCCCTCCAGCTCCCTGCTGTCTCTCACCTTGCCACTCTCGACACTGCAACATGGATCGATGGGTCCGTTTAGAGCCTTTTTTTAGGGAAGGAAATATGACTCTTAAAAAAAATGGCGGAATTGATCAATTGTATCTCGAACATGCATTTTTACCTTTCAGCACCTCATCCCCATCTTTACCTACTATTTTTGAATCTCTTCTACTACCTTCTATAAAATAAAAATGTCTCCTCTCTAATGTATGTAACATTTGTTCTTTAAAACGTCATTTTTAAACACTCCTTTTAACCAAGAAATATAAGGGTCATATTCATTTCCAGGTCCTATTTGCCATTTTCCATAGAGTTAATTATTGCCAATCATGATTATTTTTAATTGTGACAACTCTCATCTAAAGTGTTACTGGTTTATAGTATCAGCACTTTTACTAAAATTATAATCTAGTGTGCATTTGTTTAATTTCAGGAAAAATAAGAATGGTGGAAGGTACTTATAGTTCCACGAGAAGTTTGCCAATAAAACTTTAACCTCTTATGAGATTCATGAAAAAGTCATTTAAATCATTAAACCATAACTTGTGTTAAAATAGTTTGAAATGACAGAAAATTGAAATAATAAGAAGTCCTGCCAACAATGGATAGTTTAAAAATACCCACCTCTGCCTGCCTGTCTATCATCTATCCATCTATCTCATCATAGCTGAACGTGACCTGTGAGCTTTGCTTAGCTTAGTGATTTAGTGATAATAACCTGTAAGCGTTCAAGAATAAATATCTAATGCCAAGAATTTTTTCTAACAGTAGAAAGACTAAGAAACCGCTGATAGGAACAATAATAATCAAGCTTATCAGGCATTGGTTGGAAATAGGAGGTAGAGGATTGGAAAATATTTTTAAAGAACTCTTCTAAAACTTGCAGGTAACTAACAAGATTGTTACCTGCAAGGTAATTTTTTCCCTCCTTTTAGGAATGTATGTTACATGACCTTAAGATATTTAATAGGGTCTGTTAACACTATTTTCTGAAAACTTGTTGGTTGTATTGAATATTGAGTTTTCATTGCATGGTGATTTTTTATGAATCAAGTAACCTAAAAGTAAAGTTGAAGAAATGAAAATCTCTTCTCTTTTGTTCCATTGTTTAATATTGTATCATGTGAACTGTTGGTTTCTATGGAAGAGGAGCAGAGCGATCATACTACAATCTCAAGAGCTGTGTGGGGAAAGATTTTTCTTTTATTTATTTATGTTATTATCATTACTTTTAAAAATCCTCACACAAGGATATGTTGATTTTGGAGCCGGTGGGGGAGAGAGAGAAGACAAGACAGGACAAGACAGATAAATACTGTTTGGTTACCTTCCCTATGTGCCCCAGCCGGGGATGGAACCCGCAACCCAGTTTTGTGCCCTGACCACCTGACCTGGATCAAACCTGCAACTTTAAGGTGGTGCAGGGCAATGATCCAATCCACTGGGCCACCTGGCCAGAGCCAATTTTCTTTTATGTTTATGAAGAACCTATGAAGAAACTAAAGCACAAAAACTTGCTTAAAGTTAATGCAAAAATAATTTTCTGAGTTGTTATCTCCATGTTTTTATTATAATAGTACCCATAATCACCTCCCTTGTAGAGGCCATTACTGATTCCAATTTGCAGCAAAATGATTTGTGCAAAACCTCAGAAATGGGTGTCATATCTTTCACATTAATATCATTGAGATCTTGGCTTTAAAATTGCTCCAATTACCTGGAAGTTTCTTTGAGGTAAAAATATAAGTAGAACACCATTATCATTGCTTTTTTCTGTTAGGGAAAAACCAGACATCGAAGTCATGAATTTTAAATCATATGACAGAAAACAATTTTTGAATCCTCTTATTGAGGGAAAAGCAGAATCTTCCATAATCTAAATTTCCAGATACATATGCATGTCAGGAGATGAGCATTTTCTACTTCCAGTAGCCACAGCCCTGGAAAGTGAGACGGAAAAGCCGAGTCAGAACTGGGAACATTGCCCGGTGACGACTTGTCTGGGGCTCACCCGCCTGCTGTTCTGCCTGTGGAGGTCGTTGGTAGGGATGAGGACTTCTGGGCTGGCTGTTGGTTGGGTGCCTCTTGTAGTTGCTTCACCACTGGAAGAAGTGGATATCAGCGCTGACCTCCTGCAGATTACCTTCTCCTCTCCCCTTCTTACCTCTTAGTTCAGTGACCCTGGGATTGCCAAACATAGTGACTGAACAGTGCGACTAACTTTTTCTATATGTAGCTAAATCTGTAGAATCTGGGCACATTGATGTCTTGGGTGAATTTTGCTCAGAGTGCAAAGTGGCTCAGTGACTTATTTATTTTCTGCAGGAGGCCATACTGTCAAGGTGTAATTTGGATTTTTTCAAAGCATTATAACTTGATGTTATTCAAAAAGGAGATGCTATTTGGTTTGTTAGAAAGATACATATAGTTAATTATTCATTATCTTATGGAATATATATTTTATTCCATTGTTGCTTCCTTCCTCCCTTCCCCCCTTCCTTCCTTCCTTCCTTCCTTCCTTCCTTCCTTCCTTCCTTCCTTCCTTCCTTCCTTCCTTCCTTTCTTCCTTCCTTCCTTCCTTCCTTCCCTTTCTTCCCACATCGCCACTATTCTCTCAGTGTTTAATCAGTCATGCTCTTTGGCTTCATGAAGCTTTAAGTTTTGAAAACTGTACAGCTTGTCAAGTGTCATGTTAAGTGCCAGCAAAAGGCAGATTGGAGGCAAGAAGAACAAAGTTGAGAATGAAAATTAATGTAACATTTGCTTAATAATTTGCCCTTTGCAGCAACAGAATCTTATCTGACCACCCACATTCATCTGGTTGCCAATGTGGTTCTTGCTTCAATTGCAGAAGCTATTTTTGCACCTTTTATGTCTTTTGAGGAACTGATGGGCCTCCTTGCTTACAGTGATTCATGTCTCCATGTGAACAGGGTGTCCCGAGGTGCTACTGCAGGGATGTGCAGAAAGGAGGGGCAATTAAAGCAAGCTTCTTCCTTTAAGCATTTTGAAAGCTCCCATGAACTGGTTCTGGATTAAAGTGCATTCAAATTGGCATGTGTTGATGCTTTAATCCTTTCTATGGGACAGTAACTTTTCTGGAAGAAAGCAGTGTTTTAAAAAATTAACAAATATACAATAATTATCTAGGGGGAGTATAATAATATTTTATATGGGCCTTTTATATTTGGAGGTAAATCATCTTGAGATGGTTGATGGATTGATCTGTTTGGATTAAGTAATTTAACTGAACTTCCATGCATTTTGGGGGGGATCAGGCTTGGGTAAATATAAATTCTTAGTATGAGAAAGTCCTTTTCTTTGCTACTTACTAAGGTTTGTTAAGTATCAGGATTTGCCTTTGGTTGGTTTTGGCTTCCTATTTTAGAAATTAATTTTAGCACAGAACATAACATTGCTGATATAAACTGCAGAAAAGAATTTGCTACGAGGATCTGAGACTTCATCCTGTGGAGTTTCATTGCTGATGCACCATAAATTTTGTGAGAATGTCAGCTTTAGTGCAGAAGTGTATCATGGACTTCACTGGTGTAATTGCTAAGTTAAGTTTTACCTTTAGCCTTATTTTCCTATGGCCTCTGTTCTTATTGTTGCAAGCAATTCTCTTTTAATACATATACTTATCCCAAAGATTTAAACTATGTTCAAAGACAGAAATTTTTTTCTTGGGATAAGAAAAGTCTTCTTGAGACATCAGTTCTATTTTCTCCGCCTCGGGGTAGGCAGTTTCCGTGAGTAAAGAACGAGTGTGCCTATGAACTCCACTTCAAGAGTCATCATTTTAAATCTCCTGTTCATCTTTTAGATTCCAGAAGCTGTACGTGAGTCCCTGTGGGAGAGTCGGCACCATGGCAGGCGCAGACGGTTGCGATGCGGTTTTGTGATGTGAGGATAACAGGTTAATACTAAATTTATTATTTATTCTATTCTTTTTACATTTAACTTAATAAGCAGTTTTGGACATGATGCACCCATACATAAACTAACTTCGTAGTCACATCTGGGAGGAAAAATGTATCTGCTATTCACAGAGAAAAGTGGTGTGATTTGTTTTGGCTCTTAAAAAAATTATAGACCAGTTTTAATTATAATTTTTTGAATGAAATAACCTTGTTTCAAAGGATCTTTCTGGCAACTTTTCAGGTAAAATTCTATTTAGCAGTAAATCCTAATTACTTTTGCTTATACATTCCACCAGAAAAACAAAATCACAATTATAAAAATATCACAAAACAATTTATGAGAAAATATTAAAAGTAGTGAAACACAGTCAGATCATATTTTTCCCTTTCTCCAAAAGTTCTCTGAATTGCTTGGCAGAGTTTTATGTAATATACAGTATCTTCCTCGTATCGGCAACTTGCTTATTTTAGGAAGAGCTGAGGTTGTTATGGGAATTTTTACTAATAAAAGAAGCATTTATAATGAATTTGGCTCTCAGGAAGGTGCCTGTTTTTTCCATCATCCTGTGGAAATAAGTCTGTATTCAGCTGGGTGCTGGCACAGGGCATGGTTTTTTCATGGACCCTTTTTTCCCTCATCCGGGAGGCATCCGTGGTGGGACTCGTGGGCCTTCGCTCAGAGCGACAGTGCTCTCAGACGCTCATGTGTTTCTGGAAATATTGCGTGATTGATCTCTGGCATTTGAAAATGAAATATATGCAAATGGCTTCTGAAATTTTGCTTGCTAGCTACTATCATAAGACGTAGGCTTGTTTACAAGTAAAATACCACTCAATTCTCCAAAAAAAACCAGATAATCATTTTAGTTCTTAAGAATATTTCATTATTAAAATATTGGAAGTGGAGGAGTAGTGTCTGGTGCCAGTCATTTTATCCATTATTATTTAGGATGTTATTATTTAATGCTCACTTGACTTCTGCCACCACTCAAGTAATGATTAATTTCCTGAGGTGAAGTTTTTTTTTCTAAGATAGTGTTTTTCTAAGCAAAAGATCCCAGATGGACAACCCTGGACACTGTGGGCCTTTATTCATCTGCAGAGCGAGCCTGCCCTCCTGCCAGCCCCGCCCAGCTGCCATCCCGAGGAGACCTCTGTCGGGTCCATATACGGGGCGCTGTTTCTGTGCCTGTCCTCTCAGGGTCCGCTTGAGCACACTAGCTGCCCGCTTGCCAAATTTATTGGAGTGGGACTGTGAAGAGGGGCCAAAGAACAGGGCTCGCTTTCAAGGAAAATGGCCACTCTTCCATGCAGTATATCATCTTCTTTTCTTTTGCTCAGTTCCTTTAGTTCCATTGCCACAGAAATAGCCGTGTGGAGGGTAATACCTTTTCCATCACAGCCCCTCTCTGAAAAATGTGCTCAGCCCACTGGATTGTGCCTGTCTTTACAAACAGGTAGATTCCCATGGGCTGGAGCACCTGCCACAGGAAACCGGAAGTCACATCCTCCAGCAAAATAGCTTTCTCTTTCTGTAGCACTGAAAGACATCAGGAGAGATTTTAAATGGGAATGTGAAACTGTGTTTGGAATACCTCTCCTTTGTTGGCAGTGAGTGCCAAAAATGACTGTGTGTGGGTTTGGTTACCATAAAAAGGAATCTCAGAGAGTGAAATGATAACCAGCTGCTTGTATGCGAGAGTTGCTCTAGTACTGCATTTTTTAAACATATAGATTGATTGGGAAAACTGGAAGTTTACTTTGAACAATTAGAGTAAATAAACAGGGAAATAATCTACCCAGTCACAGAGAAGTGATATAGCTATAATTAACCACATCACTCTAGATCTTTAAAGCACTAGGTAGATCCGTATTGGGAAAATCAAACTAAAACTGCAGGTGTATAGAGTGGTATATTTGATGGTTTGTAATAATGTTATGAGATCCAAAGAAACTGTTTCCCAATCTATAAGCATTTTCATACATTTAAATAATAAGACAGAAGCTCAGGAATTTATACCGTTGTTGGTAGAGTTATACTACTAAGTAAAAGTGCCACCGCACAAAACATGACAAAATGGCCTGATCAAATTTTGGATTGAACTTGGAAAGTCTTACGATTTTGAAAGTGAGTTTCTTTTCCGAAATAGAAGTTGAGGAGAATAGCAGAGACTGTTGAACACTCCCAAATCCTCTTGGTGAAGAGACAGACAGTCATGCCCTGGAATGGGTCTGGGAACACAGTATACACTGCAGAGTTCTCTCAGTTTCAACCATAAAGCAACTGCAGGCAGGCGGTTAATGAAAAAAGCCCACATTTTTAATGGCTCATGAATAGGATCAGTAAATCCCCCAAAAGACTGACGACTCATTTTCTCTCCCATCTACCTTTCTCTACATGTCTCAGAAATTCCAAAAAGGAAACTGATTTTATGGATAGTACTTGGTGTTGGAGAGAATATCCTCAAATATGTTTAAAATCTAATATAAAGGATTCACGTAAAAAAAGTTTAAAATCGAATGCAAAAAGTTCGTGGGAAATAGTAATGATTTCCAGTTCCTGAGTAATATTCTTCCCACTGACGTGAGAATTTGGACAGTGCAGCTCAGATGACGGCAGAGCAGAGCGACCCCCGGTACTGCTGGGAGCTCCCCCTCAGCCACAGACAGGGCTCTTCCTGAGTGCCCAGGGGAAGGTGATGCGGCTGGGGGTGCCATCTGATTTTGTGATGAAGTGGTAGGACGTATTAGGTAGGTGTACCTTAGAAACTTGAAGAGATTTTTCCAACAGAAGCTATTTGCATAATTGAGTCAATGTGTTTTTTTACTGGGATCAAGGTTCTGAATTTAAAAAAAAATTCTGGATAACAAATGCTGTTGGAGTACAGGATGATAACATGGTAATAGCAGCAAAATGGACTGTTACCTTTGTAATAAAATAGTTTATATTACTTTTTCTGATTAGCCTCCTTTCCTAAAAGTTTAAATCCAAGAACAATTAACTAGATGTTTAGATCATTTTTGTTCTGACTGTTGAAGACCTACTTTTAAATTTTATATAAATCCCTTTTTCATCTTCTGGTCTATTCTTTAACAGCAAATGGTTATTGCTATTTTTTATGAATTTTATTTGATACATCTCTTTCATGTGATATGTCCTTAAGAATAAGAATTATATGTGTCTTGCTTATGGTGTAATGGTTTTCATTTATTACTGTAAATTATAAAAATTAAAACCATCTGATTTATTACGGTATCTCATTGCAATGGAAATATTATATTCTACTTAACAAATATATTATCTCAGTCCTGTTTTTCATATAATTTTATATATGAAGTCTGTGTTTTAAGTAAAATTGCAATTCTATGTAAACTAACAAATGGGAAGCAACCATATCCCTAATTTTCAGTTGGGTGAGACTCTTATTTTCCCTAAAAGTAATGCTTTTAAAAAAATTAATTTTTATGCAGTTTACATTCAATATTAGTTTATTTTAGTTTCAAATGTACAGTGTAGTGGTAGGATGGGCATATACTTTCCAAAGTGCTCCCCCTGATATTCCCAGTACCCGCCTGGTGACACATCATTATCACGATATTATTGACTGTTTTCTGTGCAGCACCTTCTTCACACCCCCACGACTATTTTGTAATGATCAATTTGCACTTTTTAATCCCTGCACCATTTCACCCAGTCCCCCTTTTTAATGAATAAAGTGAGTGAAACAGTTGTTTGCCGTGGGAATCCATCATGTTCTCATAGGGAGCTGTCCTCATCGATGCTTTAATGTACACGTTTTGAACATTATTTAAAGTATGGATTGGTTTGATGTCTAGGAAATGGCAGTTTTTATACTACTGCAAGACTCATGTATTCTCCCGCACAGATGAAAAATGTAAGCATTAAAAATATCAGAGTCAAGTAGAAATATCTAGGAAAAAGTGATGGATTATATTAAGTTTTGATAACACTTAACAGCAGAGGTGGGGCCTCCTAGGCTTGGAGGTGCACCAGACCTGGACTCGATTTTGGTCTGATGCTCAACCTACCTGAGGATCATACTCAACTGTAAAATAGGTGTAATGACACTAAGTGCATAGGGCTGTCATGAAGATCAAATAAGGTAATATGTATGTAAGTCTATACCAGTTGTCAGCATACAGTAAATGCATAATAAACAACCAAAATTATTGTTTATAGCCATGGAACTGTGTGCATATATCAATGCCATGATAAAATATTAAATATGAAAAGTAACCTTGATATTATTCAGTTCAAGCTTTGACTTCTAATTAAGGAAATAGTTGCAAATGTTTTTGTCTTGACTCGAAAATACACTTTATTTCCATTTTAGAAGGTGTAACTTACCTCCGAAAGTTTGACAAAGGTTATATCTATAAGAAGCTTAAATACTTAGTTAAGTAAACAAAAAATGTAGCCTATTTGGAGTTGACATTGCGTGTTCTTGCTAGCGTGGTTGCTGGCACTGGTTGAAGTTCGCACTGTGGTATTACAAGGCCTTTACTTCTCTTTCCATCTTTGCCTTATTACCTACAGAGGGATGTGTAGGAAAATCACCGTGGGGGGAAATTCAGTTCACTTTTTTAAAAACCTGGGTGAATATGCTGATCGTTTAGTTTTTGCAGTGATTCCCTTACAAATCTTCATGGCTCTCAGCAGCGGCAGGATCTTTTGATGGCAGATATCTTGCCACCAATACCTGTGCCTACTCATTTCTCATCCCAAAGCCTTCTTATTCCCATGGGAATTTGCATTTCCTTTCCCCTTTTCTAAGTGTAACTGCTGTTATCATTATTACATTGCCATTCTGTATTAGGGAGCAAATTGGACGTGGAAGTAAGACTGTACCTGAGAGTTAGTTCGGGAAATTGTTGTACATTTGCATCTTGTTTTTCTAAACAATATTTTATTAAAGAGATGAGCATGCTTGGGTTAAAAATATAAGCAAAAATATAAGCAAGTCATAAAGTAAAAAGTAGAAATCCCTTCTTACCCCTCCCTCTGACTCCCTGGTCCCACTTCTGCTCTTTAACTGCTGTTAAAAGCTGTTTGGCATCTTTGCCTAAATTTTCTGTTTATTGCCCATTTCTCTTTTACACAAATGGGATTATTAAATACAACCTAGGGTGCAATAAGCATTTGTTTACATTCAACCTTACTGTCTTTTGGACGAGTTTTTATGGTGATACTCATAGCTGTCCTTCATTTTCTTAGATGGTTGAGTTTTATGATGGAGCTGTAATTTATTTAAGCAATTCTTGTGCACAATTCCTCGTGCGCTTGCACAGGTCCATCTGTAAGGATAGAATCCCAGCAGTGGAATCCCTGGGCCCACAAGCATGAGCTTTTCTACTTTGGTAAGCACTGCAGTGTTGCCTGCCCAGCACAAGTGAGCACTGAAGTGCTCAGAATCCTCTGGGGACCGCATGGGAAATTTGCTTATGGAAGTTGACCATCGCTTGAAGCCTAATAGGTTCTAGGTTGTTGAGTTCTCCACAGTCATTTGGAAGAATCCTTTACTTGCTTGTGATGTACATTTCCTAAGGAGGAAATGTATTCTTTTAAATACTCAGAACTATAGGTTCAAAAAGAAAACTGCTATTTTCAACTTTTTACTGTCTAAGGGATTGGAACCAGGCCAATTGTGTCAAGAAAACTAAGATTTGTTTCATATACTAATCTTATACCTTAGAACATATTACTCCGAAGTTTGTATGCCTTTTCCTCTTTGGATCATTTTTAAACACCATGTCAGTGTAATGTTACTGCTTTGTTACAGTGTAGTCTAAGAAGTCACCCGCTTTTATTCTGTAGGACACGTAGTGTTGTGAGCCCTGGTGAACATGGACTTTAACTTGGCACCATGTGCCGCTAACACTGCAGAGTGTTGCGATGTAACGCACAGGGCAATTTCTCCTGACAGCATTTGTTTTCCCCACAGGAAGCGTCAAGACAATCATGCCCAGGACCACTCCACACCACTCAGGTAGTCATCGCACTTTTCAGCTCTTCCTAAAACGTGTTTTGTTGTCCATGTTATGAAGGTTTTATATATAAGTATTTATTTATCTTGACTTTCCTGCTTTCTGCAAAGTTCTTTGGCAATCATCGAGTCTTACAGACTTAGTCGAGCTCTACTAATCACAGCTTTTAAGCTATAAACATGTCTGTGTTGTTCATTATATATTGTGATGTATTTGTGTGTTTACATAATTATATTACATATAATTTATAAGTCTATATTTTGTATTAAGCTATAAAATATCTCTATACAAAGAAACATGTGACCCAGCTTGATAGAACTTGGTAAGAAATAGCTCTAAAGTTATTTTAATGAAGGCTTTTTAAATTTTTATGATTTTATAAATAATATTTATCAAAAGTTGTTCTTAAAATTCTTTTCTAACCAAAATTAATGTGTATTTAAAAGGATGATCACAATTCAAGCATTGAAGAGATTTATGCTTATGAGTTAATGCTAAGTTTGATATTAATATCCCTTAATTGTGGAAACAATGTAATGGCCATAAAAATTCCTTAGAGTCAAAATCATTTTCAGTGTATCTAATATCAGGCTGGTTATTTAGGGTTGGTTTTGGTGTTTTACTTGATAACTGTTTTTGACAATCTCTTTGCACTTGTTCCCCCTCCCAGATCATTTTATCTCAGTGAAACTGGCCATTGAACTTTGCTCTAGTTGATGGACAAAATTTCTGCTAGACTATTCATCATCCCAATTTCATCTGAGTTGAAAATATTCAAATGCCATAAGAAAATTTCACAGACTTAAAACACTTAGCTTTCGGGCAGACGTGGCTGCAATGGAGAGAACTGTGTTATAGCCCTGGCCCAAGGACATTGCCCCTAGCCTACGGGGTGGGCGTCAGAGGTTGCCAAGAGAAGGCACGCTCAGCAAGCTTGCAGACACCTGGAACATGGCAGCAAGCAAGCTTTGAAAAGCACAGCGTTGGAGACGCTCCATGAGTCTGCAGGGCTTTCCAGCGAATTAGCACTTAAGAACTGTGTAACGAAAATGGACACTGGGGACACAGCTCTAGGACAAAAAGCTACCTCAAGGTCTGGAGAAACTGATAAAGCATCAGGTAGATGGAGACAGGAACAATCAGCTGTTATTAAGATGAGCACTTTTGGCAGCCAAGAAGGACAGCGGCAACCGCAAATAGATCCGGAGCAGATCGGAAACCCAGCATCAGCACAGCTCTTCGGTTCTGGGAAGCTGGCCTCCCCCGGCGAAGTGGCACAGCACGTCCCAGAGAAGCAATACCCACCGCACCGTCCAAGTCCTTACTCATGCCAACACTCCCTCTCTTTCCCGCAGCCCTCGTTGCCGCAGGGGGTCATGCACAGCAACAAGCCACAGCAGAGCCTCGAAGGCCCTCCGTGGCTTTACCCTGGCCCTTTGCCACCTGTTGCCTCTGAGGACTTATTTTCCTTTCCTATCCATGGCCACAGTGGTGGTTATCCTCGAAAGAAGATTTCAAGTCTGGCCCCTGCTTTTAGCCAGTACTCCCAGAAAAGTATCGAACAGTCAGAAGATGCTCACAAGAAAGAGCACAAACCCAAGAAGCCCGGCAAGTACATTTGTCCTTACTGCAGCAGGGCGTGTGCCAAACCCAGTGTGCTGAAGAAACACATCAGGTCCCATACCGGGGAGCGGCCATATCCGTGCATACCTTGTGGCTTCTCTTTCAAGACAAAGAGCAATTTGTACAAGCACAGGAAGTCACATGCCCATGCAATTAAGGCAGGCTTAGTCCCTTTCACAGAGTCAGCTGTATCTAAATTGGACCTAGAGGCTGGTTTTATTGATGTAGAAGCAGAAATCCATTCAGATGGTGAGCAGAGTACAGACACAGATGAGGAGAGTTCTTTATTTGTCGAGGCCTCCGACAAAATGAGTCCCGGTCCGCCGATCCCGTTGGATATTGCAAGCAGAGGGGGCTATCATGGCTCACTGGAAGAATCACTGGGAGGTCCAATGAAGGTGCCAATTCTGATTATCCCTAAAAGTGGGGTTCCTTTAGCTAATGAAAGCTCTCAGTATATTGGCTCCGACATGCTCCCCAACCTGGCTTTAAGTACTAAGGCTGATGACTCCCACACGGTAAAACAGAAACTTGCACTAAGACTGTCAGAGAAAAAAGGACAAGATTCTGAGCCATCTCTAAACCTTCTGAGCCCGCACAGTAAAGGAAGCACTGACTCTGGTTACTTTTCTCGCTCAGAAAGTGCAGAGCAGCAGATCAGCCCTCCAAACACAAATGCAAAGTCTTACGAAGAAATCATTTTTGGCAAATACTGTCGGCTTAGTCCCAGGAACACACTCAGTGTCACTGCCACCAGTCAGGAGCGTGCCACGATGGGCAGGAAGGGTGTGATGGAGCCGTTGCCTCATGTCAACACCAGGTTAGAGGTCAAGATGTTTGAAGATCCCGTCTCACAGCTGATCCCAACCAAAGGCGAAGTCGATCCCAGTCACACAAGCATGCTGAAGTCCACCAAACTCAACAGCGAGTCCAGACAGTCCCAGACTATTCCACTGTCCGTCCGGAATGAAGGAAAACTTTACCCTGCAAATTTCCAAGGCAGCAACCCAGCTCTCTTAGAAGCTCCTATGGACTCTTCCCCCCTTATTCGAAGCAACTCAATGCCAACTTCTTCAGCAACTAATCTGAGTATCCCTCCTTCCCTGAGAGGAAGTCACTCATTTGATGAGCGGATGACAGGCTCTGATGACGTGTTCTATCCGGGGACCGTCGGAATCCCCCCTCAGCGCATGCTGAGAAGACAGGCTGCGTTTGAGCTGCCTTCAGTCCAGGAGGGACACGTGGAGTCTGAACACCACAGCAGGATGGTGAAGAGTATCTCAGGTTCATCCTTGAAGGAAAAGAAATTGATTCCTGGGGACAGGGCTGGCTATGAGTATGACGTCTGCCGGAAACCTTACAAGAAGTGGGAAGACTCTGAAACAGCCAAGCCAAGCTACAGGGACATTTCCTGCTTGAGCTCTTTAAAGCACGGGAGTGAGTACTTTATGGACCCCTCGGTCCCACTGCAGGGAGCGCCCACCATGTTCGGACCTACGTGTGAAAACAGGAAGCGCCGGAAAGAGAAGAGTGTAGGAGATGAGGAGGACACCCCCATGATCTGCAGCAGTGCTGTGAGCACTCCTGTGGCCATAATGACTTCAGATTATGACCCCAAGTTGCAGCTGCCGGAAGGTGGAAGAAGTGGATTCGCCATGGCTGCGCACGACAGCACTTCTCACGGTCACTCAGAGCGCTTTGACCCTTGTCGACCCCAACTGCACTCTGGAAGTTCATCTCTAGGGTCAGAGGAGTTACCATCAGCCACCGATTCAGACAAGGTGTCAGACCTAGGGGGCAGGAAACCTGCAGGAAATGTGATTTCTGTGATTCAACACACAAACTCACTGAGCCGACCCAATTCATTCGAAAGGTCTGAGTCATCCGAGCTGGCGCCTGGTGCACAGGAGAAAGCCTCTTCCCCTTCTGAGACCTGTGACAGTGAGATTTCAGAAGCCCCAGTGAGCCCAGAGTGGGCTCCCCCTGGGGAGGGTGCAGAAGGCGGGGGGAAACCGTCCCCTTGTCAACAGGTTCAACAGCAGGTGTACCACGCACAGCCCAGGCTGGTTCGCCAGCACAACATTCAGGTTCCCGAGATTCGAGTGACAGAGGAGCCAGACAAACCAGACAAGGAGAAAGAAGCCCAGAGCAAAGAGCCAGAGAAGCCTGTGGAGGAATTTCAGTGGCCCCAGAGAAGCGAGACCCTTTCCCAGCTTCCAGCCGAGAAGCTGCCACCCAAAAAGAAGCGGCTGCGACTCGCGGACATGGAGCACTCTTCCGGGGAGTCCAGCTTTGAGTCCACAGGCACCGGCCTGTCGCGCAGCCCCAGCCAGGAAAGCAACCTGTCCCACAGCTCCAGTTTCTCGGTGTCTTTTGAAAGAGAAGAAGCCATTAAGCTTGCTGCACCTGGCAATAAGCAAGATGAGTTTGGGAAGCACTCAGAGTTTCTGACTGTCCCTGCTGGTTCATACTCACTGTCAGTCCCAGGCCACCACCACCAGAAAGAGATGCGGCGCTGCTCATCTGAGCAGATGCCTTGCCCCAACCCAACTGAAGTCCCAGAGACTAGGAGCAAATCATTTGATTATGGGAATCTGTCCCACGCCCCGGTGGCAGGGACATCGGCCTCCACGCTATCCCCATCCCGCGAGAGGAAGAAATGCTTCCTGGTGCGGCAGGCTTCCTTCAGCGGCTCCCCTGAGATTGCCCAGGGTGAGGCCGGCACTGACCTGGGCGTCAAGCAGGAGCAGATGGAGCACCTGCACGCTGGCCTCAGGTCCACGTGGCACCACGCCCCGTCCTCCGTGCTGCCCCCTCTCCAGGCAGAGGACCTAGGGAAGCAGCTGGTGGGTCCTTGTGCCCAGCTGGGCGCGGGACCACTGCACCTGGCCCAACAACAGATCCTGCACATGGATAGTCAGGAGTCTCTGAGAAATCCCTTAATACAGCCAACATCCTATATGGCAAGCAAGCACTTGTCTGAACAGCCACATTTATTTCCACATCAGGAGGCGATTCCGTTTTCTCCGATCCAGAACGCCTTGTTTCCGTTTCAGTACCCTGCTGTCTGTATGGTTCACCTGCCGGCCCAGCAGCCTCCGTGGTGGCAGGCCCACTGCCCGCACCCCCTTGTGCCGCACCCCCAGAAGAGCTACGGCAAGCCTCCTTTCCAGGCAGAAATTCATCCCAGCTACCCCTTAGAGCACGCTGCAGAGCACACTGGAAAGAAAGCTGCTGATTACGCACACGCAAAAGAGCAAACTTACCCGGGTTATTCGGGAGCATCAGGGCTGCACTCAAAGAACCTTCTTCCAAAGTTTCCGTCAGACCAGAGCACCACGTCAACAGACGTGCCCTCTGAGCAGGGTCTTCAAGAGGAGTTTGCCTCGGCGCCTGCCGGGCCTTTAAGGTCCTTGCCGGGGACGGTGGTCCCTGTTAGGATCCAGACCCATGTCCCGTCCTATGGGAGTGTCATGTACACAAGCATCTCCCAGATACTTGGGCCGAACAGTCCTGCGATTGTCATATGCAAAGTGGATGAGAATATGACCCAGAGAACACTGGTAACGAACGCGGCCATGCAAGGGATAGGGTTTAACATTGCCCAGGTGTTGGGGCAGAACGCAGGCTTGGAAACATACCCCATCTGGAAAGTACCTCAAACCTTACCCCTCGGCTTGGAATCCTCAATTCCCTTGTGCTTACCTTCCACTTCCGACGGTGTCGCCACCCTGGGAGGCAGCAAGCGGATGCTTTCTCCCGCCAGCAGCTTAGAGCTCTTCATGGAGACAAAGCAGCAGAAAAGGGTCAAAGAAGAAAAGATGTACGGACAGATCGTGGAGGAGCTCAGTGCTGTGGAGCTAACCAACTCGGACATCAAAAAGGATCTCTCCCGCCCACAGAAACCCCAGCTGGTTCGACAAGGCTGCGCTTCTGAGCCAAAGGACGGCTCGCAGTCGGGGTCATCTTCCTTGTCCTCGCTCTCCCCCTCCTCATCTCAAGACCATCCCTCTGCCAGTGCGCCCCCAAGGGAGCCATTCCCTCCTAGCTCCAGGGCACCCTCTCTCGGGCAGAGGTCCAGTGGGCCTTCTGAGAGCAAGGAGTCTTCGGATGAATTGGATGTTGATGAGACAGCCTCTGACATGAGCATGAGCCCACAGGGTTCCTCGTTGCCCCAGGCAGACAGTCAGACGGCAGAGCAAGCAAGGGGCCAGAAGCTGCCGGTTGGCATGCTGGTCCACATGGCCTCCGGCCCAAGCGGGAAAGCGGCAAACTCAACCCTTCTTTTCACGGATGTGGCTGATTTCCAGCAGATTCTTCAGTTCCCCAGTCTGCGGACAACAACTACTGTGAGTTGGTGCTTCTTGAATTATACAAAACCCAATTATGTGCAACAGGCCACCTTCAAATCCTCGGTTTATGCTTCATGGTGCATTAGTTCCTGTAATCCAAACCCATCGGGATTGAACACCAAGACCACTCTGGCTCTTCTGAGGTCAAAGCAAAAAATCACCGCAGAAATTTATACTCTGGCTGCTATGCACAGGCCTGGAACCGGCAAGCTGACATCATCAAGTGCTTGGAAGCAGTTCACTCAGGTAATGAATGCTGTTCTGAAAGCATTCTGTATGTGGGTTTCATTGCTGACGAGAATACATAGTAAAGGACTGTCTAAAACTTGCAAATAGAATGCAGGTCAGAGTTGGGGAGTCCTGTGCAGCATCAGACTTACCTGTGGGTGAAAGAAGCCACTGGCGTAAACTTAGTTAGGAGGGGCCTAGCAAAAGTTCTAGCCACAAAGCATCTCCTTCACCCAGGTGCCATGAAGTTCTGTCTCAGGGACTAATTCTTCTGGGTCCTCCTCCCTCCAGACCTGTGTGAATGACCTAGCAGGCTGGCTTCTCTTTTGATGTGAGGAATTCAGGAACTTGTGAAGTGGGGACAGAGAGTGGGAGTGGACTCCATCAGGCCAGAGAGGGCCAGGGAGTGGGAACTGAACTTTGCAAACTTCAGAGGGCTGGTTCCCATTGACAGTAATTTTTACTAAAATTTATTTTTTGTGTATCTCTCCCAAACTCATTTTTTTGTCCAAATGACTAGCTGGTCTGTTCAGAAAATGAGTAGTTCATGCCTTACATGTGAAATTAGAAAAATATTAACCAAGGGGCACTTGGGAATTTATGCCAAGTTATTAAAGAAGCAAATGGAGAATTTAAAAACATATTTTACTTATTTAAGTTACCACTTCCCTTCCATGATTTTAAAAAATATTTCCTTAATTAATAAAGATGGCTTTCATCGCTACTTCAGAATATAAAGCATGTTTTTGCAGTTTGTCTTGGTGCTGCACCGTGTAAGTGCTAACACAGTAGGTTTTGAAACAAAACACTGAATTTATTCAGGAAACAGTGTTATTCTTTTCTGATTTTACTTGTATTGTCCCTTCTTTTATGGAAGCAGCCTGTGGCCTGTTAGCGGAATTTAGGCTAATTTTCAGAGATCATTAAAGAGCGGGATCCTTGAGCTTCCCCCTTTGTCATAGAGAAAGCATGTGAAATAATTCTCTCCTTTTGTCCCACAGATGAAACCTGATGCGTCCTTTTTATTCGGCAGCAAACTAGAGAGGAAACTAGTGGGAAATATCTTAAAGGAAAGAGGGAAAGGAGATATTCATGGGGATAAAGATATTGGATCCAAACAAACTGAGCCAATCCGAATTAAAATCTTCGAAGGAGGGTAAGGAAACATAAGGGCAAATGGAAACTGTTCGGTTTTAAGTCGGAGCGAATGGTCCCCCATGTCTGCATGGAAACACTGGTACGTGCACATGTGGGAACCGCACGGCGAGTTCCTTTTCTGTCCACCCATCTGAGGTCTGGCTGGTAACGGACGACAAATTCATGCCCTTGCGTTCGTGACTTGCTTTTAATGCAAGCATCCCTGTTGCCTATGGTTTTGCCTCTGCTTTACATTTTTATGCCTCTAATGTAGTATGAAATTGACTAAGTTGGTGGAATCTTGAAAGTTTTATTTAAAGAGTATTTTTGTCGACATTTGTTGTGTTATTAACGAGCATATTTTTATTCTGGGCTTACAAAAATGCAATCATGTACATTCCTGTATCATCCTAGGAACTAGTTAATATATTGGTTTGTTTTATTGCTTTTATTATTCTCTAAACTCCAGCCTTTTTGGGGATTTCATCAGTTCCATCAATATCCTCTTTCTGCTCCATGATCCAAGCCAGGAGACTGCACTGCATTTCATTGTCATGCTTTCTCACCCGCTCTAGTCTGTGACAGTTCGCTGTCTTTAGGAATTTATTTTTAAATGTTAAATTCTGAGTGGTAGAAAACACTCAGGTTCAATGACTTTGTTGTCTGTATAACTGAGAAAATTTACACATATGCGTAATGTCTACTTTTAGATTTTGATGGAAATGTGTTTTTTATCTAGTCAGTAGGAGACAAGCCCAGATTTTTGCTTTTACAATTAAACAAATATTTACAGCACATTGACTACATTTAGGGGATTTCGATGGAATTAGCATTACCTGTATAACACGTCTATAATTTACATATTTCCAATAGCATGCAATTATTCCAATTGTACTTGGAGGACAAAATAATAGTATCTCTTTGACTATAAAATGTTGACTATTTAGTGATATGAAGTATTGATTTCTCACATAGAGTCCCAGTTTGGACATGGATGATAGAGTTTGCTTCCTTCATGGGTTTGACATCTTGTGGACAGAGGTCCTGCATTTTCACTGTTGTATGTAGTCATGAGGTTTGTCTCAGTATTTTTGACACCCCTCATCTTTTAACACAAATGAGAGAAAGATAGATTTTACCTTTCCTCAGGGACCAAGAGGTCCCTGTGGCTGCCTCACCTTCTTCACAGCAGTGCCCTGGAACTAGGTTAGAGACCTTCACGGGAAATGTACGCTTTGGGGAGCCGGTCGCCACTAACGAAGGACACAGGTGAAAAAACGCATGTGAACGTTTTATCGCTGTGTTTTGATGATCCAAAAGGATTGTGCCTGTAGTTATTTTCTTCCTCCTTTCATTGCCCCATTTCATGGGCTGTATCCAAGCATTTCTCAATCTGTGGCCCACGGTCTGCCTGGTGGTGCCCAGGTTCATGCCAAACAGCATATTATCAACTCTTTATTTTAGCGATTGCAAAATTTATGACTTAAAAAAAATCTAATTTATGTGTTTGTGTTTCTCATCTGATTTATAGTTTTAGAATTTAATTAAATATACCCTTTATTTTTTTCAAAATTTATGAATTTTCACATTAAGTAGATTCATGGGTCTGCAGAATGGATTTGTAAATACTTTATTTGTATAGATTTTTCCAATGTACAGTTATATTTTATACAGACCTTTACTGTATTTTTATTCTGGAAGCAAGTTAGTCAGCTAAGACATGAAAAGTAACATCATATTATTTGAAGGAAAAATATATTCCCCCTTAACTATGATCATGGGCTATAACAAGTTTAAATTATTCTTCCTCCAAGAAAATAAGCTTCCTGTCAAATACTTTAATTCTGTATTTCTTAGATAATTTCATCTACTTAGGGGCACATAATAGTGAAATTAAAGGTGAAAATATTTTGCATATTTAGGTTCTTTTCTACTTTATTACAAAACACAATGTGAGATAAAGAAAAGTTTTAAATGGTTTTGAAGAACAAATTGATGTTGGAAATTCTTGTAAAGAAGGACAGATTTTAAGGATCAGAAAGCAGTTTTTTAAAGATTTTATTTATTTATCTTTAGAGGGGAAGGGAAGGAGAGAGGAAGAGAAATATCAATGTTTGGTTGCCTCTTGTGTGTCCCCTGCTGGGAACTGGCCTGCAACCCAGGCATGTGCCCTGACTGGGAATCGAACCGTGGTTTTTGGTTCCCAGGCCCCAGCTCAATCCACTGAGCTATACCAGCCAGGAGGAAGCATTTTTTAAAATACTACTTAATTCTTACCCAGATTGGTATTAACCAAAAGTAGATAATGTTAAGATTAAAGTATCTATAGCAGAGTTGGTATTTAAATATATGGATGGATTTTTCTTGCTTAAAAATCCTTCAGTGTATTGGATGAATGAAGTTGAGCTTGTTCTTATTCCTGATGATGCATTAGCTAAGACAAATGGAATAGTTTGCAATGCTCCTAGAGTATAAAAAAACTGTCAATCTAGTGCTTGTAAGTCAATGCCGAGTAAATTGAGGCATTTTGTATGTCAGTTTCCCTTTTGAAATTATAAAAAGGAGTGAAATATCTTTACAAGAATGACGTTAGTCCCATAATTCCAACCTCGCTTTGACTGAGGAAATGATAGTATTCAGTGATTTATCCAATAGGATGCTACCCTACCCCATGATAGACCATGTTTCTTTATATTGTAAACAAAATGTGATGTTTGGGCACTATCTAGGTTTTCTTCTGTTGATTATTATATTTCATACTTAAGACTTCATTCATCTGACAAAGTCCTTAGACATTCTAATTGTTAGACGTCATCTAATGATTTCATTGGACATTCTTTCAAACCTCTCAGTTAAATCTTTCTGGAAAACAATTCAAATTTAATTGAAACATAGAATCTCTAGTTTTCATTGTGTAACGTTACCTTCCAGAAGCCACTTGAAATTCAGACTCCACTTGTGTACAGATTCACGGTCCTTGGGAAGAACAGATAAAATCTGTAGACAACAGTTGGTGAGCTCAGCCTGTGTAAGTTAGAAATTTCCAAGGCACTCTCATGCCAGGATTGTGAAAATAGACTGGAAGCTTGCAAAGGAGAATTCTATTATCAGCTACATTAATTTTAGAAAATTTAGAGGAGTGTGTGTTTTGCACATTCACATTTTAAATGATATAATGTTCAGAAGTGATCTATGATGATTTGAACATGTTGGTATACCTTTTTGATTGTGTCTTGGTTGGAAGTTTTACTGGAATCCAAAAGCACTGTTAAGACATAGCTCTGCAACTCTTTGAGGCTTCTATGAGCCCATTTGAATGTCTATACCCAGTTCATCTATTCCAACTTACTAGGAGAGCCAGTTTCATGCTGAACTCCATGTAGAAAAAATTACATTTTGTTTACCATGCCAAATCTGTTATCTATCTTTCAGGCATTTACTGCATAAATTTTATAGGCTTCATAGAAGTTGCATGATTATAGAAAGTCCTTCATAAAAATTTGCCTTGTAAATGACTAGCTTTGGGTTTGGGAGGAACCCAAAAAATGGAATTTATTTATAAAAACTTTGTATTTAGTCTTACATGAGAAAAACTTCAGTTACCTTCAAAGTACTCTCCATTTGATGCAGTACACCTACTCAGTCATTTTTTCCACTGCACGAAACAGGTTTTTTAAATATTTTATTTATTTATTTTTTAGAGAGAGGGGAAGGGAAGGAGAAAGAGTGGGAAAGAAACATCAATGTGTGGTTGCCTCTCACGTGTCCCCCACTGGAGATCCGGCCTGCAACCCAGGCATGTGCCCTGACTAAGAATCGAACTGGCGACCCTTTGCTTCACAGGCCTGTGCTTAATCCACTGAGCTACACCAGCCAGGGCACAAAACAATTTTTGAACTCACCGATTGTGATGCCTCTTAAGTACTCCTGCCTTTTTTTGTTTTACCTCCTCCACAAGCACAAAATGTTTCCCATTGAGGCTTCTCTTCATTTGCGAAATAAGAAAAAGTTGTTTGGGTGAGATCGGGGAAGCAGGGAGAGTGGGGCGCTGGGGCCAAGCCACTCTGTCATATCAGGAACGGCTGAAGGTGCAGCACAGTGGGGGCAGGTGCACTGGTGCATCACCCACTGCGAAATGGGCAGTGCGCTGAGTCTTCAGAAAAGTTCTCTGAAGCTGAAGGTAGCCTCTCCCAACAATGCCAGCCTGTCCACTGATATCCATGAGTCCCCAGAACACTCACCTAGCGAGGGAAGTCTCAGCGCTACAAGAAGCCCGCCGTCTAGAAAAGATAATTCCATTTAGGGGGAGTCCCCCCCCCTTGTACAGCATACTAAAGTACTTGAAAACACACTGGACTGCCTTTTTCAAACAGGTATAAGTCAAATGAAGACTACGTATATGTCAGAGGACGCGGACGTGGGAAGTACATTTGTGAAGAATGTGGGATTCGCTGCAAGAAGCCGAGCATGCTCAAGAAGCATATCCGCACACACACTGACGTCCGGCCTTATGTGTGCAAGCTGTGTAACTTCGCCTTCAAAACGAAAGGTATGGGTCCGATTTTTTCTTTTTTAGAGGAAAATCATGGCTACTTCAGATTCCGAATCCCATTTTATAACTAGCTTTCATTGGCAGTAAGACGGTTTTGTTTGTGAAAATAGGACCCCTCAAAATGTATTTGCTTCCGCATGTAAGTGATCAAAGGATGCATGTGAGACAGCGAGGCTCCATCTGTGACTTAGGTAAGAGCTGCGGAGCTGGACCCAGGCCAGTTGTCTCCAAAGGAAGTGGCTCAGAATTGCCTGGATAGCTATTACTTCACGTTGGAAATGTTATGTGGTCTAGATAATCTTTGCATCAGGACTGAAGCACTGCAGGGACGCAATCCATGCGGTGGCAAAGCAGCGGCAGGGGGAAAAAAAAACATGTGCCCATGGTCAGTTTCAAGGTTATGAATAATGTAGAAATCCACAGACTCCCAGGTGGGCCCCTACATCCACAGTGGCATTAATTATGCATAGAAATTTGATAGCTTGCGTTCTGTGTACTTATCAGCACAGAGACAAATTTCTTACACTCAGGCCACAACAGTTCATCTCATAAAACTAAGACTTGCCTTGAAATGGTATTCTGCCTTTGCAAAAAAAGTCTGTTTTTAATGGGTATATTTATAGGAAAATATTCCACAAAAGGTTGCCTAATTTTGTTTCTATCATTTCATAAAATCATGAAAATGTCCCTAAGCCCAGTGACTTTTGTAGAAGCGCATTTCCTGCTACAAAGGAAGTACTAATGGATCCTAGAGATACCCACTCACTAACTTCACATCATCTCCCAGAGCTTTTGCTTTAAATTTGCTTACCAATTGATCTGCTCACTACACACCGAGAAAAATAAATATCAAATAAAATGACCTCTGATAAAGAAATGTGGGCTTATTTTCTCTTACAGTCAAAATCCTGAGCTGTTGCATAGGTTTGTCAGAGGGATAAATGTGAAGCCTCTTAATGTGTCTGCTTCTTTCCTGTATTAACAAAGTATCTATATTATAAGAATGTCTTCTTTGAAGCCAGAACAAGGGGGAAGGAGTGTTAATTTGCATTTTAGAAGAAATAAACATAAGGTTCTTTAAATATCATTCACTTGCAGTCAAGCCTTTGGTGCAGAATTTCACTCAAAGACTTCCTGGGCGATAAGAAAATGCATATTTTAGTTACAGGATACTGCAGATCTGCCAGTTATATCTTCCCTGGACATAAGACTTGTCTACAGGTAGAGCTCTGTGGAACACTGGGTGAAGAAACACATTTTAAAGATTTTTTAAAAATCAAATTAAATTTGCCTCTGAACCATTGTCCTGGAGTTTAGCAGGAAATAACTTATTCTTCGGCATTTGAGTTTCCTAGTACCCTTTGAGATTGTGCAAATATTTCAGAATCTGAAAATAAGCAAGGTATTATGTGAAACCCCTCCACCTTTCACCTCCCGCTGAAATACTCGTCCAAACCCAAGGCATCTGAGCTCAGCTCAGGAGCAGGCTTCCTCCAGGCCTGGGCCACTCCTTCTGCTCTCGTCCCTGCCTCCTCCCAACCGCCCTTCCCCTCCGTTCTCCTTGCTGGAAGCCCTTTAGAAGATCAAGAACCCCATAAACCAAAGCCAGGGTGGGGTTGTCTCAGAGCCACATTTCTGACTGTAGACCTTCCCTAAAGATGAGCGCTCAAAGCCTGGCCACCTGCTTGAAACCGCTGGACAGAAAAATACAGAAGAAACACATATTAAGATCTAAATACGTTATCCTGACACACCTAACATCCATACCCACCCCCATGCACAACTCCTTGCTGCCTTTCAGAAGCAGATGATTTCTGTTCATTGATAGATGTATGTCATTAATTTACAGATTTTAGACTTCTTCATTTATCTACAAAAACATTTGAGGTTTTTTTTAAAAATGCAGTAATGTAAATAAAACAATAAAGAACAGTGTCCCCATTTAGAATTGTGACTCATATGTTACAATAATAGTAAACTGAACACCCCTGCAAGGAGAACAACCTACGTCAGCAGCCTGAGGATTCCCACTGAGATGCAATGAGCCTGTTCGTGAAAATCAGGCGTTTGCTGGTAGACGGCCAGAGCAGCATCAAAGGGCATGGACAATACTGTGGCCCTTACAACTGAATTGGTTCCCGGATCTCTTTTGATGAGCTATCTATATGACACGGAATAGGATTTTTTTTCCATAGATCCTAAATCAAGAGTGATTGGATCAGTATTTTCATAGTTTCTCGCACGACTTACAGCAAGGATATAAATCTATAGGAACATACACACACTTGTATGTATATATACACAATTGTACACATATCATCATCAGCATCATCCATATTTGATGTGAAAATCTTTTTTCTTGGAATGATGGGAGTTCCAGAGAACATGAAGGGGCGCTCCTGTGCCAGAGAAAACGGCTGTCATCGAGCTTGCCAATGTGACTGGCAGAGAGGTGCTCAGAGCTGAGGGGGACACTCTGGATACATAGGAAATATTTGCGTGGTCCTTTGAATTCATTTACAGGGTTGCCCCTAACATCAGCTTGGATATTTTTTTCCTTCCGACGTGGTAGGATGCTGTGAGTCTAATCTATATCTGATCATTGCCAGAAGGGAAGGGGTCTGGGGAGGGGCATGTCAATAATATTTCACTCTGAAGTCTCTCTGCAATGTGTGACCCAGCGTGGCTGTCTGGAATGTTAGAAGGCTGGCCGTTTGGGTCAAAGGTATTAGATCCTTTGTCACCCAAGAGAACTTGAGATTCCCAGTCATGCTTGCAGCCTGCTCTTGAAAAGGTGTGACTCCAGACTTGCACAAGTCCAGCAGGTGGGAGACAACCTGAGCTGGGCCAAAGCCCTCATTCATTGGTATCTTCAGAAAATGGACTGGGTCTCTTAAGTTTGAGGTGAGGGTAGTGGATGGAAACAAACCTCTGTTGTCCCAAGCGAGTTCACTTTGCATCGAATTTTGGAGCAGTCATTGCATTTGGGCAACAGGTTAACTCCTCTCTCTCTCCCCCCTCCCTCTGCTTTCTAGGAAACCTGACGAAGCATATGAAGTCGAAAGCACACATGAAAAAATGCCTGGAGTTGGGAGTCTCAATGACTTCAGTGGATGACACGGAGACCGAGGAAGCAGGTATTTATCATTTAGTTGACCAGCCGGTGCACTATGCATGATGCAGCTTTGTGGCCAAAATGGCAAAAATAAGTTTAGATAGTTTTTAAAGACTGATTACACTTCATTGTATTAAATACTAAATATGGAAAAGAAGTCCAACACATTGAATTGTCTGAAAACCTACTGAGAAGAAATGCATTTCAGTTCAGACCTAGGGAGGGGACAAGTCTTACTATGAAAATATTTCTATCTGGAACCATAAAGGAAATCTGATTGTTGCACTTTTGTTGTGATAGTGATTTAAATTTTACAGAAGTTTCTGGGAGATTTGGGAAGCATTCTAGTCTCTTAATTTTCCCATTAAGAGGAAATCTAGTAGAAAAGAAAATCATCATTAACCTCAGTAAAAAAACCTGAGGGTCAGCCAAACCCTCTGAGATACAGCACTTATACATAAGCTGATACCTATAGAGACAAGTCCGTGCTTTTATTTTGCTTCTGCCATTATCACTAAGAACATTATATACCCACTTGTTGAGGGTTTTCTTGTTTGAGTGGTGCGGTGTCTGAGATATAGGCCCCACTCCGGAATTTTTATTATTAGAAGTGGGGATGAAACCAGGTAGGAACGTAAAGTCAAGAGCCAGTGCTGCCTCACAGGAGTGGGCGTCCGGCGAGTGTTACAGGAGTTCAGAGATGGAACTGTCTCTAGGGGCTGCAGGGATGAGGACAGCTCTTGGAAGGAGACTGGGCCTAAAGTAGCTCCCGACCTTGATATTTGGATCTTGATCTCCGCTATCTTTGTTCAATTGTTTCAGAAACTATGGAAGATTTGCACAAAACGGTGGAGAAGCATAGCATGTCCAGTATTTCAACTGATCATCAGTTCTCAGATGCCGAAGAGTCGGATGGTGAGGACGCCGATGACAACGATGATGATGATGAGGATGATGACGACTTTGATGACCAGGGTGATTTGACACCAAAAACCAGATCGAGAAGCACCAGTCCCCAGCCTCCTCGATTCTCCTCCTTGCCCGTGAATGTCGGCGCCGTGCCCCATGGGGCTCCTTCGGACAGTTCCCTGGGACATTCTTCATTGATCAGCTATTTGGTTACTTTGCCAAGTATTCAGGTTACTCAGCTAGTGACACCAAGTGACTCATGCGAAGACACCCAGATGACAGAATACCAGAGGTTATTCCAGAGCAAAAGTACGGACTCGGAACCGGACAAAGACCGGTTAGACATACCCGGGTGTATGGATGAAGAGTGCATGCTGTCTTCAGAGCCCAGCTCCTCTCCAAGGGACTTCTCCCCCTCAAGCCACCATTCCTCACCAGGCTATGATTCTTCACCCTGTCGCGATAATTCACCAAAGAGGTATCTGATACCCAAAGGAGATTTATCACCCAGAAGACATTTATCACCTAGGAGAGATCTATCACCCATGAGACATCTTTCACCAAGAAAGGAAGCTGCACTGAGAAGAGAGATGTCCCAAAGAGATGTTTCACCAAGACGGCATCTGTCCCCAAGGAGGCCGTTGTCACCTGGGAAAGATATCACGGCAAGAAGAGACCTCTCTCCCAGAAGAGAGAGAAGATACATGACCTCCATAAGAGCGCCATCTCCCAGAAGGGCTTTATACCACAACCCACCATTGACCATGGGGCAGTATTTGCAAGCAGAGCCCATTGTCTTGGGGCCGCCTGTGAGTATAAGTAACGTTCTCCTTTTAAGGCCTCAGACACGGCACATGGGGACCTCTTGATAACACACTAGTGTGGGAATTCATAAAGGAGTCTCCCTCATGGGGAGGTGGGAACTTGGTTACTGTAAATAGCAGGAAGGAAGGCATTTTTATCGAAGCTGTTGTCAGTAGCGTGGCAGTGGCGTCGCCCCAAATGTAGTGTTGTGTCAGCTGCAGTGCATTCCAGCTGGGAACAGGTGAGGCCTTTTGGAGTGCTTTCCGAGGTTAACTAATTATCAACGTGAGCCGAAACTTCGACGTGAGTAGAGAAGATAAGGTCTTGGGAATGTCATGCTGCTTAGATAGGCAGTCTTGGGAATAAAGTTGTCATAGTTACAAACTCTTTGCTCAGTAGAGAGTCTGATTCAGTATTAGCTTTGACTTTTAGTAAGTTTTTTTAAATAAATAAACTCATTACCTTGCTCACAGTGAGTGGACAGGTGAAATTAGTGAGGGACTGGGAGAAGAGAGAGTGACCCCCTTGGTATGTTTGTAACTCGAAGGCCGGAACGTATATGCTTTTCTTGCTATTTCTGCCGCCTCCTGCTCACCAAGGGCACTTGCTGAGTGAGATGGTGGCCCAAAGAGAGTGGAAAGTTAGAAGAATGAAAGGAGAAAGTATCAGAGGAAATTGCTACAGTACCCTCAGTATGAGTTAACAGCAGCAACAATCATGAGTTCAGCTTAGGCAGAAGCTTTGGTGCCAATCCTTTGAAAAGCACATGCCCCGCCTCCTGCCACAGTGGGGTAGACCTCCAGGTCTCTTTCAGTGTGAGTAGGACTTACAATGATGAATGAAGCAGCCAATGAACACAGAGGAATGCTACCTCTTGAGTTTGCTTGCTTTAAATGTGACTTTTTGTTTTGTGGTCTCTGTTCTCTCTTCGCTCTGAGTTTCTGCCATATGGATCAGCCCCGCCCTTCACAGCTGAAAGAAGCACTGCCCGCCCCCAGCCACAGTAGCCAGGCTCCTCCCTGCTATCACCTTTCCACCAGCCTGAATCATAAGCTTAGGTTGTCATTCTTGAACTTCAGGATAGCCCCCTGCGGCATTCCAGTCACCTGCCCACAGCACCCTCTCTTCACAAGCCCACCACCAACTTAGTGTTCATGGTGTAACTACTGCAGAAATATAATTTATTTGCTAGGTTAATAAACTAGCTAGCTAAGGAAAAGGAGGTGCCTTTCCACAGGTTTTTGTGTCTTGGTGGCTTTAAATATGAAGGAGTGAGCTTCAGAATGCAATGCCGTTGAAGTGTAAATGAAGGGTGATGGATCCCTCAGGTGCCTGGGCACTGCAGCTGGGGTGAAAAATGCTTTCTCCGATGGAGACTCAGCGATGCCTGTGGACTGCGTGAGAAGAGGCCCCCTGTTCTGGTAGTGGGCAGGCGGGCCAAGGCTGGTGTGTTAGTGAGCTGCGGGAGCATATTCAGCCCCATTGTAACCACAGAAAATAAGCATTTAGTGCCCACACACTATGTTATTTAAAAAAAATAGCACTCACAATCAACTCAGACAATGGAATTGGAGGAGTGGGCTAAGGGATTTCATCTGGTTTTCACATATATGGCCAATTCACCTAGATATTTATGAAGCCCAAGTGCTGAGCCTTTGGTCTATTACCCAGTTTAATTATCTTTCGAGAATGTATAGCCGGCTGCTTTGTCTGCGTGATTCGAGAGGATGGATCTGGGAATCCTCCCTGAATCAGGGGCAGTTGGTCCCAAACACTTCTGCGCTTTGTCACGCTATTTTTGAGGGCAAAGGAGGATTTGCACCTTTCCGTGAGCTGCACGTTAGATTCCTGTTGCCAGAGCCAAGTAGAACCGACAATACCAATGAGAATTATTTCTCCCCATTGCTTTATTTGATGAGTGCTCCACTCTCTCTGAGTAATGTTTGAAAATACTACATTGGGATGACCCTAAAATAGCCCTTTTTGGTGGAAATGCTGTTAGCCATGCCTTGTCTTGTTGCTTCACTTCCACCACAAGACAGTGGCCACGGTGTGAAGGGACCCTGTAGCTCAACATGATCCCTCCCTTGTCCGGTTCAGTCTGAGCAGCAGGCCCTGGGGGGCACGTTCGGAGGAGATGATGTACAGTCACTGGGTCCTGCTTCCCTGCTGTTTCTGCGCTGATGCCCCCTGGTTAGTTTCCATTTTAGGCTGGTTGGGTGGCTGGATAGATGGATATACAGGTGGTAGAATTAAAAGGCAGCAGTCTTTTTCATTCAGTAAATATTTTTGAGGGTCTCCTTCCTATATATGGCTGGAGAACAAGGGTGAAAATTGTATGGTTTCTGCCCTCATCTTTTCTAAATTAAAACATTTCTTTTCCATCTTTAAAGATTCAGTAGATAAATAGCAAGGTGACAGAAGAGTGTTTTGGTCCTTGGTATGTAGCATAGATGGACATTGTGTCCAGTGAAAGAGTCCACATTCAGTCCTGTCCCCTGATCGCTGTGTGATCTTGGGCAAGTCTGAACCTCTGAACCTCTCTGTGGTTGGTAGGGAGGTAGGCCAAGTAGATTTCTGTCCCAGAAAGAACTTGCCATTCAGCTGTAAGGAATGCAGTCAGCTGACAGCTGCTGTCAGCTCCTGATACACCTCAGTTTCTCAGCCAAGGCCATGCTCTCTGCTGCAGCCCCAGCCAATGGCAGAGCTCGGATTGGTCACAGCTGAGCTGAGCACCTGCTTCTCTTCCTGTCACCTTCACAGGCATTAGCTTGTCTGTTCCTACCCCCACATCCACACACACACCAACCAGTGAACCTCTGGTTATGCTCCTTCCTCCTTCCCAGCATTTGCTTCCAGAGGACCCACTGACACTGCTGAGAAGATGAGCGGGATGATGTGTCTGATACACACACGCATGTAAATACGCACGCACTTCACACAGCCCACGGATTAATTCCTTATTTGTAGTTCCGCATCAAGATGGGAGCTTGTTCACCACCTCACAACAGCAAGGCCCAAGTTACAGAACAGCATAGGTTGCAAATGGAGTAAAAGCCAAACTAGTAAGCCCTTATTGAGAGTTATTTGGAGGGCGAAGGAGGGGTGAATAGGAGGAGAGAGGATGTGGGCTGGAAGTTGTTCCCTGGTAGGAGCTGGGCTTGTGTACGTACTTACTTCTGTGGTGGTAACCATCGAGTTTCTGATCAGTAAAGGTCTCAATGTGACACTTTTATTTTTAACACAAATACCGTCTTGTGGGAATTTGGACATAATGAAGAAACCTCAGTTGTGGAAGGCAGCCCACCATTCCCTTTGACAGCCTGAGTGAGATGGAACCCCGCGTAATGGGACATTGTTTTCTCTGTCTCTCTGATTAGGGGTGGACAGTGGCCATCACCGAATAGCAACTGAAAGCAAAACAGAAAGATAACCAAACTACATTCTATTTTAAACTTTGAATTTGTAACAATTGTGATGAAAAGAAGGTTCATTTGATTATTTCCAAAGATTATTATAGGCATTGCAGTTCTTCCCACCTAACTGATGTTTGATGAAGGAAACATGCCTTTTTCTAAACCTGAACCAATACAAGAAGGATTTTTTGGTAGCATATAACGATTTTTTTCTAATACCATAAAATTCTTCCCTGACCTAGCTTATGAGGTCTTGTGCTTATAGGGTGGGTGATTGTGTGATTTCTCCCACACTTCCAAGACAAATCATTTGTTTCAGTAAGTCAGAGCCTGGAGCAGGGTTAGTGGCAAGCATGGCACAGAGTAGCCCAGCTGATGCATAATTCATCATTCCTCAGCCAGTCTCACAATCTAAATAGAACCGGATGAATCATTAATGGTATAAAGCGTACCTTGAGTTTTAGAACTGAAACATTCATGAAATGAGTTAGAACATTTTTTTTGTCTCTTTCCTGGATTACTACCATACTTGACATGTTTACATCTATTTGATTTTAACTTCTCAGAAAATAAGAATAAACGGAGTCTCCTTAGGACAGCACTCCATTAAAAGAACAAATCTCAGCCAGTGAAACTAGATAATCTCATTAAAACCTGATAATCTCACAGTCTACATTGTATTTTTGCTACAGAAATATTTGTAGAAAATGCATTTCTGCAAATGTTCTGGCTGAGACCATGAAATCTGGATCTTTGGCCCCAAATTTTAAATGTCTTGAGTTCATCAATTTCCAAGAAGATGGGCAAATGGAAATAACAGACAGTCGTCTTTGCTTCCCAGGCATGTAGTTGAGTGAGAGTTGTAACTACTTGAAACACTTACTGTGAACTGCACATCTGATGCGTTGGTAGTTTGCTCTGCAAAACCCGCCTTGGTCTGTGATTTGATGAAGACTCTGGGCATCTGCCTGGATGTCTCTTTGTACAAATTTATTCCATTAGACCGACAGCTTGCACTTTGGAGGGGCCAGTTTGCATACCAACACCATTTGCCATTTGCTCTGCAGAATAAAAACTAAAATGGGAATTTTCAGGATTGTTACTTTGATTATACTTAGGGACACTTAAGAAAAATACTAAAAATCTTCCCAGTATATAAACAAAGGCTAATCTTTTTACTTTCTTTTGAGTTTAAAAATCTGTTATTAGTGTTTCTTTTTGCTCAGTAAACTTTTCTAGTAATTATCCATGATTTTCTTTTCATTCTTCCTTATGAAAAAAAAAAGCCAAGCTAAAATGTGTCTCTGTACCAGTAAAAAGCACATGCCTGTGTTTATCACATTAAGGTTTAAAAAGTAACTTTTCAAAGGGCAGCTTCATTCAGAGATTCTAAAAGACAACTGAGAAATCTCTTGAAAGTGAAAAACCAGTAAAAGGATTAGTTAGTTTTAAGATTTTGTTTATTTATTTTAGAGAGGGGGGAAGGGAGGGGGCCGAAAGAGAGGGAGAGAAACATTCATGTCTATCATGTTGTCTGTCTTGTGCCCCCTACTGGGGACCTGGCCCACAACCCAGGCATGTGCCCTGAGTGGGAATCGAACTGCCAACCCTTTGGTTCCCAGGCCAGCACACAGTCTACTGAGCCACACCAGCCAAGGCGGGACTAACTAGTTTTTAAGTGCTTTGAATACATGAATGAATGGATGAAGTAGGTTGACCTAAGCATGGCGAGTAGCGGGTCCTGACTCTCGTGCTCTCTGTTTCCCAACGCAGAATTTAAGAAGAGGATTACCTCAGGTTCCTTACTTCAGTCTCTATGGAGACCAAGAAGGTGCTCATGAACATCCAGGCCCCAGCCTTTTCCCTGAGGGACCTCATGACTACGTCTTCAGTCATCTTCCACTCCACTCTCAGCAGCAAGTCCGAGCTCCTATCCCCATGGTGCCAGTTGGTGGGATCCAGATGGTTCACTCCATGCCGCCGGCCCTCCCTGGTTTACATCCTCCACCCACATTGCCTCTGCCAATGGAGGGCTCCGAGGAGAAGAAAGGAGCTTCCGGGGAATTCTTCGCTAAGGATCCCTACGTTGTTTCTAAGCAGCACGAGAAGCCATCGCCTCACCTTTTGCAGTCATCTGGTCCACCCAGCATGCCCTCCTCTCCTCGCCTGCTGATGAAACAGAGCACTTCAGAAGACAGCCTGAATGCAACAGAGAGGGAGCAGGAGGAGAACATACAGACTTGTACAAAAGCCATTGCCTCTCTCCGGATTGCCACAGAAGAGGCCGCTCTGCTTGGGGCGGACCAGCCAGCACGGGGCCCGGAGCCCCAGCAGAAACCCTTGGAGAGTGCACATGTCAGCATTAGACACTTTAGTGGACCTGAGCCGGGGCAGCCCTGCACCTCAGCTCCCCACGCGGACCTGCATGACGGTGGAAAGGACAGTTTGGGTACATCACAGACTGCGTTAGCTCACGCCACATTTTACAGCAAAGGTTGTGCGGATGACAAGCCGTCAGGCTTTCATGGCAGCAAAGAATCACCTTCAAGCACAGAGGAGGGCAGAGAACCTTCGTCAGAGAAGAGTCAGCTACATTGATCTAAGATGCATGGGGACTTCCATTTCCACCTTTTCTTATTTTGTTTCGTTTTTCTAGAAATAGAGGTAATCGAGTTGATAGCATGCCTGTCCTAAGTTACGGTAGTTTGCTATTATATATACTTTTGTTTATAGCAAAAGAATTAGGAGAATTAACAAGTCATCATGAGCCTGACCAAAACAAAATTTGAAATTAACCTATTGGGTCTGGTACTTTTAAAATTGTACAGATGTTTGTGCCTTTTCTTTACTTTGCTTATATTCTTATAAGCATTTTTTAGCAGTAATTTGTACATATTTTAGAATTTGTGTATCTGCTTTGTAATAAATGTAATTTCTTTCCTTTTTTGGACACTTGGATCTAAATGATGTAAAGCAAAACAGCATCAATATATATGTGAGGTTGCACTAAAACATATTTTTATATGATTAAAACTGAACAGCTTTTATGTACAGCTCTGATTCTGTAATACTAATATTTATTTACTTTGTTTCATAAATTGTACATTTTTTCTTAATGTTGTGGATTGCTTTTCTATGTGAAGCATGGGATTTACTGTTGCATAACTAGACAAAAATGTATATTGTAAACAAGTTATTTAAACTAGAGTATCTTATTCTGCACTTATGCATTAGTTAAGAAAAAGATAAAGGATGTATCAGTCAGTTCTTAACTCTTGTAAATTTTTTTGACTCTTGTTTGCTGGATTGACGATAACTTAAGTGCTGATTGTGATTTTTAAACTGATAGTACCGTAAAGCATTAAAGTAAACAACGTGCTATTGTGAGTTTTTTCAAAGCTTTATAAATCAGTTATAAATAATATTAAAAGTATTTGGTCTTATGTGAACATGTTGATCTATATACTCATCTAAAAATATGGGAAAACATTCCGCCCCATGTAAATATGTACAAGTGCATCACTGGTACAATTTTATGTAACTCAGTTGGACACTAGGTTACCACAGACCTATGCTAGGGTGTCTTTAAAAATTAAAGTGACAAAGCACATGGGACTGTGTAGAGCTTGCTTATCGGCCGGCCCGGTGGCTTGGCAGGCAGTGCTGTGCGCTGCCCGTGGAGAAGATCTGGGCTTAGAAATCTCCTTGGTTCTTGCTGCACGCGATGGTGACTGGAACTAAGGCTACTTAAGAGGGGTCGCACTTGGACTCTGAGGGGTGGGTGTGGAAGCGGGGAAGAGGCATGGGGACCTGGCTGCTCACAGCCCTTCCCGTCAGCCAGTCCACACGGTGACAGGGTTGGCGTCAGCTTTAGGAGAAGCCACTTTACCCTTTGGCAGAGGGGAAGTGTCGCACTTCTGGCTATCTCAGGGGGAATGGGAGGAAGAAGCTTTCCGGGGGGAGAGAACTCGTGGGAGCACGATGTCTTTTGTATGTAACATTCACAACGGGCTTTGGGGAGTGTTGAAGGCGGGCAGAGCCTTTGCAGGTCCAGAAGAAAGGAAGGAAGGGAGGGTACAACAACACGCGCACGCACACGTGTGTGTGCACGTACGCACACACAATCTGGGTTATCTTTGTGCTATATAGTGGATTATAATTCTGTGAAACCAAGTTTGTATATTGAATTACATTAAGGAGTGTTCTTTAAAAAGAGAAATAAATATACAATTACATGCTTGAGGTGTCTAGTTTTTATGTGTTGTTTTACATTTTAATTTCCCAATTTTTTTTCTAAAGGAATTTTGATGTTACCAACACGCCATCTGTGTTTTTTCATTGCCAGGCTCTGCCCGTCCTGGGGTACGCTGATAGGGATGCTTTTAACAAGTGAGAAGACTGTCATTGGCTTTCATGGCACCGATTAGGGCAGACAGTGGTCACCATGGTGAGAGCTCCAGAAGTGGAGTCATCGGAACCTGATTGTGGGCCCTGGCAGAATACACTGTACAAGAGTCATGAATAAAGCAAATGGTTATTTTCTGCTCTGCCTCCCCCCCGCCCATTCAGTGTGCACATGTATTTGACATTGCATTGAGGGAACCTCTTCTCCATTTTTGTCAAGGTGACTGAAGGCAAAAACCAACTGAAATAAGTATATCATAAAATATCCACATATCGTGGTTCTTTTATTAACAAAAGAGTAGAATGGTTTTAATAATGAAAGTAGAAGTATTTTAAAGGTCAAAATCTATTAGTATTGCCATTATAAGAACCCTCCACTTGGTGGATTTACAATTTAACTATTTTTGGTGTATGAGCCCGGCTATCTCTTTAAAGTATGTTTTACGAAGGCGAATTAAAGGTCGACATAGCCAGCCAGGCTAATACATCTGGCTCTCCTGGAGAAGAATCCTTGAAACATTCAATTACGTGGAGTAGTGTGTAAGTATTCCTCTTCCTTGGAGGGGGGTGTGTGATTCCAGGCCGAATCTAATCACTCTTTACCTCCTCCTCTCTAATTTGTCTCATGTATTCACTCTCTCATAAGACAGTTTAAAACAGCTGTTGCGTCCTGCTCTGAACTGGGTACTTTGATGGGCATTTAGGATGAATGAGAGTATCCCTGCCACCAAGGAGCTCAAGTGAGTAAGAGATGCATTCTGTAAGTACATGTGGACAGTGTGATCATAGTGCTAAAATAAAGGTGTATTTGGTGTGTTTTGTAATCACAGTGGAGAGGGCAATATCCCTGCTGACAGTAGGAGGAGGGGTGGGCAGGCTTCATTACAGAGGTGGCCTTAGAACAGGTCTTTGAAGGTCTTTGAAACAATCTATTGACTTACGCATTCGGCGGATAAGTTTTCATCACCCACATTGGAACACTGTTCTATCTGTTAGGTCAGCAATACTGCACGAAACAGAGAAAGTCCTTACCTGAGTGAATCTTATATTCTAATAGGGTCAGGGGCGTAATAAGTGTAAAGGGCATGTTAGATAGTCCCAGATAGGCAAAGCAGTAAGTGGGTAAAAAGAGAGGTGTACCAGGTTCCCTGGGCACGTGGCAGGGTGTTGTGTGGTTAAAGCTAGAAAGGCACATCAGAATCCAGTCTCCTGATCTAGGCTAAGGAGCTCAGATCTGGCTCCATAAGCAATGGGGAGACAAGAAAGGATGGAAATAGGGAAGTGGAATTGACGTTGTCGTTATTTAGAAAACAATCGCTGTGACAGCAATGAAGATCGTGGATTGGGGGGGGGACAAGGCATGTGGGGAGACCAGTTGGGAGAATTGTGAAGCTATGGCATTTCCATTGAAATGAGGGGATCGACAACCCAAACAGATAATCAAGGCATGGATAAAGAAGCGATATTTTCACTTCATGAAGAGGAACTGGTAATAACTAGTGACTGATTTGTGTCAGAGAGGAGAGAGAAGGAGGAGGTAAAGATGTCCGAAGTTGTATTTGTACAGTGGAAAGAGTGGTGTTATCAACCAACAAAGAAAGTGGATTTATAGTAGATGCAGGTACAGGAGACTCACCCTTATCCACAGGAAATAGGTTCCAAGATCATATGACCCTAGATCAAGTGACTAGGGGCAGGTAGTGTCTGTCTGCAGCACGAAGAGTCTGGGCAAAGGGCTGATTCACGTCCCAGGTAGGACAGAGTGGGACTTCATCATGCCACTCAGAACAGCACACAATTGGAAATTTATGAACTGTTTATTTCTACATTTCACCATTTAATATTTTTAGACTGTGGTTGACCCCATGTAACAAACCATGGAGAGGAAAAATGCATAAGGGGGTAATGGCAATGAAATGAGACCCCTAAGCAATTCAGCTGCAATAGTTAAGTCTCAAGAAAGTCTCGAGTTTGAGATTGAGAAATGACCAGTTCTGGTCACTTCATCATAGCAGCGGATGCTGCCTTGGATGAAGTCACTCAGGGCATCAGGAGGGGTAGAAGAGGATTTGGGGACGTACACAGGGAGGACAGGGAACTTGGGAGTTGACCAAGAAGACGTATTTCCAATGACAGCACATCTCATGTCTGCTGAGCCCTAACTGTACATAAATTTGTGAGATTTTTGAAAACTTGATTTTTGTAAGGTTTCCATGATAAACTCTACAAAGCAAATCTTAAGAACATCATTTTAGGAGGAAAAAAGGCCACTCTATTTATGGGATCCTAAAACTGTAGTGTTTACGTAGTGGCAGCTTTATTATTAAACAATTAGCGATTCTTAAATTAACCTGAATTTATAAAGCTCTTTGCCAAAGCCTGTGGCTCAGATAAATTAGGTGAAGTTTTCAAGGAGAAACAAGATCACCCCGCTCCCTGCCCAGATTTGCTTAAAGAACAGTTTCTGATGATTTACACTGCTCATCGAGACCAGTATCCACTCGTGACGATTTATGGTGACAGTGCCAGGGCTGAATGATCTCGAGGTAACAGAAAGCCCATTTCTGCTCTGATAACAGGCTATTATTCATGTAGAATATGCCACTAAAAATGTTTGCATCTACTTTGTCACAGGTTGTTTGGCATCCTACAGAGCATGAAAATGTTCCTGTTGATTCCTGAGTGTAGGGGAACTCAGCTCGCCCTCTAGATTCAGTGATAACCAAGGTTTGGGCATGCCGTAGCTGTACTGAACAACTGGGGAAGTGACAGAAAATACTTTATTTGGCATTTAAAAGTGCCAAGGAATAACAAGTAGAAGGTAGCAATCTTCATTTTTCTAGAACTCTCTATGGGTCATTTTCTAAGTACATACCATTACTTAGCAGTAACTGGGATCACATTCAGAAACACATGCTGGTCATCAAAATGAACCAAACCATCAGCTGTCTTCTCAGTTTACTAAATACTTAAAATGTATTCCAATTCAGGTATAGATCCCTGGCGTGTTTTATGCTTCAGGCACATTCCAAGCTTTGCGATCTTCTTGAAATTCAAGTTGAACAATTATGGTTTGATGCGAATAAAGTTTATTTGCAACAAGCAAGTAGAATAACTAATAATGATACATTTTATTAATTCACTAAAAATCATGTTATTGGATAAAATATTCTAAAATAAAAGCCTTTCTATTGAAAATATGTCTGAGGAGTCATGAAACGGAATTAGTGATCCAACCATATCCACAAAGCAACATGAAAAGTTGGAGTGGCTTTGTGGAAAATGAAGAGGGAAAAAATTAAAAAGGGGTAACAGGACTTCTCCGGGGGAAACAAAGTGTGGGATTACCTCAAAAACTGGTGGCTACTGACGTCTGGACAGTGCGGCAGCCGGGAGGCTGGGCCCTGCACTTGACCTGCCCACCAAAGCCATGGAAACCTTAGTCCTCACAGGTTCGGCCCTTAGACAGCCAAGTCCCAGCTCGGAGAAGGGCAGAGACTGTGTGAATCATTAGTCCTGAGCATCTCTGCCCTTAGCGAGAATCTGTCTTGAGTTCCAGGGCTGATTGTAAATGAGCAACCCTCAATTACAGGAATACTTCGTCAGGATTTAAGGGCAGATGATGGCTTTAGACGTTGTCGTTGTCTGGGGCCTATTTCCTTGTATTGGGACAGCATCCCAGTGTGAAAGCATTTTTAGATAATGATGAAGAACTATGTGCTAGCGCTGTTTGGGGTGCATTAGTCTATTCACACACTAGTCACAAAACTGAGAGGAATGATGTGCTTATGTCTACACAGATGCTGAGTAGAATAGAGCAGGGGGTGGGGCTCTAGAGCACACTATCCAGTAGAACTTTCTGCCCTGATAAAAATGTTCTGTACCTGCCTTTCACAATCACCTCTAGTTACCTGTGGCTACTGAGCACCTGAGATGTAGCAAGTGTAATTGAGAAACAGGATTTTCAATTTTATGTAATTATACTTAATTTAAACCTTAGTAGCCATATGTGGCTTCCTGGTTTCTGAACAGGACAGCCCAGCTTGTGAGATCACACATACTTTTGTCACCAGCTGCACCACATACCTCCTTTCGTGTGCCAGGCTCCCTTCCCGGTGCAGGGTATGTAGGAGTGAAACCAACAGCACGACCTCTGCCATGATAGAACTGGTGTTCAGTGCTTACCATTAAACATCCAGTTAGATTTGGGTGATGCAGTCCTGTGATCACTCGTCTTTCTGTTGAGTTTTGGACCCTGGAACTCACCCAAGGAATAACAGCCAACACATGATTGTATGAAGAGGTAGTCAAGCCCCTGACAGGCAACCCCTCTTCCTCCTGCTGGAAATCTCTGTTACAAGGTAGGATGAAGGATGCATCACAGCCTCAGATGGATGCGAGGTCTCCGCTTCCTGCCTTAGTGTAAAGGCACCCTCTCTTCCAGGTCTATGGGAAAAGAGCCCCGACTGGGCTCCCAGGAGGGCCTGACAGCCTACGCTTCTGCACAGGAAACAGAGGCCTGTGGGAGACAGCTGCCTGGCCCCGGGCCCCTGCAAGCCCCACCTCGCATTTCTGATGACCAGGAAAAAAGTAAACAGGAGAGCAGCAAAAGAAAAGAGTCAGCCTAAGGTTGAAGTCACAGCGCAGCTCTGCCATTTCTTCTTCCACAGTAATAAAGAGGATGAAGAGAGGGAAGAAAGGGAGTGTCCCTTCCTGTTAAGTGAGAAACACAGGAGAAAAGGCTTCTCTTTCAAACATTTCCCATTGGTCTGAGTAGCCCCCCAAAGTTCACAAGCACACCGTGATTTTTTCCACCCTTTGGAGAAAGATCACCATCACCAAGGACCCCGTTCCACAAAAAGCACATTCTGTGACTCCCTGTCATCCTCATGGAATCAGTGAGATTGTAAATCAAGTGATATTCAACGGAAACAAACTAGACAAATCAAATAAAGTAACTGCACTTATGTAAATAATTAGACTCTGCAGCCTTTTCTGGGAAGAATTAAGCTCATCAGAAAATGCTGTAACTGTTTTTCTCAAACCTGCTAAAGAGAGTGCATAACTGGTACCGACCTCATACACGGGGAGAAGTTAATTCTCTACTCCCGGTGGGTGTCTCAGGGCATTACGGCTCACCATGCTCATTCTTACGGAACAGTTTGTGAAGGGGATGCACGCGATGCATTTCCCAGCTCAACAACTCAAGTCCAGTCTTGTCATCCGATCTGGTTTACCGGAAATTACACATTTAGTATCACAAAACAGCATTGTGTGTGAAACCTCACCACCTCAGACTGATGTGTGCCGTAAGGACAAAGTGTGTGCTGGGTTCTGAAAGCAAAGCATAAGGGGGACGCCAAATATCTCATTAATAATTGTTCACATGGATAACATGTTGACATGATTACATTTGGGACATAGTAGGTTAAATAAAGTGCTGTTAAAATTGATTTCCTATGTTTCCTTTTCTAAATATTGACACAGCGAGTTGACGCTTGCCTATGTGGCCCCGTCAGATGAGGCAGGAGAGACCAGGTCTGATGGGATGAGAGGGGAGACTGGGCTCAGCGGAGGCTCCTTCCACAGTCAGGGTGGGAGGTGACGGTCACCTGAATCCAGGGGACAGCAGTTGAGATGGAGAAGTCATACAGACTTCCCACACATTGGGGAGGTAGAATTTACGGGAAAGGTGGTTTATTAGACATTGGCCTCCGGAAAAAAGAAGAGATAATGCCCTATTTCTAGCTGGCGACCACTGCTTTAAAGAGGATGCTTTTTTACTATAGGTTAAACCCCCCAGAGGAGGGGCGAGTTTGGGGGAGCGGTGAGAAGGTGGGAGCCTGAACTCCTGAGTTTAAGGGACCTGTGGGGCATCCAAAGGGAGCCAGTGGCTATGTGGTCCTTCTGATACCTTATCAGTCATCGTAATCAGGATCTTCATCATACATCCTATAATTTATTTACACCTGACCATAAACCAGCACATCTCATTTAAACCTTACATGTATTGGTGGATAAAAATATGCCCACATTTTTTTTCTTTTTTTCTAATTGCCCTGTATCACTCTATGTCAGTGGTTCACAGACTCATCAAACCCAGTCATCCTCCTTTCCTACTTACATATTTTATGGTGCCTTTTTCGTATAATATCATTGCTCCACATACATCATTTTAAAAGTTTTGATATGCTATCTTAATTGTATATGAGGGAGAAGTGGTTGGAAAATAATTTATAATAAAATCGTATTTATTTATTCAGCAATGTCCTTTTCCTACTATAGTTAAGGACTATGACAGAGGATCTAATGAAGTATTAGCTGCTCATGCCTCTATATACCTCGCCAAGAATACAATAGCTCCAAACGCAGGCTCACACCAGCACGTGGTGTTGGGAACTCATGTACCACAACGGAATTGCCTCAGGGACTTAATTTTCTGAAATGATGAACAAATTTTGGAAAGTTCAAAAGAAAGCAAAATACGAATCTTTTAAAAAAATGTACATGGTCATTGCCTTCCTAGAAAATTCAGCCTAGAGCCCCTGCTGCTATAACACTCATTTTAAGGTTTGTTCCAATGAAGTTGGTATATGAGGGAACAACTGAAACAGCTTGTCGGTGAGAAACACTAGGTGAACCCAGGAAAGCGCCCCTAGCTGAACCAGCTGTGCAGGAGTACGCATGCGCACACTCTACACTGAGGGCTCTGCACTTCAGCACCTGCGCTAGGAGCCACACCCACCAGGTGCTGTGTGATGTTGCGACTTTCCGCCCCACTTTAGAGAACGCTCCTGCTGCCACTACATAATAACTCACTAACTGCAGCTCTCTGCCGCCCTCTTACACTAGCACACCTTAGGTCTTTTGTCACGCAAGTGCTGCATGTATTGCAGTACTTGTGTGTTTCTTAGCCATTTAACACTGTGCTATTACTGTCACAGGGATGCTATCTTTTTCCTTATGTGTCACTGTGTTGAGTGTTGTACCCCAGCCCTGTTTTTCTCGTAGGCTCTTTGGTTTTTATTGCACAGTTTTGATAGTACAGGGATTTTTAGGAGCACATGTGTCTTGGTAGAGCAGAAATGACATTAAAAATCTATTTCTTCTATTAAAAATTTTTGTCTTTATAAAACAGTTTGGTTCTAGGTTCATTGAAATCTAATTTGATTTCTCACTTTCGTGAGTGCGCTGTCTGAAGGATCATTAGGACTTTGTATGAACCCATCCTGCACATTTCTGGGAGTCCAGGGCCCCAGGATCCTATCCAGTTAATGCTAGTGGCATCCTTCAATCATGGCACCAATTGAAGAGCCTTAAAAATTCCCAGAAGGCCTTGGGTGGCTTTAGGAGACTCATAACTGCCCTAGAGGAGAACCCAGAGGAAGTAGATAAAGATGATAGAAATTCATCAGATAAAAATTTATTTACCCTAAAGGCTTATCTTCAATAGCTTAGAATCAAACACTTGACAGTTTCTGGAAGTTTATTTTGCATAGAGTAGTCAACACATAAATATACCCATAGTGTATTAAGAAGATGACTGCTATTTAAGTCAACTTAAAAGTAATGAGGGCAATAACTGCTTTTTTTACTATGGTGTTGCCATTATTACTAAGGTTATCAAGTTCAAAACCAAGTAAGTCATACGAAGATCAATACAGTTTCTATTATACTATTGGAGTCTATGCAGCCTCACTATTACCATCTTTATTAAATTGTAGTAACAGAAGATTTGTAAAACCTATGACCATGTAAATAGCACTTTACATACACATTCAAAGATCTTCAACCTGACCTCCTCTACCTAACAGACTCATAAGAGTGACTGCATTTCCCCTGCCTTCACAACCCAAGCTGAAGACCCAAAGCCACTCTCCATACGTCCATGCATTTTTCCTGTCACCAGTGACTTATATGCAGTTGAATTTAATACTAAATCACTTTGTACAAGTTTTGTGTCTAAGCTACATAATCCAAATCTCCAGTAAACCTATGAAGTATGAATTCAAAAAGAGAGAATGCTTATATCTATGACAACTAAGTTAAATGCTTTAGAAAGACTTAATACAGGAATCATTAAAAATGGCTATTGAATTATGTGTGGGTGATTCAACTGTAAAAAATTAAAAGAATAAAATAAAAAATTATTCTGCCCTTCAATTGATTTTCAAATGTCTTTAAATTCTCATTTCTTTTTAAAGAAAATGATATTGAAAGGTAGGCAATACATTATGGTTGTGGTTTATTTAAGCCACCTGGCTACATCTCCAATGGCAAATTCATGCTCAGAGAAAAGATGGGGCACGAGCTACACTACATGATGATGAATGTTTGGGCATTTAGTGTTTTTAAATTATAGAAAAATATTTAAAGGTAGATGTATCAAGTTACTATGATTCTCTGGCTTCTGAAAATTAACCAACCAACAACTAGTTCTGGTTGCATTGTTCAAGACAACTTACACTATGCGTTGAATTTCTAGAGTTTGGCATGATAGAACCAAACCACAAACACTGATAATGAAATATTTACAAATAAGGAAAAGTAGGTAAATATAGACCTTGATTTGTTTCTTTTTGTAACTTTGGATTTGAGGTAAATAAAAATAACTGCCCTCTTCTACCTTTTGTACTAAAACCAAAAACGAAGTCTAAAGAAAGTTCCAGAATAAATAATTATGAATTCTTTTCTCTGCTAACACCCTCTGTTGTCATATTAATCGTCCTCTTTTTCCTGAGATGGATAGTGGAGATTAATTAACTGCACCCTTATTTTTAAAATGCCAACATCACCACAGAAACCTTCTTTTCACATTCTTTATCCATGAGTGAGTTCTCAGAATTAAAATATCTATTTTGAGGCCAACCAGTAACTATAAACACCAGTATAAACAAATCCTGCCTGGTGGGGAAAGACGACAAGAATGAGCAGGAGAGGTAATTTTTTGAAGGTCAATTTATTTCTTCCCAAATTTATACCAGGAAGACCTGCTTGTTTTTTAGGTATACTATATACCAGCCACCAGCTGGGAGGTGAACACAGTCAGGATACCTCCCTCCTTTCATTTTTTACTTTCCATAAAGTTCTAGAAACAGCTACTTTGTTTCCTTAGTCATTTTCAATAAGGCATCACACATCTCTAAGGGACGTAGACCTTGGAAAGTACGGGATGACCACAGAGCCAGGCCTTATACATCTCTCCATTCTCCTCCTCCCAGCAGAAGGGCAGTATGTGTCCAGATTTGTGTGGACCCTGGATTTGGGGGCGCTCCCGAGAAGGTGGCAGGGAGAATTGGACTTGGAAGAAAGGGCATTTGAGGGTAATTATAAAATGCAAAACAGCAGTTCCCCTCCTTGAAGGAACAATAACAGGCCACTATTCTTGATGTTATTAAATGAGATCTCTTTGATCAAAATTGGGTATCCAGTGGGTTTTACAGTAGAATTTTTACTGCTGGTCTTTGTGCATCTCCTTCTGACTCAGGATTTAGGATGGCAATATGAGCATGTGAGCCCCTCAGGCCCTTCCCACCCCTTGGAGAATGTCAATAATCAGACATGTCCTCCTTCTCCCAGGCAGCATTGTGCATTATCAGTGAGCATAACCTTGACAACGAGACTACGTGGGTCCAAATCTGCCCTTTCTAGGTACTTCCTAGTTATATGGCCTCAGGTAGGTTATGGGAGGCTAACTGGTAGGGGAAAATGGCCCCCAAATTTCAGTGTTTTGATGCACAAGCCATCTATTACTCTCTCAGGGGAAGTTTTCCAGATGAGCAGGTGACTTCCCTGTTAGTGAAAATTTAGGGTGGGACTCAGTAAGCCACAGCTGCGGGCTGAATTTGACCTGCTATGTGTTCCTTGTATGACCAATGAGCCAAGGATGGTTTTTATATTTTTAAATGGCCACATTTTAAATGGTTATTCACATAATGACATAATCATTTGTCATTAATCATCAGTTGAGCCTCTTGGTCCTCAAAGACTGTCATATTTATTATTTGGTATTTTACCAAAAAAAGTCTGCTATTCCTTGATTTAAAAACCCAAGCTCCATCCATTTTATGGCTCCGCCATTTTTCACAGGTTCATTCATTAATCTAGAGGGAAAGGAACACACAGAATTGGTGGGACATGAGAAGACTTTCTGAACTAGGACCAGACGTGCTGCACATCACTTCCTTCCAAGTTCTAACAGCCAGAACCCAGTCACTTGGCCACACAGGAACTCTGGGAGGGATGTAGCCCAAGTGCCTTCCCAGGAAGCAAAAGAGAGGAGATGGACAGTAGTTCCTGCCACAGAAGGTTATTCATTTTCTCTGTGTCTCCATTTCAGCTTGAGTAAAATGGGAATAACAAACTGGATTTATATATAAACTCATTCAGAGTATGTGTGTGTAAGGCACATATATATTACATAATTACATACAAGGTGTGTCTGGAAAAAGCCCAGCCATCATTGTTAATGTAACAAGAATGGTTTGCGCAACATCTATGTAACCTGGCAGCCAGGGACAGTGGACTAGAATGCTCTGTGAACAATGACGACTTCATCGTACTAGTCAGTGGGGGCAGTAAATATAGTTGCGTGAGAACATGTGGACTGCGTGGCCATCACATTCAAAATGACTGAGCAAGTAGAGCAACGAATGTGTGTCAAATTTTGTGTTAAGCTTTAACATTCCTGTGTGGAAACTGGTCGGATGATTCAGAAGGCCGCAGCTATGGCCAATTGGTGATTGGCAGCTTCATCATGACAACACAACATGCCTGCTCATGAACCATGTCTGGTGCACAGTTTTTTGGCAAAACATCAGATCACCCAGGTGACTCAGCCCCCCTACAGCCCAGATTTGGCACCTTGTGACTTCTAGCTTTTTCTCAAACTAAAATTACTAAAATCCCCTTTGAAAGGGAACAGATTTCTGACCATCTCTGAAATTCAGGAAAATATAATGAGACAGCTGATGGTGACTGGGAGAACTGCGTGAGGTCCCAAGGTGCCTACTTTGAAGGGGACTGAGGCGTCATTATCCTGTGTATGATGTTTCCTATATCTTGTATCTTCTTCAATAAACTTCTCTATTTTTTATATTACATGGCTGGACATCTCCTGAACAGACCTCACATATGTGTATGTATACACACATATACATATGTATATACATATATACATGCATGTCAAGTGCTTAGAACAGGGTCTGGAGCATGACAACATGACAAGTGCCGTATAGGTGTTTGCTATTATTTTTCTTTGCCTGCAGGCTAGAGATCTACATATCCAGCTTTACATCTACAGTCCCTCACTTCCCCATATTCAATCAACCACCATTTTTTCAATCTCTAATATCTCTCAGATGTGCCCTCTCTTCTCCAGTGTGCCACTCTTTTAAAATATGTTTTACTATCATTCAGGTAGGGTGTGGCCAACCGACCAGGAGATGACAGCCATTAGAGAGAGTTTGTTGTGCTCAAGACCCCAAGATAGCAGCACCCCACCCCACTGTGGTCATGTGGGGAAGCACCAGGGTGGGTCAGGAGGCAGAGGGAGAGAGATCACAAGGGCAGGAGCTTTTACTGTGGTTTCCACAGGAAGGAAAGAGAAAGGCGGAAACACCAGATTTGGAATTGGCTGTTTGAATAATTTTAGTGGGCTTTGGGGCTGAGCTTAGTTCTCTGGTATGTGCCTCTGGGTTGACTGAGCAGGTAGAAAGTAGCCCAGAAAGTAGGAGCTAGGTAAAGGAGGCAGTTAGGGGTAGGGGCTCTGAATTAGCTGATTTGGATATGAAAGGCAGGTTTGCAGGCCAATTTTCTACAATCTTTAGGAATTAACTAACTTTCCCAGAATGAGGCCTCCAGGGTCACCCAGGCCCCTAGGTCAAGGCCTCAGAATACAGAAAGTGAGAAGATGGTGGTTAATATAGCCACTATTCCTCAACTGGACTGGCAGTGACCTTCTCTGTTTCTTACCCTGGCGAATAAGCTTCTCTCCCTGCACACAGAGTGACCTTCGGAAAGCTGACATTAGACTGTGTCCCTCGGCAGTACAAAGCTATGCAGGGGCTTCCAGATGCCATTGGCAGAGATATGAAGGTCATTCAGAGGGCTCTGGGGCCCCAGGGTGTGGGCTTCTCTCCCTCTCTCTCTCTCTGTCTTCTCTCACTGCTCTTCCCTGGGCCTCTGAGCTTCAGGCACTGGCATGGCAGCTCCCCGATGGGCCTTGTTCCTCCACCTACGCAGGCCCTGGACCTGCTCTGGAAAAGCCCTTGCTTGCTCAGTGCCCTCTCTCCCTTCTGTTTAACACATGCTTTCAGATTTCAGCCCAGATTTCCCTCTTCAGAATAATTTGCCTGACCTCCCATAATTGTGTGATTAATTGCTTGAGTGCAATGTGGTCAAGCACCCAAGCTTTAGGGTTTAAGTAGGTTCAAATCTCAGCTTCATCACTTATCTCCCTGTTCAACCTTGAACTCGCTTTTTGGTCTCTCTAAGACTCGGTTTCTCTTTTTGTGGCATAAGGATTATGATAGGAACATTCCCTGGGGCTCTTTGTTGGGATTAAATAAGGTCATATGCATGTAATATTTAATAATTTCTAAAACTTAAATGTCACATGTAATTATTCCCACCAAGTCTCATAATACTTTATTACCTAGAATGATCAGCTGATATCAATTAGCCAGGACTCAAACTGAGACTATTGTCTCATCTCTGATTAGAAGAATGGTGTGTTACTTACTATCAGTCACTTCAGAAGGTCAATATAAGCTAATTAATAATTTACATACTGTTAGGGAAATGACATTTGCTCACCCTGGTCACCAAAATGATTTTTTTGCTTATCGACCATAACATATACCATCATCCTTTTTTATTAACTAAGAATTCTACATATTGGTAACATAATAAAGAGAACATAATTAAGAATAAGACATGATAGAAGCAAATGTAAGGGTATCATTATTAAATTGCCTTTTCTCACTTCCTGCAGATGAAATTTCATTTTGATCCGTGGTTTCTAATAAAGTCTTCCTATTATTAGGGTAAAAAAGTAAGGTGTGATAAACACATTCACATACAAAGATTCCATTTATCAGGGAGGGGTAGACAGGTTTAACTGCAAAGAGTCACAAGGGAATTTTGGGGTGTGATAGAAAGGTTCTAAATCTTGGTTGTGCTGGTGGTTATACAATTGCATGCATTTATCAAAAGTCTTGGAGTTGTACATTAAAAGGTGAGTCTTACCCTTTGCAAGTTGCACCTCGCTTCCATGGAAAAAAAATTGGATCAGTAAATCAGTTTTCTCCTAAGCTTAGGAAATGTTAACAATGGCATTGATTTTCCGATACTGAAGAGGTCAGAGTAATACATTTGCACATTCACAAGAGCACAGTCCAAAACCCTATCAGGTTCTCAAACTAACTACATCAACAGCTCCGCTGTACTTAGTAAATGTTGTCCTTGCCTCAGAGGCAGCAAACTGCGTGTTGGACAGTGGGGAACAGGAGAGGCGAATGTGGAAGGCACAGCACCTAGAGAGGACCCCCAGAGATTGTAGTTTTATCTAAAATCATAGAACTTGGAAACTTCCAGACTCTTTTGTAAAAAACGATGAGCACCTCATGTGGTGTAACTACTGTGATGCTGGATGGAGTGTGAAGGTGTGAAACCAGCAGTCACTACACAGTCCAGGGCGTGCTCTCCTTGCCAAAAGGCTGACCGTGTCTGCTAATTAACTCTCGCTGCAGATGGAATTTCATTCTTATTCTTGACAGAGAAAAGGGGGTTTTATTATATTTGCTTGGCTCTCATCCCTACTGAATGTGGAGTGAATGCCTCGTGCAGAAACATGTGGCTTCTTGGGAAGTAGGAGTCATTGATTAAATCAGAGGTACCACAGAAACAAAACAGAAAACAAAACAAGCAAGAATGTTAAGAAGGTGGTAACTATCCCGAGGCAGGGCTGTAATTGTTATTTCTAATGTTGTTTCCATTTCCTAGGGGAAACCTTACCTCTTACTATCATGAGCGCTTCTTCTAGTTAACAAACTAAATTTGTTTTAATGTTCAAGAATGAAAAACTAGCCATCTCTTTGTACTTTCCTTGGAGGGAACCACTTATGAACTATTGGCAGGTTATTTCTTGTATTTGTTAAACATTTGTGAATCCTTTGCTACTTCTCAGGTACCATGTGAGATAGTTTGAATTCAAGGACCTGCCACCAATAGATTTTCTTATTACTACAGTGTCTGTGAGATATTCACACTAAGTCCATGTAATTCAATTTTTGGATCATCAGAATTACTTTAAAAATGTTTCTTTTCATCCGTTTGTACTTACCTTTATAGTCCCTATAATAACACTCTATCTTTGATACTGATCTGTAACGTCATAATATTAATTATTAAATTCTTGTCAGAAACTAGAAAAGCCTATTTATGTAAGTGAAGGACAAGTAGCTAATAGGTTTAAGTAGTTTAATTTCAATGGTTTTAGCATTACAGGCACTTAAATATTTACCTGTTGGTTCAGAAATATTTTTTAGGACCAATCCTATGCCAAGCAAGGTTTTAGGTGTTAAAGAAATAGCAGCACACAGCATGAACAAGGAGACTGCCCTTCTGAAATTTTACCACAGTGAAGTATGATACAATAAGTAGGTAAAGGAGAGAGTAAACATGCTAAGTTCAGAGTGTAACGTAAAACAGGGCACTGAGACCGAAGATTGGCTCCCTCGGGCAGAGGCCTTCTTTGTGGAAGTGACTACTTCTGACAAGACACAGGAGCAATGAGAAGGAGTGGCCAAGTGAAGAGGGGGGAGGAGCTTTCAGGTGAGAGGATGAAAAGGAGAGACCTGATTAGTTCACTGGGGAGGAGTAGGGAGGGGCCATAGGGGAGGTTGCCCAAGGCAATAGTAAATAGCCTGGGACAGGACTGGCTGAGAAGCTGAATGCCTCCAGGGTTCATGGATGTATAAGAGGGGCTGGCTCTCTGGCTGGTTGTCTCTAGGGTTCTTGCTCCCTTCCTCAAGGGTGCCTGGATGATCATACTGCAGTTGCCTGAATTTTCCAACAGATAGTGTTTTGGATGGGAAGGAACTCTGGGTGCAGCTTAGGGTCAGGCTGGCCTGGTAGAGGGTGGCAGGGTCACTCTTCTTTGGGTGTTCTAGAGGAGAGGACTTCTGAGGCAGAAATCTGCCATTCTTCCAAAATTGTGCAGATTTTGTATCTTATGTTCTTTTCGTTTGTAAACTAACCCTATAGAAAAAAGACGATTAAAAACTAACATGGGGAATGATAGGGGAACTCAGGTGTTGAAGAGTTTAGCCATTATTGAGAGGCTTCAATGACTAATGTGGAAAGCAGTTACTCCAAAATTGTGAAGCTTTTGAATGAAGACTCCTTTCCTTTATCACCAAACCCTTGCCTCTGGCATTTTGCCCAGAGGGTGGCAGTGAGCAGCAGGCCCCCACTTGCTGTTGGCTAACAAGGACACAAGTGTAAAGGCTCAGTGGAGAGAATGAACTTGGCCGATTCTAGCAGCAGGAAGCATGCAGGAGGATGGAGGGAGGGGGTCCCAGGGGAGGTAAGCAGGACTCACTGAGGTGAGAAGTGGGCAGACGATGGGTCACTTGCAGCCTAGAAGGCCAAGTGAGGAAATCTGGACCTGTCCTTAGTACTTAGGAAACTGTGGCAGTACTTTTAGGAGAACACTGGAAGGCTTTTAAGGAAAATTTGTTTGGAAATAATTTGACATTTACAAAAAAAATTAGCGTAGAGAGTACAAAGAATATCTCTATACTCTACTCAGATTCACTTATTGTGAACATTAGAGCCAATTTCCTTCATCATTTACCATCTCTATCTCTCTCAGAAACTTTTTAATCAGAATCACTTGAGAATGAATGGCACATCTCATGAGTATTAAACTGTAAATACTTCGATATATATTTCCCAAGTAAAAGGATACTCATTTCTTTGAGGGTTAATTTTTATTGGACCATGGAGTGCCAAGATCTTTGGTCCAACATTATGTGAGTACACTATATACCAGCCAACAGCTGGAAGGTGAACACAGTCAGGAGACTGTGCTGTGAAGGCGAACTGGATGGGATTAACATTTAAATTAGTAAACCCAGTAAAGCAGATTGCCCTCCCTAATGCAGCTGGGCCTCACTCACCCAATCAGCTGAAGGCACATATAAAGCAGAAAGGCTGACCTTCCCAGAGTAAGAGAGGATTCCTTGCCTGATGGCCTTAGAACTGGAACCTTATTATTATTATTATTTGTGCTTTCAGACTCAAACGGAAATATTGGCTCTTTCTGAGTCTTAACCTTGCTGACCTTTAGATTGTAATGACATCATTGGATCTCCCGGGTCTCCAGCTTGATAACTCGCCCTGCAGATCTGGGGATTTGACAACCTCCACAATTGTTTGGTGTTTCGATTTCCTACTCTTTGTTTCTTTGTATCTATCTATCTATCTATCTATCTATCTATCTATCTATCTATCTATCTATCTATCTATCTATCATCATCTAATCTAACTCCTATTGGTTCTACTTCTCTGAAAAACCCTAACTCCATACATAACTATGGAATAGTTATCAACTCAGGTGAAATTTAGCATGTACTTCTATCCACACTGCCATCTGTATTCCAGGTGTGTCCGTTGAGTCAATAGTGCCCTTTGTAGTGTGTTTTTCTCTTTCTGTCTAGGATCACAGATTGAGTTTAGTTTTCATGTCTCTAGTTCCTTTCATCTGGAGCAGTTCTGGAGCCTTGTTTTTCCTTTTTGGCTGTTAACAGTTTTGAAGCATGCTGCCCCCCACCCCCTGTCACCATACCGGCTCCTACCACCCCGTTTTAACAGGCCATTTCCCATTTCAGGTTTGTCTAATGTTTCTTCATGATCAGGTTATGCGTTCTTGGCAGGAAGAACATAGAACTGGTGTTTGTCCTTGGAATATCCCATTGAGAGACACACAATGTCTATCCGTCTTCCATTTATATTAGTTTTAATCACCCAGTCAAGGTGTTATGCAGTTTCTCCTCACTGCTAATAAGCATTCGGGCAGATATCCTGACAGTACCAAAATGTACTCTCTATAGTTAGCATTTCTTGCTGATCTTTGCCTGATCTCCTCTTTACTCTGATGCTTGCGAGATGATGTTTTCATATTCAATACTCACCTCACATTCTACTGTTACCAAGGGCCTTCTCTTCTACAATATTTTTTACTTCATTACTCATTATTAGTGTGCACACATGGCTTTCAAAAATGGCTTATGATTCATCACTGATTTTAATTATTTTATTTCTCAAATCCTCCCAGTGGGAGCTCCTTCGAGCTGTTCACGTTGTCCTTGTGACAAGTCCCCATCACATTTGGAGAACATTTCCCTAATCTTTTTTATTGTTTATTATTTTTTAATTAAAAAAATTTAATTACAGTTGACGTTCAATAATATTTGATATTAGTTTCAGATGTGAAGCATATTGTTTAGACATTTACATAACTTATGGAGTGATTCCCCCAGTATTTCAAGTACCCACCTGGCCCCATACATAGTTATTATGATATCATTGGCCATATTTCCATTGCTGTACTTTATGATCCCTGTGACTACCAATTTGTACTTCTTAATCCTTTCATCTTCTCCACCCAACCCCCCAACTCCCTGCCCATCTGGCCACCATCAGTCTGTTCTCTGTATCTCTGAGTCTGTTTTTGTTTCTTAATCTGTCACATAAAGGAATTTGTCAGTATTGTGCTATACTTACCATGCCCCAGCTTGGAAAACAATCAGTTATCTGAGAATCCCCGATTCTTCTTAGTGTAGATGGTATAGAAATCAACATCTGAATGCTAAATGTGTTCATTTGATTACTGGGAGTATCAATCGCTTCAAGTTTTTTTCAGTAGATAGAACTAAGAAATGCATGTGTATATTTGTTTCTGTACATACATATGATGCTTACATATTTTAGAAATCACAAATCTATATCAATACCTCCAACTGCAATTTATGTTCTCAAAGATTTCTCTTGCCTTCAACAGAACAGTAGTGGGATGTTAAAAGATCTTTCTTGGTATTCTATAGACAATGCACCCTAGGGGAGCAAGTAGGCCAATTAGAAGCAGGGAGACCAATTAGAAAAGCCATTGCAGCAGTTCAGGGAAGAAATGATGGCAACTTGGAGTAGGGTGATATAGGTGGAAGTCATGAGGAATGGTCATACTTGTATTTTGAAAGTATAGATAATACTGTAAGAAGAGAATGTGTTGACAAGCAATGAAGAAAAACCACGTAATACTCCTAGTAACGAGTATGATTCAACTGGCAGAATTTTTAGTAAAACTGATTTGACAGCATTAAAGACCAGGAAAATGGTGTTCTTCAATCGGATCCCTAATGGGTGTGAACGTGAGTGTGGGTTTGAAATAACCAATAAAGTTCCCACAAAACCAAACTCTCATTAGAAAAATATTTTCCAAGTCCAACATTTCGATGCTTCCTTTACCCACTTTACAAAAGTGTTCAGGATACAAACACCCTAAAAAATAGGCTACGTGGCCAAGGGAAACATGTCAATATTCCCAATATGAACAAGTTCTGAGAGAAAAGTGAGAAAACCAGCCTGTTTCCTAGCATTCCGTTATTTGATTTGATTTTTAAAATATTATTACTGTGATAAGACTTAACATGAGGTCTACTCTCTCAGCAAATTTAAGTGTACAATGTAGTATTGTTGTCTAGGGGCACAACATTATACAGCAGATCTCTAAATAATTCCCTAACATCAGAACACATTCAATGTACATTCCAAAGAAATTAGGAAGTGCATTGCCCACCGTCACCACAGTCGCCCACCTTATGTACGACAGTCATGGGGGAACAGCAGACCCACTGTCCATGAGGAATAGAACTGCTGCGTTTCTTCATGTTCTTCCTCAGCGCGACAATAGACACAGTTTCCACACTGAAGTCACCATTGCACACTTCATGTCTTTCACTTTTCTGATCTGACTTCATAGATCATAATAGAAGCATTTTAATGTTTCTGACTAGCCCATTTGAAATGATTCGCGTCATATCCTCATCACCTAGATACTCACTATTTTATCCCCATTCCCACTTCCCACCATAACCCTCTAAATAAATAAAAGCTTCCAGAATGCAGACAGCACAACTTTTACCATCAGGCTTTCTCCTTATTGCTTATATCCTACCTTGCTTCAGGGCAAGAAAGTGTTTCAAGTAACATTAAAAAAACCCTAATTAATAATTTAATGACTGATTCATTTGATCTTTTAATCGGATTCTGGGCTGTCAGATCTAAGCCTGCTTTCTTATGCAGAGCGACCAAACACAATTGGATCTGCTTCTTTCAGTCTAGACATTGTTTCCATGAATGAAATTCCACAGCAAAGGCTAGAAGGCACCTAGATATAAGTCTATCTATCCAAATACACCATGGCCTGTGTACAGCCCAAAGAGGAATTCCATCTATCCTCATTTCCCAGGTCCTGATACAGCTCCAGTGGGTGCTGACACCTTGAGAACAGTTTCCTATCTATTCACCGTAGGGCTTCGTGCTCCATATCGCTTACTAAATTCCAACGGGCTATCTAAAAACTCTGAACAGTGCAGAACCATTCTTATCTCTGAGAGCACAGGGGCTCGTAGAACCAGCACTTCCTGCATTACAGGAATAAGAAACACAGAAACCATGATTTATATGAGCTGTTTCATGCTATAGCTCGTGCATCACCAAAGCCCCAGACAGTTGGCATGGCTGTTGGTCCCCTCTGCTTAAGGGGACATGCTAAGGGATGCACTACTCATCAATAGGTATGTTGACCTTCGATCACTTCAGTAATCTGCTCGGGGTTATTGACACGAAGAGGCAAAGGAAACAACACAGAACTTAAAGCCAATTGTTCTGACCTGCAGTCTCTGGGAATGTGATTTCATATTATTTTCCCATTACAGCTTTGCTTCCTGCATACGCCCCTTAATACCCCTGCCCAGGAGAGGGTATGTGTAAAACTTTATGAGGCGAAAGATTTTTTAACCTTTCTTTTAAAGGAGTGCTACTAAGCAAGTCAAAGTTCGGACCTCGAAATCCAAAGGATCACACACATTTGGAAATAAAAAATAAAAGTCTGGCGCTGAAGAAAGGGGGCTGTGGCTTGCAACTCATACCCACATTTCTTGGCATTTCACTAGCAATTTCCTGGTAGCAGATCTCAGGCAGGTGTTACCTGGAATTCTGCCAAAGCATTCTTACGCAATTTGTTACAATGACTGTAGGTCACAATCTTTAATGGTTGGCAGGTGTTCTGGGCTTGCCCTCACTTGAGGAACCCTAGTTAATCCAGTTTGGTATAGTTATTTTTTGTTTAGCTCTTAAAGATCCTTTACATACTCTCTGAACCAGAAAAATTAGCTAGCATGAGGTCACAAACTCAAATCCCCATAGTGCTTAGAACGCTGATTTCCAAGAGCTGTGGGAATCTTTTGAGAGCTCTTCACATAGCTCTATCAATTCTCAAACAAATTTTCAATGGGTCTGTGAATATATAAGGAAAGTAATAGATACCAACACATTGTCAAGAGCTACCTGACCTGCTCCTATAACTGTATGTTTTAGTCTGCTTGGGTTACAATAACCAAATGCAATAGACTGGGTAGTTTAAAAATAGACACGTAACTTTTGTACTTCTGGAGGCTGGGAAGTCCAAGATCAAGGTGCTGGATCATTCCATTCCTGATGAGAGCCCTCTTCCTGGCTTGCAGAAGGCTGCCTTCTGACTGTGTCTTTACATGACAAAGAGCTAGGCACCTCTTACTCTCCTGGCAAGGCCACTAATCCCATAATGGGAGCCTCACCCCCATGACCTCATCTAAGTCTAATTATCTCCCAAAGGCCTGGCCTGAGAAGGCCATTAAATCGAGGTCAGTGCTTCAATGCATAGATTTTGAGGAAATGCAAACGTTCAGCTCGTGACACTGTGCAATTAGACAGCATAAATCCTGGAAGAAATTTTTTGAGAATTGGGTAAACTACCATGACCAGAGAGTATCTGTCATCTGGGAAAGTAAACACCCTAAGCTGTTATGGCTTCAAGAAGTTTAAGATCAATAGAATGTTTTGTTCCCATGGCTGAGAAGGTGTATTGGACACTACCCTGATATGCAAGGTAGTTGTTCAAAGCCCAACGGCACAAGGTAGTTTTTGCAGCAGAAGCTGTGTCTGTGACTCAGGGCAGCTCAGCCCATGAGGCACCTCTTCAAATTGTGTCTGCCCAGATCTCAAGAGTGGAGAACAGGAGAAAGAGACTCTTCTCCTAGTCACCTGAAGCTTCTGGCTCTCACTTCCGCTCAGGTGACTCTAGTCCCATGACTGTGTTGTCAGATGCTCTGGTCTACTCCTCTTTGGGGGTGGGCTCCACTTTCCTGGCTGTCACGTGGCCTCTCGCTCCGGAGCTGCCTCCTCGTTCCTGAGAGGGTGCCTCTCCAAACTCCTATTGGCTTCATGGTCACCACTCAGATTGCAAACTTTAACTGGAAATTAAGAATAGCAAAAATGACCACAAAAAAATCATCGCTTTTCCAATGTCCCCAATATATTTTTTACTCCAATGTCCCCAATATTTTTAAGGTGGTTGTATGGTGGTGGCCTAATTACTTTAGATTTTCATTACAGAGGAACCCAGCTCTGATTTTGCTCTGTTACCATGTAAACCCTAAGTAGCATCTTCACTTCTATTTAGTCTCATCAGACCCCCCCAAACCACTCTCCCACACCAACACTAACTATGGCAAGCGACCAGGTCATCTCCTCTGTAGCGCCTGTTCATCTTTTATGGTCAACTTCTATCTTAAACAAATGATAACCTTTCTATATATGGCTTTGTCCCCTATACAGTTGCAGAGTCATATGTTGGGGAGAAATAAAGAAGTTATATTTCTTTTCAAAAGGTTTTTATTTGTATTAATACTTATATAACACAACCCAGCTCACATCCTTCTGCCCAGAAAACTTTGTTGAATTCAAGTGGCTATATATAAAACAATGGTAGAGGTCAGTGTCACAAAGGTTCAGGCGAGAACCTGAAATAACCCCCAAATGCTCAGAAATCTTTCCTTTGTGTAATGTTAAGGGCACAGAAGAACGGGTTACTCAAGCCGCATCCCAGTGCTGAAGTTCAGCCAGAGTTCCTTAAATTTTTGCACATGGGACGTAGTTCTCGCATTAAATATAAAAGAAACATAGATTTTATAATAAGGATAATGTTGACTGAGAAAACATTATTATAATTGAAAGGCAAATTTGATAGCATTTTAAGATGTATTTAGATTTCATCAGTGGTAAAATCACATGTATGTTTGAAGAATAACAGCACATATGTGTGAAAAATTTATTCGGATAACAGTCCAAGCTTGAGACATAGTAAGCACTTAATATTTGCTGAGGAGATTATTTTTATTACTCTATCAATATCTTTCATAGTCAGACAAGTTCTTTATCATTAATTTGAAGAATAATAATGTTCATAAATGTATGCAAGTCACACAGAAACACGCTGAGGTTTCTCTGCCCTTCAGTCTTCAGATCTATTAGAACATTAATCTATAATATCAGCCCTGAAGTATGTAACGAAAGACTTCATCATCGGGGGAAGTTTCCAGTTTGCTCTCAACAAATTGTTCAATGACGAGGCAGCAAGGCCTAATCTCAAACAAGCTTTCAGCCCTGGAGCCGTCCCTCCAACCCAGCCACAGTCCGAAGCTGCGGGATAAGAACCATGTCGTCATGGAGTGCACTCCCTGAGGGAACGTCCAGAAGCCCCCCTGCTCTCTTCTCCAGTGCAGGCCTCTGAAGAACATGGGAGAAGCCCGGGTGCTTGGAGGAGCACAGTTTCAAAACATTGACCATTGGACCAAGGCTCTGGCCACTCCAAGTCTACTAACCCTGGCTAAGGGACCTTCAGCAAATCACTTCTCTGGTTTTTAATTTCCTTATCTGTTAAGTGAGGAATTGGAATGATCTGTTAAGACCTTTTTTTGGTCCAAAACTATAAACTCTCTCACCTGTGGCTTGATACTCTCATTTCCTAAGGGGCTGAGCTCTCTTCAGAGCAGGGCCTGTCCCTGGTGAGATGACATCTCTGTGTGTTCCTGTGACAAGCGCCCAGAAGGCTGTGACAGGCAGCGCTGCTCTGTGGCTGTCACAGGAGGAAGTGGCTGAGAAGAAGCCAGGCTGGAGTCCCGGGGGAAAGAAGCAAGCCACTGCAGAGGTGCGCCTCAAGGTCATGACTAAGGAGCCACGGGTGGAGAGCTTGTGTCTCAGCTGCGGTGAGCCTTCAATTCCTCAAACCCTTTCCCCCTTCATTCCTCTCATACTTAAATCTTCCTCTACCTGAGAAAAAAATTTTATGGCACCTGCGAACAACTAATCTATTACAAGGATATGATACTCCGTCCTTCATAGGAGCTACCCGGTAGCTAAATCCTTAGTTGTAATAATAATTAATAATAATAATAATAGTAATTGTAGTGTGTTTTATGTGCCCATCACTATTTGTCAGCTTATCACATGTGTTAATTCTTTAAATCTAACTGTGAGTCTTTGCTGTATGGGTTTCTATGGGTGTGCAAACGGAGACAGGCGTAGGCTAAATGTTCCCTAAAGCTACAACGTCAGTAAGTGGCAGAGCTTTCAATTCAAGCGCAGGCCCGTTTGATTTGTAATCTTCTCTCAGCTCTGGCCCAGGAGGCTACTATTATCTCTTCACCCCATACCTACATGCAGAGTTCTTCGGTTCTGTTCCTAGACTCCAATCAGAAATAAATCCTTCCTACTCTGAACCCTCCCTATGCACTGCGGGAGGCAATAAACCCTAGTGGTTGAAAGTGTGAACTATGAAGCCCAACTTCTTGAGTTAAAATCCCGGCTCCTCCACACATGAGCTATGTAGTTTTGTAAAGTTATTAAATCACCTACTGCCTCAGTGTTTTCATCAGTAAAATGAGGTTAAGATGAAGACTTACTTCAAAGGGTGATTTGATGGTGAAAGCGAGTGAGGCAAAACACGAGAATCTTTTATAAACAGTGTCTGAATGTGTAATGTGCATTCAGTAAATGTTAGGTGTTATTAGTTTCTCTGTTGAAAGGAATATCTGCTGCACTGTAGCCACTGGGCCACGTTTCTCAGGTCTGGGCCTGTGCTGAGCAGCACCACTAGGGTCATCCTATCAGTACCACTTACCACATTGTCATGCGAAACCAGATGTTCATCGAAATGCTCTGGGGGTGATTGCCTCAGTCTGTTCAGGATGCCGTAGCAAAACTACTATAGATTGAGGGGCTTAGCATTTATTGCTCACAGTTCTGCAGGCTGGAAATTTAAGTTCATGGTACTGGCAGATTCGGTGTCCGGTGACAGCTGGCTTTCTGGTTTATATTCTAAGTGGCCAGCCACCCACATGCTGTGTCCTGACGTGGCAGAAGGGACCAGAGAGCTCTCGGGGGTCCCCTTTATCAAGGTACTAATCCCATTCATGAGGGCTCCACCCTGATGACCTAATCACCTCCCAGAGTGCCTGCCTCTTAATACCATCCCACTGGGCTTTAGGATTCAACATATTATGGTGGATGCAAACATTTAGTTTAGAGCAATGATGATGGTGACAACAATACATAATTTGGGGAATTCAAGTCCTTTTAAGGCCACGCACCTTGTACAGTACAGAAGAGGTCAGAGGTGGTCACAGAGTTGGCCTCTTTGTGACACAAGTCTTCATTTGTCTCCCTGCGAATCAATGAAGACTCCTGAAAACTCCAGGTCAGCACAACCCATCCTGCACTTCTGGGGGAAGGTGAACTGTGTGAATTTCCAACAGATTCCCTTCTCATGAAGAAAACACACAAAAAAATTTAAATAAAACAACAACTAGTTATCCTGCTAAGCACAAACTTGGAGGCCTCTTTTCTATCATTTTACAAACCACTATGTTCAATCCCAGAAGCTACAAACAATTTACTTTGAAACAGCTGGTAGGATTATTTTCTAAAGCAAAACTCATTTCAGCCTTTAGTTTCTCTTCACTTCCAGGCTTATACACACACACACAGGCACACCATAAAAACGACTTTCAAATAGCCACATTCGATTGCTCTGTTTGTTAATAGAAGTAACAAGAACACCATGCAACAAACAAAATAGTTTTCACTTCACTTTTTTAATATTAATAAGAACCCTGTGAGGAAAGCAAAAAAAAATAAATCCATCAGAAAACTCGCTTTATTTTCTCAGCCTCTCCATGACATTACATCTTCACTTTGTGTTCTTTTTAATGATGTGCAGTGCGGGACCATCAATGACATTTTGCTAAAGCTTCCTGTTTTTTGAACATTTGACCTTTGAAATGTCTGTCCTCCCCACGCCCGTTGAAATTGCCTTAATTAAAGCTGTCTTCTGCCTTGTGTCTTACAGCAGCTCCAATAGGTCTCTTTAGCTGAAGGCAAAACCAGGTGCCACTCACTGCTGTCAACATCTTAGCCTTCAGAGACTGAGATTCAATCTCTGTCTGCCAAGAAGTTATCAAATTCTGCCATTAGAATGAGTGTCTCTGTCACTGAATCCTCATTGCCTTTTACTTAAAAGGCTCTTCTCATGATAATATACAGTATGTGCTACTTTAACAATACCTGTGAGATTGTTATGCTAAGTGAAATAAGCCAGCCAGAGAAAGACAAATGCCATATGATCTCACTTATATGTGGAATCTATTGAACAAAATAAACCGACAAACGAAATAGAAACAGAGGCATGGATACATGGAAGAGACTGACAGGCTGTCAGAGGGGAGGGGAGGAAGGGATTGTATGAAAGGAAGTGAAGGGATCAGCCAAAGAACATACATGCATAAGCCATAGACACAGACAACAGTGTGGTGATGGCCAGAGGGAAGGGGGGGCAGGGGCTGGGTGGAGGTGGGCAAAGGGGTTGGGGGGAAATGAGGACATCTGTAATAGTGTCAACAATAAAAACAAAGTTAAAAAATAATAATACCTGTGACTATTGATTTCTTAAGTGTCAGCAAGCACTTTGAAGGCAAAAGCTTGGATTTATTCTGGTGTGCAATTGCTCAGTCCCCAGCCTAGTCCTCTCACTTGATAGTGTTGCACTATTGAAAGAATGAAAAGGTCATGCCTGGCACTATAGCCCTCTAAGATGGTCTGTTAAATTTACTTAAGCTACTCTTACTCTATAATACCAACAATATTTACTCAATGTTAGTTCTTCAGCCAACGCACTTTTTGTTCATTTGTTTGCTTTGCACTGACTACTGTGATTGATTAAGTAAGAAAAACTCTTCCTTGCCAACAGTTTTAGGTTGGATTCTATGGAAATTTGCTTGAAAAGTCCACATAGAATTGAAAAATCCCCCTGACCTTTAGAGAGATGTTTAGAAGGAAACATGGAAATTGAATACGAATTGGGACAATTTGATTCACGGGCTTCCTCAAATTAAGCAAGCTATAGTTAACTGAAAAGTCCTCAAATGTTATACTTAGAGAGAATTGCATTTTGAAAAATGGGGTCAGTGGTAAGAGAGTAATGTCATTCCAATTTGTCAAGATGAAGAGAACTCTGTCTTTTAAAACTGTACAGAGCCTGGGTAATTGTTTCAAAGTTGTGTACAGAAAATTTCAAGAGGACTTGATTTTAACAAAACCAGAATGAAGTATTACTTGATAATTGGCAGAAAAACTTATCGGGAAAAAATCTTAAGGTTCTAATCTCTTCTCTGAACTCTGTGTCTATATGTCCAACTTACCTACTTGCTATCTCCATTTGGTGCCTAAGACATATCTTGTGCACAGCATCCTCATGTACTTGGTACAAAAAAAGGAGCATAGATAGTGGCTGTTAACTTGTATATGTAAGAAAGAGTAAATGGAATTAGAATATATGTGTGTATATATATTTGCTCATATTATGCATGTTTATTCATTTTTCGAAAAGAAACATGAAAAATAAACCAGTACTTAAAATGATTCATTCTAAAGGTTTATGAGAATGAAGTAGAGGGAATTGTTTCAGGAGTGAGATCTCTCTGCTAGTGTTGATTTACCATGTAAATTTTTAAGTATTATGAAAAAATAAATTAAAAATAGTTTGAAAATGAGCACACCCTAAAATTAAATAAAATGAAAAAAATAAACTGAACTATATATCAAATTTATGACAAAGTTAAATAGCAAAATTAATTCAAATAATTTTGAACATAGTACTCTGCCTGAACATCTAATGTGGAAAGTATTCTAAAGATAAGAATAATTGGCAAAAAATCATAAACTTTACTTCTTTGGTTTGCTATGGTAGTGGTGTTGGTGGAATGGTTACAAAATTACTTTTGTACATATTGAGAAAATGTGCAAACATAGTGGTGTCAGGGACTAGGGCTCCTACTGTCATGAAAGAGAGAGAGAGACACATAGCATGAGGGGACGTAAGAGAATGGCGCTGAATTTGAGTTCGCCAGATCAGCTGGAAGTAATAATTCAAAAAGCCACAGATCAAATGATGTTACAGGAGAAATGAGCAAATCTGGCACCCGTATCTCATTTTCTGAGTTTACTATCACCTACTAAACAAACCAGATTTCCCTGCAGAGATGGCCAATGATGAATATGGGACTGGGAAAACACAAAATGACCCTAGACTATCTGGTTGTGTTAAAAGCCACTATCTAAGCCACTATCAGATTCTGTTAAGGACTCAACAAAAAGACAAGGGGGTCTTTTCCTTTCATCAATGGTAGAGAAATAGGCACCTCACTTACCTTTCAAAGTCTTACGTAACTAGAAAACTTGGCAAAAAAAAATGATACAATTGTGTTTAGACATTGAATAGTAGGTATCACACAATTTTGATTTCTGATAAAAGGAAAATAAACGGCACTACAATTGACCCAGTTTACAGCTTGGAGGCAATTTCCAGGCAGCAGCATAGGAAAGAGAAACCCAACAGAACCTGGTAGTCTCATCGAATAGAGGAGAACGAGGTTAGGATTAAGTGAGGCCAGAGGCCAGAATTTTCATGTCGAAATACTGAAGGGAGCCGCAGAGAGAGTGCCAGGAATTTGCAGAGGGTCATCCCGAGGCTTTAGCAGAGTACTGTCTGGGGCATGCCTGAGAAGAAAATACTCAAGGCCAAAAGAAAGAGCTACTGGAAAGCAGTAGGTTGAAGAATTTTTAGAACTCCCACAAAGCTAAGAATAGTTTGTGTTTCCACCAGCTGGGGGTAAAGGTCTCATAACACATAGGACAGTGGATAGAGTTCTCAGAAGAATATCATCTTTGCAGTGGGGATAAGTTTGCCCCACACTAAAGGCTTCTCTTGATCCACCCCAACCAACTTATTCCAAATGACATGATGAACAAAACTGATTCCAAGGAACTCAACCGCACACCAGAACAAATTCTAATAATAGTTAAAAGAATATGACAAAACACAGCACGGACAACCTAAAAAATCACAATGGCCAGCATCCAATAAAAAATGACTAACCATACAAAAAATAGCACAATATAATCCATGCTTACGAAAAAGTCAATCAATAAAAATTTACCCCCAAATGGCTGAGATTTTGGAATTGGCACACAAAGACATTGCAACTGCAGGAGGTAATGGAAAATCTGACCATAGGGGACTTCTGTAATGAAGGTGATTAAAGAGATATTCCCACACTAAAATACAGTGTGGGAATGTTGACTGGGAAACTGAAGCTTGCCATTCGTAAACAACCTGCCCTTCGTCACAGACTTATGAGAGGTGGAAACAGGAGACCAAACTCATTACTTTTGTTTCAAAAGCCTGACGCTCAACTTTTTGTCAGTCCTCATGAGTTTTCATAAAATCCTACATTAAGCTTATTAAAAGTTAGAGGAAAAATGTAAACATTGGTTTTCCAGAAGTGCCATTTTTGCAATTCACCCTTCCTTGCATTAGTTGACCACAAAACAAGTCATCCTAAAAGGAGTGGTTTATCTGAGACCACAACAATGACAGCTGATTTACTTCATTCTAATGGGAAGTTACAGGTAAATGGAGGCACTCTTTAAACCTAACGGTAGGTCCAGAAGACAGAATTGAGCCCTGACCTCCAGAGCTCCGATCATAGGCACTTTTAGAGATGAGGAAGGGAGGGAGTCCATGCGAAGTGGAGAAGGCAGTAACACTCTAGGTAGAACATTTAACAGGAACAAAATGTGTCTGTAACCTCCATCTCCATCTTTAGCCTAGCTATCACCCATCATTTGGGAAAAAAAGCATGAAAAACATCATGTTTGTATTGAGAGGAGGAACATGTAGTGGTGTACTTGGTAGCAAGGCTTGGAAGTGGGAGGCAGTGAGGAACTGTATACATTTGTTATACCTGGAGTTGGGGGCACTGCTGCCAGCTTCAAAAATGGATTTGAGAATAAAAGCAAGCTAAAATTTTAACAGAATCTGGAGCCTTTTGAAGTGTGAATGAATGAAATGAGATGTGTGAACACGCACAGACCCGTCCTTCTGTTCAGCCTCGGAAGCTCCCAGCCTGCAGATCCCCAGATAACCGCAGAGGAAAAGACCTTCTGCATGAGGACACACTGTGGGTTTCCCTGCCAGAACAGTGAGGGGCACTCGGGCTGTGTCAGCCTACTCTCTGGCCAGTTTGGGATCTCTCAAGTGATGAAGCTTCTGTGGGTCCATGATGGAGCAGCCTGTGCTGTTAGGGATGTCTTTAGACATTCACAAGCATGTTCGTGGCATGGATATATCTGTGAAACTCATTTGGCTCTTTGTCTCCTCTTAATGGTTGCCTGCCATTCTGGGCATTGCAGAGGGAGCTCTGAAAAGCTGGAGCTGGCACCTGCAAGCGTTTCCTGTGGGGCTTCGTTTGGATGAAACCTCCCTTTAGAGTTGCATTTCCCAGGGGATCCAAATTGGAAGCTAAGTTGTTAGATGCAAAATTATTCCAGCTCTCCAAGGTTTGGGCTTTCTGAATACTTCTGATGAGAAGTGGCTTCAGGAGCATATGAAGAACAAAGGCTCTGCATGTTGAGGAAATGGGAATAGTCAATTCTTATATGTTCAATGAATGGACTAAATATTAAGAATGTGTTCCTTCAGTGCTCTAAATTCTTATTTCATATACTTCTCCTTTAATATAATGCATTCCTTCATTTATTTAAGGCACGGATGATAGTACTTCAAAATTTTGTATCTGTTGCCCTCTAACACTTCTCAAGTCATTTCCTTTGTGCTCCAGTGGTTTTTCTATTCAGATTTCTAGCTGCGGAAATGCCAAGCCCTCCCATTCCCAGGGTGCTTTCCGTAGGTGTCATTCTGCTTTTGGGATGTGGAACTGGACACTTTCCCTTAGTCCCATGTATGCAGTGGGAGCAGGGACAAGACCTCATAAAGCCTGACTCCTGCAGTCATTATCATCTCATTGCCCACCCACCCCGCCTCAGGAGAGCCCTTACTCTCCCCATGCTGCACCCCCTCTCTCTATGGGCAGCACAGAGTAAGCCTTCAGTAAGCTCCCACTAACAAGAAGAAAACATAAGTATCAAGGATGCAGTGGTATTCATAGGAGGTTTGATCCATTTCCAGTTCTTGTCCTGCAGAACTCCAGCCTCCCTTCTCCCTCCCAGGGGCAGGATCACAGGCTGCCAGGGCACCTTTTCTGGTGAGTGGGGCATGTCAGGTCTACCAGAAGGCTGAGCGGTCCCAGTCTGAACAGCATTGCCAGGACAAAACAATACTTTGTCCCAGGATTTGTACAGTGCTGGGCTCTGCACAGAAGTTAAGCAGGTGAGGGGAATGTTTCTCTGCTTGCTGAAAGGGTGGGCTATTTGAAGGCTATGAGCAGAGATGAGTAGGGACCACTGACAGAGATGGGACACAGCATCTGAACACTGGCCAGAGCTAGCAGAGAGTTTGGAGCTGTTGGGGCTATTGCAACTGCTGTAAGCAGCCATAGCTTTGAAAAATGCAAGGGTTAAAAATGAATTCAGTTAAAAAGAAAAAGCCTTTACCAGAAGGATCTCTTTTCCCTTCATAGGTGCACAGAGGCTGTGAGAAGAAGCTGGAAGGATTTAGTTAGGGCCTCATAAAAAACAGCAGTATCTGGGAATTTTCTTTGGTTCATCAGTGGTGGGTAAATACACACACACTCAGTGAGAGTTTCTTCATAGTAGATGGGAGATAGAGGCAGTATTTCCTAGAAGTGGAGGCAGGAGTCATTACTGAGAATTAAGCGGTTGCATTTCAGGCAGAGTTCCAGATGGAAGTTCATCCCAAGAGAGATTCTCTGGAACAGTGAGAGGCGTAGGGTGGTGATGAGGTGGGAGGCAGGTATGCCCCCTAGGGGGGTTCTGTACGTGACACAGGTCACTCAGCACTGAGGAGGTTTGCCTGGACAGTGAGTCACCTTGGCTGGTTAGGACTAGTTCTCTCATTCCTCCTCCTCCTCCATCTTTTGGGTTCTTTTGAACCCTCTGACTCAGTGGTTCTTGACTTTGGTGGTATAATAAAACTGTTTGGGACATGGCCAATGTCTTACCAACAGGAAGCCTTACTTCATTCTTCTGGAATCAAGCCCTGGCATCAGTATGCTTAAGGCTCCCCAGGTGATTCCAATAGGATGATCAGGATTGTCCACAAAGTGCAGATTTCAAACTCAGAAAACCCCTGCACAGCTTGACTCTGCAGGCCCAGGCGTACATACACCCCATGTGTAGGAGATTTGGGTAGGAAAGACCGTTCCCATTGACTTCAGAAGCTTTCTTCACCTGAGTTGTCTTGGTGATGGGGGTTGGTATTCTGCTCATAAGCCTTGCCACAACTCTAGGAGCACTCCTAACGAATAACCAATGGGAAAAAAAACTCCAAATTCTGCTAGCTTATGAGGTACATTTCCATAATGATGTTCGTGATGAAAAACCTTATAAGGGCTATTTCTGATTCATGGTGCCTCTTCATGCTGTAAAAATGTAGGTCCAGAGTCACCAAACATATCTATACTTTCCCGTAGCTCAAGATTTCTACCCTTTGATTAGTCTCTGATTTTCCGGAGATTTCTTGGAACGCATTGTAGAATGGGACATTCCACTTCCACATTCTCGTTTGCCCTTTAAATCCTGGATTATCATCAAGACATAGCCTAACTCTTAATGCCTGCAACAAGCACCCGGTGGTGTTTGTTTTTCTTTCTCAGTGCTGTGTGCTGTGCAGAAAACACAAAGCCGGGGCCTCAAGCAACCTCAGTTCTCGTTCCCGCTCCAGTGAAATCATTACATGACTGTGGACAATCTTCATTTCTTCCTAATTTGCTCATTTGTAAAACAAAGGGGTCGAACTAAATCTCTGGCTTTCAACACACACACACACACACACACACACACTCTTTTAAAAGTAAAGCATCCTTTCTTCAAACTCATGCTTTCTACAAAAGGCAATGTAGGAATCCGTTGGTCAGGAAGCTACACTAAGTGTGGGGCTTGAGGGCGCTCTGGGGCCTCTTTTAGAAGGTGAGATGGGCTTCCTCATCTCCTCCCCTCCCCTGGAAGGGAACCACAGAATCCCTGGGACATGAAGAGGAAAGTAAAATATGTATGTGTTCATTAGTTAAGATCTTTTGTGCTCTCTCACTCTTCAGATACGTGTGCATGTGCACATGAACATAGGTGCATTTGCACACATTTATACATGTGCAGGCAGAGTTTGATGGGTAAGGCTTAGAAGGCAGTAGATACAGCTGGAGTAGACGTGATCAGGACTTGGAAATTAGACACCCTCACTTGGTGGTGGGGGCAGGCTTGGGGGTGCCCTGTGCCTGCTTCTAGGGATAGGCAAGCAGTGAACTGTCCATAGGGTTTGGGGGACTGTCAGATGCTCAGTGGTCCAGAGGCTTAGCACCTGGTAGCAGGTGACATCCCAGGGGTGGAGGCTTCATGACTGGGAGACTGAGAACAGGGCACTGGAGAGACATCCATGAGGAAACAGGCTGGAAACAGCTGGGGTTACTTAGGAAGCCTGTGTTCGTTAGAAGTACTCACTGCCCACTGGAAGTGCCATTCCGTAGATCCCCTATATTTCTGATAGGCTGGTAATTTCCAAACCACCTTTTCAATTTCAATAACCACTCTTATATATCCTTTACAATTAGAAATGAAAATGAACATGCCTCTTCATTTTCCCTGGTCCTCCTGGATATCTCCATAGTTCTAAATGCTGTTTAGCTATCAATGAATATATTTGTCACAAGAAAGATTTTATGGGACTTTCTTTGTCCCACAAGAATGCCTAGTCCCAATTCAGAGGGGTTCCAAAAAACAAAGACATTACCCCAGGTTAGATATCTATTCCCTGAATCAGACCTACTTAACTAAGAAAACATTAGTCTAATATTTCTGGGGTCCTCTTCACCCCAAATGAAGTGGCTCTAACAACCCTTCCCTTATTGAAGAAAGGAGAGGTTTGATGTTCATGCTCTGCTCTTAAATTCAAGCCATCTTAGGATTGTTTCTTCATATTAATCATGCTTTATAGCCTGCAGATGATTCATGCTATTCGCCCAATGAAACCACTGATAACTGGTATCATTGAAATAAGTGAGGTATTAGGCATCAGTGTCAAACACAGTGCCTGGTGCCCATAAAAACAACAATTAAACAAACCAACAGGCTTGAAGCCAACAACAATAGTCTTGGAGGCTTGTTTTAGTTAGGGCCCCCGTGACTGAGTCCAAGTCAGGAAAAGGCTGGTCTGCCAGGAAGCAACTAGGTAGCCAATGGCCAATGTGACCCGAAGGGCTCTGACCTTGCACCAGCAACGTCTGGTTTATCTTCTGTCCCCAGGGCCTGGAGGGTCTGCTCCCTGACTGCTGAGTGGTGCTGCTGCATGGTGGTGGCAGGGAGGTCACTATTGTTTGGGTATGCTCTCTCTGGATGGTTATAAAGGCAGAAGGTTAATTAATGACTTCCTACTGGGAGATTGGTAGCAGGAGACTTCACCAGCCACAGTGGAAGTGGTGACTGGGATGGTGTGAGTCAGGTGGGTGGAGCAGGTGAGAGGAGATGGAAAAGAAACCGGCGAGTGCCCCACAGGGCAGAAGACAAGCTTGGATTGACTCCATGCTCATTTCCAGTTTGTAGTCAGAAGGCCGGCAGATCCCTTTGATTCAATTAGCTGCTAAACTGACTGTGGGCTGGGTCGAAATTTTAAAAGTCTTGTCTACTGCTGGTTTGCACTTCACTGGGGAGGAGGGGTGGTAGCTCCCAGGAGTTCCAGCGGAGAGCCTGGAGTGTTGACTGGGGCTTCTGCATCTTGTCAGGTCCTGAGCTCCTATTTCTGCCTTTTTAGTTCTGTGAGGCCAAAGCTCTGTTTTGATTTCCTGTGAATTCCTGCTTAGCTTCTTGTCCTGTGTGGCTTAAGAATTTGCCATATGCCTCTAGGAGAAAATGAGATGGCTAACTTGCTTCTCTATGCTTTCCTTCTCTCCAGGATTCTCCTTTAAGTCTTGGATGTATTGACTGCCTAACCTCCATATATATCTGCAACCTCTCTCTCTCTCTCTCTCTCTAGAGAGGGAGAGTCGATTTCAGAAGGATATATAGATCCTTGTGAAATTTTCATATATTCTTTTGAGTCCTCTGCTTACCAGCCACAGATCTCTAGGTGGGTTTTTAGCCTCTGATTCCAAGCCCCAAACTAGTAATTGCCCTGAAGGGAAAAATGCTTGCAGAGTATGAGCTCAGCTCCCTGAAGTTTGCATTTTTCTACTCTCCTGGAATCCGGCCCCTCAGATCCTAGTGGGCTCGGTCATTTTCCAATGCCTTCAATCACAGGGCTATGGTTATTGTGTCTTTCCTTTATATTTTAGCTGACTTTTTAATTTGTTACTACCAGAATAATTTTTCTGGTGCAGGCTACTTCATTTTAACTAGAAGTAAGAGGCTAACACGATTTTGAAACTATCACTTAACACGTGTTGGCCTAAAGAAAAAATTAGCATCTGGCTTTAAATCTCCCATGCTATGGTTCATTCAAGTAAATTTGTAATATGTTTGGTAAACTTCAGAAATGAAAGAAAAACTTTTACCTCGAGACGTACATTAGAAACATTAAGATTTGGGGAAAACAGTAACTGAGATTTGGAGAAAATAATCCCAAATAAGATTCTATATGTTATTAGTGCAAGTATCAGCTGTCTTTATAATACTTAATGTTTTGTTCTCTTATTTTATCACACTAAGCTTTTCTAGGCTTCTTTTAGAAAAATACTTTGCATTGGGACATGAATCTGAATGTTTGAGGTCTGATTGCCCTCAAAATAGCACCTGCAAAACTGCAACTTATTTTTCACGACTGGTTTATAATTCCCAATTTCACTTTGGTAATTATTAAGGCCTATCATAGGCAGCTTGATTCCTGATGTTGAATCGGCACACTTTTTTTGTTTCATTTTGTTTGCTGGTATCATTTTTCCTTGAACTTCACTCTCTGTTAGCCTGCGGATCATCCCAACTTTGTTCAATATTTTAGAAGGAAGTTTGTTTCTTCTTGCCTCCAGTCCCCTGCCTGTTTCATTACTTGAATCATTCCCTGAGGAACCTGGGAGCATGAAGACCAAGTACAGGAATAGAATGCAGGTTTTCTTACTTCAAGGCCTGAACTCTAAATCAGAAAACCGAAAGGCCAGATCCCAGGTGGCTTGCTTTCTTTTTTATTCCTAGTGTTAGGGTAACCTCCACAAGAAGCGACCTACTTTCTCACAAGCCGTTACTCTCATAGTTTGACCCATGTATGGGTACATTGCCATAGTCTCTGTGATTCTTCTGAGCCTATGAATATGATCCCTGCACAACCCACTTTTTTCTCATTACCTCTCCTGTTACTTTTACCTACTGCCACTGCATATGAAGAACAATTGTATTTATTAGCTATGTACCTGTATATGTGGGAAATGTTATAGGCATTTATCACTATACAGATGAGCTCACGTTGGCTCCTTGCGAATGGAACAGAAAGAAGCTAATTCACTTTATGCTTGGTTGGTCCTATAGCAGCCCATGCGATCATGTTATTATTGCTAATACTTGGTCTAAAGTACTCCACCCACATGAAGGGGGCTCCAGGCATTGTAACGTGATTCACAAGGACATCATGGTGTCATGGCCACCACACAGTTATTGGGGAAATTAAGACTGGCCTTTGAAATGTCAAGAAGGAGCAGAAGTATGGCCGTGAAAGGAGAGCGAAGAAGGAGAGTGGTTCAGGAATCGTTCTGCAGCAGTCATTGCTGTGGAAACATCCATGAAGTGGCGGTTTCGATCTGAATGGTGGAGGGTGAGCGGTGCACTGTAGGAAGGGAATACTTCAGGGCTGACTGCCTTGATAGAACGAATAGATCAGTTTACATGGCACCGGGATACTAAGTATTTCTTTGAAGGAAAGGTTTTGGGGGAACAGAGATAAACTTAAAGCAAGAGAATAAAGAATGCAGGATGCTGGCTTAGTGACCGAGCATCATCGTTTTCTCACCTGACAGGAACAGTGAGTTTATTGTAACCCCTGATGTGACAGGTGCCTGCAGGCCATGTAGGTACTCTCACCGTTCCAGGGTACCCATCAGGAAAGAGGTTTAATTACTGATGGATGGAAGCCATACTGAAAAACAAGGAAGAGTTTCACTGGTTTCCTATTTGTTTATCCCAGAGAGGGAAGCCAGTGGCCCTCTCTGTGCACTGCCAGGGGAACCCCAGACCTGGGATGGAGAAGTGTACTCATGACCTAACACTGGACCCGCCAGTTACTGTCCTAACCTGTGTTGACTCTTACTATTGTTTTTTAATGTACTTCATACCCCAAAAACACAGAGAATAATGAATGAAACCAAAAGACCCCTGACTAAGCAGGAAAGGTGCTCTGGCTTCTGCTACCCCTCACTGCTGTGTGTTTGGGTAAGTTATTTGAACTCTCTGAGACTTGACTTCATCCTCTAATAAATAGGAGTGATAATCAGGTGCCTGGCATATAGTAGTTACTCAGTAAATGGTAGGAATTTTGATTAAGTCATTTTTTTACAATTTTATAAACAAAACTAAGTGATAAGAAGGAATATGAAACTATTTTTCAAAACTATATTCAAGCGTAGCTGGGGGAGAGAAAGGTATTTCTTTTTCTTGCATTTGGAAGGGAATATGAAATAAAATGGCAGTGATAAGAGAAAGTATCTTTGATACTTGATTTAAATGCTTTGACCAAATTTGGTGAAGCCTCATTTCATGCTGGCATAACACTGAGACGAGCTCTCTCCCCATGAAGGGTTTGCTGATTAGACCTTGCACAGTGGCCGAATGTCAGGATTTGGATTGCTCAGGGGTCAATGAACAAGTTCTTCGGAATCAATAGTGAGTTGAGATTTTCTGAGATGCTCTGACTCCAAAGGATCTCAAAGACGCTTCGATTCTCCTTTGTGTTTTTAGGATCAAAGCACATAAAATATGTAACTGTAAAGTACTCATTTGCTTTGTGATCAAAAAGAATGTTCATGTTAAAGGTTAAAGTTGGCATTGAAAATAATCTCTGTAGTTAATGTGCACTAGTCCATGTCCTTCCTCACTGGCAGTAATATGCATTTCTAGGTAAACTGGATAATGTCCTTTTACATTTTTTCTTTCTTTCTCGAAATTTCTCTTGTCTAATTTGGAGACACAGTGACCTGCCCTTTTTCATAGGTGTTGTCACAGTTGCTCATTGAGAGGTAACTGCCAGCTGAGAGGGAGTCGTTTAATAAAGTCTATTCTAGTGAGACTTTGAGAAGAAAGGGCTTCAAATCACCTGTTCTTCTTCACCTGCTTTCCTTTTCTATGGCTGCCATACATTTTTATTAGTGGCCTACAGTTACACAAATTTCTCATCTTATAGTTTTAGAGGTCAGAAGTGCCAGCACAGGTGTCACTGGGGTAAAATCTTAGTGTCTGCAGGGCTGGGTCCTTTCTGGAGGCTCCAGGGCAAAACCGCTTTCTCGATTGGACCAGCTGGTGGGGACTCTCTGCATTCTTTGGCTTGGGACCCCTTTCTCCATTTTCAAAGCCAGCAATGTCTCATGTCTTTTCTTTTGCCTACCTTAAAAGGAAAAAAATAAATTATGATTTTAACAAAAAATGTGCAGGGAACCCCCAAGTCTTGTCTGCAGCTAGCTCCCAGGGAGGTGAATTTTCCAGCAGAGGAAAGCAAGGAGGCGGCTTGTGAGAGAGAACAGGACAGTGGGTCCTTCATTGAATGCTGTGGGCAGAGAGCTCAGCCCTCATGTGTCACACTCTTCTATTACCTGCTGGGAAGTGGGGCTCTCCTTCACACTCACGACATCATCGAGGATCCTAACTTGCCCTCAGGGTCCTGGAGACAGTGAGAGAATGATTTGGAAAAGATCTGGAGAGTGGGGTCTGTCTGAGCAAGTCCCTGGACAGTAAGGGCAGGCAGGGGAGGTTAGGTGACCTCAAGAGATGGCTTCTCTGGAGAGAGATGGGTTTGTCAATACGAATAAATATCTTGTGTCTGGCAGTCTGTGTGTGGTGGTAACGGAAAACAGGACACTGTACCTCTGATTGAATTAAAGAGCTTGTGGACAGCAATGGAAGACAGAAACAGAAAAAAAAAACAACTCACCCCCACCCCACACACACAGAGGCAGTGTGGTCACATGTGGTGGTGCCAAGGCCGAGAGTCCGTCTCAGGGCGGCTGGCGTAACAGACCCTTCCTCTCAGGGCCCAAGAGACCCTCGGCAAGCTTTTGGGCCCAGGGGTGACAATTCTCTTCAAGAAAAGTAAAATGTTGAGCGATACCCAGGATTTGCCTTGGACCCATTTCCTGGCACAGCTTCTCACGCTGCAAATGAGGAAGCTAAAGAACAGAGAGAGCTACGCGTGAACGAAGAGGAAGCTGAAGGAGTAATGGGTTCTCTGGAGTGGCTGAGGGTGTTTCCCGGCCCTGCTCGCTCCGGCCACTTACTGCAACAGGGGACACTGCCACGAGCTCCTGGCCTTCGAACAGTCTTGAGGGAGCGAGCCGGACAACAATGACAATGATGAAGATGACAATGATGAAGATGACATGACTGAAAACAGGGCAGGGCGGGTAGAGCAGAAATTGCAACTCCTCATTTTGGAAGAAAGGGGGCAGCTTCACCATCAAAGAGGATCTTTACTGGCTGGGGTTTTTTTAGGGGTTTACTAAAATTGTTGGGGCTAAACTAAGGAGATATGAGGAAGCTGCTGCTAGGGTGTAAAATGAAGTGTTGTGACTTTGTTAAGTGAACATTTGTTTAAAAGAATCCCAGGGTGTTGGAAGGTGAGCCACAGGGTCAACCAAAGACCACAAGGGAATTGAAATGGAGAAGTTTATGATGCATAGGTCCTGGAGGGGGCCCAAGGCATGCCTTTGGGGGCCGCAGGGTACAACCAGGGAACATGGCAAGACCTGGGGCACATGCCTTTATGATGGTCTGTAGGTGAAGTGCTTTGGAGTTCCCGGGCTGAAGCCACATTGGTTAATTCATATGAAAAAAAAAGTGAGGTTTTAATAAATTTCCAGGGCTTCCTATTAGGGGAACACAAGGCAAAGGCTCTGGGAGGTGGGGGTGACTCGTTAACACAATGTGGTTGGGTAGTCATTTCAGGAACTTGCTTTTACTTGTGACCCTGCAGGCTATCCACCCAGGGCACGCTGGAAGGAGGGCCAGATTGAGGCCCCCCGTGGGCCACTTTGCCACACAAAATGGGTGCCAGTGCAACACCATTATGGAGTAGTTTGGTTAAGCTCTCAACATGAAGGCTGTTGAAAGGGGATTGATTGGATCAGAAAGACCATTACTTGTGCCTTTGTGGAAATGCATTATAGCAGGCATGCAAATATCATTGTTTTAGCTGTTTGTTGCAGTTGCAGTTGCTTCATTCCAGGCTTTATGGTGAAGTCCATAGGCGGTGCTGAGAAACCACTCCCTGCCTCACTTTCCTCATATGAGAAATGGGAGTAATATTATGTGTATCTTGTCATGATGAAATGAGATGATGTATTTAAGGTGGTTCAATGCCTGGCTCATCACATTAAAAAACATCAGCCTCTGTTTTTAAGTGTAACTTAGTAAGTAAATATTTTTACAGGTTTACTCCCGGGAGGATGTTATAAATGGATACCTTGGGGTACATAGCTTCTCAGACCAATTCTCCCCTGCTGGAACTCTGCTAACAGGGAACTTATGGGGAAGTTTGGTGATGGGTGAGGGTGTGCAGCATGGGCCCATGGACAGGGCACCAACTGAGAGTGTCCCGTGATGGGCCCTGGGGGTCCTCGGGGCTGTGCTTTGAGACGCTAAGCACTTTGGGGCACAGAGTACAGTCCAATTTGCTCCTTTGCCTAGTCTAAGCATACCACATGTACAGCAGGGACTACTCTTTATAACTCATCAATATGGCAGCATTCTAGTTTCCAAGGTCTTGAATCTCACTGTGTTCGTTCTGGAATAAAAAAGAGAATCCTAGTAAAGGCTTTCCATTAAATAGCCTTGAAACTTCTGTCACTCCTCGTTGAGAAGAGGATAGCAGAGGGCAAAAACATTCCTAATGTTCCTTTAGCGTCTAACATCCCATGTATCTACAATATTGCTGGAGTCAACATCATGTCTTTGTTTTTACAGGAATTCCCTTTGCCTGTGTCTAGAGCATATTCCAGACACATCTAAGTCAGGTCAATGCAGAGGGAGTGCTCCTTCCGCCTTGGGTTTGTCTCAGCAAACCCTTGCAGCTGGCTCTTGATTCCTAACCCTGTAGAGGACCAAACCAACTCTACATCTGACGGGGGCATGGAGCCGCAGGCCGCAATTCAGACGCATTCCGAAATCGTGAATCTTCCTCATTGACGTACATGCCATCACTCACTGTGCAGCTGCGTGTCATAGATTTCTTAGGGCCTGATGACAAACAACCCCAGACAGACTCCCCTGGGAGAATGGTGAGACAGCTGTCCCCATGACTGACACGGCTGATGCTTCTCCACAGGATGGAGGCTACAGGTGTGAAGGGCAGAAGTCGGCACCAGCCCTGGCCCCTGAAGAACGATACTTGTTGTATAGGGATGGGTTGAAAATCAGGACACTTCATCACCAATTTTCTTATTTTGACTTTAGTCATTTTCTTCCTGTCAGTCCTTAAAAGTCCCCATTTCTACATGTTCGGACATGCTGACTCTGGGCCAAACATTCAGTCATTACATTATATTCTGTTTATTTTGATGTTGATATCAAACTGTCTCCTAACCTGGTCCTCTGGTCTCCTTGCACTCTGCTCTTTCGCTGCTGGAACCTTAAAAACTGGCTCTACTCTCACTGCTTTAACTTCTACCAGGGTTCTTCATTCAATCCCCTATCTCCCCACAACCCACCCCAAATTTCAGTTGCAAAGTTCTTTTAACCCTCAGGACAAGGACAAGCGCTTCTCTCCAATGGGTCTATGGTAACCTGTGGTTACACCTTTTCAAATACTTCTCATGTTTGCAATTGTCTCTGTTTAGAGAATGAGTTCCTCAAGGAAGAAACTGAAGATGATTCTAATTGTATCTTCAGCACTTAATACAGTGTTCAGCACATATTAGGGACAAGATATATTTGTGGAATGATTGACCATATCTCACCTCTGACACCAAATATGAAAACATATGGTATGTGGAAGCAAATGATTGGCCCATAGTGACACCTACTCTGCAGACCATGGAACCATCTCCCTCCAATCACATGAAAAGAAAACCAAAACCTTGGAGTGATCATGATTCATTGCTCAGCTTTGTAAACATACTTCACACAGCTGGTTTTTTCTCCTTAACTTCTCACATATTTTGTGAAGACAAATACTTGTATTTTTAGAAAGTCTGTGACATTTTGATCCTTTCTTCAAGTGGAAATGTGGAACTAAATGACTAAACCACAATTAGTTCTTTGTGACAAAGACATTTGCCTACTTAATGGGTAATTACTTGTTGGTCCTTTATATTAGGGTAACCATATGATTTATATTCTAAACTGGGATTGCTTTGGGAGTGACCAAGGACACTATTAATAATTGCACAGGTCGACAGGGGTGAACTTGGACTCTATGGGGCATATGGCCACCCTATTTATAGGTGAAGATGCTGCTGAGCTGGCACCAGCAAAGCATGCCCCGGGGACAGCCCTTCCCTCATTGTGCCATGTATGTGATAAGCCAGTTATATCTCCTTCCCAGGACATACTTGTAACTGATAGGATAGTTGTGGGCAAGGCTGATTTATGCCTGGGTCTTAAATTATGAAGGTGACTGAGTGGTGACACAGAAAGACTTACGATATTGAAAGAACCTTTTTATTACTTACAGTTTCCCAGGGAAGGCATGCAATGTCACACAGGGCCACAAGGGGCAGCACCAGGTTCGCTCAGGAGGCAGATGCTGGATCCAGAAGAAAGCATGTTGCAGAGTCTATTGTGTTTTCTGTGGGACTAGCAACGCAGGGCAGGGGCAATGGCTTAGGACTCGCTAGTCTGTAAGTTGTTTGAGGTCTCTGAGCTGTAGGAGCGATCTCTATCTATCTGGTACCTTGCTCTGGGTAACTTAGGGCAAGGGTGTTACTGACTTGATGTGGGAGAGTCAGTTAAAAGAACTGGTTGGGAGTATGGACTTGGAACTGGTTGGAGGGTATGTAATAAGGTTTTTGTGCCCTTGCCAAAGCTAGATCACAGGGGAGATGTAAGCAACATTGGCTATTAGCTTGGCTGTGTGATCAGTGGATGCCAAAGAGAAAAATACACAACCTCAGAAAATGCAGTTAGAACACAGGCAGATGTTTGAAGGGAGATGCGATTCTAGAAATGGAATACAGATTGTCTCTGAGAAACTCAGTGCCCCAGTGGAGACAGAAACCTCCCAGTCCAGGTCATTAGCAGACGCTCTGATCCATACAATTAGCTGTTCTATTCTCAGTTGAGGAATAATGGCCCCAGACAGGAAGAGTAGCATGGAGTGCAGGCTGAAGATGCATCTTTGAAACCAGTGGTTTGAAGGAGAGTGCTCTAGGTTTGCACGAAGACGTAGAAATGAAACACAGTTTACTGCATTTCAAGAACGACTGTGGCAGATTGGCTTTGTTTTAGGGATGATGTGACTGTGAAGTTCTCTTAGTTTTATATCAGGGAGAGGCTTAGAGTTGGGAGTGGATGTCCCAACATCGGGGCTGTGCAGTGACGGGATGCGGAAACGGTGAGTCCATCAGGGGCTGCCATGAAGACTCAGCTCCACGAGCTCCCAGGTGATTCCAACCCAAAGGCCCCGGGGATGTTCCTATGTTTATTTTTGTAGCGAAGGAGATTGAGAGGGGTTAAGGAAGTGTCCTATGTGCTGCAGTTTTAAGATGCTGAACTGATAATAGAATGCGTCTTTGTCTAACTTCCCCAGACTCAACCGGGGACTTCCACGGGAGGGAAAAGCGGAGATCCTTTCTGCACAAGCCTGCTCTTCCCTGGTTTCAACCAGGGCTGAAAACCTGTGAAAGTTTCCTAGAAATGGGACGCCCTTCCTTCTCCGGTTGCCGCACTGAGCAGGCTTTTGCATATCTCCCAGCATGTTGCCATTTATGGATTTGGGCAAAATAACAGAATTGCAAAGCTTCAGACTCCCAGACTTCTTTTCTTTTTCTTCCACACTGAGCTTCCTGTTTCTATGGCAATGAATAGGATGTTTTGCACTAAGAAACACTTTAAATGCCACTGGGGGAAGGTAAGAAACCACACATAGCTCTCTACAGAGCAGAAAAGTGAAATGAGATGCTAAGAATTACTGAGGGAAAGAAGAAGGGAAAGGAAGCAGAAAAGCTGGACTAGATAGAGGTGGGTACAGAGAGGAGGGAGATTAAGTAGCATCTGTGTGGAAGAAAAAATAAAACAGCAACAGGGCAGGTATGCCCTCGGAGGGGCAGCTACATACAGGCACCGGGCATCCTTGAGCCCTCGGAAAGAACACACCACCTTCACATGAAACACAGGCGTGGGAGCGTCAGGGATCACGCTTCCACCTGGAACCAGAGAGGCTTCTCTAGACACTCACGGCACAGGACCCACTGGCAGGGGGCTTCTGGGGTGACCTCTAAGGGAGGGGCTTTCAAATATTACAGCTGCAAATGCTTGCTATGCACACCGTCTGGCCCAAGGCCACCGGAAGTCAGCTCTCCTGCTGTGAAGTCAGAACCAGGATTTCCCATCAACGACAAGCACCTGAATTCTGGGAGATTCTGCTGTCTTCCTTGCCTTCACTGCCTCCTCTCACTACTTGGGTGGGATTGTCCATATGTGTTCACAAGAAAGCAGATGTTTATAGTAACATAAAATATTAGGGATACAAAAGAGAACATGGAAAGTTAAAATGGCCAAGGGGAAACCATTTTTTCCTCTTTCCCCTGTCCTCCTTTCCTCAATGGATACAGAAAAATATGCAACCAAATCGGCACTTAGAAGAGAAATATAGGCGTTTCCCTCATCGGTGATTTTGCTTCATTGGTTTTAGTTACTTGTGATCAACAATGGTCTGAAAATGTTCAATGGAAAATTCCAGAAATAAATGATCCAGAAGTTTTAAAATGTGTGCTCTTCTAAGCAGCTCAACGAAATCTCGTGCTGCCCTGCTCCTTCTCGCCTGGGATGCGAATCACCCCTTTGTCCGGTGTCCACCAGGCAGACACTGCCCGCCCATTAGTCACTGCGGCCTTCCTGGCTATCACGGCCACGTCGAGAGGCAATGCTCACCTCACTTAATCACGGCCTCCAAGCCGTTCATGTGGATTTCATTCCCGCAGGCACGTTTTTATAATGATTCCATGTTCTTATTGTTGATGTGAACCTCTTTGGTAAGTTAAACTTTCTCATGAGTATGTATGGATAGGAAAAATTCATAGTACATATATATAGGGTACAGTACTATCTGTGGTTCCAGGCATCTGCTGGGGGTATTGGGCTCTATCCCCTGTGGATAAGGGGGAACTGCTGTACCTTAGAACAATTTAACATTTAACCAGGTAGAGCTCTATAAATGGCATACCCAGGAGTTCTCACTTTTAATTTTATTAATTCCTCCCCTAGAGCCAAGCCAAGTCAAATCAAACTCCTTCTAACTTGAAGTTCCTGTTATATAAGGTTTTATGAGCTATAAGCTAGAATTAAAGGCACAGTAACAGGAAGAGCCAATCAGAGGGCAGCCTCAAAATAGCCTGGTCCCCCTGGAAGGCCAAGGCAGATGTATTTGTCCAGCTGCCTGGTGGAGAAGGCCCCGAGGCCTCGCAGTCCCTTGCCAGAGGCCCGTAAAAGGCTCACCTACAGCTGCCTGTGAAACTGGTTCCTTGTAAATGGAAGTTGACCAGGAGTCAGATGAGCCAATGGCAGCTGGACAGAAATGACTGGGGTGCCAAACGGAGCAGGAAATGGCCAGGGGCCAGGGTAAACAACTGGGGGCAGAAGCGGAGGTGAGTATCTGTCCCAGGATAGCTCAGGGAGGTGCTGCTTTCCAAGGGTTTGGCCAGGGCAACCTGGTTTATTTTCAGTTAACCTGGGCATGCCCCAATTTACTATGGGAGCCTTGCATTTGCATGTCTGCTTTAAGAGACCCTAACAAGTACACATAATAAAATGTTAATTTATGCCTTCTGCTAGGGCTGGAATTGAGTGTGGCTTTATGCAGCAGCAAAACAGAACAAATCTGGAAATTCTGGCAGGCAGGCGAGGAGGGTGGAGGGAGCCCATGCTCCTCTGAGGTGTAAAAAGGAGGCTGAGAGGAGGCTGGAGGCTTCCTGGCAGCAACCTCAGAACCCCCAAAGGGACCTTACAGCCACTGGGTCCGGTTTTCCCAGCACAGCTGAGGGAGGGCCTTCGGGTCTCAATAGCCCCAGACCCCACACTAAAGAAGGAAAATACTGGGCACAGAGGAGGCCATGGTAAGTACTTGGGGAATTGATGAGTAGTCCTGGGGATGTTCTGAGTACAAACACTTCCTCCCGTGTTTTGGGAATCATTTAGTCTTGCTTAGCTCTTTAGCTAAGAGACTCCACACCTGTCTCCCCATTAAAGGAGAAAGCCAGCAGGCAGGCGATGTTTGGAGTCACTCTAGATCTCCATGCCCCGTGGGCCTCTGAATTACATTGTTCCCAATAGCTCGTGTCAGCATGAGTACAACCCCTTTTCTAGCTCTCAACGCACTCCCCCACTGCCCTGCCCACCCGTCCGCAGTGACTTCTCCCTGCCTCTGCGATGTACACCTTTGCTCGGGTTCGATCATTTTCTTTATGCTTCTCTAAACGTGGTCCTTGGGTTTCCTTCCTCTGTCTCTGCTGGGATGGCTCCTTAGCCTTAGAATGGGTTTCCCTCTCCTGTGGCCACGCACATCCATCTAAAGTGAACACTAGATGTATTTTTTTTAAATAAATGGAATGGTTTCTACCTGCTGGTTTACGTTAAGGAAACAGAAATGATCACAATGAAAAATCTGACTATTGGTAGGCCCAGTACTTGTAGGCACTTGGCTTTTGTGTGCCTGACACAGAATATGGGCCGTTAATATTTGCATCGATGTAATGAAAGAATTACCCAATTAAAAAATAGATCTGAACTCCTGAGGAAGTAAATGGGCTAAAGAAGTAGCTGCTTGTGTCCTTGGCTCATCCAGGGGCCAGATGCTTTTCCACTGGAGGAAGGCTTGAGGGGCGTCCAGCTCAAGGGAAGGCAACGGGCAATGCCAGTGTCCTCCGGTGGGGAAGGGTAAGGTACACAGTTTATCCAACTTCTTTAAAGCCCATGCGATGGGGGGAAAGGCCAGTGAATGGCTGCTTAACCTCCCGATGAAAATATAGCCAGGCAGATGCCAGAGTCGCCATGTTCCTTGCTGAGGAGCCCAGGAGGTGAGGGAAACGCTTCTTCGCACAGAGCAGAACTGAGGGCTGAGTGCTGTGGGACCCAAGCGGCTGTGCCCTGAGTCTGTGCTCTTTCTTACAGGTCTCCCATGGTATTCCTGATGAGAAGCCTGAGAAAGCTCGTCCTCAGTTTCTAAATTCATGCAGAGGAAGCCTGCTTGGTGACACAGGCGTGCATTAAGTCAGCACTGTGACCACCTGAGTGACCCGAATGTCAACTGGGTGTACAGTCTGGCCGTATCTTCATATTCCTTGTGGTTGTTCCTGATATTCTTTTCCTTTTGGGAGAAACACTGTGTGGTGGTCCCCACAGCAATGGCAAAAGGGTTATTTTTATTATGAGACAGAGCTGTCTGCTGCATGTGCAACATAAGGAATCATTATAATTCTTGTAATGGCCACACATATGGAAAAGGTCTCTCATTGCTTTACACTCTCCACTGGAGTCTCTTCTTTCCTTCTGGCTTCCTGGAGCTCCCTGCCAAAAAAATGTTTTTCTGTCATTCTTTGAAACCGTTTTAAGTTTGCTTTGGAGTGGACTCCAATTTGTTTAAGCGTGGTATTGATACAAATTTTGAAGTTTGAAAGAGAGAGCCCTGTTAGAAATACAGTTCATACAGTTAAAGAATTGTTAGACAGATTTCACCTTTTCCAAGGTGGGAGACCCCTACACAATTGAATATTTGTAGGAATTTCCAGGACGCATTTGTGAGTTGCTTGTTGCCCAAGTGTGGAGGGCACGGTGCGGAAGCAGCGATTACCACCGTGGACTCAGGAAATTCGCTCTGCTAGATACGCACGAAAACACAACCCCACAGAGAGAGTTGGGTTCCACTGGAGAAAAAGGAAGGTTTCTTGAAGAAATGGAAAATTAAATTTCTAGTTATGTTCCAGGCTAAAGGCTGGGAAGCAACTTAGCGAGGAATCCAGAGTCTTTTCTGGATTCTTTGTTCTTTCCCCACTGAGCTGTTCTGTGAGGTCTGCTACCCCTTTACATAAAAGAACACAATAAGAGTTCCTAAAAGTTAGGTTCTAAATTATGACTGTGGCCTCCTGAAAAATTTAAAACCTGGGAATCTGAAGGGAGGAGGGTGTGTGTCAAAACTCTGAGGGCTGCGTAACCTGATCAAACAAGAAAGTTATTACCAAAAGAAGTGGCCATATTGACCGAAGGGCCTTTGATCTGCATTTGTTTTTGAAGCAGAGCTTCCAGAGCTTCTCCTTCCGTCTCCAAGTCCTCAGTTCCAGGCAAGATGCCCCAGAGGTGGGCCTGCCTGTGGGTAGATGGCAAGCTGGCCCCTCAGGCACTTGTGCTGTGGAGGAAGCAGCGTGGCTGAGGAAATGCAGAGAAAGTGGCCACCGTTGAGAAAACGCTTGGTTTTGAGCATAGAGAAGGCTTGTAGTAACTCCTTTTATTCTTCTGAGTAATGACATTGGAAAACCAATTCTGGAGAAAGGGGGTGGTAGCCAGCTGATACAAATCGCTGTGGCGATGGCCTAGAAGATTCCATATCTTAGTCCTCATGTGCCCCCTAGTGTAGGACGTGGGGTAGTTCCTTGGTTACTGGCTTGAACCGGAAAATACTCAGGCTTTCTTCATCTCCTTTGATGAATAGAAGATATTGAGGGGAAATAAAGTAGAAAAAGATTAGTGAAGTAATGAGGTAAATTGGCAAATACAGCATTTTCAGGCTACAAATTATTGTTTTTTATTGTATCTTTTCTGTTACCATTTATGCCCCTTCTGCTCCCCCCACCGGCCCACGGCAATCACCACACTTGTCCTTGTCCGTGAGTCACTTTCCTTTTTGCTCAGTGCCCCCACCCCTAACCCTTCTCCAGAAGTCACCCTGCTCTCCATCTATGAGTCTGTCCCCATTTTCCTTATTAGTTCAGTGTGTTTATTACATTTCACATATGAGTGAAGTCATATGGGATTTGTCTTTCTCTGACTGGCTTAGTTCACTTAGCATAGTTCTCCAGGTCCATCCATGCTGTCACCAAGGGTGGGATTTCCTTCATTTTTAGAGCCAAGGAGTATTCCATTGCGTAATGTCCCATAGTTGTTTTATCCACTTATCTACTGATGGACACTTGGGCTGCTTCTACACTGTGGCAATTGAGAATAAGATTACAATGAACATAGGGGTGCTTATGTTCTTTCAAATTAGTGTTTTAGGTTTCTTTGGATATATTGCCAAAAGTGGGATCTCTGGGTCAAAAGGCAGACCCATTTTTAATTTCGGGGGGGGGAATTCCATACTGCTTTCCACAGTGGCTTCCCCGGTCTGCATTCCCACCAGCAGTGCACCAGGGTTCCCCTTTATTCACATCCCCTCCAGCACTTGTTGTATTGATTTATGGGTGATAGGCATTCTGGCAGGGATGAAGTGATATCTCATTGTGGTTTTAATTTGCATTTCTCTGATGATTAGTGACATTGAGCATTTTTTCATGTGTCTATTTGGCCATCTGTATGTTCTCTTTGGAGAAGCATCTGTTCAGGTCCTTTGCTTATTTTTTAACTGGATTGTTTATTGTTTTGGTGTTGAGTTTTATAAGTTCTTTATAAGTTTTTTATATTAACCCCTTATCAGATGTATCAGCAAATATGTTCTCCCATTTAGTGGGCTGTCTTTATTTTGTGGATGGTTTCCTTTGCTGTACAAAAACTTTTCAATTTGGTAAAGTACAAATTAGTAATTGTTTAAAGAAAACAAGCAGTTTTGGTATACTTACAACTTAAGTGTTGAGAAAGGGGCAGACTCTCCATTGTTCAGACAGAGCTTCTCAAACCTGCATTTGCATGTGGGTCATCCAAAGATCCTGTTAGAGTACAGACTTTTCATTCTGTAGCTCAGGGTGGGGCCCTTGAGCCTGCAGCTCCCGAGTGGTGTAGAGGATGCTGGTTCACAGGCCACATTTTGCTCACCCTTCAAGCAGCATGCGGGACACACCTGTTTCCTGCCGCTGGCCTGCCTGCCTTGTGGTCTTCTGATACTCTACTGCAGTGGCCACCTCCCAGCTCTCCTGCCAGCCTCACAAGCACACTGTGCGATCATTCCCTCATTCATTTGCTAGCACTGGGAATTTGTTAGCTCAGAGACAATTATTTTTCATTTTCTGAACTTCAGTAGTATTTGTCAATGGCATTCAGGGTTTGAGATACTGGATTGTTAATGACTATGTATTACCGTGCGATTTCCTGAGTCAGGGTGGGTTTTTGTTGGTTGGTTTGTTTTGTTGTCATTGTTATCCCAGCTGTGCTGTCTGCTTGTAGGGACAGGGACCGTCTTAGATCACCTCGTTGCTTCCCTGCGGTATCGCATAGTGCAGGGCACGTGAGTCACGATTAGAAAATTAGTCGGTTGCTTTCCACCGCAGGCTTTAATTTGAAAAAAAAATCAGATCTCTTTCCTAAGAGTGAATTTGGATTGTGAGTTGGCTGAGGGAGGAAGGTTGCAGAAGGCACTGAAGGACGAGGATGCTAAGGGAGAATATGGACATTCTCAGCGCTTACGAACTCCAGCCCTTCACCTAAGCTTTCCCTTAGAGGTAGGCGTCTTGTTTTGAACCATACTTAGGTTTTTACTTAAATCCCTCCACATAAAAATGTTCAGATAGCCTGAGCAGAAAGAACAATGAAAAACAGATTTAATAATAGTACACAAGACATGATTTAAAGTTGTATGTGCTTTGAAGAAATATGAGATTTTTAAGCCAAGGAAAAATAGTGTGGAAAGATGTAGAAGCACTTATGTTTCTTTTCACTGTAGAACATAGCAGAGGGGTCACAATGCCACAGGCCTCAGTCGAGGTCATCCTCTCGCACCTGAGCAACAAATAGATTACGTTCTTTCCGGTACCATCGGGCTGGGTGTTTGTAAGACAGACATATGTCTCACCTGCCACAGCAGCATAGCTCTTACGTGCAGGAATGGCCAACAGGAGCAGAGAGGCACGTTCTTGGCCACAGGCCATCACTTACTGGCACTTGTTGCCCAAGGGATGTTCAATTCTGTCTGTATTGACTAGAGAAGATGACTTCTGAGTTCCTTGACAAATCTGAGCATTTATGACTTTTATTAATGATGCATAACCATTATTAATGACTGTATATTTTGTATTATCAATAATTCAAGTGGTTATTCAGAATTGATATTTTGTGCAATAGACTCAGAATTTTAAGGCAGCGTGGAGGCAATAAATACCTGGTTTTCTATGACAGGATCTCTCCTCGGACAACCCTGAGTCTCCTCCCCACAGCTGTGGGCTCCGTGTGAACCCGCCGGTGAAAGGAACTCCCACGCCCCAGATGACGATTTTTGTTGTACGGTACTTATCTGTCAGAAAAATAACTTGTCTCCATTGTAATAATTTTAGAAAATAAAAGAGAAAAAGCACAAAACAAAAATGAAAAATAGTCAAAATGCTATCACATAAAAGTAATCAGTATTAATAACATTTCGATGTTTATGTCCAGAGGTGTGTATGTATGCAAATACTTGTATTTTGAAAAAAAAGCACACAATCTCTATTTTAGAGCCAGCTTTTATAATCTTTTTGTCATTAAGTATTTCTTATAACATCACTTTCAAAGGCTGTATAAGCACATTTCATTTTTTAAAATAGCTGTAGTTACTAATATTTTTTCTTTCTTTTAAGCCGTATAGAATTTACATGGATTGGTCCTTTCTCTGACTTCCAGTGCTACATGGAATGGAAAGTGTAACCCTTTACTTGCAGGGCATGGAGAATGCTCTCAGGTGAATCCTATTTTCCATAAATCGGCCTCAGGTTTTCAGGCATCTTTCCTGGTTCTCAGACCTCAGTCTCATGACCTCAGTCTCATGACAACTCACCTGATTAATTTCAGTTTGTCATTTTCCCCAGAATTAGATACAATATTTCAGGGAAGATTAGAAGAGAACCATTGCCTTGTTTTTTTTGGTGGGGGTTGGAGTTTATTGAAGTAGTCAGTATTGTCTCCACTTTTTGAGGCCTCCATTCATCTTCGACATATCGAGTCTTCTGTGTCTTGTTTCATGCCACTGCTCTGCTACATCTTCCAATCACAGACTCAGCCTGAATGCGTAACTTTTTGTATTTCCTTTTATGAATTCAGTACATTCATTGAGCACTGTGATGTGTCAGGACCTGCTGTGAGCAGTAGAAATGCAACAATGAATGAGATAGAGGTGTTCTCTGCCCCTCAGCAAACTTACCATCTGCAGTAAAGAAAGTTGCTATGGAAGCACATGGATGGCCATAGGTGGTCCGAGGCTTGGGTAAGACCTCAGTAAAGAAACATGATTTAGGTGAAGTCCTGAAGGAGAATGAAGTGCATTCTTGTGAGATTCAGCCTGTTATCCTGGCCCATGGAGACAATTCCAAATCTCAATTCCATTATTATTTTTTCATGAATGACATTTACATTTTCATGTGAAATATCAAGAAATGGTGAACATAGCCCAGGACAGAGCTTTGCAACACCTTGGGGTCCTCTTCCCCCAAACTTCCAGATCCATCTAATTGTATTATGCTTTAAGGAATTTTTCTCTAGGAATATCTTTTTAGTAGAAAAAGAATGTAGTTAGTACTAAATTCACTTAACTTTTTACTTTATGAATTTTTGCTGAAGTCACTTATGTGCTTAAACCCTCCAAAGGCTTGTTCTGGACTGAGTGTAGGCACACTCTTTCACACCACCTCCTGGTGCTTGGAAGTGGCTCTAGATCACCAGCTCTGGTTTATGAAACAAATGTCTAGCCCTGACAGGCACGGCCCAGATGGTTGAGTGTCATCCCACAAAGGGAAAGATCGCCTGTTTGATTCCTGGTCAGGGCACACGCCTGGGTTGCAGGCCCAGTCCCTGGCTGGGGCACGTGCAGGAGTCAACAGGTTGAGTTTCTCTCTCACATCAGTGTTTCTTTCCCTCTGTTTTTCCTTCCCTACCCCTCTCTCTAAAAATAAATAAATGAAAAAGGAAAGAAAAAAAGTGTCTGCCATTAAGACTTCTTGGCTTTTTGGGTGGTGTTCTAGAAACTTCTCTCAGCTGGCAGACAAGCATGTGAAATTGTGTTTCCCTCCACATAACTGCAGCTCCACTCACTCCCAGCACTCCTCCATCATTCTTGCCCACAGTATTCTGCTCATTTCTGCCCTTTTAAACAGCTGTGTGGTCACCCTTCCTCCTTGCCCCACTCCGATTCTGCAATATTCAAAGGAACCAATTCTGTTCCCCAACAGCCCAGTGATGGTTAACGTCGCAAACACAAAGAACTGGGAGGCTCAGTGAATCTTCCATTCTTCACCCTCTGCTGGCACTGCAGAGGCACATACTGGTCTTTCCTTGTTCTTATCAGTCGTGAGCCACTACCCAGATGGAAAGAAAAGGTAAACACTGTTTTCGACTAACAACATTGATCTCTGCCCTGCATGCTGGCCTCATTGAGTCATGTCGATGTGCCTTTGAGGAAGACTTGTGTGAGTGCCTTGGTACCGAGTGCAGCCGAGGGCCTGTAACCATTAGTGACCATGTCAATTCCGGTGATGAGCCAGAGACACGAGAGGGAATCTCTGTCCTGGGTGCGGAGGAACTGCTGTTGAAAATCACATGGCAGATGTGTTTTTTCCCTGTGGAGTTATAATTCTTTCTGAAACCACTTCCAAACTTGGTTTAAATAGTCTTGCCAGGAAAGGCAGACCGTCCTCCCCCTGTCCTAACTCTAGGACTTCACTCAGTCAGAGAAAGCATTTCTCAGGGACTATCTCCTCTGTGATCCTGCTGCCGTTCGATGTTATCTAATGTTCTCCCATGAACCTACTGGAAAACTAGACCTTTTTCTTTTCAGATTTACGTTGTAATGCCATCGTTTACACAAATCCATCACAGGCCTGTTTTGAGAGTTTTTTATTTTTAATTTTAGCAATAACATGTTGCTGAATTTCTGGGCAGAGAAGTTTTTTTCTGTCTGGCAGTGAGTCATAGTTTTAATACCTTGAAGGGCTTGCCACGGGCTCCTTTGTCGCACGTCAGCGGCACTTTGGAATAACAGTGGGTCGAACTGGCTGGTGCGACTTCTGGTTGGCTGGTTTGCAAAGGGCCTGGAGAGCAGAGGTCAAGGGCTATTTTGTCAGAGGTCTCTCGGGTGGGGTGAAATTCCACTTCAATATTTATTGTCCACTTTCATGACACAAAGAAAGTGTTTCTCCAAGACACCAGACATGAGGCAGACCCTCAGCAGGAGACAGGCAGACCGTCAGGCTTTCACATTTAGCAGGATATTTTTTAAAATGATACTTTGATGTCTTTCTTGGTGCTATGAAACACATAGGAATTGCTGTTTGAACGTTTCTGCACTTCTCTGAGTGTGTTATGTATAAAGTAGCAACTATTTTCGGGTCACATTTTTCAGCACAGGTGCTACATTTCATTTGCATCTCAGCAGTGACTGAGTTCTTCTTGTACCTTATTCAATGTTTTACTCATTTGGGGAAATCTGAGCATGGAAACTAACTGGCCAGTCAAAAATGCAAGAGTCATTGGACTGTTACAGCAGAGTATTTATTGATTCTCTAATATTTAATAAGTGCTCTGTTAAAGCATCACATTAAAGCACTCTGAGCAATTAAAAATTCTTGATGAAATGTATTTATTCATCCATTATCCATTCATTGTGGAACAAACACTTATTGAAACATTCTGCACTGGACATTAAAGACATAAAGATGAATAAGATCCTGTTTGCCTTGAATGAGTTCACAATCTAGTGGTACATCCAGGAACAGAAGAAACATGACATTCAGCATGAAAACTGTTATTCTAGAGAGAGCGGGGGTGGTAGGGGATTGTGGAGAAGATTCGTTCTATTCCCTATAAGGGGAGGAAGCAGAGGACCAGGGAAGTCTTGAAGAGCCAGCTCCATGCACCCAACCTTCAAGGAAATGCTAATGTCATTGGCAAGACGAGAGCACTCCACACAGAGCAGCAGGCATTGGTTTGACACAGGATCTGGTTAAGTGCCAACTATGGAACACGGAACCTCAGGATCATGGGGCTGCAGAGAGGATGGTGGTCCATGAAGGCAGGAGTCACCACGGAAGCCTCTGTGCAGGGGCTTGTGCTGAGCTTGCAGGATGATTAGTGCTCAGGTGTGCTTTTCCCTTGCACGTCTCAAGCAGGGTAATGCAGCACATGAATACTGTCTATTGCAGGAGATGGAGGCCACTGTACATGTTTCCTGGAGACTCACTGAGTATTTGATACAAAAGTGATTTCTTCTTAAGTGAAAAGGCCCCAGTACAGTTAGAGGGAATCTATATGAGCAAACAGATAACTCCTCAGTTCGAAATTGAACAGAGGATTACATTGAAGGTGGCAGAGATGGTAACATGACAGTCACCCATGTTGAAGGGAGTGGTTTGAGGGTACACCGAAAGGAAACGCTGAGAAAGAATCCCAGTTTCTCACTAGAAAGAAGTAGCTTTCACAGTTTTACAGTCAGGCATACATTTGTGTTGATCACATGGAAAGTACAGAATGGAAATGCAGGAACACTGAGATCATATACAACTTTCCGGGAAGGGGATTTAAGTAAGGATCACTGATGAAGGGGTCAAAGGACGTGGGAAAAGAAAGATGGAACATGTGCTCCAACACACACATGCACGCCTGCGCTGCAGGTAAAGAACAGACGAGACAAATTAAAGTCATCTGTTTCTACTACTCATTTCAACCCCCTTGCGTAATACTGGGCCGGCTTTTGAAAGGAGGCCTTCATGAACTTCCTCTTCTGTAATTCCCGATAAATGGGGAATCACCTGATGCTTACAGATAAGCACAGGTTCTGAAGACCCCAGCTAAGGACAAATCCCTGGCAACCAAGAGAGCACAGTGTAGACTAAGCAGAGGGAAAGCCGATACACAAGAAAATCCCTGTAACCAGAAAGCTATGGTTTTACTTACAGCTGCTATCTTTCCAGGGCCCTTGGCTGGAGAGACTCAGGAAGTACCTTGAGGTAATGGCTTCCACCTAGTGGGGAAGAATTCTTTAGGCAGCACTCAGTTCACATGTTCTTTTCTCTCCAAAAATCAGGTTGGTCTGTAAAAGCCCTTCCATGGCTATTGGATGGAACAAGAAAGTACTTTGTAGCAGAGGACCAGCAGCAGCCCCTCCCCAGTTGCGGAGCGGGCCCTGGAGACCGGCCACGCTTCCCATGTTTTGTGCATTTTCGGGAGTCTGTGTCTTCACAAGCAGGACTCGAAATAGCTAGAGTTATGTAAAGACAATGGAAGACTCTGAACTTCAATGTGTAAATGTTGTAAAATCATAGGAGACACTAACAATTTTCCAACTCAGTCTAGAAACAAGGTTACTTACATACAGACTGGTACAGAATCTGGGAGGATTCGTGTCCTCTTCTGAACAAGGCTTACAAGGGAAGATAATACATAGGTCCATGATAGAAATATTTGCTTTATAGATATCTGGCAAAGCGTTTTTGTCAAAACCTTAGTGAGCAAAGTTTGAAAAAATATAGCAAGCCGCTCTATAGCTATATATGTATGTTGGTTGTTGTAACTCTGGATCTTTAAGCACATTAATAAACTACACATTCTACATTTTGTAGCATCTGTTCAGGATTCAGGGACTTTTTTTTCTTTAAAAAAATCTAGATCCAAAATAATCCCCCCTGAACTTGCTATAGGACGATATTGGAACTAGGGGAGTCCAGCTGATGCTGGCAGAGCCGGTGCTCAGCAGACTTCACTGAATTGTGCCCCGACAGGGAGAATTCCTCTTGGGCGTGCCAGATAAACATCACAAGTTTATGCTTGTTACAGAGATCCATGGATGTCTGAGAGCTGGAAGAGGCCCACGCCCTTCATTGCATAGGTAAGGGTGCTGCCGGCCAAGGGGACTTCCGAGGAACAGATTTCACCCCAGCCCTTAGCTCCCAGCTGGGGATTTTTACAGGTATACCCAACAGTTAGGAAGAAGAAAGGAACACCAATGTTGGTTTCCAGTAGGAACCTACTGAGCAATGTAAACATTGCCACCTACTTCCAAAGGAGCTGCATTGCTTAGTCTGAGGAACATGCCCTGGTTATTCAACAGCTATGACTATGAAGCCTGCAGAGAACTTAGCAGATGTTTTCTTGCTCCTTTATTCCACTCAGGCTCCCAGAAAGAATAGGCATCTTCTTGGTTACTCCTTTTTGCTTTCCACGGCATGACTAGAAAACTGTGATTTTGACAGGGCTGACCGTGAGGGTGCTGGTGGAGCTGGGCAGCTCTGCCGACCGTGTGACAGCAGCTGGCTTGTCTCGTTGTCCATGTGGGCACATCTGTGGTCTCACCCGCCCTTAGCTCCCTGGAGGAGTTGAGGGTCCTCCTTCCTCCCTGTCTTTCTAGCAGGAGCAAATATAAGCTCTCATCGTAAAACAGAGAGAAGTCTGCTTTATTTGTTGAGAGAAAATACTACTAATTCTCTGTATCTTTTCCCCCTCTCTCCCCTTCCCACTCCCCTATGGAAAAACCTCCATGTGGTCTCCGGTTCTGTGGTTCTGTTCCTGTTCTTGTTCTTTGCTTAGTTTCCTTTTATTTTTGTTTTAGGTGTGATTTTTTTTTTTTTATTTAGTTATTTTTCAAGTACAGTTTTTTGTCTATTTTTCCCATCCCAGCCTCCCCTGCCCCTTGCTCCCCACCTCCCTCCAATTTCCTCCCCCCCCCCCCCCCCTTAGTTCTCGTCCCTGTGTCCTTCCTATTTGTTCCTCCAAATCCCTCCCCCTTTTTCCCCTTAACTTCCCTTCCTTCTCCCCTCTGGTCACTAAGATACAGAGAATTAGTAGCATAAATGGTAGGTAGAAAATAGACAGGGAGAGTTTAACAATAGTATAGAAAATGTAGAAGCCAAAGAATCAGGTTTTATGAATGACCCAAGGATATGAACTAAAGGTGGGAATGTGGGTAAAAGGGGATGTTCAGGGAGGAGTGGAATGAAATTGGGAAAATGGGACAACTGTAATAGCATAACCAATAAATCATATATAAAAAAAAAAAAAAAAAAAAAAAAAAAGAGAAAATAAATATGACTTTTTTTGAGCAAATATGAGTATTTCTAAAGACACACCAGGGACGTATAATTTGAGCTGATAGAATGATAACACACGGGTGGAAATTCTTTATTGAGGAACAAGTTTATAAGACGTAACACAGCCTCTTCTGTTGTAGACTGCTCTGCCTAGTTTTAGGAATTGTATCTCTACCCCTTGTGGCTAAGGGCAAGAGATGACCTTTGGAATGCCAGCCGCAGAAGACAAAGCCTGTCTCTGGTAGCAAACGCTGCCTCAGTTCCTCTTCCTGCCCCCAGAGCTTGGTCGGAAGTCAATGACGGGTAAGACCCCTCACAGTGGTGGCGGGGGGGGGGCAGGGGAAACCTAAACCATACTCGATCACCTGGGAGGCCTTCATGGAAGGACTCAGGGGGCTGCAACAGAGAGCAATGGACTCTTGCCCCCCAGCTTTGTCAAAGCTCGAGTCCCCATGTTCTCTGGGAGAAGCGCTTCCTGGCTCTAATCCGCTTAAGCCTGAATACCTGTTGGGGAGGGGTGCAGCTCCTTGCTTGGCTAGAGTGTGCCCTGGGGAAAAATCTGGCACCACAAAGACTTGCTAATAAACCTGTGGAATCTGCTCTACTAAGAGTGCTTTCATTCATAGGATAAGGGTCCGAGAGGAAATGAGTATGTCTCCCAAAGTTTCTGCAACTCTCTTCCTGACAGACACTGACTCACAGTAAGCCCTCAGATTTCTTTGTAATGTTATCTACTGTTTGATCCTTGCTGCCCTGTATTCCTGTGTATTACAACCCAATAAAAGGCTATGGAAGAGGACACTCGGAGCCTTTTTCTCCTCGGAGAAACTGGCCACAGCCCACGCCTCCATCCCCAAACAGATCTTATCTTATCTCGGCCATATTTATTCATTCACGAGTGTCGGTGGCACCAGGGAAACCTCGCGAAAGTGGTCGCCCCCACACTCTTCCCTTAAGAACCTAAGGTCAAGTCTTGGAAATTCCAAGATGTCAAACTTCCTCAGAAAGGGGCACGAGGCATGGGAGAGAAAAATGAGGACAGATGTCTGGAAACTCACGGACATGCAGTTGATTGTGCTGCCACTGACCAGCCTCCCACAAGCCTGCTGAGAGCTGAAATATTAAAAAAAAACATCTTCCCCATTTCCTCTCCCTCTCCCTTCCAGCGCTATTCCTTAAAGGAAATGCTTTAATGGAGAGAAGTCAGGAGCTGTAGATCGCCACAGAGGGAAATAAACTAAGGGGAGGAAAAGGGCAGGAGATGGACGTTGGAGATGATACAGGATGCAGTCAGGAAACCGGCAGCCAGCCATGTGTGTTCTCACCCTCCATGGTTAGGTGGTCTTGACCACAGCAAGCTTCACGACTACGGTGCATTTACATGTGTTCTCTCTTCCCCTAGCTCTTCCCAGAGAGATCTCTGGCCATGTCACCCTTGTTCCCTGCTCTCCCATTCTTCTTCTAGTTGACCCCGTCCACGATTTTCCAAACACAAGTCACATTCCATGATTTTATTTTATTTCAGTCACTCGATAAATGTTCACCAAGCACCTGTTCTATTTCAGGCACTGTTCTAAGCACTGGCGACGTGGCAGTGAACGAAACAACAAAAGGCCTTTTTAGCTTGCATTCCATGGGAGCACGGACGGCCAGCCAGCCAAGGCTGACCCTGTGCCAGGCACCCTCTCAGCTGTGAACCCACAGCTCTTCATCTACGCCCCCCCATACCACGGCTCTGATGCAGAGACCATTAATATCCTCCTTGTGCAGGTGAGGAAGGGGTGGCACCAGCAGGTGAAGACATCTGCCCAGTTCATACGGCTTGCTCATCACCCCACGTTTAAGGACAGATCCCTGTTGTGGTCTGTCTTTCCCAGGGGAGTATAAGCCCCATGAAGTCAGGCACCACCCATGTCTTGTTCCCTGTTGCAGCTCCAGCATCTGGTTGGTACAAGGTGCTAATAAATATTTACAGGATGAATGGAAGAAAAAATGGTACTTCAAAGTACACATTAGGAACAGTCTGGGCCATTTCGATAAGCAAGCTGTGGATTGAAGAAAGTGTCACTTCCATCCATGTTGGCTACCTGATAACAGAATCAGGGTTTATTCTGCCTTGGATTTTGATCCTTTCCGCCCATCATATTGAAATGTTTCCTGTTGCACAGCCGCGTTTAACTCTTGTATGCATGTTCATTCAGCTTGAGACTGAAGTTCAGAGTTTTCTGTTTTTACTGCCTCCTTTCTCCCCTACTTACTGATGCGGCTGTGCTTAGCATCCAGGAAGCAGAGCCCAGTCCCTGAAATGAAAACCACCTCCCCTTGGCTTGGCTTTCAGCTGCATGACTCAGGGGCTGGCTTGGATACCCTGGCATAAGCCAGTAGTTTGGACAAGACTTTATTTCGGTATTTTAGTAAGAAGGAAATACCTGGTGCGACTTTTCAGCCTTGAAGAGAAAACAAGACGGTAAGAGCCCTAATATTCCGAGATGGTAACCCAGGCGAAGATGAGACTGTTGATCAGCACGGAGCCTGCGCACACCGCTCAGCCGTGTTGGGTAGGATGTTCTTGGTAGCGCCATGGAAGCTGCTCTCTGTTGTTCATGAACTCTGCTACCTTGGAGCTGCTTAGGAATGACTGACAATTATTAGGATTCCATATTAGAGGGTTAATGGGATTCACACCTGATCGAACATAATCAGGAAGAGGTAAAAAAAAAACAACAACCCTGTTTGAGACTAAAAATAATTAAAACAGAAGGAAAACTCTAACATGTATTTATGGAAAGGTTTTTCAGCAAATGGACAGAAGATGTTAATGATAATGATAATAGAAATTAAAGGTGTGCTGCCAGTATCGGCAGACACCGCAGGAACCCTGTCGTGTGTAATCCCATTGTTTTTTTTCCTACAATAGCTTCTGTCATAAGCAAGGTTATGCCTGTTTCACACATTAGTAGGCTTGCTCGGCGTGTTCCTGATGCAGCTGAGATTCCAACCTGAGTCTGACGGACTCCAAGGCTGTAAACATGAGACTGTATTTGAGAAGATCACGTTCAAGGCCACGGGACAGGAGAGGAGGCAGGAACAGTGGCCTCTCATTTCTGTCCCCACCCCTGATCCCTTATGCCTGCTTGATCAGGCATGTGGAGCTTAATGTGATGCTGGACTGGAGAGAAAAATCTTTTTGGACAATTTTTTAGAAAAACTCCCCTGGCCTTTCTGCCATTTCCTGCCTTTCTGCCCAGCATCTGAGGGTGTTTTGGTACATTTGGGAGAAGATTTAAAGAAAAGGGACTGACTCATTTACTCCTCAAGAGTATTTTGCAAGAAAGTATTCCTGTCCCATTTTAATGGCAGGATACCAAGACACAGGGTAGACATTAATTTGCACAATGTCACATTGGTTCTAAATGACAGAAGTCATGTTTGTGTCTGAATTTTTCTCAGCCAAAAGCTTTGTTCTTTCTGAGAGTGTCTCTCTTCCTGTGAATACTGCTGAATACGCCTGCTCAGCGCCCCTTGCTCCAGGGAGGGGGGTGGTACAGGGCCAGTGTCCACACTGCCCCACAGCTCCTTCCCCTCCAGCTGCAGCCTGTTACTTCATTCTTATGGCCACGTCTCTGTGTCCCTTTGTCTTGGACACATGGGCTCAGGAAGGAAATAGAGAATTATGGGGCATTGATTCTCCTTCTTAGATGCTCAATGTTCATTTGTGAAAAGTCAGGCCTGTTGCACTGGATGGTTCTGGAAGAGAAACGGCAGATGAATTGTGCTGCTTGGAGTTCAAAGGATGGGACTGACTGGGCTTCAGAGGTGAATGGGGAACTGGAGGCCCAAGAAAGTACCAGACTTTATCTTCACCCATATTTATCCCCCAGAAGATGGATTTTTCTGGGGGTGGAAGGTGGCCTGACATAAAAGCTGGGCCCCTGGGAGGCCAGGCTCCACATGGTACCTGAGGAGTTCCCTGCCTTTGGGGTGGAAGTGAAAGGAGGTAGCTAAACAGCTTTTGCTGGCTTTCCCAGATTAGTCTTGCTAGGGATCGAAATCTCACCCCAACCATCACCACAGGGACTCCTCAAATCTTGCCACCAAGAAAGGTGCGATGAGGTATCAAAATCTCATATTGCAAGAGGGTTGTGCCATCCACTCACTGTATGGTGTATTGAAAAGAAAAAAAAATGATGCAAAAAGGTAAATATACCTGTTTGGTGATTCTTTGATAAGCTACTCAAGTTGCTGAACACTGATGGAAATCTGAACTCTATCTCCCTTTATCCTGCTCTTTCTTCCCTATCCTCTTATCCCCTTATTAGTCCATTGTTCTTTTCTCTTTTATCAGTTTTCAATCTCTCTGTGGATCCCCCAGCTTCATTCAGAGAAATTTTTAGCCAACGAGCATGATAAATGTATTGTTTGATCAGTTAACGCATGGATGAGGACATGGGCGACCTCATCAGAACGGAGAGAGAAATGCACCCCATGGTCATACCATGGAGTCCGCTGTGCTCTTCATGGGGATTTTATGTGTGTTCTGAGCTTCCCACGCTTCATACTAAGCAGAAGCAAGATTGTGTTATGTGACTCTGTGTTCTAAAGATAAGAAAAGATTGGGAGCTCCAGAGAAGCACATCTATGAGGGCACTGAGACAAGGCAGAGAGTGTGTTTTGATGTGTACAACATTGAGAATATTTCAGGAAAACTTCACTAAGTTAAAAAAAAAAGATTATGACCTTGACTTTAAGTGGCCTGTGAATAGAGGGGACAGAATCACCTATTATCAAGTCCCAGTAGTTCCAGTAGATTCTCCTGGCACCGAGGTGAGCACTAAGTAGTTCATGTGCCTCCAAGTGGACTTATTGTCCCGTGGACTAGAGCTGTCTGCTGAATTCCACAGGAGTTGTTTGGGTTTTTTTATGGCCACCGACGTGTAATTACAATGCCAGGACTTATTTGGATATGAAATAGTCATCTTGAAAATGTTCAGGTGAAGAAAAAATGCCCCAACTCTCAACATGTGACTCAGTACTTCGGGAAAGGTAATATTAGCTCTAAGCATGTGATCCCAAGCCGAGCAGAGCCGTGGAGTGTCTGCTGGTTTCCTAACCATTCTTAAATTAAGGCACTGCAATCTGTTACATAAATCTCTATTTTCTTATTTTAGGTTCAGCCAGCATTTTGCTAGTGAATAAATCAGACATCCCAGATGTCACTTCTCTCTGACTAGATATAAATCACAACCAAAAGGCTCACTGGGTTTGCCAAAATCACTTCGTATGTCAGGGATAGCCAACCTTACTGCCCCAGGATTCTACCCCTGCCCCCAAAGGAAGGAAGAGATCACTGGCCATAGACACAGCATCAAAGAACATGCAGTTCCTGTGTGGAGCACGGAGACCACCTGGATGTTTATGGCTGTAAATGGACGGGATGTGTCCCTTACTCAGTGGACATGGAGAGGCTCCTTTTATTGCTCCTCCCATCATTAGAGATGTCCTAACTGGGCCTGGTTGGTGAGGATCCATGCCTTCACAGGACTAAAAGATGAGATGTTTGTCAGTGCCAATTCATTTCTTTAGGTTTGTACTACTCAGGGGAGGCTACTGCTATAAGAAATAGCTCAAAATCTCAGTGCCTTCACACAGAAAGATTTCTCTCGCACTCTTGTTGCCCTTCCCACCTGGGTCCTCTGCGGCCCTGGCTCAATCTCATGGCTCCCACACCCCATAGAGCCTCCTGAGAGGGCTCCCCTACCCTCTGGGGCTGCCTGGGCTGGGTGAGGAGTGTGGGTTTGCAGGGATGAGGAGTGCAGGGCATTTCTTGGTCAAGCCTGGAGGGGGCGAACATCACTTCCACATACCACCTTTCAGAACTCAGTCTCAAGGGCCACTCTCAACTGCAAGGAAGGCAGCCAGTGTGGCTTTTTTCTGAGCACAACGGAAGTGATTTGTGATTATCTGGCTGGCTTTATCACAGATGCCAGACTTCTCTTCCTTACCCAGTGTCTGCTGAGTTCTGGGTGCTTTGCTGAGGGATGTCCATTTTCTGCCCCTTCTTGAAGGTACCTTAATAGTCTGGGTACCAGAACTCCTTGTTGGGAAACATAACTCAGGATGGAGAGATGATCTAGAAGTAAATTAAAACACAATGTTTAATCATTAAAGGTTAAAAGGATAAAAATAAGAATTAAATATGGATGACACATACACATATATCATCAGTGTATTATTCTCAACAGAAAAGACAAAAAAATTCTGACATGGTCTTTATATAGATTATGTCATAGAGGTAAAACACTTCCAAAATAAATTTAGCCAAATATTTTATCAGTCACAAGTAGATGAAGGAAGCTATACTAGCCTACTTCAATATTTAGCAATATTTAGAATAAATAACAAACTAACATTTTTTATCCTCACTCAAGAAAATTTTTCATCACTTTTTTAGAGACAGAAGAGGGGAGAGAGAGAGATGCTTTGATGTCAGAGAGAAACATTGATTGGCTGCCTTCTCATACTCATCCTGACCAGGGATCAAACCCACAACCTGGCACGTGCCCTGACTGGGAATTGAACCCATGACCATTTGGCCAGGGCAATAAACCAACATCATAAGTTCAAATTTCCTACTTGAAAAACAACTTTTCAAATTAGTGAAAGATGGATTTTTGCTCTCCATCTTTACTTACCACTGGTGTTCAAAGGCACCTGCCTGACAGTGATTCAAATATAGCAAAAAAAAAAAAATTAAGTTTCAGAAAGAAGCCTTAACCTCTTTCCTAACTCAGTCCCTCATTCCAAGGGCGGCAGCAGAGGGGCTGCAGAGTCACAGGAACAATGACTTACTTATGGGTAAAAGACATGGCTTTTGTGGTTTTTATGAACAGTATTTTTATCACATGAGACAGAAGTAATTTTTTAGGTTGGGAATCTTTTCAAGTGTTTTTCTCCTCATGAAAATTTTGGTGAGCAGTTTATGGACTGGTAGAAGACTGTTGAAAGAGACAGAAGGAGTAAGAAAGACTAGCAATAAATCAGGGAATCTTCGGCTTAAAGTACAGAATAAAATTTCTTGCAAAGAATAGTTCAGCTATTTCTGAGGTGCGTTTAAATTTTTTTAGTTTGTTTTTAAAATGTCTTGTAATTTTTTATTGCCACTCTTCAAGGCGTATTCATTTTGGTTTATTCACTTGTGAGACTAAAGACATTTCGTTATTGAATTTTACAAAGCTTGAATAAATAAATTTTATTTTTTGTAAGCCCAAGCTGAAGGGGTTGTTTTCTTTCTTCTTTCTCTACTGGCTTCTTTATTTACCCTAGAGATTTTTATTTCTTCAGAATTACTTTCTTCCTAGAAGATAAACTTCCTTCAGGAAAATTCTTGGCTTGTTAATCACTGTATTCCCTGCATCTACAACACCATCTGATATATACTGAGCCCCCAGTTAATATCTGTGGAAGACTCGAATGGCTATAAAAGAAGGCACATTGTATTTAGTCCCTTGTAAGCATAAGAAAAAATTACTGTGTCATAGTGTACTGGACATAGACCTGGAGATAAACTAGATGGTTTTGTAAACTACATTGACACTGTACCAAAAGTTTACTCACTCATTCTTTTTCTAATTTACTCATTTATCAGTGTATTTTGAATACTGTGTATAGCGAGCGCCAGGCTAGGCACTGGGGACAAGAATTTGTAAGACAAAGACCCTGATGAGGATTTACTTTCCTGAAGATTAAAAAGCCTGTTCAGACTCAGGTGATACGATGATAACATAATGAATTTGTAGAGCCAGGGGAGAGTGCAGCCATTCCTAGGGACATTCTTTTGTAGGGCATGTGGGGGCTATGACGTTGTTCTTCGAAAGATGTCTTGAAAAACAAGGAACTGTCACAAGTTCCTGCAACTAGGGAGAAATAATATCCTTACCTGTAGCTTTTATAAAGGTGGGAGCCTTTCTTTTAATTGGAAATCAATATGAAATTGATTGATTGAGTTATACCGCTGGCAACACATTAGCCAGTTGGAGAGGTTTGGAAGTGGTAATGATGATTCTAGGTAGTCTTCTGTGAAGTGCAGCATGGTGATATTTGCCTCATGAAAGATGCCTCTATGGTGTACCTCTAGGATCTCTCCATAAGGGGGTATATTGCGGAGGTCCCTATAGCCCTAAAATGAGGAACAGTGGATGTCTCCATGAAACTTGTCCTCTGGGGTACATAGAAATTCGTCTCCCTGGGCTTGGGTATAAATCAGCTGTGCCTAATTTGTAATGTGAAACCCACTACAAGGGAAATTATCCTACAGATAAAGGATGTGAGGAAGACATTTTCCAAATGGATCAAATTTCTAAGTGTTTGCCTGAAGAAAGGGACACCTTCCTTCACTCCTTTGTGGCATCACAAGAAATTGGTCAGGGGTTGGGCAGAGGTGGCCGCATTTTATTGAGCTCCACCCTCCCAACAGTAAAATTCGAATTAAGTAAGTGTTAGATCCAGGATAGACTAAAGCATAAGGTAGAATAAGAGAAGACCCTTGCAATAACATAATGAGAAAAGTATTTTTAAACTGAATTAACACTGTTTGAAACATGAGGCAAACTGGATTCTGTCAAGTGTGGGGCTCTCACGTGGCACAATGTTATGCACGCAGCACAGATGTGTGCTGACGGGTATTCAGAAAAGAAGGAAGAACGCGCTGTGGAAAAACTGACAGAAATTGCTCATGCAAATCTTTGGAATGTTCATAAATGAGTTATGGCAAATTTTCACAGAGAATGCATTTTAATTAAAAATGTACAATTTAGCCAGGGTATCTCAATTTTTAAAAATTGTACTGACTAGCAAGAAAGACAGATAGATGAAGAAAATTTGATTTTCCTCAAAGCCAAAGGGAAACAAAGAGGGGGAAATCCAGCCTCAGTGAGTGTCTTTTCGGTGGAATCTGGAACTTGTATATTTTTCACTTTAAGATCTCTCAAGATTATAAGACCTTGGAGACCTGAAACTGTTGTGTAGATATCCTTATCTCTAATATGAGTTATAATAGACCATAAAACTTACAAGAATGAAGTAGAAAAGGATATGTCATAAGACTGAGAAGATTTCACCTGCTGTGTGGTTTAAATGTGGGTGGTTGCTGTAGGATGTTGTCAGGAACTCAGGTTCACGTGTCTTTTTGCTCTGTTGTCCTCACCATGTGGCTTTCACCTTGTGGAACAGCCACATTTCAGCCAGCAGAGTGGAGGGCATACTTCTTTTTAAATGACATATTCTGGAAATTATACATAAAAATTCATCTTAGTTCCTATTGGCCAGCATTTAGTCACATGGCCATGCTTAGCTGCAAGAAAGGCTGGGAAACGTAATCTTTAGCCCAGTGGCCTAGGGTCCAACTAAAACTCAGGGGAATGAAACAGAGAAAGATAACAGTACCAGCCAATAGCTTCTGCCACTCTGCTTGAGAAGAGTGCAGGCAGACTCTTGAAACTGACATGGAACAGGCCAAGTACAGAGGTTGGAGTATGTGAAACCAGCAGTGGAAAATAGGGCGGATGTGGATAAGGTGAAAAGTGAATTTTACTGAGAGCTTATTAAGGGTCAAATACTATCCTGTGTGATTTGTCTGGACTAGCTCATCTTATTCATCCAACAACTCTCTAAGGTGAGGATGGTAACTATTTCCATGTGACAGATGAAAAAACTGAAGGACAGAACACTTCCAGAACTGACTCAAGAACATACACCTAAAAGCTGCCAATGTGGAAAGAAAAATCAGGATGAATAGACATTTAAACATTGAGGCCAGCACTGAGTCCATTTGAGGGTGGAAATAAAGAGTCTCCCCACTGTGCTTACTTCAGAGTATCTCCTTGGACAGAGTCTGTATTCCTGCTGGTCTCTTCAAGGAAACATTTTTGAAAGCCTGCCTCCCTTATTCATTATGACATTTCTGCCTAAAATTCTTCCAACGATCTCCTCTGCTCCCTTCCTTTCCTAAGCAGCGCTCTGTTTGTGCTGAGGCCCTCCTGGCTCCAGTAATCAGTTCATCAGTCTCATGACGGGGCCTCCTCTGCACAGCAAAACCTCCCGCACTTCCCTAGTGACGGCAGGGAGACAGGCCCTTTCCCTCCCTTAACCTCCAGCCACTGACTTTGGCTCGCGATGCCCCCAGGCTGTGAAGTGCTGCTGGGCTAGGCCTGGGCCTTTCCTCTGATAGGAGTTTCTTTCTCCTGCTGTCCCTGCTGTGCCTGTCACATCCATAGAGGTCAGAAAGTGTCTGGGCAGTTTTCAGCAGGTTGTTCTTGCCAGCCAGAGCAGAACTATCGATATATAACTATCTACTTACTTTGATTAAATTAAACAAATTGGTTTTATATGGCACCGCCTAGAAATATGAGTGGAACACAGTCTGTGACCACAGAAATCTTACAATCCATGTAGAAGCTGAGTCCAAAAAAGGTAGCATTACATGGAAGAATAAATCAAGTGCCAACAGAGGTGAAAGCCCATAGTGTCCTATCTATTGAAGAAGTCCCTGTGGTATAAATCCATGTTGAGTGCATTACCCTGCAAGCTGTATCATGAGCAATTTATTTGAACTGAACTACACATATTCTCTATTTGGAAAGGAGGGAGAAAAAACAAAGCAGCAACCAGGCAAGGCCACCTCCATGCACCCTTCTGTGTAATGAGAACAAATCTTGGAGGGAGTGTGAGACTGGAGCCATGAGCGTGCCCTTCCCTCAGTAGCTGCATCTGCTGTGTGCTGCAGAGCTCTGCAGGGGCAGATGCAAGGAGTCTGACCTTTAAAGGTGATTTCAGGAGTGTTACAGATTCACTTTGAGTTGACTTCATAACTTAGCAGTAGTACCAGAAGTTACTCCACTTTATAGGAGTTGGACATAGATGAAGACAAGAACCTTCCTGGTGGAGGGAATGGCATGAGCCAATACTTGGAGCAGAGGAGAGTATTGAAGCATAGGGTGGAACATATGGAGGCAATGGGAGAGGAACCTCATGAAATGAATCTGAAGGTAAATTATTTACCCATCTGGAAGCCAGTCTTTCTGTGCCATTCGGAATCATTCAGACATGGGGCTCATTTCACCTTCTCATACCAGACGTCACAAGAAGCAAGGTTTACTTTCTCTGTGAGACAGTGACATGGAAGGTGGTGGACAATGAATTCAAATCCAGATGCTGATGTAAAGTGAAGCTGGGTCCTCAGGATTCATTTTCTCCTCTCTTGGTTGGTATAGTAGCTCCTAACACTTAAGATTGCCTTGAAGACGAAGTGAGACAAGATGATGCATTTGAGAGCACCAGAGCTTGACAAGTAGCTGGCTCTCTCATTATCCCACACCTGTTGGTGACCCTGCCAAAGTATCTCATCTAAGCCTGCTCTGCCTTGCCAGTGAAAACATACATAATCTCCTGATTCCAGGAGACTGTGACTAGCTGCCCTAGAGGCCCTGCACCTTTTTTGACTCACTCTACCTTCCCGAAATCCCATCTCATCTCCTCGTGGCTTTGCCGTCTGGTTGGGATATCACAAAGCCCTGGGTGCCGATCCTAGATTAGAACCTATTTTTCCAGGAGCTACAGCTGCATTTTAACTGGGTTTTCTACATCCAGATCCCTACTGTAGAGAGAAAGGGTAGGAGTTTCAGAGGCTAACACACTTTGTGGAAGGAATTTAAAAGGTATAGACACTTTCTTTTGTACCCCTCAAATCACACTGTGTTAAGGAGTTGCCAGATCACCCCACCCATGGGCGTGGCAGCACGATGGAAAGATAAATTGAAATTTATCAGTGAACCAAGAAGGCCTATCTTCTTTTTTTTTTTTCTGGGTCGACATTTTTTAAAAATTTTATTTAGTTATCTTTCAAGTACAGTTTTTTGTCTATTTCTCCCATCCCAGCCCCCCCTGCCCCGTCTCCCCACCTCCCTCCCATCCCCCCCCCCCCAGTCCTCATCCCTGTGTCTTTCATACTTGTTCCTCAAAAAAGGCCTATCTTCTTTGAAAACGTTATGGTATGACTGTCCCCTAATTTTTTCTTCTCTGTGTATTTTGTACCTTATAATGTTTTGTCAATAATTTAAAAATATACAAAGGAGAAAAGCAGTGAAGAATTAGGAAAAGCGACTAGAACAACTTGTAATTGAGTTTCATAAGATTATAGATTAATTATGTAGAAGACACTAAACTTATTTGCAGAAGACATGTTAAAAGTTTGAAGAAATGAAAGTTCAGGTCTGCTGACATCAGTATATTTCTTTTGGAAGAAAACATACCATAACAACTTAAATGGCAATAACCAATTTATCCTTCATCTCTGTGTTTTAATGAAGATCTGATTGCAACGAAGTACATTGTCCAAGTTTCTAAAATTAGTCAGCCTAACAAACTGAAGTAATTGCAATCAGATATAGCAGGAGATAAGGTCAGCAAGTTATGTGAATGGGGAAAAAATCTGCGTGCAATTTTAAAAGGCAATCCCAATATGCTGGAGTTCATCCCTTAAACTCATACTCCCTCTCTCCTTCCCTCCTTCCTACCTGCCCTGCTTTTCCCCACAAAAGCCCTATTATGGGATCTACATAATTAAATAGTTTGTTAAATTGACAAATACTTAAAAGAATAGTAAGACTGTGCCTCAGGAGAAATAGAAAAACAGCAGAAAATACACAACCTGACCTCAGAGCAGGAAGTGATATACTGCAAATGGAAAGATTTGAAAACGACCTTTGAAGCTCTAGAAAACACAGGTCCTCCATCAGCATGTTCATGAACAAACGACAATTCGACAAAACGCTTTAGGAGGCAAGTGGCTAGGAGCGTGAGCATACTGTGTTGTGGCCTCCAGCCTATTGTGCCCTTGTGCTTTTCATTTACCAGACCACTCATGAAAATGTTCAGATATATTGATCTTGGTGTTGAATGGTCCCTTTGCAAGACTGTAAAAATAACAACCTTTAGTAGATTTGAAAGAGGGTGGAGGGGTTGGTGGTGTGCAGAAAAGGATCCATATTTCAGAGAGGGGACAAAGAGAGCTGGAAAGTGCCCAAAGAGGGGGTAATTTGGTGGCCTGGCCCGAATTCTGTCTCCGATCTCTGTGAAATTGGGAAAAAAACATTTTCTGGTTAAAGAAGCTCAACTTCTCTATTCCTATTAGTTTATTACCTTTAAACCACATAGATTGGACATAAAATGATTTTTAAACATACTCGAGAGAACCCCGGGGGGTTCTGCGGAGCCGCTCAGGGACCCAGCCGTGTGAAGGCCGAGACGGGATGGTCTGCCGAGGAGTTTCGGCCCCTCGGAGCTGACTGGGCGGAGCACCTGCATAGTTGTTTTACTTCTTCATGTTCTCAGTTTCGAGTGCTTTTGAACCACTAATTCTGTGGCAAACAAAAGAAACATGAATGAAATAAACTCTGTGTTGGGACCTCTGGCTCTTTCCACTCTGTACATCTTTAAAAGTCTTGATAAAACATTACCAAGTTCTTTAGAGACAGGAATTATAAAATTACAGATTTATACTCTTTAAAATGTGAAGGAATCTGAGAGATTATTATCCATGAGGAAACTTAACCCTGGAAAAAATGAGGTTTGCTGATGTCGCATAGCCAGTTAGTGGAACCACGTTAGAACTTAGCCCCTTCTTTGACTTTAGCCTTTGAGTGTCTCATGTCACCTTAGCCCAGGGCTTGCATGTTGTGGGTGCACAATGTATAGTTTTAAAATAATTCTTTGATTTTGAAAATGAAAGCTGAAAAGAGACAGGGAAAATCTCTATTTCATTGGTGATTGTGGGTATGCCTGTGTGTGTTCTCTTTACATTTCTGGCATAATTTGAGTAGAATTGATATAATTTATTTCTATATATTTGTAGAAATGCTTTGAAGCCTCCTGAGTCTGGAGATATTTTTGTTGAAAAATTTTAACTACAAGTTCAACATGTAAACAGTAAGCTGGGACAATCATAACGCTCACCTTGTTATGCTTGTGCTTGTCCCATGTGTGAAATCTTGGCGTTTCAATAACTGTTCAATCTTCTAATTGCCTAGGGCTGGGCGGTAAATCCTAGCTCTATTATTACATCATTGTTAGGAGAAGATTTTGGCTCATTTTGATCTATGTATTTATAAAATTGTTTTGTTAAAAATAAGTAAAGTTTCACTTTCTTTTCAATTTTAAAATGACAAATTAGTCATGGAGTATTCAGTTGACTCTTAACAGAGAATGCACAAAAAGATAGTTTCTACTAGTTATGTAACTTTAAGATTTTATATGTCAACAAAATAACTTTCTGTGCTGCATAATGACTTTGTTATATCATTGGTTTGTTTTTTAAAACAATTTTTCTCTTCTTAATTAATAGTTTCTTCCAACTATATTTTTTTACTTTTGAATTTTTTCATATTTTTAATATTTATTTTTAAATATTATATTATCATTTCAATTTACATGTGGTTAATCTCAACCAGTATTACTTCAATGATTTATTACTCTTCTATACCTAAACTTCAATTATAATCAATTGATGATCCCTCTCCTAATATCACACTTCATTTTCTCTTCATGAGCCTTACATTAAAAGAACAAAAGTGGGATTACTTTTACAACTAATACTGTCTTTGAGATTTTACAGATAGATATTAGAAAATCATGAAGATTTTGTGTTTCACCATATATAAAAAGAGAGATGAAAAGAGTAATTACACATTTTTGTATGTTCTATTTTTATTAATTAACTCAACATTGTTTTATGAGTTTTGTGAGAAAAGTTGTTAAATAAAAGAAGAAACTCAGCTTTCAATAGGTTAACTTTGTGCAGAGAAAGTTTTATTATTATAAATGTTTTATTGGTTACATGCTTTACAAGATGCATTGAAAGGTCCTAGAAATTTGTCAGCTTATAATTGGTTCTTGGAAACATTAATCTAATCTTTTAAAAATGATTATGTATTTTATTTACTTATATAGAGAACTTTACTCTTCTCCATCATGAAATTATTGATTACTGTCAATTCAGTCTTATCATCAGCAAGTTGTTACTACTTTCCTCTCATGTTTGCTCACATTAATTTATTTGTCAAGATAGGACAACTGAGAATTTCTTGGGAAAAAACTAAACCAGATATACTTAACATTATAAACTGAGTTGTAGCCCCTCAAAGCTGCAGGTTGAAAACCTAACCCCCGATACTTCAAAAATTTAGTATGTTTCAAGAAGAGATTGAAGTACATTGGGGTCCTGTAGGTGGCCCTAATCCAATGTGACTGATGTCCTTATAAGAGGAGACGAGGGCACAGACACATGGAGGAAAGACCATCCAAAGACAAAGGGAGAAGACAGCCATTCACAAGTCAAGGAAAGTGGCCTCATAACAAAACCCATACATTGTTCTTGAGCTTCTAATCTGCAGAACTGTGAGAAAATACATGTCTGTTGTTTAAGCCATCCGGTCTGTGATATATTTTTATGGCACACTTAGCAAACAAATGCACTTAACTATTTTTATTATATACCATGGGCCTTCAAATTGATTTGACCCCAAAACTGTGTATTTGGGGAGTAAGTGTTTCTAGAACTCTTTTCAACCCAGAATGAGGTGATTTTATGAAAGCAGCTGGAGGTCCAAAAGCCCATGGAAAAAAGTGATTGAGTAGGAATGACAAAGAGGGAAGCAGAATTATGGTTGTTTGTCTCAAAATATTATTAATATTGCTTTAATGTCCTACATTTTACTTGGTACTCTAGAGAGTCCTTTGTCCTTTTTCTTGATCTATCTCTATGATTCGACTTATTACAAAATACTTCTACAGTGTGTAATAAAATATTTTGTAAATATTACCTTTTCCTTTCTGATGTTTCACAATACAGAAGAAGATACTTTTAGTATGTCTCCATTTTTCATGGCAATGTAGTCATTTGCATAAGTTTAATGAGAATCCAACCTCTTTTTTACCTGGATATAGTAAAGCAAAATAATTGTGTAACCAAAGGCATGCTTGGAATGCCAAACAGGAGAATTAATCTTTCTTAAAAAATGTTTTTAATTTTTTATTCCAGAGAGAGAGGGGATGGGAGGGAGAAAAAGAAGAAGGAAAACATCACTGTGAGAGAAAAACAATTGATTGGTTGACTTCCACACATGCTGGGACCAAGGACCAAATCCACAACCTAGGCATGTGTCCTGACCGGAAATCAAACTGGTGACCTTTCATTTTCCAGATGACATCCAGCCAACTGAGCCACCCTGGCCAAAGCTAGAGACTACATCTTATTTAATACATTATGATATGACCAGGACTAAAGAACAAGGGTTCTAATTCATATGTGAAACACAAAGCCCTCCCAGGAAACTGGTGTACTAACAAATTCTTTGCATTACAGGTGAAAAGAAAGGTCATTTGTTTCCAGTTTAAGTGCATTAGCAGATAATGGAGACCTCAAAGTGAGAGGGAATCACAAATTTTTATTATTAGTACGAGTGAAACCTGGTAGAAAAAATTTCTTGGGTTTAGTTTCCTAGCTTCTGAATAGAGGAACAAATAGAAGAAGCTTTTCAAAGTCCATCCAGAGTCCAGGATTCTTGATAAAACTTCAAGGCGAAAGTAATTTCATGACCCTAGTAACTAGCTCTAGATTTGATGAGCATAAAGAAGTTTATATAGTTAAACAGCACCTCTTGTCTCATGTATTAAGTAGTAGAGCTAATGCATTATGAAACAAACTTTTTTGTGATTAGGAATAATCTTCAGGACTACTAAGAAAATACTTCCAAAACATGAAATAAGGGAAAAGAATGGCTAAAAGTACTTTCTGTATAATACTCTTCCACCCATGAATTATTTACGTAGAAATATGCAACTTCATTTGACCTTCTATACACTATGGATTAGAGCACAGACTCTATGTAGTTACATGTTAATTTCTGTCTTGTGTTTAGTATTGATGTAAATAATCTGTCTGGAGGAAAGATGACTCCAAAGGTTTTGGGGCTATTGCCTGTAGGTCGTTTTTCAGTTTTGTCTTTAACTTAAATTCATTTCTGCTTATCTTTGTGGAGGGATGTGTAACTTCTGCTCCTCAAATGCTTGGAATAAGTTTAACCATTCTCTTAGCTCTGTCATGATTTAGGTAAATTAATCTCTGACACATGCTCACTCTATCAGTATCAAACTTTTTACATTTTGAGACGTATACTTTGACATGGCAGAAATACTGATGCCATGCTATTCTCTGTTTAAAATCATTAAATATTCATCATGGTAACAGTATCCCATGTGTTATGGATGGAACTATGTTCTCCCAAAACCCCTGTGTTGGAGTCTAAACTCCCAGTTCTTCAGAATGTAGATGTATTCAGAGACAATCCCATTGCAGACATAATTAGTTAAATGAGGTCATTAGGGTGGGCTCTAGTCCAACATGACAAGTGTCCTTATAATAGGGAGAAATTTGGACACACAGAGAGAGAGGGAGAGAACACGTGAAGATGAAGACAGAGTCTGGGGAGATGTCTCTGTAAGCCCAAGAATGCAAAAGATCGCCAACAGACGAGGGGCAGGTGGGAGAGATTCTCTCCTTCAGCGCTCAGAGGAATCCAGCCCTGCTGTCCCCTTTGTCCCGGGCTTCTAGCTCGCAGAACAGTGAGACAGCAAATTTCAGTTGTTCCACCCACCTAGTTGGTGGCACACTTTTCAGGGAGCCCTGGGAAACTAATAAACCCCGGGTGTCACCAAGGCACTGCGATTGTGTGGACAACAGGCAAATGCTTGAATCTGCGAATGATAAAAAGTTTGCAAATGTGGTGTTTACCCCAGAAAGACTTATGATCTTTATGGTGAGATGTACTACAGTCTTGAAAAATTAAGAGAATTCAAGTGAGAATTGGGTGAGGAGTGATTTACAAATTATTTAAAGGGATTGATCTAATGACTGTCAGATAAAAAAGAGAAAATGACTTAATACAGGTACCTAACAACAGCCTTAGGAGTGATAAATCTGGTGGAAATATCGATGAAAGCACAGTATTTTTATAGCGTTGAGGTGACCATGCTCATCTCTAGGTGAGGGAAATTGGGTGTACCTCCTGAACCCAAGACAAGAAGAAGTCCATAACCGTAAGTAGTATAGGACAAAAGAAGGCAAACAAAGCATCAACAGAAAGGGAAAGGAAACCTTTGTAAAATGTTCTAGATTTTTAAAATACTCTATCTCATCGAATCTTCACAGCAGCCTCATTAAATATTCATTTAGCAGTTAATAAATTGAGACTCGGAGATGTCAAGTATGATGCTCTGAGCCACGCAGTTTTAGCTGAGAAGTGGCTGGACAGAATTTCAAACCCAGGCTATTCTGGCTCCAAAATGTGTGTTTATTTTACTGCCTTCCAGTTATTTTCATCCTACAATAATGATAAGGCATAAATATGGTGTAGGTGGCTTTACATTATAATCATGTAGTTATTAGGGCTGCTCATCAATTTCAGCACTTCCTAGAACAGGGGAGGTGGAACTCTGTAGCTCCTTGTGGTGAGGTGGGCCACGGATTGTTTCCGGCCAATGGTTCTGACTTCTGCAGAAAAAACAATGGGTGTCATTTCTCGGCCAGAACTTCTAGACACTATGAAAAGACCCTCCTAAGCCCTGATTCCCCTGCCCCAGCCATAGTGGAAATGTATCTTGACGTGTAGACTCAATCAACCTGAATTTCCGAGAGACTATGATGAGCAAAACTCCCCATGCTGAATATGTAGTGTGAGGAAAAAATAAACATTTACTGGTTTAAAATTATACTGACTGATAAAACAACACACATGAAACTATCTTTGTAAAACGAGGGATGTAGCAAGTGAAGGTCCTACATGTCTAAAATTTTATGACATTAGGCAGGTGTTGTCACTATAAATACATTTAAGAACAATCAACACTCTATTTTGCCATTATGAAAAAATTGTTAAGTGTATAAATGAGGTGATTAAATTACTACTTGGGATTAAGTTCTTATGTCTGACTTTTCATTTCTAATTATTAAATGTGGTGGTGACTATAAATCTGTCATTTGCGGTCCAAGTGTTTGCCTGTCCCTTGTAGGGTTCACCCTTGCCCCTCGTGGTGGTGGTGAGGAGGATGGACTAGCACGAGAGTGGCTCGTGTGGTGTGGACCAGCAGCAGCAGGACATTGAAAAGAACAAGGAATGCGGTGGCACTTGTGGCACAAGTCATGTGTCACAGTTATTTCATGTTTTATTTTTGGTCGCCTAGTAGGGATAATAAATGCTGTGGGTATGCAGGATGAGAAATCACTTTGGGCTAGTCTACCAGAAGATATTTCACTAAAAAGAAATAACTTGAACAGACACTTGAAGAACTGGAAAGAAATAGACTCGGTGGCTTGTGGGAAACAGGGGCTGAAAAAAGTAAAGATGGCAGGAGTAGTACGTGTGGACGGGGATTGGAGAAATATTGTAGCTGTAGATAAGAGTTGTGAATATATTTCTAAACAAAAGATAGAGGCCCAATCCTATGCCACATTCAGCATATTCAGAATGAGATAATTCATGTAACTGAGGCCCCAGCAGGTGCTGCCATAGTGTTCAGGACTATATGGATGCTTGTGTTTGAGCCTCATCCTAGCAGGGAACTTTGCATGAAGAAAAAGAAGAAAGAGTTGGACAAAGCAGTGGGAAGTGAGGAGCTTGCTGATCCAGCCTCCCGAACACTTGGCCCACAGCACACAGGCTTGTAAAGGCTCCCACTTAGAGAAGCTTTCTGGGCAGGAAATCCTCAGCAAGTACCAGTTTTCAGCAAGTAAAGGCAGGAAGGTGAAAGGAGTAATCACAGAATCGAGAGAACTGACTCCCCGCGGATATGGAGTCCAGGGGCACTGAAGAGAAGCCAATTGTGGAAGTCTGGGTAAGGAAAGAGGTAACTTAGAGCTGAGGATAAAATGTTGGAAGAGGGGACGTCATCAGAATTAAAGCGGTAAGGGAGGGGAGCCTGGTGGGTTTGCTGGCCACAAGTTGCCCAGGTTAGACATGAGTCCCCTAGTGGATTTACAGAGTGTGGCCCTCAAGGCTGCCAAGTCAGCTCTGCCAGGGGACACTGCCCTTCCTAGAAGGAGCGAGTCTCCCAGGGGTGGGTACAATCTTACCTTTTGGGGAAAAACCAGCTGAGGCTGGGTTAGACTGCCTCTTCCAAAGACAAGTGTACTCCCCTTGAGATTTTTCACGCTACCTGTGAGGGGGATAAGTCTCATCACACCTTTCTGAGCAGGACTTAGGATCCAGCCCTGTTGTTCACAGCCACAGCCAAGAGCAAACATGAAGCAAGACAGGAATGAAAACCTTTGCTGGAAACTTTGCAAGACACACCTTTGAGACCTTTCTGGGAATCTAGAAAGCCCATCTTCCAGTATCATTGTTTAGAGAAATAATTGTAGTTCTTGGGAAGATCAAATCAATAATGGTCAGTCCAACAGAAATAATATAGGATTAAAAATGACCTTTGTGTCTATTTAAAATTCATGTCCTTTCTGTTATCCCGGGGAAAGGCTGCCTTCTCAAAACTGTTAAATTCTAGCCAAAATACAAATACTTAATAGAGCTGTTTTTTTTTCACTCTGCATCTAACAATCGTCATTGTGGGAAACAAATCCCACTCGGTGCCTAGGCTGAGTGGAGCGGAGGCGGCCCTCGCATCAAGGCCTGGCTGCGGAACACCCTCTTCTTTTTCCTTCTGTACCGATGCAGCCCCAGGGTCTCCCTGAATGTTGCCCAACATATTGCACCAAGCCTGCATTTAACTCAGGGGATATCCCCTGAGAGGCCCTGATTCCACTTTTCCTATGACCTCAAGCAGCTGAGATGATACTCCACACGCCATACCATGCTCTCAAAGTCTGGAACCAGAGAAGCTTTACTCATCTGTTACTGCCATTGAGTGGCTTTGAGCTCACTCCTAAACTTATTTAAAATCTTTCTCTACTCTCTTTCATATGGCCTATCATTAAATTATTCAAGTGAAGCAGCCAAAAGCAATCAAAAAGTGAAGAAAATAAAGACAAGAAATGGTTTTATTTACAATGCAAATGATCTTGTTCACTCTCAAATAAGAGAACAAATCAAATTAGCTGCTCTTCAAGCCAAGAGGAAGGCACTGTTCAGATCCACTGGTGCTCACAGACAGGGTTCTCCGGTGGGGCTTGGCTCTGGGCAGGGCTTCAGACAACTTTGCTCTAGCAAGGATCTGATCCACCGCATGGAAGTGGAGTGGAAAAAAATGAATGCAATGGAAATGCACTACATTGCAACTTGAAAAATTCAAGTGCCAAGTGGCTGTCAGATGTCTCAGTGTACAAATGACAAATACCCCAGGGAAATGGTTCAAAGTAACAAGGACAGCATTTATTAGCACGTCTACAACCTTGGATGTGCAAAGACTGGCTGTAGTACCAACTTCAAGATTTCCTCATTTTGATGATGGGAGCAGCAAGGATGTCTCATAGGAAGAGGGCTGAAATGAGTTTAGACAAGGGATAGTGTATAATATTCTTTGCAAATGGGCTATTTTCCCATCATTTTGCCAAAGGCTTTTCTTCTGGAATTTCTCAAAAATGTTGACGATCACTCAGTGCTTTGCCTTACTCATAACAATTTCTCTGTGCCTTCAGTCTCTCTCATAGCTTAACCACATGTCTTCTTGTTGCACAGGCTGTCTTGATGTAAGAATATAAATATTCAGGGCTCTGATAAGCAGAATCACCCTACCCCCCAAAGATATTACAAATTCATGAAGGAATAGTGGGTGGAGAGAAAGCAGAGATCTGGTTTTCTGAAGGAAAACACTTCAGAGTAAAAGTTCCCTGAAATTAAAAAGGTCATCTTTTACAGCTGAAGGATGTTTACCAGTTGGCTGAAATCTCTTTCTCTCCCAGCAAAGCAGCTAGCACAGCACACAGAGAATAGGTTGCAGGTTGTTGTGGTTTTCAGTGCAGCAGCAGGGTTCCTGCCACAGCTCCCAGGGTAGGAGTCACATTCCAGGAGGGGGTGAACACCTTCTGCTGCACCTAAACCCCCTGAGCATCCTGCATGCAGGCTAGCCTTTGAGAATTGTTAAGTGATGACTTGTAGCAATGAGTTTGGCTGGCTGTCCCCCCATCTTCCTAATGCTGAGCCCAGTACCAGAGGCACATAATAGGTATTTGTGGAGTCTTTAATGAGAGAAAGAGGTGGCTAGGATTCTAAGAACCTTCCTACCATACCATCTTTGCAGTTCTGCAGGGAAGCAAAAAGATGGGACCCTCAAGGGAAGGAACACTCTGTTACTAGCAGAGTTCTGGCCCTAAGCTTTGAGGTAGTTTCCTAGAGAGAAGGATTTGCCCTGTGGATTATCTTGGAGGACTCTATTATCCAGACTAGAAGCTGGAGAGGGGATTGCTGATGGTCATCTCATCCTCAGCCTCTACTTGAAGCTTCAGTCACAGGGTCTCATCACTCAGCAGGTGAGAGGGCACTTTCTCCCAAGCAGCCACGCCATCATTTTCCTATTGCAAGAGAAGAGATAGCCCAAATGAGAATTCCCCAAAGTGGAGCTGCAATGAAGCAAAAGCATTTTCAGTAATTTCTTTGTTCCATTCTACAAATGCTCTAATCTCTACTTGTAACCTGGCTTCATTTTAAAAGCTCTGATCTTTGTCTAAAACTTTGCCACTGTGGGGTAAGTAGTTGGAAAAAGGGTTTGAGTGCCTCAAACTCTTTGTTTGTGGAGGTTAGAATACACATCCTATACATGCTTTGAGTGAATCAGTGAAAAAAAGCAGAATTTCTGCTTCTGCACATCTCTGAAGATCTCAAGTTCATATTAGTCCTGGGAGAGCACCTCCAAGCTCCTGTTAATATGGTATCCATGGTAGCCTAGCCACATTGATGTCACCCTTCCAATAATTACACTAAGTGCTGATGATTCATTCATAAAATGGAATCATTTAAATTATGGTGACTGACCAGTGTGCTTCAATCCTGGTTGTGTTTGGGAATGCCTAATAAGAATTGCTTTTGATAAACTCTTATAGTTTATCAAACTCTTATAAGAGTTTATCTAAACTCTTATAGATAAACACTATTTTTATAAACATCTTACAGTAGATCTAAATTATCTTATCATTAAGGAATAGGAATCATTTTTGGTGGCCGAAAATATGATTGTCTTAAAATACAGACAGCCCCAGCTCTGCGTCAAGAGCATTGGAGATGTCATTTGTTTTAAAGATGATGAAATGTAGTTAATTTAAAAGATGATAAAGCCAAGGTAAAACTCCTCTTGCAGAGACAGTGAGGCTCAGCACAGGTAGGTTTACGAGAAGCAGGAACAACTGAAGACGTGGCTGGAATAAAGAAAAACAGTGCTGGAGTCTGTCGGGAGCAGAGAGAACCCTGCTTTTGTATACATATGAGAAACCTTAGAGCAGCTCTCAGAAGTAGCTGGAAAATTTTTAATAGGGTTTGTATTGCCTGAGAAATTTATTTTGCTTATTTTTATTGGGATCCAAAGTAATCCAGGAAAGAAAAGGTAGCAAAGAATCACACCAGAGAAACAAAAACTCAAGGTCACCAAGTTGAATGCTCTCATATTAAAAAAGGTGAATGAGAATTTTTTTCAAGAAGGAAAGTCTCTGAAAAGAACATCTAATCATATTCTCCCACTTATTTCACAGCTGAAAACCCTGAAACAGAGGAATACGAAATGCTTGCTGAAGGTTACATGACTTCAGTACATGCCAGTGGTGTTGGCAGCGTTACCACGTGGCTCTGGGAGGAATTACGTCTACTTACAGGTATTCAAAGATTGACAGCTGCAGTGCCCCACCCAAGCAAGAGAATCAAACATTTCAGCAATATTTTTTTTCATTCTGACTTCAACTGCTATGTTGTAATTTTAGAGCAAAAAAATTACTAAATTGAAATATCTAAATGATGAAACGAAAAGAAATACTCAAATGAAAAATCATTTCTGCTTGAATTCAACCAAGTACTGTATAAGCCAAGTGGCACAGTTCTAGAATATATGCATATTTATTCAATACGCACTCAAGAGGGCTTCCTGCTCTCTGGAGGCTGACATTCTAATCAGGATAATCAGTTGTGAAAGGGGGAAAAAACCTATAGCACAAGGCAAGAAGTGAGAAGCGCTACACTAGGCATACTTACAAAAGAGTGGCCCAAGATTGGAGATTACGGAAAATTCACTTCTAGCTATGGGGTTTGGAGAATTCATCATAGCAAATACATTGTTGAGAAAGAACATGGGCTAGTAGGTGGGATTTAAGTGGTTAAAAATATAAGAAGTAGGAGAGGGAATTGATTTTCTGGCAGAAAGAACTAAAATAGGAAATGAATATAATGACAATGGCAATGAAAATAAATTATAATTTATTGGACACCTACTATGTTACATACATGGAGTCCAGCAGAAGTAGTACCTGCTTGAGTGTGGTTGGTAGGATGATAATATGGGTGTAATAATTTATAGTTTTAATTTGAACACTTTACCTAAAATGTCATATGGTATGTTGAATGTGATATTGTTGTATTACAGAATTACATGCTTATGATTTTGCAACAAAAGATTTTGTGCCCTGGCAATGTGGCTCAGTGGACTGAGTGTTGGCCTGTGAACCAGAGGGTCGCTGGTTCAATTCCCTGTCAGGGCACATGCCTGGGTTTTGGGCCAGGTTCCCAGTAAAGGGTGTGCAAGAGGCAACCACACATTGATGTTTCTGTCTCTCTCTCTCCCTCCCTTCCCCTCTCTCTAAAAATAAATAAAATCTTTAAAAAACGATTTTGTAATAAAAAGGGGGTATTATTTGCATTGGACCCTGTATTTGTTAATAAATTCCTCATGACAATCGTAGGAAGTATTTTTTATTATTACCCCTGTTCAATAGTAAAGAAAACTGGAGATCAGGGAGGTAAAATAATTTGTACAGTTAGTAAACAGTTTGACTTTGGCCCTGTTTGATTCCACAGCCTCCTCTAGTACCTAATAAGATTTCTAACAAAAGTGGAAGCCTGCAACTAGTATTCAAGCATCCTCAGGAGTGAGCCGGGCACTAGCTGGGTGTTAGCACTGGTGAGTCAAGGGGAATACGGAGACAAGTTTGATGTGGTTGATTCGCAGCCAGCAGTGACATCATAGGCCTCCCAACTCTTGGGCAAAGGTTCTGTCCATTAGCGACTTGTCCATTATTAAAATCCAAGAAAGTTTGAAAAGTGCAAAAGGTCAATGCATAATACTTTTGCTTTAATAATTATGTATTTAGAGATGTGAAGTTTTTAAAAAGTACTTTAAATCATAACATTATGAATTTTAAGCCAATATGGATGTGTGGAAAAGCTTAATACTATTTAAATTTTTAAATTAAATATGCGTAAAATCTGGCTTCTGTATCTCAATGGCCTCCCACAGTGCTCATCCAAAAAATATTGGAAGCAATTCTATTTGCTTCCTTCTTGTGTAATTAGACTCATTTGCCGTCCATGTGCTCAAGGGATCTGGGACCGGCTCCCAGCATCCTGTAAGGGGAACTGCTGTTTGCCCTCGGAGAGTTCAGTTTCACCTGATAGTCATCTCTAAGGCGGTCCAAATGTTAGACTGAAGCACCCACAGGCAGCCCCTCTTCCATTTTCCATCTCTTGAATTTGTCTCTGCCATTTCCCTTCAGTTGAGATGAAAGGCCAGATTGCCATCTGGAATCCCTATGTTAAGAATAATAATTATTCTTTCTATTTTCACTGCTGGTGCCATTTGGAGAAAACTTTTCTGATGGACCAGGATGCACCTGCAAGGAGATCAGTGACATTTCCTTATCTGAGTGTCAAAGAAAAGGCAATGTTTCTGGTTTGGTTTAAGAGCAGCATTTCCCAGAGGCCAGAAGTCCTTCCAGCTCATGGTCAAGTGACTTCTCCTGGGCCTGTAAACAGAGAAACCAAGAAACATGTCCTACTAGTCTTTACTGCAGGCTGCCCTGCCTGTCCTGGCCAAGGAAGGACTGCTTTAGCTAAGGGTAGGGAAGCACCAAGAAAGTATGAACAGAGATTTCTGCAAGGCAGCAAAGATAGATGTACAAACAATTAGCTAAAGATGACATTGCTGTTTGGAAGGAATTTGCATTTGTATCTTAAAGAACTGCTGCTTGGACTTACCATCATCAGAGTGAGCTGTCAATTATGTTCCATTAGAGCAAGTTGCTGATGCAACTGTGGAGCAGTGGGCTCCACCGAGACAGAAGAACAGGCTGAGGACTCCAGCCTCTCTTTCCATAGAGCGCCCTCACGACGTCCAACGTCCCTAGAACTGTTTCAAGTGAAAAGTGGGCATAAAATACCTGGGCCCTAGTAACTCAATGGATTAAATGTGGTAGCACTTGGGAATCTTCAGACACATAGCAGGCATTCGTTAAAGCCTCCTTGCTTTAAATGAATGTTGCTCACCCATTTCTAGAGGAATATGGATAATTCCTACATCTGTTATCTTGTGCTCATAAGACAAAATATTTTACCTAAAAATGCCTTCATGACTCAGGGTCATAGCTCAGCAGACCCTCCCGTGGGCAAGATCCCTATTTCCCTTCTCCAGATTTGGCTTTGACCATAATCCTTGCCATCGCCATCAACACCATTATCACTCTGACATTTACCACAAAATAGGTAAAATCTCACTATCACACATCATTTATCGAATTCATTTTGAAGTAACAATTTTAGCTTTTGAGGATTTAAATGGGAGGAGAAGAGTCTTTTCATTTAAGAGACTTGCAGTCCAGTCAAAGAGCCAAGATGTTCCCTCTCACGTCTCCCACTCACCAATCCTCCCAGCGTGGCTCAGGCCAGCTCTCCTTCCAGCCCCAGGCCTTGGCACCTCAGCTCTGGCTGCTTCCTTCAGTTGCTGGGTATAGTATAGGCACGGAGTTCAGGTTGGGGGAAAATGCACGTATTCTGTTAAATCTCAGGCAGATTGTTTGAGAGACAGGCAAAAAAAATTTAAAATAAGAAATAAAAAATACAAATAAAAAGAAACTCCTCAGAAGGATGCCATCACAAGGCTGTGTGCGTGTCTGAAGGCGGGTGCCCTCCAGGGCCCACAATTCCCATCCCACTTCTAGCCTTGCCCTCTCTCTCCCTTTCCTCTGAAAGGCTGCCACTCTTCAGATGAATTCCGCTGCTTCATCTGTAGGTGCACAGCATAGACACTTGGGATTTTTTTCCCAAGAAAGGAGTCAATTGGATTAATGTTTAGGAATACATAAATCATGGGATGACAGAGATTCAGAACCATTGACACAAACCCTCTGTGACTCCTAAAGGGAATGATGCTAGGCCCTAACATACTTGTGCTGCCTTCCCTTCTACTCTCTATTCATTTCTAGTAAGGTTTTAGCTGTCAGGAAAAGTAAATGCAGCCCACGCGATACTGGGTGTAAAGTGATTAAACATTAATGTTCCAAGCATCAGTTGCCAGAGGAAGCATTAACTTTGTTACAGATACATTGCATTGTCTCTTTACACAGTAATTTATTCAAACTCCCTCACTAAGAAAGAAGTCAGTCATTCTTTGCACGGTGAGCACTGAAAGATGTCCACCCTTGGCCATGACACAAACTCTGATTCTGTCAAGAAACTGCAGCTGTGGGTGAAACCTGGGACCTGTTTTCTTCACCTAAGAATAACTGAGAGTTATAGTTCTTTCTAGCAAAAGCAAAGACTAAGGACCAACTCCTGTTAGCCATGAAAGTCCCATGCAAGAAGCAGAGGTCTCGATGCAGGTGAGCACTTTAAAGGGGTGGGGCTCTTCCTGGTGAAAGAGATTTGAAACTTGGGAGGGGCTGGAAATGAGGGGGCTTCTCCATTGTTGGCCATGTGGTGAGGGATGGGGTGAGTGGAATCTAAGAGCTGAGTGTGGTGCCCAGCTGACTTCCAGGGGGACAAAAAAGTATGTCAGTCTTCCAACTGTAAGGAACTGAATTTACTCAACAACCTAGATGACTATGGAAGCAGATACCTGGTCTGTGGTATTTCATTGCAGCTGCTTTAGCTAACTAATACAGATTTTGGTGTGATGTGGTCACACTATGCCACTTGTAGGACTTGTAACATGAACTGATAAATGGGTGTCGTTTTAGGGGTGTAAGTCTGTGATAATTTGCTATGCAGCCATAGGACACTGATACAGAACCCAAAGTTCCATATGCTCATGGTCTTAAGATTCCCTTTTACTCTTTATTTTTATCTTTCTCTTTTTACATTGTATAAAACTGTGGTGACTGGTTAAAACTAATTTTCCTAGACTTTTTCTTCCCATAGTAAATGCATAAAGAATGTACTCTATTCACATGCTATGAGTGACAGTGACCTCACCATGTAAGCCAACCCCTGCTCTTCATCCCCTGTCTGGGATCCAGTACATGCAGATCATCACATGCCCATCAATGTCAAACCAGCATAAACACCCCAGGTTTTATGTCCAGTATCACACATTCTTTCATGCATTATCTAATCTGTCTGAGGGAAAACTGTTATTTCCACAGAATTGCACCTGAGAAGTGTGTGTGTGTGTGTGTGTGTGTGTGTGTGTGTGTGTGTGTGTGTGTGGCCAGGAAAAGGGTTCAACTGCAGTTTGTAGGAGATTTTAAATTTCTTGAAATTAAATACCCAAATTAAACATATCTTAAATGTTTCTCTCTTGAACTTCATAGTTTGAGCACATATTCAGTGATCCAGTTGTCAAATAGAAAACTAACATATATAAATTAATGGATATTTTTATCCAAGCGTAGTTCAGAAATGTAGGTAGAGCTTCCCAAATCAAAGCTTGCAATATTGTGTTAGAGTTATAATTTTTATTTAAATTGGGCCAAATACTTTCTTTTTTGAAAGATGCACAAAATGTTATCTTTCACGGTGAATATGTGCTTATGTATTTCACAAGAAAGATTCACAACACTGACTCACCTGGTTTCCCAGAGTCGTGATGGAACTTAGTGTTTCCAAGTGTTTGCATGTCCTGCAGCCCGAGGGACATAAGACTTCCCAAACTGTCCTGGACATTCCCAGTTTGCATCTCATCTCTGGCTGAAACCATAGACCATTGTGGGAAGCACTTTATCTGTCCTTCCATTCTAAATGCTAGCTTTGCTGGATAGAGTAATCTTAGGTGTAGGTCCTTGCCTTTCATGACTTTGAATACTTCTTTCCATCCCCTTCTTGCCTGAAAGGTTTCTTTTGAGAAATCAGCTTATAGTCTTATGGGAACTCCTTTGTAGGTAACTGTCTCCTTTTCTTGTGCTGCTTTTAAGATTCTCTCCTTATCTTTAATCTTGGGTAAAGTAATTATGTTGTGCCTTGGCATTTCTTTAAGGTGCTTCTTTGAGTTCAATTTCTTTGAGACTCTTTGAGCTTCCTGCACTTTTTGGAAGTCTATTTCTTTTGCCAGATTGAGGAAGTTCTTCTTTATTATTTGTTCAAATAAGTTTTCAATTTCTTGCTCTTCCTCTTTTCCTTTTGGCACCCTTATGATTCAGATGTTGGAATGTTTAAAGTTGTCCTGGAGGTTCCAAAGCTTCTCCTCATTTTTTTTTGAATTTTTGTTTCTTCATTCTGTTCCAGTTGAATGTTTATTTTTTCCTTCTGGTCCAAACAATTGATTTGAGTCCCAGTTTCCTTCCCATCACTGTTGGTTTCTTGTACATTTTCTTTTAATTCACTTTTCAGAGCCTTCACTTTTTTTCTCTATTTTGCAACCATACTCTACCAATTCTGTGAGCATCCTGATTACCAGTGTTTTGAACTGTACATGTGATACATTGGCTATTTCTTCATCACTTAGTTGTATTTTTTCTGGATCTTTCATCTGTTCTTTATTTTGGGCCCCTTTTTTTTTGGTTTTGGCATACCTGTTACATAAGAAACAGAGCCTTAGGTATTTGTCAGGGAGGGCGACCCACTTTGCTGTGTTGTGGTGCTTTATGTGGGTGAGGGGTCTGAGAGGAAACAGTGCTGCTTGCTCCTTTCTCTGCCAGCTTTCTGTCACTTTCTTCACTACCCACAAGCAAATTGGATACTTCTGGTGATGATTCCCAGGTGGGTGGTTTTGTGTCCGTTTTAGGACCCTGTGGGTCTCTCCAACAAAATCTCCTGTCAGGCTGGGAGTTTCTCCCACTGCTGCCTCAACCCTTACAGGTGTTTTCAGTCAGAGGCTTTGAGAACTTGTTTCCCTCCACTGGAACTGTGGGTTGTGTGGTCTGTCTTGCTCTCCCATTGTTCCTCCCAGTTTATCAGCACGCCTATGTGGAACTGCCTGGTTCGCCAGTCATTGCCTCATCTGGTCCATAAGTCACCGTCTTGCCCAACCCAGTCCTCCAGTGTCTGCCTTGCTGTGAGTCCTCTCTGCCCAGGTGCCCATATCCACCCTCATACCAGTCTGGATGAATGCTTCTTCTTTAACTCCTTGGTTGTCAGATTTCCACAGTTAGATTTGCTGTCAGTTCTGGGGGTTTTTTTGTTTTTAAATTTTTGTTGTCCTTCTTTTGGTTGTTCAAGGAGGCACAGTGTGTCTACCTATGCCTCTGTCTTGGCCTGAAGTCGGAGAGAGCTTCTTTTAGGCTCCCCAACTTGCATAGGCCCTGGACTTTGATTTCTGACCTCAATCTTCAATAGAATCAACAAAATCAGAGCTCATTTTCCCAAATATTGGTAAATATCCTCAGGGCAAAAGTGGCTTTACTGCTTTATGTAACTGGGTTTCTGCTTCCATTCAGAGTCTTTCAGCTCTTCAGTGTTTTATAGGCATTTTTAAATGCTGTCAGTAGGAGGTTTGGTTTGATTACTTAGCTTGGCACATTACAATACAATATAGACCTCCATTTGGTATTAAATTGAACTTTTATTAACATAATCAAAGTTAATACATGTGCTTTGGGTTTAAAGTTTTGATGATATCTATTATTTTTATGAATTTTAAAAACAGTGCCTCGACTTATCAGTTATTTAGGTTTTTCTGTTTATGTATTCCCTGCCTTTTGCTAAAAGCACTTTAAACATCATGATAGCTCAATGCTTATTCATTTATATTTTTAGTTGTACTTTTTTGCTTATTCACAGTGAACTCAACTGCAATTTTGCCCCCATTTGTTGGAAGAAGGCAACTCTCTATATACTCTTCATTAATTTGGTTGTTTTTACTACATCAAAGAGTAATTTGATCATTAAACTTCAACATTCTTCCTCGATGCCTCCCTGACACATATTTACTACAGGAGACTATTGAGTGCTGCCTTTTTTCATGGTTTAAAATCTTTCACTACTTAAGTGCTCATTTATTCCTACCTAAGGCGTTTCTCCGTTCTTAGTAAATTGACTTCATTTCCAGGCACAGGCTACTGCAGGAATAGTCCTATTGTGACTCAATTTTCATGACAAGTTTTTGAGTGAACCCCTATAAAGTCTTTTGGTTGTTCAGATTCTTTATGGAGTTCCCTTTTTCCTATAAATTGATTTACTGTCACAGAAATTTCTGATGTGTTAGAATACTATGCTTCTTTTCCTTCTATAACTAAAGGTTTAGTAAATATTCAATGATTCTATCATTTGCTATAGATTCCTCTAAATGGAGAGGAATTAATTAGTGCTTATACTGAAGAATGGGCTTCAAAATATATATCAGTATAGTAGCACAGGCCTGTCCCTCAAAATCCTAAAGAGTGTATTGCTACAACAACCTCAAGGTTATTAGATACCAGGCCTCTTTATTGTGGTCCTCTTCTGTCCACATCTAAATAGTATCAAGAAGTCACTGAGTTACCTGTACAGCCACTACCTTTTACTTTTTGTGGAGGATAGCTAGTTTGATGAACATTTTTTTTTTGTTTTTTTGCTTTCTGCATCAATCTAACAGAAATAAGCAGAGGTCAAAAATCATAGTTATCCAGTGACCATTTGAGCAAGACTAGCTTCAATTCATTTTTTTAATGACTAAAATGTTGCTGACCTCCCCAGAGACAGTGGCCCCAGATTAAACAGCCTCTGGAAACGTGCCTTCTCGAGACAGGGTCAGGGCTGAGGCTGGGCCCTCTGAAGACTTGGAGTGAACGGTGATTCATCTCTCATTCCCTGACCATTGGCACATGTCTATGGTTGCAAGTGATTAAATGGCTTTTTAAACAAAAAATATCTTGCACTATAGGTTTTTTTTTCTAGGTCTGGGTCTCAAGAATGCCAGCCTCAATGTTGGCAAGAGGAGAAATTACTTATCAGCAAGCCAAAAAGTTTGGAACACTTTGCTGAGCAGAACACATAGTCCACTCACCATAGTTTTTCAAACATGCCTTTCAAAGGAAAAATAAAATAATTATCCTTTCCTCTGCTAAAATGGTAAATGATGGAAATAAGGTTTTCTCTGAGAGGGAAGAACTGTGCATGGAGTATAGGAAAATATACACCTTTGCATGTAATAGTAACTCATGAATGTCTGTGGGAGGAATCAATGAAATAGATAATATAAAATGCATTGTCTCAATCTGTACACGTATGGAAATAAAATGGTAGGTACCTGTGATGGTTAACTTTATGTACCAACTGGGCCATGGATTGCACGGGCCCCAATGTCTGGACATTTGGTGAAACTTTATTCATCTTTTATGGTGTTCCTGGTTGAGACAAACATGTGAATCAGGAGACTGAGCACAGCAGATTGCCCTCCCCAGTGGGCACATATTGTTTATCATAACTGTAACACATTATTAAAGTAAGGTTTTTAGGGCTACAGAAAGACAGTATGAAGACAAAGTGATTAGGTCATCTGCAGAGCTGAAAACAATTGACAAGCTGCTAACTTCTTGTCCAGGATTCTGTTTAGAAAGCATCTACATGAAGTGAAGTAAGGAAGTACTCTGAACAAATGTCTTCTGCAAATCTTTAAGTTGTCAAGTTCATGCAATGTCCTCTATCCAACTTTTAGCTTTAAAGCCTAGAAAAGGTGAAGAGAGTTTGTCAAGATTTTAGGAGATGGAGGGAGAGAATGAACAAGGGGCTGGAAGATGAAGGAGGGGGCATTAGAGAGATCAGAATCAGTTAAGAAAATTTGTGTGATAATTAAATAGCTTTATGTATGTGAAGGCCTATTACTAGCAAGACACTGGAAAGTCCATTCTTTATTCTACCTGAAAAAAGAAAATGGAATTATTGAAGGTAAAGAGAATTAGGTTAGAAACAAGAGGAAATTATCTCACTGGAACCAGCAATATCTATTGACAAGATAATGGCATGGTCACCTGAACCTCCAAAAAGAGAGGTTTTTTTTGTTCTTAGGGCTTGTTATGGCCTCAGCACAGGCCGCCCGGGTGAGCTAGGACAGTCTCGAAGGTTCAGAGTAGCCAGTCGAAATGAGCATTGATCAAATGTAGAAATAGCTTGTCCATGCTAAGTAGAGAGTTAAAAAATTTTCTCACCAAATTCCTATTTTTGTTTTAATTTTAAAGAAATAATAATTGTAGATATGTCGGTTTGACTTCTTGCATTATTTCAATGCTCTGATTGATGGCTATATAAACTCCGTCAAATCTAGTGTTTAATAAGATGGCAGAGTGATTAATAAGTATATGTGAGGATGCCTCACACGAAGAGGGAGGTGACTGAACTTTGGGCTGCAAGGATTTAGACAAAACCTGTGCAGAAACAGAAGACTGGGATAAACGACCTCTGCAGTTTCCACCAGCCTCATGATTCCGTCATGCATATGTTGGTTTGCAGCACAAAAAGTCAGCAATAGGTTTCTGCAGGAACTAAACTAGGAGATGTAGTGTGCTCTACGATATTGTCTGTTAAGAAATGTTCTGCTTTCAGCTGTTGGTCATAAGTAAGGAACAGATTTTGTGTAAGGAAAATAATTAAGGAAAATGATTCAAGTAAGTAGAGATTTTGAAGTTTATAATATTTAAGACTAAGCTATCCACAAAAAATGTTTTAAATTAATTTACTTGCTTGTCATGATGTGGCTATAATATGTCAACTGTCTAGGCTGAACTACATTTCCCAGAATTCCCTTTTCCTGTTTCCAACTGGTAAACCACAGGGGATTTTCTTGGGAGATTTAGAGAGCAGAAGGAAATCAGCAGCCTTTTTGTATGTTGGACTCACTGATATGCTGACTCACATTGTTAGCATGAAGCAGCATCTCAGTCTGTGTCTATTTCACCTTTCCTTGAATCCTTCTCTGACTCTTGGGCCAGGTACAGGTGTTTACCTCCATGAGGACAGGGCCCTGGGTTTTGCAGGATACCCAGGCCAGGAGTGCAAAGGGAAATGGGAACAGCTGAGTTTGTCTGTCCTTGTACGCTGCAGGTCCAGCTCTGTGTATGTGAGCCCAGCTTGTTCTCTTTTAAAAACTAAATTTATTGGGGTGACATTGGTTAATAAAATTATGTAGGTTTCAAGTGTACAATCCCATGACACATCATCTGCATATTTGTGTTCACCACCCAAAGTCAAATCTCCGTCCGTCACCACGGATTTGACCCACTGTACAACCACTTTCCTTCCTGACCGGTTCCCCTCAGGACTCCACGACACAGATTCAGACATGAGGACACTGGCCTTGCAAAAACTGCTTAACCACTTCCCACTAGTGTGAAATCCCTTAAAACATATTTCCATGTATAAATCTAATAGTTCTGCTTCTCTGGTTGAACCCCAGTGGGTACTTGGGATAAAACTCTTTCACGATAGACACCAGGTGAGCACTTAATAAAAAGTAAATGTCTCCCCTGAGATTAGAAATGTGTAGTCAGTAGAATTTCAGCTCCTTCTATAATCAAATCACTTCCTTAAACTTCACTGGAGCCAAACCAAAAGAGATGAGCTGATACAGGAAAATAACCATACTCAAGGTCATTTGGTACTAGCTTTTAAATATTGATAGAGAAGTACTCTCATCTCATACATAGGGAAAACCGAAGTTCAAAGGCTTAAATAAACTTGGGCTCCCGGCTGTGTTAGAAGGCAGTTCAAGGTTGAGATTTCATAATACCCATATGGTTCCAGTTAGAGTTGGCTGGGTGGAGAAGAAGTGGTGATGTTTATCGGACTGACTTCCTGGATTCAGATGCAAGGAAGTCCCCTATATGGGGTATGCTAGATACTTGTTGGTTTCATTCTGTGCTACAGGGCAGTGATCCCCACACTTTTTGGCATGAGGGACCAGTTTTGTGGAAGACAATTTTTCCGCAGACTGGGATGGGGTTTCTGGGTGATTCCAGCACACTCCATTCAAGTTCGCCTTTTGCTGTGCAGCATGGTTCCTAATAGACTGGACCAGTACTGATCCAAGGCCCGGAGGTAGGGGACCCTTATTGTAAAGAACAGTGACTTCCCCCAGAGAGTATAACAAAAAAAACCAAACACGAAATAATGTACCCTGTAAGTCAGTGTGTGTATAAACCCCCCACGCACAGGCACGCATAATAAGAGCTAACATTTCTTTAACACTTTGGTTGTGTTAATTTAATGAATCACCAACATAACCTCTGACTAGGTAATATAGCTATTTTTCAGAGAAGCAATGCACAGTGGGATTAAGTGACCTGACAGGGTCACACCGAGGTATAAGGTAGAGTGGGAGCATGGTAACCAATGCAGTCCAGCCTCAGAGCTTCTGTGCCTATGCATGCTGCTATGCTACCTTGCTTGCAAGTACTTAATAGACATGGTTGTGGAGGTATGTGAACTTGACCTTCACAGTTTTTAACAGTCTGGCTAGAAATTGCTTTTTCAAATCCATCTTTCTGTTTTTTGTTATATGTTATATTCCTTAATGTTCCAGCAAAACTTAATTCTTTCTATACTTGACTATTTCTTTGTTTCATCACAGCAAATAGAAATCTCAAGTAATTCAGATATTCATGCTAAAATTGAGATGCCTCCATAAATTCCTAACACACCCAATCCTTTCCTCTCTTCACATCTTTAGTAATGTCATCCTGCTTTCTTGCCGACTCTTCCTATCCCCCATTTACATGCTTTGCTACTGCAATTCTAGAAATTCTACCCATTTATTCTAGTTTTGTTCAAATAGTACTCCCTTCAGGATACTTCTTCTCAGTCCCCATCCAGAGTCAATCTCTCCCTCCTCAGAAGCTTCACTGCCCTATTTATGGGTCATAGCATTGTGCAGTACTTGGTATATTTGTTTAGTTTGCATGTCAGTGGATTGTACATAGATCCACATTACAACATTAGCCTCAGTTGATCATCTGCATTGGCACACTGGCTTTGCACTCCTTCTGTCTGTGTTGCTCACTGCCGCTGCTCTCACACTGAGAGAGACAAGATAAAACTTCCGTACACTGTTCTGTATGTGAGACCTCCCCTCACTGAGCTCCCATAGATGACTGTTGTGAAGTCCAGTCCATTTTTCCCTACAACAGGGAGCAGTCCGCTTGTGTCTTCTCTGCAAAACTTCTTTAGATATTCCCAGATCATAATACCTACTGTTGCTTGCTAACCATTTTATTAACACTTCTATTCTACTATTATTTATATTCTGATAGTGCCCTGATTACACTATCCATCCTCCAATACAGAGTGACTTCCCTGAGACTAAGAATATATTTTATTCATCATGACATGTTTCAAGATTCCTGGAACTGTACACTGTATTTAGTGATGTTCACTAATTTTATGTTTTTAACTTTTAAAATCAGTGGTCTTCAGGTATAATTTACACAAAATAATATACATCGATTTTAAGTGTACAATGTGATGAGTTTTGACAAATGTATACATTCAGTCCCCTCAACATTTCCATTGCCCACCGGCTTCCCAAGGGGGGAAAGGAATGGGAGAAAAACTCAGTGGTAAGGAGAAGTTCGTCATGGATGTGACTTAGAATCACCAGCATGTAGTGATAGAAATAGTCTGACATTTCTTCGGTCCGTTTACTTTTTGTTTTAAGATATCTACAGACAGTGTGCCCTGGTTACACGCCTACGGAGGGAATATTGTCTGTTTGTGTCTGTAACCAGGGGAGATCACGCCCACTGCTGCCCTCGGGCACCACTGCCAGCCCTCCTGCTGCTCTGCGGGGCACACCTCCGCCCCGGCCTCTGGAAACCACCTACCACCTTCCTGCAGGAAGAGGCTGCTTCTCTGCCCTAGGACTGCGGGTGGATGCAGTTACGTAGGGTATAGTCTTTAGTGTCTGGCGTCTTTTAGTCAGCATAAGGTTTTTAATATTCATCCCCATTCTTGTGTGCATCCGCAGAATAATCCTTTTAATTGTTGAGTAATTTTCCATTGTGTGAAGATATCACAAAAACTTAACTGTTCCCTTGTTGATGTACTTTGAGATGTTTTCAACTTTGGCTATTAAAAATAAAGCTTCTCTAAACCTTCTTGTAACATGTCTTTTTGTAGATATTTTTAAGTACATATTTAATTGTAAGATACCACCAAATAGTTTTCCGAAGTGATTTACAATTTTTCACATCCACAAGGAATGTATGAGAATTTCAATTGTTCTACATTCTCATCTACATTTGGTGTTCATGCTTTTAAAGTTCTCAACATGAATATGAAGTGGTACCTTACTGTCGTTTTCATTTAGTTATCTGATGATTAATGTTATAGATAATTTTTTCACCTGCTTAATGGCTATTCATCTATCTTTTTTAGTGAAGTTTAACTATGTTGCTAAATTTTTAAAAATTGGATTGTATATCTTCTGATTATTACACTTTAAGAGTAAAATTCTGTAATATATCATCTGTATATTGTATTGTATGTTTACCACCCCAAGTCAAGTCTCCTTCCATCAACATTTAAACCCTACACCTTTTTTACCCTCCCTCACCACCTCCCTTTCCCTCTGGTAATCATTGACCTGTTGACTAGGTCAATGAATTTTCTTACTTCCTTCCGCTTTTTCACCCAGCCCTGAAAACCCCTGCCTTTCTGACAGCTGGCAGTCTGTTCTCTATCTATGAGTCTGTTTCTATTTTTTTTCAAGATTTTATTTATTTGTTTTTAGAGAGAATGAGAGAAAGGGAGATCGACATCAATATGAGAGAGAAACATCCATCGGTTGCCTCTCACATGCGCCCCCAACCAGGGATGGGGCCCACAACCGAAACATGTGCTCTGACCAGAAATTTAACCTGCGGGGTTAAATTTAATTTGTGGGGAAATGCCCTACCAATTGAGCCACACCAGTTAGGGCAAGTGTTTTTCCATTCTGCTTGTTAGTTTGTTTTGTTCATTAGAGTCAACATGTGAGTGAAATCGTATGGTACTTGTCTGTCTCTGACTGGCTTATTTCTTTTATATCTTATTTACAAAATGTTTGTCTAATCAATGTTAAAAAGATTTTCTATCTATGTTTTTATCTAAGAGTTTTATAGTTTTACTGTTTAGGTTTAGGTCAGACACATTTAGAATAATATTTGTGAATGGTACAAAGTAAGAGTAAAGGTTGATTTTACTTTCTAAATTTCAGCACTATTTGTTGAAAATATAATCTCTTCCTACATTGAATTACCTTGATATATTTGTCAAAAACTAGTTGACATATGTGTAGATCTATTTCTGGAATTACTTTGAACTAGATATCTGTTCTTATGACAGTGACATATTATCTCAATTCATATAGCTTTTTAGTAAGTCTTAAAATCTAGTAATGTATACCGTCTGCTATAGATATTTCTTTTCAAAATTGTTCTGTATATTTGAGGTTCTTTGTAATTTTATGTAATAATTTTCAAATTAGATTGACAATTCATACAAAAAAACTTTGAGATTTTAATTGAGATTTTGTTGAAGCTATAGAAAAGTTTGGAGAGAAATTGACATCTTAGAAATAGTGGGTCATTTGTTGTGTGAGCATGGTAATCTCTCTATAAGGTCTTGATTTCTATAATCAGTGCTTGCAATTACCAGCACACAGCTCTTGGCAGGTAATTTTTAGGCTTTATGCATATATGCATTTCATGTTTTTTTGTATAATCATATATGGTACTTTTTATTTTAATTTCTAATTATTCATTGCTAGCTTCTAAAAATACACTTGATTTGTGGATATTGATCCTATAATCTGTGACATTGCCAAAATCACTTATTAGGTCTACAAATTTTATGTAGATTCTTTGGAAGTTTTTGTGTAGCTAATTTCTCCTTTTTGGTGAATGGAGGCATTTTATTCACAATCTCTATACCTTTCATTTCTAGTTTTTTTACTTATTGCAATGGCTATAGTCCCAAATATAACATTAAGTAGAATTAGTAACAATGGACTGCTCTGTCTTATTTCTTATCTTGAGAGATAGAGCAATCCTACCATTATTGAGTATGATGGTAACTATAGTTTTTTTATTGGTGCCTTTTTGAATTCATAAAATTCCCTTCTACTCTTAGTTTGCTGAGAAATTGTTTTTAATCAGGAGTAAATGTTCAATATTGACAAATCTATTTTTTGCTTCTATTGAAACAAGCAAATACCTTATATATTTGCCAATGTATTGGTATGGTGAATTACATTGATTTTTTTAAGTGTTAAACTAGCCTAACATTCCCACTTGATTATAACATATTTTCAAAACATATTTTTGGCTTAGTTAGCCAATATTTTGTGGAGGATTTGTAGATGCATATTCACTAGGATATAGGCCTGTAGGTTACTTCTGGAGTAATGCCTTGGTCTGGTTGTAGTATGTGAGTAATGCTAGCATCATAAAATGAGTTGGGAAACTCTCCTGTTTTCTAAAAGAGGTGGAATAGAATTGATCTCTAGCAATACTTTAAAAATTATATCTGAGCTCTTTTACCAGTTTGTGAGGTTTCTGGCATCTCTTTCTCCATGGGAGCAAATGTTTGTATTTGTCTGTACTCTAGGGTGCCTACCTTTCCTTAGATTTTAGGTTAGTTGGTAACTCTGTGGCATCAGTTCTGTGATGGCTTCATAAAAACTATAATTGTGCATTTTATCTATTTTTTTTAACTGGGAGACAGGAGCACTGTTTACTTTCCTGACTCCTACCTATTATCTAGTCATTTGGAGCATGAAGAAAAGTCTTATACCACTTATTTCACACTGACTAAGAGTGGAGTCCAGTAATTTTGTTATAAATTAATTTAGAAATAGGTGTCAAAAACAGACTGAGTATGAATGGATTGGAATAAAGCTACTCTTACTAAAGCTTGATATTTATAAGTGAACAATGTACAGTTTTCATTTTCTAGGTTCTCAGTAAGATTGTGATAATTCTCCTTGACAGTGCTTTCCTGGATATATATCAACAAAGGACCCTGATACATGGCTTTGCAAGACACATCTGTGGATTTTTGCATATAGTTTAACCATATCAGTGAGTTTCACTTCATTCTCAGATCAACTATTCATATAAATAATGAAAATTTACTAGTCTATATTTTTCTTTCAATCCAGCCTTCCCAGGGAACTGGTAAAAAAATGAAAATAATCTTATCAGAATATTTATAATTCTTGAGACAAAAACCATTACACTTTTAAAGAAAACAAGAAGTGTGTATTAATGGTCAAGGGACCAAAAGAGATGAATGCACCCCCAAAACATCATATATCCCAAGGCACAAATGTGCTGGATGTGTATCATTCCTGGGCACATACTTGGATATCAGAAGGAAGTCCCCCAGCAGTGTGACTGAGCTTATCATTTATAAGATAAAGCTTGGAATGCAAGTCACAAGTCTATAAAAATCTGAAGCTACTTGTGAATTTCACTCCTAATTTGGATAAGACTCTTCTTTGTAAGGATAATACTTTGTTATCATCTTGGAGCATTCAGTAGGTGCTCAATACATGTTTTTTAAATAAGTCATTATATGGGTTGAATGTAGGGCTCTGAAGACATCTTCCAGCCCAGTGCTTGCCCCTTTTCTTGGGTTATGCCTTCTCTTTCACCAAACAAATGCAGAGACTTTTTATGGCAAGGTTATTTCCTGGGAAAAATGCATAGAAATCAAGTATACAATAGATTCTTTAGTTGATAAGCTAATATTTTACAATATCGTGGATAGGACTAGAGGTCTTTATATTCCAAAGTCAAACTGTATGCTTATTCTAGCACCATGGCTGTGAAGAACTATAATATGTACTGTGCCAAAAGTACTTCATTCATTCCAGTTTGCTGTACGTACTTCAAAGGCATACATACAAGAAGTGTAGATGCATAAGTCAGAACCACTAACTCTTCTGTCGTTACTCAGAGGTGGGAGGTGGAGAAACGGTCAGTTACAAAGTGCTTCAAAACTCCTGAGAGATATCAAAAAATGAGACATGCCATATATAAAATATAATTATATAGCACCCAGTGGTGTAGTTTTGAAGGATAGTAACCCATTTAATATTTTGAAGTGGCTTGCCTGGACAGCATTCTTTGGAACATCTTGCACTTTTCTTGACCTCAGTCTGAGGTCTTTCATCTTTTTAAAACAGTGTGTATTTCTTCAGACATTCTGAGGAAGATAACAAAGACTTCTCATTGTTGAGATGAATTTGCTGAGAATTTCAAGTTGTTGGTGTCAAACAATTAATCAACTAAAATAGATAAAACCTGTTCTCCACTAATCACTTCTTATTGAACCCTTTCCTTATATGATGTCATAATCAAAGCATGAATGTGGATCCAATCACAGCAGGCTGTTTCTTAATCTATATCTTTTTCCTTGGACATGTGCAAATCTACTGCTAATACTATTACTACTACTGAGAATGACCTATTTTTACAAACACCTCACAGTTACTTGACACAGGGTCATAAATCATTTGAGAAGCAGGAAATAGGTAGACAAGGAAAGCATAGTAACATGGAATAAAGCTTTAGTCAGAAGGCCTGGGGTAAACCCCTGGAATTATTAGTCTTTAATCATGGAAAGTGAGTCCTTAAATATTGTAATCATGGTTTCTTCATTTCTATAATGGCAGAATAGTATCTGCTTTACCTACTTCATAAGGTTAATAGAAAGATCAAATAAAATTATATATATAATTTCATATATATAAATATACTATATCTCTATTTGAATATATATCTTTCCAAAGGTTATCCAGCCATGAAATATGAAAAAATAAAGACTTGATTGAAGAAGATACAAGAAACAAGAGACATTCTACGTAGGACAACGGTGCCTCAGTCCTGTTCAAATAGGTGCCTTGGGACCTCACGCAGTTCTCCCAACTGCTATCAGCTCCCCCATCATATTTTCCTGAATATCATAGACAGTCTGAAATCTCTTCCCTTTCAAAGGTGGTTTTATTTTTTGAAAAACCAGAAATCTCAGGGTGCCCAAACTAGGCTGTAGGGGAGCTGAGTCACCTGGTGATTTGATATTTCACCAAATATCATGCACCAGTCATGATGCATGAGTGGGTGCATTGTCATAATGAAGTTGCCAGTCACCAGTTGCCCATAGCTATGGCCTTCTGAATCATCTGAATAGTTTCCATGGTGGAATATTTAAGTTTAATGCCAAATTTGTTGCAGATTCTTTGCTTTACTTACTCAGTCATTTTGGATGCATTGGCCACACAGTGCACATGCTCACTCAATGGTGTCTACCGCCCCCACTGACTAATACACTGAAGTCACCATTGTTCATGCATGTGCATTCCAGTCCACTCTCCTTGGCTGCCAAGTTACATTGATGTTGTGCAAACTGTTCTCATTATATTAACAATAGCTGGACTTTCCAGACAGGATATATATAATTTTATACAAGAATTTTTATTTTAATACAAGTATTGGTAGTAAAGGAGACAAGGTAATAATACTAATAGTGGGTAACAACCATTTTTGTGACACCCCTTTTTACTGTACACATGCATTAGCTTATTCGATCTTTGCGCCAGTCCAATGGAGGAAACTGATGCTCAGGTGTCCCTGTGCTCCGGTCACACAGCCAGGAAGCCCAGCAAAAATCCAAACCCAGGCCTGCTGTGGGTGAAGTCCATGTTCTGAACTTTACTGTGTTCCTCTCTTGCTCTCTGGTTGACAGAATCAAAGGAACCAACAAAGAGATAAGGAAATAATGTTAAGGGCTTAGATGTAAAAATATATTCACATCTCAGTAATAAAAACCTGTATGCATAGGCAATGTAGAAACAATTTCTTACCTAAAGCACCAAAAGGTTTACTGCAGGTGATTTATAATTTAAAAATCCAGGCTATATGTATCTGATATAAAGGAATGGGGACTTTTAAGAGTCTATGCCACTTACATAATAACATGTTTTTAGTTTAGGACAAAGTACATGAGAAGAATCTTGAAAGGTCTTCCCCAAGATACCTGCCAAGCAAGGTGGCCAGCAAAGCCTAAACACTGTCTCCAGAACACTCATCCGTAGGGCCCTGGGATACAGGATCACAAGATTTGGGGGGAAGTTAAAACAATTACTGTCCCAAGATCACAATATTGCAAGCGTTCAAACATGTGAGCAAAAAAACTTCCCCTGGACAAAGCAAGTGTTAAAGCTTGTAAGAGTAATTTAACCTCAGTGGCAACCATAAAATAAATAAAATAGCACCAACTGATGGCTTTGTTGAGAACTGTTTGTTAGGTTAATGGTCAAGGAGAAAATTAATGAATTATTCAATTACTTTATTTAAGAAGAAATTATGTGTGAGGCAGTAAATTGTACAAACACTCATTTTCGGTATGAATTTTGGAATAATAATTGTAAAAACCAGACTTTGTGTTAGATTTCAAATGAATTTTCCACATAAATTTAATTTTACATAAAGAGACAGTTTCATCTTTTTACTTGTGTAGCTTAAAAAAGACTGAATTTTAAAGTGAGTTCCGAGGAGAAGAATAGTAAAATCCTCAAGATGAGGGATTTGGTGTAAGCATGTTTTTAGGACTAATTTTGGATCCCTCACACACTGGAAAACGTGTTCTGAAGCACTTTGGTTTAGTTTGGTTCTTAATATATTATTAGAAAACTAGGGCCTTGAACTGTCAGAATATATAGATTGTCACTATCAAATGAAAACTAGAATTTTTATTTGCAATAATCTTTCTGATTCCAATACAAATTTATATAATATATAGAAAATGAATACCTGGCCATAAGTATGATCTCCACTCTCATATTCTCTCTCTCTCTCTCTCTCTCTCTCTCTCTCACACACACACACACACACACACACACACACACACACACATTGAGGTAAAGAATTACCTGAGCAGGGGTAGAGTGTTTCAACCTGTAGTCAGAGCTTCTTAAAACAAAGTTGTTTTTGAGAAGGAGTAGCTCACTGCTTTATTATGACCTTGCTAAGCATTACTTATTTATTAGAAGTTTTCTGTTGTTCTGGGGGATTTGGGGATGCAAAAAGACACTGCCAGGGGGATACAGAAAGGGATTGGGTGTGAGAATATGCGCTTTGCTCGTGCCGTTGGACAGGCACCGTTTCAGTGGGCTTGTTAGGACCCTTCCCTGAGAAGAAAGCCCCCAAAGTGCTCAATAAGCTGTATAGCTATGGGGTGACTTGAGGTCACCAGGATCATCTATTGTATATCTCCCCAGATGGTCTGCAGCAGGGATCACTAACTCAAGTATTTATTTCGTGGGGATTTGGCAGATGGCATTCATGAGCCAAGCAAGCCTAGTAGGGCAAAGACAAACATAGAGTAGTGCCATGTCTTTAGGTTTTTAAATATATACCTGGGATTCTATGTTATATGAAATCTCCCAAGTTTAAGATATTGCCTTTATATTTGTATTAACTGCATTAATTGTTAAAATTACATTAAACTAGCATTGGCCTTTGGCTTCAATGTGCTGTGTTTCTAGAATCTTTATCTTTGATCTTATATACAGACAAGAGAGAGAGGACTATTAGGTAGTATGGTGAGTGGAGTGTGCTTGTTACTCATTCCCTCATTATAGAGAACCTACATTCTAAGCCCCAGTTCCATTCATTGTGTATACAATTTGTGAACCAGATGAAGTTCCTGCCTTCATAAAGGTATCTTTTATTTGTGTGAGTAAGATTCATGAAACTGGTAAAAGAATTGATGAGGTTGGAAAGAAAGACCATTCAGAGGATATATCCATAGGATTTTTGAGTGGTATGAGGGTTTGTTCCTTCTTATCTCACAGATGAGGAATATGAGTCCCACAGAGATTAACAAATTGCTGAAGGACATAGCAAGTTACTGGGAGAACCCAGGTGAGAACTTAATTTGTGGGCAAGTAAACTGTGTAAGGTGATTACACAGGGTCCTTGCTCAGTATAATGTTCTATGGTCACTGTCCAGAAATTCTTAATCATTTTATCCTTGACCTTGTAATTTGGAAAAGAAGTGCAATGGAACCACGAAGAGTGTGCTGTTCCTTGGAACATCATTTGCACATAGAATTCTGGTAGATTCATGATGTGCAGATTTCAAGAAAACTCAAAATGAGTAAAAGATAAAAGTGTGTTATGTCTATCAGCAAACAGGGGTGGTGCTGGTGGGGTCCTGACAAGCGGAGACTACACTTCCCATCCTATTAAGAACTTGGTTTGAACACAGAAGAAAATGGTATTCCTAGAAACCAAATGACCAAGGAGCACTATCTTACCCCTTTTTTAGTTATGTGACTTCCTTGTATTAGCCAATGTGTATGCTGAATAGAACACAGAAGAAAAGGGCAAGATAGGGCAACCCACAGTTCCTTTAACTTCTAATCTTTCTTATCACTCGGTAGCCTGAAGGTGGAGAATATTGCTAGGATGTACACATTTGCGTCTAAAATTGAAATAAAAACAGTTGGGTTCTTTCTGTGCATTTTCACTGTCTGGTAAGAACAAAACACATATGTATTTAAAACTAAGAAATATGAGTGGTGTGGTTCTAGTGATTTTGCATTTGAGTTAAATGCTCTTATATTTTTCTCTTAAAACCATCATTGCACAATATAAAGATAAATGATAAAATTCATGCAAAGAAAACAAATAGCTTTGTATTTGAGTATGTTCAATTCTTTTTTCCTTCTTCTCACTAAGAAGCCCTGCATTTTTATTTGCACTGGGACATGCAAATTATATAGCTGGCCTGGCTAAACCTAGGTTAGAATTTGTTCTCCTGACTTCTAACTCACAAGACTTCATTATGCTCTGGTCTGGTGTTCCAGATTTTAATGGTGATGATTATAAGCCTAGAACAAGGAAACAAGGAAGACTTGTTTAAACAGTTTTCACTTTATATAAGAGTTATCATAACCATGATTTCATAGTAAATACTAATGCCTCCACACTTGCCCATTTTTGGTCTGTTCTGGGCTTTTAATTTGTTATTGCCCTCCTCATGAGACAATATGAGGTAGTGCAGAGACAGGCAGTACATACAACAATTTAGGTTGATTACTGCCTTTTAGGTGTGATCATTGAAATGTGGTTATCTGACACTGAAATAAAGGAACAGTTCTTTGTCTCTGCTGGAAATAAATAGTGAGGATCTAGGGTGCCATCTCCAAAGACAGGGGCTTTTGAAATAGCACATTCTCCCTATTTTAGAAGAGTCATTCTGAGGAGCTGATATTTGCTCTTTAATCTTTTCACTTGACAAACACTTAACGTATGAACTTGAAAAGGTGTTGACAGCTTGAGTGGCTGAAACAATACAAATTTGGTCTTATAGTCCTAGAGGCTGGAAGTCTAAGATCAAGGTGTCATCTGAGTTGGTTCCAGAGGGCTGTGAGGAGGCATCCATTCTGCCCCTCTTCCCAAGGTTCTGCTGGTTTGGTCTGGTGGCAATCTCCAGCATTCCTCTGGGTATGAAAGCACGACCTTGATCTCTGCCTTCATCTTCATGTGGCATCCTCCTTGTGTGTGTGTCTGTTGCCAAACTTTCCCTTTTTATCATATTAATTCAACTCCATAAAGACTCTATCTCCAAATAAGATCACTTTCTGAGGCACTGAGAGTAAAAATTTTAACATACGAAATTTTAGGAAACACAATTTAATCCATAAGACCCTGACATCCTTGCATATATTAAACTTGGTGAGGACCAGAAACCAAAATCTTCTGTGTCCAGTCTCCATCTGGCTCCTGCTTAATATTTGACTCTCCCCTGGAGGCCCACTCACATGAGGGTGACATCAGTGTGCTCCTGGTGAGGGCGACCAGCAGAAGGATGGTCCCCTCCACTTTAAGACATCACTCATCAGTCGTCTGAGCAGAAGGGCATACATACCCTCTTCATCTCACTGCATCAGTAATTCTGCACTTGTATGCCAGATGCCATTCATGATCAAGAAGAATGGTAAAAATGAGACTCTCTTTTGCACATCAACAGTCACAATTATACTTTGTTTCTTCAGCATGTAACAAGGGCTTAGCTCCGGATAACTTTATTTTTCAAGGTTTGATTGAACATATGATTGCCTTGCTTCTGTTAATTGTGTAAATCTCCTAGTGATCTTCGCTTCTGTTTGTGTTTGTTGTCAAATATATATATTTGACTTGAAATATTAAAGATGCTTATAGTCCAGAGTAAACTGATGGAGTGCTAAATACTGCCTGTACCACATGCCTTGGTTTGGTTGTTAGACAAAGCATCTGACAGAGCCTGAGACATGGTAGACACTCAGGATTTTTTGTTGTTGTTGACTAAATTGGTAAAACTAATGAGTGGGCACTATGATCTTACATGCTTTCTCCAATTTCTTACTTCCTGATCTTTTTCTCTCTGAAGTCTGGGTCATAGGAGTGGAGGAAGAGAATATTTTATAAGTTTAGTTCTTGGTCCACTGTCATTTATAACCACTTTTCCCTGCATCTCACATGCTTTTAATAAAAAAGGTTGATTCTTGCAGTGCATAGCCAAGTTTACTAGATTTGGATTGTCTGAATTTTCCCTATCCTTAGAAATTCCTTTGACTTAGAGCCAATGGTTATGCAGATGTGTGTTTGTGATAGGCTGTGACTGAGATTAATGACCTCTTTTCCATCCCAGCATTTGCTGCCTAAGCCTTTTTGCTGACTGTGCATCGTAGGGGATGTTCTTGGCTGAACCCTACTTTTGGAGGTCTACTCCAATCTGAAAGAGGAAGCCAGCAATCTATTTTCCAATTTAGTTTGATCTTTGTGGATAGGAAATAGTCATGATATCTAAATGAGGTTACCAGGAAGGGAATGAAGAGAGTAGAGTTAAGAGATAAATCATTACGTATGGCCAAAAGAAAGAAAAACCTTCTTTTAGCTGATCCCTGATTTGAAAATTTGTGTTCCTTTTCTCCTGTAAACAAATTTGATTCAGTTGAGGTAAAATTTGTCACATTTTTCATAAATTTATAAATCTATGAGAAACTTCTACTACTACTTATGATTGACATTCTCATACCTTTAGTTAGTTATGCCTCAAGTATTAAGGCTAAAAATAATGGCTAGACTTCATGTAGCATTTTCTACATGAAAATGTAGAAATGTAGCAGTGTACCAGGCATTATACTGAACAATATTTACTTGTATTATCTCATTTCATTCTCAGTATAATGTTATAAAACAAATACCATAACTATGTCCATTTTATATACAAGGAAACTGAGGAATGGTGAGGTTAAGTAACTGACTAAAAATGGCAGAATTGGGATTGATGTCTTGAACATGTGATGTGAGGACATGCGCTCTTAATCATATCAGAGTATCAGACCGCCTGCCGTTAGCGTGTTCTTCTGGAGGGTGAGGCTTAGCCCCATTGGCTTTTCTCATCTTCTGTCTCAGACAATATAGAAACTAAAAAAAAATGGTTTAAAAGATGAGTACATTATTGAACAACTGCTATGTAGTGCTCCATGTTTTAATCTCAAAGTGTCCTAGTAAAATTTTTTTAATATAAAGAGGGGGCTAATAAGATAAGGATCCATCTTTGAGTAAATTAATATTTGGGTATTAAGACAGGACAAGTTTAAAAACCTATTAATTTAGTAGGTTAGGCTTTTAAGTGTATGCTCATATTATCTTTGCTTTTCACACCAATAGCAGCTATACCAGACCTTTTTCTCACTAGAGTTCCCATCCATCCATGTCTCCATCACCCATACTGTGTACCCGCGGATCCTCTTATATGGCAAGTGTAAAATGACAGTATCTAAAGTTTTCGACTTTCTGCATATCCACTTTAGGACTTATCCAGAGGCTTATCATCCTTCTGACTGTTTTACTTTTTTCTAAGGAATAAATGTACTCATCCATTTCCAAAAATACAAATTACATATGAACCTATGATACCTTTATAAAGTTGAGGCAATAAAAACAATCATAAAATGTCGGTTCAATAGAAGCTCAAAGGGCGACTCAGTGACTTCATTGAAGGTGTCATATTTTATGTTTATATCTTCAGCATAGGATCTGGCATATAGTAAATATACAATAAATACATTCTAAAACAAATTGGAATAAGATGCAAGATGGATTTCTAGCTGAGAGTATTGCCTAGAAAGGAAAGACTGGATAATATAGCCAGAAATTTAAGGCAGTCCAAAGAATGTTGGAGACCCCAGGCCTCTGAAGGGGAAGGAGAGCAAGAAAGGCACTGAAGTCAGTGCTTCCTCTTTTCAGTTCATGCTCTAAAAAGTGCTGCTCTCAATGGGTGCAGACAACTCACCTCTGCTCTTGTTCAGATCTGTTGTTTTGGAGGTTGATCTTATGGATTCTAAGAAGTCATCTTCCTCATAGTAAAAGGGAAGGTAAAAAAAGTTAATGCATCTTAATCATTTCAAGTATTTCAAGAGTGCTTCAATTTTCAAACTTGCATAGATATTTACTTTCAACATATATCTCAGCACTTGACACATTTTGTATATATTAGGAAAGTAGTAAGCAATGATAGTTTGTGAAGTGATTTTTTTCCTGAGAGTCCAACTAAGACCAGAAACTATCATTCTGTGGTATAGCAAACCAGCTGAGTCAAATAATTTGGTGTTTTCAGCACCCAGTGTACAGGAAACAGATGGCTTAATTGACCCACAGAGAGGGAATTTGCTAGGTTTAGTGGAGTGAGACACATAAGGTTTCTGATGAGAATGCAGAGAAAAAGCTTGGTCCATGCTGGAGAAGGAGCTATGCAAACAGGAAGAGCCAGTATGGAAGGATTGGGGGACTAAAGTGTGACTGTATCAAAGAGAAGATTTGATAAGAATGTCAAATAGATTGTGGAGCACAAAGTCCTAGTCTCAATATTAAATGTTTTTGAAGTAGAAAATTAATGAAGGGTAAATGTGGCTAGGCATTGTTTGATAAAGTGAAATTATCAAAGTCAATTCTAAGATTTATTTGAACTCTCCTTGAAGTTCCCTTCTGTACCATAGTTAAAGGGTCAAGGTACCCTGTGGAGACATGCTTCTCTCTGACTCCAGTCCATTTCAAGTCATTTTAAGCAGAACACCTAAAAACAATGAGGAGAGGCTGTTGTAGGCTTAGTCCTCATATTCTCTTATAAGAATCTTCCCAATTCAAAAATGGCTCTGAATTGACTGCTCTCAACTAGCACATCCTATCAGTCCTGGTCTATTCTCTCTAGACAGCACTGATCTTAGAAGATGCCAACTGGTCTGTGCTCTTGGAATGTGGGACATCTCTAGTCCTCCTAACTCTTAGAGGTAGAATCTACTGTTTATTTAGAAACTTCCCATGTACTTTCCTCACCCATATTTTAGCCTTAACTCTTCTTGCTTGATTTTGGGTATTTTTGTTTTCTTCTATATAGCAGGTCCCCTCATAGATGAGTTTCTCTGTCCTTAGAGAAATTTAATGTGTAATAAATGTTTTTGATTTAACTAGACCTTAAACTCTATTTTTTAGTGTATTCCATGTATTTGTTTTTCAAGACCATATTTACCATCTCTCAGAGTCATTTTCAAAAGTATCTGCTCTTTTCACTATTAGTTGGAAAAATTTAAGAAATGAGTTTACACTTAGATTATTTTATGTCATTTATTATTTACCTCAGACAGGCCTGAAGGATTTTTCTAAAACCATAGCAGCAACAACACCACTTAAACAAATGAGATAAAATTTTTAGGACAGAAAGCTCTTTCTTTGTGTTTTCAAATCATTAATAGCTGCAGTTATATGGGTTAGGAAATAAGACATATATGCCTCTTCATTAGCTATTTCAGAACAAGACTAGACTAGCCTTGCCAAAGAACTAGCCTGGCAGGTGATATTCCTTATTCAGTATAGTAGCTCAACATGTCTAATAAAGAAGATCATGGATGATTTCTCTTCCTTGAAAATTCTGCTTAATTTTGTTGACCTTTCTTAGAACACATAAATAAAACATGCCCAGTGGTTGGAAATCTCCTTTAGTCATTTTAATGCATACTTTCCCTCCTTAATAAACTGCTGGAGTCTATCAAAATGGGGAGAAAGAGGATTGTGCTGTCAGACACAGAGACTGACTTTGGAGCAGAGCCTGAGACCCCCAGAAGGCACTCAGGATTTCTGAGGGAGCAGCTCTTAGCCATGTCTTAAGAGACAGCTGGTTTATTAAAGTGAGAAGCATTTTGTTCTCTGAGCAAAAAGCTTCAGGGCATGGAGGGTTGGGAATCTGTGAAGTTATGTTGCATAGTTCGAATTAGTAACTTCTACTTTCACAAAAATTAATTCTTTATTCTGTCATAGCATGTCTGATTTGAAGATTTGTGTTTTTTCAAAGCCAGTTTTTTTCACTTGTTGTTGCTAGATATTAATTTAAAATTGTTTTTATTTCTAAGTAAAATTCTTTGAGTCTTTAACTTTTTAGATATATGTGCTGGGGAAAAAATGCAGAGATATATTCTTCATTGCTCAAAAAAAATCTTCCCAATCAAGGTTCCCCATACCACTACTTATATTTTTAAATTTCCCATACCACTACCTATATTTTTAAATTCTTTTTTATTAAAAAAAAAGCTAAGGATCATCTTAAAATATTTAATTTTTTCCTTAAGTATTTTAAATATGTTTCTCCATTGTCTTCTTACATTGTTTTGATGAGAAATATGCTGCCATCCTTACCTTTGTTTCCCAGGTATGTAACCTGTCTTTTCTCTCTGACTGCTTTTAACATAATTTTATTATTGCTGTTCTTTTAAGCTTCCATTGACTGAAGGGTACCCTCTATGCATATGTGGAAGCTTTAACTTCCAGTGTGGTGGTATTTGGAGTTGGGGCCTTTGGGAGATACTTAGGTTTAGAAGAGGTCATAAGGGCAAGACTGTCAAGATAAGATTTTAAGAGGAGAAAGAAATAGCAGAGCTTTTTCTTACTCCATGTAAACACCTCAAGGAAAGGCCATGTGAGATCATAGTGAGAAGTTGGCCATTTGCAACCAAAGGAGAGAGCTTTCATCAGACATGAACTTGCAACTTGCTGGCACTTTGATCTTGGACTTACAGTCTCCAAAACTGTGAGAAAATAAACTTAAATTTCTGTTATTTAAACCACCTGGCCTATGGCATTTTGTTATGGCAGCCTGAGCAGACTAAAGCATTAGCAATCTTATTATGCTGTGCCTTAGTGTAGTATTTTTATGCTCTGTATATTTGAGGCTCATTGAGTTTCTTTTCTTTAAATATGAAACACTTTCAGCTATCATTTTTTCAAGTATCTTTTCTTCTCATCACTACCATATTTCAGAACTCAAATTATATATATATTAGACCACCTAAATTTGTCCCACAGCTCACTGATGCTCATCAATTTTTTTTCAATTTCTTCTTCCTGTGTGTTTCATTTCATATCATTTCTTTTGCTACATCTTTAAGTTCATTAATCTTTTCTTTTGTGGAGTCTAATGTGCTATTACTCTCAGGTATGGTTGTTTTTATCTCTAGAATTTAATTTGATATTTTGAAAATATTTTTTACTTACTTGCACAATTTCCCTATAAACTTTTGAAGTAAGGAATATTATTACAATGATTGTTTTAAAGTCCCCGTCTATTAATTCTATCATTTTTGTAATATTTGAGTCTCTTCCATCGATTAATTTTTTTCTCATCAGCAGGGGTCATATTCCAGTTTCTTTAAATACCTGGTGATTTTTACTGAATGCTAGACTTTGTAAATTCTATCTTGTTTGGTATGTTTGAATTTATATACACATTTTTAAATTTTATTCTGACATGCAATTATTTGGAAATACAGTTGATCTTGAACAACATAGGTTTGAACTGTGCAGATCCACTTATATGCAGATTTTTTTCAATAAATACATACAGTACTTTAAAAATATTTTCTCTTTCCTATGATTTTCTTTTTTTTTATAGTCAAGTCCTCTGCCCATTTTTTATTTTTATTTTTATTTATTTTTTTAAAGATTTTATTTATCTTTAGAGGGGAAGGGAAGGAGAGAGGGAGGGAAACATCAATGTATGGTTGCCTTTTGTGCGTCCCCTGCTGGGAACTGGCCTGCAGGGAACCTGCCTGCAACCCTGGCATGTGCCCTGACTGGGAATCAAACCGCGATTGTCTGGTTCGCAGGCCCGTGCTCAATCCACTGAGCTATGCCAGCCAGGGCTCCTATGATTTTCTTAATAACACTTTAACTTGTTATAAGAATGTAGTATATAGTACATATGAAATTCAAAATTTGTGTTATAACTGTTTATGTGATCACTAAAGCTTTTGATTACAGTAGGCTATTACTAGTTAAGTTTTTGGGGAGACAAAAGTTACACATGGATTTTTGACTGCACAGGGTGATCATTGCCTTTATACCCCACATTGTTCAGGAGTTAACTATAGTTTTGTTCTTTTGAGGCCTACTTTTAGCTTCATTGCATAGATTGGAATCTCCTTAGTTTAGGATTAATTTTGTCACACTACTAAGACAATGTCTTTCATGTTTTCTACTCAATGTCCTGTAAATTAGATGGTTATTTTTTGTTCTGGAATGAATATGAAGTATTTGCTTCTCTGGATGAGGTCCACAGATTGTTCACTCTAAGATTTTAGGATGCATTTTCTCAGGTTTCAGTTAATTTCCTGATAGTACTCAGCTATGGGCTGATGCAGGATGCTCTAGGAATTTCTGGAATTCTATTTCTATGTAGCTTGATCTTCTCTCATGATCTTCCCTGCAAACTCAATCTGCCTTGGTCTCTCTGTACTTTCAACTCAATATTCTCAACTCAGAATGATTTCCATATTACATTTTGGTTTTCCTCCCATTTTTGCACTTTTAAAATTCTTTAAATTATAATTTAACCAGAAGTTTTGTAGGATGTACCACAAGCAATTAGACAAATTCTAACATTCTGGTAACCAACATATTAGCAAATAACAGATATTAAAGGTGAACCTTGAAAAATTAAATATATGAAAAAGACCATGATTTAAAGTAAATGTATAAGCATAGGAGTTGCTAAGAAACTATCACCACTAAAGGTTTTCTTTGATAATATTTTGAACTCACAATGAAGACAAACACTGTGGGAAGACCATGCACAGCTAAAAAATTGCAACATGAATCACAGCAGAAAGAGGGGATGCATTGTCTAATCCACTGACTCAGATTTGCAACTCTAGGAAGTTATCAATACTGGAGAGTTCTTCCTATTATGTTAAGTTTAAACTTTAAACTGATCTATAGTGTTTCAGCCTCCTGTTAATACTTGACAAAAGCAAATGAAAACTTTAAAATTAGTCTTCCTTAATGGAGTAGGATTTACTTTATTCTTCTGAGTCAACCTATTTCCTCATTCTTAGAGCAAAAAGAATATGGATATTGGTCTTTTTAATACTTTTCTAGTTTATACAGAAATCTATGACTTAAAAATTCTCTCCCAAAGATAAGGTGGGGCATTTTGTAAGTCTCACCTTGTTTATTTGTGATCGCTCAGAAAATATATTTAGTGCTGACACTTAATATATCAAAACCATTCATTGTGTCACATACTTTGTTCACTTTTTTAGATCTTTTAGTTATAAAAGTTAATCTGGTTTCTGTTATTCCATATTGGATTAGTTCAACTTAATCTCACTTTGGGCCCTATCTTCATGTACCTATTTGTGGCTTTTGCCTTGGCATATACAAGCTAAGGCCAATAACATTTAAAATACATTTGGTTCCATTTACTTGGCTGTCACTCTTAAACCTCAGATACAATTAATTCTGTCATTATTATTATTGTTAGGCATTTCCATCATATGATATAGTGCTGCACTCTGCAAGATGACAGACATTTCTCACTCATGGCTACTAAGTGTTTTCACTGTGGCCAATCCAAACTGAAATGGCCTGTGAGTAAAAAATACACAATGGATTTCAAAGATTTATTAGAAGAAAGTAAGATGTCTCCTTCATAATTTCTTATATTTATTACATTTTGAGATGAATGTATTTTATGTATGAAGTAGAGTGACTTTCATTTGTTTCTTTTTACTTTCAAAATGTTTAAATGAGTATACTAAAAATTTAAAAAATAACATAGGTGATTGCATTACATTTCTATTGAATAGTGATTTCCATAACACTTTCAAATTAATTTCTTGACATCTGTTCTTAATCCTAGAGTAGTCAAGAATGTTGTTGGTATTTAAAGATTAGAAATAGAGTGACAATGAAAATGGAGAGAAACCTAAATAGAGGACTTCAATTTTGATCCTAGTGCTCTAGGAAGATGACCAAAGTGACTTTGGCAAAACCTTGCCATTTTCCCCCAGGCTCCATCTAGCTTTTTGTTACCTTTGGCAGATGACCTTTTCATAGTCTTGAATTTTCTTCTGTAGGTTTCAACTTAAATATTTACCCACAATAGCTAGTGGTTCTCAAAATGCAGCCTTTGCTCTGGCAGCATCAGAGTTACCTGGGAATTTGTTAGAAATACAATTATAATCCATTAGTAATCCAAACACTCTGAAGGTGGAGCCCAGCAATTAGTGTTTAGACAACCACTGTGCATGTGTGAGAACAACCGCTACAGAAGCTCATATCTAATATTCTGTACACATTGGTTGTTTTCAAGGTCACCAACCCGCTCCTCTTCTTGACTCCCTCATTTCTATTAATGCTTGTCCTTGAAACCAAGGTGTTAAACGTTGCTGTCAGTTTTACCCTTTCCTCTCATGCCCCAATTTCAATAAGTCATCAATTCCTACCAGCATCAGCTTCAAGTATCCAAGCTTGTTGTGAACATGCCCCCCTCATTCAGTGCTCCCAAATGTTTTTTTCCCTCTCTTTTTTCTCTAATTCCGATTATATTCTACTTTTTCTGTAATGCTTTACTTTGATCAAGTTCTTTCCACTGGGTAGAAAGTGTTCCTTACTCTCAGGAACTTAACCTACATCCAACATCTCAGTGCTCAAATGATTGATTCTTAACGGTAGTTCTCAAGCCACTTCTGGAAGGTTTTCAGTCTTTTCTGAGCTGCAGTGATTTTCTTCTTGCCAAGTTGAACAAAATATCTACCTCTTCTGAACTTTCATTTTATTTTTATCCGTTTAATTACTCTACAATTTTATTAAGCACATATTTTATGTTTTCAGTAAATTTAAGTTTCTTGAAGGAAGAATTCATGTCTGACTTATGTTTTAATCTGGAAGAAATAGGGAAGGATCACTAATATTTCTCACGCCTACACCTGATTCCGGCTTTTGCATTCTACATTCCATGCACTTGAACTATTCATCCCCCCAAATCTTCATGGCTCTTCTCCTCATTTGCTTGAAGTCTTTTCTCAAGTATTACCTTGTAAAGAAACTGTCTTCCTTTTGTTTTATTTTATTTTTCTTCAAACCACTTATTCCTGCCAGATATATGTATGAATACATGTGTGTGTGTGTGTACACACACTTGTATGGCTGGTATAAATACAGTCTCTCTTTTTTGTGTGTGATCACTACTATATTTCATGTACCTTCAATTAGAATTATTTGTTGAGTGAATGTGTTTAATTACTGAGCCTCAATCATTGCATCTTTAATGTTTAAAAATTATATTTACATGTAAAAAGTTTAGGAGATATAAAAATGACAACACAGCATGTGGCAACACAGCATATGACACACTGTAGTACTTGGTAACTGATAATTATTATTATCATTAATTATTTCATGAATATATACTGTTTGGGGTTGCTGTCCTTTTGTCCTATTAGAGAGTTATCTGGGGACAATGATTTTTGAATAGTTAATCTTTGCACATCAGGAAGATATTCAGCAAATAATTGATGAATGTATGACCTTAGCACATTGCCTGCACTGTAGTTTCTTCACATGTAAAACAAGAAAATTAAGATCTCCCAAGTCTTATTAGGCTGTGCCTTCTCAAGAAACAATTTGTTAAAAACCCCATGGTCCATCAGCTTGGGGGCAGTTTAGAGTATATGGGCTGCTCCTGTAGTGATACATTCTTACTTAATGTCTTCACAATATCTTCAGTAAGAAGCAGACATTCTGTCTCTTGGATGTGATGTTAACCAAAAGCCCCTAAATATCCTCTTATTCTTTTCTATATAAAAATATTTATTTTTGTCCCTGTTTCCCCTTGATTGAACTCAGTCAGTCCTTTCTGCCTTCTGGATCCCACCCCTAATGTATTCTCATGATAAATCAACTTTTTACAAACTGCTGAAACCTCAGTGTCATCTGGTGCGGATTGTGCTGTGCAGTGTTTTTGAGAAATTATGTGACAATCGAGGCTCATTACTGCATTCTAAATTAGATATCCCAAGTGTGAGAAAAGAAACAGTTGTTCACAGAGCTGGGCTGGGATTCTGTCTCTGCTGGGTCTACATCTCTGAGCATCTCTTTGTGCACGCATGTGCTCTTCTCTGCTGTAATTTTCATGAACTTTCTGCTGGTTCCTGCAAATCCTACATTCTGTCTGGCTGACTAATGATCTATCCCCTTTGTTCTTGAGCCATCCTGTGATTTCATCACATAAATAGAAGCTTGGTTTCTTTCCCTGAATACTTGGAATGCTACCTTTTATTTGGATTGCTGCAGACATCAGTAGAATGGGATCTGAGTCATAATTTATTTGATCTGTATGAAGGCAGAAAAGCAGAGGCACATTTCTGATGAGAAGGAGGTTTATTTCTAGGAAAGTAAGTTATTCTAAAACTAACTGCAAACAATGTCACAGTAGTGTCTGGACAGCAATCCCAAATGCCTGTATGAGTCCAGCTACAGGTGTCAGACTGGAGAGGGCTGAGTGGAGGATGTGGTGGAAGACACGTGCAGGCCCCTCAAAGGGACGCCATGCTTGGCTTTGGGCAATTAATGCCAGGCTGTTCCATATGGACCCACTTTGCCAACACTCCAGCAATTCCACTGCTGGGATTATATCCTAAGAATCCTAAAACATCAATATCAAAAAACCTATGCACCACAATGTTCATAGCAGCACAATTTACAATAGCCAAGAGTTGGAAGCAACCTAGGTGCCCATCAGTAAATGAATGGATCCAAAAATTGTGGTACATATACACAATGGAATTCTATGCAGCAGAGAGAAAGAAGGAGCTACTACCTTTTGCAACAACATGAATGGAACTGGAAAGCATTATGCTGAGTGAAATAGGCCAAGTGCTGAAAGACTAATACCATATGATCTCACCTTTAACAGGAAGCTAAACAACAAAACAAACAAGCAAGCAGAAAAAAAAACAAAGACACTGAAATAGAGGACAAGGGGATACTGACCAGAGGGGAGAAGTAAGGGAAGTTAAGGGGAAAAAAGGGGGAGGGATTTGGAGGAACAAATAGGAAGGACACAGGGACGAGAACTAAGGGGGATGGAAATGGGAGGGAGGTGGGGAGCAAGGGGCGGGGGAGGGTGGGATGGGAAAAATAGACAAAAAACTGTACTTGAAAAATAATAAATAAAATTTAAAAAAGAGAATGAACCAAGGACAAAAAAAAGAGAAAGTCTAAGTTCAGATTTTAATATGAATTTTTCTGACTTTCAAAGATTGACAATGAATTATGTTAAAAAAAACAACAACAAAATTTAAGTGCTTAAACAAAATATTTTGATGACCAAAGGCTATTTGTTTATAATTTCTCTGTATATCCCACAGTTTGGGCTTTTAAAAATCAAATTATCAAATAGGATATTATCATCTCTTTTATGTGTTCATGGGAAATACATTTATCAGAAGTATGCTATACCAGGGTGTCCTCTAAAGATCTTTCCATTTTCTTTAGAATCTAAAAGGCAATAAAATTTGCATCAGTTACCTAGTATGTGCAAGACAGTGTGGGAAATACAAAGGCATCATCTTTCCCTTTCCTCAAGGAAGTAATCATTTTAGTTAGGAGAGCAGGCAGTATGCTGTCTTTCCTTTAAAATGCTATTCCTCCAAGACAGAAGCATTGTAAACACCAAGGAAATATTTCTATAAACTGTATAATGTTCTAGGAATTCAAGGGTTATTGAAGATGAATACAAAGCTGTGTTGCTTGATATAGATGTCAGGCAGCAAAAAGCATGGTTTAGACATGGATAAGAGAACAAGAGAGGAAAATTCCAGGTAGGCAGCTAAACTGGGATGCTGGGATTGCATGTGATATTTTCTGTGCATAAATGAGAAAACTAGTTTATTGGGAGTTAAGGGTGTATTTTGAGGAGTAAGGGGGTGATGATTTGTGTTCCAAATTTGGCAAAAAAAAAACCCACACACAACTCTGAAAACTTCAACTATGAAGTCAAATATTTGGGCTCTCTAGTCCTGGCTATGAAGGTGGACACTTCAGACCATCCTAGGTTATTTCTATCAGAATTAACTATTTGTGTTTTGATTCTGTTTTGATCAGAGAATTGATACCAAGCAATTCTCTGATTCTCACTTGACATTTTTGTGAGCTCATGAGATTGACCAAAAGAGGCAATACTTGATCACAAATACTTTTGATCCAGCTGTTTTGACCAAGCTGATTTTGCTCTTTGTTTCAAAAACAGATATGCTAATATTTTATTTTAATGATATATGCGATCTGTCCAGGAGGTATCCAGTCATGTACTATGAAAAATAGAGACATTTACTAAAGATGATACAAGATACAAACAACATTGTACATAGGACAATGACACGTTGGTCCCCTTCAAAGTAGGTACCTTGGGACCTCACACAGTTCTCCCAACTACCATGAGCTGACTCATCATATTTTTCTGATTTTCATCAACAATGTTAAATTGCTTCCTTTTCAAAGGTGATTTTAGTTTGGGGAAAAGCCAGAAGTCACAGGACACCAAAAATGGGCTGTAGTGGGGTGAATCACCTGGGTGATTTGATGTTTCGCCAAAAACCTCTGCACGAGACATGATGCATGAGCAGGCACACTGTCATGATGAAGCTGTCAATCACCAGTTGCCCATAGCTGTGGCCTTCTGAATCATCTGAATAGTTTCTGCAGAGGAATATTCAAACTTAATAGTTTCTGTGGAGGAATATTCAATGAAAACTTTGGTGCAGATTCAATGAAAACTTTGGTGCAGATTCATTGTTCTACTTGCACAGTCATTTTGAATGTGATGGCAACACAGTGCACATGCTCTCTCAATGGTGTCTACCACTCCCTCTGACTAGTACAGTGAAGTTGTCATTGTTCACACATGCACATTCCAGTACAGTTTCCTTGGCTGCCAGGTTACATCAATATCAAGCAAACCATTCTCATTATTTTAACAATGGCTGTACTTTTTCCACACAGACCTTATATATGTGTGTATTATCACCTATATACACAAATATGTACATAGTTAATTATCTATATACACTTATACAGATATATACATATATTAACTAATGATAGATATTTGCATGTATATATATTTAATGATGTTCATATAGATACTTAATGATAAACTTTTGCTGAGTATTATTTTTTAGATAAAAATCCAATGAACTAATTTAATTTGTTTTTCGTTTCTCTCTTAAGAGCAGTCAAACCACTTTGAATTCTCTTTTTCCATTTTTATCTTACTAAAATTATTTTTAGTAGGATCAATTAATTGATCCTATGGCTTTGATTTGACCCCTTTGAAAATTCACATTAAGTTTTATGTGATGTAAGTTCTTTCATTATGAATTTTCACATTTATTGTTATTATTTCTCCATGTCTGATTTTCTTAGGTCAAAGTTACCACTATAACTTTTCTTAAGATGTTTCATTTTTCTATAAATATCTTGACAGTAGCAAAACTCATAGGACAGTCTGGCGGTTTATATTTTTATTTTATCTTATTTTCATTTCACCTATTTTTGGATTAAATCACATTCACTATGAAGTGAAAAAAACTATTAGTTTATATTTATTTCTTAGTAAATCTATGAGATAATCATTGCAGTTTCTTCCAGACATTTCACAATTAAATTTTTTAAGGAATTATAAAATGTTATTATTAATCAATTTGTTCCATGAACTTCTGACCACACTATATAACATATATTCACTGCCCTTGACATTGGTGGAACAAAAAAGAAATGATGAATTCAAAGTAAGAGAATGAAAGGATACCAGAATTTGTCTGACTACCCTAGACTTCCTGGTGACTTTCCGGTTTCAAGTGATTATATTTGGAGCTTGGGCCCTCCTGGGTTCTTTTATTCAACAAGTACTTATTGAGAACTGACTGTGCGTCAGACACACCACTTTGCAAATACTGCACTGACCATGTTCCCATGGGCCCTGTGCTCACAGAGCTCACAGTCCAGTTGGGAAGGTAAATTGATAAATGATAAACATAAAAGTCCTAAGCATCATATTAATTTATCCAACCATAAATTAACATAATACATAATAAATATTATTATTTAAAAAACACTGTGTACCTCAGAAGTGTAAAACCTAACTTAACCTGAGAGCCAGGGAAGCCTCTCAAACAAAATTTTAGGCTGAAAGCTGGAGCATGAGCAGCAGTTAGCCAGATGGAAAAGTAGGGTGATGTGGAGAAAGGAACAGCATTCCAGAAAGTTCTGTCTTTATAGCGTAAAGTGGGAAGTGAGTGTGTCACAGATGAGGTAGGAGAGAGAGGAAGAGATCAGCTCATACTGTCTTGTAAGCTATTTTAGAGTTGCAAGTTCATGTAAAACACGCAGGGAATTCATAAAAATATTTTACTAAAAAAAGTGACATGATGGACTCTGAAAACTATGTGGAGAATGGGTGTTGGTACAAGGCTATAAGTCAGAAAGTCAGTTAAGATTGGTGGCTATTGTGAGAATAAGAAAAGACCTTGGCTTGGTTAGTATAGAATGGAGCAAGGTAGATAGACTTGAGTATTTGGGAGGTGAAATGAAGTGGTCAATTGATTAGATATAGTTGAAATGGGTTTGTGAAGGAAGAAACAAAAAAGCAAGTGATTTGCTGATGTGGAAATATATGATTTGGGGAATAACATAACATGTTCAGATTTAGAGATGCTTGAAGTGTCCATGAAATATCCAAGTGCACATGTTCAGTAGAGAGTTGGAAATAAGGCTGTGGAACTCTTGAGGCAGAATTAGACTGGAGAGTCAAGTTACTACCAGAGTAGTTACCGAAGAGGAATCAACATATGGCTGATAATTCCATGGGCATGGATAAGACACCCTGGGACAGTGATTACAATAAGGAAGGTATTGGGCCTACAGCAGAACTTGGAGGATCACCAGTACCTGAAAGACAGGTAGAAGTAGATGACACTACCAAGGATATTGAAGACGAACAGAGATAGGAAGAAAATAAGGAGTAATGTCATAAAAACCAAAGTGTGGTAGAAGTACCAAATTCTGTTGAAAGGGAAAGCAAGGTGTAGGTCTTAACATTTTCTTGGCAATGACATGTTGTTGGTAATTGATTTTGGTAGGGCAGAAAACAGATTGAGGCATGAATGAGGAGTGAGGAGATAAAAACAGTGACTTCAATAAATTTGCTTGAAAAGAAGTAGGAAAGAAACAGAGCCACAGCTGAAGGGAGAGATAGAGCAAAGGAAAAGATATTGAAAGAGACGTGAAGGTATTTAAATGATGATGCAAAGAAGTCTGTAGAGATACAGAGTCTGAACTTACGGAAGAGACTAGAGTACTAGGTAGAGATACAGCGGTCTCCAAAGCAGAAAGTGTAGAGAAGAAAAGCACAGAGCCAGGTGGACCTTAAATTTTGAGCACATAAATAAATGAATCCATATTACTTTTCCTCATGGCACCCTGAAATCCAACTTTCTATTGTTTCTTGGCCTGTGCACTCAGAAATCCCTAAGCATGTCTTTCTTCAGTTTTGGAGATACTACATTCTGACCAGAGCCTCCTCTCTCTCCTTGTATTCTTCATTCTCTATTTTAAATTCTACCTCCTTTATCCCATGAATCAATCCATAAACATGTCACATCTCTATGCTTTTAAATAAGAGAAGATAGATGCTGGGGTCAAATGGCTGTGGATTCGATACTGATTCCATTACTCATTTTTGTAGTTTCACTTTGGACAACAACCTAACCTCTCTGAGCCTGCTTTTTTGTCCATAAAAATGGATGTGATTTTTTTTTGAAAATTAAATGAGAGAACATTGGAGGTTCTCAAGTATGTTTATTTCCCCTCCTTTCCCTTATAAAAAGTTATTTCTCTCTATTGGCAATGGCCCACATGATTTACAAAGCATCTCTAAGTTTTCCAGTTAGTCTCCTCTTACTCTTATTTCACTCTAATGTTGCTTTCTTCCACATAGTATTTGTTATTCATAAGAGTCCTAAGCATCATGGGCCATCTTTGCCATCCTTTAAATCAAACTTTGGGAGCAGTAGGGAAGAAAGACTTGAAGAAAGGAAGGGGAGAATTAGGACACAGTCATTTCTAAACTTTGATCTATCCTCTTCTAATATAGCAAAGAATCGGAAAAGAGCATAGGTTAGGGAGAAATAGAAACTCTCAGGCCTGGTTACAAATCCAGAGGACAGTACTGATCATCTTAAAGGGTAGGGCTCAATTTTGTTTATTATTTTACAAAACAAATACTGTGAGTTTTTAGCGAGAAATGGGAGGACTAATGATACATATATAATATGTAGTATATATAACTGTGAATATTAATATAATATATAATATATGTAACTCTTAATATAATAACTGTAAACTCAAGACAAATTTGTTTTTGTGCAAATACATTAATTTCTGAGATAGAGATTAAATCTTGGGAGCAACCACATGCCTGTGAGTGTAAACAAATATCTTAGAGAGAACTGTTTGTTTCTCTTGTGGTCTAGATGAGACTTGTTTTCAGTGAGAGTTCTGTCCTGTCAAAGGAATTTTGTACATGACAGTGACATATGAGATGTTAAATGTTGTGTATAAATCCTGTCTTTAAAGATGATTTGACTTGACAGCCAACAAAATGGGCCTGTCTTCCTCAGTGTAAAAACTGGCTCATTTGTAGATGTTCATTCTTAGATGAATAGATTATGACGTCTCACCCCAGGCCAAAGTCCTTCTTTTTGGCCATTAAATCATGTTTTCGTACAGCTTAAAAAAGTGGTCTTGAACAGCATGATATGTAATAGTTTAATTCCTAGCCAATGGGATGGGTCTCTACTGAAATTGAAGCAAAGTACAAAGCCTAGAGTATTTCTCTTCCATTTTGTTGTAGGACCATGAAATTCTTGGATTGCCAATACTTTTAAGGGGAGTGATTGCTCTGACTCAAGCTAGAGCTGAAGATGGAAAAGAGAAATTTGATCCTGAGAAATCAGAAAAGAAATGTAAGAAAAAGCTGTAATACACCACAGTGCAAAGTTTTTCAAGCGGTTTTTATTTAAAATAGAATAACATGCAAAATGCAACTTATTTTTTTTAATACGTAGGTGTTGGGAAGCATTTCCTTCTCAGGGTGGGGGTGGTTGGCTTTTATTCACTCTCTTCTAGGGCTGTGAAGTCTCTCTAACGTGGAGACCAGTCTTCTCTCACTACATCTCATTTCCAAACTTCAGGAAAAACGAGGTGTCAGACAGCAAAGTGATTTCAATTTGGCTAACAGTTTAAGAACTAAACTACTTACTGCTTTGTAAAAGTTTCTGTCCTGAACAGAGCAATTGAACACTGCTCGATTAAACATTTCAGTAAAGAAAATTCAAACAATGGCTTTAAAAGTAATTGGAATGTCCTCTATATGGTCAAACTCAATGTCTGTTCACCTTCACATTGTCCCGCAATTGCTACCCCAGGATATTAGTTCAGGAGACCCAAGATCTATTTCCCATTGCAGTTCTGATTTGTACTTGCAAACATATTCTTTCTTCTTCCTCTATTTTCTCCAAACCTACTTACTAAGAGCTATTTTGTAACAAAATAATGGGAAAGCAATCTTGACAAGGCAAAGAAGTGGCAAAGGCATGAGAGCATTTGATGCACTACTGAAAACTTGTGTTTTTTAAAATGTGGTTTTAGGGAAAGAAGGCAGACACATAGAGTACATGTCAGCTTGGGGTTTTCAGGTCTCTTAAGACCTGGGTAAGTTGGCCTTGAATGTCATCCCAAGATTTCCATGAATTTCTGGGAGGGAACTTGTGTCATCTCATGATGACCTCTGGTTTGCACATTTGCCCCCAGTGAATTATTGGTTTTAGCTTTGTATCTTATAATTTTCACTCACCTCTACCATGGTGTCTCCCAGAGAGACATGTGGCCACTGTTCCTGATTTCTACAACAAATTTATTCACAGAACATTCTTACACATAGAAAACTTTACAATGTTAGAGATTTGAAAGAGAGAATAGTGGTCCATATTTAAAAATTTTTATTTTCTCTAAAGGAAGAAAGGTAAATGGTGGAATAGAAGCAATAATCAAAATACAAGAGAAAGATACTGCAAGAAGAATTTGAGTGTACAAATCACCAGTTGCTTTTCTGTTGCTTTATGTGTGGTGCTGTGGTGGGCTCTCTGCTCACAGTCATGGGCCTCCCAGGGGGGGTCCATACAGTGACAGACCTTCTTTCCATGGAGGCGGATGTGCCATAATCGACAACTAAACCACTAGCATATAGAATTTTAGCTATTAAGAGTTATCATGAAGAAATATGTTTTGAAAGATTATTCTTCAGGGTGTTACTTCCCAGTCTTTACACACAATGATATACCAGAAAGACAGGAGTAAACTTGAGGGATTATGGAAGTAGTTATATACATATTTGCTGAAAAATCACATTTTTTATACTATATAATTTTGATAAGTAAAATAGAATACCAAGATTGTAAAAGAAAATAAATGCTGATTTTGGTATAATACTTTGAATTAACATATTCCCAAGTTCTCTAGTTAAATATATACACAATTCCTAGTAATGACTTTTTAAGAATAATATTGTCAAGTAATTTATCATTACCATTGACTATACTTGATTTACACAAATAAATAACAACAAATTATTATGCACCACAATGTTCATAGCAGCACAATTTACAATAGCCAAGAGCTGGAAGCAACCTAGGTGCCCGTCAGCAAATGAATGGATCAAAAAATTGTGGTACATATACACAATGGAATTCTATGCAGCAGAGAGAAAGAAGGAGCTACTACCCTTTGCAACAACATGGATGGAACTGGAAAGCATTATGCTGAGTGAAATAGGCCAGGTGTTGAAAGACAAATACCATATGATCTCACCTTTAACAGGAAGCTAAACAACAGAACAAACAAAGCAAGCAGAATAAAAACAAAGACACTGAAATAGAGAACAAGGGGGCAGTGACCAGAGGGGAGAGGGAAGGGAATTTAAGGGGGAAAAAAGGGAGGGATTTGGAGAAACAAGTATTAAGGACACAGGGATGAGGACTAGGGGGGGAGGAAATGGCAGGGAGGTGGGGAGCACGGGGCGGGAGGGGGCTGGGATGGGAGAAATAGACAAAAAACTGTACTTGAAAAATAACTAAATAAAAAAAAGAATATTGACTTTCTACTTACAAAAGATTGACTGCATTTGTCTACGAAGATAGATAAAAAGAACTACCAGGAATTCATGAAAGTTAAAGTAAAATTTTTTGAGCTCATTAATAAATCTGAGATTAAAAAGAAAAAAAGATAACAACAAATTAAAATTTAAAAGATGGCACCCCAGATTTTACAACAGTTAAAATTATACTTCCCTTTTATTTCCCTGACAAACTCATTCTTGAACTACATTGTCATAAGGTAAATGGATTTATATAATTAATGGTTTTATACCAATATTTAAAAATAACAATGAGGCTCTAATCTGCAGTTTACACAGGCATTGCTGGAATAGTCATTCTGCTGCTGGCTGCTGTCTTGCAAGGCACATCAACCACAAAGGCATGGCAGTGTACAAAATACATAACAACAGAGATTAAAGGCTTCTGCCTGGGTATTTTTCTGCTCATCTTCCTTAATGTCTGGTCACAATCTCAGCTGCACAGCTTGTTCCTTGGGCACTGGTACCTGAAGTCCTTTGCCACTGTGTGGCCCATTGTCTATGACAGGCCACAGCAGGTCACTCTTCAGATGACTGTTGAATCATATGCCCAAGTGGTGGACTGTTCCTTTGGCCAGGCTCAGTGCAGCGTGGCACAGAGATGTTACTCGTGCCTTTGTTGGTGTCAGAGACCTTGGGCCATGCCATTCAGGCTGTTCCTCGAGGAGTCACGGAAAAAGCTACACAAGGCTGGAGGTGGCCAACATGAAGTTTCCAGCAACCCGGGCACCATCAATGACTGCAGGCTTAGATGAGCTTAGGACATAAGAGTGCTTATTTGTTGGAGAATAGTCTTAAAGTACAGAATTCAATAGATGGTTATTATTTCCTCGTAATGGCATTGGATGCATTTTGTGTCTGGCGTTTGTTTGTTATTCTTTGTCTAAAATTTTTGCTTTCTGTATATTGATGCTATGCGCAGAAAAGGGGGGTATGTCCAAGTTCAGTGACCCAAAGTAACCCCACAAGGTGATCTGATCATGGATTCCTAACTGGGCAGGTCACGGTGGGTAGTCACACCTCATTCCTAAACTGCCTTAATACAGGGTTTTGAGGCAAGCCCTGCCTGCCCGTTGTGTTTGTTGTCCCTTTAGGTTAACATTCCTTTGAAAGGCCAGAAGTAAGTTGCTTTTCCAGATCCCTGGAAGGAATAACTACCTTCAAGGGACCACTTAATCTTGTTACTTATACTGTATTTTGCTTTCTCTCTATTCAGGGGTGAAATGTATGAATCAATTTCGTACATTTAGTGACAGGAATTAATTCAAACATACTAAAACAAAGCAAAACCAACCAAACAAACGAAAACCCCTGCAAAACTGTCATTCTCCGGAGCATCTGAGATCACACTCTTTCTGGCATGTGGAGCGTGTAAATATCTCCATGGCTTCAGTTGTGTTATTGATTGTGACTTTTACCAATTTATGAACAGGTTCTCTTTCTCATTGCAATTATAATTTCACTTCATCTGGATAGAAACACTATAACCCTGGTCTCTTTCACATTTAATATTTGCCTAATACTCTTTATTCTTTTATATTTAACACTTCTTTGTTATTTTGATTTATACTATATTAGGAGTCTAGTATCCTAGGTAACTTTATGTTTATCCTGGTTATTTACCCTTTAGAAAGGATTTTTTTGGTTTACTTTTATTATTGTCTTAACTCATAAACTTGATTTTTCCTTTTATTTTGTTTTATGCTTCTCCTTTTTGACCTATCTTGGTATTTACTGTGTTTTATTAAATCTTTGATTTCTGCTTATTCCTGTGAGTCACATGTCTTTTTCTGGAACATCTATTGTTTCATTATTATTTCTCTGGGGCTCTGTGTTTATCATCAATCATCTTTACCCTCAATATCTTAAACTTTTTTTGACACTCTGGGAAACTTTTAAGTTACTATTCCATGAGACCAATTTGTATTGGTCGTTGTCAATTCTATTTATTAATGTCTCCAACTAGTATATTAAATTTGGTTCTGCATTAGATTTTTGCATTTTTAAATTTCAGAGTGCTTTCTTTTTTATCTCTGTCTTTATCTTAATGGATTTCCTCTGTAATTTCTTATTCTTCTCCCAATCTTTCCATGTAGTCTTGCTTCTTTTAATGACATTAAGCAAATATCACCTATAATTTTTCCTTCTTAAAGTTATTTTTAAAGTCAAGTTTTTCTCTGAATCTCTGGAACTAAGTTTATATTTTCTTCTAACAGTGTCATTTTTCTAAAGATTTGTCTACATACTCTCTAATGTGAAGAGATGTAGTGAAATCTAGGATTAGCTCACAGATATGAAAATGGATATATTTAGTCCACTTAGTGCCCATCTGCAGGTTGACTGCTCATCACTTTTATCTGTTCTAAAAGGCAGGTTTTCTTTAAAAATAGTTGAAAACACACTAGAAAGGCGTTGATCAGGGATGGTTTATCTATAGAACTGTTTGAAGTAAAGGGACTGAATCAGGTAATGACTTGAGCACTTGCCCATCTCTAAAATTCTTTAAAACTTCTGCCTGCTGTTATTTACTAGTGGCTTTGTGCACCTCTCCCAGCACCATCCTGGTGAGTTCCAAAAGCATAGAACAGCATGTGCCTTTGACTAGCAGCTCTGGAAAATGGTGTTTGTTTGAACTGAATGACATCATTTCCTATAGAATTCAAGAAGTCATCATTCAAAAAAAATTTCTCTAGCACTTTCAAAATGAGCATGATTTTTTTGCAACATTCTTTGCTTTGGGATTAGCAATACTAAGACAGCTGCAATAGCAACAAAAATTTAAATCCTAACAAACCACAAAGTTAAACACCGGGTTTCCTACTCTTCAAAACTCCGGAGAACACTTATAAACCAGTCAAAACTTGCCATGTGCCTCAGTAATTGGAATGTGTGAGGTGAGTTTCAGGTAAGCATCCCAGTGAAGCAAGTGAAGTTGTCAGCTTCTGCCAACATACTTAGTTTAAAGAAAACTCAACAGGACGACAACATTTATCACAACGTCATTTGCTATGGTAGGCCTTCAAGCTGGCAAAGATCAGAAAACTGGCAAAAATAGGCTGCATCTCAAAAGTCTCAATTTCCTTGGAAAGGGATTTTTCCTACCAGTTTAATTTGTTTCCTATCTGTTGTGTAAGGCTCCGTACTTGCATATGCCAACTCTATGTGAGAGTAAGTGTTTCTGGGGAGAGTGAGATGAGAAAAGTGTGATTGAATGTGGTTTGGGAAAAGTATGGGATGTGAATTTCAGAACAACAAAATGACTGTTTAAAACCACCTCAGAGAGAAAAAGAGAAGGATATGGCTTAGTGACAACATCTCAGGTGTGGGAAGTAACCTGGAATGCCCTTGATTCCGTAATGCAGAGTGAAGGAAAGAACAAAGGTTTCTTTGCTTATCACTCAGCTGCTCAGATTCTTCCGCCCCTTTCCTTCCCACCTCCCTCTTCTGTTCTGTGAGTACAGGTGTCTGGAAGATAAATCCTGCTGCTCCGACATTTAACATCACGCCACTTGCTCAAGAATGAGCAGGATCAGAAAAATATTTCTGCAGCAATTTTTCTATTAATCATAATATTTTAACATTAAATAGATACTTAATTTAAATAAATAAACATGCATACAAGAGGATTTAGCTGACTCAAATAATCACAACTTATGTCTCAGGCTGTGCAGCCTTTAAGGAAGAAGTTCTTTGGGGGCTGATTTGCATTTTGGTACTTCTGGGTAAATGCAGGTTGTGAAAAATATGCAAGGTGCTACCTCATTATGTGTTTCCTGTGAATTTCAGGAAAATGTGATGCTTGTTGTTTGATCAGAGTTTGTTATCTCTTTTTCTTCACAGCTCTATGTCACACCCATTGATGAGTCAGAAGCAGACTCTCAGAAAAAAAAAAAGAAAGAAAGTGGTGGTACTCTTCTTACTAAAGAAGTCATGGAGCCTTTTGTGAATCAATAGGAGATTAAAATGTCACTAGCTGAAAATGAAGATAAAGGGCTTCTCCAGATTGCAGAAGTCAGACTCTCAGCATTTTCTCACTGATGCTAAGTGAAATGAAAGAAGCAAGATCATAATCAGAATGTTTCTTTCCTGAACACAGATCATTTAAAAAAAATTCAGATGATCTTATAAAGAGTGCTTAGCTGAGGGAGGGACAACCTTGCCCATGAGATAAGTCACTTACACACCAATGGTGGAGGTGGCTCTGAGTACACTCTTGACAGAATCCTAATGCAGCTCCTTTTCGATGTTCCACGCAGGTTATCTGCTAGTGACAACTTTTATTTTCTTTATAAACATGCATACTTGACAGATTTAATATCCCCATGCCATGGTACTTAGGTTTCTTAACCCAGGCACCATCCGCATCTTGGACTGGATCCGTCTTTCTCGGGACTGACCAGTCTGAGCAGAATATTTACCAGCCCCTTAGCTTCTACCCACTAGATGCCAGTAGCACCTCCTCCCTACTCTGCTCAGCCATGACATTGAAAATGTCTCTGTACATTGCCAAAAATGAAACTACTTTAGAGTCTACTTGGTTATTTGGTTACAAGAAACCCTTGAGTTTAGTCACTCATTTAAAATTGATTGTACTGCATTCTAGGGTGACTGACTTCCCCTACTGATAGTCCTACTTCGCACAGTCCCTGATTTCAAAAATCTTCATTCATTGTTTCAAGATTCTAGCTTCTTAATGGGAGACAGAGAATACCGTGTAAAGTATATGATGCGGTGTCCTGAAAAGGATAACACATGCTGTTATTCTCGAAAAGTCTGCATCCTTTTATACTTCCACTGGCTGGAAAGTTCATTTTCACTTATATTTTCATTTATTTCAGCTTCCATTTTCCGCCTTTGTCTGAGAACGGCCTTCCTCATGGATAAACAGTGGCAATCGCTACCCCCTCTTGTCCGCCTGATATTTATCCTTATCAATCAGTTGTTACAGTCTACTCTGAAAGAGGTAACACCTAAAAATCCCCAAAACCCTTCCTTACAGTATTTATTTTTTGAAGAAAAATCTGATCTCTTCTTGAGGAAAGGTGTTCTTTCTTTGCTTCAAACTTCCTTTTTTCAAAACCCTGTGATGTCACTTGACCCACTGCATTACTACACATGTGTCTCGCCTGCTCACAGGACAATGAACTCTCTGAGGACATTACTGCCTATTTAGTTCTGCCTCTCCGGGCCCATAGAATGGAGGTAAATTGGGAGTAAGTATGTTTAATGAACTGAGTTAAGTGGATGGAGTTGCCATCAAAGAGTTCATCGTGTCTGAGCCCTAATACTAGCAGCTGCCCCAGAGGTTGACTGCTTAAGTCTTTGACATCTAATCACACTTCTCTTTTCCCGCCTCACCATTAAGGCTATTTCTCTCACGTTTTCCACCTTACAGTCTCAGGAGGAATAGAATTGTGGAACTACTGAGTTTTGATTGTGGATACCATAAAAAGTGCTTCTAGACTAAAGTGGAAAAGGTAATTTAGAAGAAAGAATTGATTAGGCAGAGGAATGCCACTCTCAATTTTAGATTAAGAAATAGCTGTACATTGAAATATTGAGCCCTTTCATGAAAAGGAATCAAATCATTAACTTTTAGGAGAGAAAAAGGGTCATTTTGTTTGTGGGAAAATTATCTTTGGAAAATAAAAAGCCTAATAAGATTTAAAACAGTAAAGGTTTTTATGTTAACATGGGAATATTAGACTAGAAGGGGGGGAAAGACAGGAATTAAGCATGTCTCACATTTAACCCTTTAAAACACCTCTTCAAGGGTGCAGCTCATTTAATATAGTTAAGATCAAGGACTAGCTAAATAATGAACTAAATGTGGGTTTAGTCCCTTATTCCTGAAAAGGGACTCGCAGCTCTAAAACTAAATTTGTAATTGAAGATCAAAGACATCTAGAATCATAGAATTCTTGAGTTAGGAAAAACCCAGTCTTGTCATTTGTGACATGAGAAGTTAGCGTGAATAATTGTTGACATATGTGTTTTTCTGAGATCCTATAAAATTTTGAGCTAATGGAAGATAATTTGATTGACAAAACAATAACAAAATAAAAAACAAAAACACCTTATCATAACATTCTTTGGGAACGCCTCTACTGTATACAGTAATAGATACATAAATTCAAATTAGGTGTCTAAGTAAGCAATAGTGATGTGGTAAGAGACTGAAAATGAGGTTGGGTAACAGAAATGTATGGGGGCTGATCATTGGATAAGAATACATAAGAGATAAGAGAGGTGCTCTTTAGTGTCACCTATATGCACAGTGCTGTGCTAAACCGTGCCACCATCTACGTGGTGTTCTCTCGTGATACCAGTGCCCAGTGATCAGGAGGGGATGTTCTGCCATATATAGTTTTTAATAGTAGAGGTAGATTTGAGCTGATGCATCATAATACCCTCTTGCTTGGTCCCCATGGTGCCCTTTGAAATAGGATTCCTCAATACCATCAATATGTGGTCATGGAACACCATAGGGTAACAAGGACTCGAAATCTTGTGTGCGTCCTTCCAGGTGAGAGAACTTATCCAGGTGAAGAGAGGCCAGGCAGAGGAGGTTCAGCAGGCATGGGTCCACCTGTTGGGGCAAGTTCTCAAACGTCACGGGCATGCGTCACTGCCCCTGGGACGGGTGTTAAAATGCAGATGTCCAGGCTCTGTTCCCAGCACTTCTGATTTAAAAAGCTGGAGACTGGGCTGGGAACTTTGCATTTCTAACCAGTGGCGTAACTGATTCTGAAGCAGGTGGTCCTGCCTGACAGATGCACTTTAGAAGCTCAGTTGATTTCTGCTCTCCTCCTTGGCTCAGATCCTTTGAATTAGGCCCATAACTTTTTTTTTTCACGCACTCCTATTTTGATGAAGCCAGTTTTAGAATCATAAATACTTCTAGAATGCTCTTACTGTTATTCAAAATAGTACCATTTGGCAAAGTGGAAATGATTTTGAGAAGAGAGAACATAAAAAGCTTTTGAAAAGAAAACCAGATCATAAGATAGCCTATTAAGCAGCAAGAATAGATTCAACTTTGAAGCTATGGAGAATTTTAGCAAATGGTCTCAATGAGGAAATGACTAATGGAGATTTCTGGGAGCCAAGGCAAAGCATCATACTTCTGTCAGGAGTTAGACCAAGAGCATTCTGCAAGAACTTGCGACACAGGGAGAGCCAGGTGACTGGGAGATTAGTGTTCTCATTACAGACTTTTATTCACTTACATCGAAACCATTCCAGCTGAATCTGCGTTTCTAAGGCTGGGAAGAACATCCAGGGGAAAAGTTGAGTAGATTTATAGGAAATCTTAAGACCTTGGCTTCAGCACGAGTATTTGGAGTTTAGGTTAGAACAGCTGAGAGATCCATTCTGCGGTCCCCATTATTTTAAGAATCCAGGGTGGTTAATTACTTAGTATGGGTCATGGCAGGAAATGGGCTTAGGCAAACGCATGAAATCTGGTGAATAATTTGGAAAGGACAACATAAAAGTATAGAGCTGTTTGCTTTTCTGTCGGAGTGATGATTTCAGTAAAGCAAAAAACGAACAAATAAAAAGCACATAAATTGAGTTGGCAACGTATGCCAAGAAACATGACTAACAGCAAAGGCAGTGGAAAATACTCTGGTATCTGTTTTCACTACAGTTGAATTCAGACAATCACCATAGGGAGGGAGGACTAATAAATAATAATAAAATTGAGGGGGAAAAAAATCCTGAGCCAGGCCGTCTGGGCCAGCCCTGTTCTCATTGCCCTCTGGCCTACCTGGTTGTGACTGGCCCAAGTCTCCTGTGACTCTAGACTGCCCTCTGATGGGCCAACGCTGTCTCTTCCAGACAGAAATTTTGCAGAATTTCCCTTGGAAAACAGGCTATTCTGCATCCCATTGCCTTTTGGTCTCACTGTCTTCTATTAAATCCGAAAAGCTAGTGATTTTCAAATACTTCTAATAATGGAATCTTCTTTTCAAATAACATTGCATACAGAAGCCTGGCACATGGAACAGTAGAAGTTGAGCCCCTTGGCTTGGAGTTAGGACCTGCAGTCTCTGAATGGAAGGCAGCCTTATGTAGCAGTTAGGCAACTACAGTGATAAACTCACTGTAACGGTGGGCTCTTGGTAGGTATCTTAAGTGATACACAGAGTGTGGCAAAGGTATGTTTACAGCTGTTTGTGTGGAAAATAATACAACGGTGGATAAATAATAATATAGGAATAAACTGTTTTGTGTACTCACTGTAAACCTACTTTTGCCCTACCCTGTATTTGCATTTAAGCAGAACCATCTTGAAAATAATATACATTCATCAGAAATGTGGGTTGCAATGAACAGAAATCCAACTTAAGCTAATTAAAGCAAAAAGTGAGAATCTTTTGCTTATGAATCTTCACAATGCAAGGGTGTAATCTGAAATAGAATAAAAATGCGACTGCTCAGATGATGTCAACAGAAATTTTCTTTTTTTATCTCTCAGCTTTATGTTAAAATGTGTTGGCTGGATCTCCTGTAATTCTCACCACAAAGTTGTAAAAAATGACATCCAGGCATACATGGCAAATATAGCCGGGCTCTGTAAAAAGAGAAATATCACTCTTCTTTTGGCTGAATCTCTGTCCCTTCCCTCTGCCCCTGCCCACCCAGGTAAAAGGACTCTGGTGGGCCTGTCTGTCCAGGACTGAGACCCATCACTGCATCAGGCATTGAGGTTATACAGACCTGACTCCTACACGGAGTGAATGTACAAGTAAGGGTCCCTACTTGGGACATCTCTACTGGGACGACACCCAACACTCTGAGCCCACACCAGCCAGGGCTGTTATTTCCTTTTTAAAAAAATATTATTTTCTGTACCAAAGAAATGCCAATCAAGGTAATTTGATTCAGGAACAGGAAGAGAATGCTCTCTTTTCCATATCTGCTCCGCCAGGGGACAAAAATAATGAGTGGTCCTAAATGGTTAGCTGATGCTTCTGTATTGACTTGTGGTTTGCAGCCTTACTTCCTTTGCTTTGTGACATCATTTTCCTGTTCATTTCCCACAGTTGCATATGTGGGTTTATGTGATATGCACTAATCCAACAAATGGAAGAAATTATGTACCATGTCAGAGAGCTTTCAGGAATAGAATTTGGAACAAAGGGGCCAATATTCAAAGAATCCACAAAGCAAAGTAGGCGATGAGATAACTGATGAGGAATGCTTCTTAGTCTAAGATGAAAAAAATCCTGCTCACTGAGTATTTGTGGGGGTTCTCTGTCACCATGCCCTGCTAGCTCCCAACACTCACTTCTGGGCTAGTGGGCCTGTTGGGCTACCAGACAGAAGTTTATCTCACAAAGTCCCACAGACCAAAAATGAATAGCCACCAGCAGAAAAAAAACCTTCTTTGTGGTAGTGCTGTTTGAGGGAACCATAGAAATCTATGAACTTTAGGATACTGGTGCAATTTCTGCAGAGAGAGAAAAGGGGGGTTGGGGCTCTTTCCTTTGGCCAAAAGACCTTCAGCCTAGAAAATGCTTGCTAAGGTAGCTTTAGGTCACTCTACATCCTGTAATCACTCTAACCCTAGCGATCTAAGTCCTGCAGTTCCTTAAGGGCAGCTTGGAATTTTAGGGGAGTGTCAGAAGTACACTGTGAGTCTTACTCTGACGGGAAGGTACCGTGAACTGTACTTCTGCTGATGCCTCCTGCTATGAGCAGCACCTCTGGGAGTTCTCTGCCACATTTTGGGGTTTCAGCTTGATGTTCAAAAATAAGGTGCTCTGCAATGTTGCATTTTTGTTTGATGCCTGTTTGTTTCTCATGTTTTCTAAATATCAGATGCTGCACTTGTAGGAGGGAGAAACACATGCATTAAGCCCACTATTCACGTAATTATCGCTTAGGACTTACTGGACTACAGAAAAGGATAATCTCCTTTTAGGGGTCTGAGCAGTAGTTTTCAAAATGGTACCCGAAATGAGCCAGTTTACTATTCCATGCCATCCACAGAGGCTCAAGGGCACAGCAGAGTCCCATGATGTACTGCAGTGCTTGGTTGCAGAAAAACCCCATGGTTATCAGAAGACCCACCATTATGCTCTTGGAGAACAGCAGTAAGTATGAGAACATTAAAGACTTAGGTCCCAAGCTACTGGTACATGTGTATCTAAATATCTCCAGGGGAGTCCCTCAGTTGTTCAATGTTTAGGACAGTGTCTCGCATGTAGGAAATGCTCAGTAAATATCTGCTGAATAGGTGCCAGAGGAAGGCTTGGTCTGGGCAAAGCCCAGGGTGCAGTTTTTACATCCAGGCTATGCTACTCCAGCCTAAGACAGCAGACTCACAGGCACTTCCTGCAGCTGGTGCTAACATTGCTGCCATGAATGTTCCCTTCAACAGAGAGTCAGGATAGCTTGATTATATGGGAGGAAGTTTTGTGGTTACAGTGGCCTAGCTTTGAACTATACAAGGGGGGACCCAAAAAACTCAGAATTTATTTATAAAAATTTGTGTATTTATTCTTAAATGCTTAAACTTCAGTCACCTTCAAAGTACTCTCCACGTGGTGTAATACACCTATGGAGACATTTTTTTCCACTGCTCAAAACAGTTTTTAACTCATCAATTTTGATGCCTATTAGTGCTTCTACTGTTTTTTGTTTTACCTCTTCCACATCAGCAAAACGTTTTTCCTTGAGGACTTTTTTCATCCAGGAAAACAAACAAACAAAAAAGTCACTGGGGGTGAGATTGGATAAATGGGGGGTGGAGTGAGGCATGGAGGTCACACTGTTTTTTGATCAAAAACTGCTGAACGCTCAGCATAGTGTGGCCAGGTGCGCTCATAAATCATCCACCATGAAATGGGAAAATGCCTTGAAAGAGTCTTCAAAAAAATTCACTGAAGCTGAATGCAGCCTCTCACATCAATGCCAGCTGGTGCACTGATACAGATGGGTTTCTAGAACACTCACCTCACCAGGAAAGCCTATACTACAAGGAGCCCACTCTCGAGAAGATCATTCTGATTTTGGGGGAGTCACCCCTCATAACTTCAAAGTTTCAGTTTACTCTTCTATAAAATGTGATTAGGGGATGTACAGGAATGAAGCAAGTGTTAAATGGTATTGTAGCTCATTGGAGTTGGAAAAACATCCAGTTTGCTACTTAATACTATCCTGAGAATCTTCTGTACACTGTTTTGGGCATTTGGACAAAGATCAATGTATCTATATCATTTGGTGGGGGTGAACATTTAATTTATTTTACCTCACCAAATTTGTACAATAATTTTGTGAGATAATAGTCTATGAGTAACATCCATCGGTTGTGGCTCAAGATACTTGAAACACATCCAGCTAGTAAATGATGAAGCCATAATTTCAGTCCATCCTGTCTGATTCCTCAGCCTACGCTCTGTTCTCTCAGTGATGCTGCCTCCCCACTGGGAGTGTGAATTGGGTGAGAAGAATTTAGAACTGTTGAGTTTCTCTACTCCGGGCATTCAGTTGATGTAACTTAATTCTCTGCTTGTTTTCAAGGATATCAGATGTAAAAATGGTGTGAGCAAACCTATATCTGTTGCAAATTAATTTAAAATCAGTTCTTATCTTTAAGAAGTCAGGTAACAACTAACATTTATAATTCACTAATAGGACTTTTCTCCAGTTTTTCTCCTTTAATTTAGCATTTCTTTGAAGTATTGATGCACTTTAATTTTCTTTTTTTTTTTTGCATTTTTTGTAAGTTTATCGAGTTTCTCTCTTTGCAGGGGAAAGAAATTTTTCTTCTCATGTGTTATGAATGAATGAATCAGCTATAGATGAGTGTACTACAAGGCACACACATGAGGTGACACTCACACATCTATGTATGCAAAGGAGGAATGTTGCTTTTTCCTCTGACTGTTCCTCTTGTAGATGAAATAACCCATGACTACACGTGTGTGTGAGTGATATACCCAAGCATGATATATGTGTGTGGGATATGTGTAGATTACATATGTACCTATATTGCATGTACCTGTTTGGTACTTATGTAGAGTATATATAGTTGACATATGCACAGACATTCCATATGCATTTCCAAACAGATCAGTGTGAGGAAAAATCAGTTATTAAATCTCTGACTTGTCTCATGTCTTCTCCAGCTCTGTTTCAAAATGTTCACCAGTGTCACTCAGAATAAATATTCGTGAGCACGTCCTGAGAAATTGCTTTTAAGTGTCAGCTGTCACCTCACAACCCAGAGCACCTAGGCCCAGCCCTAGGAAAATTCCAATATTCCGTTACCCTAAAGACCTAGGAAAATATCCTCCCCATCAGGCTAGGGATATAAAATGTGCAGCTCTCTATCTTTTTGAAAGCATAGGATCATTCACTTGTCATCACAACATCTGTCTCCAGGCAATGATGCTGCCAGACTATGGAGACAGCCCCCTGGGTGTGGTCCTGTGGGGGTGACCTCCTGTGTCCTGAGTCCATGGCACAGCCGGCTCTGTCAAACACATTGACGAGAACGCTGGTTCTGAGCAGTTTAACTGGAGCCATTCCTCAGTCTGGAGCGAAGGACACAGGTGGGTAAAGTGATTGAGATGAGAGGCCTTCCATATGTCCGCCCTCCCTCTGTCCCTTGCACCTCTTTACTCTGTAGCAAGAGGACACCCGTCGTTCAAACTCCCAGTGGAGAGAGGGAGGTGACAATGGTGACAGACCAGCAGTGAAGTCTTTTGGGCTCAACTGTGAAGTGAGACTTCTACTCTCTGTCACAGCAGGGACTGCGAATGCTATCACACAGCCATCATCACCATTAGTAACACGTGTCTACACTGACAGGACCGAAACACCAGCACATTTCCTCCCCTGTACTGGGGGGATTTTAACAATGGATGTTCCCCCAGGTTCATTGAACCTGAGCTTTGACACTGCTAAAGGCCCAGCTTTATATGAACACTGTCTTTCTATTTGTCATTGTACATTTTTCTAAATTTGTATTTGATTGCTCACAAGTCAGAACAAATCAAAGTTGTATACTTACGGCAGGAACTTTTTAATTGCTTTTGTGAAGAAAGAGCAAGCTAGGGGTGAGGGCTGGGACAAATGGAAGAGTACAAAGTGGACTGCAAGTTATTCCACTTTTCTGCCTCAGATGAGTGAGTGAGTGAGTGAGTAGTGTTCACACTTGAAGTCTGCACTTCACTGTCAGTACCAAACACAATTACGAGTTTGTCTTCACCATCAGAATCACCAAATGCAATTTGTCAGCACTGTTTGCACACAGTAGGGCTGAATGTCCACAGCGCTCAACTCAGTGTTTCTGACAGTGGTTGTGTGGAACAGGAGTCAGCCTGAATGGCACCCTTAGTCCAGCACAATACAAGCTTTAAGTACAAACCGAGGCTTCCCAGTCTTTCCCTATTCATGCCAAAATTAGAACATAGTCATATTTTATGGTATTAGGATACATGAATAAAGGTGGTCTTGGCTTGAGATCACTGGGCCAGGAATTTTGGCAACTCTGCATCCTCCATGGCTGCCGTAAGGCCGAGGAGAGCAGTTCGAGCACACGTAGGGCACATTTGTGGCACCATGCTGCACTACTGCCCGCCGTTGGGAAGTGCTAATGCAAGTGACCTACACTGAGGAACCCCATGTGACCCTACAGCCAAAATATCAGGGCTGAATGCTCTTTGAAATGTCCCCTAAATTAAGGAATGTACTTAAATATTCCGTAGAAGCCAACTTTATTGATTGTTCCCTAACTTCCTTGATTGTTCTCTAACTTAAAACCCCAGAGATACTGTAGGTAAGTGAGGAATCTGTTGCAAAAGAAGTCATGGTGTCAAGGTTTTCTTACTACTGATGTCTCTAAACCATGGACTGGCTGTTTTCAGAGTACGCAGGAATTGGGGAGGAATATTTCTACTTGGGCGTCTCCAATGATATAAATCCCTGTCGCATCCAAATAGCCTATTATGAGGCCCACTGGACTCAGTGGCCTCAGAGGGAGACTTTGGGAAGGCAGGTAGGCAGTTAACAGTCCACAGGTTTTCAGATTATAAAAGTGCTTCACAAGTGTTTTCAAAGGTCATAGAACAAGGGGTGGAGACCACACCCTGTACAGAGTGCACTATGAGGATGTTTCTCAGGAGAAACCTAATATGCTCATCTTTCAAGCTGAAAGTCTGGAGCCACTCATTCTGAAGACTTTTCTGTTTTGCTTCCCCAGGGCACCCCTTCCCAAGAAAGCATCACACGTGCTCCCTCCTCCATCATATTTTCCCTGCACTGCATGGTGATGGCCTCTCAACAGTACAAGCTCCTTAAGATTTGAGACCGTGTCAAACGCACTTCTGAATACACAGCACCCTGCAAGTGCCCAGTAAACTATCAAACGACAGACGATGCGGGGTACCAAATTTGGGGAATGTTTCTGTTCCATTGCATGCTCTACACATCCATTACAAATGATACACTGGTTTATTTTAGACTAGGTAGGCTGCCCCCAATTTACAAACATCACTTTCCAAAAGTTCGTTTTCTTAATTCAGTAGTGGAGAGCTTGGAAAAGGTTTCTCGGCAGATTTTTATATGTGGTAGGTATGTTCCCACCCAAGCTATAAAATTCCCTGTAACTGAGAACGTAACCACATGACAAGACTTACATAACAAGCTTGAAATCTGGACTTGGGCTGAGGGATCTCGTAATGCAGAATTGAAGGGATAGGGTCTGTCTTTTCCCATCTATGTGGAGGTGGCCTTTGTCAGAATTTTGGAAATAGAAATATTCCGGAGTCTCCCACTTATTTTAGAACAGTATTTTGCCTCTGACTAGGTCTATCCTATTTCCTAAAGTGTTTCATCTTTTCAAATGTCCCTTTTAACTCCAATTGTAACACAAATGTTCCCCCTGTGTGGGACCTGATGCTTGCATTCAGCACAAAATGAGATGGTCTAAATAAATCCCACAGAAGCGAATGCCTTATCTGTGAGGCTTCCTCTGCGGAGCGGCAGTTGAGGTTAGTCCTCTACACTGTCCTTGGTTTTCCCAGACTTTGCCTGTCTTTAAGGATCCACAGTTCCTCTCCATGCTCTGGTATTTCATTCTGACTTTCTTGGAAACAGAAACATCAGTGCGGCCTCCAGTCTGGGCAGGGGTGACCCTCTGTGTCACTCCAGGTCATTGCTTTATAAATCGGGAATGTGCAAGTTTGGTACTGCCTGCTCCAGCGGGGTGACTAACCCTCCCCACTCCCAAGTCTGGAATGCCCACTTCTCTCAGCCTTCAGAAGGCCTCTCCTGTGCCACGCCTGCCAACAGCCTGGGGGAACCTGGGAGCCACCCCGGGGTGGGGAGGTTTGAGTTAATGACACACGGCCGCCTGGCTGTGGTGGCCAGGTGGCTCTGCCAAGGTTGTACAGCTGGTTGCCTGTGTGTTGGAAGATTCGGATGCCCCCTGCTGCCAGGGAGAGCAGTTCCTGTGGGTTTAGGAGAGAGCACAATTTATCTTTTCTCAGAGGCATCCTTGTTCCTTCGCTTCTGGCGGGTCCGGCTCCGCTCAGGTTGTGGTTACGTAAGCGCTGCATCCTGAGCCATCTGTCTTCCCCCGGGGCCCAGCTGATTTACAAGCGAGGCTACAGACAGTGTTTGGAGCTGTCATAGCTTGGATTGCACTTAGATTTGAACCTCCAGAATACTCTGTGCTGTGTTCATTTTCTTTCATGGGCAAGCATTCCATGCATTTCCCCCCCCCCTTTCCTTTTACCCAGAGTGTTCATTTACCATAAAGTTGTATAATAGAATGGCCATTTCTTTAACTCTCTTAATCTCCTCAAATGAAGATTGTTTTTGCTTCTATTCAGCTGCTCTCTCGAAGGCTGCTAGAGGTTCTTCAAATTTATGCTTATATTAAATATTTAAACGTGTATTTTCGGGGATGGAACATACTCCCTGCTCAGAGCTATGCCAGCAAATTTATCTCCTCTGCCAGTGGGGGATGAGTTTATGGAAGTCTGTGAAGTATCCCCAAGTAGCTGGAAGCAAATGGAGCTATCCGAGGTTTTATGTTATTCGAAGCCTCAGATTGGCCCTTATCTTATGAGACCCTTGGGATAGCACAGTGTTACGGGGCTGTGAAATTCTGGGGTCTGCACCACAGAATTAAAGCAAAATGAATAATGCATGCCGATTTAAAGTAAAATGTGTACTGCTGAAATAAAATGGTAACATTTAAATTCTTGCAACCAGGGCAAAATCTTTTATTCAGTGAACAGAGCTCCAGCAAGTCAACTTTGCAAATGCAATCATCTTTAACATTTCTGTGGCATGTCATGGACCTTCAAAGTGCTCTCTCAGCACCTGCTATGTGCTCAGCCTGTCGTGGAGAGGGTCTTCTTCCAGGGACAACAGGCTGAAGGGCCCCTGCGACCCTGCCAGACGTCCACGGCTGAACCCGGTCTTGTCAGGACACCATAGTTTTTCTTCTGAGTGCTGCCCTTTCCCCATCCGGGACCTCCAGGGTAAAGGGGGTTATCTTCTAAAAAGGAGAACAGAGCACAGGAGGGAAGACAGATGCTTTGGTGTCAAGCAAGGAGAGGGAAATGCCAAGCTAAAGTAACACATAGCAAGAGACAAGATCAAATGGGAAATCATTTATTTAGCCAAACCAGAATGCAACAGATGACCAGAATATCTAAAGGCAACTCAAAAGTACTGGTCATATAACCGTATTGGCAGCCTTCCGACTTCTCTGTGTGTTACTTTCCCACCACCTGACCGTTTCCCCTCCTCTTTGTCTGAGCATTAGTAGGGCCCTTATCCAGTGGTTGGCCATCAGTCCTTAAGTGAATGCATTGAACCTGACCTCGTGGTCCAAAAGACGGTGAGTAGATACTCGCCATGATTACTATACCCGACTTTCTCTGGGAACGGCCTGCTGCTGAAGAGACTGTGTCTTGCTCTTCCCTTTACTTCCCTAAATAAGTACCCGATACCTGCTGCCAAACCTTCCTCAGGCTGCCTTCTTGCATATCTCTCTGCCATTTCCCATGAGCAGTGCACTGCATTAGTACCCTCTCTGTGCCCGCACTCGTCTGTCCTTGTTTCCCACTGCTGGGGTTCACCCCCAGGCCCCCAGCCCAGCGCTCACACATGCAGCTCAAAGCAGACCTGTCAGATACCGTCCCTTTGTAAGGTACGTGATCCTTTAATGTGGGCCTAGCTCCATTGCTACCACTAACTACTACACCATGTTTTAAAATATCTTCTGTTCTGAATGATTCAAGCCCTTGTGGAAACCATAAATTAATATTGTTTATATGGTTCAAATATCTTCTAACCTTCCGTTTTGCTTACTTCTGGAGCTTCGAAGCAGTCATTTGCCCATTCCTAGAAGAACCCGAAGCACACCCCCCTAGATCAAATCCACTGCTCTAAAACACTGGTTGCTCTTCCTGGAGCAGCCTAGCTCGCTCTCGTGTGTGACAGCCCCATCCCACCCCCAATTCGGAGACAGTTTTATGTGCTCTGTACCTCTGTCGCCCAGCTTTTGGTGACTCCTGTCTTCGCATCTGCAGCTTTGATGCTAGGTGAATAAGTTAATCGCTTAGCCTTCTTTGAAAAGACTGGGGTTATTTTTATGCACACCATATGTTAAAACAGTTCACCTCACACGTAGATATATAGGAAAAAATAACTTTTCTCGCTGTCCCTGATTGCAGTCAACTTGAAGAAGCAAGAGTAGAATAAATTCTGGAACAAAATAAGGGTGCTAAGCTAGGTGTTAAATCATACTGACAATAAGAAACCAAGAAGTACAGGGAAGTATGAGAAGAATAAAGGCAATAAGTGTCATGAACAGGTGGTCTTTGAGGACTAGAAGGATTTGGGAGAAGAAAAAATGGAGGAATTATGGGGAAGGGAGACAGTCAAGTATTGGCATAAAAAAGCAGGGGTACGATTTTGAGGAGGAGGAAAGGGCATTTAGGAGACTGGCTGACAAACACCTGGCAGAAAGTGATGGTCCAGTCATTTTTCCTTAATAAAAAATTAGGGATTTTTTCTTTTTATAACTCCTCTTATTGGTATTAAACTTAGAGTGTGCATATGATTTAGAATAAGATAAAAAAGAAGTTATAAGTGGGCAGTTTACGTAGGTACAAATGAGTGGTATTTGTATTCTGGGGGAGGAGTTGGGGCAGGACACACTAGAGGTCCCATTTAGCTTCATTGTGCCATAGACAAATGATAAAAGGCGTACCTTGGAGATACTGCAGGTTGGGCTCCAGACCACCACCATAAAATGAGTCACGCAAATTTTTTGGTTTCCCAGTGCATATAAAAGTTATATTTTACAGGAACAAGTATAAAGGACACATGGACAAAAACCAAGGCGGGGTGGAAATGGGAGGGAGGTGGGGAGCACTGGGGGGGGGGTGGGATAAGATGGGAGTGAAAGACAGAAAACTGTACTTGAACAACAATAAAAGGAAATAAATTAAAAAATAATAAAAAATAAAAGACCTGAAAAAAAGTTATGTTTTTACCACATAGTAGTCTATTAAGGGTGCAATAGCATTATGTCTGAGAAACAATGTCCACACCTTAATTTAAAAAACGTTTCATTGCTAAAAATGCTAGCCATCATCTGGACTTTGAGCAAATTGTGAAGTTTTTGCTCATGGAGGAACTCGTCTCACTGTTGCTGAAAACGCCTCTCTGTGAAGCACAATAAAGCCAGGTGAGTTTGTACCAAACCTTCCTTTGTTCTCATGATGTTTTCTCTCCCCATATTTCCCCATTGGTTAGACATCATACACCGAGGATTTTGCTGCATCTCAGCCCATTAATAACCAGTGTTGTGACTGGACCAGCCCTTGTGGTTCTTGGTGATTGCAAGATGCCCTTCAGCAATAACCAGCAGGGAACTTTGAAAAAATAAAGATTTATTGTTTAAAAGACTGGAAATCACACAGCACACCTGGGCCCACACACTAAGCTCATAGTAGAGAGAGCGAGAGAAAGAGAAAGAGAGAGAACACAGGCGTGGGCTTTCATTGGGTTCAGGGGTAGGGGTTTAGGGGTTTGTGAGCTCACTCCTTATTGCTGAATTTAAAACAAAAGTGGAAATGTAAAGTGGAGGAGAAAACACAAGAGGCTTAACTGGCCAGTTATTGAAATCAACCAAGATCTCAAAAAGAAGAGCACTTTGGTTTGGGGAGGTGCCCTGGCTCCTAATCTAGTGGTGGGAGCTGCAGTGCATTGCCCCTTTACAGTGGATGCCTCTTCCAAGTGAATAATTTGCCAATCAAAGCTTAAGTCAGACATCTGCATTACAAAAAAGGGAAAAAAAACTGTCAGGACTTACACTACAGGGAACCACACTCATAAATGAGCTGAAAGAAGTAAAATGAGGTTGCACAATGCTTAAAAAAAATCTATTGTCAACAATACAATTCTTCAGATTATGGAGGGAGATATACAGCCTTAACAAATACATGATTTAAAATTATTTTGTCGAGATGTTGCATGCATATTAATGCATATAATTATATTGCCAGCTGGTATTTATTTTTAAAATATTTTTTAATTCTATTCTTGAAAAAGAGTTTTCAAAATTATATTCTTGCTCATTGCCTCTTAAAAATTGTACAGTTTTCTTACATCATAGCTTTTGTCAACAATAATACAATGGATATTCTGAAGAACTTTTTATTGATTATAAGAATGTAAGGACCATTAATTGAATCAATATATGGATGAAGGGTAGGGATATGAGAAAGGCAACACATCTTGGCTGATCAGGACAATGAGGATGCCAATGAGATTTGAGGAAAATGGGGAAAGAAATTATACTGTGAATAATGGATGTCTTTGTTATGCTAAATTAGCAGTAATGCCAGGAAAATCAAGTGGAAGTACTCAGGAGGTGAGTTGATGGCCAGAGAATGACCATCTTGATTTATGACATGTTTCATGGAGCACGTGAGTGATATCAGGGAGAGAAACAATGAGCAGTGAGTGTCTGCCAGAGTCCCTCCTAAGAGTCCCCAGTGAGATTCACCTGCCATTAATGAAGAAAAACAATGACCTGAGATAGACTATTGCCAAGAACATTGATGTTTCAGAATATTGCCAGAGTGGAATGTGAAAGTGTAGAGGAAATCAAGGATAAGAAGTTTGAGATCTGTGTTTTTAAAACAGCGAGGGGAGTGAGTGGCAAGGAGGGTTTTGGCTTAGCCTTCCAAAGCCCCTGTCAATGAACTTGTGTAAGGAGAGAAGAACGCAGCAACCTGAAGACGGAAGGACGCTTGATCTGGTGAAGAGGAGATGAGAGATTAAGTATCAGTATGAGAAGGTCGAAGTTTATATAGGTTTAAAATAAAAAATGCTGAGTTTATGAAATTATGTTTAGCTTTCTGCTTAGGTGGGTTTGGTACTTGTAATTTGGAAGCAACTCAAGAAATTACTTTAAAACTCAGAATTTAGCCTGTCTATTCCAGAAAAGTTGACAAAAACCTATTATTAATTTATATAACAGGAATCAAATTCAATGTGTTAGTAGCTGTGGTGCAGAGTAGGGAACCCAAGGTTTCAGATCCTAATGTTTGAATGAAGGGAAGCCAGTTCCTAGCAGAATACCACACAATCCTGCACCATAGAAACCCACCTTCTCCTCTTCTCTCTAAAACTAAACTGCCCGAAATAGTGTAGCTATTAAGAGTGGGACTTAAACCCAGAAGATCTGGTCCTGAAACATCAATATCAGTTTTGAGTTCCTTGTTTCCATCTGTAGATGACATTGAGCAATCTACGTTTGGACTAGTCTGTCATTGTTCTGCTCCTTCCAAAGCAGAAATTTGAGGTGTTTACCCTTCAGGTATATCATCAGCTACACCTGTTCCACCTGGTAACTTCAAAATGATGTATATCTATTAAATTAATAATTGACCTTGAATCATCTTAGAAGGAATACTAATATAGACAGAAAAATAAGATTTATCCCCAGTGCCTCGGACTAAGAGAAAATTTGGAAATAGCATTAAAGGAGTTCAGCAGCTAAGCCAGGGATTCCTCATGTAGGTTAAATGAAACGCCATAGAGTTGGTCTCATCTTTTTATTTTTGCCTTACACACAGGTGGATTCCTATCAGGCCCTGTATCTATAAGTGAGTAGTGAACTTAGTTTTAGAGAGATGTGTATCTTTCATGCTATATCCTGTGAAGGCATAGATGAAGGAATGCACTTCTAGTTACAGTAACGTATCAGTACTTGTCTCAGAAACAAAGTTCACTTGAAGAGGCTATTAAAGTGAGTTTTGTAAAGGAATTGTTAGGATTAAGGAAAAAAGAAGTTACACAGTATGCTTGCCTGATATCACCACCCCTGGGTCTGAGGCACAAAGAGAGGGAAAAGTTCACAGAACCCGAAGAAGGTACGGTGGTTAGTTTGTTGTATAGGAGATCTGCCCGTCGTCAATAAACAAACGAACAGGAAAGAGAAAAACCCTCCAGCAATCCTAGTGATGACTCCGCAGTGCTGGGCCAAGGAAGCACAGCCCCACCCCTGGACCTCGCTTTCCCTTCCCACTCTGCGCTCCCGCCAGTGCCATGTGTGGCTGGGCCAACCCGAAGGCAGGAGACAGAGCCTCCGATGCAGACCTGGGCATGTGTCCCAGGGCACTAGGAGCACGTGAGGGGAGTGGATCCCAGGCACAAATGGGAAGTGCCCAGTGCAGATAATGACTGTGAATGAGGTTAGGGCGAAGTCATCTTTTTGTGGACCAATGCTGGCGATAGCTGATGGGCAAATATTTTATAATTATTCATTAAATTAAAAGGCTCTGGGGAGTGGAGGTCCTGTTAATAACCCCCTCAGACTCTGAAAAGTGAACTTCATTGTCTAAATCTGGGGTCTGGGTTGTGACCATTGGAATGATGGCTTACACCTTAAGGACCCTGGGCCAAGGCGGATAGGGCTCTCAGAGGGGAAAGCAACAGGAGGCCAGTGGCTTTTCTGCGTATAGAGAAACTAGGAGGGTAAAGTAGATGCAATCAGCAAAGAAGGGGAGGTTCCTTCGTGGTCAATGAACTTCTTCAGGATATTGGAAACGAGAGAGCTCAAATATATTTTGCAAATGAGTTGGCCATGTCTTTCAAACCAATTAAACGTACCTCAGATCGAAAATGATTGTGAGCGGTGTTTTTCTCATTTTAGAGGTTCATTTGTGAAAAATCAATGTAACCACATTTATCCTTGGCCTGGTATTGAAAAAAAAGTTACAGTGAAATGACTTTAGCCTTTTGGAGCTGTGGGTTGCGTGAGTGATACTGACTTGATGGAAATTTCAGGTTAAGTGGACGAAATGGCAATTCAATAATGATGTGGAATTTGGGGTGGGAGGAAGGGGCAATTAATCTGAAGACACACAGGCAAATTATGTGCAGAAACTATGACTGTGTTCCAGGAAACGACGTGACCCTGAAATGTTCGTGGGGTTGGCCCATTTTCACAGCCCAGCACGTTTTCAGCTGGGAACGCAGGGCGGTGAGGCCAGTACTGATGACAGCAAACCTTGTGAGACGCAGCCCCGGCAAAGCCTTCCCCTTCTGCGTTCCTACTCTCGAGAAAAGACTTCAAGCATTCATTTGAAATCTGTCTCTTAATCTGTTTTCCATTGATGGCAGCAACTGAGAAGAGTTTTCAGTTGGAAAAGTCAAGCCAAACCAGTTTTGTGTGCAGAAAGCATACAGATTGGCTATTTTTTAAAAATCAGTACTTAACCATATGCTTTGAATTCAGAAGTGGGATTACATACTAAATGGTTGCATTATCCTTAAAATACCCTGTGTGTTTGCACTGAGTGTGAGCATGCATGGGTATGTACATGTGTGCGTGCTTAGGTTGTGTGTGCATGTGTGTGGGTGCAGGTATGTTGTGTGCACACATGTGTGTGGGGTGTGTGTGTGTGTACACCCACATGTAGGGCAGTTCCCTTGGCACCAGGCCTCAAAGTGACCCTCAGCAGGAAGAGTGTGATGGTGACCGTCACCACGGAGTCCTCTACAACTCCCTGCAAAGGTCATTCTAAAGGAACTTGGAGACACAGACTCACTCTAAATATGGTGTGAGGGAACATGTACAGACCCCCATAAAGCATAGAAAAGATTTCAACAAAGTATCTTTAATAAATAACACTTGAACAAACATGATCTTTTAAAACAAACATATGGGGTTGAACAGTATTTCTTGAATTGCAAGAAATTCAGCACTTCCTGCATGTGTGTGTGAGAAAAATCTTCTACAGACTACCTATGCATACAAGAAAAAGAATAAAGTGAGCGCCCCCCAACCTCTCTCCAGGTAGTTGGCTAAATTTAAAATAGCTGAAGTGACGGCCTCATTGTCTCAGTTGCAGGCAGACGCACTCACAACATGAGTTTGCAGTTTTGTTTTGCTTTGTTTTGTTGTAGCGGTGTGTGTGTACATGTGGCACGAACCCGGGTGTTCTCACGTGGACTGAAGCCTGAAAGCGTGTGGCCGTGCTTCGGGCCATAGTGAAGGCGAACACGCTGTGGCCCTTCCCCACACTTCAGAAAATGGGCTTTGTTTCAGGTGCTCAAGGTGAGGCATGTGGAAGGGATCCATGTGGATGTTGGAGGAAGGAGCCATCCGCGATGTCACTTTATGTTGTGACCAAGATTCGGTGAGGAGTGACATATCCTAAGACCCCACCTCAGTCTGACCTTGTTTTAGGGAGGCCACTTACCTCTCAGTGCTCACAGTCTCTGGGAACCACAATGTATTTTTCTTAAAATGCAGGTGTGTCCTTTGCTCATGTCCCTACATGTGTCATAGGTGAGTGAATTGCCATATACCCTTTCCCAGACCTGCTTGTTGTTGAACCTTGAGGCGGAAACATGTGCGCCAAGGTCTTTGGGTCACAGTAGTGTTTCCAATTATCCGGTAAAATCTCACAGGTGTTGTATCAATGGGAGAAGAATTTGGGGCAGTGCCTTATCTGGGTGCTGCCCTGGCAACCTCCATACGCACCGAGCAATCAGAGCTGCCTGGACAAAATAAGTGTGACAGCAGCCTGTGACCACAGGGGGTTTCCCCTTTTTGAGCAGGGAAGGGATTGGCTGGGACTCTCAGGTCAAGCTTGAGGTGGGAAAAGTAGGAAACTTTCTTTTCTCACATTTGCTCCCGTGTGTCTGGTCAGAGGCATTCTCTTGACCTTTGGGGAAGGGGTAACGGGGAAGGATGGGAATAGTGGGAAGAAGAGAGTGGAGCCTTAGCTGCAAACACAGGGCTCATAGCCTTCACTGAACTGCTGGTCGACTCAGAAGTGTTCATCCGGCCACCACAGCAGGAGTGGAGGGCTGCTGGCCCTTTAATAGACTTCTAGTAGAAAATGTCTGTATGCTAGCTCTTCGCCCCCCTTAGCCTCCACCTTGGAAATCTTCCTCTATAATTAAATCGAATTAAATCTCTGGAATACTATTCTCTTAGAATTCCTGTCTCATTCCATTATTAATAATTTTTAATTAAAGTAATTACGTAAACATTTTGATAAGAATTCCCATAGCATTATGGCTGTAAGCTTGTAAGAGGCAACCTGGTTGTACTGACAATGGCTAGATTCAGGCAGAAAGTTTAATTTTTTTAGTTTTTAATGAGATCAGGAAGCATAGACGGGTTGGTGGACCTCCTGTGGCTTTCATTGCACCTTATATTCTTTTATCACTTATCACATTGTATGTAGTAATTTCTGAATTTTTCAACCCACAGCATGCATTAAAAAATTAAAATATTTGCATCAATCATTGGGCTCATTGGATACATTGCTTACAGCTGGAGGCAGTTGGGCTGCAGCTCTTGCCATCCAGGGCCCAACTCGTCTCCCTTGTTCTAAGTTTGACCTGAGCTCCTCTCAGCCTTTAAGAACATCTCCACTGCCCACAGAGCAATGAGAGGGTGGCCATTTCTGCTCATTAGAAGGTTCAGCGTCCCTTTTGTATATGCAGGTTGTGAAGCACTAACAAGTGAACAATGCTCTGCAAACAGGTTAAAAGTGTCATCGTGAACAGACCTGAATTGTCTTGATGATGCCTCAATTCCAGCCCATGCGGTTTCATTCACACTGTGATTGTTTGCTGGCCACACCTGATTTACCTTTTCCCTCAGGCATTGGGAGCTCCCCTGTCACTTCAATTCTCTAGCATCCTGATGTTTCCCTGTATCTTGATGTTTGAAGAGACAACAAAAACATGTAACACCTTTTCTTCCCTCCATTCCTAGCCCAAGCACCTTGATTCTAAAGGCCTGTGTGATTCACTGAGGTTCTGTGAACCTTAATTCTGAGAGCATGATACACAGAAATGTTAGTAAAGTGCATAGCATTCCAACTATCCAGTAATATTGAACTTGAGTATGAAGATCCCAGATTTGACTCTCTATCAGTCAGAATAGGCATAATGCCAAAGTCCATTGGTCAATAAACTGCATGTTCGCCATGATGTGGTGAGAGGGTTCTCCTCACCACAGATGCTCAGAGACCCAGGATGATGAAGGTCACATCTCACTTCATGCTTCCACTGTGCAGAATTAGGGAAAAGACAGAATGCCAAAGCACATGCTGGTATGCAAATCACACATATTTCTCCTGTTCAGATTTCACTGGTTAAACAAGTCATGTGGGTATGAGTAGAGTATTTCAGTCAGGGACAGCAGATATTTGTGAACAGTCATACAGTACACTATTGGCTGCATGGCCCTATTAGCAGAAAAAAGACATTCATTCATTCAACCAACACTTTTCAGCACCTATGCTGTGTCAGGACTCTCTGAGACCCTTACAATACATCAAAGGACCACACATACAAAGATCCCCCCTTATGGAGTTTATGTTTTAGTAACAAGAGAGAGACAATACACAATGAAAGTAATGTATATATGTAATATATTGCTTGTTAGAAGATGATAAGGGTTATGGGAAAAGAACCAGCTTGGGGGTGGGGAGGTAGAATATGACTGGAAGTTTCTCTTCCAGGGGAAGAGAAATGGCAATTTTAAATAGGATTGTCACAGAAGGACCCACTAGGTAAATAAGGTTTAAGAAAAGACTTGAAGTAGGTCAGGGAGTTACCTATATGTCAACTGATGACAGAAGGCTCCCTCCCTAAGTTTTTATTTTGAGGGAGTTAGGAAACCATGGGTGGGTTTCGGAGAGAGGAGTGACATGATAACTTTTACACCTCACGTCCTAGAGGTAGAAACTGACCTCTACACTTTGCCGTAATCCTCACCGCACCCCTATATTTACACCGACCCTACAACACTCCTTGAGATCTGTAGACACTTCAGTTTATGACCCCTGGTCTAGGACTAATAATTTCTTATGATGTTTTGAGTTTCCTGCTTTGATAGCTGTATCTAGTGCTTAAAGCTCAAATGTTCCAAATGCAAAAACCTCATCATTTCTGCACCCTTTTTAAAAAACAAGTCAAGGCTTTCATCTATATTACATTTATACTGTACTCAAACAGACTAATGATATTGTAGCCTAAGGAGATATCTGGGAGAAAAAATAGTTTTATGATTTAACTAGAATGCAAATTTTAAAGCTTTAGAAGTTTGTTGATCATTATCCTCAGAGAACACCTATTTCTAAGCCTGAGTTGTGCTAGATGCCATTCAAACTGGAGGATGTAGATATGAGAGTAATATTTAATTCATTTCTCTCATTTCCATATCTTTGGGGCTTTTGCTCTAAACCTTAGCTATCTGTGATGCCGATAAACACCAACTTTGAAGATTCCAAAGGTTTTCTTTGTTCTTTTTTAGCTCTCCCTTGAAAAACACTCCTCTTCCTTTTGCACATTTAGAAAGTAAACCTGCAGCTAGCCCTTTAAACTTCTTTTAGCAAGAGTTCCATTTCTTTACAAGTAACACGGCTGGTCTTCACAAAGCCCCAGAGCTTGCCAGCTCCCTCCCTCACTGGACTAAAGGTAGGAGGGAGGGAGGTGAAGCACACTGGGAATTAGTGAGATCTTGTGAGCCTGGCAGAAAATATTTCCAATTTTAATTTATTAGGCTCATATCGACAAAGAAACCATAAACTCTTAAAAAGCTTACTTCATTCACATATTTTCTGGCCAACTAAATGTTCCACTCTTGCCAAGTAAATATGCTTCCTTTATTTCTCTCACTTCTGCTGACATACAAAGTTTTAGGGGGAAGACTTAATTATAATTAGAATCAGAAAGCAGCTGATCCTGCCAGAACTGTTGATGAAGACAGGGTGTTTGGTGGCTGGAGCTTTCTTTCCTTTTCTTTTTTCTTTTCTTTTTTCTTTTCTTTTCTTTTCTTTTCTTTTCTTTTCTTTTCTTTTCTTTTCTTTTCTTTTCTTTTCTTTCTCTTCTCTTCTCTTCTCTTTTCTTTTCTTTTCTTTTCTTCTCTTCTCTTCTCTTCTCTTTCCTTTTCTCTTGTATTTCTTTGGTTTTGCTATAGGCAAAAGTGGGGAGGTGCAGTCCTTTGGCACCAGAGAGCTCCCCTCATGCTGGAATCCTCTCACTGTTGGGAAAAGAAAACCAGGACTCTGTGTACTATTCCTACCAATATGGATGCTGCTGACCTTGGAGGTTTCAAAAGAATAAATGTTGTTTTATGATTTCAGTAATAGCTGCTGCAGTAAAAAATGATTTAAGTTCCTGATGAACTATTTAGAAAAAAAGTTTTTGCAATCTGTTCACCTTCGCACTTTTATCCAGAAATGAGATAGTGAAGATGTGGAGAAAATAGAGACTTGCTGGAGTCGTGAGTTTGGGGAGGAAGAGGGTGTACACATTAGACAACTGCCAACTCTTTTTATTTACTTATTTATTTATTTATCTATTTAATTGTTGTTCAAGCACAGTTTTCTGCCTTTTATCCCCATCCCAGCCCACCTCCCTCCCGTTTCCACCCCCCCCCCCCAGCTTTTTCCATGAGGTCTTTATACTAGTTCTTGTAAACCCTTTCTCTTTTCCCCTGAAATTTCTTCCCCTCTCTCCTCTGGTCACTGTCAGCCTGTTCTCTATTTCGGTGTCTTTGGTTATATTTTGCTTGTTTGTTTGTTTTGTTGTTTAGGTTCCTGTTAATGGTGAGATCATATGGTATTTGTCTTTCAACCCCTGGCTTATTTCATTCAGCATAATGCTTTCCAGTTCCATCCATGCTGTTGCAAAGGGTAGGAGATCCTTCTTTCTTTCTGCTGCGTAGAATTCCACTGTGTATATGTACCAGCGTTTTTTGATCCATTCATTTACTGATGAGCACCTAGGTTGCTTCAAACTCTTGGCTATTGTAAATTGTGCTGCTGTGAACATTGGGGTGCATAGCCAACTCTTGCTTTTATGTTCACTCCTGTCTTGTGTAATCTTCTTCATGAAGCTCTTATTTATGTCAACAGTGAATGAGGGCTAAAATATACTCAGCCCTTCGTGGCATAAAGAAGGAGCAAAGCCCTTTTTCTGGGTCTCACATCAAGACAGAAATGGGGCATAAAGATAAAATATTAAAACAAGAGACCTAACTATAGAATTATAAAATGAATTCCACCAGCCATTCTGAAAACAGAAAATACCACTGCTCTCCAAATAAAAAATAAAATAACCCATAATGAGGCTTATAACTGATGATCAGATCATATATACTAGAATTGGTAAAAACTATTTTTCAATGACTATATGCTTACTAATTCAAATGCCCTCATTCAAAAGCTATTCCTCATTGCAAATCCAGGAATAGGTGCTGTGTAGAATAAAAATATGTTTCCATAATTTTATGACCTGAAGGAATTTCTGATCTGGTAAGAAAGATAAAGACAAAACATGCACAAGATAACACCACACACTTAATAATAGGAGATCAGTGACTCTTCCAACCCAAATACCATGCATGTCTCTCCCTCCCCCCAATCTTTGTTTGGACTACATCATGTCTTTACTGGTCTTCTGACTTACATCTTGCTTCTGTCTCATCCAGTTTATATTTCAGCACCTGGTGGGCTTTCTTCAGCTGGAGAAGGCCAGAAGGGTAAATAGGACTTAGTTACCAGAAGGGAGCAAAGAACCTTCTCAGAAGCAATTCATATGTGTATGCACATGAAAGACAAACTTGTACATCCGAGGAAATGACACATGTCCCTGTTCCTCGATGTTGGGATATAATAGGAGGAGGAGGTGCGGGATGAGGTGGGAGATGCAGGCAGGGTCTCACAGGTTATGTGAAGGAGGGTAGGCACGCACTTTGGAGCGGTGCATGGCAGACTTTCACCTCCTATTTTCCACCTGTTTGTCCCAATAGAATACTTTACTCTCTCTTAATAACACCTTTTCTGGTTTGCTTTCCATGTCTGTAAGTGAGAATCAGATTTCAGGATCCAGATCTATGACAGATGGTGTTAACACAGACAGATATTTTTCCTTTTAGAAACAACTTGTCTGTGCTGGATAAAATATTAAAAACCAAATTACAATACTGTAACATTCACTTAGAGGGGAAAAGGAAGCCCTCAAGTGCTGGGAGGAAAGCAGGATTTTGAAATCAAAGTAGTGAGTGTCTAAGCTGATGCCAGGGAGTATCCAACCCACATAAAAGCTCTAAAGGCTAAAAACTAAAATTTTGATTCCTTAGAGGAAATCTCAAGCCGGAACTGCGTTTGTTCCCTAGAATGTCAGAATAAATCATCACGAACCGGGCAGCTAAAAACAACAAAAACACTTTGCCAGTTCTGGAGGCCAGAAGTGCCAAATTAATGTGTGGGCAGTGTCAGTCCCTTCTGGGGGCTCTGAGGGATCATCTGTCCCATGCCTCTGGCCTAGCTTCTGGAGTGGCTGACATCCTTTGGTGGTCCTTGGCTTGTAGCTGCATCACTCCAATCTCCATTTCCATTGTCACACGGGCTTCTTTCCTGTGTTTCTTTCCAACTCTCCCTCCCCTTTCTCTTATAAATACACTAGTCATTCGGTTAGAGGCCCACTTTTATCCTGCAGGATTGCATGGATCACACCTGTAAGGACTCTATTTTCAAATAGGGTCACATTCACAGTTATCGGGGGTCCTGACTTGAATATGTCATTTTGGGTGACAGAATTCAACTCTGTCAAGGACATAAATATAAATTTTTTCTACAGTAGCAAAATACCTATAGAGCTACATAAAAGTAAATACAGAAATCTCTCACTATAACAGTTTCTTCAATCAAAGCACATGGGACTCCAATAACTATATATATATATATATATATATATAATATATACACAAAAACATCTGAAGATTAGTTCACAGTAAAAAAAATTACAGCCCTGGCTTGTATAGCTCAGTGGATTGAGTGTGGGCCTGCAAACCAGACAATCCAGGTTCAAATCCCAGTCAGGGCACATGCCTGGGTTGCAGGCCAGTTCCCTGCAGGCCAGTTCCCAGCAGGGGACACACAAAAGGCAACCATACATTGATGTTTCTCTCCCTCTCTCCTTCCCTTCCCCTCTAAAGATATATAAATAAAATATTTTTTAAAAAATTACAGGGGAGAAAGAAAATGCTCTACCATGAGGAAGAAATAACAATAAAACAATAAGAAACAAAAATTTGAAATAATAAAAAATATCCCAAGGATCTGAGATTATGATAAGAACCTACTATAAAATAGTGAAGTATTTAAGGCATACAAGGAGAAACAGAAAAATAAATAGAAAGATGAGAAGACAAATAATGTGGACTTGGAAAAGAGACATTCTAGGAAGAAAGTATATATTTATATATAGTTATTAAAATTAGTAAGCAATAGACTGGTCGAGTGATTGATTAAACATAACCAAAGGAAAAGAATCAGTACGTTGGAAGGTGAATCTGTTGTAAGTGCTCAGAAAAAAGTTCAAGTGTGTGAAGACACACACACACACACACACATATGTCTTAAGGGACATAGAATTGAAGAAGAATATATCAAATATATAAAAAATAATTCTAGAGAAATAAACAAGAATTAGTGTAGATGATATAATATTTTAAAAGGTAATGACTGATAATTTCTATAATTAAGAAAAGTCATAATCTTCAGATTGGTCTCTGAGCATCCCAGATGCCCAACAGACTGCAGAATATCAAAGACAAACAAGAAAACTCAATTTTTTAAACAGCGTTACAAAACAACAGGTTCCCCATAAAGAAATAGAAGTAAGACTGGCCAGAAGACAACAGAATATTATCAAGTACTAAGGAAAGTAACAGTCAACTAGAATTCTACATCAGGTGATCTACCTTTCAAAAGGAAGGGTGAGAAAAACTAAACTGAAAAAAAGGTAAAAGAATGAGTCACTAGCAATACAATAGCCATAATTTAGGAAGTAAAATGAAGCCCAGGAAAAAGAAAGAAGAGGAACACAAAGCAATAGAAATTATGTAAAGTAAAATTACTAGCAATCTCATCTAATCAACATAGGTATAAAAACAATGAATAATGCATTAGCGGACCAAATGTAGCAGCACATATTAAAAATAGAGATAGGGGTGGGGAGTGAGATGAATAAGCCGAGCACAGAGTCTTTTTAGGGCGGTGAAACTACTCTGTATGACACTACATTGATGCTTACACTTTGTTTATTTGTTCAAACTCATAGAATAACATCTCTGTGAGCCCTAATGTAAACTCTAGACTCTGTGTGATCATAATGCATCAATATACACTCATTGACTGTAACAAATGTACCACCATGGGAGGATGCTAATAATGGGGGAGGCTATGCGTGTGTGGTCAGAGTGTATATGGGAGTTCTCTGTACCTGAATCTCAGTTTTGCTGTGATTTTAACATTGCTCTTTACTATTTCAATCTCAGAATTTTAAAAGGAATGGGATGTGGTGGAATGGAATAGAATAGAATAGAATAGAATAGAATAGAATAGAATAGAATAGAATAGAATAGAATAGAATAGAATAGAATAGAATAGAATTAGAATAGAAACAACACCTCCATTTTATTTCAGTTAAGTGCACATGTGTATGTTTATGTGTTTGTACCTGGGCTTGTGAATAATGAGGTAAAATTTAGTCCAACTGTGAGTCCTTGTCAAAACAAGATTGAAAAACACAGCTCTGGAAAAATTCTCATGCACGTGAGCAAGGAGACATATACAGGAATGCTAATAGATTTTACAGCAAAAATTTAAATGTGTAAATATTCATCAAAAGTAGAAAAGATAAATGGTAGTAGACTCATTCAATTGGCAGAATACATCGAACTAACTCTACATGTGTCAAGTACATTATTTTGAATGGAACGTCTCAGGCCCAGAGGACATGTAAAGTGTGATACCATTTTGATATATTTTAGAAACCAAAATCATACATTTCATTTTATTTTTTAAAAGATTTTATTATTTTTTTAGAGAGAGGGGAAGGGAAAGAGAAAGAGAGAAAGAGAAATATCAATGTGTGGTTGCCCCTCATGTGCCTCTAATGGGGGACCTGGCCCACAGCCCAGGCATGTGCCCTGAATAGGAATTGAACTGGTGACCCTTTGGTTTGCAGGTCTGTGCTAAACCCACTGAGCTACACCAGCCAGGGCCAAAAAATCATACTTTGTATGAATACATGCCTGACAGGTAATTTCGGCAGAGGATGGATGGAGTGAACGAGAACAGGGGGGAGGAAGGGAAATTAGACTGTTGACAGACAGCACTTTAATTCTGTTGGTAACATTTTAAAAATCAGTATAAGGTCTTCAGAAAATCTTGCAAAATGTTGATATTTATATCTACTTAGTGTTATATTAATCGCTGTACATATTATTTCAATTATTTTATAATTAAAAATTAAAATTAATTTTTGGTAGCAAAACAGTAACACAGGTATCATATCTGTTCCATATTCTCAGCATCTAGGTCATGCTTGGGATATAGTACATAGTAATCTATGTACTTAGACTTTGGGACATTTGATGCCATTGGAATGCCTGCTAGAACCAGATCTCACGTGTGAAGTAAGGAGGTAGAGTGCCCAGGCTTACAGGGCTGGCAGGTGACAACCTTGTGACCAGCAACTTTATCCATTCTGAAGCACTTGACAGAAAAGCAGTAGGAGAGTTCATACATCCCACACAATGTATTCCTGCTGGAGAAGGCAGTGTAGAGAAAAAGATCACCACTCTTCCTTTTTAAGAATGAGAAATCAGAACCAGGAAGGGATGTTCAGTTGCCAGATGCTTTTTATCATTGTCAGGAATTCCAGGAGGATATCTTGAATCCCAAACCTGGGGAAATAAGGAAAACCTTAGGGCATCAGGGGGCCACTCAAAGTACCTTAGAAGGCTATGGAGCTGGAGATTCAGAGAAGGGAGGCTGGGAAGAGGTAGGCGTGAGAGGGAAGCGAAGAGGCTCTCCAGCTCAGGGAAATGGCTGAATCCCTGCCTTGACTGTGTGCGGCTCTGTAAATTCCTCTGCATTTCTCCTGGTGAGGAGCAGAGGCAGCTGTTTGTACTTCTCCTTCTATGCTACAGCTGTGATGGATCCTGTTGCTCTCAGGGAGAGGACAGAAAGAGGTTCCTACAGGCATACAACCCTCTGCTTTACAGAGAGAGTTCACAACAAGAGGACAGATTGTCCACACCCATTCTTCCCTCTCTGAGATGCCGCTTTGGAGAATATGCAGTTCCCAGGCATTAGAGTCTGGTTAGAATTGAAAGTCCCCATAGCAGCTGATCATAGAACTAAGGAATCAATTTGCCCCCAATTAGATTTTAGTGCTTGCTGCAGACAGGCCATTAGGAAAGGCAGAAAGTAGTGGGGAGTTTCCTAGGTGTAATTTCATAACCTGCCTGAGTTACCATTTTTAAGAGAGAAATCTGATTTATTTGGACAAGGACGAAGAGGAATGTTCCAATCTCCTTTCCCTAGTAGTGCATTTATAGGGTGGGGGGTGGAGAGGGTGGTTGCTCTCATTTGGGGAGTAAGTGCAATGGAGACCAGAGCAAAATGCAGGCTGGGTGGAGCAAATCCAGGACTGAAAGGGCAGAGGAGAAAAGAGTTAAGGAAAGGGAATAGAGAAACTAAATAATGGCTAAATGTTATTTGGAGTTTACTACAGATCAATCGCTGTTTGTAATATCTTGTACATATCAGTGCATTCAACCTGCTAACGACCCTATGAGATAAACACAGTAGAAGTATCCCAAACAACTAAAGTGAGGTACAGAAAGTTAAGGAACTTGACTGATGGGGTCGTTAGGTCTGCTCAGCGTGAGGACAATTTCCTCTTTCTGATCACCTGGTAGGATAGCATGCTTCTGCAGCCTGAAGGTGGATGTCACCATTTGGCTTGCTTTGTCCAGTAAAATATAAGCAGAGGTGGCCTGTACCACTTCTGAAGAGGAGCTTTAGGAAACAGTGCTTGCTATGTCCTTGTTCCCTTCTTCTTGCCAAGACACTCCAGGTGGCGGAGTTGCCCTCCGTTGCCTGAGTCCCAGAGTGAAGAGACATGACCCATTCTGCCTTGACCATAAAGCCCAGCCTGGAAACTAATGCTTCCACCCCTCTAACACTTCTGTAAGCAGCTAATTCAGCAAATTCGGTGGATTCAGCCCCCTTTTTCCTTAACACACCTGCAGTGGTTCCTGTTTCCTTCTATGACTAATACACTTCAGTAAAAACTCATGCAGAATCTGACCCTCTCCCCTTGGCTTCGACGGCACTGTTTTTCCGAGTGTTCTTACTCCTTACCAGTGCCCTTTGCAGGCTCAGCACCATCTACCCACCCCTAAAATGTTGGCGTGTTTCAGATTGGATCCTTGGCAGTCTTCCCTGATTGTACATGTTGCCTGTGCAGTTATATCCACACACGTTCATGTATCACATATATTGATGCCTGCCAAAATGTTGATGGCTATGTTCAGGTCACACGTCACTTAAGAGCACCACACCTGAGTTTTCGGCTGCCTGCCAGAAATCCCCATTCGAACATCACACAGTGCTTAACAGCACCCAACCTTCTCAACACCCCGAAACTCATTCCTCCTCCGGGTTTCATATGTGGATGACATCTCAATTCACTAATGGATTCTACTAGAAACTAGACTCTTACTCAACTCCTTTCGTTCACTGACCCTCGCTCTGTACCTGCCTGTCACCAAGGGCTTGCAAGGGCTGTTTACAGAACCGTCCACTTCAAAAAAACAAATAAACTCATGTTATAAAGAGAGGCCCTCAAATTCTAACATTTCAAATATTTGCTATGAACAATTTCACTAAGGAAAATATTTCTTCCCTCAGAAATATTAAATTATATACATGTTCATCACGGTACTGTTAATAAAAAATAATTAAAAACTGGAAACAAAGTAATCTGCAAGAGAAAAGTAGACTTAAACATTTACTAAATGATATATCCATTGAAATAAATGAGTAAAAAAGGGCTATTTAATGACACAAAAACCTATTTATGATATGTATTTAAGTAAAATAAACAGTGAATCATGTTTAATATTTATATTAGAAATATATATAAATTTATGCATTGAAAAATTCCTGAATGAATGTTTACTGAAGTAAAAGTATCCATTACATAATTTTCTACTTGTTGGAATTATAGCTGTGTGTGATTTACTATATTTTACATCACTGCCTATCTAAATTTTCTAGGGTTTTTGCAATGAAAATGTTCATTTTGATTTTTAACATGTTATTTTTCTAATGGAGAAAAAAGACTGGCTATGTGTTTCATCAGCTTCTGCTGTCAACATTATCCTTCCATGGCCCACAGTTCTCCCTTCCAAGTATCCTTCACAAGGAACATTTTCCTCCACCTCTCATAGGCAAAAAGCAGTTAACTCCAGTATTAAATCTCTTCTGAAGAAAAATGCTGTCCACACAGTGTTAGCATTCATCTTGGAGGACCGTAATGGCGTGGCAAATATTTTTTATTTTCCATTCCAGACCAAGAAATTTACAGGTGGTCTGGGTATGTCAGGAGGAAACGTTCATGATCAGTGGGTGTCCTGCCCTAAAAAATGCTACGTGGCAGTGTGGCTGTTTCTCCAGGTGGGGAATTATTCTTCATTTATCCTCTCAGAATATTTCATTTCCTCCAGTGCAAGCATGGGGTTCAAAGAGTAGGCTTTGGTTTTTCAGTGAGGGGAAGGGGAGACCGAAACTGGTGAATCCTTGTGCCTTTAGTACAGAATCTATAGCATCTCCAAAGAACATTCAAGAAGCGTCACATGGCCAGTGTTAGTGTTTCCCAGACTGGCTGGTTATACGTAACAGTAACATGTTTAGTTGCATGCACCTAATGCCCTCTGTCTTAGATTTTCCTAATTTCCACTGTAATCTTCTCCAAAATCAGCTTCCAACAGAACACAAATGTCTTCCCTAAATATAGCCTCTGCCAACACTAAAATAGCAAGCTTCTTTTTTTTCTATTTCCTTTTGGTTATAATCAGAGAAGAGAGAGTTCAGTGAAAATTTTCCCGGTGAGAAGCCTGTTAAGCATAATTTTAATCCTTTTGGGAAAACAACACTCCTTCTTGATGTGTACCTGGCAGGGGATTCGAACTGTTTATATTTTCTGTGGCCAGTGCTCCTTCGGGCCCAGGATGGACTGTGATTAAGCGGCTGTGCAGACTTCGCCACAGGCCAGGGGACAGGAAGCGGGCTGTCAGTTTATCTCATTCGGTAGGTTTTCATAGGTGCCGATGCCGAGGAGAATGCCAATGTGTGTGGAATAAAGAAATGTGAAAAGGGAAAACTCAGCAGAAAAAAATGATGTTTTTAGAAATAGGACAAGAGAATGGGAAGGATGTGCATATTTATGGGGCAACACTGAATGCTGAATCTATGGGAATAAGTATAAGAAAGAAAAATGGAATAGAACAAAATTACTAAATGAATCAAATGTTGGATACCCAGCTAATTGAGAAAATACCAATTTTAGTCAAAAGGAAAGAGATACAAACTAAAAAATGTGCAGAGCTTCTTTAACATAAATGTTAAGAACAGAGCACAGGAGGGTCACGAGATCTCACGTATAAGTGTTCAGTGTGGCAGCCTTTTCCTCTGTCCAAGGGGAGAACTTGGCATTGAAGATGGCAGAGAGCACTTGCAGAAGGAAATGGGGCTTCAGAGGTGAAGGTTTTGAGAGTTGCTTCCTAACTGTGTCTTGTGGGGCAAGAAATCCTACCCCTCCTTCTCCAGTCTTTTCTTTGTGTTATTTAAAATGGGACATTTAGCCACAGCCTCCTTAGAATTTTGCTATTTCTGAAAGTAGATAGTCTTGTATAATGCCCGATAGATGGCCGATGCTCAGCAAACAGTCCCTATAGTTGGCAGTACCTATAGTACCCACAGTTTCAGAGAATGTTGAAACCTTTCAATATAGCTTTCCAGGAAATGCTTAGTTGCTCTGACTTTATGGGGTAACCTTGTGACGTCACTAATGTTTGTCTAATGTTGCCATATTTCTCCATTCTTAATGAATAAACCCATGTTATATACAGGTACATTGACAAATAACATGCTTTCTCACTCAGCACAATGATTTGGTGCTAAATATTGTAAATATGTTTTGCTTTTGTTCTATAACTTTAGGAACTAGATAGAGACTAGAGTGGAGAAATGGACAAGAGTGAACAGTGGGGCGTGTGGCCATGCTCTCAGGCTCTGGTGTCCAGCAGACCTGGATTGGAAGGCTGGTTCTGCTCACTTATTGCTCTGTGATTCTGAGAGACTTATTTAAACTCAGTATCAGTTTCTTCAACTCTATCAATGAGCATTAGTAAATATAAACTACTGTTGTTAGTAATTTAGGCATAAATGGGTGACCAGGCGTGGGAAGGCCCTGGACTCAAGTCCTTGCCTCAGCTGGTACAGAGTTAACAGGCTTAAGGTAAGAACTTGGAGGGTCCAGAACAGGCGCTGAGCCTGTCAGTACGCCTGAAGGTTTACAATTGATTTTCTCTGACTCTTGTTGAGGTGCTGAGAACTCATTTCATGTTCAACAAATATTTTTGAGATTTCTTTTTTTAAGTCGTAATTATGTGTGGTAGGATCTACAGAAATGAGTAAACCCAAACACTGCCTCTGTGAAGCATAGATCATCTCATTGCTGGGGCATATATGCAGGGAAATATGTATATTAGTACATATTAGTAAGAGAGTAGCGTGTGTCATAAGGGAGGTATAGATCCAGTGCTATGGGAATTTAGGAGATGATTACTTCTAGCTGGAAGAAATAAAAATGTGATTTAAAAAAAAAATCCCCTCAGTTTTTTGAAACCCAACAAACCCTATATGTAAGTACAGGGTCATTTATATACAAACAAGTGCTACATTCCAATTCAGCCAGGCGACATTTGGGTACAAACTGGAACTGCATCGTGACTGGCACTGTAAACCAATATTTGGTTTCTTTCCAGTTTGAAGTAAAAGATCAGTTTGTACTCTTGAGCAGAAATTACAGTATGTAACTGAATGTACTGATGAAACGAGCCAATCAGAAATTTTGGTTCTAATTTAGTTATTTCATATATGGTTAGCCCCAGAGAAGAATGAGCTGGTTGTACCAGAACCTCCAAAATGTGACAAGAGCTATCAACCAAACACTAAGCCTTGCTAGCAAACCTTTCAAAGAAGTGTTCACCGGGTGTGGCTATTTGTCTGTACTCAACTGTGTGTAATGCAAGTTGCCCCAAAGACTCAAAACCTGAGTCTGAATAATATGTCATGTAGTTTATTGAGAAGAAGAATTATAACTTGAATTGCAAATGAGCTTATCACTCTCCAAGAAAGCATTTTTATTTTGAATAGAGATCAGATTGGCAGATTTTCCTCTACTTGGCAAATCTAAACAATGAAGGAAGTTTTTTTTTTTTTTACATATTCCGTATTGTCTGTGACCTGAGGATTCTCTACCAGATTGTTTTTACATACCTGTAATGTCTGGGACTTTAAGATTTCACATCTAAAATTCAGTTTAGACTACTCCAAGTCTCTACTGTTTAGATTACTTGTTTCTAAACTTCAGTGATGGAGAGAATCACCTTTTTACAGCTTCCCTTTGCCCATTTCCAGATATTCTGACTCAGTGAGTCTCGAGGGGAGCCCAGGGGTCAGTATTTAGCAAAAGTTGTCCCCAGTCTTTTGGAGGCGAGTGGTTCACAGACTGCCCTTGAGAAACCCACATACAATATAGGTTTACAAACCCTGATAAATGGCTCCTTCAAAGATCTCATTAAGCATTTGCTTCCTGCAGTTTCTAGAACACATCCTGTTCCCATTTTCACTCTTAAAAAAATGCCATTCATTTGTGGGCCAAATCTAGGCCACACTGTGAAAGAGAAAAATATTCTCTCTGTGCAATTCTTTCTAAAGGCTCAAAGGCGCGGTCTTCCAACTAGGTGTGTGCACCCAAGAGGTGCCCAAGGTGGTCCACTGAGGTGTAGGGAAATATTAGAATTTCTATTTCTTTTTGCTTTTATTTAAAAAATTAAATGTTGCCAGTTTTAATGGACTGGTCAACAGTACATGCTTCCAAATAAGTAAAATGTGGAGGCATGCGTATTCAAAGACTTTTTACTGGTAGGAATGAGTAAGGAAGAGATTGAGAACCAACTGGTCTAATAATCAAGTTCCCATTTTCCTAAGTTTTTCAGAGTTTACTATCACTATATATCATTTTATGTAGATTTAATATTTTTTGTCCTATTTTCCCAATTAGAATGCAAACTGGTGGACAGGAGCTGTTTATTCTTCCCACATCTAGCACTTAGCTCAGAGTTTCCAAACAGTGGGCATCAAATAACTATTTCGAGGTGAACTGACTTGTTCCATGTCTTTCAGTCTGTGAGTTCTCTAATTCCAAGGTGGTTGGCTGTTGGGAACAGCCCTGCCTTGTTTCAGAAGCTGTAAACCCCCCATGGCTAAGGCTCAGGGAGCAACCTCCGGACCCAAAGCCACTAAGGAGACAAAACTTATCTCCCTGGCCGGAGCGCCGCTTCTGCTCCTTTTTCCATAACTGGCCCCCAATGCTTGATCAGTTAGCCAATGACAGGTAAGATTCCCCAAGGGGGGGACCACCTAAGACAGGCATGATCACGTGGAGGCCCTAGGGAAGGACTTGGGGGGCTATGGAGAAAGGGGGTGATGGACCCTCATCCCTCGGCTTCAATGAAGCCTGAGTCCTCATTTCTCCTAATTCCTTGGCTATCTTGCCTCCTCTGCCTGACTTAAGCCTGAAGCAATGACAGAGGGCAGCCCTGTGCTGGAAAGGGTGGGCTCCCTGGGTGATGGGGCCCGAGAAAGGATACATAAAATTTTGTGAAACCCGCTTTGCTAAGAATGCTCTCAATTAAATGATAACCTTTTAGCTGATAGACCCTGACTCAGAATAGGCCCTCAGAGTTCTTTGTATGCTATCTATTGTTTGATCCTTACTGCCTGACAATGATTAATGAGCTGTACCTGTATTCCTGAGCACATTAAACCCAATAAAAGCCTGTCTAGGCCAGGGTCAGCATGCTCTCTCCTTGAGAAAGTGGCCAAGCCTCTCCGAGGCACTCCCCACTTGAGGGAGTAGCTGTGCCATCCCTTTTCCTCCACAGGACTCGGTAGTCCGTGTGAATTTGTCTCATGTCTCACCCATGACTCCAGGGACGCCATGAGCCGGTGTCTGTGTCAATTGGCTGTACCACCGACGACCTTCCTCACCGTTTGTTTTCATAGGTCCTGTTGTCCAGAACTACTCTCCACTCATAGTCCCTCTGACAGACACACGAGTGTGCGTCTTTTTTGCAACTCAGCACCCCTCCTTCCCTGGCTCCCCTTAGCTCCACCTGTGTTTCTGACTTCCCCTGGTAATTCATGCACAGTTCTGTTACAGCAATTGCCACACTGTGTACAAGTCTGAACTCTCCTGGGCTCTGAGTTTGCAAGGACAAGACTTATGTCTTATAAGATAGGAGACACTCAGTGCATGTTCTTGAATAATTGGTTGAATAATCAAAAAATTTTAAAAGCTGCTTTTATCCTTTTCCTATGGAAGCTAAAAAAAAAAAACCCCAAACCCCCAAACCTTAGAAATCTGTTTATGAGTTTAAGAGTAGATAGCATCATCTAACCACCTTAAAGAGATTTTTCACAACATCTTTTCACTCTTATGTGTGAATAAAAATTTCTGTGCTAGAGCTAAAAAATTTTAAGGAATGCTTTCGTTCAGTTTTCTGTGAAAGGGAGCAATTTATAATAAACGATTACAGATGAGAAATGCCCAGAAGAGTGCACAACCATCTCAGAGAGGGGATGAGTTTATACAGTGATTTCAGGAAATAAATAGAAGGCAACAATAAATGAAAAAATAAGAAATGATATTAATCAAAATGCATTTTTGAATGGATACTTTAAATAATTTTCTCTTCATGTTTTTCCCCTTGTTTAAATGAACATTTCAACAAAGTGGAAATTTTCTATAGTTATATTATTCCAATATGTTTTTAAACCTTATATTTCCTTGCAGCTGCAAATGACTCTATCACATTAAATGTACATTTCCAGAATAATTCCAACTGAGAAGTTTTGTAATGTTCTCTGGTTACTATTCCATTTTTGACACCAAAATCTCTAAAGAAATGATTGAGGATGCTTTGGGCCCACAAAGAGATTCGAAGCTGGATTATTATCCTGAAAAAGGCACAAAATGTTCTGGTCTGTAAAGTAAATGAATGTTTATACTTATCATTGGGAAAATACTTTATTTTTTAAATTAATTAATTATTAACTTATACCAATTCCGGTGATTGAGTGAAGTAACTAATGGGGCTGTAAAAAGTACCGGCTATTCAAAACTATTAGTTTGTAGTGGGATTGACATTGGCTAAAAAGTTACTGTCTCATTTCTAAGACCATGTGTTCATTTGCTATGGGACAGAATAATGAAAAATATGTTTAGGCCACTTATCTTAGGATCATTTAGAAGAGCAAGAATTGCAGGGAGATACAACTTTGGTCGTATTGACTGTTTTGATGTTTGCTTGGTGCTTTGAACTTTAAGGATCTAAACCTAAATCTTGCTTCAGTAATGTATTTCATATCTGAAATTCATCTTCATTTCATCTCTGAAATTAAAATGACAATGAAGTGCAGGAGAAAGAGGAACAAGAAGTGACATTTTCCCCCTTCACTGCAGATACTGGCAATTCAGAAATTAATAAAAGAGATGCATTTAAGTCCCAAACAGCTTCCTGTGTGGGATACAGAAAATGAAAGACTAAACACACACACTTAATTATTTCAAACCTGAGAAATGCCCTAAACGAGGTTGGGGAACATGAGAAGAAGTGACTTTTGGGCATGGGAGTAGGGGAAGGTGGGTCTTACTGTGATATTTTGGTCAGTATATACTGATCTGAAAGGACAGCCAAACAACTGGAAGGAGCCAGCCCTGGGAGCAGCCAAATGGAGAGACTCCAAATCCCAAAGCTCAGTGGGAGGAAGGATCTGGATTAGGTCCGGCAGAGTGAGCAAGGGCTGAGGTGCAGTAGGGAGAATAAGCCAGCTGATGTGGGGGCATTATACACATTCCATGTCACTAAATGTAACGCTCTATTTCTGCTAATAATATATAACCCAAGTTTAATCATAAGGAAACACAAACCCAAATTTTGCAAAAATAATTGATGTACAAGGTTTAAAAATGTCAATGTCATAAAAAAAGCAATGAAAGGCTGAGAAACAGTGCCAGAGTGAAAGAAACCCCCATCAAAAAAAATCAGAATGGGATACTGGATTGAACTGGGTGTGGTTGCTTGGAAGAGCCTTATTAGGAAATTGGTAAAATTCAACAGAGATATACCTTGTTATTGGGCTAGAAGACTCAATAATATGAAGATGCTAATTTTCTCAAAATTGACTTACAGATTCCAAACAAGCCCAGTTGAAATTCCAGCAGGCTATTTTGTAAAGATTGGGAACATGAATCTAAAATCCATGTGCAAATGTAAAGAACCAAGAATAGATAAGTCAAATTTGAAAAAGAAGAACAAATTTGGATAACGTGTACTACCTCTTTCAAGATCTACTATAAAGTAATAGTAACTAAGACAGTTTTGTATCAACATAAAACTAGATGTAAAGAAGGGGAACAGAATAGATAATAAAAAAGAGATGGCACATACATGGGCGACCAATGGCTGACAAAGGAAACTTAGTGAGAAAGCCCAGTCTTTTCAACAAATGCTGGTCAAATAATTGGACATCCACAAAAATCAGGTCCAAGTGAGTCATAGAAATAGATATAAAACCTAAAATGATAAAAACTTTCTGAAGAAAACAGGTGAAAATTATTGTGATCTTAGATTAGGCAAAGATTTCTCCTATTTCATACTGGGAGCATTAAACATAAAAGAAAAAATGACATCTGGCCTGTATCAAAATTAAACCATTTAGCTCTTCAAAATGTTGTTAAGAGACTGAAAAGACAGACTAGCAAAAATATTTGTAAGGTATATAGAATAAAGAAATTGGTTCGATTCCCAGTCAGGGCACATGCCTGGGTTGCAGGTCAGTTCCCAGCAGGGGACGCATGAGAGGCAACCATACATTGATGTTTCTCTCCCTCTCTCCCTCCCTTCCCCCTAAAGATAAATAAATAAAATCTTTAAAAAAAGAAATTGTATTCTGTTTATATAAAACCCTCAAAACTCAATATGAGGGAAAAAACCCCAATTAAAAAAATATAAAAGTGTTTGACCAGACAGTTCACCAGAGAAGACATAGGAATGGCAAATAAGCATAAGGGACAGAAAGAGTGCAGTCAGTACCTTTAGTCATTAGGGAAATGTGAATTACAAACATAATCATACACCTATTAGAATGGCTGAAATTAAAAAAACCATACCAAGCTTTGGCAAGAATATGGAAGAATTCACTGCTAGTGGGGAAATAAAATGGCATGACTTAATGAAAAATGTTCTTTAAAAAGAGAAATATATACCTTCTATATAATCTAGACATTCCCCTCGTATTTATCATGAAAAAGAAAAACATTTGTTCATACAGACTTATACACAAATGTTCATAGCAGCATCATTTATGATAGCCCAACCCTGGTAATAACAAAAATTGTGGTTTCATCCATACAACAGAAAACTACTTACTAATAAAAAGGAATGAACTATTGATACAAACAGGGGCGTTTGAATCACAAGATAATTATATTGAATGAAAGAAGCCAGACATAAAAATATACATACTGTAAAATATCATTTACATCAAATTCCAAAAATGGCAAACTAACCCAAGGAGGTCAGTGGTTGCTTTGGGATGGAAGGGAATTTCTGGGTGGAATAGGCTGTAAAGGGTGATCGGAAGCTTTGGGGTGGGGGGATCAGGAATATGTTCATTGTTTTCTTTGTGTAGATGATTTCATGGCTGCACACACACATCAAAATTTTAAAACTCTACTTATTTTATATAAAATTGTACAAAACTTTAAAATTATGTGTTTCAATATGTGCAATGATTATATGTCAATTTTATCTCAAATTATGTGTCAGAGGACATTAAAAACTGCATTTTCAAAAGCAAAAAAATGACTATTGACAAGCTTATTTCATGACTGCATTTATTTTATTTTTCTTAAAAGTTAATAGGTGAAATGGAAAGAACTATTTTCTCAACAGAAAACTCCATAAGGAGTTGGACCTCCCACTCACAGCTGGGTGGGTAGGTGTTTTTATGTTGGAAGGTAGCTGGGTGCACTCACACAGCCCCAACGTTTCTTCATAATAAATTACTTGTATTTAGGCTAATTTCTCATATGCGCCCACATATTGCTAAAAGTTTTATTGCTTCTTCTCCTCTGATTCTTGCTAAAACTTGATTGCTTCCTACAACTACAATCAGAACCAAGTGTAGCCAAGTGACATGAAGTCATGCTAGGTGTCAGCTACCATTTCAGGAAAAGTTCTCACTTTGTTGCTAATGGCTAAAAGCTATTTAAAAGTTATTTATAGTTAAAAAGCTCTTTAACTATAGCTTTCTTATGGTTGGATCATCTTTAATCATTCATCATGTAGAAAGAAAAGTCTAATTTCTTTAGCCTATCAAAATGAAAAATGTCATATAAAATGTATTTAGCAAGTTGCCAGTTATCATGCAACCAATAGTTTTTTTTTATCAAATTGTTTTCTCTTTACCATTGTGTCCCAATGAATGTCCATCCATCTATAAACATCACCCTCCTAGCTGTCTATTTCAAGAGACCAATCTAACTTTCCGATATAAAACAACAACAACAACAAAAGAAAACAAAACGAATAATCAGAATTGGTTAGTGGTGGAGCTGGACTACAAACTCTCTCTGCCTGACCCCAAAGTCTGTGTATCATTCTAGTACCACAAATCACAATCAATATGCCTGGAGTAGAGTAAGTTCTCATAGTAGGTGCTCCACTATGCAACTGAATAGAATTGAAGTTTGTATTAGGAAGAGTTGATGATTGTATTCCATCATCATGATAAATGACCTTGCACATGGCTTGCTAACAAAGAGCAATGCAGCTTAGTTTCTCTGCAGCTCCCTGAATAATCTCCCACTGCATTTACTATGCATCCAGTGATTGCCAGAAAGCCAGATGCTGTTTCTTTGATCTATATTTGTTCAGTAGTTGCATTGTGCATGCTATTAATTGGTCATTTGGGACTCATAATATTTATTCCTTCACGATTCAAACAGTACTAATTTTACTGAGGGCCGAGAGCAGGTGATGACCTATGTGAGCCCGCAGATCTTATTCTCTGAAATGCCAGCCTGTCTTGCATTTGTCCTTCAAAAACATTAGAAGTCAAAGTCTTTGCTGCTTTTCAATTTTGTGTTAAACCTAAAACTGCTCTAAAATAATAATCTTTTTAAAAAAAAGTTACCCTAATTTGCATTACATACCATATCCTACCTCTACTCCAGAGAAACCATGAAAACGTTTTTCTTTTTTTAAAAGATTTTATTTATTTATTTTTAGAGAGAGAGAAAGGGAGGGATAAAGAGGGAGAGAAACATCAATGTGTGGTTGCCTCTTGCACACCCCCTACTGGGGACCTGGCTCACAACCCAGGTATGCACCCTGAGTGCGAATGAAAGAGGCAACCCTTTGGTTCACAGGCCAGTGCTCAATCTACTGAGCCACACCAGCCAGGAATTTTCTTATATTTTATAAAGCAATACCTTTGTGAGTGGTAAATAGATGTGTTTGTGTGTGTACAATTTGTGGTTGTTATAAAAATGTTCATTAGTTGAAATAGGAGTGTTAATTTTTAGAAGAACTAATTTCCAGAAACATTCTTGGAGAAAGACCTAACAGTCCATGAGTGTCTACCATCTATTTTAGGATTTAGCATAGTATGAGTAATCCT